>NW_028275166.1:17500025-18750025 GCF_013281855.1 Momordica charantia | reverse complement strand
CCCCCCAAACTGTCCGATGGACTATTTCCACTGTTTTCTCACGGGTCTTTCAGTATTACAGAGGTTTTACCTCTGTCAATATACTCGCCATAATATTTCTTGACCCGATGCCCATTTACCTTAAAGATATTACCTTTAGAACCCTTTAAATCCACCGCTCCATGTGGATAAACGTGTTCAACTACGAATGGGCCTGACCATCTAGACTTAAGCTTACCTGGAAACAACTTTAATCTAGAGTTAAAAAGCAAAACTAAGTTTTCAGGTTCTAAATTCTTGTCCATTATCTTTTTATCATATCACTTCTTAGTTTGTTATTTGTACATATTGGCATTCTCATAAAAAAACTGACAAAATTCATCCAACTCATGTAACTGGAGCAATCTCGCTTCACCTGCAGCAATATAATCAAAATTTAGTTTCCGCGTAGCCCAATATGCTCTATGTTCTAATTCTAATGGAAAATGACATGCTTTACCAAAAACAATGCGATATGGGGACATGCCTAATGGAGTTTGTAAGCAGTTCTATACGCCCACAAAGCATCATCAAGTTTAATAGCCCAGTCCTTCCTATTTACATTCACGGACTTCTCTAAAATTGACTTTATTGCCCTATTTGATACCTCTGCTAGTCCATTAGTTTTTGGGTGATATGCAGTAGCAATCTTATGGTGAATGTTATACTTTTTAAGCAAATTACTTACTGCCTTATTCAAAAGTACGTACCCTCATCACTAATCAAGCATCTAGGTGTACCATATCTAGTAAAAATAAACTTTTGCAAGAAGAGAGAAACTACCTTGGCATCGTTAGTAGTGGTGGCCAAAGCCTCAACCCATTTCGAGACATAATCAATAGCAAAGAGAATGTAATTCTGACCGAATGAAGGTGGGAACGGACCCATGAAGTCGATGCCCCAAACATCGAAAAGTTCAACTTCCAATATTGGGTTTAAGGGCATCTCATGTTTCCTTGTCAAGTTATCTGATCTTTGACAGTGGTCAGATCATTGAGTGAATATATGAGCATCTCGAAATAGATACGGCCAAAAGAAATCACTTTTGAGGACCTTTGCTGCAGTCTTACGTCCAGCAAAATGCCCACCATATGGTGATTTGTGGCATGCCTTTAGAATCTCCTTCTGTTCGTGCTCAGCAACACACCTACGAAGAATATTGTCAGGTCCTAGTTTAAACAAGAAAGGTCCATCCCATCTATAAAACCTAACATCATGAAAGAACTTCTTTATCTGATGTTTACTCAAATCATTAGGAATGCTCACCAGATAGTTCGCATAGTCAGTATACCAAGGGACTTCAGAAATAGCTAAAAGATACTCATCCACAAAATGCTCTTTAATCTCACAACTATTATGCTGCAAAGAAGACTTTAGCCTAGATAGATGATCCGCTACTTGGTTTTCTTTTCCGTTTCTATCTTTTATCTCTAAGTCAAACTCTTGTAACAACAAGATCCATCTAATCAACCTAGGCTTAGCTTCTTTTTTAGCAAACAAGTATTTAAGGCAGAATGATCGGTAAACACTATCACTTTAGTCCCAATCAAATATGAACAAAACTTATCAAATGTGAAAACAACAGCCAAAAGTTCTTTCTCAGTCACAGTATGTTCAACTGACTACTATTCAAAGTTTTACTTGCATAATAAATAGGATGAAGAATTTTACCTTTTCATTGACCCAACATCACACCTACAGCAAAATCACTTGCATCACACATTAGTTCAAATGGCAAGTTCCAATCTGGTTCAATTATGATAGGTGCTGAGCTAAGTGCATTCTTAAATGTCTCAAAAGCTTTCAAACAATGTTCATCAAAAACAAAGGGTCAATCCACTTCCAACAACTGACACAAGGGCTTAGAAATTTTCGCAAAATCTTTTATAAAACGGCGATAGAAACCTGCGTGTACTAAGAAACTTCTAACACCTTTTACAGTTGTATGAAGGGGTAGTTTAGCAATCACATCTATTTTAGCCCTATCGACCTCAATTCCGTTTTCTGAAATTATGTGACCTAAGACTATACATTCACGTACCATAAAATGGCACTTCTCCCAATTAAGCACAAGGTTATTCTCTTCACACCTTTTTAAAACATTCTCTAACTTCTCTAAACAAACATCAAACGACTCACCAAACACAGAAAAATCATCCATGAAAATCTCTACCTTGCTTTCTATCATGTCTGAAAAAATAGCGGTCATGCATCTCTGGAAGGTAGCGGGAGCATTACAAAGACCAAACGGCATTCTCCGGAACGCAAATGTCCCAAAGGGATATGTGAACATGGTCTTTTCTTGGTCCTCCAGAGCTATAGTAATCTGGTTGTAACCAGAATACCCATCGAGGAAACAATAGCATTCCTTCCCTGTAAGACGATCAAGCATTTGGTCAATAAAGGGTAATGGAAAATGGTCTTTTCGAGTTACCTTGTTTAACCGACAGTAGTCCATACACACTCTCCAACCAGTCACCGTTCTAGTTGGGATCAACTCGTTGTCGTCGTTTGTAATCACCGTCATACCACCTTTCTTGGGAACGCATTGAACCGGGCTAACCCAGCTACTATCTGAGATGGGGTAGATCACTCCAGCATCTAACCATTTTATGATTTCCTTTTTGACCACCTCTTTCATTTTCAGGTTAAGCCTCCTTTCGCACTCAAGGATGATTTTGTGCATGCAAAATGTAAGGCTAATTCCTCTTATGTCCGCAATGGTCCATCCAATAGCCCTCTTGTACTTTGATAAAACCTGCAAAAGCAAAGATTGGTGTTCATTAGACAAATATGAAGAAATGATAACGGGCAAAGTATCGTTTAAACCCAAATAAGCATATTTTAAATGAGAAGGTAGGGGTTTCTTCTCCAATTCTGGAGGTTCAATGATGGAAGGTTGCAAGGTCTTGAAATCCGCTATTGTTGGCTGCAAAAACTCAAAACACTCAAATTAGGGCAAAATTGAGCAGGCGCAATTTTGGATTCTTTTTCTGCGACCTCCAAATCTGCTTCTAAGTCTTCCACCATCATTTTCTTGAGTTCCTGCATGATTGCCCCTATTGTAGAGCACTCCTCGACTTCATCGGGAGACGCATCGCATCGAGGACATTGAAGGTTACCTGCTCATCATTGACCTTCATTGTGATCTCTCCTTTCCTGATATTAAAAACCGTATCTCCAATTGCTAAAAATGGCCTCCCAAGAATGATCGGTACCTCAAGATCTGCTTCACAGTCCAAAATTATTAAATCGGCGGGAAAAATAAACTTATTTACTTTAACAAGCACATCTTCTATTTTTCCTTCTGGTTTCTTTATGGATGTATCAGCTAGTTGTAAAGTGACAGGAGTGGGACGAGCTTCTCCTATATTTAACTCTTGCAAGACAGAAAGAGGCATAAGATTAATGCTTGCTCCTAAGTCACACAATGCTCTTCCTAGGTTCTTACCTCCTATTGAGCAAGGAATAATGAAACTACCTGGGTCCTTAGAGGAGCAGTGGTATTTAAGGAGTAAGATGTAACTCAGGGGTAAAACGTTAATTTGACCCAACTTGAGTTACGAGCACTTGTGAATGATTGACTTGTCATTTATGGTCGTATATCCGTGGACACGAAAAAATTCTGCAGTGAGAAGAGTGCAACTGCAGGTCTTTAGTGGAGTGACCCGTAGTTAACGAATGTTGATTAACTTGGTATATGAGTTTGACCAATTAATTTTGTATCGTTGGAGCTTATGATCTGTAGGTCCATTAGGTCCCCTTGCTAGCTTATAACGGGTAAAACGAGGATCACGTTTTTGGAAGAATTTGAACTGTTCAAATTACTTAAGGGATTATATGTATATTGATACATTATAATATATAAATGAAAACTATATATTATGAGAGAAATTATTTGAATGAGATTCAAATGAAATTAATATGAATAAAATTCATATTAAAACTATAAGTTAAAAATAATGTGCATAAGATGTACATTGGAACTATAGGTTATACGAGAGAAATGTTATAGAATATGATTCTATTTATGAGACAAATAATTAAGTGTTAATTATTTGATAAATATATATATATATTAATTAATTAATTATTATATATATATATTATATATATATATATATTTTATTATATATATATATATTATTAATATTAATATTAATATTTAACTCACCTACAAAATTGCAGTGGAGCGGGCAGTTAAGTGACGTGGGGTAACTCCCCACGTCACTGCTTTTGTTTGTTCTTCTTTTTGCAGTTCTGCAAAAACAGAGAACATATAACAAAAGAAGGAAAAACTCTCAATCTCTCTCAAACGCTCTCTCAATACTCCTTCTCGTTCCAAACGGTGCACCCACAAGCACGATCCCGAGACCCAAGAGAATAGCAAGGAAGATTCTCTGGTGGTGTTCGTAGGAAATCAAATTGAAGAATTGTTCTTTAAAGGTAAGGAAAAACAAGTTTTTCCCCTTTGTTTTCATTTTTGTAAATTTTGGTTTTGTTTCTCAAGAATCAAGAACGATGGTCTGCTTCCTCTCCGGGATTCACATCCCTTCACAATGGATTCCCTAGAGCGTCACTACTACACTTTGTCAAGGCTACCGTCTCATACTCACCTAACTTCTTACGCCTAGATATGATGTCTTTTAAAAACTTAGTGTAGTTAGACATTTCTTCTAAAGCATCTATGAGAGGTATATTGATATGAAACTGTTTTAGAATCTCAAAGAACTTCTTAAAATGACTATCCTGATTGTTTTTAACTAGCCTTTGGGGGAAAGGTAGAGGATCCATTGACCTATAAAAAGGCAATGGAAGATACTGACAAGGACAAATGGGTCAAAGCAATGGACCTGGATAAATGGAGTCGATGTACTTCAATTCCTTTTGGGAACTTGTAGATCAAACTGACGGGGTAAAACCCATAGGGTGCAAATTGATCTATAAGCGAAACCGAGACGCCGAAGGAAAGGTACAGACCTATAAGGCGAGACTTGTGGCAAAATGCTACACACAAAGGGAAGGGGTGGACTATGAAGAAACCTTCTTCCCTATAGCTATGCTTAAGTCCATTAGAATACTTTTGTTCATTGCCACATATCATGACTATGAGATATGGCAAATGGACGTCAAGACTGCTTTTCTGAATAGCAATCTTAAAGAAAGTATTTATATGTCATAACCCGAAGGGTTCATAGCTCAAGGTCAAGAGCAAAAGGTTTGCAAGCTTAAACGGTCCATATATGGACTGAAACAAGCATCTCGATCTTGGAACATAAGGTTCGATACTGCGATTAAATCTTATGGGTTTGACCAAAACGTTGATGAGCCTTGTGTATACAAGAAGGTCGTCAACAAAATTGTAGCCTTCTTAGTATTGTACGTGGATGATATCCTACTCATTGGGAATGATGTAGGATACCATCACTGACATAAAGAAGTGGCTAGCGACTGAGTTCCAAATGAAGGATTTGGGAGAAGCTCAGTATGTTCTTGGCATCCAAATTCTAAGGGATCGTAAGAACAGAACGTTAGCCTTGTCTCAAGAAACTTATATCGACAAAATGATTGCTCGATATTCGATGCAGAATTTCAAGAAAGGTTTATTACCCTTCAGGCATCGAATTCGTCCGTCTAAGGAACAATGTCCTAAGACACCTCAAGAAGTTGAGGATATGAGACATATACCCTATGCTTCAACAGTGGGTAGGCTGATGTACGCTATGCTGTGCACGAGGCCGGACATTTGCTATGCAGTAAGGATGGTCAGTAGGTACCAATCCAACCCAGGATATGATCACTGGACTGCTATTAAGGGAATCCTCAAGTATCTTAGGAGAACGAGGGATTACAAGCTCGTGTAGGGCTCTAAGGATTTGATCCTTACAGGATACACTGAGTCTGACTTCCAAACGGACAAGGATTCAAGGAAATCCACGTCGGGGTCAGTATTCACTCTTAACGGAGGAGCGTTAGTTTGGCGAAGCATCAAACAAGGATGCATCGCTGACTCCACCATAGAGGCTGAGTACGTTGCAGCTTGTGAAGCAGCAAAAAAGGCAGTTTGGCTTAGAAAGTTCTTGACAGATTTGGAAGTCGTTCCAAACATGAACTTGCCCATCACACTTTATTGTGATAACAGTGGTGTTGTGGCAAATTCTAAAGAACCTCGAAGCCACAAGAGAGGCAAACACATCGAAAGAAAGTACCACTTTATACGGGAGATAGTGCAACGGGGAGATGTGATCATCACGAAGATAGCTTCGGAGCACAATATTGCCGATCCTTTTACGAAGGCACTCTTGGCTAAAGTATTTGAGGGCCATCTAGAAAGTCTAGGTCTATGAGCATTGTACAGTTAGTCTAGGGCAAGTGGGAGAAATGTAATGGGTATAGTGTATGCCCTACTTTATTGTATTTTCCCTTTGCTTTATGATAATGGACACCCCACTTGAGTTTAGTTCAAGTGGGAATTTGTTGGGTGTGTTGTCTTAAACTCGTAGTTTGTGTTTTGTGTAAAAACAAATGTATTTTCAATAAAGTTTTATTCAATAAATTTGTTGTTGAATTCATAGGATTGCATTTTCCAAAATCAAATAAACTAAACATCCAAGGTTATTTTAGTGTAACCGTGACAGTATATGTACTGGGTATATATTTGATATACTTGGTATATAATTGATATACCCCTGATATACGAGGTATATGTTTGATATACCCCTGATATACAAGTGGATAATGTCTCGTGAATAACCTAAAAGGTCTATAGTATATGGACAAGGCTGGGTACCTTATCCTGGAAACACTATGGATATGGTTCACTCTGTAAAGGTTACAGACGACTCGATCCAAGTTGTTCGTGAGGAGACATGTGAGTGGAGGTATCCTATATAATGAGTTTGTATAAGACCGGACCATGAAATAGACAATCTTTAGATGTAACACAGTTAACTAATAGATTGATGTTTCTTAGGATGATCAGGCAACTCATTCTCAATCCTGAGTGAGTTATGGACTCCTGCCTGTGAGGGCTCGTCCTTCGATATGTATGGGTGAGAGTGGCCCAAGTCGTCGACTCAACATTCCTACCATTTTGAGGAGGAGATCGAGTGGGAAGCTGGAAACATAACTTCACGAGATGGAATTCATTCCTCCCCGACTTTAGGGGAGTAGATGAGTGTTCTCTTAAATGCTGACTCTGAGACTTGAACAAGCGGCCCCACCCTCTCATTGGCCCGAGAGGGACTTCCGGTTATTGGTCGAATCATAACCGAGTTGTTCATTAGAGAAGCAGTGGTATTTAAGGAGTAAGATGTAACTCAGGGGTAAAACGTTAATTTGACCCAACTTGAGTTACGAGCACTCGTGAAGGATTGACTTGTCATTCATGGTCGTATATCCGTGGACACGAAAACATTCTGCAGTGAGAAGAGTGCAACTGCGGGTCTTTAGTGGAGTGACCCGTAGTTAACGAATGTTGATTAACTCGGTAAATAAGTTTGACCGATTAATCTTGTATCGTTGGAGCTTCTGATCTGTAGGTCTATTAGGTAGCTCATAACGGGTAAAACGAGGATCAAGTTTTTGGAAGAATTTGAACTGTTCAAATTACTTAAGAGATTATATGTATATTGATACATTATAATATATAAATTAAAACTATATATTATGAGAGAAATTATTTGAATGAGATTCAAATAAAATTAATATGAATAAGATTCATATTAAAACTATAGGTTAAAAATAATGTGCATAAGATGTACATTGGAACTATAGATTATACGAGAGAAATGCTATAGAATATGATTCTATTTATGAGATAAATAATTAAGTGTTAATTATTTGATATATATATATATATATTAATTAATAATTAGATTAATAATTAATTAATATGATTAATTAATTATTATATATATATATTTATTATATTTATATATATATATTATATATATATATATATATTATTATTATTATTATTAAAATTTAACTCCACTACTTTTGTTTGTTCTTCTTTTTGCAGTTCTACAAAAATAGAGAACATGGAACAAAAGAAGGAAAAACTCCCAATCTCTCTCAAGCGCGCTCTCAATACTCACTCTCGTTCCAAACGGTGCTCCCACAAGCACGATCCCGAGACCCAAGAGGATAGCAAGGAAGATTCTCTGGTGGTGTTCGTAGGAAATCAAATTGAAGAAGTGTTCTTCAAAGGTAAGGAAAAACAAGTTTTTCCCCTATGTTTTCATTTTTGTAAGTTTTGGTTTTGTTTCTCAAAAATCAAGAACGATGGTCTGCTTCCACTCCGGGATTCTCATCCCTTCACAATGGCTTCCCTAGAGCGTCACTACTACACTTTGTCAAGGCTACCGTCTCATACTCACCTACCTTCTTAAGCCTAGATATGATGTCTTTTAAAAACTTAGTGTAGTTAGGTATTTGTTCTAAAGCATCTATGAGAGGTATATTGATATGCAATTTTTTTAGAATCTCAAAGAACTTCTTAAAATGACTATCCTGATTGTTTTTAACTAGCCTTTAGGGGAAAGGTAGAGGAATCTTAATATTACCTACCTGTGGAGTAGTGTTGGGCATTACTTGCTTACCTTTATCCGCCTTCTTACCTTTTTCTTCTGAACTTACAGGTTCTGCTTCTCTTCTTGTTGTGAATTGGAGGTGGATGCAGGAACAGGTGTAACTGCATTAGTTCCTTCGTCTGGAAGTGAGGGTCCATCATAACTTAATCTGCTTCTCGTGATAACCGCCTTACAGTGCTCCTTTCCCTCATGATCTCGTTTCGGGTTTTCTGTGTGTCCAGGTAATGTTCCTTGGGTTCTAGATTTTTTATCATGAGCTATCTGCCCCACTTGCATCTCCAAGCTTCTTATCGCAGCTTCAGTTCTTGTCATAAACTTTTTCATCATGGCCTCCAAACTTGCGTTGTTACCACTTTGCTGAGTAGTATTTTGACCTCTTTGCTGATTGTATTGTTGAGGCTGCAACGCCGGTTGAGTTGGAAAACCAGGAGGAGTGTAGTTTTGCTTGTATTGTTGAGTGGGTGCTTGTGCACTGCTATTAGCTACTCCTTAGTTACTCCAGGAAAAGTTTGGATGGTACCTCCATCCAGGGTTGTAAGTGTTTGAATACGGGTTGAAATTCCGTTGGGCACCTTGACCTACATAGAAAATAGACGCTATATTAGCTGGACAGTTCTCATACAAGTGGTTATCACCACAATAGACACAAGATATATCTGAAATTTGTAAAATAGGAGAGGGTTCAGGTATCGCCGAAACGACGGGTTTTGTTTCCTTTTCCATTGTCAACTGCTTTAACATTTGGTTCATAGCCGCCATTTGGGCTTGCATTGAAGCTACTGTGTCTAACTCAAAGACTCCAGCTGATACTTGCTTCTTTGGTAATGACTTTCCTATTTCGCCTTGGTCATTAATGTCTGTCATCTTATTCAAGATATCAACGATCTCATTTACCGACTTCTCTAACAACGAGCCATTGGCTGCAGTGTTCAACATCATCCTTGATGAACGATCCAATCCTCTATAGAATTGTTTAATCTGCACACATGCGGGCAATCCATGGCTTGGGCATCTTCTAAGTAACTCCTTAAAACGCTACCAAGCTTCTTGAACTGCTTCGTTCTCCTTCTGTCTAAAAGACACAATGTCCTCTAGAAGGTCTGCGTTCCTGGTCAAAGTATGGTACTTTGCCAAAAATTTCTCCGTCAGTTCCGCCCATGTGTTGATAGAATTTGGTTCTAATGCGTTTAGCCAAGTCCTTGCACCATCCCTGAGAGAAAAAGGAAACATTTTTAATCTTAGTGCATCTTCAAAGACACCATGAAGTTGAAATGCATTAGCTATTTCAATAAAGGATTTGAGATGGGAGTAAGGATCTTCGTTAGTCAATCCTCCGAACTGGCCAATAGTCTATAACATCTGGAACATGACTGGCTTGAGCTCGAACTGTGCAGTTTGTGGTAAAGGATTATTTATCCCTGAATTTAGGTTGTGGAACGCATGAGTGACATAATTCCGCATCGCTATATCTCGATTATCTGCTAGAAGGATCGGATTAGGAATTTCTCCTACTCGGTTTGCTGCTCCTTCACCTGTCATATCTCCATTCACAGGTGGATTTTGTGGAGGTAGAGGATCTTGTGAATTTCTATTCATCTCGATGGTCTCTTCTTCTTCAACTTCTTTTTTTTTTTTTTTACTTTCTTTCTCTTTTCTCAACCTCTGGTCACGCCTTCTCCTCTTAAGGGTTCTTTCAATCTTTGGATCAAGGGTCAACCAACCAGACCCTGTGCTCAAACACAACTCCCTTAAAGGTTAGATATAACAATTAAGTCCAATGACAGAGGTATGCAACCATCACACAATGAAACAATTCACTTGAAAAGAATATGATTTGAAAACTTAAGTTCCCGGCAACGGCGCCAAAAAACTTGTTGGGACTTTCTCTACCTTTAAAAAGATTAGAGACTCATGCAAGCGCACACGGTCACAAGTAATACTTGTAAGTAATCCAAGGTCGAATCCTCAGGGACTTGTTGCTTTTCAAAATCAAGTAATGCAGTGAAATGGGTCAAATATGCAATTGTGATTTAGGAAGAAAATAGTGGTAAAATGTTGTTGTTTGGGGTTTTAACTAACAAGCAATTTAATAAAACTCAACATCCTTGTCTCCTACCTTGGTTTTGATGCAAAACATGGAAAACACACTATGTTGGGAAAATGCACCAGGTGCAATTCCTGGCTTTTCTTCGGATTTGAGTTCTACTCTTTCACTACCGCTTTTGGTTGCTGCAGAGGCTAGGGTAATCTACAATCATATTTCTATGTGTGATTACAATCCTAGAGAATGTCTACCAACTCATTTGCATTATGGGTCAGAGGGCCTATGCCTAGGACCATGTTTTATGTGTTTATTCCTAAGTCACATCTCATATTGGTTTCCTATTATTTTACCTAACTCACATTTCCCAAGGTTGGGCTTTGGTATATAAATCAAGTTCCCACTGGCCAAATGGAAAAAAGACGTAAAGAGAAGTTCTTAGAAACCAACCCAAAAAAGTGCTAGGCCAATTTGGCAAAAATCCCAAGCGTGTTGAAAATCAAATCATTTGACTAAGGCATTCCATAAAGAGGTTGATAACTAATTTAGAATATAATTAAATGAAAGTAAATGCACGAAAACATAAAGAAAGTACTTTTCATTGAATTTAAATGAATAAATAAGACGTAGAAGGAGTTCTAGCTTAACCCTCTTCTCTCTCGAGCGTGAGGGGAGTTGAAACTCGCTAAAGAACTTTAGGATAACAGAATAAACAAATAACGGAAGTAAGAACTCGAATTAAAAGCACTACGAAAGGTAAAAACGTGAAAAACGAGGAAATGAACAACTAGAACATGAACATAAACCCTAAAAACATTTTCTACAATTAGAGAGCATCTAAAAGAAGATGAAATGAAGCTTGGAAGGGATGATTTGTTGAGGGATGGATGACTTCCTTTTATAGCATGTAACGCCCCGAGTCCTTCAGGTTAGTTAGTCTCGAAACGGGAGATTTTTTTTTCATTCGATATTAAATTGATTGTTAATTAAATTTCTCTATATTTATCGGGCTCTAAAAATCTTGGCTTTTAGAGTTTAAGTTAACTATTTTATTTCGGATTGTTGTGGGTTTATTTTATTTCTAAAGTGAAATTTTGGGCTTGGTGTTGTGGGACTTTGTGTTACTTATTTGGGCCTCATGAAAGATTTGGGAATTGGGCTATAGGTTTTAAAACAAAACAAAAGAAAAGAATAAAAATAAAATAAAATAAAAACCCTATCTTTCTTCTCCTCCTTCAACCCAGCCGACAGCCCCCCCCCCCCCCCCTCAAACTTCTTCTTCTTCTTCTTGGAGCATTCCAGCCGGCGGCTCCTTCTTCTCCGGCGAAGCGGCACAGTAGCAGCTCGCGGCGGCGCACGAACGACGGTGTCCACTACGGCCGCGTTCCTCAGATCCGCGACGACCCACGCGATTTCGGCTCCATCTGAACGGGTCTGTTGGAGTTCGACGGTCGGTGACAAGCTCAGGTCGGATCCGGCAGTGCAACAGCATCTCCACGGCGGCGCGACGGTTTCTGCACCACCCTGCGGCGCTACTCGCGACGGTGTGCGACGAGCGGCGTTCCTTCACGGCGGCGCACGACGCACAGGTTAGCTCCACGGCGGTCCCGACGACCTGCTGCTACAACCTCAACCCCGGCGACGTGCGCAACTCTCGACGGCTGCCTCCGACGAACAGCAGCTCCGGCGACTCGTTTTTTTTGCAATCCGATGCGAACAGTAGCAGATTCGCGAAGACGTCTTCATTCCGATACATTTTGGCATTTACCCACACCCAAACGAAGCTTGATTTGAGTTATCCATCCCCTCCGACACTGTTTTGACGTCGACCCACTCCTAACCCAAGTTGTTTTAGTGTGAGTTAGTAGGTAACGACTCTACCTAAACTCGGTTTCGTTTATAACTAAATGTTTCTGATGGGTTACTGATTACGCTTGTTTACATGCGTAAAAAGAAGGTTTTAGATGCTGTTTTTACAATGTTTCAGCTTTGTTTCGGATTTTTCTCGATCATTTGAGTTCCAATTCATGCAAAATTCATATATTATGGTTTGTGGTTGGCTTATATTGTATTTATGACATTTTAGGACCATTTGGGAGTGCAAATTAATCAAAAGAAGCAAAAAGACGGAAAAACTTACATGGGAGGCGCCAGGCGCCTGGGAAGCCTGCAGAAAAACAGGTTTTCTTCCAACTTTGCCCTTAATGAAACGCGTCTTCCAATGCGTTTTGGTGGTTCCAACCGATGCATACGTGTAGAAGAAGTGTTCCACTATCAGTTTGAGCACGATTTGGTCAGTCAAAAGAGTTGGAAATGGGTGATTCACCATCGTTTTAGGACCTACCTAACCAATTCTGCACAGCTATAAATTCCAGCAACTTCTCCACCAAAATCATCAAGCCTTGCTTCCTTCTCTTGATCATTTTTAGTGTTTCTTTGTTGCTTTCTACGTACTTTTGAGTTGCTTTCATTAGTTGCTTTTCGTTTTTAAATCCCGAGCACTTTACATTCTTTTATTGAGCTTTGTTTTGTTTCCATTTGTACTTAGTTATTTTCTACTTATTCAAATATATAAAAATCTAGCACTTTGCTTATCTTCCTTTGCCTTTACTTTATTTTTAGTTAAGAGAGTTGTGTTTTTGGAGAAAAGAGCACGTGACACTCTCCCTTGCTTGAAAGAGAAGGGCGAAGCTCTCAATCCCGATAAAAACTCTCCGTTAGTTAACTTTTGTTTTTCACACATGCATTCCACATTCACCATTTTACTTGCTGTATTTTCTTCAATATGTCTTTCTAAATTCCCGTCTCTAGCCGGTTATGGATAGTTAGCCTTTTATGTCTAAAAAGGGTTGCTAAGAAGTAGTGTTTTTACTTTCCATTCATTGCTCAACATGTTTTCCCAAAAGTTAGGATTTAGAGAAGGCCACTGTAAGTCTTAACAAGTCAATACTGAAAAGGTTGCTTATTTGCATTGTTGAGTGGTTTAAACCGAGGAGAGGAGCGCCTTAGACATAAGGGTTCCGCTTAAGTAGCCTAGACATAGGATCTTAACCCGAGGTTGCGACTATTTCCATCCTAAAACTAAGATATATCTCATAATAGACATATTAGGGAATGTCTTAGGACTTTGAACTTGCTTAGACATAAGTCAAGTGAGAAGCGTAGTCGTTGGTTTCTAAAGTAAAAAGCATATTGTCCTTAGCATGTCCTTGAGTCTTTGTTGGCTAACTTGAAGTAGTTCGGGCTAGGTTTTATCATTCTAAGTCCAAATCCCAAATCCAAACCATTATTTGTGACCACTTCCCATTTTACAAGAATCACTCATTCCAACATTCACTATTCTTTAAAACTTTAGAGTTTGGAAATTGTTTAGAAGTCCTTGAGGATCGATACTTGGATACTCCGTCCATTTTATATTACTCTGACAAGTGTGCGCTTGCATCTATATAATTGTTACCACGCTTAGCGCGTGCGTTCAGCATAAACGCCCAATCAGTTACTAACCTCGAAATCGTGCTCTTTTTGTAGTAGGAAGTGTTCAACAAGCTTAGGAGCTTTAAGACATTTGTTTGTAAGTAGCACGGGGGAGGGTGCGTGCGTTGATGTTTGTTATATGGTTGCCGATGTGCCGTTTATGATGCTTAATATTGGTTCTGATACGTGGTTGTGTAGTGTAACTCTTGTTTATGTTGTTTTGTATGCCTGGTTAGTGTTGAATGTCCGTCGGCGATAATAGTGGGAATTTTGTATTGTTGAACTGCTGAGATCTGTTGTAGAATGATGTATGATTGTAGGGAAAGTTCGTTAAAGTGAATTTATTTTGGAAATGTTTGTTGTCTGAATTTGTATGAAGTGTTTGGCGTGTCTCATGAGTTTTTATTATATCTAGTAGTGCTTATTGAATATGGACGTTGGATATTAAGTGTTTGGTTGAATTGTGTTGGGCCCCAATCGTTTGCAATTTGTTGACTATGTTCTGTTATGACTAAACTCACTGTGGTGCTGTTGTTAAGATTTTGTATGTTGTGAAAGCATGTTTGGTTTATTGTTTTGCTATTAGAAGGATGTTTATGTTGTGGAAGCACGCTGAATTGTGTTGGTGAGCTGAGAGATGCATTGAGATCATACTAGTGGTGGTGTTGTTGATGAGCGTTGTGGTGGTTGGTGCTATTAGGGAAGTAGTACTGAAATCTTGGTTGGAGGCTAGAAATGTTATGTGGAATTATGAAAGTTATGAAGTGAATGGGTGAGTGTCAGGGCCTCGGGTATAAATGGTCGAGGGCTGATACGTCACTAATTGGGTATCGAGGCCTCGGGTATAAATGGTCGGGGGTCGATACGCCAATATTGGATAAAGATGAGCGTCAAGGCCTCGGGTATAAATGGTCGGGGGTCGATGCGAGGAGTCTTTCGAAAGGATAACTATTGGGGCCTTGGGTAAAAATGGTCAAGGGCCAATAGTTGAAAATACATCGAGGCCTCGGGTATAAATGGTCGAGGGGCGATGCACTAGTGTCGGGGCTCTGGGTATAAACGGTCAGGGGCCGACACTACCAACAGAATGGTCTTGGAAAGCTTGAATAGCTGAGGTGAACATAGAGGTACTGGAGGTGTTAGGGAGCCAAGTGGACGATAGTTGTTGTTATATGATTGTGGTTAGCATCGGGTCTTATAGAGCATGTTTATGGTTGAATGTATAATGTAATAGTAGAGCATGTCTATGGTTGTTCGCATACTGTAATGTTAGAGCATGACGATGTATGTTTCCTTTATGGTTATGAGCATGATGTTTGTGTGTGCTTGGTGAGGGCTACTTACGGAGTATATTTTATATACTCACCCCCCTCCCCCTGTACAATGATTGTTTCAGGTGAAGGACTCGTGGATGACCATGGTGATGGGACGGAGGAGACATGACGAGCGAGGACCATAGGCTGCTTAGTTATTCCGGTTTAGTTTAAGTCATTGGTTAAGGCCTTATGTTGTGGCCGATAAACGGTTTATTTGTATTTGAATAATTGAGAGATTTTTCCCTTATTGTTAGTTTTGCTTCGGGATAGGTGTCTATTTGAGTTTTATTCCATTTGTTTAGATTCATATGGATTGAATAATAAACTTGCCTCGTGAAGTGGTTCACGAATGTTGTTGAATATTATTCCATGAGATTGATTTATCGTTAAATTGATGAGGATTGAAACTTGATTTTATAAGTTTGTGTGCAAAGGAAGTTGGCAGAATGTAGTCGGGGTTAAATTTGATTAGTTAGGTAGTTAATGTGACCTAGAGGTGTGCGGAAAATTCTGGGTCCTTAAATAGTACCATAGGTTGGTTGAAACTCCCCTCCATTTTAGGTGGAAAAGGGTTGAGATTCACCTAACCACCTCACTTGGATTTGGAATCACGGTTTAAAACATCTGGAAAATGTCCTCCTTGCCCTTCATTAATCAAAACGTGCGTTTTGACAAATTCCCCTCCAAAAATGCGCCGGACGCAATTCTGCAAAAAGCATAATTCTGTTAGTTTCTTCCAACTTTGACCGCATTTATCTCATATTTTTCCTAAAGTACCATAGTTTGACTTTTATGCAGAAATAATCTATGTATGGTTTACTTTAAGAATATGTGGTTTTTTTGGCAAATAATAATGGGAAATGGGTAAAAAACTTGGTCAAACAGGGCTACCGACACATGTTTCTACAGTAAAAAGTCAACCCTAATAGGTACCTTTTCGTTTCCTCATGTCGTTCACGTCAACAGGTAAACCCTACATATTTAGTGACAAATTAACCAAAAAAAACAAATAAAACGAAACAAATAAAAATCATAATTAACAAACATAACTTGTGTACCTTAACAATTCATCGAAAAAACTTTCTAATCGCTTTCAAATCAACCTCTATGCCACCCATACGTTCATCCATACTCATCCATCGTCCTCAAGCACTTCTCAACCTTCTTCAAGCGCTCACTAATGCTGCGAACTTTTTTCTTACCCTTGGATTCCTCATTGTCCAAATCAGGGTCTTTCCCAACCATCTCAACGTCCACACCATCCAATGGTTCCTCACGTACAGTCGATGGTCCAGCATCATCACCTCGGCCCACATCCAGACCTTGTGTGCCCTCCCGTATAGCCTATGAGCCTGCATCAACATCCATGACGTCATCATCCTCTGGTTCAAGTATTTCGAAGGTTCGCATCATGAAGTTTGTCTCTGCATCAGTTGCCTTTAATCTTCGCGTTCTTCCCTGAGTCAATAGTAAGGTAGAGTCGGGATAAAAATAAGAGAAATAATTTGCGACGCGACAAACATTCGAATCAAACTTACAGTTGTAGACCGAAATATCTCCCGGTCGAGAACATGCCATGCAGTCGAATGGCCGCACCTCCACCGAAGGATATGTGGAAGTGCATTCTCGAGAACTTTATTTGCAACCCGACCAGATAGGGAAGATATCATCTCGTACGCCACACCTGTACGAATAAGCAATTCGCATTATAAACCATAATTGATAACAACGGCCTAGAATATCAAAAAAAAATATTTATGTCCGTACCTGGAACACCCATGGGAAACCATACAAGCTATATGATTTCCTCAGCCCTCCGTCTTTTGACATCTTGGTCGGGCCACGATGACGACTACTTATCGTCTTCTCGAACGATAGAGATGCCCAGTCATGGTTGCAACAAACCTCCCAATCATCCACTACTCCTAATAGTGTTTGGTCAAACTTGACCGTTCTCCCTCTCCCTAGCAATACTAGTTCTACCATGTAAACAATCGATACCTTGACCGCATCGAAGTCATCCTCAAACCGGTGTTGGGTGTGTTGCCCTAAACTCGTAGTTTGTATTTTGTGTAAAAACAAATGTATATTCAATAAAGTTTTATTCAATAAAGTTGTTGTTGAATTCATAGCATTGCATTGTCCAAAATCCAATAAACTAAACATCCGAGGTTATTTTAGTGTAACCGGGACAGTATATGTACTAGGTATATATTTGATATACCCCTGATATACGAGGTATATATTTGATATACCCTGATATACAAGTGGATAATGTCCCGTGAATAACCTAAAAGGTCTATAGTATATGGATACGACTGGGTACCTTGTCCTGGCAATACTATGGATAGGCCCACTCTGTAAAGGTTACAGACGACTCGATCCAGGTCGTTCGTGTGGAGACATGCGAGTGGGGGTATCCTATACAATGAGTTTGTATAAGACCGGACCACGAAATAGCCAATCCTTAGATGTAACACTGTTAACTAATAGATTGATGTTTTTTAGGATGACCAAGCAACTCATTCTCAATCCTAAGTGAGTTATGGACTCCTGCCCGTGAGGGCTCGTCCTTTGATCTGTATGGGTGAGAGTGGCTCAAGTTGCCGACTTAATATTCCTACCATTTTGGGGACGAGACCGAGTGGGGAGCTGGGAACATAACTTCACAAGATGGAAGTCACTCCTCTTCGACTCTAGGGAAGTAGATGAGTGTTCCCTTAAATGCTGACTCCGGGACTTGAACAAGGGGCCCCACCCTCTCATTGGCCCGAGAGGGACTTCCGGTTATTGGTCAGACCATAACCGGGTTGTTCATTAGAGGAGCAGTGGTATTTAAGGAGTAAGATGTAACTCAGGGATAAAACGGTAATTTGACCCAACTTGAGTTACGAGCACTCGTGAAGGATTGACTCGTTATTAATGGTCGTATATCCATGGACACGAAAACATTCTGCAGTGAGAAGAGTGCAACTGCGGGTCTTTAGTGGAGTGACCCGTAGTTAACGAATGTTGATTAACTCGGTCAGTGAGTTTGACCGATTAATCTCGTATCGTTGGAGGTTCGGATCTGTAGGTCCATTGGGTCCCCTTGCTAGCTCATAACGAGTAAAACGAGGATCATGTTTTTGGAAGAATTTGAACTGTTCAAATTTCTTAAGGGATTATATGTATATTGATACATTATAATATATAGTTAATTCTAAATTAAAACTATATATTATGAGAGAAATTATTTGAATGGGATTCAAATAAAATTAATATGAATATGATTCATATTAAAACTATAGGTTAAAAATTAATGCACATAAGATGTAAATTAAATCTATAAGTTATACAAGAGAGAATATGGTTTAATTAAATATGAGATATTTAATTAAATGTTAAATAATTAATTGTTAATTATTTAATATTACATTTAATTAATTAATTATTAATATTAATTATTTATTAATTTGATTAATAATTATTTAATATTTCATTTAAATAATTAATTATTAATTTGATTAATAATTATTTAATATATTAATTATATTAATATTAATTATTAACTCCCCTGCATTATTGCAGGGGAGTGGGGAGTTAAGTGACGTCACTGTTTTTTCTGGGAAATAGATAGAATAGAGAAAAAGTTGAACTCCCAAAATCTCTCTCAAGCCTTCTCTTAACACTCCCTCTCATTCCAAAGAAACGCTCTCACAAGCGTGTTCTCGAAACCCAAAAGGATAGTAAGGAAGGTCGTTTGGTGGTGTTCGTTGGGAAATCATTGAAGAAACGTTCTTCAAAGGTAATTTTTCCCCTGTGTTTTTCCTTCTTTGCAAATTGATTTTGTTTTCCAAATATCACGAACAACGGTCCGCTTCCGCTCCGGGATTCACATCCCTTCAATTGGGTGGCTATGTACAGTTTTTCTAACTCACTCAAGACAATGTTCATCCTATCGTTAAAGTACAGGGCCCTAAGTCTATGAGGATGTGTAACTTTCCTAACTGGGTTTCTGTCATAGTGTATGCCACTAATAAAGTCAAACTCGCTCCGTCCAAACAACACCTTCCTCTCAAAAAGGTTGAAACTAATCGTGTTCGGTGTACTATCCTCAACCTCCCTAAGTAAGATATTGTGTATCAACGGTCCGTTAAAAACAAGGTCCACTTCCAGCAGATGACCGAAAATAGTTTTCCTAAACATGGCTAGCTGTCTAGGGGTGAGTTTTTCCTTAATATCAGTGTCTGTCTTTGCTAGGTGCGATAGACAGGTCACGTTTGCAGAGGCAAAGATTGCAGGGTCATTTTTAGGTCTCATTTCCATACTTCAAACCTGAATACGAGTAAAAACATAATTGAATACGATAGCCATACAAACATAAGCAAGAAATAAAAAACAAAAACAAAAAAACAAAAAGAAACCAGTGGTCAAGTAATGTTCTGTCTTAATTCTCGGGGGAATCTCGCTCGAGTCGGGTTAACTACAATTTCTCGTGTCGAAAAAAACCCATAGATGAATATTCAATTTCTCGGGCCAATCTAGGGCGAGGTACCCCCGAGAAATAACATATAAAATTTAACGTGCGAGATAAAACGAGAAAGCACGCGACAGAAATATTGCTTCTGTTAAATTTCTCGGGTTACCTCCGCCCGAGAATACCCCGAGAAATTTACTAGAAACAGTACACCACATCTGAATTTCTCGGAGTACCTCAAACGAGATGCTTTGATGTAGTTAAATCACACCCGAGATACCCCGAGAAATCTCCACGAGAAATAAAACCCAGAAACCCGAATTAGCCCGTAAACTTGTCAAAACCAAATCAATTCACCCTAAATAATTTCAAAAACCTAATCAATCTACCCTAAATCGCCTGAAACCCACATAAATGTTCAAACTTAAACACCAAACCCACAACGTCAAACAAGAACCCCACAACGAAATTAAACAACACCACAGTGATTAAGTGTAAGTTTAGTGAAATGTTAACCTTGATTTCGCGGGCGAGGCGCAGGCGAAGGCGTTAAACAACCCGCGAAGAAGGCGTTGAATAGCACGCACAAAAAGAGAAAAAGGGGGAAACGAAGAGGAAGAAGTGCACGAACGTAAGCTTGAAGCGGCACGGACGAGAAAGATGAAGAAAGGAAGAAGGGGAAGAAGTTGAAACGCACGAGAAAGACGAAGAGAAGGAAACGAAAAACCACAGTCGTTGTTTTTTAATTGAGGGCATAAACATAATTTCATCATTTTTTAAATTCGTTAAAATAATATGGTGGGCCATTCAAAACAATTTTTTAGGAAGGGGTTATTTGAGCAAAAAGTTTCTTTAGGAGGGTCATTTATGTCATTTTCCCATCTCTAATTACCGGAAAACAATTTTTAAATGAGATAATATTGGAGGACTATTTTAGAAACTTATTTACATAAATGTCTAAATTTTTTTTTATTTTACACTTTTAAATTTCTGGCAGTATGATTTTATTTTAATTTCGAATTTACCCCTATTCATTGCATTTACATTTATTATGGTTATTTGCTTTTTTGAAATATAAAAGATTTAATTTCATAAATTAATATCACAATCCTTTAATTATTGTGGGCCCCACATTAATTTCCAATTCAAAATTCCTTAATTCACTCCTTCAACTCCTTAAAAAAGATTTGATTTTCTTTATTTACCAATATTATTAATTAAAAAAATATCCAAATCTTAATTATTGTTGGCGCAACGTCTTCTCATGATCCCCATTTCTGATGATTTCTGCTACTGCTCATTCATACCTGTTCGTTCATTCACTCCCTACTGCTATGGTTCTTCTTTACACCCATTCTTTGGTTTTAGTTTTTTTTATCGCTTCAATATTTGAGGTTGGTACAGTTGCTTCAATACCCATATTGTTTGAATTTTTTCTACTGTAATTCACATTGTTTTATTGTATTTTTGTTTTAATGAAATCAATTTTATGATTACAGTTTAGCTATTTCTTCTGTTTTCGAGGTCCAAATGTCTAACTATTTTTTTGTGTGTGTTATTATCCTTTAATAGAAGATAATTAACGGGAAGCACGTATTGATTGACGTCAATATTGAAAGGAGAAGAAAATCATAGTTTATCTATACATTGAAGGAAATATGGGTACGAACTAATGTTATTTTCTTGTTTTAAATTACAGTTTAGCTATTTCTATATATGGGTATAAATTATGTTCATGTTTTTTCATTATTATAAAATATAATCTACTTGTACATTGAAATCTACTATTAACATTATGTATAAATGCATTTTAAGTAAGATATAATTTATACCAAGATGAAATTATATGATGAAATTCTATAAGATATGGTATTAAGTATAACATATTGAATATACAATATATTAGGTATAACATAGACTAAACTTTTTGAGGTATAAAATTTATCCGGATATATTGATTTACATCAAAAGGCCAAGATGTATATCATTAACGGTATATATCCACCAAATTCTTAATTTTAAATCATCATCAGTATATATCCAGATACATAAAACTTGAGATATAATATATATCATACTCTAAACACTATACTATATATCCCCACATATACATTATTTAAAACAAACGAAATCAAAAATATATACTAGCCAACTAATCTTTGGCGGCAGCAAGAATAGATTCATATTTTTTTTTCAAATTAAACAAAAAATGAAAACTACCGGATAATCCAAAATGATGGAATAAAATGCTCATGCAATCGGAGGTTTCAGAGGAAATTGGAGCCGCCGAAGACGAAATGAAATGCTGGAGATGAAATGTTCTGCGACAAAGAAAATTAGAGCCGCCGGAGACGAAGGGAGACAGCGACGATGTCGGAGAAGATGAACGAAGGTTTCAGAGGAAGAAGAAGTCCGACAGTCGAAGGAATGAAAGAAGATCAAGGGAGAAGAACGGAGGTTACAGAAATTTGGGGGTTATGAGATTTTTAGTTTTGGGAAATGTAATTAGCACAATTTGAGGGATTTTCTCCCAATTTACCAAATTTATATTTTAATAATGATTTAATATTGAGATGGATCTTATGGATATATTAGTAAATGGGTACTATCTAATTAGGGATTTTTTTTATGACAAAAATGTAAATTCTATATTTTTCGATCCTTTTACGTAATTAGGATTCCTAAATAGACCATCTATATACTAATCCCTTTTTAAATCGAAAAGTTCAATACTATAATCTTATATTATTTGGTTAATTATATATTTTTTATCTAAAATTTTTTAGGGTTATCCCTTTATGGTGTATTTGGGAGTGATTTTGACATAACAAAATATCTTTTGTCATTGCCAAAATCACTTCCATTTCAATTGATCATGTTTGGCAAATTAAAAAATTGATTTTAAAAAAACATAAAATCACTTAAAATTTATTTTTTAAGGTATCTATTAGATATCCAACATATGAATTAAATTTACCCAATTCATCTAAGCTTTTGGGTTGAGTGGTGGTTTATTCATCCATAACATAGTAAGATCTGTGTTCTGCATTGTTGTTTCCTCCCCATTTATTATAATTTCCACTTGTAACAGTATCACCAATAAATAAGAAATTTGGGTATTGATCGATAACAGTATCACAAATCTGAATTTCGAGCGTTTGAGACCCGACGATTTCATAATTATCTCTTGTTTATACAAAGATGTACACAACAGTGTTCCTGATTGTAGCTCGAACTCGGCCTCCGTACCGACCTGAACCTTTGGGCAGACCTGCACAAAAAGGTGAGCACTCCGACGATCAAGTCAATATAGGTCGGATTCCAAGTTTAGTTCGAAGCCAGAAATCATCGTACCTGATCGGGGAGTGAGGTCCTCTACTTATGGGTGGTAGTCCCGTTAATCTCGCGATGGTTACACCCGGTAATCTCGGGACCGTCGGTTACACCCGGTAATCTCGGGACCAACGGTTACACCCGGTAATCACGCCGCAGACAGTTGCTCACATCGGCCCCTACCGAGCTCCCTGGTAGGTCAGACCTAGGCCAGGTTCACCTCGGCCCTCATACTTAGCTTTCGCCGGCGTTGGTGGCAGCCATCTCGGCTATCCGAGTTGGGCATGACTCATGGGCCATCTTGGAGCACCAATAGGGGTCCTCCACGTGTCCAGGGTATTTTCATCCCCAAACATTGGCCCCCTCTCTGTCTGGTCCGATCTCGACCTGGCAGAGAAGTTCATTCGACTTGCTTTGGACACGTGGCGTCTTCCTATTCGTGGGAAAATACAACCGTCGCGGAAGATTTATCGTCGGAATATTCAAATATTCCGACGCTTCAGATCTCAGAGAGGATCCTAGCCGCTCGCTGATTACACGTGTACGGTGGGGAAATTCTTTCAACGGACTATAAATGCCCCCAATCCTTCAGTTCATACCCTACGTTCCTTGAATTCTTGGAGTTCGACCTGAAGGCAGCTCGAACCCTTGGTAGGTCGGTCTCTTCCCTCTCTCTTTCGAACGTAATTACCATGTCGTCCTCTATTAGCAGCAACCTAGGATCCGATTTAGTTCGTAGGCTAGAGTCCGAGCTCGAGGAGATAGAAAACTTTAGAATCTCCGATGACGGGGAGGATAGTGACGCCTCCACTTCAGGTCAGGCTTGGAATAACCCTTCTAGGATACCTGAGCTACCTCGGATCCCTTCGCAGGGGGTTCGCTATCCCTGAGAACATCCTCCTCAGGCTTCCGGAGGAGGGGGAGAGAGCTGACAATCCTCCAGAGGGATGGGTCACTCTCTACTTCAAAATGTTTGAGTACGGCCTCAGACTTCCCCTTCACCCTTTTGTCCAAGAATTCCTCTTCCGGACTGGGTTGGCACCTGCTCAAGTGGCCCCCAATGGGTGGGGTGTCATTTTCGCTTTGGCCATCCTCTTTTGGCTACGAGCTCGGGATAGTGAGGAGGCCGAGCTGTTGGACGTAGACCAGCTCCTCGCGTGCTTCGAGGCGAAGAGGATAGCTAAGAAGCCTGGTCGGTTCTATATGTGCGCAAGGAAAGGCGCAGGCGGTATAGTTAAGGGGCCGACCTCCATCAAGGGATGGGTGAGGAAGTGGTTCTACGCTTCCGGGGAATGGCTCGCAAAGGACGAGTCAGGTCGTTCCTTCTTTGACGTCCCACTAGGTTTGGGAACCTAGGTACGGAATAGTTCTTACTTTTCGTAATTTTCTTGTCATTCAGGTCTAACTCGGATCTTGTCCTCGTGCAGTTTCAATCCGACCAGTTCCCGAGCTTACGCAAGCCTCCTTCGATACTCTGAAATACTACAAGGAGCGCTTTCCGAGGGGTAGGAAGGTCGGAACCCTGGTGACTGACGAACTGCTGCTTGAGTTCGGGCTGCTAGATTACAACCCTGTAGTTCGTCCCGTTGAATCCTCAAGGCCGAACTCCGAACTTGGTATGCCGAGCTTGCCTCCCCCCTTTTTCCTCTAACCTTGTGTTGACCCTTGGTTTTATTTCGCAGCCATGGTTTGCGGATTTGCAAGCGGCGTGAAGCGCAAGTCTAAGGGCCGAGCCCATGCTCTTGAGGCTGTCCAGAGTTCGAAACCTGCCACCCCTGCCGTGGTAGGGCCTGCCTCGGAAAATCCAGCCCTGGTGATCGAGCTGGAGTCTTCTGGAGGTCCCTTGAGGGAGAAGCGCCCCAGGGATCAGACCGAGGCGGTGGACGCCCAGACCGAGGCGGCGGACGCCCAGACCGAGGCGGCGGACGCCCAGACCGAGGCGGCGGACGCCCCGCCTTTGGGCGAGGAGGCGAGGGAGGAAGCCCCTCCGAAGCGCAGGAAGAAGAAGAAGGCGATCTCCTCCTTGGAGGTCGGAGCTTGCAGGGTCTTGCCTGCAGGTTTTGCAGATCGGGTGGACGATCCTGCGGCCAGGATGGGCGGGACGTCCGACGTGACGGCACGGTTCAGAATTGAGCCGTCAAGTTTCGGGGTGAGGGACCAGGTGTCCCGCATTTCAGCTGCAAGTTTGGACCGCTGCCTGAGGAGGGCGTCCAAATTTGTGAGCGCCCCCGGGTCCGTTCTGCAGAGGAACATCGACTACGCCGCTAGTGCCCCATTTTTGCTTGATTTCGCCCAACAGGCAGTTCGATCCAACTTTTCCTTTGTACCATTTCGCAGGCGTTCGTTGCTTCCATTCAATCGGCTCTGGCTGTCAAGGCCGAGCTGGATGGGAGGGAAGTTCTGGCAGCGAGGGAGAAGAGGAGTTCTCCGCTGCCTTGGAGGCTGCTTCTTTCACCACATGAAGGATGAGCTGCTGAAGGCTCACTCTGAGGTGGAGACTTTGAAGGCCGAGGTGGAGTCTCAGGCCGAGCTGCTGAAGAAGGAAGAGGACAGGCGCAAGGCCCAACTCCGAGCTGCCCACGCTATTACCAGGGGCCTGGAGAGGGAGAAGTTCCAGCTCCTGAAGAAAAAGGACGACATGCTCCAGGCGCTCGAAGCGAAAGATAAGGAGCTGGAGCATGCGACTGCCGAGCTGGAGACGGCGAAGGAGCGCCTCAGCAATGGAGTCCTACTGGAGGAATCGTTTAGGCAACATCCTGACTTCGATGGATTTGCAAAAGATTTTTCCGACGCGGGCTTCAAGTTCCTCATGAAGGGCATTGCTTCCGACATGCCCGACCTTCAGATCGATCTCAGCGGTCTGAAAAGGAGGTATGCCGAGAAGTGGGCGTCTTGTCCTGGCGGCACCCCTGGCCCCCAAGCATTGGTGGATCAATATGTCAGGGATCTTGACTCTGACTACGATCCCGAAGAGGACCAGGTCGGCTCTCCTCCGGAGGGCGCTCCCCCAGCAGGCTCTTAGGCGACCACCCTTTTTCTTTTTTGTTTGTAAGTGTTAGAGCAGAGCTGCAAGGTCTATAAGCCTTGGCTCTGCTCTTTATTCAATAAAGAGACTCCCATTTGCTTCCACTTTGTTGTTGGCAACCACTTTTCTTTGCTTCTTCTTTGAACTGCAGCTAACGTCACCTCGCACCTCCTACTTCCTTTAACTAACATAATTTGAAAGTTTGAGTTTGAATCTCTTAATGTTCAATACATTGCACCAACTCTGGATTTTTAACATTTCACCCTTAATTTAAAAAGGTAAAAAGGCTAAAATCCTAAGTTCATAGCTATTCTTCAGTGGTTTTGGCATCGCACCTCGTACCCTTAGGCTTCGAAGGATTGAATTTGAACCAACTGCTGGAATGCGATCGCGTGGGAGTCCGTGTCCCCCATTTAATTTCTTGTCGAACTCGGAAGCATGAAATTAAATCATCACATTTATTCCGATCATAACCCCTTTGGAACAGCCTTTACAGGTGCATTGAAAATCCTTTTGCCATGTCAAGGATAATAACGCTTCAGGTGCTCCGCGTTCCACGGGTGCGCGAGGACGTCTCCTTTCAGATCGACCAATATGTACGTCCCAGGTCGGACTATGCCCTTGATCTCAAACGGGCCCTCCCAGGCCGGGTCAAGGGCACCCACATGCGTTTGGACCCTCCTTAAGACCAGATGTCCGACCTGAAAGGCCCGAGGTCGGACGCGGGCATTGTAATGTCTGGCCATTCTGCCCTGATATTCCGCCAAGCGTAGCTGGGCCATTGCTCTTCTTTCTTCCAACAAGTCGAGGTTGAGGAGCAGCCCATCCTCATTCGTCGTAGGCTCATAATGCTCTACTCTGTCAGATGGCATGCCGACCTCAACCGGGACTACAGCTTCGGAGCCGAAGGCCAGGGAGAACGAGGTCTCACCCGTCGACTCTCGTTAGGTGGTCCGGTACGACCATAGAACCTCTGGTAGCTCCTCGGCCCACCTGCCTTTCTTGGAGTCCAGTCTAAGTTTGATGCCTCGCTTGATGATCTTGTTGACCGCCTCCACCTGCCCATTTGCTTGCGGATGTGCGGGGGACGAGCTGAGATGACTTATGCCAAGTTTGCTGCAAAAGTCTTTGAACTTGGCGTTGTCAAACTGCTTCCCATTGTCTGTCACTATGGCCTGCGGTATACCAAAGCGACATATGATATTCGTCCACACAAAGGACGTGACCCTGGATTCCGTTATGTGGGAGAGCGCCTCGGCCTCAGCCCACTTGGTGAAGTAATCCACAGCAACCACAGCGAACTTGGTCTAGCCCTTGCCCAAAGGGAAAGGACCGATGATATCTACCCCCCACTGCGCGAATGGCCATGGGGCCGAGATGGGGGTGAGCAGCTCGGGAGGTTGGTGGATTAAGGCCCCGTAGCGTTGGCAATTGTCGCAAGTTCTAACGAACTTCTTGGCGTCCTGGCTGAGGGTCGGCCAATAGTATCCTTGTCAGATCACTTTGGCTGACAGCGACCGGGCGCCTGAGTGATTGCCGCACACTCCATCGTGGATCTCTCTGAGGACGTACATGCCCTCTTCAGGGGTTAGGCATTTCAACAGAGGCAGGGAAAAGCCGCGTCGGTACAATGCACCATCTCGGACCACGAACCGAGCTGCCCGCCGTGCCAACTTTCTGCGCTCCTTGGGATCTTGTGGTGAGTTACCCCTAATGAAGTCCGTGATCGGGTCCATCCATGAGGATTCTGGAGCGCCGATCTCCATCAGATCCGGCTCTAAGATCGAGGGATTATCTAGGATCTCGACGGGGACCGACCTGGCGAGGTCAGTCTCGTACGCCGATGCTAACTTGGCCAAGGCGTCAGCATTAGAATTTTCCGCTCGCGGAATCCGGCTTACCTCGTAAGTTCGAAACTGGGCGAGGTATGATCTGACCTTGCCCAAATACTTCTCCATTCGGGTGTCTTTGGCTTGGTACTCGTCCTTGACCTGACTCACAACCAGCTGGGAGTCACTGAAGACCTTAACACAAGAGGCCCCCAATGCTCGAGCGATTCGCAGGCCGGCGATAAATGCTTCATACTCTGCCTCGTTGTTAGAAGTCCGGAAGCTGAACCGCAAGGCATACTCAAATCGCTCACCCCCTGGTCCGAGCAAGAGGATCCCGGCTCCGCACCCCTTCTCATTGGAGCATCGGTCGACATATACTGTCCACGGTAGGTCGGACTCGCTCAGCTCGGAAGGTGGTGTGAGCTCGGCTATGAAATCTGCCGCTGCTTGTCCTTTCAACGCAGTTCTGGATTCGAACTGGATGTCGTACTCACTTAGCTCCATTGCCCACTTCATTAGGCGACCAGAAGCTTCTGGCTTATGGAAGATGCTTTTTAGGGGCAAGTTAGTGAGCACCACCACCGTATGGGCTTGGAAGTATGGTCTAAGTCGTCGGGCCGAGGTGACCAAAGCGAGAGCCAACTTCTCCATCTGAGGGTATCTAGTCTCGGCTTCGGTCATAGCCTTGCTTGTGTAGTAGACCGGGTTTTGCCGCGCTTCCTCTTGCCTGATTAGGGCCGAGCTGACGGCACTGTCAGACACTGCTAGGTACAATTGGAGCTTGTCCCCCGGCATGGGCTTGGTAAGCAAGGGTGCCGAACAGAGGTAGCTTTTCAATTGCTGAAACGCTTGCTCGCACTCCGCTGTCCATTCAAACGGCCCTTTCTTTCGTAAGACCTTGAAGAAAGGGAGGCACTTATCTGTCGACCTTGAAACAAACCGGTTCAGGGCCGCAATCCTGCCGTTGAGGCACTGAAGCTGCTTCAGCGTTTTAGGTGCCTCCATCTCGATCACGGCTTTAATCTTTTCGGGTTTGGCCTCGATTCCCCGGTTTCACCATGAAGCCAAGGAATTTTCCCGAGGTGACTCCAAAGGCACATTTAGCAGGGTTGAGCTTCATTTGATACGCCCTCAGCACCTCGAAGGCTTCGACCAGGTCGGAGAGATGCGACTTAGACTGCTTGCTCTTGACAAGCATGTCGTCCACATACACTTCCATATTCCGGCCGATCTGCTTGGCGAACATTTTGTTCACCATTCTCTGGTAGGTCGCTCCTGCGTTCTTTAACCCGAAGGGCATGACCTTGTAGCAGTACAGACCTTGGTCTGTTATGAAAGCGGTATGACCCTCATCCGGGACATGCATCTTGATTTGGTTGTACCCAGAGTAGGCGTCCATGAAGGTGAGTAGTTCGTGCCCGGCTGTGGCGTCCACGAGCTGATCAATCCTCGGCAGTGGGAAGCAATCTTTCGGACATGCCTTATTTAAGTTCGTAAAATCTACGCACATTCTCCACTTGCCGTTAGATTTTTTAACTAATACAACATTGAAGAGCCACTCGGGATACGAAATTTCTCTTATGTATTCAGCTTTCAAAAGTTTGTTAACTTCCTCAACAATTACATCACTTCTCTCCTTGTTTATAGGTCTTCTCCTTTGTTTCACAGGTCGGAATGATGGATCTATGCTGAGGCGATGCGTCATAATTCGCGGGTCAATGCCAGGCATGTCCTCATGGGACCACGCAAAGACGTCCCGAGTTGGATCTGAGGAAGTGGATTAGCTCCTCTCTGTCGGTGGCCCCCAGCTTGGTTCCTATGCTTACCTGCTTCTCGGGACTAAGCAGAGGAACAAGCTCGAGCTCCTCAGTGGGTGCGGCAAACTCCTTCCTCGGCAGGTCGGCCTCGAACTCGAGCGTCCCGTCCCTGAGAGTTTCGAGGGCGCAGACCGATGAGCCTTTGAGTGCGACGGCATAGCACTCCCTCGAAGCGGTCTGTTCTCCTCGGACCGTGCCTACGCCACTAGGGGTGGAATACTTCAAAACTTGATGAAGTGTTGAGGGGATGACCCGAAATGAGTGGATGATGGGTCTCCCAAAGATGGCGTTATAGGCCGATCTACCGTCAACTACCACGAACTCGACCATTTGAGTGACCCGAGTTTGGTCCTGCCCCAGCGTGACCGGCAAGTCGATGCAACCCTCTGGGATGACCGATTCTCCAGAGAACCCAACCAGCGGCGTCGGGCTTCTCTTCAATTGCGACCTCGTCCAGCCCAAGGCGAGGTAGGTCGGTAAGGACAGGATGTTAGCGGATGCGCCCCCGTCTACCAGCACCCTCCTGACCACCACATGATCAATCAAGGGAGCAATCACAAGGGCATCATTGTGGGGCAGGTGGACCTCCTCCAAGTCTGCACCGTCGAAGGTGATTGGGCAGGTCGGCCCCTGCTCCCTGATGATGCACACCTCGCGCCTGGTTGCACGGGCTAACTCCTTTCTTTTATGTTCGGATTGACCCCCGCTTGGCCCTCCAAAAATGGTATTGATGACCGCAGTCGGTCGGCGCGCCTGGGTGGCGTCCTTGAACGCTTCCGCTCTTCCTTTTTCTCTGCTGAGCTGGTCCTGGGCTTTCCCACGAACTTCTTGAAGTAGCCGTCTTGAATTAGATCCTCAATTTGGCACTTCAATTCCAGCAGTCCGACGTGTTGTGGCCGTGCTCCCGATGGAAGCGGCAATACTTACCCTTGCTGCGCCTCTCCGGGGCTCCCCGAAGTTTCTCCGGACGCTTGAGTAGTTTTTCCATTCCAGAATCCTCGATGTTCGTTAGGATCTCGGAAATTGGAATCGTGGTTGGGGTGAAGCGCTCGTAAGGTCGGCTCCTGCTAGGTCCGTTCTCCACCCTTCGATACTCAGGTCGGCCACTGGAGAAGGATCCCTTGTCCTTGGACTTGGGATCTGTCCTTTCATCTTTCCACTTCTTTCCACTGCCCCGCCGATCTTTCGTTCAGGTCGGTCGGTTTTGGTTCGGAGGAGCTCCTGTCCGTCGATGACTTTCTTCGCCTTCTGGAGTACCTCGGCGAAGGTGGCCGGGCCTCCTCTCCAAGCTTCACCGTGAGGGCTTCGTCGGCTAGACCGGTGAGGAAATAGCACATGGCCGAATCATCGGAGCAGTGTGCAACCTTCAACTGTTCCTCCTGGAATCTGGTGACATACTCCCGCAGCGTCTCACCCTCCTTCTGCCTGATGGTGGCGAGATGGGTCGCTGTCTTTTTGTCATAGTGCCGAGAAGAGAACTGGGCGAGGAACTCCCTTCTCAGCTGAGAGTAGGTCGAGATCGACCTGGCTGGCAGTCTCCGGTACCACAATCGCGCGCTGCCAGTAAGCGCAATCTGGAAGGCGCGGCACTTGATTGCGTCTGATGCCGCTTGGAAGTCCATGAGGCCTTCAAAGACCTCAACATAGTCCTTGGGATCCTTCGTCCCGTCATAAGGCTTCACGGTAGGAGCTTTGAACTTCGGAGGGATTGGTGCTTCCAAAACGTCCGAGGTGAAAGGAGATTCTCCGAAGTCGCCGTCGTTCAGTGAATCGTCTTTCTGCTCACATTTGGCCTTTAAGGCCTCCACCTGAGCATCGAGCTCCCCCCTCAGCTGGTCGAACTCCTCCCTTGCGATTATCCCTGCGGGATTGTGAGAGGATTCAGCCTGCTGGTTGGAGCTTTTGTGGGAGCGGGATGGTGACTGCCCTTTTCTGAGAGACGAGCCTCTCTTTCTGTTGAGATGCTCACGGAGGTCTCCCCTCTGGTGAGTGTACCCCTCACTCTCGTTGTCTTTGGGACGTTCTTCCTCGGCTGGGCCGAGGTGGGAACCCCTTTGCTCGCGTACGTCCATGCGCGTCACTCGATTTTCAGATCGGGACCCTGCGCCTGCAGCCAGCACCATTTCGTTATACATTGCCTCCATGGAGCGCATTTGTGTGCGCATTGCCTCCATCTCTCTCTGGAGCGCACCAAAGTTCTCGCTTGTTGGAGCCGGGGCTGGACCCCGGGCGCCCTTATTAGAGGTCCCACCTCGGCCACGGGTGGCCCTGGACGTCCTCGGGTGCGCAGGCGGTAGGGTAGGCGCGGTGATCCGTGCCGACCTGCGGAGAGGTTCCGCTGCTAGGCCGTCGTGACCTTGCCCCTCTACCGCCGCTGCTCTGACCTCCCTCTGGTGGGCATCGCTGGCAGCTAGAGTCCTTCGATCCGCCGTATTGGTCGAATTCGCTGGTTGAACCATGTTCACTCGCGTGTTGGTTTAAAGGAATTGGGATGACGTAGATTGTCAGTCGTTCCCACAGACGGCGCCAAATGTTTATGCAAAGATGTGCACAACAGTGTTCCTGATTGTAGCTCGAACTCGGCCTCCGTACCGACCTGAACCTTTGGGCAGACCTGCACAAAAAGGTGAGCACTCCGACGATCAAGTCAGTATAGGTCGGATTCCAAGTTTAGTTCGAAGCCAGAAATCATCGTACCTGATCGGGGAGTGAGGTCCTCTACTTATGGGTGGTAGTCCCGCTAATCTCGCGATGGTTACACCCGGTAATCTCGGGACCGTCGGTTACACCCGGTAATCTCGGGACCAACGGTTACACCCGGTAATCACGCCGCAGACAGTTGCTCACATCGGCCCCTACCGAGCTCCCTGGTAGGTCAGACCTAGGCCAGGTTCACCTCGGCCCTCATACTTAGCTTTCGCCGGCGTTGGTGGCAGCCATCTCGGCTATCCGAGCTGGGCATGACTCATGGGCCATCTTGGAGCACCAATAGGGGTCCTCCACGTGTCCAGGGTATTTTCATCCCCAAACATCTCTCAAGTCCAATCGTTCAAATTGAAGATATCTTAAGGAGAGAATGATTCATCTATAAAGAGGTAAAAATGCTTCATAATAAAGGTACACAGAAAAATCCTACTTTTATTAGCGATTTTAATTTAAGCATCAGGGCATCTATTACTAGTACCAAACCGATGTAGTATTCCTTCTTGTTTCACAGGTTATGTTGATTCCCTTTTATTTGAATATGGTAATTCTTCCGAACCATATTTGCACATCAACAACAGCAACATTTTAGATGTGTGAAGATAGCAAAAAAGTATAAATCAATCCAAACTCACATAAGACTAAATTCTAAATGTAATTTATTCTGAACAAAATCTGTCTAAATAGTGATCCTGCTAGTTCAAACCATATATCTTGAAAAGTCATTTTAAACTCATTTTTGAAACAAACGTAATTTTATGTCATTTTTCTTAAAACAATTTTGAACCATTGAGAACTCCTCTTATAATCTGTCGATTCATCTCTCATTTTTAGCCATCATAGATCTTTTATGATGAGCTTTTGGACCAAGATGGAAAAAAGAGGGACCTTTTTTTTAAGATGGTAACCTCCCAACTCAATCAACAAATTTCATTTAGTTATATAAATGTCAACATATTGAAACATCTCCGGTGTGTTCTAATTCAATACCAATTTTAGATTGTCAACCCCAAATCATAAAGGACAAACTTGAATGAGAAGGAATAATAATATTATAGATGTAGCCATTGAATCGCCCATTACCATTAAAAGAAATAGAATTCAAAACAAAGTCCAAGTAGCAAGAAATTGGTAGTGCTGAGATTAAGGAACCAGTTATTTGCAATTGAAATTAAATTAGGTCTCCCATCCACAGAAGATGAAAGGAACAAGTATGATGCGGTTCACCTATTGTTTTTATTAAATTTGAATTCAGCCTAACTGTAACCACTCACATTGGTTTGAATTTGAATGCCATTTTCAAAATTATTTGGTCAAATTCATCTTTTTCTTTCTTCCTTATCTTATTCACAATTTTACGCGTGATCCACTCTTTATAGGCCCAACTTTGGTCGTTCCATTTAGAAATTGAACTCTCTTTATTTTTTCTTATTCCTTTGTTTTGGAAACATTACTTTTAAACGTAATAATTTCTTTTCTTTAATTGATGAGCGAAAGATGCATTCCTCTTTTTAAGTTGTCTATTATGTTTTTATGCTCGGGATATCTCGAATAGATGACAACTAATAGAACAAGAGTCAGAGGACTTTTTCTACAAAGAGAAGAGTGATTATTGTAACTCCTAGACCAAAATAGTAAAAATAAAGGCCCTTTTTTTCGACGGTGAAAAATAAAGGCTAATTGAGAATACATTCAGATCACTAATTCATTAAACTCCAATGAATTTATTAGAATAAATAACATACACCCGTTTTAATTTGTTTTCAAAGTAACTCTAAATCAAAAAGCATTATCTTAGACCCTTTGCTTTGAGAAGGATTCATTGAATTGCTTAAATCTAAAAGCACGTCACTCTTGAGAACTATTCCTTATAAATCATATACATATGTATGTTGACTTTCTTATATCAAAACTTCATCACCCACCTCATTCTTGAGAACTATTCCTTATAAATCATATACATATGTATGTTGACTTTCTTATATCAAAACTTCATCACCCACCTCATTCTATCACGTAACTCAAGGATGATATTCAAATCAGCGAGGATTGGATTGAGTTAGAAAATTTTTCAATTTGAGTTGAGTTAATCTTTTACCAAATTAAAAAAGTCAATTTGATTCACGAGTTAGAAAAAATTTTGGTCGATTAAACCCAATCTGAACCGCCCCTACATATAATAGTAAACAAAATGTCTTTAAGGATCTTTCTCCACTTGCTCCATCCCCCTTTCTCTCTGTTCTCATGTGGATGCTCCAGTTTTTTATCCTTGAACCGAGGAGGAAAAAGATTGTGATTGACTTTAGAAAAAATGGCAGAACCCAACCAACCCTTTCCGGCTTGCCTTCAGGCTTCACCTAACAATCCGAAGACCCAACCATTCCAACTAAAAAAATATAAAGGATTGGAAACCCAAGGAATGGACGTTATTGACACGAGAGGTTCAAAGCGAATTTTCAACATAATTTTGGTTCAAAGCTTGCCCTCACCCAATAACCTGAAGACCCAACTAAAAAATATATGGGCTGCATTAGGTTGGACACTTCATACAGATTTTTCAAATGGAAAACCGATCAACCCAAATTTTCAAATTAGTTCAAAAAATTTCCAAAGCCCGACCCAACCATAAAATCGTTTGTTCTCCTCATGTTAACCTCTAATTTGCCAAGTAAATGCAGAAAATCTCAATGTTGGTCAACAAACATGAAGCTTTGTACTTCATAGTGTTGAAATCAAAAGCAATAACGAGTTTGTAACATAGTAAAAAAATTTGGAGGCTTGATAGTTCAAGAATGCTCAGCATGTGAGAGACCAGACTGATGGAAGCCACAAGTTATAAATCACGAGTCAGCAACCAACCCAAATAACCTTTGAGACCAATGCACTGTAAAATAATCAACCAATATAGAAAACCTAGATGACGTCTAACTATCTATTTTTTTTGCCTTCAGATCATCAAGTAATAAGGTAGTGAAAAGAAAAAACAAAGTAATTACCAATAAGAACTAGAATAACACAAGTACATAGGATTTGTATACGAGAAAACCACTTGATAGGAACTGCAACCACATAGCTTAACACATGAAAATGCTCAAGACAAATGGTTGTAAAATTCTGTTCAACTACTTGAGAGTGAAACATCCACTAAACGCCAAAAATTACTCAGTTCGGAAAACAGTAAATGCTTCTATCTTAGCTCACAAAATATAATAAAAATAAAAATCCCTTCCAGTAGTTTCATCTAGGTTCTCCATGCTGCAAAAACACATTAAGCACATATTAGGAAATAACAAATAAACAGATGCTCAGCACCATTAAACAAGAAATAGGAAAATATAAAACTAGCTTTTCCCGGTATGGTTCACAGGTGAGATACAGTGAACGCTAAACTTCAACACCATTCACTTCACTTTACGCATATGTACATATGAAAAAAACAAATAGAATTCAGAAAAGAGGCATGAAGACAGGCAGAAAATGCTTCAGAAGAGAAAATGATAGAATGAAAATTCAAACCTCATGCATGATGCTCATATCAATTAATTACCGATCAGGATAACACAACACAGGCATTATTTCCACTATTTTCAATTCGCCCACATAATCTTGAAGCAAAAGCATACAATTAATTAAATCTAAAATTATCATTATACAACAAAAAAAAACAAGGAATCAGAGGTGCATTTAGCCCCTAATTTAAGTCAGGTCTAATAAATAAGTAGATCTTTCGACAAACAGGGGCAACAACAACAAAAATAATTAAATAAAGTGATGAGCACATTTACATTAATATACCATGTACAAAATCAAATAGGTAAAACTTATCATCCCAAAATTCAATCATTGCCCATGGCAATACAAAAACAAATAAATACAGATAACAACCTAGCGACCGTGGAAACAAAATATTTTAGGATTGATTGACAAAAAATAACCATTTATCACTATACGGATACCATGCCCCAAACTAACTGTCAATTCATATAAATCCTGTCAAAATTCCAAACACCATTCAACAAAATGAATACAACTCCACAAAACTGTCTTCCCGTTTCTTAAATACCCAATCGTCCGTCCTTCAACCTTTATATACCGAGTTACAAATACACCTCGCCAAACAACATTTTGTAGTTAGAAAAAAGATACACCATAAAGATGACAGCAAAAAGTTATGAACCGATTAATACTTGGATAATCGGAGGGTCTACTTCATTGAAAATCCTATTATTATAATCCAAACATGTCTTCCAAAAAAGCACAGAAAGGGAAGCTTGTAATTGAGATTTTAGCTATGTCATATTAACATCGCAAAACATATACGGATGCAAGGATTTTGGAAAAGTCACAGCCATTCCCACATTAGTGAACAAATAAAGTTGTAGAGGAACATTTCAACCAAAAAACAAAGTAAGAAACCTAAACTGTGGCTAAGTGCAAACACGTGACTTCAACACCAAAGACAGACTATAATCAGAAGCATCAAAACGTACAAAGGGTAAAAGGATAAAGAGAAAGTTATCTCAAATGTTGCTGGGGTACATGAATACCCTGACCCTGTCACCCTGCATAGAGGTTTAAAAAAATTGTTAATAAACAATATAGAGAGGTCTCCAACACATTAGACAGCTTTATTTTTCACCATACCATGGACTTTGGTGACAGATTAGACTTGAACTTCGCTCTAACAATGCCACTGTTACCATGAGGCCTAGCGACCTTGCCCCAAATGCAACGATAATGTGTCCCATTCTTCTTCACCTTAGCCTTGTAGATATAAGCCAATCGCTTTCCTTGGTACCAGGAAACCTCGTCCTTGGAATTAACACCCTCGATCTGGAGTAATGAAGTGTTCGGGTACTGGTTGGATTTAGACCTAGCCACCACTTCAATCATCTTTAGATTCCGGACAAATGACAACGACCAAGAAAATAATATAACGCAGTCCAGAAACATAAAAACTCAAATGTTACTTCGTCGGTTTTACATGGGCCAAGAAAATGTGAAGGAGGGAGTTGATAGACAGTGATTAGTTACCTCTTGTAGCCGAGAATTGTTCCTCGGATGTAGAGTCTAATTCCAACATGAAAGAGAAGTGAAAGAACAACAAAAACAAATTAGGTGAAGAACGACACAAGAATAACTTGAAAATTTGATCTCCCAAAGGCGCTCATATTAAAGACCTGACTCTCTCTCCTTCCCTTCCTTTCACCATCTTCGGCGGCGTCTGCTTCTCCTTCTGCTACAGAGTTTCGACGGCCGTGAACTTCGTATCACTCTCCTCCCAAACCTAATTCTCAGGATCTATTAGACCCACCCACAAACGGGCCGGATTTATATATTCTTGGGCTGTATTTTTCTGCCTCGGCCCCATCGTTGGCGGGCCTGTAGGATTGGCCCAACCCAATGTTTCATCTTGGAGATCTCTAATTACCGGGACAAGTTCAATAATACAATATTATATTATTTGGTTAATTATAATTTTTTTATCTAAAATTTTTTAGGGTTATCCATTTAGAATATATTTGAGAGTGATTTTGGCATTTTATCCTTATCAAAATCACTTTTATTTATATTGATCAGCAAATTAAAAAATTGATTTTAGGATTACATAAATCACTTAAACTTTACTTGTTACTTGTAAGGTATCATTTGGGATGTGATTTTGGAAAATAAATTATTCTTAAATATTTTTTTTTCAAAATCACTCTGCCCACCATAGTCTTCAAACTTTAAAAATTAAATTTTTAATTAATATGTTTAGTTAGTTTATTGTTTAAAGTTTTTTTAATAAAGAAAAATTATCTAAATTTAAATGAAAATTTAATTTTTTTAACTATATATCCAGATTTTTTATGTTATATTTATTATGTATTTAAAGTCAATAATGATAAAATAAGATTTTTATTTATGTTTTGAAAAACTATAAATAGAAACAAAAAATAAGAAATTTGGGTATTGATAAATAACAATTTTGTTTTTTGTTTTCTATTTTCAAAAGTCAAGGTTATAAATACTACCTTCACCTATATAATCATTTGTTTTGCTATCTACTTTTTTTTTTAGAAACTTTTTTTTAGAATTTTTTTTTTGAAATCTAAACCAAAATAAAAAAAATAAAAAAATTAGTTTTCAAAAACTTGTTTTTATTTCTGAACTTTGACTTAGAATTCAAATGTGTTATTAAGAAACGTAAAAACATGCCAAACAAATTATGAGTAAACATGCATAATTTTATAAAATAAAAAACTAAAAAGGAAATCGTTTTTTTTTTTTGCTTTAATTTTCTTGTTTCTAAAATTTCTACACAATTTTCGAAATGTTACAAACAATAAACAAAAATAGTTAACAAATGCTTATATTTTTAAAAATTGGAAACAAGAAATAATAAATAGGAAACGTTAAATGAGCCTTCCGATTCTCCATTCTTGTCTCTAAAACCTTGAAAAAATATATATTATAGTTCTTAAATTAAAAGAATGAATATATTAATACTTAAATTTTCAAAATATTTATTTGTCTTCAAACCATTAAAAAAATTAACCATTTTATAAAATTGGTGACCTAGCATCTTTATCTTCACTACTTACCTTAGATGGATGAAACTATTTAGAATCTTTTTTTAAAACATGTTCTACAAAATCTTTTCAAAATTCAAAAACAAATTGACAATGAACGAATTTGAGAAATCAATATCAAAATCTGTTTAAAGCAAATGGAGTAAAATAGGATTTAAACCTAATTCATAGTTAAATCTAAGAACTTGCCATGTTTTTAAGATTTTTAAATACTAATGAAAAAAGTATTATTTTTGTATTACTTTAAAATTTTATGCTTAATCCAAACTATATTTTATTATCACAAAAAAATAATAATAAAGGAAAATGAAAGTAATCCATAACTCGTGAATATAAAATATATTACATTCGAGTGGTCATCCAACTTGATATTAACTCAAGCATGTTTAACTACAAAGTCTTAACTATATCTAATGTCTAATATCACCGCAACCAAACATTGGTGGTGTCAACAATCCCAACAAAATCAAAATGAGCCAACAAATGAAGCTGAACTTTTATTTTCAATACTCCACCCTTTTATCATTACAAAGTTAAAAAAGAGGGGAGCAAAGTGTAATGTAAGCTAGGCCATACTATACTATTATTACCTGGTAAAAAGCTCTCAAGACTAAGAAGAGAGAGCAGCATATCCATGAAGAAAACTGAGAGATTTCAGAAGCTGAAAAAGAATAAAAAGGAACTTGATCACAGATCAGCAAATAAATTGTAGGTTTTGGAGTCTACTGCTATGAGCCTTAAAGCTGAAACTGCTGCTGCCAAAGACATGCAGCCAAAGAAACAAACATTAGCCCAATGCCATAGCTTCTGGGAATAACTGAGTTTTCTCCTCTTTGCCACAAGGTACATATGGTTTGCTAGGATAAATGTTAGAGGGAATGTGCTGACTGCTCCTGTAAGGCTCATGAAGTCCCCAAGGAAAGGCAGCATAGCTGAGACCAGTGTGGTTATGGCCAGGTACCCTCCTCTCACACCTATTCTGAAAGACAGGTTTTTTATGTTCAGCGCGCTTCCTTTGATCCCGAACCTCGTGTCCAAATACTCGTACATCGGGCTTGCGAATATTTGAATGTGAATCGATGAAGACAGTTTAGTTAAATGGAACAAGGTGATAAGACTAGTGAAGAGTAAAGATTGAAGACAATTACGTGCAGGGCGATGACTGTTTGAAGGAATGCGTATATGTTTGCCATTGCCTTCATCCAAACTGGTCCGTTTACGCTGTTGATACGAAGTGTGGGTTGGTACGGTCAAATTCAAATTCATATTTATGGAAGCCTACATCCGATACGATGGTTATTAAGGACATCTGGGTATTATGATGGCATGACTTGTTGATAAAGTAAAAATAACCTTCTGTAAGCAAATTTTTTTAGTTTAATTCCGTTTCTTTTTTTTTTGGAAATAAAAAATAAAGTTTGATCTTAGAAATATATGTTATTATTGTTTTTTTATAGGTGGGGATGGCACTAGTCCACTACATTTGGAACCATGCTTCTTATTGGATGTATCTATCTACCAATATTTTGAACAACTTCATATAAATTTACTTGGGATGACTTTGGACTTATACTTGATATGTATTAGAGCATTGAATTTATATGTTTTCTTTAGATTATATATTTACTTAATTTGATTTGTGGTTGAAATTTGAAGATGTTATATTTATGTACTTTACAATTTCTACGTGTGAATATGCAATTGGATTCTTTTATGCTGAACTCTGAAAAAGTATCTCAATTTGGAGTTTAAACAAAGCTAGAATTTATTACTATTTGAATAATGTTATCAATGTAAATTAAAAATTGAATTAAAAAAAGTTATGAAAACATTTTATTGTATTTTATAGTTGCCATTAAAAGTAAATAATAACATAATCATGCAAGAAAATATTATAAAAAGTCAGCTACTTTCCATAACATTGGCTACCATCGCATATGAAGAAGTGCTATACAATATTTGTAATAGCATTTTTTAGATGTTATGTAAAACACTATAAATGTCTACCATAACGTTAAGTTAGGCTATGAAAGACCTTTCATAGTTTTTTTTTAAGTTATAAAAAGGCTATTATAGAATTTTTTTATAACGTTATGGAAAGATTTATAACATTGAAATAATGCACTCAAAAGCAGATTTTCTATAACATTTAACATAGCATGAAAAAAATGCTCAGACTGTCCATAACATTGCCTACCATTGCGTCTTAAAAATGCTATGGAAAGTATATTTGACGCTATCGTATGTGATATTTGTTGTAGTGCTATGAACTCCACCCATTTAGCATGCGTTTGGCTTTTTGAGGTGCTTGAAACTTTCATGATCTGTATGGATAACAAACTCTTTTGGCAATAAGTAATGTTGCCAAACTTGTAAAGCCCTCGCAAGTGCATGGAGTTCCTTGTCATAAGTTGGGTAGTTAAGTTGTGCTCCATCTAGTTTCTCACTAAAGAACATGATCAGTCTTTTTTCTTGCATCAAAACAGCTCCTATACCTATCCCACTTGCATCACATTCAATCTCAAGAGATTTGTCAAAGTTAGGCAAAACAAGACAAGGTGCATTGGTCAATTTATCTTTCAGTTCATTTAATGCATTTTCTTACTTTTCTTTCTACTCAAATTTAGTATGCTTCTTAATAAGTTCATTTAACGGTGAGGCTATGCTACTGTTCAATCTCTTACTAGTGGAATAAATTTAGTGCAAGTATACACTAATTAATCGATTGTAGCACTAAACAAGGTTGTCTCCTCTTGGAAATTAGCTTATAACAAGTGGTTAATAATTTTGAAATACCAAAAAGAATATAATAAAATAGCATGTGATAATGGGTGTTTGTTCAAGTAAAAAAAAACCAAAAATCATAAGATGAGCAGAATCAGTTCTAATTACTCCATAAAGCTTCCACCACAAGCACCAACACAAAAAGAGTTTTCGAATGATTAAAGGATTCGGGGAGAAGAATTCTACAAACTGTTTTCCATTGCTCACTACTTAAAAATGCCTTAAAACTTCTCAATGCCCAGACTCTCATGGCTCTCTCTCGAGTTACCAAATAAATGCAATAACCCAACTCCTAGTTGTGGTTAGAACAAGCTATAAAGCAGTCTAAGGGCGCTATAGAGTGAACCCCATCCCTAGGTGTTCACTGCTCTGTTTCAGAAAGAACGCAGAAAACTATAGCTAACAGAAGAAGGTCCACGCATAGTGGCTCTCTCGAGTCTCAAGTAAGTTTGCACGCTAAACCCGTAGGCCACACAAGTTTAGAGAGATATAGAAAATGAAAGGCACACTTCTGTTAAATCAAAGCTCTAAGGTATTCAAAAATTGCAGCAACGCATTACAGAGAGTTTCCTACCCCTCCCTGAAGAAAGGGGGTTAGTTCATAGTGGAGAAAAGAAAATAGAATGGATAGGTAGAAAAATGATCCATCACTGAAGGTAACATAAAAAAAATCGAGAGCTTCCTCAGGTGAACAATGTGAATCCCGAGCAAGAATCTGTCCCTCCTTTTCCTTCATCGATGGAAAACACGTTAATTTCCAGAAGATGACAATCGGTCTGTCCTCCTCCTGTCGACTTCGGTGTCTTTTTTCCTTAAGTAAAAGGCCTTAAATTTAGGGCACCCGTGGAACCTTGCGCACATACTGTACGTACGCTGTAATAGAAAGGTTACTTAATCAGGTTACTACTCTAGCCTTCACTCTATAGCATTCAAAGCGCTTGCATGCTCTCAATTTCAGCATTTCCTTTCTCAACTTCCAGCAATACCACGTTAACCTGCTAGTGCCTCAATTACTCCGAATGCACCATGTTTTTTCCTGCATCAAACATCCATAATTTTTTGCATTAACTCGAGAATTTGGATGAATCTATACCTAACCATGCATTCAAGGTTCTATCAGGAAATTCTCACATTCTTACAGCTTAATTAACTTTAATCTCACATTTCCACACAAAAAATGCCCTTAGTTTGGCCCATAAACCAGTCTTTATTTGAGAGTTGTCACACCCCAAACTTGAAACCTTGCTTGTCCTCAAGCAAGGCTACTCTAGCATCCCATAACTATGAGAAAACCCTCCTCTGATTGAGATGCATCTTACTCAACTGTTGCTTTCTACTTTCACACCTACTGCAATTACATAATAAAACTTATGAATCTGCTCAGGCCAAAAGCATCTGCAAGAGAGCTACTAAACTTATGTTCCAACCCTAGCAAAGGTTCTTTCCTACGGCTCTAGCATCACCCTACTTTCCTCATAAAAAACATCAACTCATCTAGAGATACACTTCTCAAACTCCTTTTCTCTTGCCTATACCACTACCTTTTTATTACCATTCTAGCTTTTAACTATGGCTACTAGCCCTTCCTAGCCTTGCAGCCTCCTTATAATATATATACTCTTTCTTTTTTTTTAAGCTGAATTACAAGGCTAGAGAGATTCATAGTTATACATTACAAGCTTGACGTTTTGACGACCAAGCAATTGTGTACACCCCTGAACTTAGAAGAAAGCATTGTCGCCAATGTGACTGGAAGCTGTGTAATGGATGTTGCACATACCCTCAAACTTAGTACTAAGGAAAATCGAGTTATAAAAGGGGCATTTTTCACAGGTAGTATGTATATGGTGTAAAGGGACATCAAAAAGGGTGTGAACTAGAAGGAATGACTCTATGGTGATAATAAGGTGGTAGATGGGCTTGGATAGGACAACTATGGAAGCTCATCATCTACGTGCTCTCTGCTTTTGACTTGCACTCAAAGGGTACTGTTAAGGCTTTCGTACTGAAATATAAGCTAGAGCAAAGCAGAAGCTAAGGTGCTCGCAAACGGATCCTTTTGGCACAACATTAAACTCATTTCCTAGGATGCACCAACAACATTGCTACTTAAGAAAGCAGAGCAAGAGTAAGAGGCATAGAACAGCAAAAGAGAACAGAAGCATAACTCTATTCATTTACTCTCATGAAAACATGGGGCAAAGGAACATAACAATTATCTAACCTATTAGCAAAATAAAACTGAAACTAAATGCAAAAAGTGAAAACAAAATAGGAAAGAAAGAATTTAAAAGACAGAATGAAAAATGCGAAAAATTAAAGGCTTGATTGATTGATTGATCGGTTGGAGTCCACAGAAAAAAGAAGAGGTTGGCCCGCGACTGGTCAGAATGTGCAACTTTTGCTCCCATTCCCTGCGGAGCTAGCTGTGTGGTCGCCATCATCAGCAGTGTTGTTGGAGTTGTACTCTAGCAGGGAATCTAGGGACCGATGCTACATTGAGGAGCTTGGGGCACCCGAACGGGTAAGCTTTTCAATCATGCCCTTGAGCTCTACATCTCTGACTACTAGTTGCTGCATTAAAGCAACAACCATTTCCTTGAGCTCCCCGGTGGAGATGCGCGTTTGATGAGACATCATTTCATTAATGGCTCCAATCGGGACAACACTCTTGCTTTTCGATTCGTTGGCCATGAGTCGATCCACCAACGACTTATCCAACACTCGTTTCTTTGTTAGTACTTCCTCATCCTACACGACCGGAGCATTAGCCTGCATACACAGTTTAGACATTAAGTTTGGGAAAAACAACCGGCCAAGTTTCTTAGTAGCACATTGTGCTATCTCCTGAAAAATGATTTGCCCGAGCTCTAGCTGCGTTCCTTCCATCATGCAGGCTAAGAGCAAGACCCAATTTTTCGTCATTGAAGAATCATACGTAGTAGGCATGATTATGCTATTGAGGAAATAAAGCCAAACATTGGCTTCAAGCGTGATGAAATTGGACGACAGAGAGTGGGCTCCTTGCGAGACAATGCTCAGGGATGCTCCAGGGTGAGCAACCACAGAAAGGGCATGTTCCAGCTGCGCATTTGAGGGCCGGTCCAACATCTGGTTTCCTGCAGCATTCGGGATTGAGGGCAAGTGCAGGGCCTCGTTGATCCGTTTAGGGCTCCAGTTGACTTGCACATCTTTCACAGTTGTACGGCTGAGACTATCTGGGCGGATGTTGGCATAGAACTCCTTTACTAACTGGGGCAGAAGGGGGATTGGTGGGGCGCAGAAATATTCCCAGCCATTGTGGGTGAAGAAAGGCATGTGATCCAACTCAAAGCCTTTTTTGAAGAAAAATGATTTCTTTTAGAGCCATTCATAAGCGTTGATGGTGTCCTATGAATGAAATCGTTGGCACGTAGCTTCCTGTTGGGCAACCACTCGAGCTTTCCGGTGATCGGGAGGTTCGTTTTGGCAAAGTCTGCTATGGCAGTAGCAGATAGAGGTCGTTTCCCTTTGGAAGAGGATGCGACTGGAGCAGTTTTGGTCAAGGCGGCCGGCGGTTAAACAAAAACAGAAGCCGCATGTAGTGAAGGCTTAGAGGCCGACGATTGAGAAACTTTGGCTTTTTTGGGCGATGGCTGGGCCAAAGCAGAGACAAACAATCGCTTAGATTTGTGAGTGCGCGAGGTTGGTCCCGGAGGAAAAATTGGTTTGGGGGGGCTTTGAGGTGGATTTTGGGATATTCGGCGGAGGTGGGTCAGAGACAGTCACGGCGGGTGGTGGTGGGGACGTGGTGGGCGATGGAGCAACATCTTCTCCTTCGCGCTCTGGTTCTTTCTCAGATTCAGAGGTCTAGGCACGACGAAAGTCGGTTTGGGAGATAACAGCGACGAATGAACTGCTTCCACTGCCGCCGACTGGTTAGTTGCGTCAGCGAGAAGACGACTCCGAAAGGGCTAAATCCATGTGGGGGTTCTTGATGGCTTTGGATTTTACACTAGGCATAGCCGGAGAAGGTGAGGAGCGTTCAGGGCAGGCTTTAACAGCTGGAGAGGGTTAATAGAAAATTTCTAGGGTTTCAGAGAAGATGATGATCAAGAGAGATCGTGGGTGAAGCTTGAGTAATGGGCAGTTAAATAGGCTTTAAAACCAAATAGTCCCCCACGATCTCCTCAATTAATTTCCCTTAAGCAATTATGAAAAAGCAAATTTGAAATTCAAATTTGTACCTCCCTCCAATTTAATTCGGTTTACCTCCCTTTTTCACTTAATGCCCACCGTAAATGTTAACTATTGCACCAGCTGTTCATTGAGTTCCTTCTGCACGCTTGCCACTGCTCCGTTTTCCTATAATAATCACGTCAGCCATTAAAATTCCGACTGTGACGCCGACCTACAATCAAAATCAAAGCAAATTTCTCAAATCTCAAAATATCCCTAAAAATAAAAACATACATTAAATTCATTAAAAAAAAACAATGATGGTGCTCAAAATATATTTCGAATTATCCCCCACCTCCTTTATTCTGTTCATTTCTCTGTTGCATTACTCAGGGGCTAGCCGGCACATTCCAGCATCTCTATCCATATTTTCCCTCTATTAATGTTTTAACCGCTGCCCATTCACCATGAATTCTGTATCTGAATTTATCTCCTTAACTGTTATTGCTTCATTCGGAAAAGCCTTAACAATTTGACATGGTCCCGACCATTTAGACTTCAATTTCCCCGGAAATAATTTTAGTTGTGAATTGTAAAGGAGAACCTGTTGTTCCGACCCTCTTCAAATTGCCTTGGATGAATTCGGGCATCATGCCATTTTTTTGTTTTCTCTTTGTAGATCTTTACGTTTTCATATGCATTCCTTCGAAACTCGTCAAGTTCATGAAGCTGCAGACTCCTAACTTCTACAACTCCTAGGTAATCGTGGTTTAGCTTCTTCAAAGCCCAAAATGCCTTGTGTTCTAATTCTAGGGGCAGGTTACAGGCTTTCCCAAAAACTTACTTGTAAGGCGAGGTTCCGAGAGGTGTTTTGAATGCGATCCTATATGCCCATAGTGCTTCATCCAATTTAGAAGACCAATCCTTTCGACTGGTACCTACAACTTTCTCTAGGATGCTATTGATTTCCCTGTTGGATATTTCATCTTGGCCATTGGATTGCAGATGATAACTGTAGCAATTCTGTGTTTAACATTGTATTTGGCTAAGAGACTTGCTACAACATTATTCACAAAATGAGTCCCTTCATCACTTATGAGAGCACGTGGGGTACCAAAACAGGTAAAAATATTCTTTAGGAGGAACTTAGTTACGACTTTGGCATCGCTTGTTGGGCACAATATTGCTTCAACCCACTTGGACACGTAGTCTACCGCAACTAGGATGAATAGATGTCCATTATATGATGGAAACGGTCCCATGAAATCTATTCCCCAAACGTCAAATAGTTCTCCTTCCAAAATATACGTCAAAGGCATCTCTAATTTCTTGGATATATTCCACACTCTTTGGCACTCATTACAGCTTGTGACCAAGTTGTGGGCATCCTTGAAGATCGAAGGCCAAAAATAACCACTTTGCAATACTTTAGTTGCTGTTCGTTGCCCACTGAAGTGTCCTCCATACGGGGCTGAATGACAATCTTTCAATATTTGGGATGCTTCAGCTTCGGTGACGCATCTTCGAATTATATTGTCTTGTCCCACCTTGTACAAGCAGCGGTCATCCCAAAAGTAGAAATTGCATTCGTAAAAAAGACGCTTCATCTGCTGTCTTGTCCACTCATCTAGCTTAATTCCGCAAGCCAAAAAATTTGCAATATCAGCAAACCAGGGTTCCTCTTCCCTTACTTCCTCATGCGAAATTTTCAGCAGCTGCTCATCAAGGAAACTATCGCTGATCTCTATAGGATCTGAGCTCTTTACTGCTCCTACGATCCTAGATAGATGATTTGCGACCAAGTTCTCAGGCCCTTTTTTTGTCTTTGATGTCCACATTGAATTCCTGCAATAGGAGTATCTATCGGATCAGCCTCGACTTTGCATCTTTCTTTGTAAGAAGACATTTCAATGCAGCGTGGCCGGTATGCACTATGACTTTAGTGCCCATAAGATAGGACCTGAATGTTTCGAACGTGAAAACTACGGCCAGCAACTCCTTTTCCGTAGTGGTATAGTTGATCTGAGCTTCTATTAGTGTCTTACTGTCATAATATATGGGGTGAAGCGCTTTATCCTTCCTTTGCACCAACACAGCTCCAACTGCGAAGTCGCTCGCGTCACACATCAGTTCAAGCAAAAGCTTCCAATTAGGAGCTTGAATTATGGAAGCAGTCGTTTAAGAATGTTTCAACGTAGAGAATGCCTGCACACAATCAGGAGAGAAGTTAAATACTCTATCAGCTTCTAATAAGGAACAAAGAGGTTCAACAAGTTTAAAAAAATCCTTTATAAATCGTCGGTAAAATCCTGCATGTCCCAGGAAACTTCTGACTCCTCTGACTGTAGTGGGCTGCGGTAATTAATGACTTCAACCTTCGCTTGATCTACTTCCAGCTCTTTTCTTGAAATCCTATACCCTAACACAATTCCCTCTTGGACCATGAAATGACATTTTCCCAGTTTAGCACGAGATTAGTCTCTTCACAATGCTTTAAAACTCGCTGCAGATTCTCCAAACAGATGGTAAAGCTTTCTCCAAATATTTAGAAGTCGTCCATAAAAACTTCCACTACATATTCAACCAGATTGGAGAAGATGGCCATCATACATCTCTGCAAAGTGGCTGGAGCATTACATAGTCTAGAATGCATCCTTCTTAACGCAAAAGTTCCATACGGACAGGTGAAGGTTGTCTTGTGCTGATTTTGAGGTGCGATGGTTATCTGATTGTATCTGTTATAACCGTCAAGAAAGTAGTAATAATCAAGTCCAGCCAATCTATCCAGCATTTGGTCAATGAACGGTAGGGGAAATGATCTTTCTTTGTAGCCTTGTTTAGCTTCGGTAATCCATGCAGATTCTCCAGCAAGTCACTGTCTGGGTAGGAATGAGCTAATTTTTTGCGTTTTCCACCACTGTCATTCCTCCTTTCTTTGGGATGCATTATACTCAGCTGACCCATTCATTGTCTGAGATTGGGTATATAATTCTAGCATCCATCCATTTGATTATCTCCGTCTTCACCACTTCTTTCATTGCTGGGTTTAGCCTCCGTTGATGTTCAATTGAATTCTGACAATTCTCCTCTAGAGCAATTTTGTGCATACAATAACTAGGGCTAATTACTTTTATATCAGCTATTGTCCACCCATAGCCCTTCTGTGTTCTTTTAGCACTGCCAGTAATTCCACTTCCTTATTCTTAGGCAAATTTGCAGCAATAATTATCGACAAGGTATTAGACGATCCTAGGTATGCATACTTAAGATGCTGTGGAAGGGCTTTTAATTCCAGCTCTTGCGGCTCCTCAACAGACGGTTTAAACTACTTTCGAGTAACCTCTTCTAGCCTTAGATTCTCGTGCACCTTTGACCATAATCTGGCTATCTCCTTCCTGCCATCCATAAACAGGACCCGTGGTAAAAATATTATCTAGCTCCTGACTCTGGTGCTCAAGTATAAATTTCGAACTTAGAGCCATCTTCTTAGCTTCGTCTAGTACTCTTAGGATAGCACACCGCTCAGCGTCCGCAGGGTATTTCATAGATTCATATACCGAGAATTTGATCTCTTGGTCGTGTACCCTCATAGTGACCTCTTCCTTGTGTACATCCACTAGTGCTTTGATAGTTGCTAAAAATAGTCTTCCCCGGATGATGGGCACTTCCTCATCTGCATCAAAATCAAGAACAATAAGATCAGCAGAGAATATAAACTTGCCTACTTGAACTAGCACATCCTCAATTTTTTCCTTCCGGGTTAGCGATGGATCGATCAGCTAGCTGCAAGGTGACTGTCGTTGGCTTAACTGCACCCATTCCTAGCCTTTGATATACTGACAATGGCATTAAATTAATAGTAGCTCCGAGGTCGCATAATGCCTGCCCAATTTTATGACCACCAATTGATACTAGTATTGTGAAGCTTCCAGGGTCTTTCATTTTTTTTGGTATCTTATTGGTCAAAATCGTGCTGCACTCTTTTGTCAAGCAGACTGTTTCGAATTCTCCTAATCGTCTCTTTTTAGTGAGGATGTCCTTCAAGAACTTTACATATGTAGGCATTTGTTGCAAAGCTTCCACCAGAGGGATATTTATATGTATTTGTTTTAGCACTACAAGGAACCTTTTGAACTACCCTTCTTAATTATTTTTCTGGAATCGCTTTGGCTAAGGCATTGCTGGAACATAATCTGTTATTGTCGCAGGAGTTTTAGGTTGCTTCGGCTTCTTCAATTCCTCAGTTATTTTGGATGCGAAAGCGACTTAGTTCTTTCGGGCTCCTGATGATCCTCATTAGATTCAGCTTCCTCCGTGTTCATGGTGTGAGTACCACTATTTCTTTTTTTCTCCTAACATCTCTGCATTTGTAGTGATCTCGTTGTTTGATGCTTCAATTGGTTCTGCCACTTCTTCTGTTTTTGCGTCGGTGTCTATGGCTCCTTCTTCAGTTTTCTCTTTCTGTTGATGAATTGGGGGCAGAACTTTACAATTCCTCAGTGTCAGCGCCTTGCACTGTCCTTGCCATCACGTTTGGGTTGTTCAGTGTCACTTGGCAGCACACCCTTGGGTCTATTTTTTAGTTCTATCGCTAGCTGTCCTATTTGGACTTCCATGTTCAGTAGGGATGCTGCCTGACTTTGAAGGAGGCTGCTTGACTTTGCACATTGGCATCATTTTTTGTCATGTATGTCTTAAACATTTCCTCCAAACTCATTGATTCTGGTTGCTTTTGATTAGTCTGTTGATTTTGTCCTGAGAAACCTGGTGGGTACTACATCTTTTGTGGATACACTTGGGTATTACTTGACCCAGCATTATTGCCTCCTTGGTTTCCTCCCCAACTGAAGTTTGGGTGATTCCTCCAACTCTAATTGTATGTGTTACCATACACATTATTTCTGTTCTGCTACGGGTTACCCAAGTAAAATATTGATGCAGGATTGCCTGGCCAGGCTGCAAAATTGTGCTCTCCTTCACAGTATGGGCAAAGACTGCTTTGCATAGCAGCCACATTGGCTTTGGATGCTACAGCCTCATTCATGGTTGCATTTTTCATAACGATGTCAGCTAGGCGTGAAATTTTTGAGTTAAGATCCGCTACTACATCGTCTGTTACCAACCCCGTAGGGCTTGCTGCAGTTGATGTTGATCGTGACTTCGACCATTAATGTCTGTTCCGTGAAATCCTCTCCAAAATGTCAAAGGCTTCTGCATATGGTTTTGATAACAAAGCTCCATTGGCTGAAGCATCAATCACCAATTGCGTAGCTTCATTCAGTCCATTATAGTAAGTCTCGATTTGTATGTAACGTGGTATTCCATGATGAGGGCATTTCTACAACAATCCTTTGAATCTTATCCAAGATTCGCTCAAGGATTCTCCTGGTAGCTGCTGAAAGTTGTTAATCTTGTTCCTAAGTTCAGCATTCTTTGAAGTTGGGAAATATTGCATAAGAAATTTTTCTGCTAAGTCATTCCACGAAGTGATCGATTCAGCAGGTAAGAAGTCCAACCATGATCCAGCAGTATTCTGTAAAGAGTATGGGAACAGCTTTAATCTCATAGCTTCCTTACTGACTCCAGCTTCTTTAAACGAATCCGCCACTTACATGAAATATCTTGGGTATCTATGAGGGTTTTCTGAAGCTAGCCCATGAAACGGTCCCATCGTTTGTAACATCTAAAACATTGCGGACTTCAGCTCAAATCTTCTTGCCTCGATGATTGGATCAGTAATGATAAGATTGAAATCGTAAAAGGCTGGAGCCGCGTATGCTCTAATTTCCTGCTCTATGTCATCAACGAGCAAAACAGCGTTCAGGAGAGGTACAAAATGGCAGCTCTATCCCCTGGTCTCCTCACTACTCCATCCTCAGGCGGGTTTTGTTCGTTGAGATTCATTTCAACTTCTTTTATTCGCACTCGCTGTTCAGCCAGTCTTCTTCTCAAGGATCGTTCTAGTTCCGAGTCAAAAGCGAATTCAAAAGTAGGGAAGTCGTTCATTCAACGCTTCAAAACACTCATGAAACACAAGCAACAAGGTCTTTAAGCACCACATCTCAAAATGACTAACCACAATTTATAAAATCTATATTTCTCCGGCAACAGCGCCAAAAACTTGTTCAATCTCTTAGTAATGGAATAAATTTAGCACAAGTATAGACTAATAAATCGATTGTAGCATTAAATAAGGTCCTCTCCTCTGGGAAATTAGCTTATAACAAGTGGTCAATAATAAATACCGAAAAGAATATAATAAAATAGCATGTGATAATGGGTGCTTGTAAGTAAAAGAAAACAAAAAATCATAAGACATCAGAAGAGCAGAATCAGTTCTAATTACTCCAGAAAGCTTCCCACCACAAACATCGACACAAAAAGGGTTTTGGAACGATTAAATGATTCGGAGAGAGGAATTCTACAAACTGTTTTGCATTGCTCACTACTTAAAAGCACTCTTAAAACTTTCAATGCCCAGACTCTCACGACTTTCTCCCTAGTTACCAAATAAATGCAATAACCCAACTCCCGTTGTGGTTAGAACAAGCTATAAAGCAATCTAAGGGCGCTATAGAGTGAACCCCATCCCTAGGTGTTCACTGCTCTGTTTCAGAAAGAACGAAGAAAACTATAGCTAACAGAAGTAGATCCATGCACAGTCGCTTTCCGAGCCTCCAGTGAGTCTGCACGCTAAACCCTTAGGCCACACAAGTTTAGAGTGATACAGAAAATGAAAGACACACATCTGTTAAATCAAAGCTTTAAGGCATTCAAAAATAGCAACAACGCATTACAGAGAATTTTCAACCCCTCCCCAAAGAAAGGGGGTTAGCTCATAGTGGAGAAAAGAAGATAGAATGGAAAGGTAGAAAAATGATCCATCACTGAAGGTAACAGAAAGAAAGCCGAGAGCTTCTTTAGGTGAACAGTTCGAATCCCGAGCAAGAATTTGTCCCTCCTTTTCCTTCGTCGATGGAAAAACACGTCAATTAGGGAACATTCCACGAAATCGATGTTTCTAGAAGATGACAATCGGTCTGTCCTCCACCTGTCGGCTTCGGTGTCTTTTTCCTTAAGTACCAGGCTTTTAATTTAGGGCACCTGCGGAACCTTACGCAGATACTATATGAATGCTATATGGACGCGGTAACAGAAAGGTTGCTTAATCGGGTTACTGCTTTAGCCTTCACTCTGTAGCATCCAAAGCGCTTGCATGCTCTCAATTTCAGCATTTCCTTTCTCAGCTTCCAGCAACACAGCGTTAACCTGCTAGCGCCTCAACTGCTTCGAATGTACCATGCTTTTTCCTGCATGAAACATCCATAATTGTAGCATTAACTCGAAAAATTTTGATGAATCTATACCTAAACCATGCATTCAAGGTTCTCTCAGGAAATTCTCACATTCTTATTGCTTAATTAACTTTAATCTCATATTTCCACACGCAAATGCCCTTAGTTTGGTCCATAAACCACTCTCTATTTGAGAGTTGTCAACTACTGAAATCTTTAATAACCCTCCTATAAAAACTAGCCAACCCATGAAAGGACCTTACCTTAGCTGCATTGGTGGGTGTTGACCATTCTCGAATAGCCTTTACCTTTTCCTCATCAACTTTCACCCCACCCTTTCCAACAATGAACCCTAAGAAGTTGACTCGATCTTGAAAAAAACTACACTTTTTGAAGTTGGCATAAAGATGTTCTTCTGTAAGTTTTAGTAAAATTGTCTTGACATGCAAAATATGATCATTCAAGCTTTTTGAACAAACAAAAATATCATCAAAGTATACAACAACAAATTTTCCAATGTATTCTCACAGAACATGATTCATTAGCCTCATAAAAGTACTTGGTGCATTAGTAAGGCCAACGGGCATAACAAGCCACTCATACAATCCAAACTTTGTTTTCAAAGCTATTTTCCACTCATCTCCCACATGCATTCGAATTTGATGGTAACCACTTTTAAGATCTATTTTTGAAAACAGATTAGCACCATGCAATTCATCTAACATGTCATCCAATCTAGGAATAGGATGTCGATACTTTACCGTGATCTTGTTGATGGCTCAACAATCAACACACTCCTCCATGTGCCATCTTTCTTGGGCACCAAAATTACCAGAACCGAGCAAGCATTCATACTTTCTCCATTAGTTATTCCACTTGCATTTGAATCTTCTTGATTTCGGTGGGATTGGTCCTATAGGCAGCCATATTTGGGGGGGGGGGGGTTGTTGTAATGTCCGACTAGAGAGGAGGGGTACATGAAAGAACCAATACCACATCCGAATAAGAGGGATCCTGAGATCATGGAAGAATGGTCAAGAAAAATTTAAAAGAATTGATAGTCACTACTTACTAACAAGTTGCACCTTCCTTTATGGTGACTCAATTGTAACAACTCCAAAGTTAAGCGTGCTTGACTTGGAGCAATCTTTGGCTAGGTGACCTCCTAGTTGCTTTACTAGGAAGCATGTGAGTGAGGACAAAGCATGCTGGAAGGATTCGTGCTGGTCTGTAGGGATAGTCTACGCTCATGAAGTAACTTAGAACTAGATGGTGGTGTGGCTGGGTCGCAGAGGATGCAGAGGAATACCAGGGCAAAGAGGTGCCGAATCTGGACTCTTAATCCTAGGCCTGGGGCGTTATAGTTTCACCGGGTATGAAGTTGATTTGATGTTCAATCCCTCTAAGAGAAGGTAAACCCGTAGGTGCATCTTCATGGGGAAGCATATCATTAAACTCACATTCTTTCTTTTCAACTCATCTTTTTCTTCTTCTTGGTTTTCACTCTCATTTTGCCTTTTACTCTTCTTTTTTTTTTTTCACTAGTCTCACTTTTGCTCTTTTCTCTCCTCCCTTTTTCTTCAAATTCTTTTCTTTTCTTCTCTAATTTCAAGTGGTCACAGTGTACTTCGAATGGAGACAATGGAAGTAAAGTAAATTTCTTTCGTTCAAAGTAAAACTATACTTGTTCAACAACCCATCATAGGTGACTTTTCTATCATATTGCCAAGGTCGACCCAACGATATATCCCCCGTATGCATAGAGACTACATCATAGAGGACTTCATCTTTATATCTTCCCAATGTAAAAGGAATAAGAGCTTGGGAGTTTACCTTTTGCTCTCCTTTGTTTGTCAATCATTGAAGTTTGTATGGTTTTGGATGTGGACATGTAGCAAGTTCAAGTCTTTTAACAAGAAAACTACTTCCAACATTTGTGCAAGTTGCACTATCAATCACTAAACTACACGAATTTCCTTAAATTAATCATCTTGTGTGAAACAAGTTTTCCCTTTCATCTTCAACTCTCTATTCCTTGATTTGCACATTTAGTACCATTTTTGTTATCAAGGATATGAAGTTACCTTCTTCAATACACTCATCATCATGTGCTTCAGATTCTTCATGAAATTGTGCATCATGTTCATCACAATCATCATCCGGGTCAAGTACTCCATTTCTTATCACTATGACTCTTTTTTGACACAATCTTTGCTCATGTATCCAAACCCTTTCCACTTCCAACATTGAATAGAATTAACCTTCTGCTTTACCTCATTTGAAGCTTCATTCTTTTTAGTATTAGAACTCTCGATCTCTACTCATTTGGTAGCACCAAACTTCTCTTTTGGTTGCATGGATTCATTCCTTTTGGAATGCTCCTTTTTTTTTCCTCGATTTATTTTCCATTTTGATAGCATAGTGATAAATATCTTCCAAGCAAGGTGGTGAATTTCTATCAATAGGATGAACAATTTCCAAATTAAAACCTCCAAGGAATCTAGACATGGTGTCTTCCTCTTCTTCTCGAATTTGTGCTTTTTCCATTAAAGTATCCACCGCTTGACAATACTCAGCAACACTTTTTGTTCCCTACATCAAAGCTTGCAATTTAGTTTTCGAATCATTTTTATAATGTTTGAGAGCATACCTCTTTCTCATGGCTTCTTTGAGGTCTTCACAAGTTTCTATTGGATCTTCCTCCTTCCTTCTTTTCTCGAATTTAATATGTTGATACCATTCACTGGCATAATTGGTGAATTCAGCAACGACAAGCCTCATGTTCTAATTCTCGCTTTATGTATAGCAATCAAACACATGTTCTATTTTCCTCTCCTGTTGTAAGTATGCCTTTGGGTCTGCCGCTCCATTAAAGGGTGGAATTTTGAATTGAACTCTGCCATCTCTATTTTCATGAACTCTTTCCAATCTCCTCGGTTGCATAATCTTGGCGAAGTTATTCCTTCCTCTTCCTCCAACTTTTCTTTCCTGGACATCGAAGGCAAACATGCCTTTATCTTCTTGTAAGACTCGTTCTTCTCTTTGTCGTTGCGCTCTTCTTTCTTTCCTATCCTCCCTCATCATTTCTATCAAACCTTTAATTGTTTGAAGAATGGTAAAATTAGGATCTTTTACTTGTGATACTCCATCCTGTGACATTTTGTTAGAAATAATAATAATAATAAGGACCTTTCCACTATTCTCACCAAGATTTCACTGAAGGACACTCGTGTTTATCACTCAATGGTAGGCTTTTGGTACTAGGTCAAAGATGTAAGGGTTGGCTTAAATTTTGGTGCAATCTTGCTTTAAAGCTTGATATAACTAATTCAACGATCAACTCTCACAAACAAAGACTAGAGTCACTCAATCTTAGAATCAACAACTCAACAATTTGAACGAAGCACTAACAATGATGAAAACTTTTCATGTGCCTCAGATCTCTAAATACTCTTTTTTTTTGCTACTGTTTTTATTTCTTTTGCTATTGTTTTTCTTTTCTTTTGCTTCTGATTTTTTTTTATGAGATGAAAGCAGAATACAAGAATTTCAAGGCAAGTTGTAGTATGCCTTGTTACACTTTGTAAGAAACTACTTTTGAAAAATAAAATGACAGAAAGTAAAGATATTTCACCTCTAGCGCTGGCCAAGTGATATAGGCCAAGTGCTCTGATACCAAATGATAAGCACCAGGTTGCTCGGGTTTACAAAGCTAGAGGTCCTTCTATCATCCTTCCAAACATTCACAAAAGTGACTAACTTGCTGAATGATTCCAACCAAGAGTAAGGTTAGAAGATGAATCATTCTAAGATAAAACCTAGAATCTATGATGGTTACTCCTAGATCTTAAGGCGACTCACTTCAGAATTAGCTTGATCGAGACTAATCGAATGAATCTGTTTATCATCAAACCTAAAGCAAGATTTGAAAGAGACAATACCAAATGTGTTAAGGAACAAAAGTTCTTGATTTCAATATGTCAAACCTTCCATAACAAGGTGATTACAAGCCTTTAAATAGGCCAAAGGGTCATTCAACAAAAGGATACCAAAAGTCTTTCAAAATCCTATTTGATGCAAATTGAAGAAAATAAGACATGCAAATTAAAACTTGATTGCACATCAATCTAGATGACTAAATGCAGATCAGAAAATGTAGAATGGCTTTAAATTGTCTTGGAAATAACATGTAGGAGGCGCTTCACATTTGGATGAAGTTTGACAAGCTTTGACTGCACAAACTCCCAAGAGGTGCAATCTACCAAGGCACCTGTTCACAATTCTGCACTTTTTTTTTGTCCTCCGTGCCATCTTTCAAAATAGACAACTTTTCCCAATCTTGGGCATTATTATCACCTATTCACAGTTTGACGGTGGCGCAGCCAGGTCGTAGGGGAATGCCGAGGCAGAGAGGTACCAAAACCGAATTTCAAATCCTGGGCCTGGGGCGTTACAAAAAGGATCTCCAAAATAGAAACATGGCATGCCGTCTAAGAAAACTCCTAAAAAATCTCATAAACCAAAGCGTACTACACCATCTAAAAACGCTCTAAAAAAACTTCTCAATCGAAGCGTGGTACTCTATTAAGACATGAGGATGATGCAAATGTTGTAAAGAAGCCAAAAATAGAGGAGGTAAATGTTTATGTTTAATATTTGCTTATAAGAAACGTAATGCATGTAGTTATCAATAGTTAACTGATCTTACTTTCATTATTCACTTCAAGGTCTCAACGAAAGAAGAAACTTTGGCGTTTAAGGTAAGTGTTCACTAATACTTGTCTAGAGAATTAAGAAATTGTACTTTTTTAATTGCTTACATTTCTTGTATTCGAAATGGGAGGGAACTCATTGTCGTCTGGCACTTGGGTTTATCGATTATGTTGTCGCAGCAGGCACTATATTTGAATTGGGGGAGAAATGATGGAAAATATGAAAGTGTCCATTGACATGGTTGTCGATGACGACTCTCGCTTCCAATTCCATCACATGCAGGGAATGATATACTCTCACAAGAAATAGGTTCACATATCTTATGGCCACAAGAACTAGTCATAGCTGATATGGATAAGGTAACATCTTTTAATTGATTTTAAGATTTCAATAGTTCGTTATTAACACCATCTTATTCTATAATGAAGGAAATGAAACACCAAGGGAACTATTGAATTTGCCAACTTGTAAATTCTTAAACAAATAGCGCCCGTTAGTCTAGCATGTTTAATACGTGAAATGAACTACATTGGAAGGGCAATTCAAATGATGATATCGAAGGATATGTTCGGACCTGAACATAAATGCTCTACCATGGTCGATGATGTACATAGGTTATTTCATATGGAACCAACAACTACTCCTTGCTGATACGAATCCATTTGTGACCAATTACGTATATCAAAGGAGCAATAATTACAAGAAAGGCAAGGAAGATTCAAGAGGCTTTCACACTGCACCTTCAAAAGCTTGTTAATGCACAAGAACCAACAAAGAGTTTTGAGCCCGAATTTATTCATAATGTTACTTCAATGAGTCAAGAAGAGAATGGAGCAAAGATGACACGGGGAAAGTTGTCTATTTTGAGAGATGGCACGGAGGACAAAAAAAGTGTGCAGATTCGTGAACAGGTGCCTTTGCAGATTGCACCTCTTTGGAGTTTGTGAAGTCAAAAGTTGTCAAACCATATCCAAATGTGAAGCGCCTCCTACAGCACATAGATAAGACCATTTGAAGCATGACTACGTTTTCTGATCCGCATTTAAGTGTCTAGAATGATGTGCAATCAAGTTTTAATTTGCATGTCTTATTTTCTACAATTTGCATTAAGTAGTATTTTGAAAAACTTTTGGTGTTCTTATGTTGAACGACCATTTGGCCTATTTAAAGGCTTGTAATGCTCTTGTTATGGACAACTTAAGATTAAAACATATTGAAATTCAAGAACTTTTGTTCCTTAACACTTTTGGTGTTGCTTCTTTCAAATCTTGCTTTAGGTTTGATGTTAAACCGATTCATTGGATTAGTCTCGATCAAGCTAATTCTGGAGTGAGTCGTCTTAGGATCTAGGAGTGACCATCGTAGATTCTAAGTCCGATCTAAGAGTGATTCATCTTTAACCTTACTCTTGGTTGGAATCATTCGGTAAGTTAGTCGTTTTTGTGAATGTTTGCAAGGATCCTAGAAGGACCTCTAGCTTTGTAAACACGAGCAACCTTGGTGCTTATCATTTGGTATCAGAGCATTGGTCGACATCCTTTGGCCGGCTCTAGAGGTGAAATATCTTTACTTTGTCTAATTTTATATTCTGTCATTTTTTCTTTTTTTCGAAAGTAGTTCTTACAAAGTGTAACAAGACATACTACAACTTGCCTTGAAATTCTTGTATTTTTGCTCTCGGATTATTAGCAAAGAAAAAAAAAATAGAAGCAAAAAGAGAAAAAAAACAGAAGCAAAAGAAACAAAAATCAGTAGCAAAAGAAAGAAAACAGTAGCACAAAAAAAAGCATTCGAAGATCCGAGGCACGTGAAAAGTTCTTTTCATTATGTTGTGTTTGTTTAAATTATCAAGTTTTTTATCCTAAGATTGAGTTGTTGTAGTCTTAGTTTGTGAGAGTTGATCATTGAATTAGTTATATCAAGCTTTAAGCAAGATTGCACCAAAATTTAAGTCAACCCTTACATCTTTGACCTAGTACCAAAAGCCTACCCTCGAGTGATAAACACGAGTGTCTTGAGTGCTAGTGAAATCCTAGTGAGAGGAGTGGAAAGGTCCTTATTTTGTTATTTATTTTTCTAACAAAATGTTCACAGGGAGTACCGCAAGATCTACTATGGCCATTCTTCAATCAATTCAAGGTATGGTGGAAATGATGAGGGAAGATAGGCAGGAAGAAGGGTGCAACAACGAAGAGAAGAACGAGTCTTACAGGAAGATGAAGGTATGTTTGACTTCGATGTCCAAGAAAGACAAGTTGGAGGAAGAGGAAGGAATAACTTTGCCAACATTATGCAACGAGGAGATTGGAAAGAGTTCAGAAAATAGAGATGGCAGAGTTAAACTCAAAATTCCAGCGTTTCGTGGAACAGCGGACCCCAAGGCTTACTTACAATGGGAAAGGAAGATAGAGCACGTGTTTGATGGCTATACATATAGTGAGAATAAGAAGATGAGACTTGTCATTGCCGAATTCATTAATCATGCTAATGCATGGTATCAACATCTCAAATCCGAGAAAAGAAGGAAGAGGAGTTTCCAATAGAAACTTGGGAAGAACTCAAAGAAGCCATGAGAAAGAGGTATGCTCCCAAACATTATAAAAATGATTTGAAAACTAAACTGCAAGCTTTGAGGCAGGGAACAAAAAGTGTTGATGAGTATTATCAAGAGATGGTGATTTTAATGGAAAAAGCACACATTCAAGAAGAAGAGGAAGAAACCATGTCTAGATTCCTTGGAGGTTTGAATCTGGAAATTGTTCATCATATTGATAGAAATCCACCACCTTACTTGGAAGATATGTATCACCATGCTATCAAAATTGAAGATCAATTGAGAAAAGAAGAGGAGCATTCCAAATGGAATGAATTCATGCAACCAAAAGGGAAGTTTGGTGCTGTCAAAAGAGTGAAGGCCGAGAGCTCCAATGCCAAAAACAATGAAGTTCCAAGGAGGTAAGGGAGAAGACTATTCTCTTACATGTTGGAAGTGCAAAGGGTTTGGACACATGAGCAAAGAATGTCATAAAGAAGTCATGGTGATAAGAAATGGTGTTGTTGATTCAAATGATGCTTGTGAGAATATGATGAAATTTGAGGAAGATTCTAAAGCACATGTTGATGAATTTATTGAACAAGATCGCAAAGATTTGATTTTGATAAAAGTGAGTTCAAAGAAAAGAGAGGAAGAGAAGAGTTAAGAGAAAGGAATTCAAAGGAGAAAGAAGAGGAAAATAGCAAGATCCATCCATTTGTCAAATAAGTCAAAATCTTATAGCATTGTTGCGTAAGGACCCGTACTATCAAGCTCACATATTTTATCCTAGTCTTTCTACTTTTCTAAGATTTTGCAGGAAGTTCCAACTTTTCAATTCAAGCATGATCGAATACAAGAAACAAAGGAAGCTATAAAGGAGCCAAGAAGAGTTATCCTATCATCTTCTCATGATCTTGAGATTGTCTTACAAGGTAAGTATAAAATAGATCTTGATTTTGAAGATACGAACTTGCTTCCTTTTGTGTAGGTAACCATGAACAAAAAAAACCTAAAGTGAAAGGCATTGTGGAAAAGTATTTGTCTAAGAAGTCGCATAAAGAATTCCATGGCCGAGAACGCAGAATTGTATGTTGGAGAATGCAAATGCAAGGTACCAAGTGGGAAAAATAAATCGAGCACAATTTCAACAAACCAAGTGATTGGGTTTGGAAGCACTTTTGGAAGGAACGAAGAATTTGTCCAAGTCCAAACATAAGAAGACTAAGAAGGATGATTACATGAAGACTTCAAGATTGCACTTCAAGGAAGTCAAAAAGTGGTGTTAACTCAAAGAAGGCAAACAAGAAAGGGCCATAGAAATTTTCAAGAAGAGAAGAAGTGACAGTCAACAACGAAGAAAATCATAAATCTTCAAGCTCCAATATACAACTCACAAGGTAAGGAACAAGTTGTTAAGGCTTATCATTGGACTAACTTGATTCGTTTTGATGAAGGAAATGAAAACCTTGATTTGAGGACAATCCTTTTAAAGAAAGGGGGGATGATACGAATCCATGTGACCAATTACGTATATCAAAGGAGCAATTATTACAAGAAAGGCAAGGAAGATTCAAGAGGCTTTCACACTGCACCTTCAAAAGCTTGTTAATGCACAAGAACCAACAAAGAGTTTTGAGCCCGATTTATTCATAATGTTACTTCAATGAGTCAAGAAGAGAATGGAGCAAAGATGACACGGGGAAAGTTGTCTATTTTGAGAGATGGCACGGAGGACAAAAAAGTGTGCAGATTCGTGAACAGGTGCCTTTGCAGATTGCACCTCTTTGGAGTTTGTGAAGTCAAAGTTGTCAAACCATATCCAAATGTGAAGCGCCTCCTACAGCACATAGATAAGACCATTTGAAGCATGACTACGTTTTCTGATCCGCATTTAAGTGTCTAGAATGATGTGCAATCAAGTTTTAATTTGCATGTCTTATTTTCTACAATTTGCATTAAGTAGTATTTGAAAACTTTTGGGTGTTCTTATGTTGAACGACCATTTGGCCTATTTAAAGGCTTGTAATGCTCTTGTTATGGACAACTTAAGATTAAAACATATTGAAATTCAAGAACTTTTGTTCCTTAACACTTTTGGTGTTGCTTCTTTCAAATCTTGCTTTAGGTTTGATGTTAAACCGATTCATTGGATTAGTCTCGATCAAGCTAATTCTGGAGTGAGTCGTCTTAGGATCTAGGAGTGACCATCGTAGATTCTAAGTCCGATCTAAGAGTGATTCATCTTCTAACCTTACTCTTGGTTGGAATCATTCGGTAAGTTAGTCGTTTTTGTGAATGTTTGCAAGGATCCTAGAAGGACCTCTAGCTTTGTAAACACGAGCAACCTTGGTGCTTATCACTTGCATTGATGCATATACAACGTAAGCTAATTGCTTTCAAGTTTTTTTTGTTGGTTGTAGAATATGTTGTGTTGATCAATATATTTATTTAATAAATATTAAACTTTTAACGCCTTTGCATAGGTTCTTACATAGATCTTTAGGCAATGAAAATGCATAAAGTTCGTACAAGTTTTTAGATGGTGGGGCCAGTTCTATAACAAATTTGTCGAAAAAAACTGCGTGCAAGTATTGACTAAACAACTGTCAGAATTGGAATTGAACCAACTAATGTTTCCATATCATTCCGGGTAAGCTTTTCTTGGCCGTAGAGAATTATTGTTTATGTGCAAATAAGTCAATATTAACTTGATTTTGTAGAGATCATTGGACATTGATAATAATGGCCCCCGCAAGGAACGTGACATACTTTTTTGATTCATTTTGAAATCGTCTGACAGACGATATTCTTAGTGTCATCACTATGTGAGTTTAGTTTATGCATACTCGTTCAATATTGAACACTACTTAGTATATATAATGAGATAATTTCTTATATGAGTCATTTGCTGTAGGGTTGTAAGAAACTTGTAGAAAAAACTCTTTGCTCTGAAGCGTGTACCAATAAAGCATTTAATGAGTTCAAACATTTGTTTGAATGTATATGTAATTTTCTCATTGAATTTTATTATTTATATGTCGTATTCATAGTGCCCGAGACAACCAAAATGCAGTGGAATACAGATACTATGTCATGCGGTTTATGCGAGACATAGTCTGCCCTCGTAACACGACAATCTCAAATTGCGTACGTATATAAAATAGTGTGCGTATTGGAATAATAATATATATTCTCATGATGCATTACTTTTACTTTGATATCAGTATGTATAGATGAAAGAAGCACCACAGACTTACACACAAAAGCACTTAGATGTTGTTTGGAAGGAGTTGGCATTTTTCATACTCTCACACATATATCTTCCATAGTATATGTGTTAGGGTTGACTTTTTACTGCAAAAACATATGTCGGTAGCCCTGTTTGACCACGTTTTTTACCCTCTTCCCATCATTATTTGCCAAAAAGAACCTCATATTCTTAAAGTAGAACATGCATAGCTTATTTCTGCATAAAAGTCAAACTATGGTACTTTAAGAAAAATATGAGAAAAATGCAGTCAAAGTTGGAAGAACATAACAGAAATATGTTTTTGCATAATTGCGTCCAACGCATTTTTGGAAGACAAAATGGCAAAACGCACGTTTTGATTAATGAAGGGCAAGGAGGACATTCCCACATGTTCAAACACATCCCAAACCGTGTGTCCAATCAAGTCTAAGTGAGGTGGTTAAGTGAATCTGAACTCATTTCCACCTAAAATGGTGGGGAGTTTCAACCAACCTATGGTGCTATAAAAGGAAGCTATCCCTCCATCAACAAACCATCCCTTCCAAGCTTCATTTCATATTCTTTTAGTTGCTCTCTAGTTGTAGAACACGTTTTGAGGGTTTATGTTCATATTCTAGTTGTTAATCTATTTGTTTTTCACGCTTTTACCTTTTGTATTGCTTTTAATTCAAGTTATTACTTCCGTTCTTTGTTCATTATGTTCTTTTAAAGTTCTTTAGCGAGTTTCAACTCCCCTCACGCTCGAGAGAGAAGAGGGTCAAGCTAGAACTCATTATACGACTTATCTATTCATTTAAATTCAATGAAAAATACTTCTTTATGTTTCGTTCATTTAATTTTCTTTAATTATGTTCTAAATTAGTTATCACCCCTTTGTGGAATGCCTTAGTCATTGATTTGATTTCCAACACGCTCGGGATTTCGGCCAGATTACACCTCACACTTTTTTGGGTTAGTTTCTAAAAACTTCTCTTTACATCTTTTTTCCATTCGGCCGGTGGGAACTTGATTTATACACCAAAGCCCAACCTTGGGAAAGGTGAGTTAGGTAAAATAATAGGAAACCAAGATGGGATGTGACTTAGGCATAAGCACATAAAACATGGTCCTAGACATAGGCCCTCTAACCCATAATGCAAGTGAGTTGGTAGATAGTCTCTAGGATTGTAATCACACATAGGCATATGATTGTAGGTTACCCTAACGTCTGCAACAACCAAAAGCGGTAGTGAAAGAGTATAACTCGAATCCCAATAAAAGTCAGGAATTACGCCTGGCGCAATTTCCCCAACATAGTGTGTTTTCATGTTTTGCATCAAAACTAAGGTAGGAGGCAAACAGGTTGAGTTTTATTAAATTGCTTGCTAGTTAAAACCCCAAACAACAACATTTCACCACTATTTTCTTCATAAACCACAATTGCATATTTGAACTATTCACTTCTTTAAAATTGTTTTGAAAGCAATAGGTCCATGAGGATTTGACCTTGGATTACTTCCGAGTATTACTTGTGACCGTGTGCCCTTGCACGAGTCTCTAATCTTTTTGAAGGTAGAGAAAGTACCAACAATATGTGGCATGTTGTTTTTTGGCTTCCCTGGTTACATAATCTTGCATTTTGTTGGCCACCGCATGTAAGAGATTGGAATTTTGTTGTGTGGAACATTTGATTGAACACATTTTGGCAATACCCTTGTTATCAACTACAACCACTGTAATAGTCTATTGAGGGAGTATTCATTCTAGACAAACCAATGTATGGAGTTAGATTCATATTTTTTTCACTGTTTGTTTTGAACACGTTGTTTAGCTTGTGGGAGCTCGGGTTCAAGAGAGTAGGAGCGAGAGTTCCTGTATGATGTTAATGAAAATATCTTCACATATCTTTTACGTGTACTCAGTATGAACTCTAATAACATATAATAGTAATATATTAGCTACATTTTGTAGTTTCACCCTTCACATATACTATTGTGAAATATTTGAGGTTTTTTTTTCCCTTGCTTAGGTCTTACAAGAAGAACCTAGAGAACCATGCGGAGCTTAGAAGTGAAGAATGACTTTTGGGCCATTTTTTGTTGAGTTAGCAGTTACTTGGAATATATTCATGTACAGGGTTGATGTACTTTTGAATATAGTTTGTTTATTTGATGTATGAATACTTGGTTTATGTATAAAACTTACCATATGTATAAATACTTTGTATTTTTATAGGGTTGCTATTAATATATATGCTTTTGTATGTAAAAGACGTCACAATTTACATGTATTAGGTACAATTATGGAAAGCGATTTCTTAATTCATTTCATGACATGTTTATATAAAAAATTACATTTATAAATGTAACGCTCCGAGCTTTTAGGATATTTTATTATAAGATTTAAACCCTGCCTTTGGATTTCTCCCTGTTTCGTTAAATGAAATTCTTGGATCTTTTTCTTTTGGAATTCTAATCTTGGGTAAATTTAGAATTTGAGTCTAATTTCGTTACTTAGAGATAAATTAAGTTTTCAATTTTTTAAGGAGGTTTCTAAAATCGTATTCCAAGGATTTGGAAATTCAATAAACTAAAAGTTATTTATTATTTCTTTGCATTACTCGTATTCCAATAAACTAAGATCCAAGGTTATTTAATGTAACTGGAATAGTATATATTGGATGTACAGTATGTATTTAATATACAATTTATATATTTGATATACAGTATATATTAGTATATATTCGATATACAAGTGGATAATGTTCCAATAATAACCTCAATGGTCTATGGTACATGGATAAGGTTGGGTACCTTATCTTGGTAACACTATGGATATGGCCGCTTTGTAATAGTTACAAACGACTTTATCCAGGTCGTTCATGTAGAGACATGCGAGTAGAGGTACCTTATACAATGAGTTTGTATATGTAACGACCTCGAATTTCAACAATTATTTTGAGGTAATGTTATCGAACTCCCTGTTCAATTCCTCCCAAAAAGAAAAAATAAAACATCTTATTGTAAAGACAAACGAGGAGATTCATGCTTCAACCGATTCCTAAAAGAAAATCTGTTTGCCTCAGTGGCTAGAAAATCAATAAAGAGAAGGAGCATTCAACTATGCAATAAACCCTAGTTAAACAAGAAATTCAAATAAGTAAAACGGCAAATCATTTGGAAAATCGCTCAACGAGTCAAAACAACAATAACTAGTTTACTGCTAACAACAAGTCCCCAATACTCCCAACAATCAAAATTATAATCCACTATCCTAGACAAAGGTACACAGCCTAATAGTCCTTCCTCGATCAAGCCTCCTCCACGTCATCACCATGGCCAAGGATTCGATCTACACCTAAAACAATTAAGGCATGAGGGTGAGTATATAAGATAATCCGTAAGTAGCCCTCACTAACTATTCATAAAACATCATGCATCCTAACCACAACAATCATAAAAGAAAGTGATACTAGAAATAAAGCATCGATGGTCATAACAGTCAAATAATCACACTCGCACAAACAACCGAGATTTCAAGACTTATGCCACTTAGGCCACATGGCTCGCTGAACTCTAACTCCTTCAAACTGCTTCTGCCCAACACACTAAATTAGTCCTCCAAGTTTAACTCTTTGAGTCATATTGATTCTTGACATTTATTCCCAAGACCTTGAAATGAAACTTCTAACCCAGTGTCATGTTAGTCCTCCAAGTTTAACTCTTCGAATTGCATCGCCCCTTGCCATTTATCTCCAAGGTCCCGACACTCCTCTATAGAAGCTTGGTGTTCGACCTTACCATTTATCCCAAAGGCCTTGAACTCTGCGTCGGCCCTTGACACTTATCCCCAAGGCCTCGACAACTACTCAACGTATTGGTCCTTGACTGTCACCACGTCAAGGCCCAACACTCATCGGCAAAAGACTCATCATGCCAACCCACGACACTCATCTCTACCAAGACTGACCTATTGACCCCCGACCCTTTGTACCCGGATCCTCGACACCCAGTAGTGACATGCTAATAACCGATTCCACATTACACTCCCTGTCTCAGCCGAGACTAAATTACGACTTCTAAACCAAACAGTCATAACAGGTTTCCACACCAAGCCACTCCACAGGACATCAATGTGTTACAATCTCAAGGACACGCAACTTGACAATGTTCAGAATATTCCATGCATTTCATGGTCACAAGCCTCAACGACCAATTCTTAAAATTTTCTATACCATAAGAAATATAAAAGTAACAAAATACAAGAGTAACCGTTCTCGAAACCCAGGATCCCCTTACAAGTAGAACTACAGCAAGAAGTGCAACTAATCCATACAACATTTGTCCTTACTATCTATTATGCACGAACACAATGAGAGTGTCCAAACCTTTCATAAAAATAAATTTCAGCACCCTATATCATGGAGAACCGCGTCATGAGAATGCAACTATATCACACACAATTTTCAGCACATAATATCATGGAAAAAAAAACACATCGAGGATTTCACCACCTTTCATAACAATTTTCCAGCACATGATATAAAAGAAAAAACACATGATTTAACCTCAAAACAACTTTAAGAACCGAATGCAACCATCAATAACATCTACGAGCCCTCACACCATGGCTTACAATTTTTTTTTACAAACATGAGATGCATAAATATAATAAAGTTGAACAAGCAACCATTTCAATAGCACCCATTAACGCACACACTCGCCCCTTAGTGCTACTTACACACTGTTATGCTTCCAAACCACGCGTCGATTCAACCCTAAGCATCAAGAGACAAAAACAACAATTAAAATAGAAATTATAGCCATTGAAATCGGTTCTAAGGTTATTTGAATGGTTCGTTACCGCCAAAATCGACTTCGTTTAGGTGTGGGTAACTTAGATCTAACTCAATGGGTTGTGGGTTGCATAGATCGGGCTGTTAATGGACACCGGTAGTCGCTGAACACTAATAAAAGCTGCTGTTTGCATTTTCTGTAGAAGGGAAACACGCCAACTAGTACCAATATCCTTGTGCATCGTGGGAAAAACTCGTACCCAAGGTTGCCGGCCACCAAGGGACATCAGGCCCGGTTGTTCAGACGTCGAGCCACCGGAAATCGCTCCCAAAATGCCACAGTCCGTCGTACCTGTTGCTGTCACGAACGAAGACCACCGTACCTACTACTGCCATGGGTTGGAGCCGCCGTGTCGTTGTTGGGGTGAGGTCGTCGGAGGGTGGGTTCATCGGAAAGGTCGCCGGCGGTGGTTATGAGGCAATAGAAGAGGTGAGATCCTATTTTTACTTTCTAGGGGGGGGGGGGGCAACACGTGAAGGTGGGTGGAGAGAGGGGCTAGGTTTCTTTTTCCCTTTTTTTTAGTTCACTTGATTTTTCTCCAATGTGTCCCAACCCTAAAAGCCCAATTTACCCAAGGATAGATCCATGGGTTGGAGTAAACAAATCCCTAAGTTCCATAACTTAATGCTCAACAAAAAGAGAGCCCAACCAAACACAACACAACTATTTGAGTTAAACAAAATCACGTCACTTCAAAATTATATAATTAAATAAATAAATAAAGCAAGGTAAAATATTTTAATAAATTTGAGTTAAATTCTCAAGCGTCCAGATTAAATCCAACCTGAGTAACGCGGGGTGTTACAAACTTCCCCCTTCAAAAACTTTCGTCCTCGAAAGTTTACTGAGCAAATATCTCAGGGAATTTGGCTTTGATCTCGCCTTCCCTTTCCCAGGTAGCATCCTCCACTTGGTGATTTCTCCAAAGAACCTTCACCAAGTCAATCGCCCAGTTTCTCAGCATCTTGGTCTCATTTGCTAAGATCTCAATTGGTACCTCTTCATAGCACAGAGATTTATCTAACTACAATGATTCGGGATTCAAGACGTGAGAAGAGTCATGGACATACTTTCTCAGCATGGACACATGGAATATATTATGCACGGTAACCAAAGATGAAGGTAAGGCCAACCTGTAAGTGATTGGGCCAATGTGCTCTAAGATCTCAAAAGGACCAATATACCTTGGACTGAGTTTCCCCTTCTTACCAAAACGGAAGACTCCTTTCACTGGTGCCACATGAAGAAAAACGTGGTCGTCGACACCAAACTCCAGCTTTTTTTGTCTATTATCAGTGTAACTCTTCTGTTTACTCTGAGCCGTCTGCATCCTTGCCCTAATCCTTTGGATGGCACCATTAGTCTCCTGCACCAACTCCGGTCCCAACATGACTCTCTTACCGACCTCATCCCAATGAACTGAAGACCTGCACTTTTTCCCATACAAAGCTTCATATGGAGCCATTCCAATTACTGTCTTGTAACTGTTGTTGTAAGCAAACCTTATTAAGAACAGGTGTTTGTCCCAATAACTACTGAAGTCCATTATGCTGGCCCTTAACATGTCTTCCAAAATCGGATTCAGACGCTCAGTCTGACCATCGATATGAGGATGGAATGCTGTACTAAAATCGAGCTGAGTCCCAAGTGCCTTATGCAAACTTCGCCAAAACGTTGACGTGAAGCGAGGGTCTCGATCTAACACTATGGACACTGGTATGCCATGCAGTCTAACAATCTCCTACAAATAAAGCTCTGCCCACCTTTCGACCGAATAGGTGGCCTTGCTTGGAATGAAATGGGCAGACTTTGTCAAGCGATCCACGATTACCCAAATCAATGTGTATCCTTTGACCGTTCTCGATAAACCTATAATGAAGTTCATGGCCACGTCGTTCCATTTCTAGACAGGTATGCTTAAAGGTTGCAACAACCCGACAGGTCTCTGTCTTGAGGCCTTAACCTACTGACACATCAAGCACTTACTAACAAACTGTGCAATTTATCGCTACATATTGTGCCAACAATAATGTTTCTTGAAATCCCTGTACATCTTGGTGCTCTCAGGATGCATTGAGAATGGGGTATTGTGAGCCTCAGTTAGTAAGTCCTTCCTTAAAGGGAAGTTCCTTGGTACGCACAATCTTCCCTAATAGAGCAAGGCCGTATCATTTGAAAGGTGTAATCTCTTTGATTCACCAAACCGAAACCTTTAGTTAAGCTGGGATCTCCCTTTTGGGCGGCGATGATCCTTCATCTTAGAGTGGGTTCAACCAAGAGTCGAGCTAACACTGCCGAAATGTCATCCACTGTTAACTCCACCTCAGAACAATCCAACTCAGCTAGTACCGGTCTATGAAGCAAGCCAAAGGTACTACGCTCGTTGCTCTTCTACTAAGTGCATCCACCACCACGTTTGCCTTACCAGGATGGTAATTGATCTCACAGTCGTAGTCCTTTACCAGTTCTAGCCATCTCCTCTGCCTTAGGTTAAGTTCCTTTTGCGTGAAGAAATACTTCAAACTTTGGTGGTCCGTGAAGATTCGAATTTCTTCTCCATAAAGGTAATGCTTCCATATCTTCAGGGCAAACACCACCGCGGCGAGCTCCAAAACATAGGTGGGGTAGTTAAGCTCATGCACTTTTAGTTGTTGCGAGGCATAGGCAAGGACTTTTCCATGTTGCATCACAACGCAACCCAAACCTCTCCGTGAAGCATCACTGTACACCACTAAACATCCTGTCCCATCAGGTTCGTCAGCACATGGGTCGTGACCAGTCGCTCCTTTAGTTCTTGAAAACTCTTCTCGCACTCGTCACTCCAACTGAAGGTGGCATTCTTACAGGTCAACTGAGTCAAAGGCAACGTTAAACGGGAAAAATTTTGGACGAATCTTCTTTAAAGCTAGCTAACTCGAGAAAACTATAGATTTCAGTCACTGTGTTACGCCTTGGCCAACTGTTGACTGCATCTACTTTAGCCGGGTCCACAACAATACCCTTCCTAGTGATTATGTGACCAAGGAAAGCCACCTTATCTAATCAGAACTCGCATTTCGAGAACTTTGCATATAGACTATTTCCACTCAAGGCGGTCAAAATCTGTCTCAGGTGCTCTTCGTGCTACTCTACTGTCTTGGAGTAAATCAAGATATCGTTAATAAACAAAATCACGAACAGGTCCAAGAAATCCTTAAAAACCTTGTTCATTGGATCCATGAATGCTGTAGGGGCATTAGTGAGTCCAAAAGGCATCACAGTAAACTCGTAATGCCATACCTGGTCCTAAAGGTTGTCTTCAGTATGTCGGCTTCCGTAATTCTCAACTGATGGTACCCCGATCGTAAGTCTATCTTCGAGAACATCCTTGCTCCTTTTATTTGATCAAAGAGATGATCAATGCGAGGGAGGGGATACATATGCTTTATCATCACCTTATTCAACTCCTGGTAGTCAACACAAAGCCGCATCGATCCATCCTTCTTTTTCACAAAAAACACTAGAGCACCCCCATGGGGTTTGTCCCAGGTAATAAGTCGATGCAAAAGTCCAATTCACGAACTGAAGGTAGCCTTGGAAGGTCTTTGGGAAACACGTCTGAGAACTTATTGACCAGGTGGATGGAGTCGATGTTGGGTGTAATCTTACTAGTGTCAACAACACTTGTTAAGTAACCCCAAGCACCATACTATAAGAAGTGTCTAGTCTTTAGCGCTGAAACTAACTTTGGAACTCCACCCACGATTCCTTTAAACGTGAAACTCCGACTAGAATACAGCTGGAAGGAGACTTCCCTTTTCGAACAATTAATGTTGGCTCGATGGGTAGCTAGCCAATGCATGCCAACTATAACGTCGAAATCCCGCATGTCAAGTTGAATCAATCTTGCTGCCAGGGCCTGATCATTGAAGGATAGCTTACTTGCTCTCACCATTTTGACTAGCAACCATGACAGACTTTGATGGTGTAGATACTGACAACGACAGGCCTAACTAACAGTTTTAGCTCAAGTTTTGCTTGACAAACAAATGCAGTGGAAATAAAAGTGTGGCTTGACCCCGAATCAAACAATACATAAGCAGGTACATTATGGACTAAGACAGTACCTAAAAGACAATACAAGAGTAAAGACATAGACCCCGCACGCATAACAAAAAACTCATAATAAGATAGAAGTACCCGTTACAACGGTTTCGGCATTCACCGCTTCCTTGGGTGTAAGTGTAAAACCACGAGCTTTCTGGTTGCCCCCTCGCTTCAAAATTATTGAGGGGGCCTCCTGACCTAGCCTCTGTGTGTTCAAACTCGTCACAGGACACTCTCTTGCAAAATGTCCTTCTTTCCCGCATTTGAAACAAACTTTAATTTCAGTCCAACACTGCCCGACATGTCTCCTGTTACATGAGGGGCATATTGGTAGCATACCATACTGCTGAGTCTGTCGCTAGGGTGCTTTCGACAGCTTGCCAGTAAAATACGGATGGCCCATGTTGGGACTTTCTCTACCTTAAAAAAGATTAGAGACTCATGCAAGCGCACACGGTCACAAGTAATACTCGGAAGTAATCCAAGGTCGAATCTTGAGGGACTTGTTGCTTTTCAAAATCAAGTAATGTAGTGAAATGGTTCAAATATACAATTTTGTTTTAGGAAGAAGATAGTGATTAAATGCTGTCGTTTGGGGTTTAAACTAGCAAGCAATTTAATAAAACTCAACCTTTTTGCTTCTTACCTTAGTTTTGATGCAAAACATGGAAAACACACTTTGTTGGGAAAATGCACCAGGTGGAATTCTAGCTTTTATTGGGAAACTGAGTTCTACTCTTTCACTACCGCTTTTGATTGCTACAAATGCTAGGGTAACCTACAATCATATGCCTATGTGTGATTACAATTCTAGAGAATATCTACCAACTCACTTGTATTATGGGTCAGAGGGCCTATATCTAGGACCATGTTTTATACACTTATGCCTAAGTAACATCCCATATTGGTTTCCTATTATTTTACTAGACTCACCTTTGTCAAGATTGGGCTTTGGTGTATAAATCAAGTTCCCACTGGACAAATGGAAAAAAGACGTAAAGAGAAGTTTTTAGAAACCAACCCAAAAAAATGCTAGCCACAATTCTGTGTAAATCCCGAGCGTGTTGAAAATCAAATCATTTTGACTAAGGAATTCCACAAAAAGGTTGATAACTTATATAGAACATAATTAAAGGTAAGTAAGTACACGAAAATATAAAGGAAATATTTTTCTTTGAATTTAAATAAATAAATAAGCCTTACAATGAGTTCTAGCTTGATCCTCTTCTTTCTCGAGCGTGAGGAACGTTGAAACTCACTAAAGAATTTTAAAAGAACATAATGAACAAAGAATGAAAGTAAGAACTTGAATTAAAAGCAATAGAAAAGGTAAAAGCTTGAAAAGCAAAGAAATGAACAACTAAAACATAAACATAAACCCTAAAACTGTGTTCTACAACAAGAGAGCAACTAAAAGGAGATGAAATGAAGCTTGGTACGGATGGATTTCTGCTGGACGGATGGCTTCCTTTTATAGCACCACAGGTTGGTTGAAACTCCCCACCATTTTAGGTGGAAATGGGTTGAGATTCTCCTGACCACCTCATTGGACTTGGACTCATGGTTTGGGATGTGTTTGAGCATGTGGGAAATGTCCTCCTTGTCCTTCATTAATCAAAATGTGCATTTTGCCATTTTGTCCTCCAAAAATGCGCCGGGCGCAATTCTGCAAAATAGATTTATGTTATTTTCTTCCATATTTGACTGCATTTTTCTCATATTTTTCCTAAAGTACCATAGTTTGACTTTTATGCAGAAATTAATCTATGCATGTTCTACTTTAAGAATATGTCGTTCTTTTTGGTAAATAATGATGGGAAAGGTGTAAAAAACGTGGTCAAACAGGACTACCGACACATGTTTCTATAGTAAAAGTCAACCCTAACAGGCCTTCCTTTTCGCACCTGAAGATGAACCGTTTTCTAGCAGAGGTTGAACCCTCTTGGAGACATCCTTATTCGTAATTAAGGCGCCCCTAACTGCTTCCGCGTAAGTGGCTGGGTGCTGATGATCAACTAGTACTCTGATCCCTTTGCACAAGCCTTTAACAAACCTCTTGATCTTCACTGCCTCGGTGGGAATTAGGTCCGAAGCAAAACGGGAGAGTTCCGTAAACTTTCTTTCATATTGTGCTACTATCATATTGCCTTGTGTGAGATGGAGGAACTCCGCCTCCTTTACATCTTTCACGGTCTCTGGAAAGTAGTATTCATACAACAAGTCTTTGAACTTCACCCATGTGACAGCTATATTAGCATGGTCTTCTATCGCTGCTACTGAGTCCCACCAATTTAGGGCTTCGCCCTCAACATAAAGACCGCACCGTTGACCTTGAACTGGTCGTTGCAACCTAGATACACGTAAAAAGCTTCTAACTCCCTGACCTACTCTTCTGCGGCTGTAGCTTTCCTCTATCAAAGGTAGAGGGCCCGTAGCGTTTGAAATCCTTGATGAATTGGGCCTCACTCTGAGGAGCTTGAAAATGTCGGGGTGGCTGAGCTTGTGCACCACCACCCCCAACTATGTTATTAATCAGTGTCTGTCACGCTTTCACAAGTAAGGCCACTGAGGATGTGTCGAGGGAACTACCAGGGGAGCTGGGGGAACCACCCTCTCCTGAGCTACTGCTGAAGGAAAAAGAGGGACTACCCCTGCTTGGGCACCTGCGAGAGGGACCAGTGGGTCCGCCGCATTCTTGCCTTTGAATGTTAGATTGACGTTCGAATGCAGCCTCATACTATACGAGTAGGCATCTTCTGGAACAGAAGGGCACAAAATCACCAAACAAACGTTAGCACTTTACTCTAAGCGTAGTCTCAAACGAGGTGACAATCAAACTTGAGGTTAAGTACAATCTAACTAGCCCACTTAATGAGCATCATCGGCCTAAATAAGCAGAGCCACAAAAATATACATAAAAAAATAATAGTAAACATATAAGCAATTCGAACATGGGAGACTTATAAGTTCACAGAACAAGCAATCATAAAGCGTACCTGGCGATGACGAGAAGGACAACCAGGTCAACTACTCCTAAACACCCTAATTACTAGGTCAGTCTATAGGAACGATTCGGGATACCAACTGTAACGACCCCGAATTTCAACAATTATTTTGAGGTAATGTTATTAAACTCCTTGTTCAATCTTTCCCCAAAAGAAAACATAAAACATCTTATTGTAAAGATAAACGAGGAGATTTCATACTTCAACCGATTCCTAAAAGAAAATATGTCTGCCTTAGTGGCTAGAAAATCCATGAAGAGAAAGGAGCATTCAAGTGTCTAACAAACCCTAGTTAAACAAGAAATTCAAATAAGTAAAACGACGAATCATCTGGAAAATCGTTCAACGTGTCAAAACAACAAAAACTAGTTTACTGCTAATAACAAGTACCCAATACTCCCAACAAACAAAATTATAACCCACTATCCTAGAAAAAGGTACGCAGTCTAATGGTCCTTCCTCGGTCAAGCCTCCTCCACGTCATCACCACGGCCAAGGATTCGATCTACACCTGAAACAATTAAGGTGGAGTGGGGTGAGTATATAAGATACTCCGTAAGTGGCCCTCACTAACTATTCACAAAACATCATGCATCCTAACCACAACAATCTAGAAATCAAGCATCGATGATCATAACAGTCAAATATCACACGTGCACAAACACCCGAGATATCAAGACTCATGTCACTCAAGCCACATGGCCCGTTGAACTCTAACTCCTTTACACTTCTTCTACCCAGCACACTAAGTTAGTCCTCCAAGTTTAACTCTTCGAGTCGTATCGGTTCTTGACATTTATCCCCAAGATCTTGAACTGAAACATCTAATCCAGTGTCATGTTAGTCCTCCAAGTCTAACTCTTCGAATGCATCGGCCCGTGCCATTTATCCCTAAGGCCTTGCACTGTGCGTCGGCCCTTGACATTTATCCTAAGGCCTCGACAACTACTCAGCATATTGGTTCTTGACTGTCACCACGTCAAGGCCCAAACACGCATCCTCGAAAGACTCATCATGCCGAACCCCGACCTTTTGTACCCGGAGCCTTAACCCTCATCTCCACCAAAACTAGTCTATCGACCCTCCACCATTTGTACTCGGAGCCTCGATGCCCAGTAGTGACATGATAATAACTAGATTCCACTTCTCAACCAGACAACCATAACAGTTTTCCACACCAAGCCGCTCCACACGACATCAATGTTGTTACAATCTCAAGGACACACAACTTGACAATGTTTAGAATGTTCCATGCATTTCATGGTCACAAGCCTCAACAACCAATTCCTAGCATTTTCTACACCATAAGAAATATAAAAGTAACAAGACTCAGGAGTAACCATTATCGGAACCCAGGATCCCCTTACAAGTAGAACTACAACAAGAAGCGCAACTAATCCATACAACATTTGTCCTCACTCCCTACTATGCACAAACACAACGAAAGTGTCGAAACCTATCATAAAAATAAATTTCAGCACCCTATATCATGGAGAACCGCGTCATGAGAATGCAAACCATATCACACACAATTTTCAGCACACATAATATCATGGAAAAAAACACACATCGAGGATGTCACCACCTTTCATAACAATTTTCCAGAACATGATATAAAAGAAAAAAGACATCATTTAACCTCAACACAACTTTCTGAATGAATGCAACCATCAATAACATCTACAAGCCCTCACACGATGGCCTACAATTTTTTTTACAAACATGAGATGCACAAATATAATAAAATTGAACAAGCAACCATTTCAATAGCACCCATTAACACACACACTCGTCCCTTAGTGCTACTTACACACTGCTATGCTTCCAAACCACGCGTCGATTCAACACCTAAGCATCAAGAGACAAAAACATAAATTAAAACATAAATTCCAACCATCAAAATCGGTGCTTTGAATGGTTCGTTACCGCGAGAATCAACTTCGTTCAGGTGTGGGTAACTTATATCTAACTCGATGGGACATGGGTTGCATAGATCGGACTGTTAACGGACGTGGGTAGTCGCCAAACACGAATAAAAGCTGCTGTTTGCGTATTCTAAAACAGGGAAACACGCCAATAGTACCAATATCGTTGTGCACCGTGGGAAAAACTCGTACCCAAGGTTACCGGCCACCAAGGGACGTCAGGCCCGACTGTCCAGACATCCAGCCGCCGAAAACGATCCCAAAACACCACAGTCCACCGTAACTGTTGTTTTAATTCATTTCATTTTTCCTCTAATGTGTCGTAACCTTAAAAGCCTAATTTACCCAAGGATAGGCCCATGGGTTGGAGTAAACAAATCCCTAAGTTCCCTAATTCAATACTGAACGAAAATAGAGCCCAATCGAATACACCACAACTATTTGAGTTAAACAAAATCATGTCACTTAAAAATTATATAATTAAATTAATAAATAAAGTAAGGTAAAATATTTTAATAAGAATTTAAATAAATTTGAGTTAAAATCTCAAGAGTCGAGATTAAATCCAACTTGAGTAACGTGGGGCGTTACAGTATAAGACCGAACCGCGAAATAATTAATCATTGGGTCTGAACACCGTTAGTCAATAGATTGTTATCTCATATGATGACTAGGTAACTCGATCTTAATCTGGAGCAAGTTATGGACTCCTGCCTGTTAGGGATCGTCATTTGATTTATATGGGTGAAAATGGCCTGGGTTGCCGACTCAATTATCCTACCATTTTGGGGATGAGACCGAGTAGGAAGCTTGTAACATAACTACGCAAGATGAAATTCACTCATTTCCGACTTTAGAAAAGTAGATGAGTGTTACCTTACATGCTAACTCCAAGACATGAACATGGGGCTCCACACTCTCACTGGCTCGAGAGGGACTTCCAATTATTGGTCGGACCATAACTGAGTTGTTCATTAGAGGAGCAGTGGTATTTAAGGAGCAAGATGTAGCTAAGGGGTAAAATGGTAATTTAACTCAACTAGAGTCATAAGCACTCGTGAAGGATTGATTTACCATTAATGATCGTACAACCGTGGACACGAAAATATTCTACAGTGAGAAGAATGCAACTGCGGGTCTTTATTGGAGTGACCCACAGTTAACGAATGTTGATTAACTCGGTTAATGAGTTCGACTGATTAATCTTGCATCGTTAAAGCTTTTGATCTGTATGTCCATTAGGTCCCTTTGCTAGCTCACAACAAGCAAAACGAAGATAAAAAATTATGAAATAATTTAAAATGTTCAGACTATATAAGGGAATGTATATAATGTATATTGATACATTATATAAATATATGTAAATTTTAGATAAAGACTCAAACTTAATACTATGTATTATGATAATGGGAGCTAATGTTATGAATGGGAAAAATCCCTATTTTCTATATTTTGTATTCTCTTGAGGAAATAAAAGAAAAAGTTATACTAATGGTCTTGGAATTTCCCCTAAATTCAATAGAAGATATCACATATCAAAAAGGGTAAGATATCCTAATGCTCTTAGGATTTCCCCTAGATTTAGGAGAAGATATCCTATATCCAAAAGGAAAATATATTCTGATGCTCTTATGATTTTTCCTCTATAAATATAACAATAAGTTTAACCCTAAAGGTACAGTTCTCTTAACTCTCTTACTCTCTCGATCCCTTGCAATTGGATCTCACAATTGGGATTCTCGACCGAGAGACTTAGCGAGGAAGATCAAGTGGTGATATCTCATTGGGTTTACATAAAGAAGAGTCTTCAAAGGTAAAATCCCTACATTTTTCTGTGTTTTATATTTTTTCTGTGTTTCAAATTTTAAAAGAGATTCAAGAACACGTTCCACTGCTTCCACTTGGGGATTCACATCCTTTCAAATGGTCGATACGACTCGAAGAAGTAAGTCTTTGAGGAATAAGAAAGATAACTAGTGAGTTTAGAGAAGTGTCGAGGCCCTAGCTATACTTGGTCAGGGGTAGGTATGACTCGAAGGAGTAAGTCATTGAGGAGTAGGAAAGAGATCTAGTGAGTTGTGATGCAAGGATTGGGTTTGGCATGTAGATTAACGTTTAGTTCATTTATGTTTCAGTCATGTAAAGCATGTTATATTAACAAGCATGTTGTATGATGTTTCTAAAAGCATGTTGTTTGTGCTTGACCTTTTAGGTATGAGCTGCTTACAAGGTACCGTGGATGTACTCACCACTCATTTTTCCGTCCAGATTTTGCTGGTAGTGAGGGAGTACATGCGTATGGTGATAGCGCAAAAGAGACTCGAGAAGAGAGACCATAGGCAGCTTTCATTTAGTTTTATTTGGTTTAGGATAGGTTGTTAGAATTCTCTTTTGTTTCGATTTATGCTCTTTTTATAGAACATTGGTTGTGTATAGTTTTCAAGCAGTTCGCAGATGTTTTGTTCGATTTACTCTCTAGTTTGGTTTCTTGTTAAAAGATAGGACGTCAGTTTCATTGAGAAGTTTGGATAATGTTCGGTTGTTAATGATTAACTGTAAAGGATTGGAGTTTCGATTAAATCTTTATTGTTGTTGGTTTGTTGTTCAAGCTTTAGTAGGTGTGGAAATCGGAGTAGCGTAGAGGAAGCGTGGTGGTTTTCTTACTTTGTCTTGGTTGCTCTGGTTTATTGCTCTTGTATAAGCGGAATTTTTAGGTAGTTTTAGTAATGGTCCCCATTTGGGTTGTTGAAAATTGTGGGGCATTACAATAAATGTCAACAAAATAAGTTCCATAACAGTTAAAGAAGTACCATAAACAATTATAAATGTCAACAAAATAGATTTCATGACAAAAAAAAAAAAGTATTTGAAAACCGTTTCATGACAATTAAAAAATTTCATTGTCGAACTTCTCTTGACATTTACGAACTCGTCCAAAACACGAAAGTTGCCATCATACACTTTTTCGTGATTTAAAAAAAATGTCATTATTAAATATACCATGATAGTTTTCAATTGTCAATATATAATTTTTCGTGACGTGTATAAAATATCATTATTTAATGTTACATGACATTTTTAATTAGTCATTATACAAATTTCCATGACATTAATTATCATAAAAATAATGTGTGACAATTATAAATTATTGTCAATTAATTTTTGTTCACTGGAGAGTATATTTTTTGCTTCATTCATTGACAGTTATAATTGTCGATAAATAGGTAATTTGTCACATTTTTAAATTGTGGTGGATAATCGATTCGTGACAGCTTATAACCGTCATTCTAATTATATTGATGATAGTTTTTCAATATTGTCACGTTCTCTTCTTCCTTGATGCCTTAATCTATTACATTTATATAATTATCCATTATAGTTTTTAAGTGTCATTGAAGGCTGAATTTCTACTAGTGATATGTTATATAATATATATTGTTTTATTGGTATGTATTAAACTATTATGTTATATAATATATACCTTCATTTATTACAAAGTATATGAAACATATACTCAAAATATACTACTTCATATTAGTAACTTATTGTCATTCATAATATTATGAACTATCCATAAGATAATACCTGACGTACGATTTAACATTACTTAGTTTATACAACATACCAAAAATATACTTCATATAAGTACCTTTGTATAGAACAGTAACTTTGATGTAGGTGATATACAATTGTATATACTTCTAAGATCAGTATATGACATTAATGATGCATGTTGTATAATTTGAATATACATTTGACATCTACTACAAGAATTTTCTTTTTTGGTAACATAATTTATTTCGTCGCAATAAGGTACTTTTAGCTATAAAATTAAATATTTGTCGGCAAAAGTAACTATTGCGATAAAATTCTAAGTCGTCGCCAAAAGTTTCATGTGATTTAAAATTTTTTATTTAAATTTTTTGGTGACGAAATAAAATTTCATCTCTAAAAGTTTTTCGTTTAATTTTCAAGAAAATTTTTGGCGGTAAAATTTCCACTTTTGTTTCAAAACTTTGATGGGATGTGAATCCCGGAGCGGAAGTGGATCATCGTTCATGAATTTTTTAGAAACAAAATCAAACATCTAATAATGAAAATATAGGGGAAAGAACTTTTCTTTTACCTTTGAAGAACGCTTCTTCAATGGATTAAACCAACAAACACCATCAATACACATTCCATGCTATCCTTTGGGTACCGAGAACTCGCTTGTGGGAGCATTCGATATGGATCTATAGAGAATGGAGAAGGGAGAGCTTGACAGAAATTACTTGAGAGTTTTTCTGTTCTGTATTTTGCAGAACCTTTCTGCAAAAAACTAAAACAAAAACTTGTGACGTGGGGAGTTACTTCAACTCACTTAACTCCCCACTCTCCTGCATTTTTGTAGATGAGTTATTAATTATAATTATATTAATATTATTAATAAATAATAATAATTAATATATATATATAATATAAATATATATATTTAATTAATTAATTAATTAATTAATAATTATAAATTATAAATCAAATTAACAATTAATATATATATATATATATATAAATCAAATAAATAATTAACACTTAATTATTTATTGCAAAAATAGAATCATATTCTATGGCATTCTCTCATAATCATCTTATGCACATTATTTTTAACCTATAGTTTAATATGAATCTTATTCATATTAATTTTATTTGAATCTAATTCAAATAATTTCTCTCATAATATATAGTTTTAATTTAGAATTAACTATATATTATAATGTCTCAATATATATATATATATATATATATATATATATATTACATTGAGCAATTTTAACGGTTCAAATTCTTCCAAAAACTTGATCTTCGTTTTACCCTAATTTTTCTACAGATCAAAAGCTCCAACGATACGAGATTAATCGGTCAAACTCATTTACCGAGATAATCAACATTCGTTAACTACGGGTCACTCCACTAAAAACCCGCAGCTGCAATCTTCTTACTGCATAATATTTTCATGTCCATGGATATACAACCATTAATGGCAATTCAATCCTTCACGAGTGCTCGTAACTCAAAATTGGGTCAAATTACCGTTTTACCCTTGAGTTACATCTTGCTCCTTAAATACCACTACTCCTCTAATGAATAACCAGGTTATGGTCCGACCAATAACCAGAAGTCCCTCTCGGGCCAATGAGTGGGTGGGGCCCATTGTTCAAGTCCTGGAGTCAGCATTTAAGAGAACACTCATCTACTCCCCTAAGGTCGGGAAGGAGTTAATTCCATCTTGTGAAGTTATGTTCCCAACTCCCCACTCGGTGTCGTCCCCAAAATGGTAGGAATGTTGAGTCGGCGACTCAGGCCACTCTCACCCATATAGATCAAAGGACGAGCCCTCATGGGCAGGAGTCCATAACTCATTCAGGATTGAGAATGAGTTGCCTAGTCATCCTAAGAAATAGTAATCTGATCGTTAACGGTGTCGCATCTAAAGATTGGCTATTTCGCGGTCCGGTCTTATACAAACTAATTGTATAGGATACCCCCACTCGCATGTCTCCACACGAATGATCTGGATCGAGTCGTATGTAACATTTACAAAGTAGGTCGCATCCATAGTGTTGCCAAGATAAGCTACCCAGCCTTATCCATATACTATACACTCTTTAGGTTATTCCCGGAACATTATCCAATTGTATATCAGGGGTATATCAAATATATACCCAGAATATCAAATATACACCCAATAGATATATTGTCCCGATTACATGATAATAACCTTGGATGTTTAGTTTATTGGATTTTGGACAATGGAATGCTATGAATTCAACAACAAATTGAATATATATTTGTTTCTACATAAATACAAACTATGAGTTTAGGGCAACACACCCAATAAACTCCCACTTGAACTAAACTCGAGTGGGGTGTACATTATCATAAGGCAAAGGGAAAATACAATAAACTAGGGCATACACTATACCCATTACATTTCTCCCACTTGCCTTAGACTAATCGTACAAAGCTCGTAGACCTAAACTTTCTAGATGGACCTCAAACACTTTAGTCATAAGCGCCTTTGTAAAGGCCCAGATTTATGGCACGGTCCACGAAGTAATGGTCCTATATAACTTACTGAACCCTCCCGTTTAAAGTGATGAAAAGTAATGTTCTTCTAATGCAACATAAAAAAAATGGAGATACACAATAATAGAATAACTAGGAGATAAACCCTGCCTCAGTGGTCAGGTCTCCAATCAAGAATATAATCATTTTGACTCGTAATCCCAACACGACAGAAATTCGAAAAAAACAGAAACAAATACCCATAAAGCAATAAGAGAATGTGTCCTTGGCGTTAGCCCAATGTCTAATTCCCCTTTTTATTTCATAGTGGTGGAATCTTAACGATGTCTGCATTGCACAACATTATTCCCTAGCCTAACCGACACAGCTAGTGATTCCGTCCCAGTCAAACCTCCTCCACGTCATCACCACGGCCGGCCCGGTCCACACCTGAAACAATAAGGTAGAGGGGGGGTGAGTACATAATTACTCCGTAAGTAGCCCACCCTAACTAGACATCACAACATGCTCGTAAACACAACCACATCAAAGACAATAGCAGAACTAACAAATAGGCAGCACGAGACAATAATAATGGATTAACAATACATACAAGCAACCCAACGCCTAGACTCCCGGGACCCCCCACACTATGTTAGTACTCCAAGTCTAACTTTTCGAGGCGTAACGACTGTTGACATTTATTCCCAAGATACCGACCTTTCTCCACAGCGCTTGGTGTGCTCGACCTTGGCTTTTATCCCCAAGGTCTAGAACTGTTACCCTTTAGCACCCCCTTCACGTTAGTCATCTGAGTCTAATTCCTCGAGTCGTTCTGGCCCTTGACATTTATTCCCAAGACCCCAATACTTTTCTTTAGAACTTAAGGTTCGACCTTGCCATTTATTCCCAAGGTCTAAAACTGTGCACCAGTCCTTGACATTTATTCCCAAGGTACCGATGATTACCTGGCGTATTGGTTCTTGACATTTATTCCCAAGACCCCAATACCCCTCTATTGAAACCTGATGTTCGGCTTTGCCATTTATTCCCAAGGCATCCACTCAAGCTTTGAACAACCATACGACTAACCAGCATCTTCAGTTCAGACACCTCACAGATCAACAAACCACTAACCCGACCCGTCGCTCGTGTCAATCCCCACTAACCTTCCAAGGCCAACCTATAAGTAAGTCTTCCACACTTCAATTCACAACTCAAATTTCTTTTTACCAGCAGACTCTCCTTCGTACCAACAATACATCAATTCAACAGCTTCCAACAAAGTAATATAAAACTATATGACGGGCTAACAACACATGCATTTCGTCCCCGACACGTTTACAACGTCATGGTTTAGCTACTTCTAAGTACAATAATCAGGACCAACCAAACACAACCAACAACACGAAAACATGAATTCTCATAATGTCTAGAAATGCAACGACAACACGTAACACAACGTAATTACTGTGAGTGCACAACCACGGCTAACTATTTTCCTAATGCATGAAATAAATTATTTTAATTAAAAATCATCACCAAAACCATTCAACTAACTAAAAATCAGCACCAACACCATACAACTAAATAAAAATCAGCACCAAAATCCCTTCAACTAATTAAAAATCAGCACCAACACCATGCAACTACATAAAAATCAGCACCAAAATCCATTCAACTAAATAAATAAATAAAAAAAAAATCAGCACCAAACCATTTCGTTAACACAAGGTAACACACGCACTCGCCCCCGGGATACTTACACACTGTTATGCTCCTGTATCCTGTGTCAACCCACCACCTAAACAACAATAAGCAATGAAGTAATTAATATAAAATTTCCAGCCATCTAAATTCATCCTAAGGGATTTTGCAATGTTCATTACCGTAAAAATTGACTTCGTCTAGGTGTGGGTAACTCAGGCCTAACTCGAATGGTTGTGGGTTGCGTAAATCAAGCCTCTAATGGGTATGGGTAGGTGCCGGGATCGGAGACTGTTGCTGTCCGGACTAATTTAGCAGTAAAAATTCATCAAACGATGCCCACGACGCTGCGCGCAGCAAGAACCCGCGCCACGACCTGCTGCTGTAAAAACCCACGCCCACTGCTGCTGTCCGAACGCCGTGCACCTCCGCCGCTGCCCGGAACCCGCCCGACGCTGCTGCCGACGCCCGTGCACTGCTACTGCCGCCGTCCGCGAACTGCTGCCGCCGTCACCCGCGCGCAGCTGCTGCCCGTTGCTGCCCACGCCGCACGCCGCCATTGCCCGAAGTCGCCGCCGCCGTCGCCTGTCGCGCCACCCGCCGCGCCGTCGCCTACCGTTGCTGCTGTCAAGTCGCCGGCGGTCGCCGTCCGTCGAGTGTTTCGGTGAGGGTTGAGGCGCCGGTAGAAGAAGGAACACGAAAACTAAAATGGGGAGGGGAAGAAGAGGCTCACGAATGGGGAGGGATGTTGGGGGCTAGGGTTTCCTCTTACCTTCTTTTTGTTCCTTTTTTTACAAGAAGGGGCCCACTTGGGCTAGGCCTTTTTCTCCTTCCCTCTTGTTTTAAAACAAGAAAGGCCCACTTACATAGATACTCAAATTGGGTCCAACGGACAGGAACAATTATAGAGAAAGCAATTTCCTCGTTACACAATAATTGGATACGTAAGTACACTTCAACACTATAACAATAACCACGGCGGCTTGAAATAAAATGAAATGAACAATGAAATTAAATAAAAAGAAATTTCTAAGAAAAAAAAGTCCGAAGACTCGAGATAACTAACCTGAGTAACGCGGGGCGTTACAGCCTTCGTAAAAGGATCAGCAATATTTTGCTCCGTAGAGATCTTTGTGACAATCACATCTCCTCGTTGCACTATCTCTCGTATAAAGTGGTACTCTTTTAGATGTGTTTGCCATGGAGTCTGTGATGCATCCTTGTTTGATTTTTCGTCAAACTACCGCTCCTCCATTAAGGGTGAATACTGATCCCGACGTGGATTTCCTTGAATCCTTGTCTGTTTGGAAGTTAGAATCAGTGTATCCTGTAAGTATCAAATCCTTAGCGCCATACACGAGTTTGTAGTCCCTCGTTCTCCTTAGATACTTGAGGATTCCCTTAACAGCAGTCCAGTGATCATATCCTGGTTGAATTGATACCTACTGACCATCCCTACTGCATGGCAAATGTCAGGCCTGGTGCACATGATAGCTTACATTAGGTTACCCACTGCTGAAGCATAGGGTATACGTCTCATATCCTCAATTTCTTGAGGTGTCTTATGACATTGTTCCCGATACAGATGAATTCAATGCCTGAAGGACAATAAGCCTTTCTTGGAAATCTACATCAAATATCGAATAAGCAGCTTGTCGATATAAGTTGCTTGATACAAGGCTAACGTTTTGTTCTTGCGATTCCTTAGAATTTGGATACCAAAACTTACTGAACGTCTCCCAAATCCTTCATTTGTAACTTAGTAGATAGCCACTTCTTTATGTCAGTGAGGTATCCTACATCATTCCCAATGAGTAAGATATCATCCACATACAACACTAAGAAGGCTTCAGTGTTGTTGACGATCTTCTTATATACATAAGGTTCATCAACATTTTGGTCAGAACCATAAGATTTGATCGCAGTATCAAACCTTATGTTCCAACATCGAGATGCTTGTTTCAGTCCATATATGGACCGTTTAAGCTTGCAAACCTTTTGCTATTGACCTTGAGTTATGAACCCTTCGAGTTGAGACATATAAATACTTTCTTCAAGATTGTCATTCAGAAAGGCATTCTTGACGTCCGTTTGCCATATCTCATAGTCATAATATGTGGCAATGGACAAAAGTATTCTGATGGACTTAAGCATAGCTACTGGGGAGATGGTTTCTTCATAGTCCACCACTTCCCTTTGTGTGTAGCTCTTTTGCCATAAGTCTCGCCTTATAGGTCTATACCTTTCATTTAGCATCTCTTTTTCGCTTATAGAACCATTTGCACCCTATGGGTTTTGCCCCGTCAGGTTGATCTACAAGTTCCTAAACGGAATTGAAGTACATCGACTCTATTTCCAAGTCCATGGCTTTAACCCATTTGTCTTTGTCAGTATCTTCCATTGCCTTTTTGTAGGTAAATGGATCCTTGACGCCATCATCAGGTATGACAACTTGGGTTTCAGTTAAACCCACACAGCGGTCAGGTTGTGACACAATCCTCCCACTACGTTGAGGCACCCTCAACTCTTGAGGTGGCTGTGATTGACTGATGTACTGGTTTCATCAACAACTCTTGTTGTAGTGCCAGTTCAATCAATAACTCTTGTTGACGTGTTTGTAGCCTCTTCAGAAATCTCGTTAATCACTACCTTACTCCGTGGTTTATGATCTCGAACGTTGTCTTCTTCCAAGAAACTGGCATCTGTTGATACAAACACTCTGTTTTCTTGAGGATCGAAAAATAGACCACCTCTCGTCTCTTTAGGGTAACCTACAAATAGACATAATTTTGAACGAGGTTCCAGTTTCTTTAGGTTAGTTATGAGTACATGTGTTGGGCATCCCCAAATGTGGAAGTGACGTAAACTAGCTTTACGATCCTTCCATAGCTCAAAGGGTGTTTTAGAAACACTCTTTGATGGAACTACGTTCAAAATGTAAATCGCAGTCTCCACTACGTAACCCCAAAACAAGTTAGGCAACTAAGCATAGCTCATCATTGATCGAACCATGTCCAACAGGGTTCTGTTTCTCCTTTCTGATACATCGTTTTGTTGAGGTGTACCAAGGGCTGAGAGTTGGGACGTGATTCCATGTTCTATCATATAATCCTGGAATCTCAAGTCCATATACTCTTCAACTTCAGTCTTGTACTCCTTGAACTTTTCAAGGGCTTCAGACTTATTTTGCATTAGGTATAAATAACCATACCTTGAATAATCATCTATAAAAGTGATGAAGTATTCATACCCTCATCGAGCTTCAACATTCATCGGACCACAAAGGTCTGAATGTATAAGTTCTAAAGGCTCTTTGGCTCTATAACATTTTCCAGTAAAAGGTCTTTTAGTCATCTTGCCTTCAAGACAAGACTCACATGGTGGTAAATAATCGTCTTCTAACTCACTTAGAATGTCATTCTTAACCAACCTCTCAATCTTATTGAAATTTATGTGGCCTAATCTTAAGTGCCAAACATAGGTATTTTCTTTGTGAGAAACTTTTTGCCTTTTAATTTGAGTTTTAGCATTTTTAAACAGCTCGGTATTTAAAACTGCTTTAGTTATGGTTGGTTTTAGCACATACAAGTTGTTTTCAAGCAAAGCATAACAAATATTGACACCATTTCTTGAAATGAACGCTTCATTTAAATTAAAATAAATGGAATATAAATGTTATGACAACCAAGAAACTGAAATTAAGTTCCTTTTAATTTTAGGAACTACGTACACATTATCTAATAATATATACATATTCTTCTTTGTAAACAACTTGAGATCCCTTACTACCACAACTGAAACAACCTTTCCCGTTTCGACCTTGAGAGTCATCTCTCAGGTGTTAAGCTGCCTCCAGGAACTAATACCCTGAAATGAAGAACAAACGTGATTGGTGGCTCCTGAATCCAGTATCCAGGCGAAGTCATTATTCTCCACTAAACATGTTTCCAAAATAAGTTGTAACGCCCCGCGTTACTCAGGTCAGGTTACCCTCGAGTCCCGGGGGTTCTTTCTTAGAAATTATTTTAAATTAATTTAATTGCTCTATGCTAGTTATTTTGAACTACTGCGGTAATTGTTGTGAGTTATTGCTTTTTATATATGTATTTAATTGTTGTTGACAAAGAGTTTGTTTTTCGTGGCACTTATCCTGAGTCGTTGGGCCGAATGCTTATTTCTATTAATGGAACTAATTAAGTATAGGGAGGTGAGAACTAAAATTTTAATCCTTTGGGTCTATGGGTCTTGTTTTCTTTCAACAAAATTATTAGTTAAGTGGGCCTTCCTAAAAGCTTAAATTTTATCCAAGGATAGGGCCATGTGTTGGATTAAACAAATCCCTAAATCCCCTAACTCTTTGGAAACTAAAACAAAAAGAGAAAAAGGGAAAAGAAACCCTAGCCTCCCTCACCTTCACGTGTTGCCCTTCAAGGAAAACAAGACTTCATCACCTTTGTGCTGCCTCATGACCACCGCTAGCGGCCCTCCGGCGAACCCACTCTCCGACCATCTCACCCAGCGATGGCACGACAACCCAGTCCACGACAACAGGTGCGGCGGTTCTGTTCAGGGCAACAACGTGCAGCAGGGCGGCGCTCCATTCGTGACAGCAGCGTGCGACGGCAACCCCAACCCACGGCAGTAGGTACGACTATCTGTTCGGGACAACAACATGTAGCGGGCGGCGTTTTCATTCGTGATAGCAGCGTACGGCGGTTCCGTTCATGACAGCAACATGCGGCGGTGACATTAGGAAATTGCCCGTTCGTGATAGCGGCGTGCAGCAGGTGCGGCGGCTCCGTTCGTGACAGTGGCGTGCGGCGGTGACAGCAGGAAATTTCAAACAGTAGTTTTTTTTGTGTCCGGCGACTACCCATGTCGATTAACAGCCTGATTTACGCAACCCACGCCCCATCGAGTTAGATTTAAGCTACCCACACCTGAACGAAATTGTTTTTTACGGTAACGAAACATTCAAAGCACCTTAGATTTAGTTTCGATGGCTGAAAATTTTTGTTTTAACTGCTGTTTTTGTCTCTTGGTGCTTAGGTGTTGAATCGACATGTGTTTTGGACGCCAAGCAGTGTGTAAATAGTACCAGGGGTATGTGTGTGAGTGATTGTATGCTGATTACATTGAATATGTCCTTGCGTTGTTGTCTGCGTTAATCTAGATTCGAATGTCTATTTTCATTAGTTCTAACCAACTTTATGTTGTTGAGTTAATTCTGGAAAAATGGATACTATTATATTTGTCAGCGTTAGACTTGGTTACACTTAAATGTTGTCTGCTGTTGCTGAGCTTTGTTAGTTGGGGTTGGCTAGAATGTTGTGAAGCATCTGTTGGATTTTATGTTTCTGAGTGTGACTACTGTGTCGATGTTCCTGAATATGTTGGACGGTCTCTTAAGGTCATCCTTAGTTGAGTAATATGTACAGGTTGCTGTGGATTCGTTTGAAATGAACTATGTACATAAGGCATACATTATACTTGTTGATTGTAATATGATGGTCTTGTTGCATCTGTTGTATGGTAGAAAGTAGCGTGTTATGCTAAATGTGTGAGTAGAATGCTTGACATTATGAGAATACTGATTGTGGTTACTATTGTCTAGTTATAAGCATGTTGGATTTTTCCTTCTTGTGAAGGTTGTTGTGACTAGTAGGATGTGATATCGTGAGCTGGAATCCCTGTTGAAAACCAGGAGTGGGAACGTCAGTGTTGCTTTGTTACGCATAGGATGTTGGATGAGTGTTAGGGCCCCCTGAGTAAAAGGTCGGGGTCTGATACATCTCTATGGGGTGTCGATGCTCTGGGTACAAAAGGTCGGGGGTCGATACACCAGTTTTGGTAGAGAGGAGTGTCGAGGCTCCGGGTACAAAGGGTCGAGGGTCGACATGATGAGTCTAATTGAGGCTAGGTGGGTCTATACGTGGTGATGGCCAAGGACCAATACGTTGAGTAGTCGTCGGGAACCTTGGGGATAAATGTCAAGGACCGATGCACAGTTCAAGTACCGTGGGGATAAATGGCAAGGTCGAACACTAAGTTTCCATAGAGGAGTGTCAGGGTCTTGGGGATAAATGTCAAGAGCCGATACGACTCGAGGAGTTAGACTTGGAAGACTAATATGGGGTGGTGGTTATGAGCAACAGTTCAAGACCTTGAGGATAAATGACAAGGTTGAACACCAAACGTCGGTAGAGAGATGTCAGTACCTTGGAGATAAATGTCAAGGGCCGATACGCCTCGAAGAGCTAGACTTGGAGCACTAACTCAGGGTTTAGTACGAGTGGTATATTGAGGGGGTTAAAGACTAGTGGGTCTTGCAAATCAATGTCACGAGAGTCCCGAAGTTTGGTTGTCATGTTGAAATGTCAATTTACTGTTAATAGATTTTTTATGTTTGTTTCTTTAATTATTGAGTATAATGTCACCGTGATTGTGAGCATGTTGTTTGATAATTGTTTGGTAAGGGCTATTTACAAAGTATTTTATATACTCACCCTCCCTCTACGTTGATTATTTCAGGTGTAAACAGGACCCTCGGTCTTGGTGATGACGTGGAGGAGGTTTGACCGAGGAGAGACCACTAGCTGCGTTTCATCTAGGATAGCTGGGTTGTGGTGTCATTGCTAGTAGCGTTAGGGACTTATTACTAGTGGTGTACTAGGTTTTGGTTGACTCATGGGACATTCTCCCTTATTTCATACTTTTTGGACGAGTTGTTATTTGTGCTGGTTATTTTTAGCATTTGAACCTATGGTGTATTTTGGATTGCAGAAATGAATAACTGTGCTTTTCTTTATTTGGATTATTAGCCACTGAGGAAAATATGCATTTTTAGGATTCGGTTGCTTTTCTGCATTTGGATTATTAGCCACTGTGGCAAATATGCGTTTCTAGGATTCGGTTGCTTTCTTTAATTGGGTTATTAGCCACTGAGGCAAATATGCGTTTCTAGGATTCGGTTGTGACAGAAACCCCACGGGTTTTCCGCTTTATGTTTCTTTAATGGAAAAAAGGGTGAATAGTTATTATGGCAACGGTACCCCATTCTTCGTAGTGAAATTGGGGGGCGTTACAGTTGGTATCAGAGCCAAAACGTTCCTGTAGACTGACCTAGTATCTAAGGTGGTTAGAAGTAATGGTTCTAGCCGGCCTCCTTGTCATCACCAGGTACGCTTCGTGATTATTTTTCATGAACTTATATGCCTCGTCTTGAATTGCTTTTGTGTGTGATTCTTTCCTCATCAGTTTTGGTTGTCGCCCCGCTTAAATTAGGCCTAGGGTGTTCACTGAGTGTACTAATTAGTTGCACTTGATCTTGCACTTATATGGAAGTTACGACTGCCACACTCCCTTGAGACTACGCTTAGAGAAACGTGATAATGCTTTGCTTAATGATGTTGTGCTATTTCATCCAGACAATGCCATCCCTCGTAGTATTAGGTTGCGTGCAGACGTCGATCCAGCCCTCGGAGGTGAGAATGTGGCTGACCCCCCGCCCCCTCCGGCTGGTGTTCAGGCAAGAGCAGTTCCTCCAATTCCTCCAACAGAGGCTCAGAAGCTGGTGAATCCCCCAGTTCCCCCGGCAGTAACCCAGGTGAACCCTCAGATGGCATTGCTTGTGGAGGCGTTGCAGGCACTGATCGATAACACAGCTAGGCCTGGAGGTGTACAAGCTCCACCACCCCGACATTTTCATGCTCCTCAGGGCGAGGTGTTAGGTTGACTTTTTACCGCAGAAACATGTGTCGGTAGTCCTGTTTGACCACGTTTTTGACCCATTTCCCATTATTATTTGCTAAAAAGGACCACATATTCTTAAAGTAAAACATATATAGATTATTTCTGCATAAAAGTCAAACTATGGTACTTTAGGTAAAATATGAGATAAATGCGGTCAAAGTTGGAAGAAAATAACAGAATTCTGTTTTTTGCAGAATTGCTCCGGGCACATTTTTGGAGGGCAATTTGTCAAAACGCACGTTTTGATTAATGAAGGGTAAGGAGGACATTTCTCACATGTTTAAAAACCATGAGTCCAAATCCAAGTGAGGTGGTTAGGTGAATCTCAACCCTTTTCCACTTAAAATGGAGAGAAGTTTTAACCAACCTATGGTGCTATAAAAGGAAGCCATACATACCTGAGGAAATCATCTCTTCCAAGCTTCATTTGATCTTCTTTTAGATGCTTTCTAGTTGTAGAACACGTTTTTAGGGTTTATGTTCATGTTCGAGTTATTCATTTCTTTGTTTTTCACGCTTTTACCTTTTGTATTGCTTTTAATTCGAGTTCTTACTTCCATTCCTTGTTCATTCTGTTATTCTAAAGTTCATTAGTGAGTTTCAACTCCACTCACGCTAGAGAGAGAAGAGAGTCAAGCTAGAACTCTTTGTACGACTTATTTATTCATTTAAATTTAATGAAAAATACTTTCTTTATGTTTTTGTGCATTTACTTTCATTAAATTATGTTCTAAATTAGTTATCAACCTCCTTGTGGAATGCCTTAGTCAAATGATTTGATTTTCAACACGCTCGGGATTTTGGCAAAATTGCGCCTGACACTTTTTTGGGTTGGTTTCTAAAAACTTCTCTTTACATCTTTTCTCCATTTCGCCAGTGGGAACTTGATTTATACATTAAAGTCCAACCTTGGGAAAGGTGAGTTAGGTAAAATAATAGAAAACCAATACAGGATGTGACTTATGAATAAGCGCATAAAACATGGTCATAGGCATAGGCCCTCTAACTTATAATGCAAATGAGTTGGTAGATATTCTCTAGGATTGTAATCACACATAGGAATATGATTGTAGGTTACCCTATCCTCTACAGCAACCAAAAGCGGTAGTGAAAGAGTAGAACTCAAATCCTAAGAAATGTCAAGAATTGCGCCTGGTGCATTTTCCCAACATAGTGTGTTTTTCATGCTTTGCATCAAAACTAAGGTAGGAGACAAGGAGGTTGAGTTTTATTAAATTTCGTGTTAGTTAAAACCTCAAACAACAACATTTCATCACTATTTTCTTCCTAAATCACAATTGCATATTTGATCCATTTCACTGCATTATTTGATTTTGAAAAGCAACAAGTCCCTGAGGATTCGACCTTGGATTACTTCCGAGTATTACTTGTGACCGTGTGCGCTTGCACGAGTCTCTAATCTTTTTAAAAGTAGAGAAAGTCCCAACAAGTTTTTGGCGCCGTTGCCGGGGACTTAAGTTTTCAAATGAATTGTTTCATTATGTGATTGGGCTTAATTATTATATCTAACCTTTAAGGAAGTTGTGTATGGACACAGGATCGGGTTGGTTGACCTTTGATCCAGAGATTGAAAGAACCCTTAAGAGGAGAAGGCGTGAGCAGAGGTTGAGAAAAGACAAAGAAAGTAAAAAAGAGAAAGAAGTTGAAGAAGAAGATACCATCAAGATAAATAGAAATCCAAAAGATCCTCCACCTCCACAAAATCCACCTGTGAATGGAGATATGGCAGGTGAAGGAGCAGCAAACTGAGTAGGAGAAATTCCTAATCCGATCCTTCTAGCAGATAATCGAGATGTAGCCATGCGAAATTATGCACTCATGCGTTCCACAACCTAAATTCAGGGATAAATAATCCTTTACCCCAAGCCGCACAGTTCGAGCTCAAGCCAGTCATGTTCCAGATGTTACAGACGATGGGCCAGTTTGGAGGATTGACTAACGAATATCCTTACTCCCATCTCAAATCCTTTATTGAAATAGCTAATGCATTTCAACTTCTTGGTGTCTCTGAGGATGCACTAAGATTAAAAAATGCTTCCTTTTTCTCTCAGGGATGGTGCAAGGACTTGACTAAACACGTTAAAACCAAATTCTATCAACACATGGGCGGAACTGACGGAGAAATTTTTGGCAATGTACCATACTTTGACCAAGAACGCAGACTTTCGAGAGCACATTGTGTCTTTTAGACAGAAGGAGAACAAAGCAGTTCAAGAAGCTTGGGAGCGTTTTAAGGAGTTACTTAGAAGATGCCCTAGCCATGGATTGCCCGCATGTGTGCAGATTGAACAATTCTATAGAGGATTGGATCATTCATCAAGGATGATGTTGAACACCGCAACCAATAACTCATTGTTAGAGAAGTCGGTAAATGAGATCGTTGATATCTTGAATAAGATGACAGACATTAATGACCAATGCGAAATAGGAAGGTCATTACCAAAGAAGCAAGTATCAGCCGGAGTCTTTGAGTTAGACACAGGAGCTTCAATGCAAGCCCAAATGGCAGCTATGAACCAAATATTAAAGCAGTTAACAATGGAGAAGGAAACCAAAACCACAATTTCGGCGATACCTGAACCCTCTCCTGTTTTACAAATGTCAGATCTATCTTGTGTCTATTGTGGTGATAACCACTTGTATGAGAACTGTCCAGCTAATCCAGCGGCTATTTTCTATGTAGGTCAACGTGCCCAGCAGAATTTCAACCCGTATTCAAACACTTACAACCCTGGATGGAGGCACCATCCAAACTTTTCCTAGAGTAACCAAGGAGTAGCTAGTAGTAGTGCATAAGCACCCACTCAGCAATACAAGCAAAACTACACTCCTCCTCGTTTTCCAACTCCACCGGCGTTGCAGCCTCAACAATACAATCAGCAAAGAGGTCAAAATACTACTCAGCAAAGTGGTAGCAACGCAAGTTTGGAGGCAATGATGAAAGAGTTCATGACAAGAACTGATGCTGCGATAAGAAGCTTGGAGATGGAAGTGGGGCAGATTGCGAATGACCAGAAATCTAGACCCCAAGGTACATTGCCTGGACACACAGAAAATTCGAAGCGAGATCGTGAGGGAAAAGGAGCACTGTAAGTCAGTTATCACGAGAAGCAAATTAAGTTATGATGGGCCCTCACTTCCAGACGAAGGAACTAATACAGTTATACATGTTCCTGCGTCCACCTCTAATCCACAACAAGAAGAGAAAGCAGAACCTGTAAGTTCAGAAGAAAAAGGTAAGAAGGCGGAAAAAGGTAAGCAAGTAGTGCCAAATACTAGTCCACAAGTAGGTAATATTAAGATTCCTCAACCTTTCCCCCAAAGGCTAGTTAAAAAGAATCAGGATAGTCATTTTAAGAAGTTCTTTGAGATTCTAAAATAGTTATATATCAATATACCTCTCATAGATGCTTTAGAACAAATGCCTAACTATACTAAGTTTTTAAAAGATATCATATCTAGGCGTAAGAAGTTAGGTGAGCATAAGACGGTAGCCTTGACAAAGTGTAGTAGTGATGCTCTAGGGAATCCACTGCCTGTTAAATGTAAGTACCCGGGTAGTTTCACTATTCCTTGCTCAATAGGAGGTAAGAACCTAGGAAGAGCATTGTGTGACTTAGCAACAAACATTAATCTTATGCCTCTTTCTGTCTTTAAAGAGTTAAATATAGGAGAAACTCGTCCTACTACTGTCACTTTACAACTAGCTGATAGATCCATAAAGAACCCGGAAGGAAAAATATAAGATGTGCTTGTTAAAGTTGATAAGTTTATTTTTCCCGTCGATTTCATAATTTTGGACTATGAAGCAGATCTTGAGGTTCCGATCATTCTTGGGAGGCTATTTTTAGCAACTGGAGATACGGTTTTGAATGTCAGGAAAAGAGAGATCACGATGAAGGTCAATGATGAGCAGGTAACCTTCAATGTCCTCGATGCGATGCGTCTCCCGGATGAAGTCGAGGAGTGCTCTATAATAGGGGCAATCATGGAGGAACTCCAGCAAATGATGGTGGAAGACTTAGAAGCAGATTTGGAGGCCGTAGTAAAAGAATCCAAAATTGCGCCTGGCGCAATTTTGCCCCAATTTGAGCATTTTAAGTTTTTGCAGCCGACAATAGTGGATTTGAAGGCCTTGCAACCTTCCATCATTGAATCTCCAGAATTGGAGAAGAAACTTCTACCTTCTCATTTAAAATATGCTTATTTGGGTTTAAACAATACTTTGCCCATTATCATTTCTTCATATTTGTCTAATGAATATGAATCTTTGCTTTTGCAGGATTTATCAAAGTACAAGAGGGCTATTCGATGGACCATAGCGGACATAAGAGGAATTAGCCCTACATTTTGCATGCACAAAATCATCCTGGAGGATGAAGCAACTAATTCTATCGAGTGCCAAATGAGGCTTAACCCGAAAATGAAAGAGGTGATCAAAAAGGAAATCATAAAATGGTTAGATGCTGGAGTGATCTACCCCATCTCGGATAGCAACTGGGTTAGCCTGGTTCAATGCGTTCCCAAGAAGGGTGGTATGACGGTGATTACAAACGACGACAACCAGTTGATCCCAACTAGAACGGTGACTGGCTGGAGAGTGTGTATGGACTACCACCGGTTAAACAAGGTAACTTTAAAATATCATTTTCCATTACCCTTTATTGACCAAATGTTTGATCGTCTTGCAGGGAAAGAATGCTATTGTTTCCTCGATGGGTATTCTGGTTACAACCAGATTACTATAGGACCAAAAAAAAAACCCACGTTCACGTGTCCCTATTGGACATTTGCATTCTGGAGAATGTCGTTCGGTCTTTGTAATGCTCCCGCTACCTTCCAGAGATGCATGACAGCTATTTTTCAGACATGATAGAAAGCATGGTAGAGATTTTCATGGATGATTTTTCTGTGTTTGGTGAGTCATTTGATGTTTGTTTAGAGAACTTAGAGAATGTTTTAAAAAGGTGTGAAGAGACTAACCTTGTGCTTAAGTGGGAGAAGTGCCATTTTATAGTACGTGAAGGTATAGTCCTAGGTCACAGAATTTCAAAAAAATGAATTAAGGTCAATAGGACTAAAATAGATGTGATTGCTAAACTACCCCCTCCTACAACTGTAAAAGGTGTTAGAAGTTTCTTAGGACACACAGGTTTCTATCATCATTTCTTGCATGATCCCTCATATTACCGTTAACAGCAGGTGGATCAACCGGATCACGAGGTGGAATATCTGCCATTGATGTGCTCGTACTCTCTACCTCACTTTCAGGACTGATTTCACCTTCTCTCTCTTTTTGCTTTTCTAGTTGTTTTCGAAGTCTTTGCTCCTTTCGAGTTTTTCGAAGGGTCCGCTCAATCTCAGGGTCAAGGGGTAGAAGAAAAGATCTTGTGCTCATGCACTTTAACTTACCCTTGTGAGATAAACGACCAAAAATATAGAACAAAAACGGTGGATGGAGATTACACCCAACAACAATTCACAAAAATAAAAACTAAAAGAATTTGAAAATAATTTTAAAACCAAAGTCCCCGGCAACGGCGCCAAAAACTTGACTGGGCGTTTATGCTGAACGCACGCGCTAAGCGTGGTAACAATTATATAGATGCAAGCGCACACCTGTCAGAGTAATATAAAATGGACGGAGTATCCAAGTATCGATCCTCAAGGACTTTTAAACAATTTCCAAACTCTAAAGTTTTAAAGAATAGTGAATGTTGGAATGAGTGATTCTTGTAAAATGGGAAGTGGTCACAAATAATGGTTTGGATTTGGGATTTGGACTTATAATAATAAAACCTAGCCCGAATTACTTCAAGTTAGCCAACAAAGAATCAAGGACATGCTAAGGATAATATGCATTTTACTTTAGAAACTAACGACTACGCTTCTCACTTTACTTATGTCTAAGCAAGTTCAAAGTCCTAAGACATTCCCTAATATGTCTATTATGAGAGATATCTTAGTTTTAGGATGGAAATAGTCGCAACCTCGGGTTAAGGTCCTATGTCTAGGCTACTTAAGCGGAACCCTTATGTCTAAGGCGCTCCTCTCCTCGGTTTAACCACTCAACAATGCAAATAAGCAACCTTTTCAGTATTGACTTGTTAAGACTTACAGAGGCCTTCTCTAAATCCTAACTTTTTGGGAAAACATGTTGAGCAATGAATGGAAAGTAAAAACACTACTTCTTAGCAACCCTTTTTAGACATAAAAGGCTAACTATCCATAACCGGGCTAGAGACGGGAATTTAGAAATACATATTGAAGAAAATACAGCAAGTAAAATGGTTGAATGTGGAATGCATGTGTGAAAAACAAAAGTTAACTATCGGAGAGTTTTTATCGGGATTGAGAGCTTCGCCCTTCTCTTTCAAGCAAGGGGGGAGTGTCACGTGCTCTTTCCTCCAAAAACACAACTCTCTTAACTAAAAATAAAGTAAAGTCAAAGGGAAGATAAGCAAAGTGCTGGATTTTTATATATTTGAATAAGTAGAAAATGACTAAGTACAAATGGAAACAAAACAAAGCTCAATAAAAGAATGTAAAGTGCTCGGGATTTAAAAACGAAAAGCAACTAATGAAAGCAACTCAAAAGTACTTAGAAAGCAACAAAGAAACACTAAAAATGATCAAGAGAAGGAAGCAAGGCTTGATGATTTTGGTGGAGAAGTTGCTGGAATTTATAGCTGTGCAGAATTGGTTAGGTAGGTCCTAAAACGATGGTGAATCACCCATTTCCAACTCTTTTGACTGACCAAATCGTGCTCAAACTGATAGTGGAACACTTCTTCTACACGTATGCATCGGTTGGAACCACCAAAACGCATTGGAAGACGCGTTTCATTAAGGGCAAAGTTGGAAGAAAAACTGTTTTCTGCAGGCTTCCCAGGCGCCTGGCGCCTCCTGAGGTGTTTTTTCGTCTTTTCGCTTCTTTTGATTAATTTGCACTCCCAAATGGTCCTAAAATGTCATAAATACAATATAAGCCAACCACAAACCATAATATATGAATTTTGCATGAATTGGAACTCAAACGATCGAGAAAAATCCGAAACAAAGCTGAAACATTGTAAAAACAGCATCTAAAACCTTCTTTTTACGCATGTAAACAAGCGTAATCACACCCCCAAACTTAACTTTTTGCTTGTCCTCAAGCAAAACTTAGCAACTTTAATCAGCTTTCTAACACATGGACAAGGAAAAGCAAAAGCAACCGAGATGTTCAATCATAAATTGTCTCAGGGAAAAAATGTCAAAGCCTACCATTCTATTGCCTTTGTAAACTTAGTCACTATAAACCAAGTTTGAAATGATAAAAACTTTTTCTTTCAAAATCTTTTTTCTCTTTCAAAAACAGAAAACGTTTTCAAATACCCCTAAGGAATCTGCACACTCCCTTCTTACACTAAGACTTTTACATCTGAAAGACCGACTACTAGCCCCTGAGGTTTCCACACACTAACATCGTTTTCAACCACAGCTACTCGTAGAAAGACTTTGAAACTAACAGCTAGGTCATAAAACGACGACAATGAGAAACACGAAGTCACTTATCACCATCCTTACTGCTATTTTCAAAGTCAACACCCAACCTAAAACTAAATGGGTGTCTACAGTAGGACTCGGGAATCATAAATACATTTTCTTTAACTCTCAATGTTTTTACCGCTCTTTTCTTTCTAACACAAGTCTTTTCCCCACTCTTATTTTCTCTCAACAAAACTCTTTCTACTCTTTTGCAACTTTTTTTTTTTTTTTTCTTTCTTTCGTTTTTGTTTTTTTTTTTAGCTAAGTGCTTTTTCAACATTTTCTTTCTTTCCAACTGACTCTTTTTCAAAAGAAAATAGCATGATTTTTTAAATATAAATAACACCTTATCTTTCTGAAACAACGACTGACACAACGACTGTCTCCCCCAAACTTAAGAGAGACAGTGTCCTCACTGGGAAAAGACTTTTGCATCGGATGAAAAAGGCTTAACAGTAAAAAGGACAAGGACTTCCTATATAGGGGCAAAGAAAAAGCTTAAAGTTTGTAAAGATCAAAAAGACATAAAAGAAAATGAGTTTATCACATAAACAAAGGAAATAGCTCCAAGCTTAGTCAGGCATAGAACAGAAAACTCAACAATCTCTTATAATCATCATCGACATGAAATCACATGCACAGCACAGATGCTTCAAAATATGCATGTGAAAAGCTAAACTAAGGTTAAGTGAAGGCATACTTTAAGTGATCAGAAGATAAACGATACTAATTTATTCATGCTTCAACTGAGCTCGAAACATAATCTATACAAAAAAAAACATGCGTAGTAATGCTAGAAAACTACGTCATTAACCAAAAAGAATAAAACACAAAAAATAGCAAAGAAGGAACCTCCCCTTCATGAAGTCGGAGGTTGTGGACTAGGATCAGTGTCAGTACTGGGAGATGGATGACCAAGGATAGCAGCTAGCGCTGGAGGCCATGAAGGTAAAACCGCAAAATCCAATGAAGCCCTTAAGTTGTAGATATGTTGCACGACTTCTCGAACCTGATCTCGCAGCTGGTGGTTCTCCTCTCGAAGACGACGGATCTCCGATGTAGGAGACATCCCAGTACCTTCCCTTCTTTGTAACGCATGGGGGGAGTGTCACGTGCTCTTTCCTCCAAAAACACAACTCTCTTAACTAAAAATAAAGTAAAGTCAAAGGGAAGATAAGCAAAGTGCTGGATTTTTATATATTTGAATAAGTAGAAAATGACTAAGTACAAATGGAAACAAAACAAAGCTCAATAAAAGAATGTAAAGTGCTCGGGATTTAAAAACGAAAAGCAACTAATGAAAGCAACTCAAAAGTACTTAGAAAGCAACAAAGAAACACTAAAAATGATCAAGAGAAGGAAGCAAGGCTTGATGATTTTGGTGGAGAAGTTGCTGGAATTTATAGCTGTGCAGAATTGGTTAGGTAGGTCCTAAAACGATGGTGAATCACCCATTTCCAACTCTTTTGACTGACCAAATTGTGCTCAAACTGATAGTGGAACACTTCTTCTACACGTATGCATCGGTTGGAACCACCAAAACGCATTGGAAGACGCGTTTCATTAAGGGCAAAGTTGGAAGAAAAACTGTTTTCTGCAGGCTTCCCAGGCGCCTGGCGCCTCCTGAGGTGTTTTTTCGTCTTTTCGCTTCTTTTGATTAATTTGCACTCCCAAATGGTCCTAAAATGTCATAAATACAATATAAGCCAACCACAAACCATAATATATGAATTTTGCATGAATTGGAACTCAAACGATCGAGAAAAATCCGAAACAAAGCTGAAACATTGTAAAAACAGCATCTAAAACCTTCTTTTTACGCATGTAAACAAGCGTAATCACGAGGACCTGACAATATTCTTCGTAGGTGTGCTGTTGAGCATGAACAGAAGAAGATTCTAGAGACATACCACAATCACCATATGGTGGGCATTTTGCTGGACGTAAGATGCAGCAAATGTCCTCCATAGTGGTTTTTTTTTTGCCATCTCTATTTCGTGATGCTCATATATTTACTCAAGGATGTGACCGCTGTCAAAGATCAGGTAACTTGACAAGGAAGCATGAGATGCCCTTAAAACCAATATTGGAAGTTGAACTTTTCGATGTTTGGGGCATCGACTTCATGGGTCCGTTCCCACCTTCATGCGGTAAGAATTATGTTCTCTTGGCTGTTGATTATGTCTCGAAATGGGTTGAGGCTTTGGCCACCCCTACTAATGATGCCAAGGTAATTTCTCTCTTCTTGCAAAAGTTTATTTTCACTAGATATGGTACACCTAGATGCTTGATTAGTGATGAAGGTACGCACTTTTTGAATAGGGCAGTAAGTAATTTGCTTAAAAAGTATAACATTCACCATAAGATTGCTACTGCATATCACCCACAAACTAATGGACTAGCAGAGGTATCAAATAGGGCAATAAAGTCAATTTTAGAGAAGTCCGTGAATGTAAATAGGAAGGACTGAGCTATTAAACTTGATGATGCTTTGTGGGCGTATAGAACTGCTTATAAATTTCCATTAGGCATGTCCCCATATCGCATTGTTTTTGGTAAAGCATGTCATCTTCAGTTAGAATTAGAATATAGAGCACACTAGGCTACGCGGAAACTAAATTTTGATTATGTTACTGCAGGTGAAGCGAGATTGCTCCAGTTACATGAGTTGGATGAATTTCGTCAGTTTTCTTATGAGAATGCCAAGATGTACAAAGAACAAACTAAGATGTGGCATGATAAAAAGATAATGGACAATAATTTAGAGCCTGGAAACTCAGTTTTGCTTTTTAACACTAGATTAAAGTTGTTTCCAAGCAAGCTTAAGTTAGATGGTTAGGTCCGTTCGTAGTTGAACATGTTTATCCACATGGAGCGGTGGATTTAAAGGGTTCTAAAGCTAATATCTTTAATGTAAATGGGCATCGGATCAAGAAATATTATGGCGAGTATATTGATAGAGGTAAAACCTGTGTAATACTGAAAGACCCATGAGAAAACAGTGGAAACAGTCCCTCGGATAGTTTAGGGGCGTTTTTATGTAAAATATTTTTTGTCTTCTTTTTGCGAAATTTTTAGAGGAAAAAGGTGATGTTTTAGGTGTTAATAAAGTCTATCTTCGAAAAAATCAATCTCTAGAGGAAAAAAGTGCTGTTTTAGATGAAGAAATAGCTAGACTTCAAGAAAGAGCGGAGATGTTCAGTAAAAATAACGAAATTAGGGACAAAGAGAATGAGAGGTTTTATGCGAAAATTGAGGAACTAAACATAAAATGGAAATTCATGGAAAACTCAAAGAAAGTGAATGAGGAGATTCAACTTGAGTTAAATAGCATGAGTATACGTCGTAGGATGAATCTTTCTCAAGATAACCCCGTTTCCGAGTCTTCAGAACTGTCTATCCCTCCCCCTCTTTCCACTACTGTTGATGTGCATGTTGAAGGTCAAAAACAGGTTAGTGGGGATTCAGAGCACGATACGGAGCCCTTGGAGCACTCAGATTGGGCCACGGTCGAAATTCAATGCCAAATTGCGCCTGGCGCAATTATGCATGAAACTCCACCGGCCACTCTACAAGGTATTTTGTCTCCATCTTTTCCAGATCCTATCTTGAATAAAAAGCCCCTAGTTTTTGATGATTTAGAACAGGAAAGGACAACACCGAAAATTGCCGAAATTTTGGTGGCGTTGAATGAAGCAAAGGAAGAGGATCCATTAGAGGATGATGGAAACAGTGGGGCAACACAAGAACAATTGAATGTTGATGGAGAGGATGAAGATCTTGGACAATTACCCCAAGAAGTTCATGGAGATGAGTTTGAGGACGAAAAAGAAAATGACGATATCTCTCAATATGAAGTGAGAGTACGAACTCCAGTGCACGAATCTCAGTAAGTTGATGAGGAGCCCCCTGCAAAAGAGCAAGAAGGAACATTTGGTCCTGTGGATGTCCCTAGTGAGGCCATGGAGGAATCATCTTCCTCTTCTTCACAAGGTAAGACCCCTTCTTTGTCAAGTTTGAATGTTTCTGACCCAAACTTTGTTGCTACTGTAGGGACTTCAGATGAGGAGGTGTGTTTGACCAAAGTGGTAAAGAAAACACAAAAGAAGAAAAAAGTGGCAGAAATTGTGCCTGGCACAATTTTTAGGCCTAGGACCCGAGCCGCTGTAGCACGTTTGACTGCCCAAAAAGAAACCAAGGCTGGTCCATCTAAAAAAGCCAAAAGGGCTAGGGTGCAAAGAGTGGTAGAAGAGCCACTTGAGGAGGCCAACAAAGAGGAGACCGATTCTACCGAGCAAACACCATCAAGAGTAAAAAATGTGAGATTGGAGGTGAGAAGGCCCACCTTCACAACACGTGATATCCTCCTTGAGAGAGGTTTTGATGAGGCCCAAGAGCCTATGCCGGAATATGTTAGGAGGAGGCTTGTGGAGAATGGTTGGGAGTCGTTGTTTGCCCCACCTATGCGTGTATCCGAGGCCTTGGTGAAAGAGTTTTACACTGCCATCAACCCAAACCGAGGGGATGTAGTGAGAGTACGGGGTAAAGTGGTAAAATTCTCGCCTTCCATTATTAATACTCACTATGGTTTGTTAGATGTTTTTAATGCCATAGGTAATGAGATTTTGGTGCATTCATCGGATGAGCAAGTGGAGGTGGCGCGTAGACTTATTTGTAGACCACATAAGACATGGACCGTCTCAACCACGGGAAAGCTTGGACATTAATGAGCAAGCGACAGTTTTGATGTATGTGGTGAAGAACCAGTTGATACCCACTTCTCACGATTCCTACATTAAGCGCAATAGGGCGATGATGGTGTACATTCTCATCAAGAGCATTAAGTTCAACTTTGGGGAGCTCATAAGGAACGAGATATAGAGTTGCTCCGAGAAAATGGTAGGTCCTCTTGTTTTTCCTGGGCTAATAACTGAGTTATGCTTGCAGGCGGGAGTGGAGGCTGATGATGCCAATGTTGTGACGCCCAAGAAGCCGTTCACATCCCTAAGAAGAGTTTGGGGGTATTCCATTGTTTGAGAGGATACATCTCCCACTACCGCTGCGGATCCCGAGACCCGAGGGGTGGTGACTAGGGAACAATATGATGAGCTTAAGCACAAGTACGAGCTTCTTTTGGTTACTCAACGTGCCACATATGCTTTCCTCAAGAAGATATACGGTGATGAAGCACCTTCATTCCCTGATGAACTTGCGGCCGATTTACCATCTTCTTCCCGTTTTCCTACTGATTCCACCAACGATGAATCTTCCGATGATGAATAGAGAAGTATCTCCCTCTTTTTGTTTTGATATATGGATCTTGATTTTGTATGTTAGGTTGTTTAGTTTAGGTTTTTTAAATTAGTTTGCATATTAGGTGGTGTAGGTTGTCGTTTTGTTGTTTTAATTTGCATGATAGGTTTTTTTAAGCTTAGTTTTAGTTTTAGGTTAGTTGTTAGGATGTTGTGCTATTAGGAAGGTATATATGTTGTGTTTTTGCATATGTTTAAAGTTCAAGCTTGCATGCTTCTTTGTTCTGGCTACTAGCTTCTCTTTAGCTTTTTCAATGCATCTTTTCTAAACTCTCAACATGTTCATCTTTTTAATAAAATACTTTCCTTTGTTCTTTGTTTTTGTATCTTGTCGATGAGGATTCTTAAAGGCATGAATAGGTTAGATTTCCTAGTTTTATGATCGAGCCATAAGTCATTTCTCGTTCGTTTTGTTTTGGTTATAAAACTGTGTTCTGCTTCTTTTTGTTTTGAAACTTTAACTTTTTCATTGCTTTGGAAGTCCTTGTCCTTTTTGTGCCAAAGTTTTGCATCTCTTAAAATTTCTTTCCCCAGTGAGGACACTGTTTCCCTTAACTTTGGGGGGGACGGTGTGTGTCTTTTTGTTTTAAGAAAGAAAATGCATTTTATGTTTTGGAAAAAGAGTCAAGAAAGAAAATGCAAGCAATAAAAGAGTCATATGCGAGAAATTTTTTCGAAAGAAAGAGTATGAAAAAGAGTCCAAAAGAAGAAAGTAAGTCAAAAAAAGAGTTTTGAGAGAAAATAAGAGTGGGGGAAAGAAAAATAAAAGTGAGAGTAAGAAAAGAGTGGTAAGAAACATAAGAGGAAAGAAAACGCACTTATTTTCACGAGTCCTATTATAGACATTCATTTTCTTTAAATGAGTGGCGTTAGCATCTTGGAGGGTGGTAGCCTACATGTTAAGGTGACTTCGTGAAAACCATTGTCGACATCATTTTATGCTGGGTTGCTACCTAACAAGTTTCTATGAGTGACTGTGGTTTGAAAGGAAGCGGCCAATGTTGAAGCCGTTGTCATAGGTATTTCTTTCTTACTAAGGGTTCTTGGGTATTACATGTGGGGTTATATCTTTATCCTTGTATTATCTTTCAGGTACAGTCTTAGTCCATAATGTGCTTGCTTACGTATTGTTTGATTTCGGGGTCAAGTCACACATTTATTTCCACCACGTTTGTTCGTTAAGCAAACCTCGAACTAGAGCCGTTAGGTTTTTTGTTGTCGGTATCCACGCCAACGGGGTCAATGATGATTGCTAGTCAAATAGTGAAAGCAGGCGAGTTATTCTTCGACAATCAGACCCTGGGGCCCAGTTTGATCCAACTGGACATGCAGGATTTTGACGTTATTTTGGGCATGGATTGGCTGGCTACCAACCAAGCCAACATTAATTGCGCGAAAAGGGAAGTCTTTTTCCAACTACCTTCTGGTCAGGGCTTCACGTTTAAAGGAGTTACGATGGAGCTCCAAGGACAGTCTCGACGCTAAAGGCAAGACGCCTCTTACGGTGTGGTGCTTAGGGTTATTTAGCAAGTGTCGTCGACACTAGTAAGAGCTTGAGAGAAATTGCTTGAGATTTTTTCTGTTCTGTATTTTGCAGAACCTTTCTGCAAAAAACTAAAACGAAAACTTGTGACGTGGGGAGTTACCCCATGTCACTTAACTCCCCACTCCTCTGCGTTTTTGTAGGAGAGTTATTAATTCTAATTACATTAATATTATTTATAAATAATAATAATTAATATATATAATATATATGTATGTATAAATCAAATAAATAATTAACACTTAATTATTTATTGCAAAAATAAAATCATATTCTATGGCGTTTCTTACATCTTCTGCACATTATTTTTAACCTATAGTTTTAATATGAATCTTATTCATATTAATTTTATTTGAATCTCATTCAAATAATTTCTCTCATAATATATAGTTGTAATTTAGAATTAACTATATATTATAATGTATCAATATACGTATATTCCCTTGAGCAATTTGAACAGTTCAAATTCTTCCAAAAAGTTGATCTTCGTTTTACTTGTTATGAGCTAGCAAGGGGACCTAATGGACCTACAGATCAAAAGCTTCAACGATATGAGATTAATCGGTCAAACTCATTGACCGAGTTAATCAACATTCGTTAACTACGGGTCACTCCACTAAAGACCCGCAGCTGCACTCTTCTCACTGCAAAATATTTTCGTATCCATGGATATACAACCCTTAATGGCAAGTCAATCCTTCACGAGTGCTCGTAACACGTCTTTACAGTGCTTGGCATTCAATTCCTTGAGCTTTGTACCCAAGGCCTCGAAGTATAGCACCGACCCCTAACCATGCATAGCTAAGGCATCGATGACCTTGCAAGATATTGACCCTTGTCTTTTCCTGTCATGGCCCCAATATTTGCCTTCCTTTAAGACTCATCGCATCAACCCTCGACCTTTGTACCCGAAGCCTGGATACTCATCTTTGTCTACAGTTTGGCACATCGATCCCGACCTTTGTACCCCACACCTCGATATCCAACTAGTGACGTATCAGCCCCCTGGCCCTAATACTCACCCATTCACTTCACAACAACACCTTAACTCTCACTAGATTCCTACATGCAACTAAGCGATGACTCATGCATCAATCACCTCATAACAGTCCAATATGCGATATACAGAAAACATACATAAGTAACAATCAACATAAAATAGCCCAGCGTGATCCAACAACAACAACGTGTATGGTTCACAAAAGAGGCACAACCAACAACTTAATCAATATATATTCAATAGATACCCAACATACTTCAACACAACAGACTTCTCATTACGTAAATCATAGTACCAGAATAGTTAACACAACTTTCACATTACAGCCCAACCAGAATACAACATCAGCCACATTGTCAACCATTGTTACATCCAACCTGTCTACAGCTCATGATACAATATATATCATACAACTACATTTATAAGGCAACATCAATCTCAAACAACCATGCAACCGACACTCATAAGCACACAACAAGGAACTAGTTCATTGCAGCATACAACAAACAATCCACCCAAGTAAGAACTACTTATAACCATGGCCCTAACGCTACTAAGCTCGCCGAAGGATTCCCTAAAACAAACAAGATTACATTTGTGTTAGAAATCTATTGGAAAAACTTAAATTAATCGAAACCAAGCTTGGGGTGATGCGTTACCTACTAACTCACTCTAAAATCTCTTGGGTTAGAGTGGGTCAACACCGAGGAGGTTCAGGCTCTCAAATTCGAGTTCAAAATGCCATAAGCTTGCTGGTCCGATCCGATGTTGAAAATTGATGGGTAACGCCGATTTGGGTCCGATTAGAGGTGGGTCAACGCCGAACCAATGCCGAATAGAGTGGGTATCATGAATCAAACTCTGGTTATGTATGGGTAATTTTCTAACATCGTCAGAAGGGAGTAAATGCCACAGATCGGAGCTGATCATGGTCACTGGAACACACACGGCCGTGGGTCGCCGGATATTCACCGGATCTGAGCTAAAAACACGTAATCCACCGCGTGTAGGATGAAATCCCGCCGCTGGAACGCCGTCAACGACCGTCGGAAGCCGGACGCCGAAGCTGTCGCGAACTGGTGCAAAAACCGTCGCCGTGAGTTTTGTAACCTCGTGTCGCCACGAGCTGTGCCTAATCGACGCCAGAAAACAAACGCCACAGTTGTGTTTCTTGTTCGTTGTGGCGCGCCACCTGAGAGACACCGCAAATCGCCACCGTCCGTGGAGGATCGTCGTTGCTGGTATCAGGTTGCATCACGCCATCGCAGGTTGGGTGTCACCGGAGGTAACGCCGACGAGGGGTGGCGGCTGTGTGATGAACGTTAAACAGAGGAAGGGGCCGGTGGCTGGGATAAGGAAAGGAATAAAAGGAAGAGATGAGATGGTGCCTTTTTGTTTTTCTTTTGTTTTATTTTAAAACTTTCATTTAGTTATTACATTTTTTTTATCAAAGAGGGCCAAATAAAACAAAACCAAATAGGTTAGCCCTTATAAAAAATAGGTATATTTTTCTTAATCATTTTCTCAAAATAAGACCCACTTAAAAGAATTTAGAAAAAAAAATTAAATTAAGAGATTGACTTATGCTTCCAAACTCATTAATAAACCAAAAAGAAAATTAAATTTCTAAATTCTTAGAATAAGATTTAATTAAAAATTTCTTCCAAAATTAGAAAACTAAATTTACGTGAGTGCAATGAAATTAAACTTAATTCTAATTTACCAAAAAATAGAATTCCAAATTAAGAGATCCCAAAAATTTAAATTATCCACTTGTAGAAAAATCCAAAGGTACAATTTAATTCTTAGAATAAATTAGCTAGAGAATGCATGGCGTTACACCTGCGGACACCCGCATCTCTTTCCTCCTCTGGCTGCCGTCCTCTCTTCCTTCTTCTGGTTGCATCCTATCCTTCCCCCTTTGCCGTGGAAGTTTCACTTCGCCAGTAACTTCATTATTCATCTTCCAAATCTGCTTTCCCATGGAGTTATGGTCATCTGATTGTTTCTTATGAATTTTTAATTATGAAATTTTGCTGAGTATTTTAAGTTTATGATTGTGGAAAGTGATGGACATTTGTTGTTGTGAAATTTTGTGGGTATTGACTTGTTTATGTTGAGATTAATACTCTATGTATTCAACTTTATGATTTTGGAATTCTGTGGATATTCGAGGTTTGAAATTCATTAATGTTATTTCATAAAATCATGGATTTTGAACCAATTATATATGTCATGCTATTAAAAAATCTGGTGTTTATTATGATTTGATTAGAAAATGTGGTGTTTGATATATTCTAGTTTGATTGTGAACTTGTTGTTTTTGTTGTTTTGGTTGTGAACATGCTGATTCTGCTCATTCAATTTGAATTGATGGACACTAATTCGATAATTTGTAGTGCTGTTCATACTTAAAAGGTTGAGTAGAGGAATTTTCTGTTAGATTTATGTTCAGTAAAGCACTTTTACGATTGATAAAGTTATATAAAAAACAACAACAAAGTAAAAAAATGAAACAAGTCAACAAGAAATATGTTGCTGTAAAAGTAGTGAGAGAGGGTTTTTGATGTGATCATAATGGACTCAAAGCTCCAAGACACAACCTACGTCAAAAAAGAAAAACAATCAAATATAGTAATACAATGATTTCTAAATTTAGAATCTAGTACAGTTTTTCATTTAAGTATCTTATATGATATTGTTGCTCTAGCCATCACATTTTCATTTCCGTTCTGTTCTCACTCTTTTATTAATTCAATTGGACCTTGGTGTCGAGTCCGAGTTTGACTGAGGTTGAATCCACTTTTATTCTTTCTCTTTTCTAACTTATTCTAAATCTAAAAACTCTAAAAAAAGGGGAGGGGATTAGTCATAGATATTGGATTGTTTTTCTAATCTTCTTCACCTCTTCCCAAGTCAATAACTAGAATTAAAAAAAATGGGAATACCAATGCGAACTAGAAGAAAGACCCTCAGAGAGAAGAAGATTTTATTGGATCCATTAACAAATTTTGTCCATCTTGACAGTCCATGAACAACCAACAAGGGTCAAGACGAAGAAGGAAGTGGAGGAAAGGCCAAGTGAATGGTCACATCTCAAGGACATGTCCACCGAAAGCTCATGAACATGCCCCACGAGCAAAGGGCACGCATCATCATGCCCATGCACGCCCAACAAACCATCGCCCCTTGCAGCACACTTTACCGCGTGCGTGCCCTGCCATGCACGTCCCCATCTGCTTGCCGCTAACCTCACAACGTACATGGCCCAGCACATCAGAGCCTACGCGCGCCCTACCATGCCGTAACTTCGTAAGGCATCAGTGCCCACACCAGCACGCACGTCTGCCACCTCCCTCGCGCATGCTTGCCCATGCCAACATCCACCCTTTGAACATGTCTATTGATACCATAAACCCCCACCCGACCACTGGCACCACTCCCCTTGGCTCCAATTTGGGTTGCCTTGCCGCCCACTCCTCAACAAATTAGGAAAGATTTATTGCTTAACACATGTGGTAATTATTTTATTTGCTTCAGATTTTATTTACTTTTATTTTATTCTTTAGCAAATATTATTTTCAAAATTAGGGATGTATTTTATTTAAATTTTATTTTACCTTAGATTTTTAGGTTTATTTTATTTAGTAAAATTCTTTTAAAGGTCATTAGCCTTGACTTATAAATAGGTAGGGGTGTTAAAGAATCCTAGTAACCTGAGTAACCCGAACAACCCAACTTAAACAGTAAAGGTTGGGTTGGGTTGACTTTTTTCAAAATCGAATTTTCGATTCAGTTCACGGGTTAAGTGAATTTTTGGTCGGTTGAACCCAAATCAAACTGAACCCACCATTAGATTTTAAAAAGAAAAACAAACAAACAAATATATATATTATAAAAAAAAAAACCCTAGCTGCCCTTTGTCTCCCCTCCCTTGTTCCCTCTCCATTCTCTCACCTCTCTGTCACTTCTCTCAATCACCTCCCCCCTCTCCCTTCTCTTATCATCTCCCTTTCCCTCAATCTGTTCTCACACTCGATTTTCCATCTTCACCTTTCTAAAGTCCCAACAGATTTTCATTCTATTTGGTGTCGTCGTTTGTTGCTGTCCACCATCAAATATATTGCTTTCTATTGTCCTTCGCTGCTATCTATGTCAGATTTGTTATTGCTTGTCGTTGTTTGCTACTGTTCGCACTAGATCTACTACTACTCATCCCTATTCGGGTGTTCGTCGTCGTTCATTGCTGTTCGTACCAGATCTATTCGTCGCGCCATTCACTGTTAGATTTTCTGTTCATCATAGTTTGTTGCTTTCCACCACCAGATTTGCTTGTCACCACTCGCCATTTGTCCCAACTCTAGATCTCACTTCTAAAAATAAAAGAAAGAAAAAAATAAAGAACTGGAACCCGGTGACCCGATCCGACCCAACCCGAAAATATAGAGTTGGGTTAGCTATGCATTTCGATTTCATCGGGTCGATAAACTCACCAACCCAAAAATTCAGGTTGGTCTTAAGAACTCGTCTAACCCAACCCAACCAAATCCATGAACATCCCAATAAATGGGCGTTTCCCCTTAGTTTGAAAGCACCTTTGATTTCGATATTGAATACAAAATTGAGAGAGAGTTTTCTCCACCCTTTGTATCGTGCAACCCCCCCCCCCCCCCCAAATTGTTTTTTTCTTTGTGTGATTAAACTTAGGAACTCGTTGTTGTTTACCCTGTTGGTCACCAAACTCGTGGTGTGTTTCCAACCTAGAGCATAGCGAGTCTTTTATTTGCTAAAGGTAATTGAATGTAATGTGATCATAAAGCCACCAAGCTTACCACAAGGACCAATTACAAGAGCTCGTATCAAAAAGATTCAAGGAGCCATGGAGAAATATATGCAACACCGTATTAGCTTCATATAAGAGGAATAAAATGAAGACACCAAGATCCAACATAGATGTCTCATCGAGGTGCGGCCAAATGCAGAACCCATGTCACGGGTATGTCTTGCTATGCGCATAAGCCACCCGCACGCACGCACCACCAAGCGCACGCTCCTGCGCGCGCCCCTACCGCGCATGCTAAGGTGTCGCGAGAACCCCAGAGCACGCCTCCTACCGCACACGTCAACGCCTTGCTAACCTCACAGTGTCTGTCCCCTGCACACGCCACCAGCACCCATGCCCGCGCACGCCACACGCTCATCAGATCCTCTGCCAGCGCCCACGCCCGCTCGTGCCGCACGCCCATTGTCACAATCGCACCTTTTCAAAGCAGCTCGAGCGATTGTGTGGCACTTGCTCTAGCTCAAACGAGCAAGTCAGCCGGGAAAAACTGTAAGTTGCGAACAATCTCGGTCGTGGGTCTAGCCTCCGCTCACGTTTTAGGAGAAAATTGGTTTTAGAAAACGTGAGAGAGAAAAACAGTTGAAAACATCTTTAAAACAAGCATTGTAGACATTGGATGCAAGAAAGCTTTGATTGCAAGAAAGTATACAACACTTGGTCGGGGGAGGTTTGATGACTACTTGGTCCCCCCTAAGGTACATTATAAGGCATTTTTGGTGTGGCAGGTGTAGACGTCCTAAGTGGCGAGGAGTCACTCGGTGGCCTACAGGGCCCGTGTGAACTCCGATTGGCTTGAAATTTGGCGTGCTTACATATCTTACTAATACACACCTAGTTCCAAAGCCGCTCGGCCAAAATCCACCTACAACCCCAAAAACCCGATATAAGAAAATTACACTAGAAAGCTTTAAAGACATGAAAGGAAAGCGAGTGGTGAGGATGGTTTGGACATGCGGCCATGGGTAACACACCCTGGACAAGCATGCCCACAACATTCTCCCCCACTTAAACGGTTGATGTCCCTGTCAACTGCTGCAGCTTGAAGTCCTCGATCTTCGTCTTCCAGGCTTCAAGGTCTTCTTCTCGTTCCCAGCTGGTCTCTGCATCAGGTAGGTCCTTCCATTTGACGAGGAATTCTCGAACTTTTCGAACGGGTCTCCCCACCTTTCTGGTTCTCTCTACAAGGATCTCTTCTGCTTCTTTGTCTTCCTTCCGTTTGAAGTCGATGGCGGGCCGCACAACAGCATTGTGTTCGTCATCCTCAAGGTCGGAGTGGTAAGGTTTTAAATTGCTCACATGGATCACCGGGTGAATCTTCATCCAAGCTGGTAACACCACCTTATACGAGACACTCCCCACCTTCTTAACGACTTCCACGGGTCCCTCGTACTTTCTCACGAGTCTCTAGTCTTTGCGTCCTCGGAAACGAATCTGTTCTGGCCTCAGCTTGATAAGAACTTTGTCGCCTACTCGAAATTCGAGAGGGCGTCTCTTGCGGTCGGCCCATTTCTTCATATGCTTGGAAGCTTTCCCCAAATATGCTCGAGCAATTTCTGTCGTCTGCTTCCATTCCTTTGTGAAGTTGTGGGCTTGAGGACTTTTCCCCGCATACGGGTGGTCAAGAATATGTGGCATAGACGGCTGTCTTCCGCACACAATCTCAAAGGGGCTCTTTCCTGTTGAGGAACTTGTCTGGCCGTTAAAACAGAATTGAGCCACATCTAACAGCTGGACCCAGTTCTTTTGTCTGGCATCGATGAAGTGACGCAGGTATTCCTCAAGCATGCTGTTGAATCTCTCTGTCTGACCATCAGTCTGTGGGTGATAACTCGAGGAAATGTTCAAGCTTGAACCCAGAATAGAAAAAAGTTCCGTCCAGAAGGTTCCTGTAAATCGGCCATCCCTGTCGCTAACGATGCTCGTCGGAACTCCCCATAGCTTTACTATATGTTTAAAGAACAGTTGCACCGTCAGCTCGGCGGAACACGTCTTGGGAGTCGGAATGAAAGTTGCATATTTGGAAAATCGATCGATAACGACAAGAATGGCTTCATGTTCTCCTACCTTGGGCAAGTGAGAGATGAAATCGAGCGACACACTCTCCCATGGTCTCGTAGGAGTTGGTAGGGGTTCAAGCAACCCTGCTATTTTAGTCCTTTCTACCTTATCTTACTGACAGATAAGACAGGTCTTCGTGTATTGCATCACATCTTCCCGCATATTTGGCCAAAAGTACCCCTTTTTCAGCAAGGCGCAAGTCCGTTGCCACCCCGGGTGACCAGCCCATAGAATATCGTGACACTCATGTAGGAGCTTCTTTCTCAGGTCTCCCATTCTTGGCACGTACAGTCTGTTTCCTCTTGTAAATAATAGGTCCCCTTCAACCCAGAACTGGCGGGTCTTCCCGGTCTTAGCCAGCTCGACCACAGTTCGGGCGGAGGGGTCTCTTTGAAGATATTCTCTAATAAGGTCACGGATCGACCCGTCCACTTTGCTGGCGTGAATGTGGGCTAACATGCACAGGGCCGCATGTTCTCCTTTACGGCTAAGAGCGTCGGCAGCTTGGTTGGACTTTCCTGCCTTGTGTTCAAACTTAAAATCAAACTCGGCTAACAATTCCTGCCACCTGGCCTGTTTGGATGTTAGCTTAGGCTGATTGAAGAAGTGGCAAATTGCACTGTTGTCCGTCTTTACCACAAAATATGAGCCCAACAAGTACTGCCTCCAAGACCTGAGGCAGTGAACGATGGCTAGCATTTCTTTCTCTGATACGGTATAACGTCGTTCCGCATTATTCAGCTTGCGACTTTCGTAAGCGATCGGGTGACCGTCTTGGAGAAGGACACCACCTAACGCGTAGTCTGAAGCATCCGTTTCTACTTCAAACGGCTTCGTCACGTCGGCTAGCCCAAGTACTGGGCCTTTCATCATGGCCGCCTTTAGATCTTCGAAGGCGTCCTGACTTTCCTTCGACCACATCCAGGTCATTCCTTTCTTCAGTAACTCTGTCATTGGGGTGGCTGTCCTTGAGAATCCTTCGATAAATCGTCGGTAGTAGTTGGCCAACCCTAAAAAGGAGCGCAACTCGGTCACAGAGGTAGGGACTCCCCATTCTTGGATCGCCTTTACCTTATCTGTGTCCATACTGATTTGCCCTTGTTCGATCACGTGGCCAAGGAACGTGATCCGCTTCTGTGCGAACGCACACTTTTCCTTCTTTACGTATAGCTGATTCTGCCTTAGTTTGTCGAAGACCAACCTGAGATGGATCTGGTGTTCTTTCAGCGTCGGACTGTATACCACTATATCGTCTAGATAGACTACCACAAACTGATCGAGATATTCGTGAAAGACCTGATTCATCATAGTACAAAACGTGGCAGGGGCATTCGTTAATCCAAAAGGCATCACGAGGAATTCAAAAGCCCCATACCTCGTCACACAAGTAGTTTTAGGCTCGTCACCTTCTGCAATACGCACTTGGTAGTAGCCCGACCTGAGATCCAATTTCGTGAAGTATTTAGCTCCATGTAATTGATCAAACAGGTCGGTTATGATTGGGAGGGGATACTTGTTGCGAATCATGACTTTGTTGAGGGCTCTATAGTCAATGCACAGACGCAACGTCCCATCCTTCTTTTTCTGAAACAGCACAGGGGCTCCGAAGGGAGCTTTAGCTGGGCGGATGAACCCAGCGTTTAACAACTCATCTAGCTGCTTTCGGAGTTCGGCTAACTCCGGTGGAGCCATCCGGTACGTATTCTTTGCTGGAGGTTTAGCTCCTGGAATGAGCTCGATTTCGTGGTCAATCCCTCGTCGAGGAGGTAAGGTCTTTGGTAAACTATCTGGCATTATGTCAACATACTCTCTCATGACAACTTGAATTTCAGGTGGGACATCTCTTGTCCCCACCGGCTGTTCGACCATCGGAATGGCCATAAAGGTAGGTTCCTCCCGGTTGAGGCCTTTCTTAAACTGTAACGCGGATATCATCCTTATGCCACCAGGTTGTTTAATGCTAGCTGTGACCACAGTGGGACTATTACTAGTGACAATCATACACTTGGCCAGAGGCATTGATTACGCTTGTTTACATGCGTAAAAAGAAGGTTTTAGATGCTGTTTTTACAATGTTTCAGCTTTGTTTCGGATTTTTCTCGATCATTTGAGTTCCAATTCATGCAAAATTCATATATTATGGTTTGTGGTTGGCTTATATTGTATTTATGACATTTTAGGACCATTTGGGAGTGCAAATTAATCAAAAGAAGCAAAAAGATGGAAAAACTTACATGGGAGGCGCCAGGCGCCTGGGAAGCCTGCAGAAAAACAGGTTTTCTTCCAACTTTGCCCTTAATGAAACGCGTCTTCCAATGCGTTTTGGTGGTTCCAACCGATGCATACGTGTAGAAGAAGTGTTCCACTATCAGTTTGAGCACGATTTGGTCAGTCAAAAGAGTTGGAAATGGGTGATTCACCATCGTTTTAGGACCTACCTAACCAATTCTGCACAGCTATAAATTCCAGCAACTTCTCCACCAAAATCATCAAGCCTTGCTTCCTTCTCTTGATCATTTTTAGTGTTTCTTTGTTGCTTTCTACGTACTTTTGAGTTGCTTTCATTAGTTGCTTTTCGTTTTTAAATCCCGAGCACTTTACATTCTTTTATTGAGCTTTGTTTTGTTTCCATTTGTACTTAGTTATTTTCTACTTATTCAAATATATAAAAATCTAGCACTTTGCTTATCTTCCCTTTGCCTTTACTTTATTTTTAGTTAAGAGAGTTGTGTTTTTGGAGAAAAGAGCACGTGACACTCTCCCTTGCTTGAAAGAGAAGGGCGAAGCTCTCAATCCCGATAAAAACTCTCCGTTAGTTAACTTTTGTTTTTCACACATGCATTCCAATTTCAACCATTCTACTTGCTGTATTTTCTTCAATATGTCTTTCTAAATTCCCGTCTCTAGCCCGGTTATGGATAGTTAGCCTTTTATTTCTAAAAAGGGTTGCTAAGAAGTAGTGTTTTTGCTTTCCATTCATTACTCAACATGTTTTCCCAAAAAGTTAGGATTTAGAGAAGGCCACTGTAAGTCTTAACAAGTCAATACTGAAAAGGTTGCTTATTTGCATTGTTGAGTGGTTAAACCGAGGAGAGGAGCGCCTTAGACATAAGGGTTCCGCTTAAGTAGCCTAGACATAGGACCTTAACCCGAGGTTGCGACTATTTCCATCCTAAAACTAAGATATATCTCATAATAGATGACTGGGCGTTTATGCTGAACGCACGCGCTAAGCGTGGTAACAATTATATAGATGCAAGCGCACACCTGTCAGAGTAATATAAAATGGACGGAGTATCCAAGTATCGATCCTGAAGGACTTCTAAACAATTTCCAAACTCTAAAGTTTTAAAGAATAGTGAATGTTGGAATGAGTGATTCTTGTAAAATGGGAAGTGGTCACAAATAATGGTTTGGATTTGGGATTTGGACTTATAATAATAAAACCTAGCCCGAATTACTTCAAGTTAGCCAACAAAGAATCAAGGACATGCTAAGGATAATATGCATTTTACTTTAGAAACTAACGACTACGCTTCTCACTTTACTTATGTCTAAGCAAGTTCAAAGTCCTAAGACATTCCCTAATATGTCTATTATGAGAGATATCTTAGTTTTAGGATGGAAATAGTCGCAACCTCGGGTTAAGGTCCTATGTCTAGGCTACTTAAGCGGAACCCTTATGTCTAAGGCGCTCCTCTCCTCGGTTTAACCACTCAACAATGCAAATAAGCAACCTTTTCAGTATTGACTTGTTAAGACTTACAGAGGCCTTCTCTAAATCCTAACTTTTTGGGAAAACATGTTGAGCAATGAATGGAAAGTAAAAACACTACTTCTTAGCAACCCTTTTTAGACATAAAAGGCTAACTATCCATAACCGGGCTAGAGACGGGAATTTAGAAATACATATTGAAGAAAATACAGCAAGTAAAATGGTTGAATGTGGAATGCATGTGTGAAAAACAAAAGTTAACTATCGGAGAGTTTTTATCGGGATTGAGAGCTTCGCCCTTCTCTTTCAAGCAAGGGGGAGTGTCACGTGCTCTTTCCTCCAAAAACACAACTCTCTTAACTAAAAATAAAGTAAAGTCAAAGGGAAGATAAGCAAAGTGCTGGATTTTTATATATTTGAATAAGTAGAAAATGACTAAGTACAAATGGAAACAAAACAAAGCTCAATAAAGAATGTAAAGTGCTCGGGATTTAAAAACGAAAAGCAACTAATGAAAGCAACTCAAAAGTACTTAGAAAGCAACAAAGAAACACTAAAAATGATCAAGAGAAGGAAGCAAGGCTTGATGATTTTGGTGGAGAAGTTGCTGGAATTTATAGCTGTGCAGAATTGGTTAGGTAGGTCCTAAAACGATGGTGAATCACCCATTTCCAACTCTTTTGACTGACCAAATCGTGCTCAAACTGATAGTGGAACACTTCTTCTACACGTATGCATCGGTTGGAACCACCAAAACGCATTGGAAGACGCGTTTCATTAAGGGCAAAGTTGGAAGAAAAACTGTTTTCTGCAGGCTTCCCAGGCGCCTGGCGCCTCCTGAGGTGTTTTTTCGTCTTTTCGCTTCTTTTGATTAATTTGCACTCCCAAATGGTCCTAAAATGTCATAAATACAATATAAGCCAACCACAAACCATAATATATGAATTTTGCATGAATTGGAACTCAAACGATCGAGAAAAATCCGAAACAAAGCTGAAACATTGTAAAAACAGCATCTAAAACCTTCTTTTTACGCATGTAAACAAGCGTAATCACACCCCCAAACTTAACTTTTTGCTTGTCCTCAAGCAAAACTTAGCAACTTTAATCAGCTTTCTAACACATGGACAAGGAAAAGCAAAAGCAACCGAGATGTTCAATCATAAATTGTCTCAGGGAAAAAATGTCAAAGCCTACCATTCTATTGCCTTTGTAAACTTAGTCACTATAAACCAAGTTTGAAATGATAAAAACTTTTTCTTTCAAAATCTTTTTTCTCTTTCAAAAACAGAAAACGTTTTCAAATACCCCTAAGGAATCTGCACACTCCCTTCTTACACTAAGACTTTTACATCTGAAAGACCGGCTACTAGCCCCTGAGGTTTCCACACACTAACATCGGTTTCAACCACAGCTACTCGTAGAAAGACTTTGAAACTAACAGCTAGGTCATAAAACGACGACAATGAGAAACACGAAGTCACTTATCACCATCCTTACTGCTATTTTCAAAGTCAACACCCAACCTAAAACTAAATGGGTGTCTACAGTAGGACTCGGGAATCATAAATACATTTTCTTTAACTCTCAATGTTTTTACCGCTCTTTTCTTTCTAACACAAGTCTTTTCCCCACTCTTATTTTCTCTCAACAAGACTCTTTTTACTCTTTTGCAACTTTTTTTTTTTTTTTTTTTTTTTTCGTTTTTGTTTTTTTTTAGCTAAGTGCTTTTTCAACATTTTCTTTCTTTCCAACTGACTCTTTTTCAAAAGAAAATAGCATGATTTTTTAAATATAAATAACACCTTTTATCCTTTTTGAAACAACGACTGACACAACGACTGTCCCCCCCAAACTTAAGAGAGACAGTGTCCTCACTGGGAAAAGACTTTTGCATCGGATGAAAAAGGCTTAACAGTAAAAAGGACAAGGACTTCCTATATAGGGGCAAAGAAAAAGCTTAAAGTTTGTAAAGATCAAAAAGACATAAAAGAAAATGAGTTTATCACATAAACAAAGGAAATAGCTCCAAGTTTAGTCAGGCATAGAACAGAAAACTCAACAATCTCTTATAATCATCATCGACATGAAATCACATGCACAGCACAGATGCTTCAAAATAGGCATGTGAAAAGCTAAACTAAGGTTAAGTGAAGGCATACTTTAAGTGATCAGAAGATAAACGATACTAATTTATTCATGCTTCAACTGAGCTCGAAACATAATCTATACAAAAAAAAACATGCGTAGTAATGCTAGAAAACTACGTCATTAACCAAAAAGAATAAAACACAAAAAAATAGCAAAGAAGGAACCTCCCCTTCATGAAGTCGGAGGTTGTGGACTAGGATCAGTGTCAGTACTGGGAGATGGATGACCAAGGATAGCAGCTAGCGCTGGAGGCCATGAAGGTAAAACCGCAAAATCCAATGAAGCCCTTAAGTTGTAGATATGTTGCACGACTTCTCGAACCTGATCTCGCAGCTGGTGGTTCTCCTCTCGAAGACGACGGATCTCCGATGTAGGAGACATCCCAATACCTTCCCTTCTTTGTAACGCATGGGCGATAATACGCCGAATATTCTTCTCTTCCACAATTGGGGCATCTCTCTTAATTTGATCCTCAGGGAGCTGTACACCTTGTCGCAAGCATAAAGAAGTGACCAAACGTGGGTGATAAAGCTTACCACGTGTCCGGTGGGCACACTCATGGATACTGGTATTGATCAATTCTCCATAATTCACATCTATGCCCTTTAGCATGGCATAAACCAGCAATGCCCTATCCTGAGTGACATGCTCATCATGCTCCGTTGGCAGAATTCTGTTTTTGACTATGTATAACCATCCTGCAGCAGCTAGGGAAACATCCTCGGGTTTTAGTCGTACCTTGCCATGAGTAGTCAAAGCCCAAGTGGCAGAGGGCTTCCCAACACATTCTAGAGCCTCATCAAGCTGTTCCAGAGTCGGAGTCACTAACATCTTATTGCCCACAGCATCTCTGGTATTCTCAATGTTGAAGGTGTAGTTGATCTGAGTGGCATCAAACCGTATTTCCTTCCCGCGCACTATGGCTATATGTGACTGGGGATGGACTGCAGCATAGAATTCTCTGACTAACTCCAAAGCCTCACATTGTATGGGCTGAATGAGTGGTCTCCATTCTTTGTCTCTGGCGGTCTCCCTCCAATCATCAGGCACATCTCCTAGGGTGAGATCAAATCCCAATTCTGTCATAATCTTACGGGATTTCATTAATGAAGTTCGAGTGGCTAAATTTTCCGCGTTCCATTTCGTCTCGACCTCCTCTCCCTCAGACAAGTCCAGTTCAATTGTATCAACTGGCCCAGGTGCCACTACCTTCTTCTTAGCTTCAGCTGCTTTAGCTTTCGCAGCTCTCGTTTTAGGTTCATTCATGGGCACTGTTGGCTTCTTAGCCTGAACTGCACGTCGTTTTGAACTCTTTTTCTCCCGCCTCTTGTATTGAAACATTTCCCTTATCGTCTGCGTGTCCTCAGGATCTTCTTCGCTGGTAGGTTCTTGAGTACTATTCTCCCCAACCTTGGATCTACCTGTATCACACCCAAGCGGGTTAACTGTATGAGAAGGAATAGTGTGAGCATCCCTTACCCCTGGTAGAGTGGCCATCGGTGTGACATACTCATCCGTTGCCAATGGAGTAGATCCAGTTGCCCCAGTAGGCAACTCTTGGTGACTACAAAACGCTTCTTCTGTAGGTGTATCCAATGGGGAAGGTTCCTGAGTATCTGTTCTCACCACTTCGTTCTCGGTATCCTCTGTTTCTGGCATATTTGAACAATGTCCTCGTGAAACCAGTAGAAAATCATCATTACGATCTTCCAGTGTAATAATCAATGGAGATGAATAAAACTGCTCCTCGTCCCTGTTCTCCATAGATGAATCCTTAGGCGTCAGACGCCTACTACTCCCATCTTCCTCAATTTTTGGGTCTATCATCACCTCCTTGCCCTTCCTCTTTTGCCCTATCGAAACCCCGGGCTCTAGCCTATGGCTATGGCTCTTCTCTTGCTCTCCTCCATGCTCATCTCCTGCATCCATTGGCATATTGGTTGGGGTTGGCATCCTAGGAGGCTCTAAGGGTTTTAGTTGTCCCATGTTGAAGGTACTCGATATGTTAGGGTGCAATTGGGGTGCTTGAGGTCCTCTTTCTAGGAATGGAAGTTGAGGTGGTGGGGAAACTCTAGGTGAAAGCATCCCATAATTATGTGGAGGTACCCAATGACCCATTCCATAATAAGGTGGAAGGCTAGGAAATATAGTAGATGGATTTGGCATTCCATAAGGATGAACACTAGCTGGAATTTGCATTTGAGACAAGGGAAAATGATATGAAGGAACCGGGTTAAACATAAACGGTTGGTACATACCCGGATTGATCATTGGAGGAAGTTGTTGAGGATTTTCAGCCCTAAACTCACTGTTTTGAGGTATATTAAAGGTGGGTAGTTGCTGAAAATTAACATAACCATGTGGGCTCACTATAGGATGTTGTGTAGGAGCTTGGGATGGAGGACATTCAAATGTTTGAAGCGGGTTTCCTCCCCTAACAGCAGCTAGCCTAGAATCTGAACCCATGTGGTGTTGGAAGTTCTCCAATGGTGGAAAAGGAATGCTTGTGGCATTTGGAGCTTGAGTGGAAGAGGTAGGAAGTGAAGTATGTTGAGAAGAAGAAGCCATAGATGTAAGCAAATGCTGGAAATTTCTTCTTCTCTTTGGTGGCTGAAAATCGAAAACAAGGGTGATGAAGGGAGTGGGTTTTTTTTTTCGAAAAAAACAAGGGGAAGAAGAGAGTTGTGTGGGTTTTGGTGGAGTTGTAAAGCTTAGGCAATGGGTCTATTTAAAGCTTTCCCCAAACTAAATCCTAAATGGAAAGGGATTGACATTTAAGTTCAACCAAGTTTTCCTAAACCTAAAAGGAAAAGAAAACAAATTTGAATACAAAAATAGGATTAGGGAAACAAAATTTGAGTTTGAAAAGAAGTTCTTAAAGCTAAATCATAGAGGATTAATGTTTGACCCAAAGTAAAGCCCATGCTATCGAAAATTAAAACCCAAACCGTGAAGGAAAACGAAACTCGAACTGCTGGAAAACAGGGCAGGCGCCAGGCGCCTGCGTGATTTATTTTCGCAAAGAGCAGGCGCCAGGCGCCTGCGTAATTCTTTTTTTTTTTCAACGTTTTTTTTTTTTCTTTTTTTTTCAACGTTTTCAAAAACATTCTCTTAATAAGAAAAACTTTATAATGAAACAAAGAGAAAATACAAGATACAAAGACTTCCTTCCTTTACTTTTGTTCTTTCAAAAACGGATAAGAAGGAAAAAAAACATTTTTCGTAAAAATTTATTGACCTGAAAGTTGAATAGAGGTTTTTCCTCTATCCACTGGTTCTCCAAAATACGGCTTAAGTCTCTGCCCATTTACTTTAAAAACATTTCCTTTAGAGTCAACTAGATCCACTGCCCCATATGGGTAGACTTTAAAAATTTGAAAGGGACCGGACCATCTAGACTTAAGTTTTCCAGGGAAAAGTTTCAACCTAGAGTTGAATAACAGAACCAGATCACCTTCTTGAAGATTGTTCGGCCGAAGACGCCTATCATGCCACTGTTTAGTTTTTTCCTTAAACAACTTAGCATTCTCATAAGAAAAGTGCCTGTGTTCTTCTAATTCCAACAATTGTAACTTCCTCGCTTCACCTGCAGCCAACAAATCAAAATTTAATTTCTTAGTAGCCCAAAATGCTTTATATTCTAGCTCAAGAGGCAAATGACATGCTTTTCCAAAAACTAGCCTATAGGGGGACATGCCGAGGGGAGTCTTAAATGCTGTCCTATATGCCCAAAGTGAATCATCAAGCTTAAAAGACCAATCCCTACGGTTAAGATTTACAGTTTTTTCTAAAATGTTTTTTATCTCCCTATTAGATATTTCGGCTAACCCATTCGACTGAGGATGATATGCTGTTGCAACCCTATGACGCACATTGTATTTAATCAGCAACTTTTGCATAGACCTATTCACAAAATGAGCCCCCCCATCGCTTATCAGACAACGCGGGGTTCCATAACGCGTAAAATGTGCTTTTGCAGAAAACGAATGACAACTTTGGAATCATTGGTAGCAGTTGCAATGGCTTCTATCCATTTCGAAACATAATCTACTGCTAACAATATATAAAGCTTACCATTAGAAGATGGAAATGGACCCATAAAATCTATACCCCACACATCAAATATTTCAATCTCCAGGATCGGGGTTTGAGGCATTTCGTGGCGTTTAGATATATTACCTGTCCGTTGGCATTTGTCACAAACCTGGGCAAACTTATGTGCATCTTTGAACAGAGTGGGCCAAAAGAACCCACTTTGCAAAACTTTGGCTGCGGTTTTGTGTCCTGCAAAATGTCCTCCATATGGAGACATATGACAAGCGTCTAATATCGCCTCGTGCTCTTCTTCTGCGACACACCTGCGTAAGATATTGTCAGGTCCTAGCTTATATAAAAAAGGCTCATCCCAACGATAACATCGAACTTCATTTAGAAATTTCTTTACCTGTTGCTTGTTGAACTCATAAGGAACTATTCGACTTACCAAATAATTTGCTATATCGGCATACCACGGAACTGAATCAACTCGCAAGAGTTGCTCGTCAATAAACTGTTCACGTATAACAGTTCCATCATCACAGAGCGGGGATTCCAATCTAGACAGGTGATCAGCAACTTGGTTTTCAGTACCCTTCCTGTCCCTAACTTCAATATCAAACTCTTGAAGTAACAAAATCCACCGTATCAAACGTGGTTTAGCATCTTTTTTAGCAAATAAATATTTTAGAGCAGAATGGTCAGTAAAAACAATGACTTTTGTGCCTATCAAGTAAGACCTAAACTTATCAAAGGCGAACACAACTGCTAACAGTTCCTTTTCAGTAGTAGTGTAATTGAGTTGTGCACCGGTCAGAGTCTTACTAGCATAATACACAGGATGCAAGATCTTGTTTTTACGTTGTCCTAACATAGCTCCTATTGCATAATCACTAGCATCACACATGAGCTCAAAAGGTAAATCCCAATTAGGTTCGATAATTATAGGAGCTGAACTTAGAGCAACTTTCAACATTTCAAATGATTTCAAACAGTCATCATCAAAAACAAATGGTCTATCATGTTCTAGCAATTGACACAAGGGTTTAGAAATTTTAGCAAAGTCTTTTATAAAGCGGCGGTAAAATCCCCCATGCCCTAAAAAACTTCTAATCCCTTTGACATTTGTAGGAGGAGGTAGCTTTGAAATGATGTCTATCTTAGCGTGGTCTACCTCTATTCCTTGCTTGGAAATTTTGTGACCCAAAACAATACCCTCTTGTACCATGAAATGACACTTCTCCCAATTTAGGACTAGGTTTGTTTGTTCACATCTCTCCAATACTCTCTCCAAATTAACTAAACATGCGTCAAAAGAATTTCCAAAAACAGAAAAGTCATCCATAAAAACTTCTAAAATATTTTCTACCATGTCAGAGAAGATGGCCATCATACACCTCTGAAAAGTCGCGGGTGCATTGCATAGTCCAAAGGGCATTCGTCTAAAAGCGAACGTACCATACGGACACGTAAATGTTGTCTTCTCTTGGTCTTCTGGAGCAATAGTAATTTGATTATAACCCGAATATCCATCTAAAAAACAATAGAAATCCTTACCTGCCAGACGGTCGAGCATCTGGTCAATAAACGGGAGAGGAAAATGGTCTTTCTTTGTTACCTTGTTGAGTTTGCGATAATCAATGCAAACTCTCCACCCGCTCACAGTTCGGGTTGAGATGAGCTCATTCTCCTCGTTGGCCACCACGGTTATACCCCCTTTCTTTGGTACACACTGTACTGGGCTTACCCAGCTGCTGTCGGATATTGGGTATATAACACCGGCGTCAAGCCATTTGAGAATTTCTTTCCTTACAACCTCTTTCATCTTCGGGTTCAACCGCCTTTGACTCTCAATAGAGTTCTTAGCATCTTCTTCCAATAGAATTTTGTGCATGCAAAAGGCCGGGCTTATCCCTCGGATATCTGCTATCGTCCATCCAATGGCCTTTTTGTGCTTCTCCAAAATCTGCAATAAAGAATATTCATTAGTAGGTGATAAATTGGAAGCTATAATAACTGGTAAAGTGTCGTTATCCCCTAGATACGCATATTTCAAATGCGACGGCAATGGCTTCTGCTCCAACGTGGGTGGTTCCACTATGGACGGAAGTAACGACTTGCATTCTTCTTTTTGTATTTTTTCAATAGGATTAGCCACATCTTCTGGTCCTTCTGCTATCTTATCAAGCTCTTCTTCAATCTCTGTAACTAATAAGTCATAAAACTCATCAAACATAACAGGATTCAAGCTATTTATAGCAGAGCACTCTTCAAAGTCTCCTGGTAATTTCATGGCATCTAGAACGTTAAATTTAACTTCTTCATTATTTACCCTCATTGTAATTTCTCCCTTCCTCACATTAAAAACTGTATCCCCAGTGGCTAGAAATGGTCTTCCCAAAATAATGGGAACGTCTAAGTCTGCCTCGCAATCTAGAATGATAAAGTCCGCAGGGAATTGAATTTGTCCACCTGGACTAAAACATCTTCTATCTTTCCCTCAGGTCTTATGATAGATCTATCTGCTAGTTGGAGGGTAACCGTAGTAGGTCTAGCTTCTCCTATGCCTAAAGATTTGAAAACTGATAATGGCATAAGATTAATGCTAGCGCCTAGATCACATAATGCCCTACCTAAGTTTTTTCCTCCTATGGAACATGGAATGGTAAAACTGCCAGGATCATTACATTTCATGGGTAGCGGGCTGCCTACAGCTTCACTACTACATTTTGTCATGGCTACCAGTTCATGCTCTCCTATTTTTTTCTTCCTAGAAACTATATCTTTCAAAAACTTAGCATAATTTGGCATCTGTTCTAGAGCATCTACTAATGGTATATTTATATGCAATTGTTTTAAAATATCTAAAAATTTTCTAAACTGGGAATCATTATTTTTCATAACTAATCTTTGTGGAAACGGGGGAGTAGGAGTAAAAGAAGGCTGTACCTGTGGAGGAACACTCGGGGTGTCCTCATTACCTTTTCTAATATTCTCTTTTTCTGGTGTTGTTGGATTTTCTGGTATCTTTACAATTGGTTCAGTGGACGGAATCTGTACATCTGTTGTTGGCATTGTTGGTCCATCATATGCCAGTCCACTCCTGAGGGTGACAGCTTTGCACTGTTCTTTCCCTTCTCGTTTTGGTAATTCAGTATGGCCTGGAAAAGAACCTTGTGGTCTATTCTTCAATTCATTGGCGAGCTGTCCCAATTGAGTCTCGAAATTCCTCATTGATGCCGCTTGGGATTGTATCACTGCGTCGGTTCGGGCCATGTACTCCTTCATCATATTCTCAAGATTTGAGTTGTTATTTTGAACTGGTGGAGTCTGTGTTCTCTGATTGTACTGCTGTTGCGGTGGTGGGATGTATTGTTGTGTAGGTGGAACATAGGGCTGCTTGTTCTGTTGGCTCTGCCCTTGATTAAAACCGCTCGAACCTCCTTGTCCTCCCCATGAGAAATTAGGGTGGTGCCTCCAACCTGGGTTGTAGGTGTTCGAATATGGGTTAAAGTTCCTATTGTTCCCATGTCCTACATAAAAAACAGAAGCAGGGTTATGTGGACAATTATCATAAATATGGTTTTCACTGCAAAATGAACAAATGAGATCGTTGACTTGGCAAACAGGGGCAGGAGTGCAATAATCCGACTGCACAGGTTGTATCGGCGTGGCTAATGGATTTCTTATTCCCAATGCCATCTCTTTCAGCCTCTGGTTCATTGTAACCATCTCTTTTTGCATCGAGGTCGCAATGTCCAGAGCCAAAACTCCAGCTGGATCTTGCTTCTTTGGTGCTGCCCTAGATCTTTGCGAACACCATAGTTCGTTGTGTGAAGCTAAGTCATTTAGGATGTCAACTATCTCGTTGAATGTCTTCTTTGTAAAGGCTCCGTTGGCAGCATTGTTTAGCATCATCTTAGTAGGATGATCTAAGCCTCTAAAGAAATGTTCTATCTGGATGCATGCCGGCAAGCCATGGTTCGGACATTTCCTGATTAGTTCTTTAAATCTCTCCCACGCCTCGTGAACAGGTTCACGATCATATTGTCTAAAGGAGATGATCTCCTCTCTGATATCAGCGTGGCGAGTAGGTGGGAAGAATTTTGTTAAGAACTTCTCCACTAACGACCCCCATGTGGTGATGGATCCCGGTGGAAATGCATTGAGCCATGCTCTAGCTTGGTCCTTCAAAGAAAATGGAAAAAGTGTTAGTCTCAGAGCATCGTCTGTTATACCAGGTAATCGAAATGCATTTGCAATTTGAATGAATGATTTCAGATGATCATGTGGATCCTCATGTTCCTGCCCTCCAAAATGTCCAATTGTCTGCAACATTTGGAACATCATTGGTTTAAGCTCAAAGTTTGCGTGGGCTGGAATAGGGTTGACTATCCCTGAATCAAAGTTCTGAAAAGCCGTGGCGGCATATTCTCGCATTGCCACGTCTCTGTTGTCCGCCATCTGGATATGGTTGAATTCATCATTTCTTGCATGATCCCTCATATTACCGTTAACAGCAGGTGGATCAACCGGATCACGAGGTGGAATATCTGCCATTGATGTGCTCGTACTCTCTACCTCACTTTCAGGACTGATTTCACCTTCTCTCTCTTTTTGCTTTTCTAGTTGTTTTCGAAGTCTTTGCTCCTTTCGAGTTTTTCGAAGGGTCCGCTCAATCTCAGGGTCAAGGGGTAGAAGAAAAGATCTTGTGCTCATGCACTTTAACTTACCCTTGTGAGATAAACGACCAAAAATATAGAACAAAAACGGTGGATGGAGATTACACCCAACAACAATTCACAAAAATAAAAACTAAAAGAATTTGAAAATAATTTTAAAACCAAAGTCCCCGGCAACGGCGCCAAAAACTTGACTGGGCGTTTATGCTGAACGCACGCGCTAAGCGTGGTAACAATTATATAGATGCAAGCGCACACCTGTCAGAGTAATATAAAATGGACGGAGTATCCAAGTATCGATCCTCAAGGACTTCTAAACAATTTCCAAACTCTAAAGTTTTAAAGAATAGTGAATGTTGGAATGAGTGATTCTTGTAAAATGGGAAGTGGTCACAAATAATGGTTTGGATTTGGGATTTGGACTTATAATAATAAAACCTAGCCCGAATTACTTCAAGTTAGCCAACAAAGAATCAAGGACATGCTAAGGATAATATGCATTTTACTTTAGAAACTAACGACTACGCTTCTCACTTTACTTATGTCTAAGCAAGTTCAAAGTCCTAAGACATTCCCTAATATGTCTATTATGAGAGATATCTTAGTTTTAGGATGGAAATAGTCGCAACCTCGGGTTAAGGTCCTATGTCTAGGCTACTTAAGCGGAACCCTTATGTCTAAGGCGCTCCTCTCCTCGGTTTAACCACTCAACAATGCAAATAAGCAACCTTTTCAGTATTGACTTGTTAAGACTTACAGTGGCCTTCTCTAAATCCTAACTTTTTGGGAAAACATGTTGAGCAATGAATGGAAAGTAAAAACACTACTTCTTAGCAACCCTTTTTAGACATAAAAGGCTAACTATCCATAACCGGGCTAGAGACGGGAATTTAGAAATACATATTGAAGAAAATACAGCAAGTAAAATGGTTGAATGTGGAATGCATGTGTGAAAAACAAAAGTTAACTATCGGAGAGTTTTTATCGGGATTGAGAGCTTCGCCCTTCTCTTTCAAGCAAGGGGGGAGTGTCACGTGCTCTTTCCTCCAAAAACACAACTCTCTTAACTAAAAATAAAGTAAAGTCAAAGGGAAGATAAGCAAAGTGCTGGATTTTTATATATTTGAATAAGTAGAAAATGACTAAGTACAAATGGAAACAAAACAAAGCTCAATAAAAGAATGTAAAGTGCTCGGGATTTAAAAACGAAAAGCAACTAATGAAAGCAACTCAAAAGTACTTAGAAAGCAACAAAGAAACACTAAAAATGATCAAGAGAAGGAAGCAAGGCTTGATGATTTTGGTGGAGAAGTTGCTGGAATTTATAGCTGTGCAGAATTGGTTAGGTAGGTCCTAAAACGATGGTGAATCACCCATTTCCAACTCTTTTGACTGACCAAATCGTGCTCAAACTGATAGTGGAACACTTCTTCTACACGTATGCATCGGTTGGAACCACCAAAACGCATTGGAAGACGCGTTTCATTAAGGGCAAAGTTGGAAGAAAAACTGTTTTCTGCAGGCTTCCCAGGCGCCTGGCGCCTCCTGAGGTGTTTTTTCGTCTTTTCGCTTCTTTTGATTAATTTGCACTCCCAAATGGTCCTAAAATGTCATAAATACAATATAAGCCAACCACAAACCATAATATATGAATTTTGCATGAATTGGAACTCAAACGATCGAGAAAAATCCGAAACAAAGCTGAAACATTGTAAAAACAGCATCTAAAACCTTCTTTTTACGCATGTAAACAAGCGTAATCAATAGACATATTAGGGAATGTCTTAGGACTTTGAACTTGCTTAGACATAAGTCAAGTGAGAAGCGTAGTCGTTGGTTTCTAAAGTAAAAAGCATATTGTCCTTAGCATGTCCTTGAGTCTTTGTTGGCTAACTTGAAGTAGTTCGGGCTAGGTTTTATCATTCTAAGTCCAAATCCCAAATCCAAACCATTATTTGTGACCACTTCCCATTTTACAAGAATCACTCATTCCAACATTCACTATTCTTTAAAACTTTAGAGTTTGGAAATTGTTTAGAAGTCCTTCAGGATCGATACTTGGATACTCCATCCATTTTATATTACTCTGACAGGTGTGCGCTTGCATCTATATAATTGTTACCACGCTTAGCGCGTGCGTTCAGCAAAAACATCCCAGTCAGGCATCGGTATGACTTTATGTTCGATGAGGAACTCCATCCCCAGTACAACGTCGAAGTCGTCCATGCGAACTACTACGAAATCGACACTGCCTGTCCACGTCCCTAATTTCAACGTCACTCTTTTAGAAACTCCCACAATGGGTAGAGCTTCGGAGTTGACGGCCTTCATCTTACCCGTATCCTTCTCAATAGTCAATTTCAGTCGGCGGGCTTCCTGTTCTAATATGAAGTTGTGGGTTGCACCCGAATCCACCATGGTGCTCTTTGCAGGGTTACAATTGATCGTAGCATCTACGAACATAAGCCCCTTTTCGGACGTTCCTTTGGGTCCATTGACCCTCTTTTGAATGGCAGATAGGAATTTTAACGCCCCCATTCTAGGTGTTTCTTCGTCTTCTTCCTTCTCACAATCCGTTCCAACTTCAGGTTCATTGCACGACTGAATGGATGCTTGAAGGGCGTAAGGGCAGCTCGGTGTGGGCATTCAGCTACCCGATGGGGACCTTTGCACAAGAAGCATGATATCGGCCTTTGAGCATTTTGACTTTGTGGATAGGGTCCTCGGGAAGGACCGGGATTCGGGCCTTGAGGTCTCTTGTCAGCTCCCCCACTCTTTGGGGTAAAGGGTTTGAACGTCTTGTTTCCCCCAGTGGGGTTTGTAGCATTCTTTTTTGGGTGGGATGGTTCACTGCTATAGTCTAGCAATCTTTCGGCAGAGGCCATGGCGGTGGCAAGGTCTTGTACCCTTTGTTCATACAGCTTGGTTCGGGCCCACGGTTTCAATCCTTCGATAAAGACGAACACCTTGTCTTTCTCTGACATGTCGCGAATATCCAGCATCACGGCAGAGAATTGTTTCACGTAGTCCCGGATTGTTCCAGTGTGTCGAAGTTCACGTAGCTTCCTTCTAGCCATGAACTCGACATTGTCGGGGAAGAACTGACCCCTCAATTCTGTCTTCAGATCATCCCAGTTATTGATCGTGCATCGACCATTCTGAATGTCGTTGACTTTAGATCTCCACCACAGCTTTGCATCATCAGTAAGATGCATGGTGGCCAAAGTCACTTTCATCTCTTCTGACGTTGTCCCCGTAGCCTTGAAGTACTGTTCTACGTCGAACAGGAAGTTCTCGAGATCTTTGGCGTCTCTATTGCCATTGAATGGTTTGGGCTCTGGGACCTTCAACTTGTTGAACCCCATGTTCGCTTGGTTGGGAGCTTGATTTCCCACGGCTCGCATGGTTAGGTTCACTCTAGTGCTTATTTCCGTCATCTCAGCTCGGAGGGTGTCGATGGTTACTTTGAAGTCTTCTGTCATTTCGTTAAACAATTGCATCATTGCCGAATGCGAGTTGTTTAACTCTCCCATACGTACTTCTATCTGTGTGTTTGGGTTCGTGGAACTATCTCCACGTTCGAAGCTACCAGGACGTGTAGCTTTGCTTTCTAGGGTCTCAACCCTCATGGCTATATCTTGTATCGGCAACCCGTCTACACGGGCATTCACTGCGTCTATTTCTCCAAACTTCTCGGAGAATTCATTAACTCGCGCCTCCAGCAGACGGAGGGAATCAGGGACTTCTCTTAGGTAGAGAAGTTGTTCTTCTATCTCTACCAGTCGGTCGACGTTCGACTTGCTCAGTTGTTTTGTCGCCGACATGGTTCCGGACTTTTCCGGGTCGAGGAGCTAACTAAGCTCTGATACCACTTGTCACAATCGCACCTTTTCAAAGCAGCTCGAGCGATTGTGCGGCACTTGCTCTAGCTCAAACGAGCAAGTCAGCCGGGAAAAACTGTAAGTTGCGGACAATCTCGGTCGTGGGTCTAGCCTCCGCTCACGTTTTAGGAGAAAATTGGTTTTAGAAAACGTGAGAGAGAAAAACAGTTGAAAACATCTTTAAAACAAGCATTGTAGACATTGGATGCAAGAAAGCTTTGATTGCAAGAAAGTATACAACACTTGGTCGGAGGGAGGTTTGATGACTACTTGGTCCCCCCTAAGGTACATTATAAGGCATTTTTTGTGTGGCAGGTGTAGACGTCCTAAGTGGCGAGGAGTCACTCGGTGGCCTACAGGGCCCGTGTGAACTCCGATTGGCTTGAAATTTGGCGTGCTTACATATCTTACTAATACACACCTAGTTCCAAAGCCGCTCGGCCAAAATCCACCTACAACCCCAAAAACCCGATACAAGAAAATTACATTAGAAAGCTTTAAAGACATGAAAGGAAAGCGAGTGGTGAGGATGATTTGGACATGCGGCCATGGGTAACACACCCTGGACAAGCATGCCCAGAACACCCATCAACGTCCCTGCCACCACCAGCACTCACACTAGTGCACATTGCATGCCTATCAGCACCTCTACCGCCCAGCGCCTAGCGTCCGCACGCCCCCAGCACGCACCCGCCAACGCCCAGCTCCCTTGTTCACCGCCCATGCATGTGCCTACCATGCCAGCATGCCCCTCTCGCGCGTGCCAATGACTGCCCAGCCCTTGCCTTGCCTCCCATTCCTCCCACTTAAGGAAAAGATTTTCTTTTGATTTTGGTTTATTTAGTGGGATTTATTTTGGATTTTTATTTTGATTTAATTCCTTTCGTTATCATTTTGAAAATTCATTTTTAGGCAAGTTTAAGACTTTTTGGAATTTATCAATTATTGTTATTTTCCTTAAGAAGCCAAGGGCCTTAGCCTGTAAATAGGCATATACCCCCTCTATGTTGAGGCATCCAAGAAGTTTAGATAATAAAATTTGAGTGTTTCTCTCATTACCATGTGCAAACCCCCCCCCCCCCCTCAAATTTCGAATTTCTTTGTGTGGTTGAACTTGGGCTTTCGTATTTGACCTTTCGGAGCATGTTTGTTTGATTGGTCATCAAACTCGTTGAGTGTTTCCGGCCTCGAGCATAGTGTGTAATCTGTCTGCTCAAGGTGACAACTGTAAAGGTAATCCCTCTAACCCTTAGCCTTATATGGTTCATCACCACCAAATACACACACTCTACTATTTTGAGTGGTGCAACGAGTACCCCGCTTGTTTGTGTTGAATTGAACCCTATTAGTAACACGTCCATGATATGAATTTACTTCACGTTTTTAGGCCACAGGCAAGTGTATACAATTCATGCACAACTCCATTTGATGTCGAACAAACTTGAGATTGCATCTAGAGACAGATTTAAAAAGAATCAATTGGTGATATAATTTCATTCCATAAGTTGTCAAATGTAATCAAAAGAACTCACTTTTCTTTTAAACCATTCCAGAAATAAGATGTCGTGGAGTCTGGTGGATTACCACTACTCCCATTTTGAAGCTCCATTTCATACTCTCTACCAAATGATTTGAACAGTGAATAGATTTTTAAAGAAAGAATGGTTGTGTAAATGTAAAAAATATCATATCGTATTCACAGGCTGCTTTGCAATGTCCACACCTATCGCGTGCCAACAATCACAATGTCCAGCGCATGCCTATCTCCTTTCAACTGCGCCCTTGCCACGTGCTAACCTCATAAGAATCTGCCCCAACGCAAAGCACCTACGTCTTGAGAACCTCACAAGCACTACTCGTGCTGCCTAATGCCTACTGCGCGCTACCCCATATATACCTACCGCCCAACCCCTGCCCTTGTGCAGTGTCTTGTTGCCCATGCCTTTTCGGTGCCCTACCTGTTGTCATGGTCACCATCGCCCACTTGCCATTTCTTTCCATTTTTGTGATCAATATTTTAGATTGTTTTATATCCATATTTTTCAAGGTATTATAGGAAAGAACTTTACTTTATTTTTAGATAGGGAAATTATTTCTTTAAGATTATTTGTTTTCCTTTTTAATTAGGATCTTTTACCCTGATGGTTTTCCCTCGTTGGCCGATTGAACTTGGCTATTTAAAGTCATCTTCATGTAAACCTTATACAGATGATTGATGAATGAAATTTAGTATTTTGACACTTAGTTGTCGAGAGCATTGAATCCCCCGACAAATTTTATCCGTACCTTAGATTACATGTTTTAGAAGCATTTAAACTTTGATTGATCATCAAACTTTTGGAGCGTTTCGATTGACCTGAAGGTAATTCCCTTCTAATTTTTCCTCTGAGTTCAACCACTTTATCGGTTGTGTCTTAGTGTAGCGAGATAGGTTCCACCCTTCCAAGAGGCTCCAAAGTCCGTTAAGTAGGATTTCACGTATCAATATTTTTATGAATCAATGCTCGCTAGCTCTAATATAAAGTTCTAGATGTACCACATGTGAGGTTTTTGACTCTCTCCCTCTCATGGGTACATGAGACCTAGATGAGTCACCTTACTGCACACGTGGGTGTCTTGCATGATGTGCTTGCTTTTGCAAGACAATTGAGTCTCAAATGTATTATTTTGAGGATAGAAATCCTAAAGATAATGTCGAATGCTAATTGAGTTTTATAATATGACATGTCTCTTAAATTATGTGACGTCTAATAAGTTAGATTAGTTGAAAGACCTAATCTTGAATATATTATTTTAATTGAAAAGTAGAATTGAGAGTTAGGCCTAACTTTATCTAGCTCTGACTAGGAATGTCTCTCTAGGAATGTCTCTTGATTTCTATAAGTAATTTTAAAGTTAAACAAGAATAACTTACCATTTTTCATTATAATGAGTTTTTGTTTTTTAGTTCAAAAGCTTTAGAGTGAAAATCGAAATTATAAACTTACGGAGAACAACTAAAAGAAAAGAGATTAGTAATGTGTTTGAGATCATTTATTTTTTTAGTAAATTTTCTAAAATAAACTACTTTTCTAGAAGAATTACTAGTTTATAGTGTGTTTAGTATATAGTTTCATAAGTAATTATACATACTAAAAGTGTTTTCAAAATGTACACTACTTGATAATAAATAAATAAATAATTTAAGAAAAAAATTACTTAATTTTTTTAAAATTAATATTTAACAAATAATTTTTTAAATAATAATTTTTTATTTTTAAAGTGATTAACACTCATCAAGTACGTGAGAGATTACTAAAAACGAAGCGTAAGCAAATTACTAAACTCGCCCTAGGTGAGTTGTCCGGTAAAAACTGCTCAAACTTGGCAGCAGTGGTATGAGTTAGTACAATGTTTGGTGATGATGGTGAAAAAGGCAGCTGAGCAAATGGAAAAACGACTCACCGAATAAATATCTTTCAGAGTAAACTGGCGAGTTAATGGAGGGGCATGTTTGTCTTTTTATCATCGGTCAACGCATTTGAATAGTCAAATATTGCAAAAGAAAAAGGGGGTTATTTTATTTTATAATTATTGCTGAATTAAAATTTGAAAACCCTTCTTCCGGCTTCCCCTAAACAACACATTTTGTAATTTTAAAACTCTGAATTTCCGATCGGTTTTCTGTTTTCTTCAAAGATTTCTCTCTTCCCGGAAAAGAGAGTGGGGAAGGTTATTCTCGATTTCCTTCCCACGCCCTGGGGATTTCTGATTTGGGGATTTAAGGATTTTTGAAAAATTCTCAGCTAATTTATGGTTTTCTTCTTCAATCTCTGAATCTTTACCTTCTTCCTTCCTTCCTTCTCAATGGAGTTTACCATATCCGATGAATTGCTGGGTACTTTTGTCCCGATTTTCGTCTATTGGTTGTATTCTGGGATATATGTGCTTCTCGGGTTCTTTGAGAATTACCGATTGCACTCCAAGAAAGACGAGGATGAGAAGAACTTAGTTTCAAAAGCCACTGTGGTTCGAGGCGTTCTCTTTCAACAATTTATTCAGGCCATCGTCGCCATCATCCTCTTTAAGGTATTCATCCATCTTTAGCTCCTTATGTTTCTTAATTTCTTTCCCAGTATTGCAATCCATCACCGTCGTCGTCGTCCTGCCTTTCTCATTGTTAATGTAATTTAGTATATTTCTTATCCTAATTATTGGTGGAACCTGCCGTAGAAAATTCCCACTGAGATTGTATTGTGCTCATAAACTTGGTAGAGCTTTGATGTGATCTTCCTGAAATTTCCTTAGTTTAGTATGTGTGTGAAACCAATTGATTTTAGGTTTACTAGCTTTAATACAGTCCTATGTTTTGTTGTTTCAGACATTTTTAGTTTTGACAAAATCTTAAGATAACAATTCCTCTTCACTTTGTATGTGTTTTAATTGAAATAAGAGCACTGATCAGACCAATGGAGGCAGGGGTGAAGCCATGACAATAATTACCAATTGTCAAATTGCTTTTTTTATATAATTACAAATATTCTTTATTTAAAAGAATATTTGTTGCTAATATTGAAAAATGAAAATTATATTTTGTTACTGTAATTCGAATTGGTGAAACAAAAATCTAAAAAGTTCACATCAAAATAATTTAGTAGGCAATTGGAAAGTTTTAATTCAATTTAGGAATAAAGAAAGATTTGATGCTTCAAGTTGGAAGGTTGGAAGGAAAAGTCTTGCTGCTTTTAGTGTCAACAGTAAAGTTATATTAATTAGTGTGGGCTGTTAGCTTTTCGCTGCGAGTGTTCTCTATATTAAAAACCATAAGATTAGTGCTCAATAAGGAAAGCAATTTGATGAATAGTTTACTTCAAAGATATGAACGACCCACATCTATAAAATTTTGTGCTATTAGCTCTGTTTTTAGTATTGTTAAATTTACATTGAGATGATTCTTTGGATTACAAACTAACTTGGTCAAAACAACAAGATAATTGTCGTCTGAAGAGTTATTCAATTGCACTTCCTTTAACTAAAATTTGATCCTTTTGGATTTGTTTATTTATTTTATGTTACGGTTTATTTGCAATTTTTGGTCACGTTTGAATCCTCGAGTGAGAATTTGTATTTTTGTTTTTAAAGTTTAAGTTTGTTTATAAATTAAAAACCAAAAAATCTTAATAGTTTTGGGATAGTACCAATCCCTTTTTATGGTCTGCATTGGCAGGCAGTCAACAACTCATATGAGTAAAAAACCTCGGACTTCAACACAATTTTGTCCTGTATGGTTGTGTATTTGCTACAAGGCTGTTGCTGTGGCTTCTTAGCCATCTAGTTACTTCGTAAGTTCCGTGCTAAATTAGATGTAGAACAGTAGTTTCTATGTTGTGGCTATTCATATGAAACTTAACAGACTGGACTTCAGCACTATTAAAATTAACCTTATTTATAAGTGCTGTTTAATGAATTATGTTGGTTGGCCCTGTTGTTTAAGTGGCAAGTCGTGAACTCAAATTAAGATGCCACCTATTGAGAATATCCTCTGAATTTCTGGATTCACAATATTCTAGAGTTAGGTAGTTGTCTTGAGATTATTTGAAATGTATTAGTTAAGTAATCAAGATGTGTATATACTAGCTCGGGCACTCCCAATTCTCGAAAGGAAAAGGGAATCATGTTAATTCTTGCATGAGCATGACTGTTGATATCATGTGGGGTGGGGTGCCTGCACTGCACGTACATCCTAGTTTGTCTCTGGGTTTATAATTGCATCTTGTTATGTTCAGGTGACTGGAAATGATGATGGGAGCAGTGCAGTTCCAAAATCCTGGCCAATGGTTGTTTTACAATTCTTAACTGCAATGTTCGTATTGGACACATGGCAGTACTTTGCACACAGATACATGCATCATAACAAGTTTCTGTACAGATACATTCATTCTCAGCACCATAGGCTTGTTGTTCCGTATGCATTTGGGGCTTTGTATAATCATCCTGTGGAAGGTCTACTGCTTGACACGATCGGTGGGGCGTTGTCGTTTCTAGTATCTGGTATGACTCCCAGAGTCTCCATCTTCTTCTTTTCCTTTGCCACTATCAAGACCGTAGACGATCACTGTGGATTATGGCTGCCCGGAAACCTCTTCCATGTCTTGTTTCGCAACAATACGGCCTATCACGACGTCCACCATCAGCTATATGGCAGCAAGTATAACTTCTCACAGCCCTTCTTTGTTACATGGGATAGAATACTTGGTACCTATATGCCCTACTCCTTGGAGAAGAGAGCAGGCGGTGGCTTTGAAGCACGGCCAAAGATTGAATAAATATTGTAAGCAGCAATCAGTTGCTTATATTATATTATTTGTATCCCACAACAATATAATTTGTATATTACTCCTATTGGTCTTTTTATACTTTTGTCCCCCTTTCTTTTCCCTAACATAGATTTGAAACATGAGCTGAGTTAGGTTGTGTTTTGATATATATATATTTTCTTTTCTTTTGGCTTTCATTTCATTCACAATCATTGTGATGACTTTTCAAGAGTTTCTCCAATCCAATTGATAGCTTCTTGTCTTTGTTAGAGACTGAGGTCGTCATTTTCAATTCTGCATCACGGATTGAATGAAGAGACCACGTTTCGTTTCGTTTGTTTTGGTTTAATTCATGATGCATCGGAACCTAGACGGAACATTTTTTCCCTTCATAATTTCTCTTTCTTTGCAGAAGCAAACGGTATCGTGGACAGTAAAAATATTTTGTTGAAAAACAATTTTCTTCCATGGTTGGGTTATATGTTTCTTTTTTTTTTCAATTTTATTTATTTCAATTACAACAAAAATGTGAGGATATAGGTTTCAACTCGTGACCATTTAGTTGGAGATGTATGTCTTTAACTAATTGAGCTCTGGTAAGGTCGATGATTGAGAGATATGTTAATATTAATGATTGGTTCAAGAATTAGTAATCTTTATGACCCTTTCATTAGTTGACAGTTTTGAGATAGAAAATTTTGTTAATATAGTTAACTTAATGATTGGTTGAGAGTTTTATAAATCTAGACTATGGGCTTAAACTCAGTTTTTCTATAATACATCTCATTATTTCTTCTCCCCATGTTTACTATTGTATTTTATCAGGTTTACTACAACATATCCCCAAAGGTGGCTTCCGACGAAGTTCAAGTTGCCAAAGCCATCTTCGGCGACGAATCCAGGTTTCGTGGCCAAAGCGGGCAATGGCAATGAAATCCAGGTTTTGTTGCCGAGGCTTTGGCGATGACTTGAACTTCGTCGCTGAAGTTGGTTTTGGCGACGACTTAGGATTCATCGACATGCTCGCTTTGGCGACGAAACCTGGATTTCGTCGCCATATGTCCTTTCTTTATTTTTTTATATTATTTTTTTTGTTATATTCGGTTTGGTCACCAAAGCTCATTTCTTTATTTTTTTATATAATTTTTTTGTAATATTCATATTATTTTCCTGAATCATTTAACAACCTAAACATGTCATGAACTTTCTCAAATTTCATATAAAAATTTATAATATTAATCAAACATTGGTTTTACAAGAGTAAAAAAAGTCAATACAAAGTAAAATTCAACAACCTAAACATATTCTAAAAAGTCCTAATATCAACAACCTAGACATATTCTAAAAAAGTCACATCATCAAGTTCTTCATGAAACTTTATCAAATTTTCAAAAACTTTCGATAGAGAAATCAAATGAACTTGAAAAAACACAAATGACAAATAAATTTATGTGAACAAAATAATTAACTTAGTTCTCAGAACTAATTTAAAACTCATAAAAATGTCTAACTCACTCCATGTGTCATGAGCTCAAACTAAGCATTCAAAGTTAACACATGACGTAAACTCATCACTCCCACTCAAAGTTAACAAACTTTTATTCTAACTCACCTCACATGTCATGAACTCAAACTAAGCATTCAAGGTTAACCTCAAGAGAATGAGCATATACTTTTATCGTTTACATATGTTGATACACGACAACCCAAGTATATGGATAAAGCCACTTGAATCCAATCATATAGATGGTTCCACTCAAAAGGAAAAAGTTAGATGGACTAGCTTTTAAGTCAAATACCCACGAGTAGATAGATTACTTATTATACTCGAGGCTCTAGAAGTTTGGTGACCTACCAAACTTGAATTTTTCTTATCAATGGATCCTAAGTTCAACCACGCAAAGGAATACACCAAGAGAGTTTGCCCAAAGGGAAAGGGGTGAAGAGAAAACTCTCACTTCTATTTCGAAATAAATGTCAAAAACTTGTCTTCAAAAGACTAAAAGGGGAGGTGCCAATTTATTGGCCAAGGACATTGGCCATTACAAGAGAATTTTGAAAATAAAAATAATCTTAAAATCTAAAGAAAATAAAATAGTTGTTGGCAAAATTACTTACCCAGAACTTTTCACCTTCCACAGTTCGTCAATGAAAAAGACAATCAACCACAATAAAACGAGATAATAAGGAAAGCACAGAAACGAGACAGAAAATTTATATTGATTCACCCAACTATGGGCTACATCTAGTATTATGTGACAACGAGTTCTACAATGATTTTGGGATAAACAATGAGCAATACAATAACTCTCAAATCTAGAGACCTCGACAAAAGCCACCTAGCTTCTAGGAATTACAACAATAGAATCCTAGGTATACAAGAATGAAGACCTCATCAAATACCCATAAGAATTGGTTGTTGATGATGCATTATAACCCCGAGATCTCGCCTCTGAAATGCTCTGGCAAACATTGCCACCAGACTTTGAAAACAATGCACCAACACTATTCACGACCGTCCTTCGATGTGTGCAACAACACGCATTAAAATCCTAAGGAAAAAATGTTCGCTTTTATAATTTTGTTGTAGCATCAAAACAAAAAATGTGGCGCCTTTTTTGATATGAACCAAGGAGCTACCATTGTTATGCCTCATGGACCGATTACAAGATCGAGAGCTAGGAAACTTCAACAAGCTTTGCTACTTCGTGTCCAAGCGTTCTTGAACTCGACAAGAGAAATAAAGAAAGATGTGCAAGAAGTTAGAACTTGCACTTCAATTTGGTGCAAGTTATGCATTTTAAGTGTTTTATGGCAAGTTAAAGTCCACTTGGTCAAGGTCAAAGTCAAATCCATCAAGACAAGTCAAAGTCACTCATTCACAATTCAAAAACCAAGTCAAACACTCATATCCCTCAAATGGACGGGATTGCAATTATTGGTTGGTTTCCATGTTCTTAACCTTTTCATTTGCTTGTCTTTTCTTTCTCGTAAGTTATGTCTTTCATTACAAGTCTTTTCATTTCTTGTAAGTTACAAGTCTTTTCATTTGCTTTAAGACTTTCATATGGGTTAGGATGGCTATATATAGCTTTGAGATGTCTGTTGTAACACAATTTGAAGTTGAAGGAAAAGTGAGTTTTCTCATTAGCTTGGTTGAGAGCTTTATCTCCCATTTCTTGTGCAATTTCTTGTGTCTTTTTAGAATTTGCATGTTAGGAACATTCAAGCGGTTTGATCATACCTCTTGTGGAGTGATTCGAATCACGAGTTTAGAAACAAGTTTCTCTACTCTCTGATATTGATCATCAAGGTAATCCGTTCTAAAACTTTTCTTGGGTTGATTCATATTTGTTTTCGGGGTTTTTGGGATTGAGTTCTATGGGTCTTGTTCGTTAGCAAGGTTCTTAGATCCAACTCTCAAGGGGTTTCTTAACATTTGGTATTAGAGCATTAGGCTCTTTGATCGGAATATGTTTCTTGCATTTATCTCTTTGAATTCTGTGTTCCTTGCTTATGTTTTATTATATCTAAGCAATGCATTCTGTCAAAAAATACAAAAAAAAAAGTATCAATTCCATTCATCTTTTCCAATTTTCGTCCTCCATTATTATAGATCTGGGTCTTATCTACAAATCTGTCTTCTTTGAAGTCTTCTGCTTCGACTTTTTTAGTGGTGAAGGACTGGTGGTTTGCTGAACGCACGCACTGAGCGTGGTAACATTCTATAGATGCAAGCGCACACCTATCAGAGTAATATAAAATGGATGGAGTATCCAAGTATCGATCCTCAAGGACTTCTAAATAATTTCCAAACTCTAAAGTTTTAATGAATAGTGAACGTTGAAATGAGTGATTTTTGTAAAATGGGAAGTGGTCACAAATAATGGTTTTGGATTTGGGATTCGGTCTTATAATGGTAAAACCTAGCCCGAATTACTTCAAGTTAGACAACAAAGAATCAAGCATACGCTAAGGACGATGTGCATTTTACTTTAGGAAACCAACGATACGCTTTTCACTGACTTATGTCTAAGCAAGTTTCAAAGTCGTAAGACACTTCCCTAATATGTCTATTATGAGAGATATCTTAGTTTTAGGATGGAAATAGTCGCAACCTCGGGGTAAGGTCCTATGTCTAGGCTACTTAAACGGAAACCTTATGTCTAAGGCGCTCCTCTCCTTGGTTAACCACTCAACAATGCAAATAAGCAACCTTTTCAGTATTGACTTGTTAAGACTTACAGTGGCCTTCTCTAAATCCTAACTTTTTGGGAAAACATGTTGGTAATGAATGGAAAGCAAAAACACTACTTCTTAGCAACCCTTTTTAGAAATAAAGGCTAACTATCATAACCGGGCTAGAGACGGGAATTTAGAAAAAACATATTGAAGAAAATACAGCAAGTAGAATGGTTGAAATTGGATGCATGTGTGAAAAACAAAAAGTTAACTAACGGAGAGTTTTTATCGGGATTGAGAGCTTCGCCCTTTCTTTCAAGCAAGGGGGAGGTATCACGTGCTCTTTCCTCCAAAAACACAACTTCTCTAACTAAAAATAAAGTAAAGGCAAAGGGAAGATAAGCAAGTACTGGATTTTATATATTTGAATAAGTAGAAAATAACTAAGTACAAATGAAAACAAACCAAGCTCAATAAAAGAATGTAAATGTGCTCGGGATTTAAAAACAAAAGCAAATAATGAAAGCAACTCAAAAGTACTTAGAAAGCAACAAAAGAAGAAACATAAAAATGATCAAGAGAAGGAAGCAAGGCTTGATACATTTGGTGGAGAAGCTGCTGGAATTTATAGCTGTGCAGAATTGGTTAGGTAGGTCCTAAAACGATGGTGAATCACCAATTCTAACTCCTTTGACTGAACTAAATCGTGCTCAAACTGATAGTGGAACAACTTTTCTACACGTATGCATCGTTGTTGGAACCACAAAACGCATTGAAGACGCGTTTCATTAAGGGCAAGTGGAAGAAAAGAAAAACTGTTTTCTGCAGCCTTCCCAGGCGCCTGGCGCCTCCCATGCTGGTATTTCCGACTTTTTGCTTCTTTTGATTAATTCCACTCCCAAATGGTCCTAAAAATGTCATAAATACAATATAAGCCAACCACAACCATCATATATGAATTTGCATGAATTGGAACTCAAACGACCGAGAAAAAGTCTGAAACAAAGTTAAAACATAGTAGTAAAAACAGCATCTAAAACCTTCTTTTACGCATGTAAACAAGCGTAATCAGTGAAATTTGTGCACTTTGCTGATTCATTTAAAAAAAAAAAAAACTGAACGTGAAAGCATTTATTGTTAGCATTATTGTGCTTTTGCTGATCCATAACTGAAAAAAAAGAAAGAAGAAAAAGCATAGAAGACCCCATTTGTCATTACTTCTTTGTGTAGCCTTGCATTGAATCTCATGCTACTTCCTTGTTGCTTAATTCCCAACCATCTTTATCTTTAACTCTACTTTCGTTTCTTTCTAGCTTCCATTATAATTTGTCCATTATTTTTTTTTCTTAACTTGTTTCTTTGTTGTTATTCGGGTTACTCCCAAAATCACACTCTGTTTGAGTTCTTATGTGCTGTCTAAACCACTTGAAATGCACATAGCTTTTAACTTGCTAGACTCACTTACCGATTTGTTTGAAGTGCATAAGAGTGTACTAAGTTGTGAGGGAGAGATTGTAAGGGAGCGATACATTATTTGAGTGTTGAGGGTTAAACACGAGTGAACTTCACTAACGAGTGAATTAGTGAGGGAGGCTTGTGAGGGGTCCATTTCTTGTCACTTTATTTTGTTTTTATAGCATGGCTAATCTTGGAGATGAAGGCAATATTTCTGATGCCCGGAGGAGAGAGGCGCTAGAAGGAACTGTTGAACGAATGATTCGTAGCATGGAGACATTGACAGAACGGATAGGAAGGTTGGAGACTCAAACCAAGCTCAGGAGAGAGTTCCACCACCTCCACCACACGTGTTATGGATGAGGATGAGTCTGAGGTGATGGATCCGATCATTGGGAGGACGATCAGGCTACAGTTTTAGCGGCTCCAAGAGGGGGTGATAGACACGTTGGTCGTGGCTTAGATCGAGGGAGAGGCCGGGGAAGAGGCTATCATAATTTCCAAAGAGCCCCACGAGCGAATGCTCAAGTTGATCGAAACTTGGGAAACATCAAATTAAAACTTCCGAAGTTCTATGGTAAGACTGATCCGGAAGCGTACATTCAATGGGAGAAAGAAGTGGAGTTCGTGTTTGATTGCCATAATTTCAGTAAAGAAAAGAAGGTACGACTATGTCTTGCTCAATTCAAGATTATGCAGTAACATGGTAGGACAAATTAATGTCAATTAGAGACGAAACCTTGAGGCGCCAATCGATTCATGGTATGAGTTCAAGGAGTTGTTGAGGAGCGATTTGTTCCTAGACATTTCCACAGGGACACAGCGCAAAAGCTCCAAGTGTTGAGACAAGGTAGTAAGTCTGTGGAAGACTATTACCAGGAGATGGATACGTTGATGAATCGGCTGGATCTTGAAGAGGACATGGAGAATCTCATGGCACGGTTTCTTAATGGCTTAAACAAGGAGATGGGATAAGGTTGATCTACAACCTTACTTTAACATCGAAGAGATGTTGCACTTGCCATCAAAATTGAGAAGCAGCTCCAAAGGCGATCTCAAAGGTATTCTACTAAGCCCTTTTCCCATTCATTTCTACATGGAAACGGATAGTAAGAGTGCTGATTCTAAACTTAGAAATCGAGAGGCATATGAGAAACCAAAAGAAAAGTTTGAGAAAGGAGAGAGTTCCAAGAAGGGGAAACAGAAAGTTGATGAACCTAATGTGAGAAATCGGGATATTAAATGCTGGAAATGTCAAGGAGTAGGACATTACAGTCGCCCTAATAGAAGAACTATGATAATTAGAGAGGAGAGTTTGTACAGAAGATGAGAAGGAAGATGAGGTAGAAGAGGACGACAATGGTGAATGTGAGAGTGAGGAGTATAGTGAAGAGGACCTACACATATGTCCTTAGTCACTAGGAGAGCTCTCAGTACTCAAATTAAGGAGGATGGCCTAGACCAACGAGAGAACTTATTTCACACTAGGTATCTTGTCCAAACTGTGCCTTGTAGTGTGATTATTGATAGTGGTAGTTGTACCAACGTTGTAAGTTCTATTCTGGTCAAGAGGCTTAACTTAGAGACAAAACCACATCCTAGACCATATAAACTTCAATGGTTGAGTGATTGTGGGGAGGTAAAGGTGAGTAGACAAGCTCTTGTTTCTTTGCTATTGGAAAATATGTTGATGATGTTTTGTGTGATGTTGTACCTATGCATGCCGGGGATATATTGTTGGGTAGACCTTGGCAATTTGACCGTCGGGTAATGTATGATGGGTATGCCAATCGCTATTCTTTTACTCATCATGGTAGAAAAACTACTCTTGTACCTTTGTCACCAAAAGATGTGCATGTTGATCAATGCAAACTTGAAAAGAAGAGGCAAGAGGCTGATGCAAAAGCAAAAAGTGAAAAAGAAACAAAAGAAAATGAGTTGAGAGAAAAAAAGAGTTTGAGTGAAAAGCAAGGGAGTAGCAATCAGCCTAGTGGGAAAAATGAGAGAAAAGCCAAAACGGTGAGCTTGTATGCTAGTTCAAGTGAGGTTAGGAATGTTTTAATGGCGAAACGGACTGTTCTTGTACTTTTGTACAAAGGGTCTTCTTTTCTTACTAACGAGCTTAACACCTCATTGCCTAGTATTTTTGTTTCTCTTTTACAGGAATTTGAGGACTTGTTTCCCGAAGAGATGCCCAAGGAATTGCCACCATTTCGTGGCATCGAGCATAAGATTGACTTCATTCCAGGTGCTATCATACCTAACCGACCAACTTATAGGACTAATCCTACTGAAGCCAAAGAAATTCAAAGGCAAGTGGATGAATTGTTAGCTCATGGGTATGTACGCGAAAGCCTTAGTCCTTGTAGTGTGCCTGTTATTTTAGTGCCTAAAAAAGATGGAACTTGGAGAATGTGTGTAGACTGTAGGGCCATTAATAAGATCACTGTTAAATATCGTCATCCTATTCCTAGGTTAGATGATATGTTAGATGAATTGCATGGCTGTAGTCTCTTTACTAAGATTGATTTGAAATCTGGGTATCATCAAAGTCTCTTTACTAATGCATGTGCGTGCTGTTTTGACTACACTTAGAAACGAGAAATTGTATGCTAACCTAAAGAAATGTAATTTTTGCATGGAAAGGGTTAATTTTCTTGGTTTCATTGTGTCTAGTCGAGGAGTTGAGGTGGATAGTGAGAAAGTTAAGGCTATTAGCGAATGGCCAACTCCCACGAATGTTGGGGAGGTTCGAAGTTTTCATGGGCTAGCTAGCTTTTATCGGCGTTTTATTAAGGACTTTAGCACCCTAGCTTCACCTCTAAATGAATTGGTAAAGAAAAATGTTCCTTTTGTTTGGGGTACATCCCAAGAGCATGCTTTTAATGTTTTAAAAGATAAGTTGTGCAATGCTCCTCTACTTGCTTTACCGAACTTTGATTTGACTTTTGAAATTGAATGTGATGCAAGTGGGATTGGAATTGGGGCTGTACTAATGCAAAACCATAAGCCACTAATGTTCTTTAGTGAAAAGTTGAGTGGTGCTTCTTTGCGGTACCCAACTTATGACAAAGAACTTTATGCTTTGGTACGAGCTTTGCAAACTTGGCAGCATTATCTTTGGCCAAAGGAGTTCGTCATTCATACGGATCATGGGAGCCTAAAGCACTTGAGAGGGCAAAGCAAACTGAATCGCAGACATGCTAAGTGGTTGGAGTTTATAGAGACATTTCCATATATGATTAAGTATAAACAAGGTAAGGAGAACATTGTTGCAGATGCTTTATCACGAAGGTATGCTCTCTTTAATACTTTGAATGCTAAGATTTTAGGATTTGCTGATACCAAAATGTTAAGAAACCCTTGAGAGTTGGATCTAAGAACCTTGCTAACGAACAAGACCCATAGAACTCAATCCCAAAAACCCCGAAAACAAGTATGGAATCAACCCAAGGAAAAGTTTTAGAACGGATTACCTTGATGATCAATATCAAGAGTAGAGAAAACTTGTTTCTAAACTCGTGATTCGAATCACTCCACAAGAGGTATGATCAACACCGCTTGAATGATCCTAACATGCAAATTCTAAAAGACACAAGAAATTGCACAAGAAATGGGAGATAAAGCTCTCAACCAAGCTAATGAGAAAACTCACTTTTCATTCAACTTCAAATTGTGTTACAACAAGATATCTCAAGGCTATATATAGCCATCCTAGCAAGCCATATGAAAAGTCTTAAGCAAATGAAAAGACTTGTAACTTACAAGAAATTAAAAGACTTGTAAATGAAAAGACATAACTTACGAGAAATGAAAAGACAAGCAAATGAAAAGGTTAAGAACATGGAAAGCCAACCAAAATAATTGCAATCCCGTCCACAATGAGGGATATGAGTGTTTGACTTGGTTTTTGAATTGAATGAGTTGACTTTGACTTGTCTTGATGGAGTTGACTTTGACCTTGACCAAGTGGACTTTAACTTGCCATAAAAACACTTAAAAATGCATAACTTGCACCAAATTGAAGTGCATAGTTCTAACTTCTTGCACATCTTCCTTTATTTCTCTTGTCGAGTTCAAGAACGCTTGGACACGAAGTAGCAAAGCTTGTTGAAGTTTCCTAGTTCTCGATATTGTAATCGGTCCATGAGGCATAACAATGGTAGCTCCTTGGTTCATATCATTTTTGTTTTCTTTGTTTTTAGCATTGCGACGTCGCTCCCTCGGCCAAAATGGCCTGCAGTGCCCAAACACCTCTGTTTGCATTCTTTCTCCATTCTAGCCTTGTCTCAACTCGTTTTGACGTCGATTTGAAGATAATCCGAACAATAAAAAGTTATTATTTTATAGTTCAAAAATGATGCTTCCATAAAATGCTAAAGAAAGTAATTCTCCTAGCAAAACGACAACATTAAATCTAAATAAATAATTTTAAGACAAATAAAATGAATTTAATAAAATAAAGAAACATCCCTAAAATGATCAAGATTGGGCGGCAAGTGAAGGGCAGCAACAATATAGGCAGAGTAGTAAGGGGACATGCATGAGGGCAGATGGGATGCGGCGCTGACAAGGCGTGCATGGTGCTATAGGGGTTGTGGTGCTGGTGGTGTGCGTGTAGACAAAGTAGGGTGCACATGGGCTAAGGGCATGGGCATGCAAGCAAGGAAGGTAGTAAGCGGGCGACGCAGGCGCAGGCAAGGCACAAGGGCGAGGCAAACGACATGTAGAGGTATGTAGACAAAGGCGTATGGGCTGTGTGGGCATGCGACAGCTGGCGTGTGCGTAGGCATGCGTGCGTCATGAGGTGCACGTAGGGTTGGGCTTTATCAATCGTGGGGGGAGGCGGGTCTCCTTGTGACTTTAGCGCGCTGGGCAGACTGAGTGCATGCAGTAACTTCTTGTATCTAAACATGGCCTCTTTCTTGGTCCTCCTTGAAACTCCTTCCTCCTCTTGGAATCTTGTTAGAACTTCTTGTATCTTCAAAATTATCAAGATGTGCTCATGGTTCCTATGGATCTTCCTCTTTTTGGGTTTCTCTCATCTTGATCTTCATCATTGTTGAAGTAGGTTGACTCTTGGATCTCTTGGCTAAATATGATCACATCATCTCTTCCATCTTGAAAATGATTTGTCCTCGAATAAAGTTGGTTAACTACATTATAATGCATCATGTTAGCTCATAAGCTTCAATGGTTGAACCTTTACCTTGTTGAAGTGTCAAAATTTCCTTCTTGTCATTCTATTCAAATCTCAAATTTTTCTTCTTCTTTTGCCTCCTCAATTTTTTCATCTTCTTGAAGATGTTGGAGTCCTTGATTTTCCTTCTTAGATGAGCTAGCTTCTTGCTCATTTTCTTCACCTTCCATTCTTCTTTCCAATGGTGGTAACCCTCTTGGCATCTCCTCGAGTAACACCTCTTCAAATTTTGGTAAAAATTCAACACAAATACTAGGCAAGGTTGTTGGCACTCTTGTGTTAGGAGATTATTACCTTTATGCAAATATAAAAGAAGTAATTGAGTTGCACGTAAAGCTCTTTCTATCTCATCATTTCTAGCCATGAGGGTCACAACTTTCTTACCCTTATTGGTGGTCTTTCTCTTTTCTTCATTTTGGAGTCGAATAGTTTCTCTTAGATCAACTTCCAATCATATTTCCTCAAATTTCAGTTGGTCAACATATACTTCCTTTGGAGAAAGTGGTACCAATGTGGTTTTCTTTCCATTATGCTCAAAAGAATGTTTGTTTAGAAAAAAATCGAAAGACACTTTTTCAATCATATTTCCACGATATTCCTAGCAAGAAATCATTAGCATGCATAGGCACAACATCACAAGCAACTTTATCTTTGTACCTACCTATTGCAAAAGAAACTTGAACTTGCTTTTGGACTCTAACAACTCCATTATTTGACCATCATAGCTATAGGGTCGTGAGTGTGGTGTGGTGGCTAACTTCAATCTCTATGCTATATCTTTACAGTACCATTAGTACAACTTCCAGTATCAATTATGACACTACAAGGGGTGAAATTTACTAAGCAACTAGTATAGAATAGGTTCTCTCTTTGAGCCTCTAAAGGTTCCTCCTTGAATTTTACATAGGTTCCTCCTAGCAAATAATGTTGTATCCGGGGAATTCTCCTCTAATTCGTCCTCCCCTATGCTACTCTCTTTTTCTCTTTCCTCAACCTCCTATTTATTCTCTCCCTTATCATCTATGACTATGTTCTCCCTCTTTAAGAATCATGGCTCTTTGGTTAGGGCAATTTCGGCTTAAGTGGCCTACTTCATGACACTTAACATTTTATATCACTAGTCCTAGTTTTAGAGATCTCGAGTTAGGGTTTGACTTGAATGACTCACCCTTCTCAAACATAACTTTTGGTTTAGGCTCTAAGAGTTTGGTCTCAATTTTGCTACAATTGGATTTAGAGTTGGATTTTTCGTACTTCTTAGTCTTCCTTTGGTTTTGCTACTTTATTTTGATATCAAAGAGTAGAAGTTCCTCTAGTCTTCATAGGCTTGCAAATCAACTTTGTCGGCTCTGTCGGGGTTAAGTCCTTCAAAGAACCTAGTTATTGTGGTTTCCTTATCCTCCTCTAGTTGCAGTCTACTTATGAGCATGTCTATCTCTTTGTAGTATCCTCGATTTATTTAGTATCTTGGTAGAGCTTATTAAACTTGCCTGAGATTGCTCTATGATAGTGTAGTGGCACGAACATCTTCTTTACGGGTTCCTTAAACTTGAGCCAAGACTTTACGGGTCCTCCATTGTATCTTTTCCTATTAGACACCACTTTATCCCACCAAGTTAGTGCACAATCCTTAAAACGAGTGATTGTAAGAAGTACCTTCTTTACATCCTTGTAGTCGTGACATAAAACAACTAGTTCTATTTTTTTCTCCCATGCTTCATATTCCTCGAGTGTGCACTTTCCATGGAAGGTTGAGATCTTTAGTTTGATGATCCCTAGATATTTATTGCTTCTTGGCCTCTCTTAGATTGGTTGGATTCTTCCTCTTCATCGGCTATAATGTGCTCTCTTTGGGTGACCTACATCATAAATATTGAATTAGCTTGATATTCTCATAAAGTACTTACTCTTTCCTCTTTGAATCTTTTGTTGGTCTCCTTCTTTGTGGCACTTTATGTGCTTAAGCCATTGAATATGTTAAACATTTAAAATTATTAGGTGATAATCTCAAGACTGTGTGAATTTTGCAAACGTTTGAATTTCGACTTCTCTAAGTCTTTCATCCCTAACTTGGACTTTTCTCCTTTTCCTTGAGAATCATGGCTACACAAACAAAGATTAGTAAAACAAAAAAAAAGAAAAGAAATATATGTTCCTCATTTCACTCCCTCACTCGAATCTCTCTTGGAACTCTCTCTTTTTGGGGGTAAGGACTTTTTAATACTAGACCTCCAACCAACCTCAACAGCTACGACTTGACAACTTCCTCCAATATGTCTTTGTTGTCTTCTAATAAAAAAGGTGTGTTTCATACACACTATCGAGACAGCATAACGCGCTTTTTCCCCTGCAAAGCTGAAAAACATAAGTTTTATCTACTTCAAAAAGTGATGAATTTCTTTACTTATGCGTTAGTGATGTGTCCTACTCAAATATTAACATTATGTGTTCAACTATATGTAGCTTATAAACGTGAATGAATCAACTAAGCTCTTAGAGGAAAACCCCTCAGGTCTCAAGATGCCGAGGTTGGCTCCGAACTTGGCATGGGTTCCAACCTTAGTGACAAGCGGGAGGTTGACCCTGAGCCTATTTCTTTGCTTCTCTTTTCTTGTATTTCTTTTTTTATTTTTTTTAACTTGTACCTGGTCAAAGCTGCATACTTTGACCTTCGACATGAATGAAGTTGACTTTTCTGCTATTCTGTCTTTGCTTTTAACTTAAGCAAGTTTTGTTCTTTTTCCCACCGAGCTCTCTTAGCAACTTTTAATTAAGTTTTATATCACCAAGTTTCGAGCTTCATTTTTAACTAAGGTGTAGAGATACCGTATATGGCCCCCTGTTTGAGCGAGCTCGATCTTTATTGAGTGGGCACAGCTCAATGAGCTTGGCCATTTTATTAATTTTAACTTGAATTCCTTTACATTCCCTCCAGTCGAGGGTATGGGTGTTCTCGGGTTAGGTTGGGTCGGGTTAGGGGTGTTTTTGGGACCAATCCAAATTTTCGGGTTGGCCATATGTGGGAATTGCAGGGTTGAAAATTAGTGGCCAACCCAACCCAACACAACCAAACATTTTCGGGTTGGGTTGTCGGGTTGTCTTTTAAAAGAAGTAGAAGAAGAAAAAAAAACAGAAACTAAAAACCCAACTAAGAATCAAAATGACAAAATCTAACTTTACAAAATACTTTAAAAAAACAGAAATCCAACTAAAACAGAATCACTATCAGATCTGAAACTTAATAAAATAATGTAACCCATGAAAGTAAACAAAAACTAAACCATGAATCAAAATTTATGAATAAAAACCCATCAACGGAAACAATACTAAGAATAAAAAAACGAGATCACACTTCAAAAACGGGGTGGCGGGTGGCGATGGTGCAACGTGTTGGGTCGACAACAATGGAAGAGAGGGACAACAATGGAGGAGAGAACTTGGTTGGGTAACCATGGAAGAGAGAAGAGGTGAAGAGATTCAAGATGAGGGAGGAGAGAAAGATGAGAAAAATAGTTGAGATTAAATTTCAACAGATCGTTGAGATTGAAGGTAAAAAGTAAAGGTATTCTATTAATTAATAATTATTATACATTTATTATATATACATATATAATTAAAAAAAATATAAGCAGTATTTCGGGTTGGGTCGGGTTGACCCGACTTTTTTGAGGACCAACCCGAAACCCGACCCGACCCGGTAAAGTTGGGAATTTTCCAACCCAACCCAACCCAAGGTTTAATCCAAACACCTTACGGGTTGTCAGGTTTTTTGAACACCCCTAGTCGATGGTTCTTTTACAATGAAAGAGCGATTGGGATGCTTGGCGTTCCAAGGATTTGAGAGGAGTTTTCCTTCTAGGTTGGCCAACAAATAAATGTCTGGTGGTACCACGTCTTAGATTTCAAATGTGCCTTCCCAAATCGACTCTCGCACTCAAACATGTTGCAGGACTTTATGCAAGACCATGTCTCTGAGCTTGAAGGCATGCAGCTTTATACAAGCGTTGTAATTGTAATACCTCGCGACCTGATTTGTGTATTTCACTAGTCTGAGCTACGAAGCTTCTCCTTTCTCACATAGAAGGTTGAGGTTTAGACGCAACTCCTCGTCATTCATCTTTTAGTCGTATAGCTCGGTTCTTTTGGTTTCCATCCCAATTTTGACTGGCACAACCGCTTTTGATCCGAAGGCGATAATGAAGGTTGTTTCTCTAATGGAGCCACGAGTGGTTGTATGCTACGACTATAATACTTTGGCATCTCTTCCAACCATTTGTGCTTCCGAGCTTCGAATCGCATTTTCAAACTTCGCTTGATTATTTTGTTAGTGGCCTCGACTTAGCCATTCGCCTAGGGGTGAATAGGGACGAGCTCAATGCTTTATCCCAAATCGCGAGTAGAAGTCCTTCAACTTCTTGTTATCAAATTATTTGCCGTTTTCCGTGACTATTACCCAATGTATTATTAAGAATCAGACAATGTTTGTCCAGATGAAGTCTGTCACTCAAGCTTTTGTGATTGTAGCTAGCAGCTTGGTCTTAACCCATTTTGTAAAATAGTTTATGGCGACCACAGCAGACGTGGTTTGTCCCTTGCGAGGAGGGATAGGGCCAATAAGGTCGACTCCCTATTGTGCGAACGGCCATGGGCTCGAAAACATATTTCTAAGGATTGACTTCATGTAGTATTTTTGCAGGACTTCAAACATTTCCTCCAAGTCTGCTAAGGCAAACTGGACCACTTGCTCTTTAAAAGCATATCATCAACATTTACCTTCATGTTGTTGCCAGTTTGATGGGCAAACATCATCATTTGGTAGGTCACGCTCACATTCTTGAGGCTGAACGACATGACTTTGTAACAATATAGTCTTTGCTTAGTGATGAATGATGTGTGCTCCTAGTCTGAAACATGCATTTTGATTTGATTATACCTAGAGTATCCATCCATAAAAGTTAGGAGCTCGTGCCGGGTAGTGATATCTACTAGCTGATTGATCATTGGGAGTGGGAGGCAGTCTTTTGGACATAGATTATTTAAGTTTATGTAATCGACACACATTCTCCACTTTCTGTTATATTTTTTTTTGTTTTTTGTTTTAACTAAAACTACCTTAGATAACTTCTTTTGTACATTCTACTTTTAACAACTTGTTCACTTCCTCAAATATTACATAACTCTTCTTTATGTTACAGGTTTTTTCTTTTGTTTGACAAATTGAGAGGAGAGATTAATTATGAGGTGATGCACCATGACTTTAGGGTTGATGCCTAGCATGCCTTCGTGAGTTGATGCCTAGCAAGTCTTCCTCATTTGCGGCTGTCATTTCCAGCTTGTGCTTGTTTTCGATTGCACAAATATGCAAAACCTTGATTGCGCTAGCATAACACTTCCTAAGCGCTTTCTGCTTACCGTGACGACTCTGACCTCATTGGGAGTTGGATACGTCAGTGCTTCATTAAGGATGAAAGAATAGCTTGCACGACATGTATAGAGGGACAGCCAAGGATGGCGTTGTATGCAGACTTGCCATCTATGACTATGAATTCCTGAACCTATGTGATTCGCGCGTCTCCTTGCCCCAAGGTCATCGACAAATCCATGCAGCCTTCTAGGATAACTGTCCCATCGAGAAGGTTGTCAAAGTCAAGTCGGTTTCTTCTACAAATGGGTTACTGTCCATCCTAACAGCACGAAGGTTGTTAAGGCCAAGATGTTCATCAATGACCTGCCATCTACGAGCACTCTTCTTACAAGGACATGGTTGCTATCTGAAAATGAGATAGACAGGATTTCGCCTGAGTGCATGAGGAACACATTTCGTGTTGTACTTCTATTGTGTGTCCACGACCAATGTGAATGCATGTAACGCCCCGAGTCCCTCAGGTTAGTTAGTCTCGAATTGGGAGATTTTTCTTTTAATTTTCAAAGTGAACGTTAATTGAATTTATTTATATTTTATCGGGCTCTAAAATCCAATTAAATTAATAATTACTGGATTCCGTGTGATGGGTCTCATTTAGGAGGGGGGTAGATTTCTTATCTTTGGGCTTGGACTTATTGGGCCCCTTTGGGTTATTTTGTTTTTAAAACAAAGGGAAAAAGGAAGGAAACAAAGACAAAACCCTAGCCCATTCCTTCATTTCTTCTTTTTTTTTCCTCTTTTTTTTCTTCTTCCCCATTCCTAGCCCTAGCCCCCCCCCCCCAAACTTCTTCTTCTTCTTGGAGCAGCCCACGCCGGAGGCCCCTTTCTTCTCCGGCGAAGCGACACAACAGCTCCACGCCGGTGGCCCGACTCCACGAATAGCAGCGCACGAACCGGCTCTCCACGGCGGCGCGGCGTCTTCGCACGAACCACGGCGCAGCGACGACTCCACGATCGACCGGCACTCCACGAACCACGAACGGCGGGCAGCAGAACAACCACCAGAATCCGACGCCAGCAGCACTCCCTTCGACGTGAACAGTAGCCTTCTGGTGAAGTTCGACGCTGCCCCACACGCAACCGAAGCTCAATCTAAATACCCACTCTTTTCGGCATGGGTTCGACGTTGACCCACCTCTAATCGGACCCAAATCAGCATTACTCATCACTTTTAGACGTCGGGACAGCAAGCTTAAGGCCTTTTGAACTCAGATTGGGAGCCCAAACCCCTTCGACGTCAACCCACTCCTAACCCAAGTTGTTTTAGTGTGGGTTAGTAGGTAACGACTCTACCTAAACTCAGTTTCGTTTATAACTAAATGTTTCTAATTGGTTACTAACCTCGAGATCATGCTCTTTTGAAGTAGGAAGTGCTCAACGAGCTTAGGAGCTTTAGGACAAGTGTTGGTAAGTAGCACGGGGGCGGGTGCGTGCGTTGATGTTTGTTATTTGGTTGCCGATGTACTGTTTATGATGCGTAATATTGGTTCTGATGCGTGGTTGTGTAGTGTAACTCTTGTTTATGTAGTTTTGTATGTCTGGTTAGTGTTGAATGTCCGTCGGTGATAATAGTGTGAATTTTGTGTTGTTGAGCTACTGAGATCTGTTGTAGAATGATGTATGATTGTAGGGAATGTTCGTTAAAGTGAATCTGTTTTGGAAATGTTCGTTGTCTGAATTCGTATGGAGTGTTTGGCGTGTCTCATGAATATTTATTATATCTAGCAGTGCTTATTGAATTTGGACGTTGGGTATTAAAGAGTTTGGATGAATTGGGTCGGGCTCCAATCGTTTGAAATTTGTTGACTATGCCTGTAATGACTAAACTCACTGTGGCGTTGTTGTTAGGATTTGGTATGTTGTGAAAGCATGCTTGATTTATTGTTTTGCTATTAGAATGATGTTTATGTTGTGGAAGCATGCTGAAATGTGTTGGTGAGTTGTGAGATGCATTGAAATCATACTAGTGGTGGTGTTGTTGATGGGCGTTGTGGTGGTTGGTGTTATTGAGGGGTTAGTACTGGAATCTTGGTTGGAGGCTAGAAACGATACGTGGAGTTTTGCAAATTATGAAGTGAATGGGTGAGTGTCAGGGCCTCAGGTATAAATGGTCGGGGGTCGATACGGCAATATTGGATAAAGATAAGTGTCGAGGCCTCGGGTATAAATGGTCGGGGGTCGATGCGAGAAGTCTTTCGGAAGGAGAACTATTGGGGCCTTGGGTATAAATGGTCAAGGGCCAATAGATTGTAAGACATCGAGGCCTCGGGTATAAATGGTCGAGGGTCGATGCACTAGTGTCGGGGCTCTGGGTATAAATGGCCAGGGGCTGACACTACCAAAAGAATGGCTTCGAAGAGCTCGAACAACTGAGGTGATCATAGTTGAATTTGAGGTGTTAGGAAGCCAGGTGGACGGTAATTGTTTTTATAAAGTTGTGGTTAGTATTGGGTATTATAGAGCATGTTTATGGATGAATATATATGTACCAGTAGAGCATGTCCATGGTTGTTCGCATACTGTAATGATAGAGCATGACGATGCATGTTTTTCCTTTATGGTTATGAGCATGATGTTTGTGAGTGCTTGGTGAGGGCTACTTACGGAGTATATTGGATATACTCACCCCCCCTTCTACAATGATTGTTTCAGGTGAAGGTCTCGAGGGTGACCATGCTGATGGGACGGGGGAGACCTGACAAACGAGGATTATAGGCTGCTTAGTTTTTCTTATTTAGTCTAATTCTTTTGTTAGGGCCTTATGTTGTGGCCAATAAACGGATTATGTACCTTTGAATAATTGGGAGATTTTTTCTTGCTGTTAGTTATGCCTCGGGTTAGGTGCCTATTTGAGCTTTATCCCATTTGCTTAGAATCATTTAGATTGAATAATAAACTTGCCTCGTGAAGTAGTTCACGAACGTTGTTGCATGTTTTTTTTTAGATTGGTTTATCGTTAATTTGATGAGGTTTGGAGCTTGAGGATCCGAACCCTAGGGGCTAGGAGGCAGCGGATCCAAATGTTCCCCCGGCAGTTCCTGGAGGGGTAGCACCCCCCGGTTCCGCAGGTAGCACCTCAGGGAGTTCCCTAGGTGAATCCCCAGGTGGCGTTACTAGCTGAGGCATTGCAAGTATTGCTGAATAATGCGAATGGAGCCGGTGGGGCTCAGGCGCAGCAGCCAGCCGCGGGCACAGATTCAACAAGAGGAGGTCCAGTTCATCAGAGATTTCAAACGCTTCGGACCACCCGTTTTCAACGGGGGGGAGTGAGAGGCCTCTGCGGCGGCGGAGGAATGGGTCAGGGAGTTGGAAGCCCTTTATGTGTTTGGGGTGCTCCGACGAATTCAAGGTCCGGGGAGCAGTGTTTATGCTTCGGGGGAGAGCAGTAAACTAGTGGGAGGATTGGTGGGCGGTGGCGGCGCGGAGGACAACAACCAACGCACCCGTCACATGGGCGAGGTTTAAGGACCTACTCTATGAGTACTATTTTCCCGTGACTGTCAGGAACGAAAAACGGGCAGAGTTTCTCCGTCTCAGTCAAGGGAGCCTAACTGTGGCCCAATACGAGAGGAAGTTCACTGAGCTGTCCCGGTTTGGAATGCAATATATTCCTACTGAACAATTAAAGATTGACAAGTTCATTGACGGTTTGCGTAGAGAGATCAAGGGGCTACTTGTTCTCAAGGAACCAACTACTTATGCCGCAGCAGTCAGGTGCGCGTTGGTTATGGACAAATGTCTCGAGGAACCTCAGTCTCAACAGATGATGGGCTCCAACTCGGGGGTCAAGAGGAAATTTGCATCGTTCTCCTCCAATCAACCCTCGAGGGGACACCAGCAGCTTGTGCAAAGGCAGACTGCTTCTCCGGTGTGCCCCACTTGTAAGAGGAGCCATACTGGGGCGTGTTGGGCGGGAAAGAGAATATGTTACAGGTGTCAGAAGGAAGGACATTTTGCAAGGGAGTGTCCGATGACCGGCTCGAATACCCAAGCTTTAGGCCAGAGGATCCCTGCGACAGCGACAACTCAAGGTGGAACCCATAGGGTGCGCGTCTTTGCTCTTACCAGGGGGGATGCTGAGCATGCCGAGGCTGTGGTCACAGGTACCTTCTCTTTGCGAGTCTTGAGCTGTGTGTATATGCTTGTGTTTTATTGCATGCGTGTTACTTTTACAGGGACTGTTTTAGTACTCAGAATGCCTGCTTACGCTTTATTTGACTCGGGGTCTAGTCATTCTTTCATTGCTTCTACTTTTGTTCGGCATGCGGACCACGAGTTAGAATCGTTGGGCTTTTTGTTGTCGGTATCCACTCCGTCAGGATCTGTGTTGGTCACTAGTCAAGTGGTGAAAGGAGGCCAGCTCTCTTTCGATGGTCAGACCGTGGAGGTGAAGTTAATCCAACTGGATATGCAGGATTTCGATGTGATCCTAGGCATGGATTGGTTAGCTGCCAACCGGGCTAACATTGATTGCTCGAAGAAGGAAGTTAGCTTTCGCTTGCCTTCCGGACAAAACTTTACCTTTAAAGGAGCCAAGGCCGGGGTCCCGAGAGTGGTGTCGGCATTGAAGGCCAGCCATCTTCTCCAGCGTGGTGCTTGGGCCTATTTGGCTAGCATTGTGGATACAAGGAAGGTTGTACCGACCATTGAGGCAGTTCGTGTGGTCAATGAGTTCTCTGACGTGTTCCCTGAGGACCTCCCCGGCTTGCCTCCGTCTCGCGAAGTGGACTTTTGTATAGAGTTGCTGCCAGGGACGGCTCCCATCTCGAAAGCACCCTATCGAATGGCTCCGGCAGAGTTGAAGGAGCTGAAGCTACAGTTGGAAGAATTACTCGACAAGGGTTTCATCCGCCCGAGCGTATCCCCTTGGGGTGCGCCCGTGCTCTTTGTTAAGAAAAAGGACGGCTCAATGCAACTTTGTAAAGATTACAGGGAACTAAACAAAGTTACAGTCAAGAACAAGTATCCCCTACCACGCATTGACGACCTTTTTGACCAACTTCAGGGGGCGAAGGTGTTCTCAAAAATAGACTTGCGTTCGGGGTACCACCAGTTGAGGTTAAAGGATGCCGACATCTCGAAGACGGCGTTAAGGACAAGGTATGGCCACTATGAGTTTGTCGTGATGTCTTTTGGACTCACAAATTGTAACGACCCTGAAATTTCGCGCACCTCTAGGTCACATGAACTACCCAACTAATCAGTTTTAGCCTCGATTACAACCTGCCAACTTCCTATGAACATAAACTTATAAAATCAAGCTACAAACCTCATCAAATTAACGATAAACCAATCTAAAAAATGCAACAACGTTCGTGAACTACTTCACGAGGCAAGTTTATTATTCAATCTCAATGATTCTAAGCAAATGGGATAAAGCTCAAATAGGCACCTAACCTGAGGCATAACTAACAACAAGGAAAAATCTCCCAATTATTCAAAGGTACATAATCCGTTTATTGGCCACAACATAAGGCCCTAACAAAACAATTAGACTAAATAAGAAAAACTAAGCAGCTTATAGTCCTCGCTTGTCAGGTCCCCCCCGTCCCATCAGCAAGGTCACCCTCGAGTCCTTCACCTGAAACAATCATTGTAGAAGGTGGGGTGAGTATATACAATATACTCCGTATGTAGCCCTCACCAAGCACTCACAAACATCATGCTCACAACCATAAAGGAAAAACATGCATCGTCATGCTCTATCATTACAGTATGCGAACAACCATGGACATGCTCTACTGGTACATATATATTCATCCATAAACATGCTCTATAATACCCAATACTAACCACAACTTTATAAAAACAATTACCGTCCACCTGGCTTCCTAACACCTCAAATTCAACCATGATCACCTCAGTTGTTCGAGCTCTTCGAAACCATTCTTTTGGTAGTGTCAGCCCTTGGCCATTTATACCCAGAGCCCCGACACTAGTGCATCGACCCTCGACCATTTATACCTGAGGCCTCGATGTCTTACAATCTATTGGCCCTTGACCATTTATACCCAAGGCCCCAATAGTTCTCCTTCCGAAAGACTCCTCGCATCGACCCCCGACCATTTATACCCGAGGCCTCGACACTCATCTTTATCCAATATTGGCGTATCGACCCCCGACCATTTATACTCGAGGCCTCGATACCCAATTAGTGACGTATCAGCCCCCAACCATTTATACCCGAGGCCCTGACACTCACCCATTCACTTCATAATTTGCAAAACTCCACATATCATTTCTAGCCTCCAACCAAGATTCCAGTACTAACCCCTTAATACCACCAACCACCACAACGCCCCCCAACAACACCACCACTAGTATGATTTCAATGCATCTCCCACTCCCCAATACATTTCAGCATGCTTCCACAACATAAACATTATTCTAATAGCAAAACAATAAACCAAACATGCTTTCACAACATACCAAATCATGACAACAGCGCCACAGTGAGTTTAGTCATAACGGAGCATAGTCAACAAATTTCAAACGATTGGGGCCCAACACAATTCATCCGAACACTTAATATCCAACGTCCATAAAAACACTACTAGATATAATAAAACTCATTAGACACGCCAAACACTTCATACGAATTCAGACAACATACATTTCCAAAATAAATTTCACTTTAACGAACATTCCCTACAATCATACGTCATTCTACCATAGATCTCAGCAGTTCAACAATGCAGAATTTCACACTATTAACACCGACAGACATTCAACAGTAACCAGGCATACAAAACTACATAAACAAGAGTAGCACTGCACAACCACGTATCCGAACCAATATTAAGCATCATAGACAGTACATCGGCAACCAAATAACATACACCAACTCATGCACCCGCCCCCGTGCTACTTACAAACACTTGTCCTAAAGCTCCTAAGCTTGTTGAGCACTTCCTACTACAAAAGAGCACGATCTCGAGGTTAGTAACCAATTAGAAACATTTAGTTATAAACGAAACCGAGTTTAGGTAGAGTCGTTACCTACTAACCCACACTAAAACAACTTGGGTTAGGAGTGGGTTGGCGTCGAAGGGGTTCGGGCTCCCGATCTGAGTTCAAAAGGCCTTAAGCTTGCTGTCCCGACGTCTAAAAGTGATCAGTAATGCTGATTTGGGTCCGATTAGAGGTGGGTCAACGCCGAACCCATGCCGAAAAGAGTGGGTAATGCCGATTTGGGTTCGAATGAGAGGGGGTCAACGTCGAACGTCACCGGAAGGCCGGAAAACGTCACCAAACTCGTTGGGCTTCACGAGTTCGGACTGTTGGGGGCTGTCGAAGTTTGCTGCACGCAGGAAAGGTCACGCGCCGCCAGTGTACGACGTCGGTGCCGCTGGAATTCGCCGCAACTCCTCGAGTCACCGTCGGGTTCGTTGCTCTTAGCGCCGCCGCACACTGCTACAGGCCGCCGCCGTCGGAGTCGTTGAGGGACGAGAGGGTTACCGCCAAACCAAACACGCCGCCGTCGAGGTAAGGCTGGGATTTGCGCCGCCGTGAGGAGAATAATAGATTGGGGTCGCCGGATCTGGAGCAAAAGGGTGATGCAAGCGAATCGCCAGAGAGTTGCCAAGTTCGTGGGTCCACCGTTCGCCGCTGCTGTCGGGGAGGAAACTCGAAACGACGCTTTGCCGTGTGCTTCGCCGGAGAACAAAAAAAGAGGAGCTGCCGGCTGAACAGAAGAGAGGAGGAGAAACTTGGGGGGGGGGGGGGCTGTCGGCTAAGAAACAAAGGGAGGGAAAGAGGAAAAAGAAAAGTGTTAGGGTTTCCCCATTTTGTTTTGATTTAAAACAATTTTCCCATTAAGCCCAATCATCCAAGCCCAAACCCAAAGAAGGAGGAGTCCATTCCTATCAACCCAAGACCCAACATACGAAGCTCGGTTAATAAACATTTAATTGGATTGTTAGAGCCCGATAATTATCGATAAATTAAATTAACATTCACTTTGAAATTTAAATGAAAAAAAATCTCCCGATTCGAGACTAACTGACCTGAGGGACTCGGGGCGTTACACAAATGCTCCGGCAACCTTTATGGATCTAATGAATCGGGTCTTTAAGGAGTATTTAGATTCTTTTGTCATCGTGTTCATCGACGACATCCTGATATACTCCAAGACTGAGCAGTGCCACGAAGAACATCTCAGACAGGTTTTGACTATACTACGGGAAAATAAGTTGTATGCCAAGTTTTCAAAGTGTGAGTTCTGGCTGGACCAAGTGGCTTTCCTAGGGCACATAGTCACCAACGAAGGTATTGCAGTAGACCCCACCAAGGTAGAAGCTGTTAGCAATTGGCCAAGACCTAGTTCAGTTACAGAGATTCGTAGCTTCCTCGGCTTGGCTGGTTATTACAAAAGTTCATCCAGGATTTCTCTCGGACAGCGGCACCGTTGACGCAGTGAGAGTTGACTCGTAAGAATGCTACCTTCACTTGGAGCAGCGAGTGTGAGGAGGCTTTCCAAGAACTGAAAAGAAAGCGTTTGGTGTGCACCGGTGTTAACTGTCCCCGATGGGACGGAAGGTTTGGTGGGTTACAGTGACGCCTCGCGAAGGGGCTTGGGATGTGTACTGATGCAACATGGGAAAGTTATAGCTTATGCTTCTCGACAACTGAAGGCGCATGAGCTTAACTATCCCACTCATGATTTAGAATTAGCAGCAGTGGTCTTCGCCTTAAAGTTGTGGAGACACTACCTCTACGGAGAGAGAATTCAGGTCTTCACGGATCATCAAAGTTTGAAGTACCTTTCACTCAGAAGGAGCTTAACTTGAGACAGAGACGGTGATTAGAGTTGGTGAAGGATTATGATTGTGAGATTAGTTACCATCCGGGTAAGGCAAACGTGGTGGCTGATGCTCTAAGTAGAAGGGCGACAAGTGTGGCATCTCTGGTTGCGAGCTGTAGTCCAATGCACAGCGAGTTGGAACGCTTGGAAGTAGAGCTGACGGTGGATGATGTCTCCGCACTGTTGGCTCGACTCTTAGTGGAACCCAGTCTGAGACAGCGGATCACTGTTGCCCAAAAGGAAGACCCTAGCTTGGCCAAAGGCTTTGATATGGTGGGCCATGGGGATTTCACTCTCTCAGGTGAGGCAGCCTTGCTTTTTTGCGGAAGGTTGTATGTGCCAAAGGATTATTCTTTGAGGAAGGATTTATTGGGGAGAGGCACACAATACTCCTACTCGGTCCATCCAGGAAGTACCAAAATGTACCAAGACCTCAAGAAACATTACTGGTGGCATAACATGAAGAGGGAAATAGCTCAGTTTGTTAGCAAGTGTTTGACTTGCCAACAGGTAAAGGCTTCGAGACAGAGACCTGCTGGATTGCTGCAACCTTTGAGCATACCAGTCTGGAAGTGGGACGATGTGGCTATGGACTTCATTACAGGACTACCAATAACGGTTAAGGGATTCACTGTGATTTAGGTAGTTGTAGATCGTTTAACCATGTCCGCTCACTTTATTCCCGGCAAGGCAACGTATACAGTAGAAAAATGGGCGGAACTGTATTTACAGGAAATTGTCAGGCTACATGGTATACCGGTATCCATAGTGTCCGATCGAGACCCGCGTTTCACCTCGACTTTTTGGCGGAGTCTACACAAGTCCCTGGGCACTAAGTTGGACTTTAGCACGGCGTTTCACCCCCAAACCGATGGTCAGACGGAGCGCGTGAACCAGGTTTTAGAGGACATGCTCAGAGCTTGCATGTTAGACTTTGGTGGTAGTTGGGACAAGTACCTCTACCTAATAGAGTTCGCTTATAATAACAGTTTTCAGGCCACGATTGGGATGGCCCCATACAAGGCACTATATGGGAAGGAGTGTCGATCTCCGGTTAATTGGGACGAAGTCGGAGAAAGAGTTCTCTTGGGACCAGATTTGGTGCAGGCGACTAACAGTGCCATTCAAAAGATCAGGGGAAGGATGCAAGTCGCACAGAGCCGTCAAAAGAGTTATGCAGACGTCAGGCGTAAAGAGCTCGATTTTGTGGTAGGTGAACGGGTGTTTCTTCGTGTGGCACCCGTAAAGGGGATTTTGCGTTTTCGGAAGAAGGGCAAGCACAGTGCAAGGTTCATTGGGCCTTTTGAAATTTTGGAACGTATCGGGCCGGTCGCATATAGGTTTGCCTTGCCACCATCGTTGGCAGCAGTGCACAATGTGTTTCATGTGTCTATGTTGAGGAAGTACATTCATGACCCTTCGCACGTCTTGGACCCTGAACCATTACAACTGGATGAGTCCTTATGCTACGAGGAGATACCCGTCAGAATTTTGGCAAGAGAAACCAAGTTGTTCAGAAACCGGACGATTCGCTTGGTTAAGGTTTTGTGGAGAAACCACCAAGTGGAAGAAGCTACTTGGGAGCGAGAGGACGATATCAAGGCGAGATACCCGGAACTGTTAGAACAGTCAACTTTCGGGGACGAAAGTTTTTGAAGGAGGGAAGCCTGTAACGCCCCGAGTCCCTCAGGTTAGTTAGTCTCGAATTGGGAGATTTTTCTTTTAATTTTCAAAGTGAACGTTAATTGAATTTATTTATTTTTATCGGCCTCTAAAATTCAATTAAATTAATAATTACTGGATTCCGTGTGATGGGTCTCGTTTAGGAGGGGGGTAGATTTCTTATCTTTGGGCTTGGACTTATTGGGCCCCTTTGGGTTATTTTGTTTTTAAAACAAAGGGAAAAAGGAAGGAAACAAAGACAAAACCCTAGCCCATTCCTTCATTTCTTCTTCTTTTTTTCCTCTTTTTTTTCTTCTTCCCCATTCCTAGCCCTAGCCGACAGCCCCCCCCCCCCCAAACTTCTTATTCTTCTTGGAGCAGCCCACGCCGGCGGCCCCTTTCTTCTCTGGCCAAGCGGCACAACAGCTCCACGCCGGCGGCCCGACTTCGCCAATAGCAGCGCACGAACCGGCTCTCCACGGCGACGCGGCGTCTTCGCACGAACCACGGCGCGGCGACGACTCCACGATCGGCCGGCACTCCATGAACCACGAACAGCGGCAGCATAACAGCCACCGGAATCCGACGCCAGCAGCACTTCCTTCGACGTGAACAGTAGCCTTCTGGTGAAGTTCGACGCTGCCTCACACGCAACCGAAGCTCAATCTAATTACCCACTCTTTTCGGCATGGGTTCGACGTTGACCCACCTCTAGTCGGACCCAAATCAGCATTACTCATCACTTTTAGACGTCGGGACAGCAAGCTTAAGGCCTTTTGAACTCAGATTGGGAGCCCGAACACCTTCGACGTCAACCCACTCCTAACCCAAGTTGTTTTAGTGTGGGTTAGAAGGTAACGACTCTACCTAAACTCGGTTTCGTTTATAACTAAATGTTTCTAATTGGTACTAACCTCGAGATCATGCTCTTTTGAAGTAGGAAGTGCTCAACGAGCTTAGGAGCTTTAGGACAAGTGTTGGTAAGTAGCACGAACGCGGGTGCGTGCGTTGATGTTTGTTATTTGGTTGCCGATGTACTGTTTATGATGTGTAATATTGGTTCTGATGCGTGGTTGTGTAGTGTAACTCTTGTTTATGTAGTTTTGTATGTCTGGTTAGTGTTGAATGTCCGTCGGTGATAATAGTGTGAATTTTGTGTTGTTGGGCTACTGAGATCTGTTGTAGAATGATGTATGATTGTAGGGAATGTTCGTTAAAGTGAATCTGTTTTGGAAATGTTCGTTGTCTGAATTCGTATGGAGTGTTTGGCGTGTCTCATGAATATTTATTATATCTAGAAGTGCTTATTGAATTTGGACGTTGGGTATTAAGAGTTTGGATGAATTGGGTCGGGCTCCAATCGTTTGAAATTTGTTGACTATGCTCTTTTATGACTAAACTCACTGTGGCGTTGTTGTTAGGATTTGGTATGTTGTGAAAGCATGCTTGATTTATTGTTTTGCTATTAGAATGATGTTTATGTTGTGGAAGCATGCTGAAATGTGTTGGTGAGTTGTGAGATGCATTGAAATCATACTAGTGGTGGTGTTGTTGATGGGCGTTGTGGTGGTTGGTGTTATTAAGGGGTTAGTACTGGAATCTTGGTTGGAGGCTAGAAACGATACGTGGAGTTTTGCAAATTATGAAGTGAATGGGTGAGTGTCAGGGCCTCGGGTATAAATGGTCGGGGGCTGATACGTCACTAATTGGTATCGAGGCCTCGGGTATAAATGGTCGGGGGTTGATGCGAGGAGTTTTTCGGAAGGAGAACTATTGGGGCCTTGGGTATAAATGGTCAAGGGCCAATAGATTGTAAGACATCGAGGCCTCGGGTATAAATGGTCGAGGGTCGATGCACTAGTGTCGGGGCTCTGGGTATAATGGCCAGGGGCTGACACTGCCAAAAGAATGGTTTCGAAGAGCTCGACAACTGAGGTGATCATAGTGAATTTGAGGTGTTAGGAAGCCAGGTGGACGGAATTGTTTTTATAGGTTGTGGTTAGTATTGGTATTATAGAGCATGTTTATGGATGAATATATGTACCAGTAGAGCATGTCTATGGTTGTTCGCATACTGTAATGATAGAGCATGACGATGCATGTTTTTCCTTTATGGTTGTGAGCATGATGTTTGTGAGTGCTTGGTGAGGGCTACTTACGGAGTATATTGGATATACTCACCCCCCTTTCTACAATGATTGTTTCAGGTGAAGGACTCGAGGGTGACCATGCTAATGGGACGGGGGAGACCTGACAAAGGAGGACTATAGGCTGCTTAGTTTTTCTTATTTAGTCTAATTCTTTTGTTAGGGCCTTATGTTGTGGCCAATAAACGGATTATGTACCTTTGAATAATTGGGAGATTTTTCCTTGCTGTTATGTTATGCCTCGGGTTAGGTGCCTATTTGAGCTTTATCCCATTTGCTTAGAATCATTTAGATTGAATAATAAACTTGCCTCGTGAAGTAGTTCACGAACGTTGTTGCATGTTTTTTTTAGATTGGTTTATCGTTAATTTGATGAGGTTTGGAGCTTGATTTTATAAGTTTATGTTCATAGGAAGTTGGCAGGTTGTAATCGGGGCTAAAACTGTTTAGTTGGGTAGTTCATGTGACCTAGAGGTGCGCGAAATTTCTGGGTCGTTACAATGCAAGTGCAAGTGTACACTATTCTCGCCAGTTGTAGGATAAACAAGGTCAAAATTTATAGTGACTATGTATTAGACTCTAAGTGTGCATCAAAAGGATACCAAAAATACAAATAAAAGATAATAAATTGTTGTACTTAAAACTAGATGAACTAATATAAAAATACAGAGACAAACTCCAAGAGAAAAAATATTGTAAACATAGATGCTCGAGGAAAAAATGCTTTAGCATAACAAATAGAAAGGGTGAATAGATAATGAGATTAAAATGGGCGAGATTATTATATGCTTTAACTCGCTCACAAGAGACACTCTAGCATGTAAACACAACTGCTTAAACCGACTTGGTTCCCTTCCGAGATACTCATAAATGACTATTTACAACTTTTGTTGCTAAATATAAGTATGGTTAGGTGGACCTTATCCATAAGCATCCACAAATCTATAAGAGAAAAGTAGTCTAACCACAAATAGAGTCAGACACGCTATTTATAAACCCTTCTGAGTCATACAAGAGTAAACAAACTGATGAAGGTGGCCAACAAAATCAGTAAGATGAAAAAATTCATACAACTCTATTTAACAGCAGTAAGAATGAGCTAGAAACCCTCTGTTTACGAGTTACAGTAAGGGATCTCCCCCGAAAATGGAGTTCAGTTCATGGGGAATGGGAAAAATACAATGGGTAAAGAGAAGAAGCAATCTATTTTATTAAAAAGCACTATAAAATCCTCTGCATCCTCCAACTCAATGAAGAACCAACAGCTCCAGCTTCCTTCCATCAACTTCTCCTAAAAAATGGGGGAAGCTTTTCCTTGTCTTCAGCACCGATTAAGAATAACTTCCTCTTTTGGGATCTGTTTTGTCGGCTGGGTCAGGATAAACTTTTATGTCATACCTCAATTTTAGGTCAACACACCAGTTCTTGTACGAATGTGGTAAAAAATCAAGTGCAAGAAAATTACTGTACTACCAGACTTGTGGCTGCATAAGACCACTCTAGTAGACATCTCTAGCACAACAAAGCTCCAACATTTCTCTAATATTTCAGCTCAGCTACACTTCGAAACTTCTCATAATTCTTAGGTAAATTCATTAGCACATGGATTTATAACATAGTAATTACCTTTTCCACTCAATTCCTTACTTTAGCATGCTATTTAGACAGAGATCCACACATTAACGCATAGATTAATCCAATTATTTACTAAAATAACTCTCTTTTGGAGAGTTATCACACCTTCAAATTTGACGCATTGCTTGTTTTCCAACAAGACCACATCTACAAACCATGAAAACGGAATACTTTACAAAGCCATAGACAAGTATCTCGTTTCCTACCTTCCTTCTTAATTTTGCCAGCAAAGCCAACACAAAATGCAATCTCTACAGCCTGCTCTACCAAGGATACTAAAGAAAGTAGCTATGATTTTGCTCTCACTCTAGAGGAGGCTACTTCCTTTTGCTCCAACCTCGCTCTAGACTCCTTTTAAAAAACGCACCTTACCTACCGATTCATTTCTCAAATTCCCTTTTGCGTGCCAGAAACCATTAACTCTTTTATTACTTGTTTGGGATCTCAACTATAGGCTACTAGTCCTTTTTAATCTTGTAGCCTCTCATAACATATGATTTTTTTTTTAAAAGATTTTTGAATCACAAGATTAGAAAAATTCATAGTTGTACGACATATAAGCTAGAAGAAGCGAAAAGTAAACAGAACTCGCACACCTGCAAACTTAAAAGCTTGCATTTTCCCCAACGCAACTAAGGACAAGATCATAAAATGCTCCAACATACCTCCAAACTTAAAGCGAAGAAAATCTGAAGTGACAACTGTACTTTCGCTAAGCTGAACAGTATTGTACGTGTATGGACAGAATGCTGATGTTTAAAGGGTCAAAGGTTCAAAAGAGTAATACAAAAGTAGGGCCTAGACCTGGATAGGTGATCCAAAGAAAATTTTCATCCAAAGTGCTTGATGTTTATAACTAGTACTAACAGGACGATGTTGGGCATTAGTACTAACACTTTAACTAGAGAGGGAACAAAATCATTGCTACCTGCAATTAAATGCCCTAGCATAGAAAGATTTTCATAACTACACCTGAGCTGGCATTACTACTACTTAATAGAATAGGAGAAGAGACAAGATGCAAAATACACATGACTAGCAGAAATATGCACCGTTCATTCCATTTTGTTTTTTTCATTTCACTATGGGGGAACTGAACTAAATAAAAAAAACTAAATTCAATGGATTTAAATTGTAGAATAAGTAAAAAAACAGAAATTTAAAACATCATGGGGTGGGGCCAAATTCATAAGAGCAAAAGGAAAGAGACTTTCTTTTGCGGTCAAATAGTGGTTTCATGCTCGCTCTGTTCTCCTTCTAATGAGCTGCCAACTGGCTGATGTTTCCTTTCGGACTCAATACTCTCTTTCAATAGATTCTTTATGGTTGTGAGCAGGGTGTAAGATGCTGAGGAAGATTCAGCTAAGTGGTTCAGTGCTGCCTAGCTCTCCTCCTCTCTCTTCTTGAAATACCCTGTGAAAGCATTGAGGGGTTGCTCCAGCCGGGTGCGCTACTTCATAATTTTAGATTACTGAGCCATCATTTCATTGATTGCTCATAGGGGAGCAACATCTCGTCGACAGACTTCTGGAGCATCAACCGCCTCAAAAAAGCCTTGTTGATCACCAACTTGTCCTTGTGAAGCTCTTCGTTATTCAAAACAGGGGCATCTTGGTGCAAATAGAGCTTTGTGATCAGGCTTGGAAAGAACAATCGGCCAGTCTTCTTTGAAGCACGCTAGATGATCTAGCAGTAGATAATTTGCCCTACATCTATTGATTTGTCCTCCAACAGATAAGCCAGTAGCAACACCCTCTCGTTCGTGATGGAAGAGTCTTGGGTTGTAGGCATAATCTTGCATTTAAGAACATATAGCCGCACATTGGCCTCAGGGTTATAAATGCTGACATCAATAAGCGAGCGCCCTGGGATGTAACAGTCCACGTGGCCTCTTCTGTTTCTACCACTCAGAGAACATGGTCCAATGCCTTTAGCATGGGTTACTACACCTGGTCATTGAACTCCACTCTTGGCCAGTGACCAGTCGATTTCCACCTCCCTTACCACTGTGCGCCCGAGGTTGTTAGTGTAGGGATTGAATCCCGTAATGGAAGCGCCGGAACGCTTGTGCTTTGATTTTGTTTTAGAAATACAACAAAGAAAAGGTACAAGCATTATTAAACGGAAGTAGTGAAAGATACCTTTGAAGACACTTCTTGAATGTAGATACCAATACTACCAAGAAGTTTTTTTCACTATTCTCTGGATGTTAAGAACTCGGCTTGTGGGAACCGTCTTAAATTGAGATGGAGATCGAGAGATTGAGAGGGAGGTTTCTCGTTAGAGTTTTGGAAACTCGTTCAACCAAACTAAAAAAAAAAGGGGAGAACCTCCCTCTTATAAGGAAGGGGGAGGGATGGGGAAGTCACCACTTCCCCACCCACCACCTCCCCACTTCCCACCATTAATCGTGGGAAGTGGGAGGTTTTCCCCTTCTTTTTTTCTTTTATTTATTTTAATTAAAACAATTTTAATTAAATTAATAATTAATTAAATCAAATTTAATTTAATTTAATTAAATCTAATTTAATTTAATTTAATTAAATCTAATTTAATTCAACCCAATTAACATAACCCATTAATTTACTTAATTTAATTAAATTAAACTTAAATTAATCAACCATATTAGAATCAAGTTCTAATATCCATATCTTTCGTAACTTTGAATCCAATTCAAAATTAACTTTTTACCATTATGTATAAACATACATATATTAATTGCATCTCATACAATTAACTTTACAAATTTGAACAATTCTAATTCTTTTCAATACTAAATGTTCTTAACTATCCTTTACGGGCTAGTAAGAGGACTTAATGGACCTACAAATCAGAAGCTCCAACGATAGGAGAATAATTGATTAAACTCATTAACCACATTAATCAACATTCTTTAACTATCGGTCACTCCACTAAAGACTCACAACTACACTCTTCATACTGTAGAGTATTTTGCGTCCACGGATTTTGACTATTATCAGTAAGTCAATCCTTCACAAATATTCGTAACCACAGCTGGGACAATTACCATTTCACCCATATGTTACATCTTGGACCTTAAGTACTACTTATCCTCTAATGAACAACCCAGTTATGGTCCGACCAATAACTGGAAGTCCCTCTCGGGCCAATGAGTTCCATCTTGTGTAGTTATGTTTCTAGCTCCCCACTCTGTCTCGTCCCCAAAATTGTAGTAATATTGAGTCGGCGACTTGGGCCACTCTTACCCATACAAATCAAAGAACGAGCCATAACATGCAGGAATCCATAACTCACTCGAGATTGAGATCAAGTACCTAGTCATCCTATTGAAATATTAATCTATTAGCCAACGGTGTTACTGCTAAAGATTTAATTATTCCATGGTCCGGTCTTATACAAACTCATTCTATAGGATACCCCCACTCGTATGTCTCCACACGAACGACCTGAATCAAGTCAATTGTAACGATTATAAAATGGGTTGTATCCATAGTGTTACTAGGATAAGGTAGCTAATGAGTTTAACGTTAAAGGTCTGAACCTTTTTATTGACATCTCTTTTCCGCTTGTAGGTTCATTTGCAACCTACAGGTTTTACCCCATCAGGTTGATCCACAAGCTCTCAAATGCAATTGGAGTACATAGATTCCATTCATTGATCCAATGTTTTGACCCATTCATCTTTCTCAACATCTTTCAATGCAGGTTTATAAGACAACAAGTCCTCAAAGCCATCATCAAGTGTGACGACCTGGAATTCTATTAATCCCACGTAACGGTCAGGCTAAGTTATAACCCTCCCACTACGTTGAGGACCTCTCAAATCTTATGAAGTTTGATGCTGGCTCAATGCACTGACTCTATCAACAACCCTTGTTAATGATCCAGTAGTATCAGCAACTATTTTTGTCGTACTGATAACTTCATTGGAAATTTCATTTAATACCATTTTACTACATGATTTATGATCGCTTACGTGGTTTTCTTCTAGGAAATTAGCATTTGTCGATACAAATACTTTATTTTCCTTCGAATCGTAGAAGTAACCACCTCTCGTTTCTTTGGGATAACCTACAAATAGGCATACCTTTGAACATGGTCCCAATTTTTGTGGGTTTGCCACAAGCACTAGTGTTGGACGTTCCCAAACTCTTAAATGTCTTAAACTAGGTTTACGACCTCTCCAAAGTTCAAATAGTGTTCCACAAACACTCTTTGATGGAACATTATTCAATATATTGTTGGGTTTTATGCCCTAAACTCGTAGATTGTAAACATAAAAAAAATATTGATTCAATAAAGTTGTTATTGATAGAATTGCATTAACCCAAATCCAATAAACTAACATCTGAGGTTATGTCATGTAACTAGAACAGTATATAACAGATATACAGTATATATTTAATATACAGCGTATATATTTGATATACATTATATATTCGATAGATAGGTGGATAATGTTCCAGTGGTAACAACCTAAAGGGTTTATAGTATATGGATAAGGTTGGGTACCTTATCCTGACAACACTATGGATACGGCCCACTTTGTAATAGTTACAAATGACTTGATCCATGTTGTTCGTGTGGAGACATGCGAGTGGGGGTATCCTATACAATGAGTTTGTATAAGACCGGACCACGAAATAGCCAATCTTTAGATGTAACACCGTTAACTAATAGATTAATATTTCAATAGGATGACCAAGTAACTCAATCTCAACCCTGAGTGAGTTATGGACTCCTACCTGTTAGGGCTCGTTCTTTAATTTGTATGGGTGAGAATGGCTCCAGTCGCCGACTCAATATGGGGACGAGCCCGAGCGGGGAGCTGAGAACATAACTACACAAGATGGAATTCACTCATTCCTGACTCTAGGGTAAGTAGATGAGTATTCTCTTAAGTGCTGACTCCGGGACTTGAACAAGGGGCCTCACCCTCTCACTAGTCTGAGAGGGACTTCCGGTTATTGGTAGGGACCATAACCGGGTTGTTCATTAGAGGATCAGCGGTACTTAAGGCATAAGATGTAACATAGGGGTAAAACGGTAATTTGACCCAACTGTGGTTACGAAACTCGTGAAGGATTTACTTACCGATAATGGTAAAAAATCCATGGATGTAAAATATTCTACAGTGAGAAGACTGCAAGTGTAGGTCTTTAGTGGAGTGACCGACAGTTAATGAATGTTGATTAATATGATTAATGAGTTTAATCAATTAATCTAGTATCGTTGGAGCTTCCGATCTGTAGATCCATTAGATCCCCTTGCTAGCTCGTAAAGGATAGTTAAGAACAGTTAGTTTTGAAAAAAAAATTGAATTGTTCAAATTAGTTCAAGGGAATGAAATTTAATTGTATGAGATGTAATTAATATAATGTATGATCATACATTATAATATAAAGTTAATTTTAAATTGGATTCAAAATTAAGAAAGAGATGTATATTGGAATTTGATTCTAATATGGTTAATTAATTTAAGTTTAATTTGATTAAATATGATTTAATTAAATTAATGGGATATGTTGATTAATTTAATTGAATTAATATTTAATTAAATTAATGACTTATGTTAATTTGGTTAATTTAAATTTGATTTAATTTAATTTAATTAATAATTCTTTTTTTGGTAATTAATTAAATATGATTTAATTAATTATTGATTTAATTAAAATAGTTTTAATTAAATTAAAATAAAAAGAAAAATAAATAAATGGAAATGGGCGGAAAAACCTCTCATTCCCACTTCCCACCATTAATGGTAGAAAGTGACTTCCCTACCACTCTTCCTCCCTTAAAAAAGGGAGCCTCTCCCCTTCCATTTTGTCCCCCCAGTTCCTCAGAAGATCTCTCTCGCTCTCTTGTTTTTCCTTCCAATTATAAGACGGTTCTCACAAATCGAGTTTTTAACGTCCAGTAAATAGCGAAGAAGACTTTGTGGTGGCGTTGATATCTACATTCAAGAGGTGTCTTCAAAGGTACATATCACTAACTTCCTTTTATTCATACTTATATGTCTTTTCTTTGTTGTAATTCTAAGACAAGATCGAAGCACAAGTGTTCGCGCGCTTCCGCTACGGGATCCGATTCCTTCATATATAAACTGTAGTCTCCACTACATAACCCCAAAATGAGTCAGGCAACTGAGCATAGCTCATCATTGACTGAACTATGTCTAATAGATTCTGTTTTCTCCTTTCTGACACACCATTTTCTTGTGGTGTACTGAGTGCTAAGAGTTGGAAAGCGATTTTGTGTTCTATCATATTGTAACGCCCCAGGAATTTCACCCTTTCCAAACAGGGACCGTTACTAAGACTACCTAAAATTTTCACATAAACAAGAGAATTATCTTCACCACAATACTAAGCAATAAAGCTACCACGCTTCTCCTGCGCTACTTTAATCTTCAACACTCACGAGAGCTTGAACAATTAGAACAGCAACACTAAAGTTTTAAGAGAAACTCACATCCTATACAGATAAACCATTTAATACCGACTTCACATTAACCAAACCCTTCAAGGAAACCTTTACTAACTATAAACCATCCACTAAATGAATATTAACATCTCGAATGGCAATGAAGCAAAAACTAAATCAAGTACGGTCAACTTAAACAAATGTATTCATAAATATCCTAAGTAGATTACAATCTCGTAGTTCAAGAGGCTAACAAAATTAATGCTCTAAAAGAATAATGAATCGGCAACCTTACAACATCCTTTAGACAATAGAACTAAACAAAACCAACCACTACCAACTCAACTACAGGATTAAATGGCCACCACTATCCTAACTAAAAGAAATTAATTGCATGCAGCAAAGCTAATGGTCCTTCCGATCAAGCCTCCTCCTCGCCATCACCAGCCCAAGAGCTAGCTCGATACCTGCAAACTGGAGGGGAAAAGAGGGATGAGTACAACCACAGTACTCAGTAAGCAGCCCTTATCTGAAGGGTCATGCACAAACCCATTCACTTTGTAACTTTCATAACTCCACATATCATTTCTACCCTCCAACCAGGATTTCAGTACTACTTCCCTAATAACACCAACCACCACAAAGCCCAACAACAACACAACCACTAGTAAGATTTCAATGCATCACGGGTCGCAGTGACACAAAGTTTGACAACAACCAACCTGCTCACAGCATAGCGCACACAAAGCTTCAACAAACAACCCTATGACATTCTTCACATAACATGCTTTTCACAACATAACAAATCCTAATCACTTCCAACCAACCATACAATATCAGTAAGTTCCTAAAGTTGCAGACAACAAACATGAATACCAGTAATATACATGTCCAATATATAAAATAACCGCAAGTTACAATAATAGCATCGACCTCACAAACCTGTCCAACAATTAAAATAATAAGAGAAACATGTTTATAATGTAAAATCAGCAAAAACAATTTCTATTAACACACATCAACGCACAAACCCACCCCCGTGCTACTTATTTTGTTATGTCCCAACATTCTCATAAGAGTCCTACTTGCTACTACGCCATGCCTCATGCATCAACAATCTCATAACAGTCCAATATGCGATACACCAAAATGATCATATGTAAAATCCAATCAATCTAAAATAGTCTAACATGATCCAACAGCTCCAGCAGGCATCGTTCACAGAAAAAGCACAATCAACCACTTAACCAAAATATAATTGATAAATATCCAGCATTCATCAAACACAACCGATTTCTCATAAATATTCAATACGATTTCGAAACAACAGATTATAGTACCGGTATACAAATTTCATCATGAAAACCAATTACAACATAATAGCAATTCAATCATAGTCATCCAGGATTACCTGGCTACAATTTATTCACACAACCACATACTTTTCCCAAGATATATCAACAGTTTTATCAACAATGGAGTTTACTAAATGATAACAACAACAAGCGACATGCAAGTATCACACATGGGCCCACGAGCAAACAACCATATCATATCAGCACACAAGAACCAATCCCTCCAGTAAGAAACTACTTACAACAAAGAACCTAACACTCCTAAGCTCCGCCAAAAACTTCCTAAAACAAAGATACAAGCTTGAGTTAGAATCCTAACATAAACACATAAATCAAATCCAACAACGGGTCTAAGTGAGTCATTACTTACTAACTTCCACCGAATGGTTCCCTAAAATCAATTGGGTTAAAACTGGGTCAAAGTGGAATAAGCTCGGTACTTCAAAACGGAGTTCGAAAATGCTTGAGCTTGCTGGTCCGATGTCGAAATGCGATGGGTACTGCAAATCGACCTTCGTTTGGATGTGGGTAACCACTTAATAGATGCCGAAGGGGTGGGTATCGCAAATCGACTTCGTAGAAGGGTGGGTATCACGAACTGAGCTTCATTTAGGTGTGAGTCAACACCAAAAGTCGTCGAGAGGAAGAAAACGTCGCAAATCTGGGCTAAACACAAGCTAGTCGCTTCTGTCCGTGTTGGGGAGGGGGATTACAGGTACGAGGGCGTCGAACAACGTAACGTCGAAGGGAAAGCCGCGGTCGAGATAGTCGGATCTGACGAGAACCGCTGCTGTTTTGAGGGGTTGCACATCGTCGCTTGGAACACGTCAGACTTGCTCGTGATCCACTCGATTTTGACCACAATCGAGTTGTCGGGCACTGGGTTCGTGGGAGAGCCTCGGATCTGATGGTCGGAGGCAGGCGGCTATCAGATCGTGCTGGAATCCGTAAGAGTTATCGCGCACGAACACCAAATGGTTGTCGCGGGTCTTGTTGCAGAACCACCGGAGGAGTGATGGGCATGGGTCACCGGCCGCTGGGTCCAAAGAATCACCGCCACTGTGCCGTTGCGTGCAGAATCGTCGGTTGTTGTTCGTTGTTGCTGCTTGCCGGAGAAGAAGGCTGAGCAGGGTGGTCTGGCGGCTACCAAGAGGGAGAGGAAGAAAGAGATCCTAGGGCTTCTTGTTTTTGTTTTGTTTTTTTTTTCCTTTTCTTTTGTTTGTTTGTTTTCACTAAAATCTCAAATCCCTAATTTTTAAAAGGAAGCCCAACAAAACCACAATGGCCAAAACAAGAAGCTCCAAAATGACACTTACGTTCAACAAATAAAACCCACCACAACCCGAAATAAAATAGTTAACTTAAACTCTAAAACCCAAGAATTTAAATAAAAAAAAAAAGTGAAAATCGAATTTCCCAAAAACCTTTGATTTAAGATTTAATTAAAAATCTCCTTCAAAACTCGATAACTTAATTTATCTTAATCCAACAAAATTAAACTTAAATTATAGTTTACCTAGAACTAGAATTCTAATGTAGAAGTCCAAAAATTTAATTACCAGCTTAGGGAAAAAATCCAAAGGCACCATTTATCCAAAAATAAACGAGCCAGAGAACACGGGGCGTTACACATATAATCTTGGAATCTTAATTGTAACGCCCTCGAATTTCAACATCACTTTCCAGGTAACTTTAGCAAACTCCCTGTTCAACCCCTCCCCAATAAGGAAAACATAAAAACAACTATCGTAAAGACAAATGTGTAGATTCATAATGCAACCAACTCCTAAAAGAAATTCACCTGCCCTCAGTGGGCTAGTAAATCAATAAAGCAAAGGAACTTCCATTTGTCCAACAAATCCAACATAAACGAGTAATTCAAATAAGTAAAAACAACAGTTCATCTGGAAAATCTCTCAACACATCAAAACAACAATAATTATTCAACCACTAACAAGAAGTCCCTAATGCATCCAATGGTCAAAATACAATTAACCTATCCTAAACAAAATTAATGCAGCCTAATGGTCCTTCTTCGGTCAATCCTCCTCCACGTCATCACCATGGTCAAGGACTCGGTCTACACCTGAAACAATAATTACAGAGGGGTGAGTATATAAAATACTTCGTTAGCCCTCACTAACCATTCATAAAAACATCATGCTTGTAATCACAACAATATCAAAATATGATAACTAGTAATCATGCATCGATAGGTCATAACGGTTAATCAACACACACACAAGCATCCAAAATATCAAGACTCACGTAACTTTGACCACAAGGCCTGTTGGTCTCTAGCTTATTCAAGCTACTTCTAACCCATCACACTATGTTAGCCCTCCAAGTCTAACTCTTCGAATCGTATCGATTCTTGACATTTATCCCCAAGGCTCTGACACTCCTCTACAGAAGCTTAGCGTTAGACTTTGCCATAGGCCTCGAACTGTGCATCGACCCTTGACCCTTTATGCCTAAGGCCTCGACGACTACTCGGCGTATTGGTCCTTTCCGCCACCACGTCAAGATCTTATACTCATCATGTCGACCCCCAACCTTTTGTATCTGGAGTCTCCACACTTATCTCTACCAAGACTGGTGTATCGACCCCCAGGACCTTTTATACTCGAAGCCTCGACACCTAATAGTGACGTATCAGCCCCTGACCTTTTACACACATGCCCTAAATTTCCTTTTCATAACAAACCAACACTGACATTCCACTCCTAGTTTTCAACAAGGATCCTCGCACAAGCTATTACATTATGCTAGTCACAACAATCTCCACAACAAGAAAAATCCAACGTGCTTATATCAAATCAATCGTAACAACAATCAGTCTTTCCATGATATTAGGCATTCTACTCACATGTTGAGCAACAAAATACCACTTCCTATCATGCTAAAAGATGCTAAAAGATGAAGCAAGACCAACATATTTTAACCGCCAAGTATAATTCATGCATATGTCCAGAGTTCATCCCAGAACACAAATCCATAACAAGCCAATACATATTATCAAACCAGGAACAGCCATAAAGAATCATCATACATACTGTTGGGATTTTCTCTACCTTTAAAAAGATTAGAGACTCGTGCAAGCGCACACAGTCACAAATAATACTTGGGAGTAATCCAAGATCGAATGCTGAAGGACTTGTTGCTTTTAAAAACTGTTTAATGAAGTGAATGATCCAAATATGCAATTGTATTTTATGAAGAAAATAATGATGAAATGTTGTTGTTTAGGGTTTTAAATATTAAGCAATTTAATAAAACTCAACCTCTTTTCTTCCTACCTTAGTTTTGATGCAAAACATGGAAAACACACTTTGTTGGGAAAATGCTCCTGGCGCAATTCTGGCTTTTTTTGGGATTTTGAGTTCTACTCTTTCACTACTACTGCTTTTGGTTGCTGCAGAGGTTAGGGTAACCTATATGTCTATGTGTGATTACAATCCTAGAGAATATTTATCAACTCATTTGCATTATGGGTCAGAGGGCCTATGTCTATGACTATATTTATGCACTTATGTCTAAGTCACATCCCATATTGAAATCCTATTATTTTACCTAACTCACCCTTCTCAGGGTTGGGCTTTAGTGTATACATCAAGTTCCCGCTGGGCAAATGGAGAAAAGACTTAAAGAGAAGTTTTTAGAAACCAACCCGAAAAAGTGTCAGGTACAATTCTAAGCAAATCTCGAGTGTGTTAACAATCAAATCATTTTGACTAAGACATTCCACAAAGAGGTTGATAACTAATTTAGAACATTATTAAAGGAAAGAAAATGCGCTAAAACATAAAAGAAGTATTTTTCATTGAATTAAAACGAAAAATGAGTTGTACAAAAAGTTCTAGCTTGACCCTCTTCTCTCTCGAGCGTGAGGGTAGTGTAAACTCGCTAAAGAACTTAAGAAGAACAAAATAAATGCAGAACAAAAGATAGAACTTGAATTAAAAGCAACACAGTAAGTAAACGTACGAAAATACAAGAAAATAACAACTAAACCTTGAATCTAAAGCCTAAGAACGAGTTCTACAACGAATGAGAAAGTAAATGAAGCTGAAAACGAGCTTGGAAGGGAAGATTTGCTTATGGAGGAATGGCTTTCTTATTAGGCCCTTGGAGTCGTTGAATTTCCTACCTTTTTAGGTGGAAATGAGTTGAGATACACCTAACCAGTCCTATTTGACTTAGACTCGCGACTATAGCTTTGATTCAAACACATAGGAAATGTCCTCCTTGGCCTTCATTAATCAAAACGCACGTTTTGGCAAAATGGACTCCAAAATTGCACCAGACACAATTCCTGCAAAACAGAAAACTGTTATTTTCTTCCAACTTTGACCGCATTTTTCTCATATTTTTCCTGAAGTATCATATTTTGACTTTTATGCAAAAATGTTCTATGCATGTTCTATTTTATGATATATAATCATTTTTGGCAAATAATGATGGAAAAGGGGTCAAAATCATGGTCAAACAGGGCTACCGACACATGTTTCTGCAGTAAAAAGTCAACCCTAACACATACCCAAAAAAATTTGACACACCAATCATACAAAAAAAAACATAAGATTCATCGGATGCTCCTCAACATTCTATCCAACCATAACTAATCTGGCCCAGCAATAGCAGTCAACAAGTAAGAAAACCAAGTCTAACATTGACAAATATAATAGAATGATTTTCAGAGCCAAGCACAAAAAGACAGAAAGCCTGCAACGAGTAATAAAAGCAGACATATAAATTTAGAGTAATGAAAAACAACAGCACGAAGGCTTATTCGATATGATCAGCACTCAATCACTCATGCACACGCCCCTGGTACTACTTACTCATTGCTACGCTTTTAAACCTTGCATCGATTCAACACCTAGGCATGAAGAGATAAAAGACAGCAAATTACAACAAAATTCCAGCCATCGAAATCGATTCTAAGAGGGTTTTGAAAGGTCCGTTATCGGAAGCCCACTTAGTTTGAGTGCGGGTAACTTAGATCGAGCTTCGAACGAGCGTGGGTAGGTGTCGAACGTCCCAAAAATGCTGTTGTCCATGATTTGCAACAAGGAAGACACACTAAGACTACTACTGACGCTGGTGGATGTTGTGGACAGAACACGGGCTCCTAAAAATGGGCTGCTACGGTCGTGGGTTGCAGCTGAACAACCGCGCCGCCATGAGAATGGAACAGAACCGCCATCGCTTGATCTCGTTACTGTCGTGCCACCGAGAGTCAAGGTCACCGGAGAGTGGGTTTCACCGGCCACTGGATTTTTATCGGGGAAGGGCAGTGCGGTTGGGTAACTAAGAAGAAGGAGAACACGAAGGGAGGGGGCTGGTGGGTCATGCAAAATGGGGAGGAAAAAGTTGGTTCCAGGGTTTTATTTTCTTTTTCTCTATGGTTTAAATTAAAAGCCCAATTATCAATTAGTTAATGTTTTTGGAAGACTGTTTTATAAACTTATTTTCACAAATGTCTGAAAGTTTTTTTTCAATTTTACACTTCTAGATTTATGCATGTAGAATTTTTTTATAATACCGATTTTACTCTTATTCATTGCATTTACATTTATAATTATATATATATTTTTAAATTTAAAAGATTTAAATCCCTAAATTGTAATTATATCCTTTTAATTATTGTGTGCCCCATAAAATTTCTCAATACTAATCCATAATTCACCCCTCCAAAATGATTTATTCCCATGATTTACCAATATTATTAACTACAAAAATATCTCAATTTGTCTCTCTCCTTGTGTAATTTCCCACTAGGTGTCGGAAGCCACCGCCGTTCGGATGGATTCGATTCAACAACTACTTAAACATTATAAAATATATCCGACTAAACTTTTTGAGTTACAAAATATATCCGGATATAATCTAAATCCCATATATACTCGGATATCTTATCATTATCTTCAAATTACTTACAACTATCTCCTTTAGTTAATACTCTAATTCAAACTAGTTAATAATTACAACTAAATGATTCTAACTAGTTCTATATTTTATCCAATATACCCAACTCGACTCAGTATAAGGAATCAAACTCACTATAAGATATATCCACATATATACAATAGTTCACACCTAAATTTTGCATCACAGAAATCATAACAGTACAAAAACAACCATTGAAGATATATGGGTATGGAAGGGGTTTAACAGTACAAAAAAAAAATTCAGGGTTTTCAACATTGTTCAAATATGAAATCGAAAACTAGGAGGATATATTGGAATGCAAAATATGTCGATGTTTATATGGTGAGACAAAACAAACCTTTTGATCGGCGACTAGACAATGGTCGGGATAAACAAAGACGAAGGAGAAGCTAGACGGACTACTACGGCGACTCAGAAGAATGGAGACAGAGACCGGAGACGAAGGAACGCAGACGGCGGTCAAAGACAAAGTAACGAATGGAAACGGAACGACAAAGGAAGAATAATATTTGACGAACTGCTCCAGCGATGAAGAAAAATAGAGATGGCGGCCAGAGAAGAAGGAACGTAGACAGCAGCCGGAGATGAAGGAACGCAGACGACAGCCGGAGATGAAGGAACAGACGGAAATGGAACAACAGAGGAAGAAGAAAAGTGGATGAAGGAGATTTTGAATTTTTTCAATAATGGACGATTTTGGGGATTTGGTATTTTTTACTTTTGGAAAGTATAATTAGGCAAATTTAAGGGATTTAAATTGTAACGTTCCAAGTAGTCAATTTTGGATTTTAAAATTAATTAATATTGAGATGTAAATACAAAAGGATATACTAGTAATTTGGGCGATGGGTACCATCTTAAATAGGGTTGTTTCATGACAAAAGTATAAATTTTATATATTCAATCCTTTTATGTAATTATAGTTTCTAAATAGTCTATCAATGTACTAATCTCATTACCAATTTTTAGGAAAAAACCCATGAGTTAAAAGAACTAAAATTCTAGTTTTCAAACAATACTAAACTTAATTGTCTCCAATAGCATAAATAAAACAAATAAGTCCAGTAGTCCAGGACAAAAGCCGAAAATACACTTCATTAATTAAAATAAAACTCACGACACCACGACAGCCCAAAATAAAATAAAGTAGAACAAATTCAAATAAATTAAAATAATTTCTAAATAAAACCCTGAGACTTGAGGTTAATCTAACCTGAGTAACGCGGGGCATTACATTAAGTCTATGTACTCACCACCACGATCTGATTGAAGTGTTTTAATAGACTTACCTAATGAATTTTCTACTTCAGTCTTATACTCTTTGAACTTTTCAAGAGATTCAGATTTACGTTGCATTAGGTAAAGATACCAAAATCTTGAATAATCATCTATGAAATAGATGAAATATTCATACCCACATCGAGCTTGAACATTCATCGGACCACAAAGGTCTGAATCTACAAGTTCTAAAGGTTTCTTTGCTCTATAACCCTTTGCTGTAAAGGGTCCTTTAGTCATTTTACCTTCAAGGCATGATTCACATACTAGTAAAGAGTTGTCGTCTAACTCACTTAAAAGACCACTCTTAACCAGTTTCTCAATCCTGTTGAGGCCAAGCCTAAGGTGCCAAAGATCAGCATTTTCTTTAGGAGAAATTCTTTGTCTTTTGGACTGTGTTGTTGCAGTTTTAAACAATTCAGTGTTTAGAATTGTTTTAGTTAAAGTTCGTCTTAGTACGTAAAAGTTATTTTTTTAATTTGTTGAACAAATTTCAACACTTTTTCTTATAATAAACGCTTCATTAGAAAGAAAAGAGATTGACATAGATTGTTCAAGTAAGCAAGCAACAGAAATTAAATTCCTCTTTATTTGAGGGACAATGTACACATTATCTAATAACACGTATCTATGCTTGCTTAAAAATAAGTTGGCGCTGCCCACCGCAACAGCAGAGACAATCTCCCCGGTTCCAACTCTGAGTGACATCTCTCCGACCTTCCATTGTCTCCATGAACTAAGTTCCTGTAAGGAAGATAAAACGTGATTAGTGGCTCCTGAATTAATTATCTAGGTAGAATCATCATTCTCCACTAAACATATTTCTAGAACGAGTAAATAGAATTTACCTTCTTTTGCTTTCTTCTTATTGGCCAAGTACTTCGGGCAGTTCCTCTTCCAGTGTCTACCAACACCACAGTTGAAACATTTCCGTTTGGCTACAACCTTAGCCTTCTTCCCTTTCTGGGTAGCAGCAGGAATAGTTTTAATCCCCTGTCGACCTTTCTTCTACTTGAAGTTCTTCGAACCCGAAGAAGAAGGTCCAGACTTAGTCCTCGAGTCGAATCTCTGAGGAAGTTTTTGTTGGAGGTGACAACATTTGTCTCTCCTTTAGGTCCCTTGTTTTTCATGAGAGACTCGGAGCTCATTGAGGAGCATGGTTAGATTTTATTCCAGTTTATTCACGAAACTAAAGGAAGCTCTTCGGAAGAGACACTAGAGTAAAACTGACTTGGCTGGACTCATTGATGACAATGCCATTCATCTCCGCCATGTTGAAGTGGACCATCATACCGAGAACATAGTCCCCGAACAGATGTTCCCTCCTTCATCCATAATTTGAAGATAAATTTGAGAGCTTAATGCATGACTTGTGTGGAAGGTTGTTATTTGAGATTTTGGAATGAAAATAAATGATAGAGTGCAAGTGCACATCCGTCACAAGTACTAAAACGAAATGAATATTCAGAGTATCGATCATCAGGGACAAATGAAGTCTTTTTAATGGAAATGAAGTTGATCGGTGACTTTGAAATTGAATTTAGGGTAACAAATATCAAGGATAATGTTGGTTTTGGTATTCTAAAACTCAATGCAATAAACCTAGCCCAGTTACTTCGGATTAGCTAAAAATACGACATTTTATTTTTCCAAATAGGCACCAGGCGCCTCTCAATATTTTTCATCGATTTTGCTTTGTCATCATCTTATGTCTAAGTGATTTTGAAGATATAAGTTCGTCTCTAATATGTCTATTAGAAAATATAACTTAATTTAATAAAAATCAACTGTAACCTTAGGTCGAGGTCTTATGTCTAGGCTACCCGAGCGAAATCATTATGTCTAAAGTATTTCTCTCTAAATTTAAATCATTAAAGTTGTGAAAATATATCAACCCTTTCAATATTGATGTTTGGTTAAAACATTAATTGGCCATATCAAGTTTTAACTTTAGAAAACAACCTTAAATGATAAAAGAAAAGCAAAACACCTTTTGCGACGACATGATTAAAAGATTAATAGAATTAAAACAAGATGAAAATGGGTGAGTTGTAACCCGAATGACCCTAACTCGTTCTCTTTTCAAGATTGGGGAGCAATACTCATCGATTCCACAAGATTGTGTGATTACAACTTCGAAATGAGAGAGAGAGAGATATAGATGAATATCAAAGAACTTGTTGGAATTTTAATTGAATAAGATCAAACTTACAATTCAAGAATAATAAGCTGGAAAATAAAGGATGAACTTAAACAACAACTAGAAAATGATCACTTGAGAATGATGAATGAAGTGAGGGAGATGTTGTATTTATAGGAACTTCAAGGCGGTTAGGAAGTTGAGACTTTCGTGGAGAGTCATTCTTTTAAAATATCTTTAGGTTGGTTTGTTGTTGAATTGGCCATCATCAATGCACTGAAGACATGTGGAAGGGCTTGGGAAGCTTCAACACAAAAAAAAAATCTTGTGTGTTACATTAAGGAAATTCTTGGAATTGGGGAAGACGCCTAGCTTGGAATTTTTCTGCACAAATTTGTAATTTCCGTTACAAATCAACTCTAGAATATGTAAAAATGTCCTATATGCATGTATAACCTAAGATAACTCGAACTGAACGGCTTTGGACACTAAAGTAAGCTCAAAACACGGCTTCTGAGTGTAAAACAGTAGAAAACAACACCTAACTAGTTTATTTTTACCCTTGTAAACAAGGAAAATCAGTTTTCCAAACATGTCACGCTCTCATACTTCTTGGCCAAAACATTAGATATGCTGGCCATGATGTAGACTTGGACCTTTGAGTTAGACTTTGTCCATCTGTCATATACGCCACGAACAGCTTTCGTGGCATCAGGTTTAGGGGCCTCTGGACAGGCCTCCGTTAAGACAAAGTAGATATCATCTACTACGAGTATGGTGTTCAAGTTCGTTTTCCACGTGGGATAGTTATCCCCAGTCAGTTTATCGGTGGCGAGAAGTGACATTAAAGGCGCATACATAATTGCGGAAACAAACAAATTATTTACATTATAACTTTGCAAAAACTCTTCACACCAATCAAATTTAACAAATTAAGAAATAATAAACCCTAACAATTAAATAATTTACAATGATACTTCAATGATTTATAACAACCGCCATCGAATAGTAGTCAATTATTCATTCATTGAATTGAGACTATCTCAACCAAGGATCACTCTTACCCCTATAATGATTAGCTACCATTTTATTTGGTGCAGAAATCATTAACTTAATAATTTCTTATAAGTGTAGCCCTTTCATTTTAGACCTTAAAAATCTGCCCTGACACACCCACCGAAGGGTAGAACAACATCATTGCAAAAATTTTAGAACCCTATCCATTTTTGGAGTTTGTCATAGCACTAATCTTATGCAAACACCTTTTTTTGAAGGGAGGATTCTCCTAGGGCACCATGAGGCCGAGCATGAAATCCCTTGCTTTGCAAACTAATGAAGGAGACCGTAGGAAGTGTTGTCACACGACTTTCTCTCACTTACTTTACATACTTTCTCCATTCACCTTGATATTGACTCATGCAAACAACTTTTGAAGGGAGGATGCTCCTAAGCCACCACGAGGCCGAGCATGAATCTCATAGTGTGAACTTCACGGAGAGCGTGAGGGAAAAGAGTATATACTATACATACCTCGTATATGAAACATATTTGTATGTTATATACTTACAGTAATCCTCCTACTAAGTATTTTATAACTTCGGGTTTATTATTTAAGAAAAACTAACTAAAACATTTTTCCTTAAATAAAATCATTTGCTCAATACAACTTGTTTATATTGGATAGTTTTATACTAATGTTTTTAGTTTATGAAACGATCTAATAAACTAAAACATTATTGCATTCTTCTTAAAATATTGACTAACTCAACCCCTAGGTCGGTTCCCAATTCCTGATGTTCCCTAAACGGTCAGCTTAAATACCTCAACCTAGACTGAACGTTGTTAAGGCGAGTTCTCTTATAGGCAATATTTATAATTAAGTTTTTTTTTTTAAGAAAAAACTCTAACCTTATTAGGAAAAAAAATTAACATAAGGTTTAATTAATTAATTTTAAAACCCTTTTTAGAACAAATTAATTAGCCCTAAACATGCAATACTAAGCTTTAAATATACGTAGCAATTATACATATAATTAAACTTAGCATGCATCAAATTACATTCATAAAAATATAACAATTATATTTACTTTATAATTAAACTTAGCATGCATCAAATTACATTCATAAAAATATAACAATTATATTTACTAAAGAAATTTCATGCTGAATGCAACTCATTTTTCCATTAATTAAAATAACAATTATATAAATTACAAGAAAAATACATCATGCTTCATATACTATAACACTTATATTTATACAATGCATGATCGTGCTTTAAGTTATGGTGAGATTTTAATCTAAATGACATACTTTATGTATCTACATTTAATTAAACATACATTCATAACTTGTAATAATTAACAAGTAGCAAATTGGACTTTGGTTTTGATATCCTAAAAACATATTAAATTAATATAATCTTTTCATATATTAATAATATTAATTTAATATAAGAAAAAACGGGAAAAAGAATAAAAACGAAAAACACAACTATTACTACCTAAACCCAGGACCACTACTTTTATAGTGTATCACTAGACACTCTAGACAATGTCGCAACATTGTAATTTTTTAAGCAATTTGCGTGTTTGCTAGTGTTTCAAGTGATTTTTTTTTTTCAAATTTCCGAACTCAACCTTAGGTCTTCTCCTTCAACTTCAAAAATTATGCTAAATCGTGGCCAAAAACCTTCAAATTCATCCCGTAGGAACAATACAGACTTACACAATGATTTATAACATTAAATGCCGAAAACCATCAAGCCTGTTACAATGATCAAATCAAACGAATTTGTCAATCTAAATTTCAAAACCAACAAACATCCAATTGCAAAACCCATAAACCTCAAACATCAAAATGTAGAAGAAAACCCACCATATTTAGTGCAAAATTTCAATAGAAAATTTAGAACGAAAAAATATTCTCTGAGGGGATGTGAATCCCATAGCAAAAGCAAAAGCAGTAGAAGGCGTTCTTAAATATCTTTTGAAATTTGAAACTCAAAAAAATATAAAACAGGGAAGAAAATTATGGATATCTTACCATTTTAGATATAGGATATCATTTCCTCACGGGAAATTCCAAGACCATCATGATATCTTATTCTTTTTATTTAATTAATAATAAATAAATTAATTAATTTAATAAATAATTATTAATCTAATTAATAATTAATTAATTTAAATCTAAATATTAATTAAATAAATAAATAATTAACAATGAATTATTTAACTTTTAAATAAATATCACATATTTAATTATTGAATCAATAGCATCTCTCTTTTAATATGAATCTTGATTATGTAATCCTACTCAAATATTTATCTCATAACATATCATTTAATTATTGAATATTTATTAAAAAATAAAAATTTATCATAATATACATTATATAAATTCCTGGAAATTGAAATTCTTTATCTTCTAAATTTATATTAATTAAATTTCTGAATTAAGTTATTTTCAAAATTCCATGGACAAAAAATAACACATCTCAAACAACTACAAACGTGCAAAAATGTCTCAAAATCAACATTCAAAAGTCTATATTTTCCATAACTCTAAACGTGCAGAAAAGTCACATACTTCGGCGAGACAGGGCGGTGGCGGCACCGGCGCCACCTTGAAAAAGCAAAACGAAGGAGCAGCGACAACAGTTGCTTCGATCTCGCTCAAATGTCACTTCGAACACGCTTTCGCTTTAGATCTCGCTCCCTAACACGCTCTCGTTCAAATCCGCTCCGCTCCCTAACACGTTCTCGTTCAGATCTCGATCTCGCTCTCGTTCACAATCTCGCTAGAATCTCGCTCTCGTTCACACTCTCGCTAGAATCTCGCTATCGTTCACACTCTCGCTAGAATCTCGCTCTGAACGCACAAGAACTTGGAATGGTTGGGCGCGACGGAGGGAGTGAGAGAAGAGAGAAGGCTAGAATTTTAGGCGATATTTTAGAGAGAGATGAAGGGGGTTAGGGGGGCGGCTGGATTTTTGTGAGGAAGAGAGAGGGAAATATTAAAAAAACAAAACCCTATTTTTAAAGAGAGGAAGGATGACTTTTTCTATGATATATTTGACTTTTTCTTTTTGTTTCAATTTTAGATCACCACAACTTATAGAATAAAATCATAGTTTTGTGATAGTTAAGATTATTTTTGTTTGGCATTTGATCCAAATGATAACATGTTTCTAATTTTGGAGAATTTATGACGTTGATAAGCTTTTTTATGGTTTCAAAATAATTTTTGAGAATTTGTAAAAAAGAAAAAAAAATTTGGATTAAATTTTAAATTTGAATACCATTTATGATTAAAATTAACGTGCTTCAAGGAGCGAAAAATCTTCCGGTTCTTGATTATTTGCTAATATTTTGAAATTAAATTTGATCAAATTGTTTTAAAATTTATTTATTTAATTTAATCCTAATGATTTAATATTGTTTATTATTTCATCTAAAGTAAGCAAATTTATTATTTTTTATTAAATGATATTATATTTCAAAAATTTGGAAACTATTTACTTTATAATTTTGTTTAATGACTGAATTTATAAAAACAAAATACTAACATTTTCGAATTACGATTCTTTAATCTCCGCCTCAATTGAAATGAGTAACAGAAACAAAAAAAATCGGGATTCAGTTATTTTTTTCACTCTCTCTCACGCTTTCTCTCTCTCTCACGCTTTCTCTCTCTTTCTCTTTCCCGTTCACGCTCTCACTCTCTTTCTCATTCTCTTTCACGCTCTCTCTCTATTCCTCGATTCGCACTCTCTCTTCTCGTTTTCACTCTCTTTTCTCCTTTTCTTTCTCTCTCTTCTCTCTCTCCTCTCTCTTTTTTTTTTCGTTCTAATATAAAGAATTTGTGGGAGAGAAAAATCTCTGGATCTCACCAAATTTGAAGGGATCAATCTCCAGATATTCCATCCAAAAACTGAAAAAAGCAACTTCAACAAGTCCTAAAAAACCCCTTCACTCTTTTCCAAAAACTACGTTTGAATTCAGAACACAAACAATAAAGATTTACAACCTACAACATTAACCCTACTGAAGTAAACGCATTGCTCCTTTTGAAACTACATACCATTGCAAAAGATTCATGTGGAATAAGAAAATAAAAAATGAAACAGAGGAGAAAGGGGGAAAATTTAGAAAATATATACATTTTAATTTTGAGAAAACTGGAAGAGAGAGAAGGTTTGAAATTCATACAGTTTTGAAAATTTGAAAAGAAAAAATGGGAAGTTTCAAATCAAAAAAATTTGGAAAATTTGAAAAGAGAGAGAAAAGGAAACACGAACCCTGTTTGGAACCTCCGTTCGAAATAGGTCCGATCCGTAATGATTTTAAATTTAATTGTAACAAATTCCCATTAAATTTAATTGTAACAAATTCGGATTTTGTTCTACTTTGGTGAAAAAAAAGCTTATCACTCCAACCTTACTTCATCAACCAAATTAGTTTCAAAAGTTCATTCATGAGTGGTTACTTTTTTCTTTTCTTTTTTTTATTCTAATAACTATAAACTGACTTTTTTTTTTCATCACGTAACAAAGATTTTTTTTATTGATTTTCTATTTTGTTTTTGTGTATTTAAGATTCCTTAAATATGGTTTAAATCTTTATATTTATGTTTTTGGTATATTTTTCTTCTTTTTTCATTTTGCTTTTATTTTTTTACTGCATATCATAAAATAACTATTATAAAAATAAAAAAGAAATAAATTGTTGCGAATAAATTGAAATAATTTGATTTTAAAACTTTTTTTAATATTTGAATTAAAAAATTTACAAGTTTTTTTTAGTTTTTAAAATAAATGTGACATAGATAGGTTTTAATTTTTGTTAGGTTCATTTGATTAAATTATTTATATTTTTCATTGTTGAAATTACTAGTTTATATTAAAATATAATATTATTAATAATATTGACAAGTTTTAATTTTTGTTAGGTTGATTTGATTAAATTATTTATGTTTTTCATGGTTGAAATTATTAGTTTATATTAATATATTATATTATTAATAATATAATATTCTACAAAATATTAAGGGCATAATAGTAAAATATTATACATTCTTTTCATTTCTCGCAATAAATTTTAATTTTAATGATTTACTATCATTTTGGTTCCAAACACAATTAGAAATTTGAAATCATTTCCATTATTTAAAATATTGAAATTTGAAATCATTTGTTACAAATTCCAGATGTCAAACGGAGCAGAAGAGAGAGAAAGGAGAGAGGGAGAGAAAAAATATCATTGAAATGAAAAAAGAGCGGGAAAGTAAAAATTTAAGTAAGTTAGTGGGAGGGCACTATGTTTAATTTATTTGATAATGTCAGTAAATGGCTAGAAATGAGTTTCAGGGTGTGAGGACATATATCAAAAAAGGGCTAGCCAGCCCAATTTCCCATGTATGTAGGTGTGTATATATATTTCAGGGATATTTTGCTGAAGAGTTCTCATATTATTTCCTGATAATTCTTTCTAAAAAAATCAATTCTACAGTATAAATTTAATATTTTTAAATATCAAATATTTTAATTTTTTTTAAATATAACATAATTAAAATGTTTTCAATGACCCAAATTATCAATCGGTTTTCTAAGCACGTTGAAAATTCGACGGAGAGTTGGATTATTTGTTAACATTTTTGACCTTTTTTGCTCCTTAAAACAAGTGGCAAATTGAATCTCGTATTTCGTTTATCTTTTTTTAGTCCTAAAAGAAGAGTGGAGGAAAAAAATTAAAAGAGATAGATGAAACTTAGAAAAGAGAGAAAAAGTCGCTGGAATGAGGTTTGCTCTCAAACGATCTTACATATAATTTTTGTGCAATATTTTATTTTTATTTTTTATTTTTCTAGTAGAAGTCTCGTGACATCTTGAATAACGAAGTCTTGTGACATCTTGAATAATTAAATCTTAGGAAAATTTTACTTTTCTAGTTACTCACATTTGAGTTAGGTGTCTTTAACTAAGGTTCTCGAAAGTTTCCAATTTAATAGGAACCACTTTTCTACTTAATTTTCTCTATATAGCATATTATTTCGGTCTCTAAGGTTTAGAAATAAAGAGGAAAATGTGGTTTATCTGTTTAAGTACGAGGTAGAGGATTAACAAGTTTATTGTTTATCTATTTAATTATTTAGTTTATTTCTATTTGAAGTATCGACGATCTTTCAAATTTAAGAAACTAATGTATTTGGGAAAAGATAGATGAAAAATGAGAATTTATAACATGTGAAAATATCTACGCAACAAATTACGACAATGATTATTCTACTTCACAAATAGATGATAGACGATAAATAGATATGGCAGGATGAGACTAGTAGAATTTACTTGGTTAATAATGGATATTTGATGGCTCTCAATAAAGAAGGACAAATATTCGCCTAATGTAGATGAAAGAAAGACAACTTAATAAATTCCAATCAAAATCAAAGTATTTTGTTGCTTTGCAACCCATATTTTCCATTTCACAAGTAGTCCTATTAAAAAGCAAAATTGATGCTATTGTCCCCTATTTTTCAATTAATGGATTGCAAATGGATCTTATCGGGATGGTCTAATATATAATAAGAACAACCATTATGATCTAAGCTCAACTCAACGTGAGTTTGAGATGAATTTTTTTTTAAGAAAAGAAGTGTATAACAGGAAGAAACATTATTCAAATGTATAACAAGATGATTCAAATGCTTCTCTTATGACTACTCTTTAAATTTGCAAAATTATATGTGACTATCTAATCAAATAAAATTTTTAAAAATATTTCCTCCATTTTACCCGCTCACGTGTGTTCAACTATTAGAAAAAACTCTTAAATTAAGGAGCATTGACAGAAGACAATATTATTTACTTCACAAAAAAATTATGTCTTTTAGAAACAGACAAATACATGAAATTAAAAAACTTGAGCAATTATTTTATTTTATTTCATAATATTTATATTAGAGTAGATGGTTAAATTTACTATTTCTTGAAATAGTATTTTTTTTAAAGAAAAATGGGATATGACCAGTAAAGTATGGTATACCATAAAATCGTAAGAAATATGTAAGATAGGTTCTATCACCAAAGGCTCCAACGTGATTATCCCATAAAAAAAATTAGGGTAATTGCATTGGGTGACAAATAAGTTTTAAGTATTTAACAGTATAGCACCCACTTATCAAAATTTCAAATATAGCAATTTTTTTGTAGGATTCTGATTTTGAATTTTTGAGTATTCCCAAATTGCCCTCCTCAGATTTCTCACGCATCTTCGTTCTCTCTCGGATCATCGTCTTCTTTGTTCGTCTCTTCTTCGCGCGTCTTCGTTCATTCATCAGGTATTGATTTTAATTTCTTCGTTCGTCTTCATTCGTTCATTAGGTTTCGATTTAGCTCTTTCGATTTTATTTCTTCTTTTTCTTCGAGTTTGTTCGTGAAGAACTTTCAGCCTTTGAGGAACTTCTGTCCGTTTTAATAAGGCTAATTTCGAACAGAAGAATTTGGACTTCTTGTGTGACGCCCCAGGCCCAGGATTCGGAATCCGGTTCCGGCACCTCTCTGCCCCGGCATTTCCCTGCGATCTGGCTGCGCCACCGTCAAGTTCTAAGTCAGATTGCTCCAAACCAAGCACACTTAACTTTGGAGTTCTTACGATTGAGCCACCGAAAAGGAAGGTGCACCTTGTTGGTATAGGTAGTGACTATCAATTCTTTTTAACCCTTTCTTGACCATTCTTCAATAATCTCAGGTCTCTCTCATTCATATGTGGTATCGGTTTATTCATGTACCCCTCCTCTCGGGCGTCACATGCCCACTAGCTTCCGCCTTGGTTCGTCCCCGAACCACATCCTACTGGGAGAGGTTCCGCTCTGATACCAACTGTAACGCCCCAGGAATTTCACTATTTCCAAACAGGGACCGTTACTAAGCCTACCTAAAATTTTCACATAAACAAGAGAATTTTCTTCACAACAACACTAAGCAATAAAACTACCACGCTTCTGCTGCGCTACTCTGATTTCCAACACTCACGAGAGCTTGAACAATTAGAACAACGACACTAATGTTTTAAGAGAAACTCACATCCTATACAGATAAACCATTTAATACCGACTTCACAATAACCAAACCCTTCAAGGAAACCTTACTAACTATAAACCATCCATTAAATAAATATTAACATCTCGAATGGCAATGAAGCAAAAGCTAATTCAAGTACGATCAACTTAAACAAATGTATTCATAAATATCCTAAGTGGATTACAATCTCATAGTTCAAGAGGCTAACAAAAGTAATGCTCTAAAAGAACAATGAATCGGCAACCTTACGACATCCTTTAGACAATAAAACTAAACAAAACCAACCACTACCAACTCAACTACAACATTAAATGGCCACAACTATCCTAACCAAAACAAATTAATTGCACACAGCATAGCTAACGGTCTTTCCGATCAAGCCTCCTTCTCGCTATCACCATCCCAAGAGCTAGCTCGATACCTGCGAACTGGAGGGGGAAAAAGAGGGATGAGTACAACCACAGTACTCAGTAAGCAGCCCTTATTTGAAGGGTCACACACAAACAGCATGCTTATCAAGGAACAACGTGTCATGCTTATAAAAGGATCAATACACACACATCCTGCTCAACCATATCATGAAACATTCACAGTCATGCTTTTCATCACATTATGCATTCAAACATAGACACATTCTATAAAATTCAGTGACAGCCACAACCAGGAACACATTAACTACCAGTACCAACCTCTAGTCTCCCTAACATCTCAAGTACCTCTACGCTTATCACAGCTACTCTAGCCTTCCACAGTTAACTCCTTCGAGCAGAGTCAGCCCCTGACCATTTATACCCAGAGCCCCGACCCTACAGCATCGGCCCTCGACCATTTATACCCGAGGCCTTGAACTCTGCATCGACCCTCGACCATTTATACCCGAGACCTCGATGTCTTACAATCTATTGGCCCTTGACCATTTATACCCAAGGCCCCAATAGTTCTCCTTTCGAAAGACTCCTCGCATCGACCCCCGACCATTTATACCCGAGGGCCTCGACGCTCATCTTTATCCAATATTGGCGTATCGACCCCCGACCATTTATACTCGAGGCCTCGATACCCAATTAGTGACGTATCAGCCCTCGACCATTTATACCCGAGGCCCTGACACTAATCCATTCACTTCATAACTTTCATAACTCCACATAACATTTTTAGCCTCCAACCAAGATTTCAGTACTACTTCCCTAATAACTCCAACCACCACAACGCCCATCAACAACACCACCACTAGTATGATTTCAATGCACCTCTCAGCTCACCAACACAATTCAGCATGCTTCCACAACATAAACATCATTCTATTAGCAAAACAATAAACCAAACATGCTTTCACAACATATCAATTCTTAACAACCGCGCCACAGTGAGTTTAGTCATAACAAAGCATAGTCAACCAATTGCAAACGATGGAGCCTACACACATTCATCCAAACACTTAATATCCAACGTCCATATCCAATAAGCATTGCCAGATATAACAAACCACTCATGAGACACGCCAACCACTTCATACAAATTGAGACAACGACATTCCCAAAATAAATCCACTTTAACGAACATTCCCTATAAATATACATCATTCTACAACAGATCTCAGCAGCTCAACAATACAAAATTCCCACTATTATCACCGACGGACATTCAACACTACCCAGGCATACAAACCAACATAAACAAGAGTTACACTGCACAACAACGTATCAGAACCAATATTAAACGTCATAAACAACACATCGACAACTAAATAACAAACATCAACGCACGCACCCGCCCCCGTGCTACTTACTTTATTATGTCCCAAAATTCTCACAAGAGTCCTACTTGCTACTACGCACATGCCTCATGCATCCACAATCTCATAACAGTCCAATATGCAATACACCAAAATGATCGTATGTAAAAGCCAATCAATCTAAAATAGTCCAACATGATCCAACAGCTCCAACAGGCATCGTTCACAGAAAAGCACAAACCACTAAGCCAAAATATAATTGATAAATACCCAGCATACATCAAACACAACCACGTAATTTTCCCAGATATATCAATAGTTTTATCAACAATGACGTTTATTAAATGATATCAACGATAAGCAACATGCAAGTATCACAACATGGGCACACGAGCAAACAACCATATCATCTCAGCACACAACAACCAATCCCTCCAGTAAGAAACTACTTACAACAAAGTTCAAATGCGCTACCAAGTTCACCGAAGGGTTCCTAAATCCAAAAAGCCAACCCAACTTGATTAGAATTCATGTTAGAAACACTTAGTTTGCATCGAAAGTGAGTTTAGATGATCCGTTACTACTAATCACCATAAAACCTCTTGGGTAAGGAGTGGGTCGACGCCGAGAGGTTCGGGCATCCAAAACTGAGCTCAATGTCCTTATGCTTGCTGTTCCGATGTCAAAAGCGATGGGTAACGTTGATTCGGGTCCAAAAAGGAGTGGGTCACTGCCGAACGTCCTAAAACACTACTGTATTGTAAATTCCCGTTGGAACGTCACCGGTCGCTCGTGGGTAACTTCTGTTCGTCGAGTACTATCGCGGTTCGTGAGCCACCACCACCTATTGCTGCTGACCCCAAGCCTCAGCTGCTGCAAGACGCGCCGCCGCACTGTTTTCGCTACAGATCACATCAGAGAACTGGCCACGCGCAATGCTGAGCCATCGGAGAATGCCCAAATCGTCGCTGCCACTGGTTCGGGTCGTGGGTACTCCGTTATGCAGTTGTGGCTGCTGCAGAACTCGTAGCGCTGCCCCTACTGTCGGGAAATCGTGCCGTCGCCGAGGATGCGTCGCTGCAAACGCCCGCTGTTCGTGGGTCTGCTCGATGTCAGTCGCCGCCGGAGAAGAACCTGAATTGCCATGGGTGACGCCGTCGCTGGAGGGCTGGGTCGCCGGAGGGAGCTGTTGCCGGTGTTGCTTCGCCGGAGAAGAAATTCGAAGAGGGGGGGGCGGCTGGACAAGTGAGGAAGAAGAAGATGAAGTGGTTTAGGGGTTTTTTTTTTATTCTTTCCTTTTGTTTTGAAACTAAAAGCTCAATTCCCAAATCTTAAATGAGGCCCAACTAAAACTACAATGGTCCAAAACAAAAGCCCAATAATTATGCTTTAGAAATATAAAACCCAAGAATAATAATTCAAAGAAAAGTAGAAATTAAGAGTCCAAAAAAAAAAAACCATGAATTTAAGATTTAACTAAAAATCTCCTACACAGGTCGAGAACTTAAATTATCTTAATCCAATGAAAATAAACTTAATTCTAATTTAGCCGAAAATTAGAATTTCGAAGTTAAAAGATCCAAGAATTAAAGTTATCAACTTAGGGAAAGATCCAAGGCACTATTTATCTCTGAAAATAAATGAGTCAGAGAACGCGGGGCGTTACATCTTGAGGGACTATTTTGCACCTCCTCTCCCATACCTGGCCGAAAATTATAAAGTTTGTTCACCAAGCTCAGCCTACTATTCCATTCTCTATCCATAATTATATTTAGTTTTTCTCATTCTCCTTCTTCTTTCTCTTCGATTTTGTTCGTTTCTGAGGTCTTGATTTTAGTTTTTCTTCTTCTTTCGAATTTAAGCTTGATTTTAGTTATTGGTGTTTGATTTTGGGTGAAAGATCACCATTAAGATTGTGGAGAACCTGCGTGAATTTTAGGTGAGATATATCACCTAAATCAGTGAGGTATATCACACTGAATGAAGCATATCAGTGAGGTATATCACACTGATATTTTAGGTTTATCTATAACTGATATACTCAATATAGACATTAAATATAGAGTATATCTGCAATTGATATATTAAATATAGGGTATATCAGCTACTTATGTTATGTTATTTGTTGACTGATATACTAATATCATCAATATTTTATATTTTTTGCAATATCTGTAGTTATAGGCGAGCTTGCGGAATGATAGTCACTGCTATATGAATTACAAAACTATTGGGATTTTGGTTGACGAAGATATGAATTTTCAGAATTTTAGGAATTTGATATTGAATGAAGTGAAGTTGGACGCATCAAATTGTTTTGTCCAATTTTCGGTTTTATTAAAGTTTGATAGTAATGGAGTTGTAACGCCCCGCGTTACTCAGGTTAGCTTGCCCCGAGTTCCGGGGAATTTTATAACAAAATGGATTTTAGTTACTGATTTATTTATTTATTTCATTTTTATTTTATTTGATTCATCAGTGATCTTTATTTAATTTTAGTGTGGCATCTCGGCTAGTGTGTGTTGTTACAAATTTAGTGGTGAGTTAGTAGCGTGTAGTATTTATTAAGTTATGTTTTTACGGATTCCGTTATGTGACACTTGCTCTGGGCCATTGGATCAACTACGAAATTATATTATTGGTTTTGTTCACAAGGTGTGATTGGGTAAATGGGCCTTAAACAAAAGAAACTAGCCCAAGTGGGTCCATGTTGCAAAACAAAAGGAAAAGGGGAATTTAAAACAAAACAACCCTAGCCCATCTTGTTCATCTTCCTCATCTTCTTCCACCCTCCCCTTTCGTTTGGAGCCGCCAGCCCCCCCCATCCAAAATTCTTTCTCCGACGACGGGACAGCAGCAGGCGCGGGCGTCGGCAGCAGCAGGTGCGGCGTCGGGCAGCAGCACAGCGCGGGTTGGAGCGGCAGATGGCAGATGGCTGCAGCGCGCGACGGGCAGCAGCGGCGTGCGACGGGCAGCGGCGGCGCATGGCATTGGGCAGCGGCAGACGGCGGCGACGTGCGACGGGCAGCAGCAGCGTGCGACGGGCAGTGGCGGTGCGTGACGTTCGGACTGCTCCAGGCGGCATCGTTACGTGAGGCTATTTTCGCGGCGTCCCTTCTCCGATCCAACGAGCCTAACAACCTCGAATAGCTTAGATCCGTGGAACCCGGTAATTTTTCTTTGACCACATTTATTCGAAGTTAGATTTGGATTACCCACATCTAAACGAAACCGATTTGGAATACCCACACCTAAGCGAAGTTGTTTTGTAGTAACGGACATCAAAACGAAGTCGTTGGAGGTCGTTTTGGGCACTTTTTGCTGCTGCAAAAACGTGGATAACAGTGTTTTGGTGGTGTTCGGCGATTATCTTCATCCGTTCGAAGCCCGATTTACGCTACCCACACCTTTGCAAGCTAGATCTAATTTACCCACACCTACACGAAGTCGTTTTGCGGTAATGAGCCCTTTGAACTTTCGTAGAGTCGTTTTTCGAAGGCTGAACAGTACATTTAAATTGCTGTATTTTTCTGTTTTTGGTGCTTAGGTGTGAGATCGACGCAAACTTGAAGACGTGGTTGCGTAAGTAGCACTAGGGGGCGAGTGCGTGCGTTATTTAGCGTTAAGAGAATGGTTTTGATGCTGATTTTTTTGTTAAAATAATTTAATTGTGCATGTAGGGATTGTTAGTTTTGATTTGTGAACTTCCAGTGATTTTGTTGCCGTCTTTCTATTATTGAACACTTATGAGGAAACATGCTTTCTATTCTTATTGTTGGAGGTGACTGGTAGGTTCTGAATTGTTGTGGGTTAAAAATAATTGCTCATGACGTTTTGCAAACATGTGTAAATGAAATGCTCGCGTTGTTAAACTGATAATTAGTTTATATTGTTTTAGTTGTGAGCTGTGGGTGGTGACTTGTTTATATTACAAAAGAAAAGCATGCTTGTGAACTGTGCAGTAAATTGGAATGTGGGAATATTACTTGTAGGTGGTCTTGGGAGGGTTAGTGAAGTGGTGAAGGGTGAAGGGTGAAGGGACGGGTTGGCAGTCCGTGAAACTATGGGTGGTCTGATTGGAAAATGCATATAAATCGCTTGGAGGTTCAAAGCCTTGAGTAGTTGCCTTGGGAATAAATGACAAGGCCGAACGTCAAATTTCTATAAATGAGTATTGGGGTCTTGGAAATAAATGTCAAGGACCAATACGCTGGGAAGTCATCGGTACTTTGGGGATAAACGGCAAGGACCGGTGCACAGTTCAGGCCTTGGGAATAAATGGCAAGGTCGAACATCAAGTTTATGTAGAGGAGTATTGAGGCCTTGGGGATAAATGTCAAGGGCCAATGCGACTCGAGGAGTTAGGCTTGAAGGACTAAGGTAGAGTGGTGCTTGCGAAGTAGTGGTGCTAGGCCTTGGGAATAAATGGCAAGGTCGAACATCAAGTACTGTAAAAGGAGAGGGCACGGTGACTTGGGAATAAATGTCAAGAGCCGTCATGCCTCGAGAAGTTAAGCGGGGAGTAGCACAGGGGGGGGTGCAGAGGAAGGTTTAGTTCTATGAGAAAAGGGCTAGCGAATCATGGGTTGTGGTATTGGTAGTTTCGACGCTTGGTTGTTGTATGTAAATGTCAAGTTATTTGTTCGCTATCTCTCACTGCTTATTTGATTGCCTCGCTATTGTTTTGTTCTTTATGTTGTGACTGTGAGCATGATTTTTGTGCTAGTTAGGAAGTGCTACTTACGGAGTACCTTATGTACTCACCCCCCTTTGTACCTTTATATGTTTTCAGGTGTGAACGGGGTCGACCGCGGTGATGACGTGGAGAGGGCTTGACCGAGGAAGGATCACTAGCTTAGTTAGTGAGGATAGAGGGAAGGGTCGTTGGGTACGAGTAGCCTTGAGATTTATGTTATTGCTAGGTGTGAACCGCGGAGGAAATTTTGTATTCTTTAGAACTACTTTACTTGTTATGGATGTTGCTGGTAAACGCGTCGTTGTTGTCATTGGAGTTTAGGTGCACGGTTGTTTTTATTTAATTAAGAATTTTTGCCACTGAGGCGAATATGAGATGTTGTTGTTTTTAAATTGCCCACGGAGGGTGAAGTCCTGACAGTTTATGACATTTATATTTCTGAAAGAACGTATGGGAGTCGAAGCTTTATATCATCTAAATTATTTTACAGGGAGTTGCTTATCTCGTGTTTAGAGTTAAGGTTAGCCAGGAGAATTATTTAGCGTTGCCTAGGATGTTATATGAAATCTTGGGGCGTTACAAGAGTTCAAATTGTTGTTGAGATTAATGAAGATAAAGATGTTGCTTGGTTTTTTACTTTGGTTAAGGATGACAGCACAAGAAATCCTTTAGTTGCTCATGTAATTGCTATGCTTTTGGAGGAGTCTAGTGTTATTAATTTTGGAAGTGAGAATTGAGGTCTGGTAAGTCTATAACGATGTTGATATTACTAGTATGTCTTCTACACTTCATCTAAAGGAGAAGAATCTATTTACAAATAAGGAAGTTTTTGTCAAAAGCTTTTCACTTTATGGCTATAAAGAATAGCTTTCAGTTCAAGACTTTGAGATCAAATTTCAAATAAGTTGAGTTTAAATGTATTCAGAATGGCTGTCAATGGTATGTTAGAGCATCTCGTTATAGAGGTAGTGAACTATGGATGATTAGAAAGTATGTTAGTGATCATAATTGTCGTATGAACATAGTTCAATCTTCTCATAGACAAGCTTCATCATCTTTTATTGGTTAATGTATGGTTGAGAAATTTGGATTTAGTTCTTCTGACCGTTCGACTCCGAAAGTTATCATTCATCATATGCGCACAAACTATGGAGTTGCTATCAGTTATTATAAAGCTTGGAGGGCAAAAACAACTGTTAATAAATTGTTGACAGGAGATGCTGATGATTCTTATGCATTGATTCCAAAAATTTTTGTGAAGTTGAAAGAACTGAATCCATGTTTGTTTTCTTTAATGATATACCAATAATATATGCTTCTGATATACGTGTAATATGTATGAGATGATCTATCTTCTTGATTTAATTACGATGTACGTGTTCTGATATACTATTGATATACTAATGATATATATTTGATTATATTACGATTATAATATCTGATTTTGATATCTTGACATGTTGTTGTGATATATTACTAATATATTTGACGTGTTGATGTGATATATTATTGATATATTTGACATGCAATGATATACTTTTGACATAGCATTTATATTATTTTTGTAGGTATATACACTGCATATGAAATTGATAAGACTAGACATTTTAAGTATTGTTTCATGGCTCTAGGTGCATCTATTGAAAGTTGGAGGTATTGTAGACATAATATATCTATTGATGGGACATTTTTGACGAGCAAATATGGTGGTACACTATTGACTGCCTCAACGTGCGATGATAACAATCAGATGTTCCCTCTTCCTTTTGGTATAGTAGATTCAGAAAATGATGTATCATGGAGATGGTTTTTTCAAAATTTAAAGAAACAGTTTTTGGAGATCGAGAAGGGTTAGTTATCATTTCTGATCGCCAATTAAACATTGGAAAAAGTGTTCTAAAGATTTTTCCACATGCTCAATATTGTGTTTGTAAGCGATATCTGTTGAAGAATTTGAAGTTGTCATACAATGACTCCTTGATTGATAGACCTTTTGAAAACTGTGCCAAATCCTACACAACTAATGATTTTGAGTTAAATATGAAGTTGATGGAGTCAATATATCCTACTACAAGAGAATATCTTAGTAATGTTGGATTTGAGAAATGGGCTCGTGCACACACTAAAGAAAGAATATATCAAATGTTGACAACTAATATTTCTGAGAGCCTCAATGCAACTTTGAAAGAGTCAAGAGATTTACCTGTGGCATCACTACTTGATTCAATTAGACAATTACTTCAAAGGTAGTTTTATGATAGAAGCAAATCAGCATCTTCTCTGAATAGTTTTTTGAGTCCTTGGGCTGAGACTGAGATACGGAAACAATTTAATGAATCCAAAAGCTTGATGGTAAGTGTTTTTACTTTTGATTATTTAATAATGTTTATTTTTCTTTCACAACCTATTTATTATTATTATTATTATTTCTTTTTTCAGGTTGATCATATCAACAACGTTGAATTTCAAGTAATTCATAAAGCGGAGAATTTTTTGGTAAATTTGGGTTCTAAAAGTTGCACTTGTCGTGTTTGGGATTTGGAAGAAATTCCTTGTGCTCATGCACTTGCAGTTATTTGTTGGACTGATTTGAATCCTTATTCATATGTGTCTGAGTATTATCTGTCTAGTAGATTGTTATTTACTTATAATGGTTCAATTCGTCCTGTTGGTAACCATTTGGATTGGGGATCTGTAGCAATTGATGTTAATGTATTACCTCCTATCATTAAATGTCCAGCAGGAAGGCCTCGAAAACAAAGGATTCCATGGATTGGTTAGGTGAGAAAGCACACTGCGGACGTTGTCAACGTGTTGGACACAATCGTAGAGCTTGTAAATTTGCACCTATTGAACAAGGATGTATATCAAGGATGTATACAAAAACATTGCTTTTATGATTTGAATTTATAATGAAGTAGTTTCTTTGTTACAACACAATGTGTATACCCAATGGAGTTTACTTATATGATTTTGCTTCTGTAAGTTAAAGTTGATGACATAACTTAGATCATTAGATTAGCCTGTATATCAGAATTATATCAGTTGTAAAGCTATATATCAGTAAGATATCAGTAGTAAATCTATATATCAATAAAATATCAGTAATATATCAAGTATACATCGTACATATATCAGTAGTACAATTAAGTTTGATTTAAAGTTTTAGCCACTTGGAGCGATAAATAAGTATTGCAATAGCCAACTAAGATGTATCAAGGAGAAGTAATATCAATATGAACTCAAAAAGTTAAAGGTTTAAACATCAAAATGAACTCAAAGGTATTCATATCAAAAGAACATTGCCCCAAGAAAATTGGCATATCAATTAAAAGTAGAAGTATAAAGTAGACTAACAATGTCCTTTTCAAAAGTCTATAAAAGTAGAAGTATGAGTTCCAAAAGTCTAGAAAAGTAGAAGCAATTTCCAAAAGCACAAGTTCCAAAAGTTTTTCTTTCTTGATCATTGAGTAATCTTCCAGTCAAAACTTAAGCAATCATGAACAATCTTCGTTCTCAATGATTGTCGCGTCTTAGAAGATGATATTTTTGCAGGTTTTCTTTTTTCCATAGACAACACCTTTGGAGTTGGTTTATGCTGTCTTTTGGGACGCACAACATCAATCTTTTCTGCAATGACTTTAGTTTTCATTTTCCTTGTTTGGACCATTGTTTTCATCTGAAAAAAAAGTTATTTGATATATTAGCAGTATATTAAAAAACATATTAGAGGTAATATATTTGAAATAATTTGTAGATATCATATTTATAACAGAAGTAAATCAGTTCTATATCATATGTATATCAAACATATATCACATACATATTAGGAATATATCTGTCAATCACTAGTATATCAGAAGTAAATAAATAGTATAGTAGAAATCAATCAGTTATATATCATATATATATCAAGAGTATATCAAGAGTATATGTGCAAATTAGTAGTATATTAAAAGTAAATCTGTAGAAGTCAATAAATCAATAGTATATCAGAAGTCAATCAGTTCTATATCTGCTATATATTAGTTATATAACCGTAATTAATAGTATATCAGAAGTCTTTATAAGTTATATATCAGTATATATCAGCTGTATAACAGTAAATCACTATTTTACGTGCTTGGACCCTTTGTCGTGGATTTTTTTTTATCGTTTCTCTATATTTTTCTGTAAATAAAAATCATCGATGACTCTCAATGAGTGAATAACACGAGTAAATGATTAATAAAACTAACTATTGTCTCACTATACTTACAATTTCATCTTCATTAGCTTTTTCCTCTTCTTTGTCTTCTGCTCCTTCTTGTTCTTCTTCCTCACTTGATTCTTCTTCTTAATTCTCATCGTCTTGTTCATTCTACTAATAAGAAGCATTTCAAAGATAAGAAACGTAAATCAATGTAAGAAAAGTAAAGCAATTTAGATTTACCTCTTTTTCCTTTTCTTTTCCTTTCCCATCCTGATCTGCATCCTCTTTCTCATGATTGGTTGGATATTCCACAATTTTATCAATATCTACTTCTTCATCAAGAAGCTCAAGACTTATCGATGGAGGTACGTTCTTCTAAAGTGATTCTTGGGATTGTTTTTCAATATTTGATTTTGGTGGAAATCTATCATTGATTACTTCAATATAGAAGTCAACATCCCCAGCATTTGTTTCTGGACACTTCTAATTTCTTGTATTTTGTTAGGGTTGACTTTTTACTATAGAAACATGTGTCAGTAGCCCTGTTTGACCATGTATTTGACCCCTTTTCCATCATTATTTGCCAAAAAGGACCACATATTCTTAAAGTAAAACATGCATAGATTGTTTCTGCATAAAAGTCAAACTATGGTACTTTAGGAAAAATATGAGAAAAATGTAGTCAAAGTTGGAAGAAAATAACGGAAATATGTTTTTGTAGAATTGGGCCTGATGCATTTTTGGAGGACAAAAGGTCAAAACGCACGTTTTGATTAATGAAGGGCAAGGAGGACATCTCCCACATGCTAAAAACCGTGAGTCCAAGTTCAAGTGAGGTGGTTAGGTGAATCTCAACCCATTTCCACCTAAAATGGAGGGGAGTTTCAACCAACCTCTATGGTGTTATAAAAGGAAGCCATCCCTCCATCAGCAAACCTTCCAAGCTTCATTTCATCTTCTTTTAGTTGCTCTCTAGTTGTAGAACACGTTTTTAGGGTTTACGTTTATGTTCTAGTTGTTCTTTGTTTATTTTTCACGCTTTTACCTTTTGTTTTGCTTTGAATTCAAGTTCTTACTCCCGTTCTTTGTTCATTATGTTCTTTTAAAGTTCTTAAGCGAGTTTCAACTCTCCTCACGCTCGAGAGAGAAGAGGGTCAAGCTACAACTCCTTGTATGGCTTATTTATTCATTTAAATTCAATGAAAAATACTTTCTTTATGTTTTCGTGCATTTACTTTCATTTAATTATGTTCTAAATTACTTATAAACCTCCTTGTGAAATGCCTTAGTCAAATGATTTGATTTTCAATACGCTCGGGGTTTGTCCAGAATTGCGCCTCGCACTTTTTTGGGTTGGTTTCTAAAAACTTCTCTTTAAATCTTTTTTCCATTCGGCCGGTAGGAACTTGATTTATACACCAAAGCCTAACCTTGGAAAAGGTGAGTTAGGTAAAATAATAGGAAACCAATATGGGATGTCACTTAGGCATGAACGCATAAAACATGATCCTAGACATAGGCCATTTGACCCATAATGCAAGTGAGTTGGTAGATATTATCTAGGATTGTAATCACACATAGACATATGATTGTAGGTTACCCTAGTCTCTGCATCAACCAAAATCGGTAGTGAAAGAGTAGAAGTCAGTTTCTCAAGAAAAGCCAGAATTGCATCTGGTGCATTTTCCCATCATAGTATGTTTTCCATATTTTGCATCAAAACTAAGGTAGGAAGAAAAGAGGCTGAGTTGAAATGGAGTCCCAATTTATGTAAAATCTTCCGATGGGAACTAGCATGCCCATAGCTCCTGTGAATCAATTATGTTGTTTATATTATTGAGATATTCGTTATTCATTGGAATATTGTCCATCTAATCCTTCATCTTTTTATTATCCAGGTCAACAAGGGAACCAATAAGAATTCAACCGTTATTCAAATCCATACAACCAAGATTGGAGGAATCATTTGAATTTCCCGAGGGCAGAGCTTCAACCTGAAAGTATATTCCATCTGTATGAGCATGCATTCCCAACAGAATTCCCGTCACAACCACAACAGGAGTATAATCAACCATGGATGCCAGAACAAAGCAATCATCGGAGATTTTTAGGCTTGAACAGACTATGATAGACTTTTTGGTGAGAATTGATGAATCAATACGCAGGCTGCAAATCCAAGTGGAGCTGATGGTTGATGAGCTGCGGAATAGTCCACCAGAAGCATTTCCTAACAATGAGCAAGATGAAGCAATCAATATATTGATCAAGGTTGAAGATGACGAACTTGAGCTGCCAATAGACAATGATGATCTACCAATCCCTGAAGTGATAAACGAGGTATGGAAGAATAAGGAAGTTGAACCCGAGAAACCGATAGAGGTAATGGATCATGAGGTTACAATGGACCTAAACCCATCACCTCTAAATATTGGACCACTTTTCCCTTTCCCTCGATGCCTTTAAAGATAACCCAAGACATAAAGAAGGAAGAGTTGACCAAACCTGTAAAGGACGAAGTAAATGAAGAACTAGGAGAGGATGAGATAGGTTCAGATGAAGGGTTCTACGTTAAAGTTTCACCCCACATTCCAATTTTAAAAAACCAAATGCATACAAGTAAGTCACCTACTCCTCGAGCTGGACTTTCAAGCATATTGTGCTTTGAAGAAGTGAAACTATGACATGACAGTAGTAGAATAGAGGTTGAATGAGCTTGAGGAGAATAATTGAAAGTTGAAAGCCTCTAACGTTCTATAAAGTAAAATCAGTAGGAGGGAAGTTTGTAAATTACTGTCATGCTTGTTTACTTTTCAACCTTTTTATGTTCTGAACGTTTTAATAATTTTATTTTCTTAGTACAGGGCTGAAGTACCTAAGAGAATAAGCAAAGTTTGTATGATAAGAATAAGAATTCGGCACCTGAAGACTCGGTATTGTTATTTGATTCTTGGTCAAGGCTGTTTCTAGGTAAGTTGAAATCTATATGGTCAGGTCCATTCATAGTTGAACATGTTTATCCACAAGGAGCGGTGGATTTTAAGAGGCTCCAGAGGTAATATTGTTAAGGTAAATGGGCATCGAGTCAAGAAATATTATGGTGAGTTTATTGACAGAGATAAAACGTCTGTATTACTGAAAGACCCGTGAAAAAACAGTGGAAACAGTCCCTCGGGCAATTTGGGGGGCGTTCTTATGTAAAATATTTTTGTCTTGTTTCTGCAAAATTTTTACATTTTCTTTAGGTCTTTTTTGTGTAGATTCCGAATCTAATTTTTGTTTTTGCATTTGAATTGTGCAGGATCAAGATCCGACCCTCGTCAAAATTGCGCTGGTGCAATTTAAGGGAAAAAATCGATTTTTGAGTTATGGATTAGGGCTTCGTGGGCTTTATGTGGGTTATGTTTAAATAGGCTTTCGGTTGTTTTTAAATAAAAAAAAAGCCCAATTTTAAACCTTATTATTTTTTAATATGTTTAAAACATAAAACAAAAAGCCCTAGGATTTCAAATTTTCTCCATTCACGATTTTCACCAAGATTTTATCACTTGTTTTCAAATCTTCTCTCAAGAAATCTCAAAGAATCTCAAAGTTTTTATCATCTCTCTCTTTTTCGACACACGTAGGGTTTATTGGAGGGATTTTCGTTGTTGATCGTGAAGCGAGCTCAAGAACTATGGAAGGTTCTTCTTCCTCCAAGCCACACGACAAAGAGAAGGAGAATAAGAAAGTGTTGTTGCCTCCACCAACCAAATTGGGTATGATTCCTCTTGAACCTCCTAGAATTTCTCATGAAAATCTAGTTTTTGATTCTAGGGAACAAAGAACAATATATTGGGAAGCTATAAGAATGAACCCTAGGAGAAATCTATCTGTAGGTGGTACAACTTCTGAAAAAATTAATATGGAGTATAATGATGCTAGAGTTAATAAAGAGGGTCATAGTGAGAAGAAATTAGGAGGAGTTAGTAAAGTCTATCTTTGAAAAAATCAATCTTTAGAGGAAAAAGATTCTGTTTTAGATGAGCAAATTACTAAACTTCATGAGAGAGCGGAGATGTTCAGTAAAAATAAAGAAATTAGGGATAAAGAGAATGAGAGAGTTTATGCTAAAATTAGGGAACTAAGCATAAAATAGCAAGAATACATGGAAACTCGAAGAAAATGAGTGATGAGATTTAGCTCGAGTTAAATAGCATGAGTATGCATCGTAGGGTGAAATCTTTCTCAAAATAACCCCGTTTCTGAGTCATTAGAACTGTCTATCCCTCCCCCTCTTTCCACTACTGTTGCTGTGCATGTTGAAGGTCAAGATCAGGTTAGTGGAGACTCAGAACACGACACGGAGCCCTTGGAGCATTCAGATTCAGCCACGGTCGAAATTCAGTGCCAAATTGCGCCTGGCACAATTTTGGATGAGACTCCACCGGCCACTCTACAAGGTATTTTGTCTCCATCTTTTCCATTGGAGGATGATGGAAATAGTGGGGCAGCACAAGGACAATTGAATGTTGATAGAGAGGATGAAGATCTTGGACAATTACCACCTCAATAAGTGCATGGAGATGAATTTGTAGAGGAGGAAGACAATGACGATATCTCTCAATATGAAGTGAGAGTACGAATTCCAATGCACGAATCTCGGCAAGATAATGAGGAGCCCCCTGCACAAGAGCAAGGAAGATCCGGTCTTGTGGATGTCCTTAGTGAGGCCATGGAGGAATCATCTTCCCTCTTCTTCACAAGGTAAGACCCCTTCTTAGTCGAGCTTGAATGTTTCTGACCTAAATTTTGTTGCTACTGCAGCGACTTCATATGAGATTAGCTTGACCGAAGTGGTGAAGAAAACACAAAAGAAGAAGAAAGTGGCAGAAATTGTGGCTAGTGCAAATTTCTAGGCCTAGGACCCAAGCCGTTGTAGCACGTTTGGTTGCCCAAAAAGTAGCCGAGACTGGTCCATCTAAAAAGCCAAGAGGGCTAGGGTGCCTAGAGGGGCAGAAGAGCCACTAGAAGAGGCCAATGAAGAGGAGCCCGATTCTACTGAACAAACACCATCAAGAGTAAAAAGGTTGAGATTGGAGGTGAGGAGGCCCAACTTCACAGCACGTGATATCCTACTTGAGAGGGGTTTTGATGAAGCACAAGAGCCCGTGTTGAAGTATGTTAGGAGGAGGCTTTTGGATAATGGTTGGGAGTTGTTGTTTGCCCCAACTACACGGGTATCCGAGGCCTTAGTCAAGGAGTTTTATGCTGCCATCAATCCCAACCGAGGGGATGTAATGAGAGTATGGGGTAAAGTAGTAAAATTCTCGCCTTCCATTATTAACACTCACTATGGTTTGTTGGATGCCTTTAATGCCATAGGTAATGAGATTTTGGTGCATCCATCGGACGAGCAAGTGGATGAGGCGTGTAGGCTTATTTGTAGACCACACAAGAAATGGAGCATCTCAACTACGGGGAAGCTTTTCTTAAAGCCCCTTGACATCAATGAGTAAGCAACGGTTTGGACGTATGTGGTGAAGAACCGGTTGATCCCACTTCTCACGATTCCTCTATTAAGCGCAATAGGGTGATGATGGTGTACATCCACATGAATGGCATTGAGTTCAACTTTTTGGAGCTCATACGAAATGAGATACTGAGTTGCTCGGAGAAAATGGTAGGTCCACTTGTTTTTTTCCTGGACTAATAACTGAATTATGCTTGCAGGCAGGAGTAAAGGCTGATGATGCGAAAGTAGTGACGCCTAAGAAGCCGGTCACATCCCTAAGAGTTTGGGGATATTCACTTGTTCAAGAGGGAGATTCTCCCATTACCGTCGCGAATCCCGAGACCCGAGGAGTGGTGACTAGGGAGCAATATGACGAGCTTAGGCACAAGTACGAGCTTCTTTTGGTTACTCAACATGCCACTTGTGCTTTCCTAAAAAAGGTATACGATGATGAAGCACCTTCTTTCCTCGATGAGCTTGCGGTCGATTTACCATCTTTTTCCCGTCTTCCTACCGATTCCACCGACGATGAGTATTCCGATGATAAATAGGGGAGTATCTCCCTCTCTTTGCTTTGATATTTGGATATTGATTTTGTATGTTAGGTTATGTAGTTTAGGTTGTTTAGATTAGTTGGCATGTTAAGTTGTGTAGGTTGTTTTTGTTCTTTTAGATTACAAGATAGGTTATTTAAGCTTAGTTTCTGTTTTAGGTTAGTTGTTGGGATGTTATGCTGTTAGTAATGTTTGTAAAGTGTGTTTTTGCATATGTTTAAAGTTCAAACTTGCATGCTTCCTTGTTCTAGCTATTAGCTTGTCTTTAGCTTCTTCAATGCATCTTTTCTAACCTCTCAACATGTTCATCTTTTTAATGAAATGATTTCCTTTGTTCTTTGTTTTTGTATCATGTCCATGAGGATTCTTAAGGGCATGAATATGTTATATTTCCTAGTTCTATGATCAAGCATAAGTCATTTTCTATTCCTTTTGTTTTGGTTATAAAACTGTGTTCTACTTCTTTTTGTTTTGAAACCTTAACTTTTTCATTGCTTTGGAAGTCCTTGTCCTTTTTTGTGCCAAAATTTTGCATCTTTCAAAATCTCTTTCCCGAGTGAGGACGTTGCTTCCCTTAACTATGGGGGGGACAGTGTGCATCTTTTTATTTTAAAGAAAATGTTTTTTATATTTCGATAAAGAGTTGACAAGAAAATGCAAGCAATAAAAGAGTCTTATGCAAAAAGAGTCATATGCTAGAAAAAAATTTTTGAAAGAAAAAGTATGAAAAGAAAAGTAAGTAAAAACAAGTCTTAAGAGAAAATAAGAGTGGGAGAAAGAAAAGAAAAATAAGAGTGAGAGAAAGATAAGAGTCGTAAGAAACATGAGAGGAAAGAAAACACACTTACTTTTTCAGAGTCCCATTATAGACATTCATTTTCTTTAAATGGGTGGTGTTAGCATCTTGGAGGGTAATAGCCTACACATTAAGGTGACTTCCTGAAAACCATTGTCGACATCGGGTTGCTACCTAACAAGTTTCTATGAGTGGTTGTGGTTTGAAACCGATGCTAGTATGTTGAGAACCTCAGGGGCTATTAGTCGGTCCACTTGATGTTAAAACTTTTGAATCAGAACGGAAGTGTGCATATTCCTTGGTTTTGTAAAAGAGTTTTGTGTTTTAGAAAAGAAGAGGATTTATAATCATTTTTATTTTCAAAACAAAGGATGGTTTATGGTTCGTTGGCTTGAAAGTAAAGTTAGGACGTTTAGCTTGTGTAGCCTTTCCTGAGGCTTATATGATTCATTTACTTAGAAACTTTGGATTGTTGATCATTCATATTTCTAGCATGTTGATTGTTTTAGATTTGTTGTTGTTGTTTTTACTTGAGGACAAGTAAATGGCTAAGTTTGGAGGTGTATAAAGATTGACTTTTTACTGCAGAAACAATGTGTCAGTAATCCAGTTTGACCACGTTTTTTTACCCCTTTCCCATCATTATTTGCCAAAAAGGACCACATATTCTTAAAGTACAACATGCATAGATTATTTATGCATAAAAGTCAAACTAAGATATTTTAGGAAAAATATGAGAAAAATGCGGTCAAAGTTGGAAGAAAATAACAAAAATTTGCTTTTGCAGAATTGTGCCTAAAGCATTTTTGGAGGACAAAATGTGAAAACGTACGTTTTGATTAATGAAGGGCAAGGAGGACATTTTCCACATGCTAAAAATCGTGAGTCCAAGTCCAAGTGAGGTGGTTAGGTCAATCTTAACCCATTTCCACCTGAAATTAAGGGTAGTTTCAACCAAACCTATGGTGCTATAAAAGGAAGTCATCCCTTCATTAGCAAATCATCCCTTCCAAGCTTCATTTCATCTTCTTTTAGTTGCTCTCTAGTTATAGAACACCTTTTTAGAGTTTATGTTTATGTTCTAGTTGTTCATTTGTTTGTTTTTCACGCTTTTACCTTTTGTATTGCTTTTAATTCAAGTTCTTACTCCCGTTCTTTGTTCATTATGTTCTTTTAAATTTCTTTAGCGAGTTTCAACTCCTTTCACGCTCGAGAGAAAAGAGGGTCAAGCTATAACTCATTGTACGACTTATTTATTTATTTAAATTCAATGAAAAATACTTCCTTTATGTTTTCGTGCATTTACTTTCAGTTTAATATGTTCTGAATTAGTTATCAACCTCTTTGTGGAATGCCTTAGTCAAAATGATTTGATTTTCAACACGTTCAGGATTTGCCCAAAATTGCGCCTGACACTTTTTTAGGTTGGTTTCTAAAAACTTCTCTTGACATCTTTTTTCCATTCGGTCGGTGGGAACTTGATTTATACACCAAATTTCAACCTTCGGACAGGTGAGTTAGGTAAAATAATAGGAATCCAATATGGGATGTGACTTAGGCATAAGCGCATAAAACATGGTCCTAGACATAGGCCCTCTAACCCATAATGCAAGTGAATTGGTAGATATTCTCTAGGATTGTAATCACATATAGGCATATGATTGTAGGTTATCCTAGTCTCTGCAGCAACCAAAAGCGGTAGTGAAAGAGTAAAACTCAGTTTCTCAAGAAGAGCCAGAATTGCACCTGGTGCATTTTCCCATCATAATGTGTTTTCCATATTTTGCATCAAAACCAAGGTAGGAAGCAAAGAGGTTGAGTTCTATTAAATTGCTTGATAGTTAAAACCCCAACCGCAACATTTCATCACATTTTTCTTCATAAATCACGATTGCATATTTGAACTATTCACTTATTTAAAATTGTTTTGAAAGCAAAAAGTCCCTAAGGACTCGACATTGGATTACTACCAAGTATTACTTATGACCGTATGTGCTTGCACGAGTCTCTAATCTTTTTGAAGGTAGAGAAAGTCCCAACATATTTCCTCCTTCAAAGTCAAACTTATACTTGAACCATGTGTTTCTATTCCTTCTTCCACCTCAATATTTCTTTGTTCTGCCATATCATCCATATTGTTGGGATCGTCATCTTGCACAATGTCTTCTTGGATCATCAAATTTGTGAAGATGCCAATAGATAATTCATCTTCGTAGGAAGAATTGTAATTATTGAGAACTGCATAATAAGTCAACAAATGTAGTAAATCAATAGAAACAAGAACCAAAAAAAAAAAAAAGAGATATCAGTGAAATAAGAAACTTACATCACTTGCAGAGAAAATATTTTCTTGCAGATGGTGCCAATCCGATTGTGATAGGATATCCCATTTCAACATTGGAATTTGATTTCCATCCTTTTTTGTTGCAATTCCAACCATTGGATCAGAAAGTTTGGAAATTACTTCACACGTCCAACAAATCAGTGCAAGCTTTTGGTTTGGATGCTTCGGTGGGTTTGGATGAAACAGAAAAATCTTACTCCTCAGTGGATGATTCGGCATCCTCGGGTGCTTATGTGTATGCTTTTTAAGTTTAGGAAATGAAAATGGAATCCTATTTCTATCCCTTCTGAAACTCGGTTTTAGGGAAGCGTTGCAAGGTATAATTTGATGATCTATCTTGTGAAGCTCTTTTCATGTATTTAATTGTGAGATCCTATACCAACCTACCCCATGGATATTTCGGAAACAACTTTTCATTATCGACAATGTCAACATGCTTCCATTCTACCTTAGTGAGAAGTTGTTTGGCAAACAATAAGCATTCAGATGTATAAGTTAGCAATTTTCACCATTAAATTACCATTTTGAGACCCAATGTGAAAAGCTGCTTGTACATCTATTCTATCTATTGTCTCTCTAAGCTTAAAAAAGGTGTTCCTAAGCTTATGTGGTATTTGTTTCTCTATCTATAATGATCTCGTCAATAGTGGGGTATTCATCACAACAATTCAAACTTGTCATCAAACTGAACTCTTTCAATTCAAATCTTGTAAACTTTCCACCAAAGTTGAATACTAATGCATCTTTTGGACTTTTTCAGATATTCTCTTAATTGGATGTAGTAGTAATTGTAGTGAACATCTGCTAACCCTAAATGACAAGAAGTGTCCAAAGGGTCCTTTTTCAAATATTTCTTTCTAAGTTGGTGAAAGCATTTTTAAGATGTTGTCAATTGTTTCTAGTTTACAGTATTGTTGTACTTTGACCCCAGAATACCACATTTCAATATCCTGTTAAGGCAAAATATAATATATCAAAATATGTCATAAGTATATCAACAAAGTATAAATCAGCAGTGTTGGGTGTGTTGCCCTGAACTCGTAGTTTGTATTTCTGTAAAAACAAATGTATATTCAATAAAGTTTTATTCAATCAATTTGTTGTTGAATTCATAGCATTGCATTATCCAAAATCCAATAAAATAAACATCCAAGGTGATTATCATGTAACCGGGACAGTATATCTATTCGGTATATATTTGATATACCCTTGATATACTAAGTATATATTTGATATATCATTGATATACAAGCGGATAACATTCCGTGAATAACCTAAACGGTCTATAGTATATGTATAAGCCTCGATACCTTATCCTGGCAACACTATGGATACGACCTACTCTATAAATGTTACAGACGACTCGATGCAGGTCGCTCGTGTGGAGACATGCGAGTGGGGGTGTCTTATACAATGAGTTTGTATAAGATCGGACTGCAAAATAGCCAATCTTTAGATGTAATACTGTTAACTAACAGATTGCTATTTCTTAGGATGACGAGACAACTCATTCTCAATCCTGAGTGAGTTCTGGACTCTTGCCCATTTGGGCTCATCTTTTGATCCGTATGGGTGAGAGTGGCCCGAAACGCCGACTCAATATTCCTACAATTTTAGGAACGAGACCGAGTGGGGAGTTGGGAACATAACTTCACAAAATGGAATTCAGTCGTCCCCAACTTTAGGGAGTAGATGAGCGTTCTCTTAAATGCTGACTCTGGGACTTGAACAAAGGGCCCCACCCTCTTACTGGCCCGAGGGGGACTTTCGGTTATTGGTCGGACCATAACCGAGTTTTTCATTAGAGGAGCAGTGGTATTTAAGGAGCAAGATGTAACACAGGGGTAAAACGGTAATTTGACCCATCTGTGGTTACGAACACTCGTGAAGGATTGACTTGTCGTTAATGGTCGTATATCTATGGACACGAAAACATTCTGCAGTGAGAAGAGTGCAACTGCGGATCTTTAGTGGAGTGACCTGTAGTTAACGAATGTTGATTAACTCAATCAATGAGTTTGACCGATTAATCTTGTATCATTGGAAATCGAAATGGAAGTAAACATATATATCTCTACTTATCCCAAAAATCAAAATGGAAGCATTGTTTGTTAGGAGTTTAGAAAAAATGGAAGCAAAAATCGAAATGGAAACATATATACCTCTATTGAAAGAAACTGGAGTAAAAATTGAATGGAAGAATGTAAATCGATACTGAAAACTGAAAGCCCAACAAAATGAAGCAAAAATAATGATTTCAAAACGTGGACATATACTTACATATAATTAGAGTTACCAAAGTCGATGGTAATTTGGTCATCGAATGGAAATCGAATGATATCAGAACGAACGAACGAACGGAATCAGATGGAAATCAAAATTTGGTAAACATTGTAGCTCCTTGCTACTTGGATGAGAATTGAATGAACGAAAATGGTAGTTGGGGATGACATTCTTGACAGAAATCGAACGGAAATCAGACAATATTTGGGCTGCAAATCAGAGACTTGAAGGTTGGATGAGAATCAAACGAACGGAAATGAGTTAGGGATGACATTCTTGACGGAAATCGAACGGAAATCTGAGTGAAAGTTGAAAAATTAGGTTTTGTTTTGATGGTTTGAACGAAATAGTGGTGGTGAAGGATGGAAGTCGAACGGAAAGCGAAAGGATGGAAAAATTAGGTTGTCTTTTGGTTTGGGCTACCATCTTTAGGCTTTTGCATGTTAATATTGAGCTTGCACGATAATTAGGACTTTTAACAATGTGGGCTCCTGGTAAAAAATTGCTATATTTGAAATTTTGGAATGTGAGTGCTATTTTATTAATTTTATGTAATCTTTTGCCATATTTGCAAGCACCGCAAAAAATTAACATTTGACATGTCGGCCTAGAGGATTTCTTATTCACCTGCAATGGATGAAATCACAGAGCTTTGGGAGAATTTCACTTTAACCAAGGAAAAGGAAGAAACTATAATCATTGATAGTGAGAAACCATTAATGACCCCAGAGAATGTCCAACGTTATGCGGTGGGTAAACTTCACACAAGCAAAAGGATTAGTGTGGAAGCGTTTAGATCGGTTATGAAATCATTGTGGAAAGTTCATGAATCCACACATATAGAGACTGCAGGAATGAACTTATACGTCATTGTCTTCAAATCTATGGCTGAGAAAAATAGGGTTCTTACATCAGGACCCTGGTCTTTCGAAACGTCGTTACTGGTGTTGACTTCGCCAACAGCTACTGACCAACCAAGAGATATGAACTTCAATTTCTTTGCTTTATGGATTCAGATACATTGCATTCCTTTTCAATGTATGATCAAGGATATGGCAAAATTTCTTGGGACTAGAATTGGCGAAGTTGAGGAAATTGATTGCAACGGGTCTTATGAATGGACAGGACCTTTCATACGTGTAAGAGTTCAAATCGATATCTCAAAGCCTTTCAAGAGAGGTCTAAAAGTTAGAACTGGTGACGAGAAGGAGAGTTGGTGCCCACTAAGGTATGAATGGTAAACTTCACACAAGTAAAAGGATTAATAAGCGATATGCTGCGATGGGTACTGGCAAACATGAACAATATGGCGAATGGCTTCGGGCGCCGATCCTAAAGAAATCACAGTATCGAGAGGATGGAAATAGTAGGTGGGGTGTCCATGGTGATAGGGGTTCGTAGTTTGGTGGATGTCGAGGAGGCCGTGGAGAATGGTAGCGAAGTGATGAAAATTGGAGAAATCTGGAGGAACCAATCTCCGATCAACGGCGGACGACGGCGGCAGAAAGTCCGGAGCGGTCAGAGGCTGAGATACCGAATCAGATGGCTGAGGAAAGATCATCATTTAAGGCGAAAAATAAGGTGCATTCATTAACCTAGCAATTAGTGGCATCTGGTGATACGGTGAGAGAGAATAATCAGGCTAATAAGGAAAATGCGGATATCAGTGGGGATTATATTGACCAAATGGATATCGAATTAATTTTACATTTGAAAGGAGGTGTAAAAGGAAAGGAATTATTCTCCAATTTGAAATGAGAAATTCCACAGAATCTTTGACCTTATCTAATTTTAAACCACAGATGGATTTTTCAACCAATGGTGATAGGCCGATGGGCCTAATGGAGCATAGCAAAAAATCAGAGAAAGTGATAAAACAGACATGGACAAGGAAAGTAAAAGGAATAATCTCAGGCTTGAGCCAACAAATTAGGCAAACGGAAAGGAATTTCCAGTGACATAGAGGCTACATTAAGCTGCGAAAAAGGATTGAAGTGTGAAGGTGAAGTAGGTGGTGAAGAAGTGGAATATGCATTTGACAGCGTACCTATTATATCAGCGGAGGCTGTTCAACAGCCCAGCCGGTCCCAATGATTGTCCTTTTTTGGAATGTTCGAGGGTTGGGGCCCCTCGATCATTCTCGAACCTACACAAGTTAGTGTAAAAATTGAGACCCCAAGTGTTATTTTGTTCCGAAACAAAAGTACTATGTGACAAGTGGGATGATATGAAGCTACAATTGGGCTTCCAGAATTGCTTCGTCTCAGTGGATTATCAAGGGAGAAGTGGCGGCTTGGCGTTGCTTTGGAATGAGCAGGTGGATTATAATCTAAATTCTGATTCAGATCACCACATCGATGGTTAGGTGGCAAGTGATGGGAAGCAATGGCGGTTGACGGGATTCTATGGGTACCTAGAAGAGGAGAACGACAGTTGTCCTAGGATTTAATGAGGCGACTAAGGGGCAGTACTTCGATCCCGTGGTTGATTGGGGGCGATTTCAATGGTATCTTACAACATGGGGAAAATAAGGGTGGTCGTACAAAGGCGGATAAGTTGATTAATGATTTTAGTAGTGTTGTAGATGACTGTAACCTTATCGATATGGGCTTCTCGGGTGACCCCTATACGTGGTGTAATAGAAGGCCAAATGGTCAGACTGTGTATGAACGGATAGATAGAATTTTATGTAATTCAGCTGGGCTCTCCAACTTTCCTAATAATAGTGTTTGGGGGAAAGAATACCCTGGACACGTGGACGACAGCCATTGGTGCCCCAAGGTGACCATGAGTCATGCCCCAGCTCGGACCGCCGAGATCACCACCACTAGCGTTGACAGATACTAAGTATGAGGGCCGAGGTTAACCTGGCCGAGGTTCGACCTACCGGGAAGCTCAGTGGGGGCCGATGTGAGCTACTGTCAGCGGCGTGATTATCGGGTGTAACCGTCGGTCCCGAGATTACCGGGTGTAACCGACGGTCCCGAGATTACCGGGTGTAACCATCGCGAGATTAGCGGGACTACCACCCATAAGTGGAGGACCTCACTCCGCGATCAGGTACGATGATTTCTGACCTCGAACTAAACTGGGAATCCGACCTATACTGACTTGATCGTCGGAGTGCTCACCTTTTTGTGCAGGTCCGCCCAAGTATTCAGATCGGTCCGGAGGCCGATTTCGAGCTGCAATCTGAAATACACTGTTGTGCATATCCTTGCATAAACATTTGGCGCCGTCTGTGGGGAGACAATCTAAGTCATCCCAATTCTTTTAAACCAACACGCGAGCGAAAATGGTTCAACCCTCAAACTCGACCAATACGGCAGATCGAAGGACCCTAGCCGCCAGCGATGCCCACCAGAAGGAGGTCGAAGCAGCAGTGGTAGAGGGGCAAGGTCACGACGGCCTAGCAGCAGAACCCCTCCGCAGGTCGGCACGAATCACCACGCCTGTTCTACCACCTGCGCACCCCCCAAAGACATCCAAGGCCACCCGTGGCGGAGGTGGAACCTCTAAGAAGGGCGCCCGGGGTCCAGCCTCGGCCCCGACAAGTGAGAACTTGGATGCACTCCAGAGAGAAATGGAGGCAATGCGCACAAAAATGCTGTCCATGGAGGAAATGTATAACGAAATGATATTAGCTGCAGGCGCAGGGTCTCGATCTGAGAACCGAGTGACGCGCGTTGGCATACGAGAGCAAAGGGGTTCCCACGTCGGCCCAGTCGAGGAGGAACATCCCGAAGACAACGAGAGCGAGGGACACACTCGCCAGAGCGGAGACCTCCGTGAACACCTCAACAGAAAGAGAGGCTCATCTCTCCGAAAAGGACAGTCACCATCCCGCTCACACAGGAGCTCCAACCAGCAGGCTGAATCCTTTCGCAACCCAGCAACTCCTGCAGGAGTGATTACAAGGGAGGAGTTCGACCAGCTGAGGGGCCAACTCGACGCTCAGGTGGAGGCCTTAAAGGCCAAATGTGAGCAGAAAGAAGGTTCACTGAACGATGGCGACTTGGGAGAATCGCCCTTCACCTCGGACGTTTTGGAAGAACCGATCCCTCCGAAGTTCAAGGCTCCTACCGTGAAGCCTTATGATGGGTCGAAGGACCCCAAGGATTATGTTGAGGTCTTTGAAGGCCTCATGGATTTCCAAGCGGCATCAGACGCAATCAAATGCCGCGCCTTTCTGATCGCGCTTACTGGCAGCGTGCGATTGTGGTATCGGAGACTGCCAGCCAGGTCGATCTCGACCTATTCTCAACTGAGAAGGGAGTTCCTCGCCCAGTTCTCTTCTCGGCATTATGACAAAAAGACAGCGGCCCATCTCGCCACCATCAGACAGAAGGAGGGTGAGACGCTGCGAGAATATGTCACCAGATTCCAGGAGGAGCAATTGAAGGTCGCACACTGCTCCGATGACTCGGCCATTTGCTATTTTCTCACCGGTCTAGCCGACGAAGCCCTCACAGTGAAACTTGGAGAGGAGGCCCTGGCCATCTTCGCCTAGGTGCTTCAGAAGGCAAAGAAAGTCATCGATGGACAGGAGCTCCTCCGAACCAAAACCGCCGACCAGAGCGAAAGATCGGTCGGGGCAGAAGTGGAAAAGATATAGAAAAGGCAGATCCCAAGTCCAAGGACAAGGGATCCTTTTCCAGCGGCCGAGCTGAGTATCGAAGGGCGGAGAATGGACCTACCAGGAGCCGACCTTACGAACGCTTCACCCCGAGCACGATTCCAATTTCCGAGATCTTAACGAACATCGAGGAGTCTGGAATGGAAAAACTACTCAAGCGTCCTGAGAAGCTTCGGGGAGCCCCGGAGAGGCGCAGCAAGGACAAGTATTGCCGCTTCCATCGGGAGCACGGCCATAACACGTCGGACTGCTAGGAGTTGAAGCGCCAAATTGAGGATCTAATTCAAGATGGCTACTTCAAGAAATTTGTGGGAAAGCCCAGGACCAGCTCGGCAGAGAAAAAGGAAGAGCGGAAGCGTTCGAGGACGTCGCCCCGGCGCACTGACCGACCTGCGGTCATCAATACCATTTTCGGAGGGCCAAGCGGGGGTCAGTCCGGACATAAAAGAAAAGAGTTAGCTCGTGCAGCCAGGCGCGAGGTGTGCATCATCAGGGAGCAGAGGCCGACCTGCCCAATCACCTTCGACAGTACAGACTTAGAGGAGGTCCACCTGCCCCACAATGATGCACTCGTGATCGCTCCCTTGATTGATCATGTGGTGGTCAGGAGGGTGCTGGTAGACGGAGGCGCATCTGCTAACATCCTGTCCTTACCGACCTACCTCGCCCTGGGATGGACGAGGTTGCAATTAAAGAAAAGCCCGACACCGCTGGTTGGGTTTTCTGGAGAATCGGTCATCCCAGAGGGTTGCATCGACTTGCCGGTCACGCTTGGGCAGGACCAAACTCAGGTCACCCAAATGGCCGAGTTCGTGGTAATTGACGGTAGATCGGCCTATAATGCCATCTTTGGGAGACCCATCATGCACTCATTTCGGGCCCTTCCCTCGACACTCCATCAAGTTTTGAAGTATTCCACCCCCAATGGCGTGGGCACGGTCCGAGGAGAACAGACCGCTTCGAGGGAGTGTTATGCCTCCGCACTCAAAGGCTCATCGGTCTGCGCCCTCGAAACTCTCGCCGGTTGGGATGGGACGCTCGAGTTCGAGGCTGACCTACCGAGGAGGGAGTTTGCCGCACCCACTGAGGAGCTCGAGCTCGTTCCTCTGCTTAGTCCCGAGAAGCAAGTAAGCATAGGAACCAAGCTGGGGGCCACCGACAGAGAGGAGCTAATCCAGTTCCTCAGATCCAACTCAGATGTCTTTGCGTGGTCCCATGAGGACATGTCTGGCATTGACCCGAAAATTATGACGCATCGCCTCAGCATAGATCCGTCATTCCGACCTGTAAAGCAAAAAAGAAGACCTATAAACAAGGAACGGAGTGATGTAATTGTTGAAGAAGTTAGCAAACTTTTGAAAGCTGAATACATAAGAGAAATTTCGTATCCCGAGTGGCTCTCCAATGTTGTATTAGTTAAAAAATTTAATGGAAAGTGGAGATTGTGCGTAGATTTTACGAACTTAAATAAGGCATGCCCGAAAGATTGCTTCCCACTGCCGAGGATTGATCAGCTCGTGGACGCCACAGCCGGGCATGAACTGCTCACCTTCATGGACGCCTACTCTGGGTACAACCAAATCAAGATGCATGTCCCAGATCGCAGGAGCGACCTACCAGAGAATGGTGAACAAAATGTTCGCCAAGCAGATCGGCCGGAATATGGAAGTGTATGTGGACGACATGCTTGTCAAGAGCAAGCAGTCTAAGTCGCATGTCTCCGATCTGACCGAAGCCTTCGAGGTTCTAAGGACATATCAAATTAAGCTCAACCCAGCTAAATGTGCCTTTGGAGTCTCTTCGGGAAAATTCCTTGGCTTCATGGTGAACCACCGGGGGATCGAGGCCAACCCCAAAAAGATTAAAGCCGTGCTCGAGATGGAGGCACCTAAGACGCTGAAGCAGCTTCAGTGCCTCAATGGCAGGATTGTGGCCCTGAACCGGTTTGTTTCAAGATCGACAGATAAGTGCCTTCCTTTCTTCAAAGTCCTACGAAAGAAAGGGCCGTTTGAATGGACAGCAGAGTGCGAACAAGCATTTCAGCAATTGAAGGGCTACCTCTGTTCGGCACCTATGCTTGCCAAGCCCCTGCCAGGGGACAAGCTCCAATTGTACTTAGCAGTGTCTGACAGTGCCGTCAACTCGGCCCTAATCAGGCAAGAGGAAGCGCGGCAAAACCTGGTCTACTACACAAGCAACGCTATGACCGAAGCCGAGACTAGATACCCTCAGATGGAGAAGTTGGCTTTCGCTTTAGTCACCTCGGCCCGACGGCTTAGACCATACTTCCAAGCCCATACTGTGGTGGTGCTCACAAACTTGCCCCTAAAAACATCTTCCATAAGCCAGAAGCTTTTGGACGCCTGATGAAGTGGGCAATGGAGCTAAGTGAATACGACATCCAGTTCGAACCCACAACTGCGTTGAAAGGACAAGCAGCGGCAGATTTCATAGCCGAGCTCACACCACCTTCCGAGCTGAGCGAGTCCGACCTACCATGGACAATCTATGTCGACGGATCCTCCAATGAGAAGGGGTGCGGGGCCGGGGTCCTCTTGCTCGGACCAGGAGGCGAGCGATTTGAGTATGCCTTGCGGTTCGGCTTCCGGACTTCTAACAACGAGGCTGAGTATGAAGCATTTATTGCCGGTCTGCGAATCTCTAGAGCATTGGGGGCCTCTTGTGTTAAGGTCTTCAGCGACTCCCAGCTGGTTGTGAGCCAGATCAAGGAAGAGTACCAAGCCAAGACTCCCGAATGGAGAAGTATTTGGGCAAGGTCAGATCGTACCTCGCCCAGTTTCGAACTTACGAAGTAAGCCGGGTTCCTCGAGCAGAAAATTCTAATGCTGACGCCTTGGCCAAGTTAGCATCGGCGTACGAGACCGACCTGGCCAGGTCGGTCCCCGTCGAGATCTTAGATAATCCCTCGATCTCAGAGCCATATCTGATGGAGATCGGCGCTCCAGAGTCCTCATGGATGGACCCGATTGCGGACTTCATTAGGGGCAATTCACCGCAAGACCCAAGGAGCGCAGAAAGTTGGCAAGGCGAGCAGCTCGGTCGTGGTCCGAGGTGGAGCATTGTACCGGCGCGGGTTTTCCCTGCCTCTATTGAGATGCCTAAACCCTGAAGACGGCTGTACGTCCTCAGAGAAATCCACGAAGGAGTATGCGGCAATCAATCAGGCGCCCGGTCGCTGTCATCCAAAGTGATCCGACAAGGATACTATTGGCCGACCCTCAGCCAGGACGCCAAGAAGTTCGTTAGAACTTGCGACAATTGCCAACGCTACGGAACCATAATCCACCAACCTCCGAGCTGCTCACCTCCATCTCGGCCCCGTGGCCATTCGCGCAGTGGGGGTAGATATCATTGTCCTTTCCCTTTGGGCAAGGGCCAGACCAAGTTCGCTGGTTGGTTGCTGTGGATTACTTCACAAAGTGGGCCGAGGCCGAGGCGCTCTCCCACATAACGGAATACAAAGTCACGTCCTTTGTATGGTCAAATATCATATGTCGCTTTGGTATACCACAGGCCATTGTGACAGACAATGGGAAGCAGTTTGACAACGCCAAGTTCAAAGACTTTTGCAGCAAGCTTGGCATAAGTCACCTTAGCTCGTCTCCCGTACATCCGCAAGCAAATGGGCAGGTGGAGGCAGTGAACAAGATCATCAAGCGAGGCATCAAACTTAGACTGGACTCCAAGAAAGGCAGGTGGGCCGAGGAGCTACCAGAGGTTCTATGGTCGTACCGGACCACCCAAAGAGAATCGACGGGTGAGATCCCGTTCTCCCTGGCCTTCGGCTCTGAAGCTGTAGTCCCGGTTGAGATCGGCATGCCATCTGACAGAGTAGAGCATTACGAGCCTACAGCAAATGAGGAAGAGCTGCTCCTCAACCTCGACTTGTTGGAAGAAAGAAGAGCAATGGCCCAGCTACGCCTGTCGGAATATCAGGGCAGAATGGCCAGACATTACAACGCCCGCGTTCGACCTCGGACCTTCCAGGTCGGACATCTGGTCTTAAGGCGGGTCCAAACCCATGTGGGTGCCCTTGACCTGACCTGGAAGGGGCCGTTTGAGGTCAAGGGCATAGTCCGACCTGGGACGTACATATTGGTCGATCTAAAAGGAGACGTCCTCGCGCACCCGTGGAACGCGGAACACTTGAAGCGTTATTATCCTTGAAATGCCAAAAAGGTTTTCAATGGATCTGTAAAAATTGTTTCAAAAGAATTATGATCGGAATAAATGTGATGATTTAATTTCATGATTCCGAGTTCGACCAGAAATTAAATGGGGGCCACGGACTCCCACACGATCACATTCCAGCAGTCGGTTAAAATTCAATCCTCCAAAACCTAAGGGTACGAGGTGCGATGCCAAAACCACTGATGAACTTAAAATTCAAACCTTCAAGGTAAAGGGACGATGTGAAAAGGTCGAAATGATCAAGCCTCTGAACCTGAGGGTCCGACGTAAGATATGAAGAACAGCTACGGACATAGGATTTTAGCCTTTTAACGTTCTTAAGTTAAGGGTGCGATGTTAAAAAATCCAGAGTTGGTGCAATGCATTGAACACTAGACAGAGATTCAAATTCAAACTTTCAATTATTTTTATTGAAGGCGCGACCTCAAAAGTAAGAGGTGCGAGGTGACATTGGCTGCAGTTCAAAGAAAAAGCAAAGAAAGGGAAGATGTTGCCAACACCAAAGTAAAAACGAACAAAGCTTCTTCATTAAATGGAGAGCAGAGCCAAGGCTTATAGACCTTGCAGCTCTGCCCTGACACTTACAAACAAAAAAAGGGGAGAAGAGAAGAAAGACAGAGAAGGGCCTCATGAAGGATGATCGCCTAAGAGCCTGCCTGAGAAGCGCCCTCCTGAGTGATGCCGACCTGGTCCTCTTCGAGATCGGAGCAGTCAGAGTCCAGATCTCTGACATACTTATCCACCAACGCTTGGGGGCCAGGGGTGCCGCCAGGCCCAGACGCCCACTGCTCGGCATACCTCTTTTTCAGACCACTGAGATCGATCTGAAGGTCAAGCATGTCGGAAGCAATGCCCTTCATGAGGAACTTGAAGCCCGCGTGAGAGAAGTCTTTGGCAAATCCATCGAAGTCAGGATGTTGCCTAAACGATTCCTCCAATAGGACTCTGTTGCTGAGGCGCTCTTTCGCCGTCTCCAGCTCGGCAGTCGCATGCTTCAGCTCCTCATCCTTCGCTTCAAGCGCCTGGAGCATGTCGTCCTTCTCCTTCAGGAGTTGGAACTTCTCCTTCTCCAAGCCCCTGGTGATAGCATGGGCAGCTCGGAGATCGGCCTTGCGTCTGTCCTCTTCCTTCTTCAGCAGCTCGGCCTTGGTCTCCACCTCGGCCTTCAAAATTTCCACCTCAGAGTGAGCCTTCAGCAGCTCATCCTTCATGGTGGAGGAAGCAGCCTCCAAGGCAGCAGAGAACTCCTCTTTCTCCCTCGCTGCCCAGAACTTCCCTCCCATCCAGCTCGGCCTTTACAGCCAGAGTCGATTGAATGGAAGTAACAAATGCCAGAGGAAAAACACCAAGAAGGAAATTAGACCGAGCTACCTGTTAGGTAAATTGAGCAAAAACGGAGACACGAGTCTTACCTCAGCGGCGTAGTCGATGGTCCTCTGCAGGACGGACCCTGGGTCACTTACAAATTTGGACGCCCTCCTTAGGCAGCGGTCCAAACTTGCAGCCGAGATGCGGGACACTTGGTCCCTCACCTCAGAACTTGACGGCTCAACTCTGAACCGTGCTGTCATGTCGGACGTCCCGCCCATCCTGGCTTCAGGATCGTCCACCCGATCTGCGAAGCTCGCAGGCAGGACCCCGCGAGCTCTGACCTCCAAGGGGGAGGTGGTCTTCTTCTTCTTCCTCCTTCGCTTCAGAGGGACTTCCTCCCTCACCTCCTCGCCCAAAGGCGAGGCGTCCACCGCCTCGGTCTGATCCCTGGGGCGCTTCTCCCTCGAATGACCCCCAGAAGACTCCAGCACAATCACTGGGGCTGGATCTTCCGAGGCTGGCCCTACCACAGCAGGAGTGGCAGGTTTCTAACTCTGGGCGGCCTCAAGAGCATGGGCTCGGCCCTTGGACTTGCGTTTCACGTTACTCGCGAACCCGCAAACCATGGCTGCAAAACAAAGAAAAAAAAATCAGCACAAAGTTAGAGGAAAAGGAGGGGGCAGAAAGCTCGGCATACCTAATTCGGAGTTCGGCCTTGAAGATTCAATAGGACGAACTGCAGGGTTGTAATCTAGCAGTCCGGACTCAAGCAGCAGCTTGTCAGTCACCAAGGTTCCGACCTTCCTACCCCTCGGAAAACGCTCCTTGTAATATTTCAACTTGTCGAAGGAAGCTTGCGTAAGCTCGGGGACTGGTCGGATTGAAACTGCACGAAGACAAAATCCGAGTTAGACCTGAATGACAGGAAAGAAAATCACAAAAAGTAAGAACTACTCCGTACCTAGGTTCCCAAACCTAGTGGGAACGTCAGAAGGAACGACCTGACTCGTCCTTTGCAAGCCATTCCCCAGAAGCGTAGAACCACTTCCTCACTCATCCCTTGATGGAGGCCGGCCCTTTAACTATACCGCCTGCGCCTTTCCTTGTGCATATATAGAACCGACCAGGCTTCTTAGCTATCCTTTTCGCTTCGAAGCGCGCGAGGAACTGGTCTACGTCCAACAGCTCGACCTCTTCACTATCCTGAGCTCGTAGCCAAAAAAGGATGGCCAAAGCGAAAATGACACCCCACCCATTGGGGGCCACTTGAGCCGGAGCCAACCCAGTCCGGAAGAGAAATTCTTGGACAAAAGGGTGAAGGGGAAGCCGGAGGCCGTACTCAAACATTTTGAAGTAGAGAGTGACCCATCCCTCTAGAGGATTGTCAGCTCTCTCCCCCTCCTCCGGAATCCTAGGGAGGATGTTCTCAGGGATAGCGAACCCCCTACGAAGGGATCCGAGGTAGTGCTCAGGTATCCTAGAAGGGTATTCCAAACCCTGACTCGAGGTGAAGGCATCACTATCCTCCCCGTCATCGGAGAACCTAAAGTTTTCTATCTCCTCGAGCTCGGACTCTAACCTACGAGCTAAATCCTCATCGGATCCTAAGTTGCTGCTAAAAGAGGACGACATGGTAACTACGTTCGAAAGAGAAAGTGAGGGAAGAGACCGACCTACCAAGGGTTCGAGCTGCCTTCAGATCGAACTCCAAGAATTCAGGAAACGTAAGGTATGACCTGAAGGGTTGGGGGTATTTATAGCTCGTCGGAAAAATTTCCCCACCGTACACGTGTAATCAACGAGCGGCTAGGATCCTCCCGGAGATCCGAAGCGTCGGAATATTTGAATATTCCGATGATAAATCCACCGCAACGGTTATGTTTTCCCACGAATAGGGAATCGCCACGTGTCCGAAGCAAATCAAACGAACTTCTCTGCCAGGTCGAGATCGGACCAGACAGAGAGGAGGCCAATGTTTGGGGGAAAGAATACCCTGGACACGTGGAGGACAGCCATTGGTGCCCCAAGGTGACCATGAGTCATGCCCCAGCTCAGACCGCCGAGATCACCACCACTAGCGTTGACAGATACTAAGTATGAGGGCCGAGGTGAACCTGGCCGAGGTCCGCCCAAGTATTCAGATCGGTCCGGAGGCCGAGTTCGAGCTGCAATCTGAAATACACTGTTGTGCATATCCTTGCATAAACAAATAGTATTGAACATCTCGATTATCAGAATTCTGACCATCAGCCCATTGTTTTGCATGTGGATAACGCCCCAATTCGACATAAAAATTAGATCCAAGAGGATATCTCAGTTTAAAGAAACGTGGCTTGAGGATAGCAAATGTGAAGAGATTGTGCATAATGGCTGGGGCAGTGGCTTTTTTATGGTACTGTGTTGTGCTTTTTAGCAATGGGTAAATTATAGCGTAAGTATACACTAATTTTGTCAATTGTAGTACAAACAAGGTCATCTCCACAGGGAATTCATGCATACAGAAAAATGATTAATTGCTTCGAGCTACTAAAGAAAATGAAAAAAAAATAATAAAACAAAATGAAGTTGGTTTATCAATGTAGTTAGTAACTTGTAAAATCTATTTTAGGGATTCGGGGAGAGGAAATCCACCTACTGATTTTAAGCGTCACCTACTGAAGAAAAACACATGAAACTCTTAGAACCCAGACCGTCACAGCTCTCTTCCGAGTTACCCAGTAAATGTTCTAACCCAACTCCCGTCGTGGTTACAACAAGTATAAAACCAATCTATAGGCGCCGTAGAGTGCACCCCATTCTTAGGTACTCACTACTTTGTTTTAGAAAGAACACATAAACTACGACTAACAGCAGCGATTCCACACACAAGAGCTTTCCCAAGCTTCCTATGAGCTTGCACACTAAACCTGTTGGCCAAACATGTTTAAAACGATGGAAAAATAAAACTCACTGCTATTAAATAAGAGTTCAAATGCATTCAACAGTAGCTCAACGTCTATTACAGCAAGTTTCAACCCCTCCCCGAAAAAGGGGGGATTAGTTCATGATGAAACAGATATAAGAAAATGCAAAGGTGGAAGAGGACTCCATTTTCAGAAGGCATAAAAAGAAAACCCAGAAGCTTTCCCGGATGAACAGTGAAGATCTCGAGCCAAATCAGTGTCTCTCTCTCTCCCGTCGTCAATGGAGACCCCACGTCTTTCTTTGGAGAATGTTTCCCTGAAAACGATGCCTCCTGTCAAGTCCACTCTCATCTTTCTCTCTTTTGCGGCTGGGGTTGCTTTTTTTTTCTTTTTCTATCGGGTCTTTAGCTTAGGGCACCAAAGAACCTCACGCGGATGCTGTCTGGACAATGTATGGACTTGGTAACAGTGCGGGTGATATCAAATTATTGCTCCAGCCTCTGCTCTATAGCTTCCAAAGCGCTAGCCTACTTCCGACTTCAACTAATTGCCCTTAGCCTTCAGCAGCACCAATTTATTCCACTAATGCTTCACCTGCTCCGAATGCACCAAACTTTGCTTTCTGCACTAAACATCCACAATTTAGCATTCAGTAAAAAATTTAATGAATCTACAAGAGTCTATGCATCGAAGGTTCCCTCTGGAATTTCTCACATTCTTGTGGCTTAATTAGCTTGTATCTCACATCCTTGGCACACAATTACCCTTAGATTGACCCATAATTCACTCTCTATTTGGAAGCTATCACACTCCCAAACTTGAAAGCTTGATTGTTCTCAAGTAAGATTATACTAGCAACTTAGAATTATGGCAATGCCTTCCTCTGTTATACATGCTTCTTACTACAATGGCTGACCTCTGCTTTCGCACTAACTGCTCACACATACTAAGCTTAGGAGCTAGTTCCAGCTAACAGCCTCTAGAAGAGAGTTTCTAGCTCAAGCTTCGCCCGAGAAAAGTTTCATCATCCGGCTCCAACATCGTCATAATTTCCTCCTCAAAACGTCGACTCGCCTCGGGCTGCACTTCTCAACTTCCTTTCCCTAGCCTACAGCACTATCCTTTTATTACCAATCTAGCTTTTCAACTATGGGTTACTAGCCCTTCCTAATCTTGCAGCCTCTTCGAAGATTTTTTTTTTTTGAAGCTGAATTACAAGGCCAGCAAGATTCATAGTTATACTTTACAAGCTTATCCTAAAAAAAAAAAAAAAAGCAAGAGCGCACAACACCCCCAAACCTAGATGTAGCATTGTCCCTAATGCGACTGACAGTAGGATATAGGATGCTCCCGCATATCCCCAAACTTAGAACTAAGAAAAATGCAGTTACGGGAGGGGTATTATTCACAAGTTATAAATAGATAATGTAAACGGACATCAAAGAAGGTGTGAAATAGAAGGATTGACTCTAAGTTGATACTAGGGTAGCGAGCGACATTGGATAGGGAGCTACTGAAACATAACATCATGGTGGTCTGTGTTTAAGGTTGGTACTCAAAGGATGATGTTAGGGCCTTCGTACTAAAAACTAGGCTAAGGCAGAGCTTAAGTAATGAAGGGATGTGAATCCCAGAGTGGAAACGGATCATCGTTCATGAATTTTTTTAGATACAAAATCAAACAATTGCAAAGATGAAAATACAGCGGAAAGGTTGTTTCTTTACCTTTGAAAAATCGTTCTTCAAGTTAATCACCACCCGAACACCACCAAAAGAGTCTTTAGTGCTATCCTCTTGGGTATCGAGATTCCGCTTGTGGGAGCGTTAAATTTTGGAACTAAGTTGCAAAGGAGATTGAGAGAGCACCCTTCTTGAGAGAGATGCAGAGGGAACTTCATCAAAAAAAAAAAAAAAAGCAGAACAGTTCTACTTAAGAAAAAACGCAACGAGGTGATGTGGGATAAGCACCCACATCACCACATCACCACTCCTCTACGTATTAGGGGGGAGAGGTAGTTTTATTTTTGGCTTTTTCCTTTTTTTATTTAATTTAATTAAATTAATATTAATAATAATTAATATATATATATATAATTAATTAATTATTAATCTAATTAACAATTAATTATATATGTATATACATAAAAATCAAATAAATAATAAACACTTAATTATTTATTACAAAAATACAATCATATTCTATAGCATTTCTCTCATATAACCTATAGTCATAGTGTACATCTTATCCACATTATTTTTAACCTATGGTTTTAATATGAATCATATTCATATTAATTTTTATTTGAATCTTATTCAAATAATATCTCTCATAATATATAGTTTCAATTAGAATTAACTATATATTATAATGTATCAACATACATATAATCCCTTTGAGCAATTTGAAAATTTCAAATTTTTCCAAAGAATTGATCCTCGTTTTACCCGTTATGAGCTAGCAAAGGGACTTAATGGACCTACAGATCAGAAGCTCCAATGATGCAAGATTAATCAGTCAAACTCATTGACTGAGTTAATCAATATTTGTTAACTACGGGCCACTCCACTAAAGACCCGCAGTTGCACTCTTTTCACTGCAGAATGTTTTCGTGTCCATGGATACACAACCATTAATGACAAGTCAATCCTTCACGAGTGCTTGTAACTCAAGCTGGGTGAAATTATCGTTTTACCCCAGAGTTACATCTTACTCCTTAAATACCACTGCTCCTTTAATGAACAACTCAACCCGGTTATGGTCCGACCAGTAACCGGAAGTCCCTCTCGGGCCAGTGAGAGGGTGGGGCCCCTTGTTCAAGTCCCGGAGTCGGCATTTAAGAGAATACTCATCTACTCCCTAAAGTCGGGGAGGAGTGAATTCCATCTTGTGAAGTTATGTTCCCAGCTTCCCACTCGGTCTCGTCCCCAAAATGGTAGGAATATTGAGTCGGCAACTCGAGCCACTCTCACCCATACAGATCAAAGGACGAGCCCTTACAGGTAGGAGTCCATAACTCACTCAGGATTGAGAATGAGTTGTCTGGTCATCCTATGAAACAGCAATCTGTTAGTCAACGGCGTTACAGCTAAAGATTGGCTATTTCACGGTCTAGTCTTATACAAACTCATTGTATAGGATACCCCCACTCGCATGTATTCACACGAACAACCTGCATCGAATCGTCTGTAACATTTACAAAGTGGGTCATATCCATAGTGTTGCTAGGATAAGGTACCCAGCCTTATCCATATACTATAGACCCTTTGGGTTATTCACGGGATATTATCCACTCATATATCAGGGGTATGTCAAATATATACCTCGTATATCAGGGGTATATTAAATATATACGTAGTATATCAAATATATACCCAGTATATATACTGTCTCGATTACATGATAATAACCTCGGATGTTTAGTTTATTGGATTTTGGATAATGCAATGCTATGAATTCAACAACAAATTGATTGAATAAAACTTTATTAAATATATATTTATTTTTACAGAAATACAAACTACGAGTTTAGGGCAACACACCCAACAAACTCTCACTTGAACTAAACTCGAATGGGGTGTACATTATCATAAGGCATAAGGAAAATACAGTAAACTAGGGCATCCACTATACCCATTACATTTCTCCCACTTGCCCTAGACTATCATACAAAGCTCGTAGACCTAGACTTTCTAGATGACCATCAAACACTTTAACCGTGAGCGCCTTCGTAAAAGGATCCGCAATATTGTGCTCTGAAGCGGTCTTTGTGACGATCACATCTCCTCATTGCACTATCTCTCGTATAAGGTGATACTTACTTTCAATGTGTGTCTCTCTTGTGGCTTCGAGGTTCTTCAGAATTTTCCACAACACCACTATTATCACAATAAAATGTGATGGACAAGTTCATGTTTGGAACGACTTCCAATTATGTCAAAAACTTTCTAAGCCAAACTGCCTTTTTTGCTGCTTCACAAGTTGCAACATACTCAGCCTCCATGGTGGAGTCAGCGATGATCCTTGTTTGATGCTTCGTCAAACTACCGCTCCTTTGTTTAGAGTGAATAATGACCCCGACGTGGATTTCCTTGATTCCTTGTCTGTTTGAAAGTCAAAGTCAGTATATCCTGTAAGGATCAAATCCTTAGCGCCATACACGAGCTTAGGACATTGTTCCTTATATAGATGAATTACGTGACTGAAGGGCAATAAGCCTTTCTTGGAATTCTGCATCGAATATCGAACAAGCATCTTGTCGATATAAGTTGCTTGAGATAAGGCTAACGTTTTGTTCTTGCGATGCCTTAGAATTTGGATGCCAAGAACATATTGAGTTTCTCCCAAATCCTTCATTTGGAAAGTAGCTAGCCACTTCTTTATGTCAGTGAGGTATCCTACATCATTCCCATACAATACTAAGAAGGCTACAGTGTTGTTGACGATCTTCTTATATATACAAGGCTCATCAACGTTTTGGTCAAAACCATAAGATTTGATCACAGTATCAAACCTTATGTTCCAAGATCGAGATGCTTGTTTCAATCCGTAAACCGTTTAAGCTTGCAAACCTTTTGCTCTTGACTTTGAGCTATGAACCCCTTGAGTTGAGACATATAAATACTTTATTCAAGATTGCCATTCATAAAGGTAGTGTTGACGTCCATTTACCAAATCCCATAGTCATAATATGTGGAAATGGACAAAAGTATTCTTATGGACTTTAGCATAGCTATAGGAAGAAGGTTTCTTCATAGTCCACCCATTCCCTTTGTGTGTAGCCTCTCACCACAAGTCTCACCTTATAGGTCTGTACCTTTCTTTCGGCGTCTCGTTTTCTCCTGTAGATCCATTTGCACCCTATGGGTTTTATCCTGTCAGGTTGGTCTACAAGTTCCCAAACGGAATTGAAGTACATCGACTCCATTTCCAAGTCCATAGCTTTGACGCATTTTTCACATCTTGCATTGTCTGTTTATAGGTTAATGGATCCTCGACACCTTCATTAGGTATCACAACTTGGGTTTCTGTTAAACCCACGTAGCGGTTAGGTTGTGACACAATCCTCCCACTACGTCGAGGCACCCTCAATTCTTGAGGTGGATGTGACTGACGTGATGTACTGGCTTCATCAACAACCATTCTTGTAGAGCCAGTTTGATCAACAACTCTTGTTGACGTGTTTGTAGCCTCTTCGGAAATCTCGTTAATCACTACCTTACTCCGTGGTTTATGATCTCGAACATGGTCTTCTTCCAAGAAGGTGGCATTTGTTGATACAACAACACTCTATTTTCTTGAGGATTAGAGAATAGACCACCTCTCGTCTCTTTAGGGTAACCTACGAATAGGCATAACTTTGAACGAGGTTCCAGTTTCTTTGGGTTAGTCATGAGCACGAGTGCCAGGCATCCCCAAATACGGAAGTGACGTAAACTAGCTTTACGACCCTTCCATAGCTCAAAGGGTATTTCAGAAACACTCTTTGATGGAACTACGTTCAAAATGTAAACCGCAGTCTCACTCCGTGACCCCAAAACGAGTTAGGCAATTGAGCATAGCTCATCATCGTTAATCGAACCATGTCCAACAGAGTTCTGTTTCTCCTTTTTGATACACCGTTTGTTGAGGTGTACCAGAGGCTGAGAGTTGGGACGTGATTCTATGTTCTATCATATAGTCTTGAAATCTTAAGTCCATACACTTTCTATCCCGATCGAATCGAAGTGTTTTGATGGTTTTACCTAATTGATTTTCAACTTCAGTCTTGTAGTCCTTGAACTTTTCAAGGGCTTCAGACTTATGTTGCATTAGGTATAAATAACCATACCTCAAATATATATGCAGTATATTACATATTCTCTTTTGCTCCCACTTAGTATTCTAAGACTAGGGTATATTACTTAGATAAATTTCGGCTAAATGAAATTAACTAAGTGAATTTTTAGTCGGTCCAATATAACTATTATATTGGTAGTTATGCATTAATGTTTTAGTTTATTAAACGATTTAATAAACTAAGGACATTATTGCATGCATATAAAATATTGACTAATTCAACCCCCAGATCGGTTCCCAGGTAGAGGTGTTCCCTTACAGTCAACTTAAATACCTCAACCTAGAAAGAACCTTCCTTAGATAGGGTTCCCTTATAGGCAATATTTTATATTTATTCTTTTATCATTTCATTTTAAACCTAGTTAAAACAAAATAAAAGACTCCCATCTAATCATATTAGAAGATATAACCTAAGGTCTAATTAATTTTAAACCTCTTTAAAATTAATTAATTTAAACCCTATGTTCGCATGCAATTCTTTATTATAGATTTTAATTTCTATCTACCAAATTTTATAACTTATAAAATTTAAGAAATTGAAACTATAATCATGCATTGCAAGCATACATTAATATAACTATTATATTAATTAAAGTAATGTTATGCTCAATGCATCTTTATTTTCATCTAATTAATACAACACTTATATTAATCATGAAAATAAAACATGCATTCATATATTATAACATTTATAACTATATGATGCATGATTATACATACATACTATATTTCAAATATACATATTAAGCATGTAACATCTGGTGGGATTTTAAAACTACATGGCATACAATATGCAATATACTTTTAATTAAAATACACATTCTTAATGCATGAAATAATTAAATAGCAAACTTGGACCGGTTTTTGGCACCCTAAGAAATCAAAATAACACAAAAATAAGAAAACAACCGCAACGGCCCTCAAACCGTGAACCGGAGCCACAGAAACACATCGAAAAACACCCAGAATAGCGCCTCGGTGCCTAAACGCAGCACCGCTGCGCTAAGGCATGGCGTTGTATGCTGTCCCTGCAGTGCCGTGGCGCTATCTGTGCAGCTTCCTTCATCTTCTTCAATGTTTTCTACAACTTTTCGCCAAATCCGACGCCACGAACAACTTTCGAGCAACCCGGACTTACAGATTTGATACAGAAACTCAATGCCCAAAACATAGTATATCAAATATATACCCAGTATATATACTGTCCCGGTTACATGATAATAACCTCAGATGTTTCTTTTATTGAATTTTGGACAATGCAATGCTATGAATTCAACAACAAATTGATTGAATAAAACTTTACTAAATATATATTTATTTTTACATAAATATAAACTACGAGTTTAGGACAACACATCTAACAAGTAAGGCACTCGCAAACGGAGGCTGCTAGCTTAGAGCAAACACAATACTGCCTATGCTGAGATAGCAACACTACTTAAGAAGTCAGAGCTAAAGTAAGAAGCAGGACACAATAGAGATTGCACAGCTTAATTTGATTCATTTTTCTCTTAAAATAGAGGACGGGGAATTGAAACCAACAATCTAACCTAGAACAAAAGAAAACAATAACGATAAGCAGGAAATAAAACTAAAGACAGGAAATGACAGATTAACTATGACAATAAAAACATATCGTAAAAACTAAATATAAAAGGAGAAGTTAAAGTCTTGATTTGCGAAGAGTGGTTTGTGTCAAATGGTTTCTAGAAAGAAGATAGTTGAGTCCCCAGATAGTTAGGAGGAGAAGTTGTCGCTTCTATTCCCTTCAAAGCTCTCCGATTGGCTAGCATCCTCGGCAGTATTATTGGAGCTATGCTCCAACAATGATTCCAGCGTGCGATTCTATGTGAATGGCCCTGGAGCATTCGCGTGGGCGAGCTTGTCGAGGAGTCCTTTCAGCTCCGCATCTCTGGTAGGAGCTGCAGCATTAAAGCGGCAACCATGTCCTTCAATTATCCAATCTCATTGTAGATGCGATGTAACGCCCGGCGTTCTCTGACTCGTTTATTTTAAGAGATAAATAGTGTCTTTGGATTTTTCCCTAAGTTGATAACTTTAATTCTTGGATTTTCTAACTTTGAAATTCTAATTTTTGGCTAAATTAGAATTCAGTTTAATTTCTTTGGATTAAGATAATTTAAGTTCTCGACCTGTGTAGGAGATTTTTAGTTAAATTCTAATTTCACGAGTTTTAGGATTTTCCTTCCTAAATTCTACGTTTCTTTGAATTATTATTCTTGGGTTTTAGAGTTTAAGTTAACTATTTTATTTCGGGTTGTTGTGGGGTTTATTTTATTTCTAAAGCATAATTATTGGGCTTTTGTTTTGGACCATTGTAGTTTTAGTTGGGCCTCATTAAGATTTGGGAATTGGGCTATTGGTTTCAAAACAAAATAAAGAAAAAAAAAACCGTAAACCACTTCATCTTCTTCTTCCTCACTTGTTGCAGCCGCCAGCCCCCTTCCCTTTGCTTCCTCTTCTCCAGAAAATCCTCACCGACGACGAGAACCACGACCTCCTCCGGCGACATCCAACGTTCAGTCCGAACAGCCCAGTTCCGTGACGTTTTCTTCGTTCCGGCGAGTTTCGGTGTTGACCCACTCTTGTTAGGGGCTAGATTAGCGTTACCCACCCCTCCCGAGGTTGGACCAGCAAGATCGAAGCCACACGACGTCAGTTCCGTGATACCCACTCTATTCGACATTGGTTCGGCGTTGACCCACCGCTAATCGGACCCAAATCAGCGTTACCCATTCCTTTTTGGTGTCGGACCAGCAAGCATAAGGTCGTTCGAGCTCGGATTTGGGAGGCCGAACCTCCTCGACATCTACCCACTCCTAACCCAAGAGTTTTTTATGTGAGTTAGTAGGTAACGAATCACCTCATGGTTTCAATTAATTTAAGTGTCTCCAATGGATTTCTAATGCAAATGTAATCTCGTTTGTTTTAGGAAATACTTCGGCGAGCTTAGTAGTGTTATGGCCATTGGGTAAGTAGTTCTTACTGGAGGGATTGGTTGTCGTGTGCTGATATGATATGGTTGTTTGCTCGTGTGCCCATGTGCGATATTTGCATGTTGCTTGTCGTTGTTATCATTTAGCGAACGTCGTTGTTGATAAAACTGTTGATATATCTTGGGAAAATTATGTGGTTGTGTGAATAAATTGTAGTCAAGTAATCTTGGATCACTATGATTGAATTGTTGTTATGTTCTAATTGGTTTTCATGATGAAACTTGTATACCGGTACTATAATCTGTTGTTTCGAAAGCATGTTGAATGTCTATGAGAAGTCGGTAGTGTTTGATGAATGCTGGGTATCTATCAACTATATTTTGGTTAAGTGGTTGATTGTGCTTTTTCTGTGAACGATGTTTGCTGGAGCCGTTGGATCATGTTGGACTATTTTAGATTGCTTGGCTTTTACATATGATCATTTCGGTGAATCGTATATTGGACTGTTATGAGATTGTTGATGCATGAGGCATGGCGTAGTAGCAAGTAGGACCCTTATGAGAATTTTGGGACATAACAAAGTAAGTAGCACGGGGGCGGGTGCGTGTGTTGATGTTTGTTATTTAGTTGCCGATGTGCTGTTTATGACGTTTAATATTGGTTCTGATACGTTGTTGTGTAGTGTAATTCTTGTTTATGTTGGTTTGTATGCCTGGGTAGTGTTGAATGTCCGTCGGTGATAATAGTGGGAATTTTGTATTGTTGAGCTGCTGAGATCTGTTGTTGAATGATGTATGTTTACAGGGAATGTTCGTTAAAGTGGATTTATTTTGGGAATGTTTGTTGTCTGAATTTGTATGAAGTGGTTGGCGTGTCTCATGAGTTGTTCTTTATATCTGGCAATGCTTATTGGGTATGGACGTTGGATATTAAGGGTTTGGATGAATTGTGTTGGGCTCCAATCGTTTGCAATTGGTTGACTATGCTTTGTTATGACTAAACTCACTGTGGCGCGGTTGTTAAGAATTGATATGTTGTGAAAGCATGTTTGGTTTATTGTTTTGCTATTAGAATGATGTTTATGTTGTGGAAGCACGCTGAATTGTGTTGGTGAGCTGAGAGGTGCATTGAAATCATACTAGTGGTGGTGTTGTTGATGGGTGTTGTGGTGGTTGGAGTTATTAGGGAAGTAGTACTGAAATCTTGGTTGGAGGCTAGAAATGTTATGTGGAGTTATGAAAGTTATGAAGTGAATGGGTGAGTGTCAGGGCCTCGGGTATAAATGGTCGAGGGCTGATACGTCACTAATTGGGTATCGAGGCCTCGGGTATAAATGGTCGGGGGTCGATGCGAGGAGTCTTTCGAAATGAGAACTATTGGGGCCTTGGGTATAAATGGTCAAGGGCCAATAGATTGTAAGACATCGAGGCCTCGGGTATAAATGGTCGAGGGTCGATGCAGAGTTCAAGGCCTCGGGTATAAATGGTCGAGGGCCGATGCTGCAGGGTCGGGGCTCTGGGTATAAATGGTTAGGGGCCGACTCTGCTCGAAGGAGTTATCTGTGGAAGGCTAGAGTAGCTGTGATAAGCGTAGAGGTACTTGAGATGTTAGGGAGACTAGAGGTTAGTACTGGTAGTTAATGTGTTCCTGGTTGTGGTTGTCACCAAATTTTATAGAATGTGTCTATGTTTGAATGCATAATGTGATGAAAAGCTTGACTGTGAATGTTTCATGATTTGGTTGAGCATGATGTGTGTGTGTGTTGATCCTTTAAAAAGCATGACATGTTGTTCCTTGATAAGTATGATGTTTGTGCGTGACCCTTCAGATAAGGGCTGCTTACTGAGTACTGTGGTTGTACTCATCCCTCTTTTCCCCTCCAGTTTGCAGGTAGCGAGCTAGCTCTTGGGATGGTGATGGCGAGGAGGAGGCTTGATCGGAAGGACCATTAGCTTTGTTGCGTGCAATTAAGTTCTTTTAGTTAGGATAGTGGTGGCCATTTAATCCTGTAGTTAAGTTGGTAGTGGTTGGTTTTGTTTACTTCTATTGTCTAAAGGATGTTGTAAGGTTGCCGATTCATTATTCTTTTAGAGCATTAATTTTGTTAGCCTCTTGAACTACGAGATTGTAATCTACTTAGGATATTTATGAATACATTTGTTTAAGTTGATCGTACTTGAATTAGCTTTTGCTTCATTGCCATTCGAGATGTTAATATTCATTTAGTGGATGGTTTATAGTTAGTAAGGTTTCCTTGAAGGGTTTGGTTAATGTGAAGTCGGTATTAAATGGTTTATCTGTATAGGATGTGAGTTTCTCTTAAAACATTAGTGTTGTTCTAATTGTTCAAGCTCTCGTGAGTGTTTGAAATCAGAGTAGCGCAGCAGAAGCGTGGTAATTTTATTGCTTAGTGTTGTTGTGAAGAAAATTCTCTTGTTTATGCGAAAATTTTAGGTAGGCTTAGTAACGGTCCCTGTTTGGAAATGGTGAAATTCCTGGGGCGTTACATGCGAGCTTGGTGAGCCATCATTTTATTGATGGCTCCTATATGCACAACACTTTTGATCCTGGTCTTGTTAGTCATTAGCCTCTCCAACAGCGGCTTATCCAATACTCTTTTCTCTGTTATGACCTCTTCATCCTGGACCACTGGGGCATTTGCCTGCATACACAACTTTGAGATCAAGTTAAGGAAAAAATGTTTGCCTAGACGTTTGGTGGCACACTAGGCTATCTCGTGGAAAATAAGCTGCCCCAAATCTAGTGGTTTGCCCTCCATCATACAAGCCAAATAGATGTAGAGGTAGAAGCAGCTCCGGTGCCCCAGTTGTTGAGTTCGAACAAGGGAGGGGCCCAGGCAGAAGGTGGACATGCAACTCGTAAAGATGTCGGTTGTTGCCGTCATGGTTATCCTTTCATGACGGGCATGTCCGTCATGGAAAAAGAATATACATGACGGGAAATGCCCGACATTAAAACTGTCTGTCATGAAAGGGAAACAAGGACACTCGCATAGATGTCGGTCAGTGACCGTCATTGTTATCGTTTAATGATGGGCAATGCCATCATGAAAAGACCAATTTGTTGTAGTGTTTGCCCCCTCTATATCTCCTCATCAATTTTTATCTCAAGACTTGGAGGTAGCCTTATCTATTTTCCTTTAATTATTTACTTCATCTGTTTTACCTCATAAATGAAACCATGATGTTTTCAATGGAATTTTTGACTTGTGTCCTTGAACTATTTAGATATTGAAAGAAAAAAGAAAGAAATTAAAGAACGACTTAGTTTTTAGCCATGCTCCTTTCGAAGTTACCTAATACATGTCTTCGTGACTACTATTTCACTTTCGTTTTTGGTCTTCATTTTCCCAGTTCCATGTCTATCAGCTTAATCTAGTTTAGCAATTATTAGAAGTCATTATTGAATATTTAATGCAAGCCAAAACTTTTATCTTTTACTTACAATTCTAGAAAAATTTTAAATTTTTTTCACATTTTTGTAGATTTCTAGCATTTTTCCTCTAAAATTGATCTTTTTATGTTATTGTTTGTACTCGAAATTGTCGAGCTCAGATGTAACGTAGATCGGAGCGTTGAGGCTGAACTACGGCCAACTGCCCAACACCTCCCCCGAACACTCTTGAGACGTGCAAAACAAAGTTAGCACTCCGACGAGCAAGTCAGTTCTAGTCCGAGCTAACTTGCCGAGTCTATCTAGTATCGTGTACCTTGCATTTAAGGCTAAGGTTTCTATTTATAGAAAATGGGCCCGACAGGAGTTCTGACACACCCTAAAACTGGGGCGTGTTGTCGGGTACGGAAGGGACATTGTTACGGACTTTGTCTTAGGTCGGCTCGGCACTTTAGGTCCTACCCTGTCTGCTGACCTGAGTACTTTGGAGTCAATTTCTATATTTCGTCCGCGTGTTCATCCAACTCACCTTTTCGATCACGACACGTGGTAGGCCAGGATTCGCATCCAACATTGGCCCCCACTTCGGCGGGGCGGTGGTCGGCTCGGCGAAGTCCTCCGAGCTAACTGAAGATGGGTCGAACCGACGTGTTAATGTGTGACGTCATGGATGTCGTCAGCCCTAGCTTCTGCTTCGAGAACCCAAACGTCGTCACGGGGATTGCCTGGCGTGGACGAATCTTGTCCGTTGATCTTTCCTCGATCAGACGGCTCTCGCGCTTCCGGGCTGCCTATAAATGGCAGGGTGCCTTTTATTTTCACTTTCCATTTTTCACTTTTTCACTCTCGAGTTTCCGTGTACCTCGGTCGTTGTCAAAGTCAGGTAGTTCTTTTAACTTCTTCCTTTAGGTAGTTTTTTTAACTTCTCCCTTAAGTCTGACCATGACTAGCTCGTCTAGTGAGTCGTCATCTGGGTCATCTAGCTCGTCCGGTATGGATAATGCCGTAGGGGACCTCAACCCAACCTTTACCTCGAGAAACCCTCGCGTCGGGGATAGCTCGGCAAATCCCAACGTAGCATCTACCTCAGGAACCCCTAACCCTGGTCTGGTGGCTGAGCTACCTCCCTCAACCTGCTCGATAGGTAGGTTAGTCGAGCTTCGCAAAACTTACCTCATTCCCAACTTCATAGAGCTTAGGGTGCCTAACGTCAGCGAACATCTAGACGACCCTCCCCCGAGCTTCGTCAGTTTCTATTCCCAGATGTTCAATAGGGGGGTTAGGCTTCCACTTCACTCCTTTATTCAAAGATTCCTTAGCGCCGTTAACCTCGCTCCAGCTCAGCTTTCCCCTAATGGGTGGTCTACCGTGCTCGGAGCCTACGTCCTGTGGTGGGTCCTCCGAGACGTGGATGAGGATAGGCTCATGGTAGATCAGCTCTTAGCGACCCACACTGTCAAAGCCTCCAACGAGGGAAAGGGTCGGTACTACCTCTCAGCTCGGCGGAACGTAGGTCAGCTGATTAGTAATCTAATAAAAATTGGAAGAAGTGTTGGTTCCTCGTCTCTGGCGAGTGGCTTCTGAGGGATGGAGGGGGTGATGCGACCTGCCAAGTCCCAGTAGAGTTCGGAGACGTAGGTGAGTGTCTTAGGTATGATCTAGGTTGTCTCTTATTTTCATGTCTTTACTTCTGATGAGGTCTCATGGTGCAGCTCTGCCATCCACCGTTCCGAGGATCAACAACAAGTCTTAGGAGATCATCAGGCGAGCCCAAGGTTGGAGCCTAAAGTACGCGCTGTGGGGTGAAGCACTCGTCTCGAACTCCCACCACTTCTCCAGCGGTCTCAGTTCTCACGATCAACCGGACGAGTTCAAGAAGCTCCCCAAACCTCGGCAACGCAGCTCACGGAAGCGGAAAGCCCCTGAAGGTAGCTTCCTCCCAACACTTTTAGCTCGTTTTTTACTAACCTCGTCACCTTTTTGCTCGTTGGTTTACTGACCTTGTCCCTTTTCAGAGATGGCCTCAAAATTTCTCGCACTCAGCAGCACGAAGCGTCAGCGAGCTTCGGCCCCGTCTGCTCCGCCAGCGCCTCCTCAGGCTCGTCATCGTACGAGTAGTGCCAACGTCCCATCCCCTGGGATGGCGAACTTGGCCAGACTTCAGGCCCTTCAGGCTCAGCCTCTGCAGACCGTCGTCGGTGGCGAGGAGTCGGCTACTCCACTGCAGCGAAGGAAGAGAGTGAGGGAGACACTTTCCTCCAAGGAGGTTAACTCCAGATCTCCGCCTCCCCCCATCATGGTCGACTCGGAGGACGGGTCTCAACAGGGTCGGCGACAGTGCGACGACCTTCCACTGCCATTCAAGCTCGACTTCTCTCACGTCAGCATCCACGAGGCAGCTACGAAGGTGAGATCCTCCAGCTCCCGCCGTGTGGAGCGAGCTGTTCAGGCGCCCGAGGACCCTATGTAGGCGGTGAGAAGGACCATTGCTCTTGCTGCAGAGGTAAGCTCGTGCTTACTCTTCCTTTCTTCTTTTTCTTTATCTCTTTTGATCTAACCTCGAACTTTTGCAGCTGCACTACCATGCCTGCTGATTACGCTTGTTTACATGCGTAAAAAGAAGGTTTTAGATGCTGTTTTTACAATGTTTCAGCTTTGTTTCGGATTTTTCTCGATCATTTGAGTTTCAATTCATGCAAAATTCATATATTATGGTTTGTGGTTGGCTTATATGGTATTTATGACATTTTAGGACCATTTGGGAGCGCAAATTAATCAAAAGAAGCAAAAAGACGGAAAAACCTTCATGGGAGGCGCCAGGCGCCTGGGAAGCCTGTAGAAAAACAGGTTTTCTTCCAACTTTGCCCTTAATGAAACGCGTCTTCCAATGCGTTTTGGTGGTTCCAACCGATGCACACGTGTAGAAGAAGTGTTCCACTATCAGTTTGAGCACGATTTGGTCAGTCAAAAGAGTTGGAAATGGGTGATTCACCATCGTTTTAGGACCTACCTAACCAATTCTGCACAGCTATAAATTCCAGCAACTTCTCCACCAAATGCATCAAGCCTTGCTTCCTTCTCTTGATCATTTTTAGTGTTTCTTTGTTGCTTTCTAAGTACATTTGAGTTGCTTTCATTGGTTGCTTTTGGTTTTTAAATCCCGAGTACTTTACATTCTTTTATTGAGCTTTGTTTTCTTCAATATGTCTTTCTAAATTCCCGTCTCTAGCCCGGTTATGGATAGTTAGCCTTTTATGTCTAAAAATGGTTGCTAAGAAGTAGTGTTTTTGCTTTCCATTCATTGCTCAACATGTTTTCCCAAAAAAGTTAGGATTTAGAGAAGGCCACTGTAAGTCTTAACAAGTCAATACTGAAAAGGTTGCTTATTTGCATTGTTGAGTGGTTAAACCGAGGAGAGGAGCGCCTTAGACATAAGGGTTCCGCTTAAGTAGCCTAAACATAGGACCTTAACCCGAGGTTGCGACTATTTCCATCCTAAAACTAAGATATCTCTCGTAATAGACATATTAGGGAATGTCTTAGGACTTTGAACTTGCTTAGACATAAGTCAAGTGAAAAGCGTAGTCGTTGGTTCCTAAAGTGAAATGCATATCGTCCTTAGCATGTCCTTGATTCTTTGATGGCTAACTTGAAGTAATTCGGGCTAGGTTTTATTATTATAAGTCCAAATCCCAAATCCAAACCATTATTTGTGACCACTTCCCATTTTACAAGAATCACTCATTCCAACATTCACTATTCTTTAAAACTTTAGAGTTTGGAAATTGTTTAGAAGTCCTTGAGGATCGATACTTGGATACTCCGTCCATTTTATATTACTCTGACAGGTTTGCGCTTGCATCTATATAATTGTTACCACGCTTAGCGCGTGCGTTCAGCATAAACGCCCAGTCAAGTTTTTGGCGCCGTTGCCGGGGACTTTAGTTTTAAAATTATTTTCAAATTCTTTTAGTTTTTATTTTTGAGAATTGCTGTTGGGTGTAATCTCCATCCACCGTTTTTGTTCTATATTTTTGGTTGTTTATCTCACAAGGGTACGTTAAAGTGCATGAGCACAAGATCTTTTCTTCTACCCCTTGACCCTGAGATTGAGCGGACCCTTCGAAAAACTCGAAAGGAGCAAAGACTTCGAAAACAACTAGAAAAGCAAAAAGAGAGAGAAGGTGAAATCAGTCCTGAAAGTGAGGTGAGGTAGAGAGTACGAGCACATCAATGGCAGATATTCCACCTCGTGATCCGGTTGATCCACCTGCTGTTAACGGTAATATGAGGGATCATGCGAGAAATGATGAATTCAACCATATCCAGATGGCGGACAACAGAGACGTGGCAATGCGAGAATATGCCGCCACGGCTTTTCAGAACTTTGATTCAGGGATAGTCAACCCTATTCCAGCCCACGCAAACTTTGAGCTTAAACCAATGATGTTCCAAATGTTGCAGACAATTGGACATTTTGGAGGGCAGGAACATGAGGATCCACATGATCATCTGAAATCATTCATTCAAATTGCAAATGCATTTCGATTACCTGGTATAACAGACGATGCTCTGAGACTAACACTTTTTCCATTTTCTTTGAAGGACCAAGCTAGAGCATGGCTCAATGCATTTCCACCGGGATCCATCACCACATGGGGGTCGTTAGTGGAGAAGTTCTTAACAAAATTCTTCCCACCTACTCGCCACGCTGATATCAGAGAGGAGATCATCTCCTTTAGACAGTATGATCGTGAACCTGTTCACGAGGCGTGGGAGAGATTTAAAGAACTAATCAGGAAATGTTCGAACCATGGCTTGCCGGCATGCATCCAGATAGAACATTTCTTTAGAGGCTTAGATCATCCTACTAAGATGATGCTAAACAATGCTGCCAACGGAGCCTTTACAAAGAAGACATTCAACGAGATAGTTGACATCCTAAATGACTTAGCTTCACATAACGAACTATGGTGTTCGCAAAGATCTAGGGCAGCACCAAAGAAGCAAGATCCAGCTGGAGTTTTGGCTCTGGACATTGCGACCTCGATGCAAAAAGAGATGGTTACAATGAACCAGAGGCTGAAAGAGATGGCATTGGGAATAAAAAATCCATTAGCCACGCCGATACAACCTGTGCAGTCGGATTATTGCACTCCTGCCCCTGTTTGCCAAGTCAACGATCTCATTTGTTCATTTTGCAGTGAAAACCATATTTATGATAATTGTCCACATAACCCTGCTTCTGTTTTTTATGTAGGACATGGGAACAATAGGAACTTTAACCCATATTCGAACACCTACAACCCAGGTTGGAGGCACCACCCTAATTTCTCATGGGGAGGTCAAGGAGGTTCGAGCGGTTTTAATCAAGGGCAGAGCCAACAGAACAAGCAGCCCTATGTTCCACCTACACAACAATACATCCCGCCGCCGCAACAGCAGTACAATCAGAGAACACAGACTCCACCAGTTCACAATAACAACTCAAATCTTGAGAATATGATGAAGGAGTACATGGCCCGAACCGACGCAGTGATACAATCCCAAGCGGCATCAATGAGGAATTTTGAGACCCAATTGGGACAACTTGCCAATGAATTGAAGAATAGACCACAAGGTTCTTTTCCAGGCCATACTGAATTACCAAAACGAGAAGGGAAAGAACAGTGCAAAGCTGTCACCCTCAGGAGTGGACTGGCATATGATGGACCAACAATGCCAACAACAGATGTACAGATTCCGTCCACTGAACCAATTGTAAAGATACCAGAAAATCCAACAACACCAGAAAAAGAAAATATTAGAAAAGGTAATGAGGACACCCCGAGTGTTCCTCCACAGGTACAGCCTTCTTTTACCCCTACTCCCCCGTTTCCACAAAGATTAGTAAAGAAAATAATGATTCCCAGTTTAGAAAATTTTTAGATATTTTAAAACAACTGCATATAAATATACCATTAGTAGATGCTCTAGAACAGATGCCAAATTATGCTAAGTTTTTGAAAGATATAGTTTCTAGGAAAAAAAAAATAGGAGAGCATGAACTGGTAGCCATGACAAAATGTAGAAGTGAAGCTGTAGGCAGCCCGCTACCCATGAAATGTAATGATCCTGGCAGTTTTACCATTCCATGTTCCATAGGAGGAAAAAACTTAGGTAGGGCATTATGTGATCTAGGCGCTAGCATTAATCTTATGCCATTATCAGTTTTCAAATCTTTAGGCATAGGAGAAGCTAGACCTACTACGGTTACCCTCCAACTAGCAGATAGATCTATCATAAGACCTGAGGGAAAGATAGAAGATGTTTTAGTGCAGGTGGACAAATTCATTTTCCTGCGGACTTTATCATTCTAGATTGCGAGGCAGACTTAGACGTTCCCATTATTTTGGGAAGACCATTTCTAGCCACTGGGGATACAGTTTTAATGTGAGGAAGGGAGAAATTACAATGAGGGTAAATAATGAAGAAGTTAAATTTAACGTTCTAGATGCCATGAAATTACCAGGAGACTTTGAAGAGTGCTCTGCTATAAATAGCTTGAATCCTGTTATGTTTGATGAGTTTTATGACTTATTAGTTACAGAGATAGAAGAAGAGCTTGATAAGATAGCAGAAGGACCAGAAGATGTGGCTAATCCTATTGAAAAAATACAAAAAGAAGAATGCAAGTCGTTACTTCCGTCCATACTGGAACCACCCACGTTGGAGCAGAAGCCATTGCCGTCGCATTTGAAATATGCGTATCTAGGGGATAACGACACTTTACCAGTTATTATAGCTTCCAATTTATCACCTACTAATGAATATTCTTTATTGCAGATTTTGGAGAAGCACAAAAAGGTCATTGGATGGACGATAGCAGATATCCGAGGGATAAGCCCGGCCTTTTGCATGCACAAAATTCTATTGGAAGAAGATGCTAAGAACTCTATTGAGAGTCAAAGGCGGTTGAACCCGAAGATGAAAGAGGTTGTAAGGAAAGAAATTCTTAAATGGCTTAACGCCGGTGTTATATACCCAATATCCGACAGCAGCTGGGTAAGCCCAGTACAGTGTGTACCAAAGAAAGGGGGTATAACCGTGGTGGCCAACGAGGAGAATGAGCTCATCTCAACCCGAACTGTGAGCGGGTGGAGAGTTTGCATTGATTATCGCAAACTCAACAAGGTAACGAAGAAAGACCATTTTCCTCTCCCGTTTATTGACCAGATGCTCGACCGTCTGGCAGGTAAGGATTTCTATTGTTTTTTAGATGGATATTCGAGTTATAATCAAATTACTATTGCTCCAGAAGACCAAGAGAAGACAACATTTACGTGTCCGTATGGTACGTTCGCTTTTAGGCGAATGCCCTTTGGACTATGCAATGCACCCGCGACTTTTCAGAGGTGTATAATGGCCATCTTCTCTGACATGGTAGAAAATATTCTAGAAGTTTTTATGGATGACTTTTCTGTTTTTGGAAATTCTTTCGACGCTTGTTTAGTTAATTTGGAGAGAGTATTGGAGAGATGTGAACAAACAAACCTAGTCCTAAATTGGGAGAAGTGTCATTTCATGGTACAAGAGGGTATTGTTTTGGGTCACAAAATTTCCAAGCAAGGAATAGAGGTATACCACGCTAAGATAGACATCATTTCAAAGCTACCTCCTCCTACAAATGTCAAAGGGATTAGAAGTTTTTTAGGGCATGGGGGATTTTACCGCCGCTTTATAAAAGACTTTGCTAAAATTTCTAAACCCTTGTGTCAATTGTTAGAACATGATAGACCATTTGTTTTTGATGATGACTGTTTAAAATCATTTGAAATGTTGAAAGTTGCTCTAAGTTCAGCCCCTATAATTATCGAACCTAATTGGGATTTACCTTTTGAGCTCATGTGTGATGCTAGTGATTATGCAATAGGAGCTATGTTAGGACAACGTAAAAACAAGATCTTGCATCCTGTGTATTATGCTAGTAAGACTCTGACCGGTGCACAACTCAATTACACTACTACTGAAAAGGAACTGTTAGCAGTTGTGTTCGCCTTTGATAAGTTTAGGTCTTACTTGATAGGCACAAAAGTCATTGTTTTTACTGACCATTCTGCTTTAAAATATTATTTGCTAAAAAAGATGCTAAACCACGTTTGATACGGTGGATTTTGTTACTTCAAGAGTTTGATATTGAAGTTAGGGACAGGAAGGGTACTGAAAACCAAGTTGCTGATCACCTGTCTAGATTGGAATCCCCGCTCTGTGATGATGGAACTGTTATACGTGAACAGTTTCTTGACGAGCAACTCTTGCGAGTTGATTCAGTTCCGTGGTATGCCGATATAGCAAATTATTTGGTAAGTCGAATAGTTCCTTATGAGTTCAACAAGCAACAGGTAAAGAAATTTTTAAATGAAGTTCGATGTTATCGTTGGGATGAGCCTTTTTTATATAAGCTAGGACCTGACAATATCTTACGCAGGTGTGTCGCAGAAGAAGAGCACGAGGCGATATTAGACGCTTGTCATATGTCTCCATATGGAGGACATTTTGCAGGACACAAAACCGCAGCCAAAGTTTTGCAAAGTGGGTTCTTTTGGCCCACTATGTTCAAAGATGCACATAAGTTTGCCCAGGTTTGTGACAAATGCCAACGGACAGGTAATATATCTAAACGCCACGAAATGCCTCAAACCCCGATCCTGGAGATTGAAATATTTGATGTGTGGGGTATAGATTTGATGGGTCCATTTCCATCTTCTAATGGTAAGCTTTATATATTGTTAGCAGTAGATTATGTTTCGAAATGGATAGAAGCCATTGCAACTGCTACCAATGATTCCAAAGTTGTTATTCGTTTTCTGCAAAAGCACATTTTTACGCGTTATGGAACCCCGCGTTGTCTGATAAGCGATGGGGGGGCTCATTTTGTGAATAGGTCTATGCAAAAGTTGCTGACTAAATACAATGTGCGTCATAGGGTTGCAACAGCATATCATCCTCAGTCGAATGGGTTAGCCGAAATATCTAATAGGGAGATAAAAAACATTTTAGAAAAAACTGTAAATCTTAACCGTAGGGATTGGTCTTTTAAGCTTGATGATTCACTTTGGGCATATAGGACAGCATTTAAGACTCCCCTCGGCATGTCCCCCTATAGGCTAATTTTTGGAAAAGCATGTCATTTGCCTCTTGAGCTAGAATATAAAGCATTTTGGGCTACTAAGAAATTAAATTTTGATTTGTTGGCTGCAGGTGAAGCGAGGAAGTTACAATTGTTGGAATTAGAAGAACACAGGCACTTTTCTTATGAGAATGCTAAGTTGTTTAAGGAAAAAACTAAACAGTGGCATGATAGGCGTCTTCGGCCGAACAATCTTCAAGAAGGTGATCTGGTTCTGTTATTCAACTCTAGGTTGAAACTTTTCCCTGGAAAACTTAAGTCTAGATGGTCTGGTCCCTTTCAAATTTTTAAAGTCTACCCATATGGGGCAGTGGATCTAGTTGACTCTAAAGGAAATGTTTTTAAAGTAAATGGGCAGAGACTTAAGCCGTATTTTGGAGAACCAGTGGATAGAGGAAAAACCTCTATTCAACTTTCAGGTCAATAAATGTTTGCGAAAAATGTTTTTCCTTCTTATCCGTTTGGAAAGAACAAAAGTAAAGGAAGGAAATTTTTGTATCTTACATTCTTTTTGTCTAATTATAAAAAGTTTTGCTTATTAAGAATGTTTTTGGAAAACGTTGAAAAACAAAAAGAAAGAATGAAAAAAAAAAAAAAAAAACATTGAAAAAATTTTACGCAGGCGCCTAGCGCCTGCCCTGTTTTTCCAGCATTTCGAAAACTCTCAGGTTCGAGAAGTCGTGCAACATATCTACAACTTAAGGGCTTCATTGGATTTTGCGGTTTTACCTTCATGGCCTCCAGCGCTAGCTGCTATCCTTGGTCATCCATCTCCCAGCACTGACACTGATCCTAGTCCACAACCTCCGACTTCATGAAGGGGAGGTTCCTTCTTTGCTATTTTTTGTGTTTTCTTCTTTTGGTTAATGACGTAGTTTGCATATTCTAGCATTACTACGCATGTTTTTTTTTGTATTGATTATGTTTTGAGCTTAGTTGAAGCATGAATAAATTAGTATCGTTTATCTTCTGATCACTTAAAGTATGCCTTCACTTAACCTTAGTTTAGCTTTTCACATGCCTATTTTGAAGCATCTGTGTTGTGCATGTGATTTCATGTCGATGATGATTATAAGAGATTGTTGAGTTTTCTGTTCTATGCCTGACTAAGCTTGGAGCTATTTCCTTTGTTTATGTGATAAACTCATTTTCTTTTATGTCTTTTTGATCTTTACAAACTTTAAGCTTTTTCTTTGCCCCTATATAGGAAGTCCTTGTCCTTTTATTGTTAAGCCTTTTTCATCCGATGCAAAAGTCTTTTCCCAGTGAGGACACTGTCTCTCTTAAGTTTGGGGGGGACAGTCGTTGTGTGAGTCGTTGTTTCAGAAAGATAAAGTGTTATTTATATTTGAAAAATCATGCTATTTTCTTTTGAAAAAGAGTCAGTTGGAAAAACAAATGCTATTAAAAAAAGAAAGTGTTGAAAAGGAAAAAAAAACACAAAACAGAAAAAAAAAAAAAATTTTGCGAAAGAGTAAAAAGAGTCTTGTTGAGAGAAAATAAGAGTGGGGAAAAGACTTGTGTTAGAAAGAAAAGAGTGGTAAAAACAATGAGAGTTAAAGAAAATGTAGTTATGATTTTCGAGTCCTACTGTAGACACCCATTTAGTTTTAGGTTGGGTGTTGACTTTGAAAATAGCAGTAAGGATGGTGATAAGTGACTTCGTGTTTCTCATTGTCGTAGTTTTATGACCTAGCTGTTAGTTTCAAAGTCTTTCTACGAGTAGCTGTGGTTGAAACCGATGTTAGTGTGTGGAAACCTCAGGGGCTAGTAGCCGGTCTTTCAGATGTAAAAGTCTTAGTGTAAGAAGGGAGTGTGCAGATTCCTTAGGGGTATTTGAAAACGTTCTCTGTTTTTGAAAGAGAAAAAAGATTTTGAAAGAAAAAGTTTTTATCATTTCAAACTTGGTTTATAGTGACTAAGTTTACAAAGGCAATAGAATGGTAGGCTTTGACATCTTTTCCTTGAGACAATTTATGATTGAACATCTCGGTTGCTTTTGCTTTTCCTTGTCCATGTGTTAGAAAGCTGATTAAAGTTGCTAAGTTTTGCTTGAGGACAAGCAAAAAGTTAAGTTTGGGGGTGTGATTACGCTTGTTTACATGCGTAAAAAGAAGGTTTTAGATGCTGTTTTTACAATGTTTCAGCTTTGTTTCGGATTTTTCTCGATCATTTGAGTTCCAATTCATGCAAAATTCATATATTATGGTTTGTGGTTGGCTTATATGGTTTTTATGACATTTTAGAACCATTTGGGAGTGCAAATTAATCAAAAGAAGCAAAAAGACGGAAAAACCTTCGTGGGAGGCGCCAGGCGCCTGGGAAGCCTGCAGAAAAACAGGTTTTCTTCCAACTTTGCCCTTAATGAAACGCGTCTTCCAATGCGTTTTGGTGGTTCCAACCGATGCATACGTGTAGAAGAAGTGTTCCACTATCAGTTTGAGCACGATTTGGTCAGTCAAAAGAGTTGGAAATGGGTGATTCACCATCGTTTTAGGACCTACCTAACCAATTCTGCACAGCTATAAATTCCAGCAACTTCTCCACCAAATGCATCAAGCCTTGCTTCCTTCTCTTGATCATTTTTAGTGTTTCTTTGTTGCTTTCTAAGTACTTTTGAGTTGCTTTCATTAGTTGCTTTTGGTTTTTAAATCCCGAGTACTTTACATTCTTTTATTGAGCTTTGTTTTGTTTCCATTTGTACTTAGTTATTTTCTACTTATTCAAATATATAAAAATCTAGCACTTTGCTTATTCTCTCTTTGCCTTTACTTTATTTTTAGTTAAGAGAGTTGTGTTTTTGGAGGAAAGAGCACGTGACACTCCCCCTTGCTTGAAAGAGAAGGGCGAAGCTCTCAATCCCGATAAAAACTCTCCGTTAGTAACTTTTGTTTTTCACACATGCATTCCACATTCAACCATTTTACTTGCTGTATTTTCTTCAATATGTCTTTCTAAATTCCCGTCTCTAGCCCGGTTATGGATAGTTAGCCTTTTATGTCTAAAAAGGGTTGCTAAGAAGTAGTGTTTTTGCTTTCCATTCATTGCTCAACATGTTTTCCCAAAAAGTTAGGATTTAGAGAAGGCCACTGTAAGTCTTAACAAGTCAATACTGAAAAGGTTGCTTATTTGCATTGTTGAGTGGTTAAACCGAGGAGAGGAGCGCCTTAGACATAAGGGTTCCGCTTAAGTAGCCTAGACATAGGACCTTAACCCGAGGTTGCGACTATTTCCATCCTAAAACTAAGATATCTCTCGTAATAGACATATTAGGGAATGTCTTAGGACTTTGAACTTGCTTAGACATAAGTCAAGTGAAAAGCGTAGTCGTTGGTTCCTAAAGTGAAATGCATATCGTCCTTAGCATGTCCTTGATTCTTTGATGGCTAACTTGAAGTAATTCGGGCTAGGTTTTATTATTATAAGTCCAAATCCCAAATCCAAACCATTATTTGTGACCACTTCCCATTTTACAAGAATCACTCATTCCAACATTCACTATTCTTTAAAACTTTAGAGTTTGGAAATTGTTTAGAAGTCCTTGAGGATCGATACTTGGATACTCCGTCCATTTTATATTACTCTGACAGGTGTGCGCTTGCATCTATATAATTGTTACCACGCTTAGCGCGTGCGTTCAGCATAAACGCCCAGTCACCTGCCTCTCAGCATCGATGATGAGCTTGGAGCCTCGGAGGGCGGGACTTGAAGGAAGGGGAGACGAACGCCTCCTACGAGCGGTGGATCGCCGAGCTCAAGGCCGAGGTTGGCCAGGCTTGAGCTGAGAAGGAAGCTGAGGCCGACAGGTCGAATGCCCTAATAGCCCAAGCGCGTACTGACCTGAGAAACGTCAGACAACGAGCCGAGATTGCCGAGAAGGGCTGGAACGAGGCTCAGCAGAATTCGGCGACCTGGGCCTACTTGGAGAAGAAAATCAAAGAATTCCCCGAGTTCGACGACCTAGCTCGCGACATGGCAGACAAGGGCTTCTATTATGCCGTCAACAGGCTCGATACCGCTTGCTCGGAGGAAGCCATCATCGCTGTCGAGCTGGAATATGAGTCCATCTGGGTCGAGCGCCCCGTCGAGGCCGTTAAAGAGGCTGAGACTGCTGACGCTGAAGCAGGGACCAGCAAGCCTGCCGATCCTCCGCAGGAGTAGGACGTCTCCGCCTTCCGTTGCTTCTTTTCATTTCATCATCATTTTTAGAATCAAATTAATGTACCGAGCCGAGGCATATATACCTCGGCTCTTCATCGAACTTTCAATTTTTAATGAAAACAAGCTTAGCTCAGGCTTGAGTCGTTTTCTCCGAGGTCTTTATGCTTAGAAAAATATTAAAATTTCAATTTTAATTTTGGTCTCGTTATCTGAGTTTCTCAAGTCTTGATAATTTCTTACCTACGCAACGGCTTACGAGCTTAACAGTTCAGCTTGGCGGTGTGTATTTGGGATAACCAGGTTCCTACGAGCTAACCATTGCTTTGCATACTTGTAAAAATATAACTTATTGTTGGTCGTTTAGCATAGGTCATAGCACGTAGTCTTCCTCGGCCCCCATTTGACGTTGCTCGGTAGTAGTAACAGCTCTAACGAATAAAGTCAAATTTTGCACAAAGTCATTGGAGATCGGCTTTCATTAATAAATGAAATTTTACACGTCAAATTACACACATCTCATTGATAATAAACTCGCAAATGCTCGGCGTTCCATGGGTGGGGGAGTCGTCTCCCGTTGAGGTCGGACAGTAGATATGCTCCAGGTCGAGGTATTTTCAAGACTCTGTACGGACCTTCCCAGTTCGGCTCGAGTGCACCGACATGCTGTATTACCTTCTTGAGGACGAGATCTCCAGGTTTGAAGTTCGAACTTTCACTCTGGCGTTGTAGTACCGAGCCATACGGTTCTAATATTCTGTTAGCCTGAGCTGGGAGTGAGATCTTTTCTCCTCGAAGAGGTCAAGATTCACGAGTAGAGCTTTGCTGTTGGCTTGCTCGTCGAAGTTCTCAACTCGAGGCATTGGCATGCCAACTTCCGCAGGGACGACGGTCTCCGACCCGAAGGCCAGGCCGTATGGCGTCTCACCAGTAGATCGACGGAGCGTTGTTCGGTAAGACCACAACACCTCTAGTAGCTCTTCTGCCCACCGACCTTTCAGAGATTCCAGCCTCGTCTTCAGACCACGCTTAATGATCTTGTTGACAGCTTCGACTTGCCCGTTAGACTACGGATGGGCCGGCGACGAGCTGAGGTGACGTATGCCGAGCTGTTGACAGAATTGATTAAACCGGGTATCGTCAAACTGCTTTCCATTGTCGGTAATAATAGCCCTGGCGGATGACCTTCGCCGCCATGGAACACTCCTCCATGGTTTCCGCAAACCCCTTCGTGAATCTCGCACATAACATACCTCGCCTCCTCCAGGTCAAGGCACCGCAGCAATGGTAGAGAATATCCCCTCTTGAAAAGCTTACCTTCTTGCGTCAAGTAGTAAGCAGCTTGGCGTCGAAGCTTTCTGGCCTGGCTCAAATCGACAGGGACTGAGCCAGTGACCAGGAAGTACCTAATCGGATCCATCCATGTAGGCTGAGCTAACTGGACCTCCATTACCTCAGGCTGGTCGATGGACGACTCGGTGAGTATTTCAACTGGAACTGTTCTTGGTAGGTCGGTCTCATATGTCGAGGCTGGGCGAGCCAGTGCTCGGCGTTGGAGTTTTCGGACCTCGGCACCTGTCGAATCACATAGTCCTCAAACTGGGCTAGGAGCGCTCGGACTTTGGCTAAATACCTCTTCATACGAGCTTCCTTCACTTGATACTCCCCGGTAACTTGATTGACGATCAGCTGGGAATCGCTGAGAATCAAGAGCCACCTCACGCCCATCCCTCTGGCGACTTTTAGACCATTTATCAATGCCTCGTACTCGGCTTCGTTGTTGGAAGCTCGGAAGCTAAACCGGAGTGCGTACTCGAACTGAAGACCACCGGGGCCGAAGAGCAGCATGTCTGCCCCACAACCTTTCTCATTGGATGAACCATCCACATAGAGTGTCCACTGATCACGGACATCGCCCTCTTGCTTGGGTGGGGTCAGCTCGGCAACAAAGTCTGCAGCTGCCTGACCTTTCGACGCTGTTCTCGGCTCGAAGGCGATGTCATGCTCACTGAGCTCTAGGGCCTACTTCATCAGTCGACCCGACGTTTCGGGCTTGTAGAAAATCTGCCTCAAGGGGAAGTTTGTCGGAACGATTATCTTGTGCACCTGGAAGTATGGTCGTAGATGTCGCGCCAAGGTTACCAAGGCTAGAGCCAGCTTCTCAACAAAGGGGTAACGAGCCTCAGCCTCAGTCAACGATTTGCTTGTGTAGTAAACAGGGCTCTGTCGTCCTCCCGCCTCCCTGATAAGCACTGAGCTCACTGCATTTTCCAACACTGCTAGGTACAAGTAAAGCACATCGCCAGGCAGCGGCTTGGACAACAAGGGAGTCGAGCTGAGGTACTGCTTCAACTGCCGAAGTGCTGCTTCGCAATCGTCGGTCCATTCGAACCGCCCATTTTTCCTTAGCGTTTGGAAGAAAGGGTGGTACTTGTCAGTGGAGCAAGATACGAAGTGATTCAGGGCTGTCAGGCAGCCATTCAACCTCTACAGCTGCTTAATATTCCTCAGTGCTTCCATCTCGAGGACTGCTCTTATCTTGTCCCAATTTGCTTCAATGCCGCGTTTATGGACCATGAACTCGAGGAACTTTCCTGACGAGACCCCAAAGGCGCACTTGCTCGGATTAAGCTTCATCTGATACTTCCGAAGCACGCTGAAGGCCTCTGCCAGGTAGGCTAAATGGGAGCTCGTCTGATTACTTTTTACCAACATGTCGTCCACGTATACCTCCATGTTGCGTGCGATCTATTTGGCGAACATCATGTTGACCATCCGCTGGTAGGTCGCCCCGGCATTCTTCAGAACGAAAGGCATGACATAGCAATACAGCCCTTGATCGGTAACAAAGGAGGTATGCTCTTGGTCGGGAGCATGCATCCGAATCTGATTGTACCCGGAGTAGGCATCCATGAATGAGAGAAGTTCATGCCCTGTCGTTGCATCGACGAGCTGATCTATCCGAGGTAGGGGAAAACTGTCTTTCGGGCACGCCTTATTGAGGCTCGTGAAGTCAATACAGACACGCCACTTGCTGTTTGACTTTTTAACTAAAACAACATTAGATAACCACGCGGGATAATGAACTTCTCTTATGAATTTAGCTCGTAGCAACTGCTCGACTTCTTTACAAATTACATTACTTCGCTCGGCGTCGACAGGCCGACGCTTTTGCCTCACAGGCCTATAACTAGGATCTACATTAAGCCTATGCACCATCATACTTGGGTCTATGCCCGACATGTCGTTATGGGACCATGCAAACACGTCGGCGTTTGCTTTCAAAAAACCGACGAGCTCTTCTTTTACCTCGGTTCCCAGTCTGCTGTCGACGCTGACCTGCTTTTCTGGCCCCAACAGGGGGACAAGTTCTAGCTCCTCAGCTAGGGTACCGCGGTTCGGCTCTGGTTCGCCGGCACATGGCTCTGCTGCGTCCGTGACCGCTGCACAAGTGGTTGTTCCCTTCATCGCGACGGCGTAGCATTCTCTATACGTTTTTTGCTCACCCCGGACTGTCGCAATTCCGGCCGAGGTGGGGTACTTCAAGACCTGGTGGTAAGTGGACGGAACTGCCCTGAGATTATGAATCAATGGCCGACTAATTATGGCGTTGTACGCTGAGCTCCGATCTATCACAACAATTTCTGCAACCTTAGTTACTTGTTAATCTCCCTCGCCGATGGTAACAGGGAGCGAGGCACATCCTTCCGCGTTGACTGACTCCCCTGTAAAATCGACCAAAGGCGTTTGGCTGAGCTTCAAATGCTTCCTCTCCCACTCTAGGGCCGTGTAGGTCGAGAATGACAAGATATTGGCCGATGCTCCACCGTCGATAAGAACTCTTCTCACCTTCATGTGATCTATGAGTAGGGCGATCACTAGCGCGTCATTATGGGGCATGTGCACTCCTTCACTATCTTGGTCATCGAACAAGATCGGCATCACAGGCTCCTTGGGGTACGAGGTACAGACCTCGTGTACTTCCTCCTGAGCCAGAGTTTTTCTCTTCTGCCCTGACTGTCCCCCACTCGAGCCCCCATGGATGGTATTTATAATGGCGGGACGATCCTCCTTCCGCCTCGGCGGTGGTGACTTCGCTCGCTTCTCCTCCCGAGCCGACCCCTCTGGTTCTGCCACTTCACGCCTGCCGACATATTTTTTCAAATAACCCCGTCGGATCAGATCCTCGACCTGCTCCTTCAGGTGGAAACAGCGTGAAGTGTCGTGGCCGTGATCCTTGTGGAATCGGCAGTAGAGTCGCTTGTCTCGCTTCCCTGGAGGTCAGCGGAGCTTTTCTGGGGCTGCGAAAAGCGCCTCCAGGTCAGTATCTTCGACCGTCGCGTAGATCTCTACAATTGAGGCGTTCAACAGAGTGAACCTGTCGCTTCGGCCCTCGACGGTCTAAAGGGGCTTTCTCGTCGCGACGGCCTCTACTCTTGTTGTCGTCGGCCAGCCGAGACGAGCCCCAACCATCGCTGCGTTGCTTCTTAGGAGGAGGGGACTTTTGGTTCCGATCTTTACCACGGTTGCTTCACCGGGCTCCATTAGCTTTCCACAACTCCAAGTCGTCATTGTATTGGCGAGCTCTAGCGAGCATCTCGTTTAGGGAGGCCGGCGGTCGGCTTCCGAACTCTATCGTCAAGTTCCTGTCGTTCAAACCCGTGGTGAAGTACATCATGGCGATGTCATCAGTGCAACTTACCACTTTGACATGCTCGTCCATGAATCGAGCGATGTACTCCGTCAGAGACTCATTGTCCCGTTGCTTCACTGTTCCGAGGTGAGAGGGCGGCAATTTCAACAACTACTGAGCTAAGAACTGGTTGATGAACAACCTCCTCAGCTGTTGATAACTGTCGATGGACCGGGGCCTCAACTGTCAGTACCACAACCTTGTCGAGCCTTCCAGGGCTATTTGAAACGCTCGGCAGTTCATGGCGTCGCTCGCGGCCAGGAAGTCCATCTTCCCCTTGAACATTTCCACGTAAGAGATCAGATCTCCAGACTCGTCGTAGGAACTCATGACCGGAGCCTTGAACCACGGTGCGACGGGGTTTTTTTTTAATATTGTTCCAAATGAAACTTATTTTAAAAATATAGTTGTTTAATTAAAAATATTAAAAATATTGTAGGTTTTGAAACTTATTTTAAAAATATTGTAGTTTTAAAAAACAGAAGGTTGGTCGTCTCTTCAAAGAGACGACCATTTAGACGTGGCGCCACGTGGGCGCCACGTAAATTTTTTAAAAAATTTGAACGTGGTCGTCTCTAAGAGACGACCATCTGATTGGTTCATTTTTGGAAAAAAAAAATAAATTTTGTTATATTATATATTATTTAGTAGTTTTTGTAAAAAAAATGCTTAGTGGTGTAGTGGGTGTACTACTATCTTAATATTTGTTCCATCCCAAGTTTGAATCTTGGGTTACACACTTTTTTATTTTATAACCATTAATCATGTCTCTTTATTTATATATATATATATATATATATATATATTATTTATTTGTCTTTTTTTTACTTAATATTACCATTTCCATCCAAACTTCATTTTTTGTACATTATTATTTCTATTCTATATATTATTATTCATTTAATAATAATAATAAAGTTATTATTATTACTATTATTGTATGTTCCTTTATTTTATGTATTATTGTTTATATTTTATAAACTATTATTTATATTAAGTAAAAAAGAGAAAAGAACATTATTACTATCATTGTACTTTCTTTTATTTTATATATTCTTGTCTTTTATTTTATATATTCATACTATTATTTATATTAAGTAAAAAAGAGAAAAGAGATGATTAATGATTATAAAAAAAAAAGATGCATGACCCAAGATTTGAACTTGGAATAGAATTGTTATTAAGGTAACAGTACACCCAATGTACCATGAAACAATTTTTTACATTTAAACTACTAAATAATATATAATATAACTTTTTTTTTCAAAAATGAACGGTCTTAGAGACGACCACCTCCTAAATTTAAAACAAATTTACGTGGCGTCCAGCGTGGCGCCACGTTGCATGGTCGTCTCTGACGACCACCCTTCACTTTTTTAAAACTACTATATTTTTAAAAAAAAGTTTCAAAACATATCATATTTTAAACATTTTTAATTAAAATACAATATTTTTAGAATAACTTTTATTATTAACATTATTAATAAAAAAAACACCCAGGATAGGTGCGTCCAGGATTGCTTGGGAGAAAGGCAGTTCCTCAGGCTCGGCCATGAGGTGCGGATCTACAGGCCTGCACTGCCGCTTGAGATCTTCTATCTCCCCCTGAAACTGATCCCGGAGGAGGTCCCCCTCAGACCGGAACGAATGGTCATCGTGGGAGGACCTCTCTCGATCGCCTACCTCTAGTCTTCCCTCCTCGTCGTCGATTGGGTACTTCTGATCTCCGGGCGCCACTGCTCGTCGCCTTGGCGTCCCCTCACCTCGGCCCTGACGGGCATTGTAGCTATCGAAAGATGTCAGGGGAGTCCAAATTGGTCGGACCCTCGGGCGTCGGTCCTCGACTCGGTGGTCCTGCCAAGGGTGGTCACGTACCTGTGCTCCCAGGGCACCGCCTGTCCCCACACGTTGTGGCCTTCGCGAGGGTGCTCCAGCTCGGGCATCCCTAGGAGGTCGGAACTGATACTCCGTTCTTTGGGTCTGATGCATTGGCCCTTTTCCTCAGATGGGAACCCTGGAGACGGAAGAGTCGGACACCTCACTGCCTCTCTCGACCGCTTCGAGCCTTGCTTTGACTTCCGTAAGCTCGGCGATCACGTTAGCTACCATGATGGGGTCCACGCCTGCGTCGGCACTTGCCCCGGAGCGTGCACCTGTGTTTCCCAGCCGCGGAGGCTAGGTGCACGGGGCGGCAACCCGTTCCTCTGAGGCTGTAGTGGCGGAAACTGATCTGAGGTGAGGTGGAAGTCCCGGATTGCTACGGGATCGAATGTGGCCGGCCGACCTCCATTTTCCTTGACCACCCCCACTGGGGTCGTCGTTCGATGACAGGAGTCCCGGTCACCTGAGAGTATGTGAGTCGAGGATGGGCACGGGAAGTGGCAGCATCCCTCCTCGAAGAGAGGATTGGTGAAAGTTGAGATCGTGACTGTTCGGAGCGGGTTTAGGCCATTGGCTCAGATTGCAAAAGGTGAGACTAACTTTTAGATGTGTCGTCCCCACAGACGGCGCCAAATGTTTGAACTCGAAATTGTCGAGCTCAGATGTAACGTAGATCGGAGCGTTCAGGATGAAATACGGCCAACTGCCCAACACCTCCCCCGAACACTCTTGAGACCTGAAAACAAAGTTAGCACTCCGACGAGCAAGTCAGTTCTAGTCCGAGCTAACTTACCGAGTCTATCTAGTATCGCGTACCTTGCATTTAAGGCTAAGGTTTCTATTTATAGAAACTGGGCCCGACAGGAGTTCTGACACACCTTAAAACCGCAGCGTGTTGTCGGGTACGGAAGGGACATTGTTACGGATTTTGTCTCAGGTTGGCTTGGCACTTTAGGTCCTACCCTGCCTGCCGACCTGAGTACTTTGGAGTCAATTTCTATATTTCGTCCGCGTGTTCATCGAACTCACCTTTTCGATCACGACACGTGGCAGGCCAGGATTCGCATCCAACAGTTATTATATGCCATTTCTATTCAGACTTACTCTATAGTTACTGGTATTCCTGCACGAGTTTGCCCACATTTTTATATTATTTGCTGTTTTATGTGCATCAGCATTCTGAAATACACTTGGTGATCCTGCATCAGCAGAACGTAGAACAACTAAGTTATAATGTGTATGGGGTGACTTTGTTTTTTCTGTTAGACTGTTACGGTAAAAAGCAGTTTTAAGCAAATTTAATGAGTTCCCAAGCCTGATACACGCCCGGCATCAGTCAGTTACCATTTTTGTATAAATAACAAATTTCTATTTGTTTTAACCAAACAAAAGAAACTTGAATGTCGAATACTTTGTTCTCTCAAATTGGGATTCTGGTTTGACCATTGCATTTAATATTAGTGCCTAGAGATTTTTTGTCTCCCATGCTTGATTAAACAAACATTATTCTTGTATTGCTGTTCTAAATAATAAATGAAAATCTATTATTTAGATTTGTTGTTCACTTTCAGATTGCGTTTACACTTTCCCCATTGTAATTAACCCAAATTGGTGTCATTTATGTGAACTTTTATTGATGAGACTTATGCTTTTGCCTGTAACTTTCACCGATGAAAAATTTTGTTTGCTTTGTAAAAAAAGAAGGAAAAAGGTGACAATCTCTGTTGCATGGTCTGCTCCGGGTTTTGATTTTATTGCCCCTTGCAAGCCAGCTCTTCGTGTTATTAAAAGGCTGATGCATCTCACCCCATCGGCAAACAAGGTATTCCATTCTTTTCATGGAAGAACCATGTTTGTAATAAATAACTAGAAGTACTACCTTCCCTTTCCATTTTTATGAACAAGATTTTAGTATAGGATCTAGGTTGGACCTTAGGGCGGGTGCGGGTGCCCCTGGATATAGGAGAGCAAAGCTCCCGACTCTCGGTTATAAAAATAAAAAACTATAGGATCTAGGTTATTTTCGGGAACAAGACTTCGTAGGCATCTATTTGTTCCTCAGATTAGTTATCATATCAAGATTTCTGGGGTAGTTGATAATCATCATTAGTATATATGGAAAAATATGTTTATGTTATTTCAGACGTATGAAACGTGATGGGCATGGGAATATATTTTTCTGCTGTATTTCTTGGAGCAAGTTAGTTCTAGTCCGAGCTAACTTGCCGATATTTTCTAGGATTGCATACCTTGCATTTAAGGCAAGAGTTTCTATTTAGAGAAACTAGGTCCGACAGGAACTCTGACACATCCTAAAAATGCGACGTGTTGTCGGGTTCGGAAGAAACAACGTTACGGACTTCGCTTAAGGTCGGCCCGGCCTCGCAGGTCCTACCCTGACCGCCGACCTAAGCATTTTGGAGTCTACTCCTATATTTCGCTTGCCCGTTAATTCAACTCACCTCTTCGAGTATGACACGTGGCAGGCCAAAATTCGTACCCAACATTGGCCTCCACTTCGACGAGGTGGAGGTCGGCTCGGCGAAGGACAGCGAGCTAACTGAGGATGGATTGAATCCACGCATGCACATGTGACGTCATGGATACCGTCAGCCGTAGTTTCTGCTTCGAGAACTCAAACGTCGCCACAGGGATCGCCTAACGTGGACAAATCTTGTCTGTTGATTCTCCCCTCGATCGGACGGCTCTCATTCCTCCGGGCTGTCCTATAAAAGGCGAGGGTTTTTCACTTTTACTTTTAACTTTTCACTTCGAATTTTTTGTGTACCTCGGTCGTTGTCCAAGTCAGGTACTTTCTCCTTCTCCCTTTAGGTAGTTCTTTAAACTTCTTCCTTAGATCCGACCATGAGTAGCTCGTCTAGTGATTCGTCGTCTGGGTCGTCTAGCTCGTCTAGCACAGATAACACCTTAGGGGATGCAAACCTAGCTTCTACCTCGAGGAACCCTCGTGTCGAGGATAGCTTGGCAAACCTCAATGTAGCCTCCACCTCGGGAAACCCTAATCCTGGTCCGGTAGTCGAGCTTCCTCCCTCGACTTGCTCTGTGGGTAGGTTAGCCGAGCTTCGTAAAACTTACCTAATTCCCAACTCCTAGAGCTTAGGATGCCCAACGTCGTCGAGTCTCTTGACGACCCTCCTCCAGGCTTCGTCAGCTTCTATCCTCAGTAGGGGGGTTAGGCTTCCACTTCATCCCTTCATCCAGAGGTTCCTTAGCGCAGTCAACCTCGCCCCAGCTCAGCTCTCCCCTAACGGATGGTCTACCATGCTCGGAGCCTACGTCCTGTGGTGGATCATCCGGGACGAGGATGAGGACAGGCTCACGGTAGATCAGCTCTTAACGACCCACACCGTCAAAGCCTCTAATGAGGGAGAAGGCCGGTACTACCTCTCTGCTCGGCGGAACGTAGGTCAGCTGATTAGGAACCCCTCCTCTAACAAAAATGGGAAGGAGTGGCTGAGGCAGGTGATGCTGAAGTAGGAACCAGCAAGCCTTCCGACCCTCCTCAGGAGTAGATTGTCTCCTCCTCCTATTGCTTATCTCTCTTTTTTTTTCAAATGAAATTATTGTACAGAACTGAGGCATATATACCTCGGCTCTCATTCACATCTGAATTCAATGAAAGGAGATTTTGTCCAGACTCGAGTTGCTCTTTCCGTCCCCATACTTAGAGAATTTCAATTAAATTTCAGTTTTAGTTTTGGTCTCGTTATCTGAGTTTCTCAAGTCTAGATAATTTCTTTCCTACACAACGGCTTATGAGCCGAAGAAATTTAGCTCGGTGGTATACTTTACAAAAGTATTTGGGATAGCCAGGTTCCTACGAGCTGACCATTGCTTCCAATGTTTGTAAAAATATAAAAACTTAGCGTAGGTCATACCACGTAGTCTTCCTTGGCCCCTATTTGATGTAGCTCGGTAGTAGTATACGACACTAACGAATAAAGTCAAAGGGAGTGAGACCTTTTCTCCTCGAGTAGGTCAAGATTCACGAGGAGAGCTTCGCTGTTGCTTTGCTCGTTGAAATTCTCAACTCAAGGCGTCAGCATGCCGATCTCCATGGGAATGACAGCCTCTGACTCGAAAGCTAGGCCATATGGCATCTCGCCAGTAGATCTACACGGTGTAGTTCGGTAGGACCATAACACCTCTGGTAGCTCTTCTGAGGATCAAGAGACGCAAGCCAGCTTCTCAACACAGAGGTAACGAGCCTCGACCTCGGTCATCGACTTGCTCGTGTAGTACACAGGGCTGTGGTGCGCTTCTGCTTCCCGGACTAGGACCGAGCTCACTGCATTTTCCGTGCTAAGGTACTGCTTGCTACTTAGAAGAGCATAGACTGCCCCCTACTGACCAACACGAGTCCTTCCAACATGTTTTGTCCTCACTCACATGCTTCCTAGTAAAGCAACTAGGAGGTCATCCAACCTAAGATTGCTCCAAGCCAAGCACGCTTAACTTTGGAGTTCTTACGATTGAGCCACCGAAAAGGAAGGTACACCTTGTTGGTATGGGTAGTGACTATCAATTCTTTTTTTAACCCTTTATTGACCATTCTTCAATAATCTCAGGATCCCTCTCATTCGGATGTGGTATCGGTTCATTCACGTACCCCTCCTCTCAGGCGTCACATGGATTGTAACGCCCCAGAACTTCCCACACACTTCTAGGTCAGGTTAACTACCCAATTGTCTAAACTTAACCCCAAACACGAGATGTCAACTCCCTGTGAAAAAATTATATAAACTCAAGCTTCACCTCTCATCAATTTAACAATGAATCAACTCTATAGAATAAATCAACATCATTCGTGGACAACCTCATGAGGCAACTTTATTATTCCAACTAGGCAAAACTCAATGAATGGAAGAAAACTAAAATAAACACCTATCTCGAAATAAAATAAACAACAAGTGGGAACCTCCCAATTATTCAAATAAGAACAAATAGTTTATTGACCAAAACATAAGGTCTTAACCATCTAAAACTTAAGCTAAGCAAAAGTAACTACGCAGCCTATGGTCCCCGCTCGTCATGTCTCCTCCGTCTCATCACCACGGTTGCCAACGAAACCTTCACCTGAAACAATAATTGTAGAGGGGGGTGAGTATATAAAATATACTCCGTAAGTAGCTCTCACCAACAACACACAAACATCATGCTCAACAAACAATCATGTAACATTCAGAGTCATGCTCTTCATCACATTATGCAATCAAACATAGACACACTCTATAAGATTCGGCGTCAACCACAACCATGAACAATTTAGTTACCACCCTCGAGTCTCCCTAACATCTCAAGTACCTCTACGCTTATCACAGCTATCCCAGCCTTCCACAGCTAACTCTTTCGAGTAGAGTCGGCCCCTGACCATTTATACCCAGAGCCCCGACACTACTGCATCGGCCCTCGACCATTTTTACCCAAGGCCCCGATGACTTCACCATCTATCGGCCCTTGACCATTTTTACCCAAGGCCCCAATAGTTTTCCTTCCAAAAGACTCCTTGCATCGACCCTCGACCATTTCTACCCGAGACCTCGATACTCAATTAGTGACGTATCAGCCCCCGACCATTTATACCCGAGGCCCTGACACTCACCCATTCACTTTCCCCAAGAATCCAACGTTCCTTATCATAGCCAACTCCACATCAACCCCTAGCCTGCGAACAAGGTCTGAAAATATGTTTCTATTATACTCACATCTCATAAGAAAATAATATGACTCAGACCAGCACGCTCGCAACATAAAGAAACGTTTATATATGCTCAACCAGCACGCTCACATCATAAATGAACACTTATGTAAACTATACAAGCACGCCCACATCATAAGAAAACATAATCACAATAATTTTAATTTAACGTGCATCCTTTGTAAACATACATCATCCCACAACAAGTCTCAGCAGTTTAGCAAGGCAAAATTCCACCATCATCACCGACGAATATTCAACACTACACCAAGTATACAGATTAACACAAACGAGAGTTACCTAGCACAATAGCGTATCAGAATCAATATTAAACATCACAAAACAGCACATTAGAGACCAACTAGCACACATTAACGCACGCACATGCCCCCTTGTCTACTTACACACAACCGTACCCTTAAGTTTTGCATCGATCTCACACCTAGGCACTAAAACAAGAAAAACAGCAAGTTACATATACGTTTCAGCCTTCGAAATTAGTCCTAAGAGGGTTCAAATGACTCATTACCATAAAATCGACTTCGTATAGGTGTGGGTAACCTAGATCTAGCTCACCAAGGTGTGGGTAGCCTAAATCGAGCTCCGAACGGATGTGGGTAAGCCAGAATGCTACTGAAACGCTGCTGTCCACGAGTTGCAGCAGAGGAAAAATACTCCAACTTCTCTTTCGACGCTGTTGAACGCTAAAACAACGTCTGGGTCATCCAAACCACGCTTCCACGGGTTGTGGGTTATCACCGAAACTCCGAGACGCCGCCAAAAACACCCAAACACAGCCGCTACGCTCCAGTCCGACGCTGCACCTGCTACGAATTGCAGCCGCTGGAACGCCGTGGGTCGCCGGCCGCCGAGGTCCGCCGCTGTACCTGCTACGGATTGAAGTCGCTGGAACGTCGTGGGTTGCCGGCCGTCGCTGCTCGAATGCCGCCGAGGAGAAGGTCGCGCCGCCGTTCGTGGGTCTCCGCTGGAAAACGCCGCACTGCTGCCATCGACGACTGCCGAAGGGATTCGAAGTCGCGCTGCCACTGAAGTGCTGCCGTTGCTCGCGAACCGCCGCCGATGGAGATCGCCGAGGGGCGCGCCGCTACTGGTTCGAGGAGACGCCGCCGCTACAGTTGCCGCCGTGAGGTGTGGTCGCCGGAGAAGAAACTCAACAAGGGGGGGTGATGGCGGCTAGGGCAAGAAGGAAGAAGAAGATGGAAAAACCCTATGTGTTTTCTTTTCTTTTCTTTTTATTAACTTTCTTTTCCTTTGTTTTAAAACCAAACCAACCTAAAAGGCCCAACATGACCAAGCCCAAGAGAAAATAAATCCATTCCAACTTAAGACAAAACCAACCACACGGAGCCCGATATATATATAAATTTAATTAAAGTTTAATTTAAAATAAAAGAAAATCTCCTGATTCGAGACTAACTAACCTGAGGGACCCGGGGTGTTACAGAAGGCCTCTGCCAGGTCGGCTAAAATGCGAGCTCGTCTGCTTGCTCTTCACCAATATGTCGTCCACATACACCTCCATGTTGCGTCCGATCTGCTTGGCGAACATCATGTTGACCGTCTGCTGGTAGGTCGCCCCGACGTTCTTCAGACCAAAAAGCATGACGTTGTAGCAATACAGACCTTGGTCGGTAACAAATGCGGTGTGCCCTTGGTCGGGTGCGTACATCCAAATTTCGTTATACCCAGAGTAGGCGTCTATGAAGGAGAGTAGCTCGTGCCCTACTGTTTCGTCGACGAGCTGATCTATTCGAGGTAGTGGAAAACTGTCTTTCGGACCCGCCTTGTTGAGGCTCGTAAGTCAAGACAAACACGCCACTTGCCCTTAGATTTTTTAACTAAAACAACATTTGACAGTCACGCGGGGTAGTGAACTTCTCTTATGAAATTAGCTCATAGCAACTGCTCGACTTATTTACAAATTACATTACTTCGCTCGGCGTCGACGGGCCGACGCTTTTGCCTCATAGGCCTATAGTTAGGATCTACGTTAAGCCTATGCACCATTATACTTGGGTCGATGCTGAGACCATGCGAACACGTCAGAATTCGCCTTCAGAAAATCGACGAGCTCTTCCTTCACCTCGGCCTCTAGTCTGCTACCGACACTGACCTGCTTATCTGGTCCCATCAAGGGTACAAGTTCTAGCTCTTCTGCTGGAGTGCCGCGGCTGGGCTCTGCCTCGTCGGTACGTGGTGGTGCAGTTGTTTCTAGCTCCATGATTGCCGCGCAAGTGGCAGTCCCTTTCATTGCAGTTGTGTAGCATTTTCTCGATGTTTTTTCTCTCCTCGAACTGTTGTGACTCCAGCCGGGGCCGGATACTTCAACACTTGATGGTGAGTGGACGGGACCGCTTTGAGGTCGTGAATCAGAGGCCGACCAAGTATGGCGTTGTACGCCGAACTTTGATCTATTATAACAAACTCTGCGACTTTGGTCTCTTACTGATCTCCTTCGCCGACGATGACAGGGAGAGAGATACATCCTTCCGCGCTAACTGACTCCCCTGCGAAGCCGACCAAAGGCGTCGGGCTGCGCTTCAAGTGTCTTCTTTCCCACCCCAAGGCCGTGTAGGTCGAGAAAGACAGTATATTAGCCGACGCCCCACCGTCGACAAGAACTTTTCTGACCTTCACGTGGTCTATCAATGGCGCGATTACTAAAGCATCGTTACGAGGCATATGTACCCGTTCTCTATCCTGCTCGTCAAATAAGATCGGCATCATGGACTCCTTGGGGTACAAGGTACAGACCTCATACGCTGCTTCCCGGGCTAGAACCTTTCTTTTCTGCCCTGACTGTCTCCCGCTCAGACCCCCGTGAATGGTGTTTAAGCAAGACGATCTTCCTTTCGCCTGGGCGGTGGTGACCTTTCTCGCTTCTCCTACCGAGCTGATCCTTCTAGCTCAGCTTTTTCTCTGCTGCCGACGTACTTATTCAAATAACCTCGCCGAATCAAATCCTCAACCTGCTCCTTGAAATGGAAGCAACGAGAAGTGTCGTGGCTGTGGTCCTTATGGAATCGGCAGTAGAGTCGCTTGTCTCGCTTCTCTAAAGGTCGGCGAAGCTTTTGTGAGGCTGCAAATAGCGCTTCCTAGTCGGTTCTTCAGCTGCCGTGTAGATCTCCGCGATTAAGGCGTTCAGCGGAGTGAACCTATCGAACTTCAGCCCTTGACGATCTGAAGGGACTCTCTCGTCGCGACAGCCTATATTCTTGTTGTCGTCGGCCCGTCGAGACGAGCTCCGATCATCACCATGTTGCTTCTTGAGAGGTGGGGACTTCTGGTCCCAATCTTTACCGCGGTGGTTCCACCAAGCTCTATTGGCCTTCCACAACTCCAGGCCATCAATGTATTGTTGAGCTCGGATAAACACCTTGTTCACGGAGGCCGGTGAACGGCTCCCGAACTCTATCGTCAGATTTCTGTCGTTCAACCCTGTGGTGAAGTACATCATGGCGATGTCGTCGGTACAACTCACCATCTTAACGTGCTCGTCCATGAACCGAGTGATGTACTCCGTCAGGGACTCATTATCCCGTTGCTTCACTGTTCCGAGGTGCGAGGATGGCAACTTCAACAACTGCCGAGCTGAGAACTGATTGATGAACAACCTTCTCAGATGTTGATAACTGTCGATGGATCTGGGCTTTAGCTGTCAGTATCACAACCTTGCTGAGCCTTCCAAAGCTATTTGGAATGCTCGACACTTCATGGCGTCACTTGCGGCCAACAAATCCATCTTTCGCTCGAACACCTCTTTGTAAGAGATTGGATCTCCGGACCCGTCATAGGAGCTCATGACCGGAGCCTTGAACCTCGGCGGGATAGGTACGTCCAAGATTGCTTGGGAGAAAGGTGGTTCATCTTGCTCGACCACACGATGCATATCTACAGGCCTGCACGACCGCTTGAGATCTTCTATCTCCTTCTGAAATTGGTCCCGAAGGAGGTTCACCTCGGATTGAAATGAGTGATCGCCCTGGGAGGACCTCTCTCGATTGTCGACCTCCGAGCTCCTCCCCCCACCGTAAGTCGACCTGGTACTCTTGATCTTCCGGTGCCACCCCTCATCGTCTTGGTGGCCCTTCACCTAGGCCCTGACGGGCGATGTAATTGTCAATTGACACCTGAGGGGTCCGGATTGGTCGGACCCTCGGGCGTTGGTCCTCCACCTGGTCGTCCTGCTTAGGGTGGCTGCATACATGTGCTCCCGAGGCACTGCCCATCCCCAGGTGTTGTCGCCTTCGCGATGGTGCTCCAGCTCGGGCCTCCCTACAAGGTCGGAACTGATACTTCGTTCTTTGGGTCGGATGCATCAGCCCCTTTCCTCGGGCGGGATCTCTGGAGACGGAAGAGTCGGACACCTCGCTGCCCCTCTCGACTGCTTCAAGCTGCCCCTTGACTTTCGTAAGCTCTGCGATTACGTTAGCTACCACGACGAGGTCCACGTTCGCATCGGCGCTTGCCCTGGAACGCGCACCTGTGTTCCCCTAGCTGCGGAGACGAGGAACATGGGGCGGCAACCCGTTCCTTTGAGGCTGTAGCGGTAGAAACTGTTCTAAGGCGTCCTGAGGCTGTCACTCGATGACAGGAGTCCCGGCCACCTGAGAGTATGTAAGGCAAGGATGGGCATGGGAAGTGGCGGCATTCCTCCTTGGAGAGCGGATAAGTTGAGATCACGACTACTGGGAGCGGGTTTGGGCCATTAGCTCAGATTGCAAAAAGCAAGACTGACTTCCAAGTATGTTCTTCCCATAGACGACGCCAAATGTTTGAGCCCAAAATCGTTGAGCTCGGACAGGTAGTAGATCAGAACGTACAAGATGAGCTATTGACCGATGTCCAACACTTTCCCAGAGCACTCACGAGACCTGCAAAACAAAGTTAGCACTCTGACGAGCAAGTTAGTTCTAGTCCGAGCTAATTTACCGATTTTAACTAGGATTGCGTACCTTGCATTTTAAGGCAAGGGTTTCTATTTATAGAAACTGGGCCCGACATGAACTACACATCCTAAAAATGCAGCGTGTTGTCGGGTTTGGAAGAGACAACGTTACAGACTTCACTTAAGGTCGGCTCGGCCTCGCAGGTCCTACCCTGACCGCCGACCTAAGCGATTTGGAGTCTACTCCTATATTTCGCTTGCGTGTTAATTCAACTCACCTCTTCGAGTATGACACGTGGCAGGCCAGAATTCGTACCCAACAAAGTCCAAATTAACTTTGAATAAGTTTTAAGCAAACTCATATTTCCGTTTTAGTTGATAATCATCCTTTATATGTTATAGAAATGTAGAGGATCGTCATTCATCTTTGCATCACTCCTATCGAATGTGTTAATTTGAAATTGTAAATTTGTTTATTAATAAATTCAACTTAATTGTATCAATTGTTTTGTAGGAAGAACATTAAGTTATTCAGTGATTTCTATTCATCAGACGTAGTTGTTGCTTCTCCCCTTGGTCTGATTACAGTGAGTTCTTTCTTCATTAACCTTAAGGGGATATACTCATACATTGATCATTTTGTAGTATTGTGAATTTGTAAACATTTTCATGATCATAATATTCATGCTCATAATATGAGAGTCTACTTACTTTCAAATATTAACTGTGAAAATGGACCCTACCAATTATATTGTCGCCAAAAATGTAGAAGCCGGTGAGCCATTAGTATTAGTGGTTGATATATTTAGGGTGGCTGGATATATTTTGGCATCTTTCTATTAAGTTGGAAATGCACAATTTATTTCTGACAGGGCTTCTATATGAAAAGTATTTATAATTTATGCACTGACAACACTCTTTGTCAGGAACTAATTGATGAAACAGAGAAAAACAAGGAGAAAGATGTTGATTATCTTTCTTCCATTGAGGTAATGTTTCTGTGCTATAAGTGTATTCATGTATAGCTCCTCTTTGCTTAAATGAAGATTATACTTCAATGAACAGGTCTTAATCATTGATCATGCAGATATAATAGCAATGCAGGTACTTTGCTATTAAATTAGAATCTTTGTTTATGTGCTTTATGCTACGTAATCACTCTAAACTTTCTTCAATGAAAACTAGAACTGGTCCCATGTGAATATTGTCATTGAACAAATGAATAAGATACCATCAAAGCAGCATGGAACTGATGTGATGCGGATAAGACAGTGGTATGTTCCAAATTATCTTTGTTAAGAAATCATAGATCATCTGTGGGAAAAAATCTACTCCACCCAATAACCCATTTTTTTTCTCTCTCCTTTGCTATTTTTGTAAGCTTCTTCTCCACTATATTACGTTTCATTTCAATTTTCATAATATGAGAGAGGAAACTTGATGTAACCTTCGGTTGGTTTATTTGGTTTTAAGTAGTTTCTTTAGTTATTTGTTTTCAGTTGAGGTTAGTTAAGGTTGTTAGTTTGTTCCAAGCTTTCCCTTCCCTTTCAGTAGCCTTTAAAAGGCCTCTCTCCCTTCTGTTTTAGGCATTCTGAAATCAATAAAGTTTTCACCCTCTGGTTTTACACCAAAACTTTTCAATTTTCATAATAAAATTTGAGAATTGATTTGAAAATGGATAGAATGTAATTTTTATTTTTCTTTGGCCCTTTATAGTGTGCAGAACCTAGGGTCTGTAAAAGTATATTGTTTCGGAACAATTTATAGTTTAAAGGTTCCTTGGGTCCCAGGTTTTTCGACCCATCACTTTATCATACACAATATGATCTCATTACATTCACGTGAACGAAAATTTTGTCCAATTGAAATACTTGTTTCTTACCACAAAAAAAAAAAGAACAAAAGTTTGTTCCACATTATCCAGATGTTAAAATCCCTTTCTTGTTGAAGGTATCTTGTTACAAAAAAAATAGAGATAAATTTGTAAGGTCTTCAAACAGGAACTATTTGATTTTCTCCTTCTAGAGACTAAAAACAGATAAGTAAGTAACAATAACAAACGAATAACATATATGAATAGAAAAGCTTAACACCACAGGGATTATACTAGTTCGCCCCTATCTTGGGACTACGTCCCGTCTTTTGCGAAAAAGCAGGTTCAATTATAGTTGAGAATATTATAATGGAGATCTCACTCAAGATATTACTATTTTGCTTCTAAGTACCCTAACAATGGCTACCTAGAATTAGACAATTGAAAATACCCTCACTAAACCCACGAGATACAAACTCTTTTTTTCACACACTGCTCACGACCACTTAATTCTCGCTTATTTCGATTCTGTATAAATGAAACCTTAACCGAGGGGATCTATTTATAAGAGGTCAAATATCTCAATCCTTATAGGAAAACAATATTGTAATCCTTATAAGACAATAATATCCTACTTGTAGGAATTGGTAGTAGTGTTTGAAAATTCTTTTCGGACACGGGTCATCTGTGGCTCCATTGTCCCAACAATACAGGCAGTCAATAGTTTTGGGCTTTCATTCAAATCGAGGTAAGGTGGTTCATCTATTGTTGTATGTATACAATGCAGTCCATGTAGCCGATTTGCTAGAATTTAGTAGTTTTCTGATGTTTACGTGTTGTAGAATAACAATATTCATATGACATTCATTCTTTTATCCTACTTCTAATGATTGAAATGAAGTATTTTAATTTTTGTCTACACCTTTCTTACATATATAAATGATTTTTTCAATCACTACTGCAATAACTACCAAGGAAAGGTGCGTCTCTTGCTTTGTTTAATTATTGTAAGGCAGAAATCTCATATATATCTTTTAACGTTTATTTTTCTAAATTCTGAACTGATTAGTGGACACTGGATTTTTCTTTTCAGAACGTTAGACAAGAATCATACAGACCAATTGAGGAGCCAAATGTTTTTTGTATGCTAAATTCGCATTGCATTTTAAATTGTACTTTTGAAATTTGACGCATTTGCATGCTCAAAAATTCATGTTTACTTTTTGAATCCTGATATTTATTTATTTTTTATTTATAATTTTTTTCCCTTACTACTTTATAAATCTTTTTACATTGGTTAAGCATGTCAAGTTTCCTGTTTGATCTGTTATTCTTGTAAGTATCTTTTAGTTTTTGTTTATTTTATTTTGACTTTTCCCTTGAATCTAAATATTTTCTTAAATAGTTATCTTGAATCTTGAAACATAAAAAAGAGAAGACATCCTTTAGCAATTAAATTAAAATTGAAAATTGTTCAAGATATCATGATAGCCACAGTAAACGAAAAATCTCCTTTCCATCAAAGCACAATTGTCTATTGTTGCCCAAACCTTACACCTAGGCTTGGCTTTTGGGCATCACCATAAGTTTGGAACTTTTTGGACCTATATTACATACTCTCAAAAGAACATCTAGTCGAAGAAGGGCATTTGTTTCTTAACGTGAGAGAGATCTCTCGTTTAACTGATTCTCGTTTGACTTGGGTTTGATTGTGTTGGTCTTAGCACACATGTTATAATTCATCTTCGTATGGACTCGTCTAGTTCTATTATTTTTCCTCAATGCTCCACGTGCCATGTGATAGGTGGGAATGTTATGTGAATACAAAGGCATTCTTCCCAAAGTGGTAGTCCAAGTCCGCCAGGTTTGTGCGTTTGTCTACTCAATTATGCCTTTTTTTCATGCTCCTCCTGCAGCAATTATTTTGAATAAGATGGTGGTGTCTTATCTCATATTGATTTCTGGATTGTTTTAGAAAATTTTGATATCGATCTCTATGGTATGGTGGTTGCAACTTTGGAATATTTATTCTTTTTCTAGTTTAGGGTTTTTGAATCAAAATTAATAAACAAATTCCCGCGCTCTGATAAGTTTCATGGAAGATCATTGAATCTGATTAGTGATTACCATCTTTGGTGTTTGTTTATCTTGGGTAGTTCGAATCATTATTGTGGAATGAGAATTTCACGTTAGTCCTAATATAAAAAAACATGTTGAATGCAGATATAGATTCTCTGCTATCACTTGAAAACAACAGAATTTTAATATTGAAATCTTTTCATCGCTACAGGAAGATAATGGTTTCTTATTTCCCACTGAAGCCTGCCCTTTTAGTGCATCAATACTACCCTTAATGGAAAAAGAAAGAAAACAAAGGGAATACAAAGAAGAAAACTTGAAAACAACTAATAACCGCCCAAATACAAGGGCCAAATTGGACCTCATAAAGAATGGTGGATACAAAGACATTTTCCTAAACAAAGTCTTTATACGCACAGACTGTAATCATCCTTATTGGAAAGAAAAATTCCTTTCTAGTTTACCAATAGACTATTAGACAAACTTATTAGGGGACCATACCATTTGAAATCTTAACATATGGCGAAATAATTAAATTCATCAATAATGAAGGACTTGCCTTATATACAGACCTCAAACTTAAATGTAGGATGAAGAACGAAAGCTCTAAACAAAGGCAAGAATTAGGATCCTTTTATGCTCAATATGGTTATCAGAAAATCCAAGCTCCCTATGCACAAAAGAAATATAAAAATTATAGGAACAATAAGAATTATAAACCAACCTCTTATAAAACTTCATATAAGAAACGAAGATCTTACCAATACAACCAGAAACAATATTATAAATCACCTCCAAAAAGAAAAGGTAAATCCTTTAAAAACACAAAAAAAATGAAAACAAATTATTTGCTATAAATGCAAACAAAATGGTCACATTTTCATAGTCATAAATTATCGTCCTTATTTATTCATAGTCATAAATTATGTCACTATGTTGGATGCGAATTTGGACCTGCCACGTGTCACGGTAAGAGAGGTAAGCCGATTTGACGTGCGGATGGAATTAGAAATTTTCCTAAGGGCTGTTCAGGTCAGTGGTTACGAACCGAGCTACGAGGACGAGCCGACCTGAACGCAAGGTACGCAATCCTAGGTAGACTCGGCAAGTTAACTCGGACCAGAACTGACTTGCTCGTCAGAGTGCTAACTTTGTTTTGCAGGTCTCGAGAGTGTTCGGAGAGGGCGCTGGGCAGTTGGCTGTAGTTCGTTCTAACCGTTCCGATCTACTTCGTACCCAAGCTCACCAAATCCGAGCTCCAACATTTTAGCGCCGTCTGTGGGAACGACACATCTAGAAGTCAATCTCACCTTTTGCAATCTGAGCCAATGACCCAAACCCGCTCTCAGCAGTCACGATCTCAACTTTCACCAATCCGCTATCCGATGAGGGATGCTACCACTTCTCGTGCCCATCCTGGACTCACGTACTCTCAGGTGGCCGGGACTCCCGTCATCGAACGACGACCCCAGGCGGGGGTGGTCAAGGGAAATGGAGGTCGGCCGGTCACATCCGATCTAGTAGCCGTCCGGGACTTCCACCTCGCCTCAGGTTAGTTTCCGCCACTACAGCTTCAGAGGAACGGGTTGCCGCCCCGTGCACCTCGCTTCTACGGTTGGGAGAACACAGGTGCGCGCTCCGGGGCAAGTGTCGACGCAGGCGTGGACCTCGTCATGGTAGCTAACGTGATCATCGAGCTTACGGAAGTCAAAGCCAGGCTCGAAGCGGTCGAGAGAGGCAACGAGGTGTCTGACTCTTCCGTCTCCAAGGATCCCAATCGAGGGAAGGGGCCGATGCATCCAACCCAGAGAACGAGTATCAGTTCCGACCTCGCAGGAAGGCCCGAGCTGGAGCACCCTCGCGAAGGCCGCAACGTGTGGGGACAGGCGGTGCCCTGGGAGCACAGGTACGTGACCACCCTCAGCAGGACAACCGGGTCGAGGACCGGCGCCCGAGGGTCCGACCAATTCGGACTCCCCTGACATCTTTCGACAGCTACAACGCTCATCAGGGCCGAGGTGAGGAGACGCCAAGGCGATGAATAGTGGCACCCGAAGATCGGGAGTATCTGGTCGACGATGAGGAGGAAAGCCCAGAGGTCGACGATCGAGAGAGGTCCTCCAATGGTGACCATTCGTTTCGGTCTGAACTGGACGTCCTCCGGGATCAGTGTCAAAGGGAGATAGAAGATCTCAAACGGCAGTGCAGGCCTGCAGATCCGCATCGCGTGGCCGAGCAAGAGGAACCACCTTTCTCCCAAGTAATCCTAGATGCACCTATCCCGCCGAGGTTCAAGGCTCCAGTCATGAGTTCCTACGACGGGTCTGGAGATCCGATCTCTTACGTGGAGGTATTTGAGGGGAAGATGGACTTCCTGGGCGCGAGCGACGCCATGAAGTGCCGAGTGTTTCAAATAGCCCTGGAAGGCTCGGCAAGGTTGTGGTACCGACAGTTGAAGCCCCGGTCCATCGACAGTTATCAACAGCTGAGGAGGTTGTTCATCAACCAGTTCTCAGCTCGGCAGTTGTTGAAGTTGCAGCCCTCTCACCTCGGAACAGTGAAGCAACGGGATAATGAATCCCTAATAGAATACATTGCTCGGTTCATGGACAAGCACGTTAAAGTAGTAAGTTGTACTGATGACATAGCCATGATGTACTTCACCACGGGGGTTGAGCGACAGAAATCTGACAATAGAGTTCGGAAGCCGTCCGCCAGCCTCCCTGAATGAGATGCTTGCCCGAGCCCGGCAATATATTGATGGCTTAGAATTATGGAAAGCCAACGGAGCTAAACGAAGTAGCCGTGGTAAAGATCGGAACTGGAGGTCTCCCCCGCCCAAGAAGCAGCGTATGGACGACCGAGGCACGTTTCGACGAACTGACGACAACAGAAGCTCAAGTCGGCGTGCAGAGAGGGGCTCTTCAGCTCGTCAGGGGCCAAAGTTCGACAAATTTACCCCGTTAAACGCCTCGGTCGCAGAGATTTACGCAGCCATTGAAGATACCAACATGAAAGCGCTGTTTGCAGCACCGGAGAAGCTTTGCCGACCTCCAGGGAAGCGAGACAAGCAACTCTACTGCCGATTCCTCAAAGATCACGGCCATGATACTTCACGCTATTTCCACCTGAAAGAGCAAGTCGAAGATCTGATCCGGAGGGGTTATTTGAAAAAATACGTCGGCAGACGTGAAAGGGCCGAGCCAGAGGAGGCGGCTTAGGAGGAGAAGCGAGAGAAATCACTACCACCGAGGTGAAAGAAATATCGTCCCGCCATTATAAATACCATCCATGGGGGCCTGAGTGGGGGACAGTCAGGGCATAAAAGAAAAGCCCTAGCTCGGGAGGCAACACACGAGGTTTGTACCACGTACCCCAAGGAACCTATGGTGTCGATCTTGTTTGATGACCAAGATAGTGAAGGAGTACACATGCCCCATAATGATGCGCTAGTGATCGCCCCACTTATAGACCACGTGAACGTGAGAAGAGTTCTTGTCGACGGTGGAGCGTCGGCCAATATCTTGTCATTCTCGACCTACATGGCCCTGGGGTGGGATAGGAAGCACTTAAAGCTCAACCCGACGCCTTTGGTTGGTTTTGCAGGGGAGTCAGTCAGCGCGGAAGGATGCGTCTCGCTCCCTGTTACCATCGGTGAGGGAGATCAACAAGTAACTAAGGATGCGAAATTTGTTGTGATAGATCGGAGCTCTGCATACAACGCCATAATTGGTCAGCCCTTGATTCATGATCTCAGGGCAGTTCCGTCCACTTATCACCAGGTCTTGAAGTACCCCACCTCGGCCGGAATTGCAACAGTCAGGGGTGAGCAAAAAACGTCCAAAGAATGCTACGCCGCCGCGATGAAGGGAACAACCACTTGTGTGGCGGTCACGGACGTAGCAGAGCCATGTGCCGACGAACCAAAGTCGAGCCGTGGAACCCCAGCTGAAGAGCTAGAACTTGTCCCACTTCTGGGGCCAGAAAAGCAGGTCAGCGTCGCAGCAGACTGGGAGCCGAGGTAAAAGAAGAGCTCGTCGGTTTTCTGAAAGCAAATGCTGACGTGTTCGCATGGTCTCATAACGACATGTCGGGCATAGACCCAAGTATAATGGTGCATAGGCTTAATGTAGATCCTAACTATAGGCCTGTGAGGCACAAGCATCGGCCTGTCGATACCGAGCGAAGCAATGTAATTTGTAAAGAAGTCGAGCAGTTGCTACGAGCTAAATTCATAAGAGAAGTTCATTACCCCGCATGGCTATCTAATGTTGTTTTAGTTAAAAAGTCAAACGGCAAGTGGCGTGTCTGTATTGACTTTACGAGCCTCAATAAGGCGTGTTCGAAAGACAGTTTTCCCCTACCTCGGATAGATCAACTCGTCGACGCAACGGTAGGGCATGAACTTCTCTCTTTCATGGATGCCTACTCCGGGTACAATCAGATTCGGATGCATGTGCCCGACCAAGAGCATACCGCCTTTGTTACCGATCAGGGGCTTTATTGCTACAACGCCATGCCTTTCGGACTGAAGAATGTCGGGGCGACCTACCAGCAGATGGTCAACATGATGTTCGCCAAACAGATCAGACGCAACATGGAGGTATATGTAGACAACATGTTGGTAAAAAGTAAGCAGACGAGCTCCTATTTAGCCGACCTGGCAGAAGCCTTTAGCGTGCTTCGGAAGTATCAGATAAAGCTCAACCCGAGCAAGTGCGCCTTTGGGGTATCGTCAGGAAAGTTCCTCGGGTTTATGGTCCACTAATGCAGAATTGAAGCAAATCCGGACAAGATAAGAGCAGTCCTCGGGATGGAGGCACCGAGGAATATTAAGCAACTACAGAGGTTGAATGGTCGACTGGCAGCCTTAAATCGCTTCGTGTCTCGCTCCACTGACAAGTGCCACCCTTTCTTCCAAACACTAAGGAAAAAGGGTCGGTTCGAATGGACCGACGATTGCGAAGCTGCACTTCGGCAGTTGAAGCAGTACCTCAGCTCGACTCCCTTGTTGTCCAAGCCGTTGCCTGGCGATGAGCTTTACCTGTACCTAGTAGTGTCGGAAAATACAGTGAGCTCAGTACTTATCAGAGAAGCGGAAGGACGACAATGCCCTGTTTACTACACAAGCAAATCGTTGACCGAGGCCGAGGCTCGTTACCCCTGTGTTGAGAAGCTGGCCCTAGCCTTGGTAACCTCGGCGCGACGTCTACGACCATACTTCCAGGCACACAAGATAATCGTTCTGACAAACTTCCCCTTGAGAAGAGACAATTGTTGAAAACGGACCTAAGTAACCCTATCCATTTCTGGAGTTCACGGTGTTTCGAATCATATGTTACAACCCTCTGAAGGGATAGGCACTTATAAACACCAAGCAAGTGCAAAATAAGAATCTCACAGTGTGACCTAATGGAAGAGATCGTGGGACGTGTTGACACACACCCTTCACCCACTTACTATGAACGACTTCCCTTATTCACCTTGTTATTGACCCATGCAAATACTTTCCGAAGGGAGGTTGCCCAAATAGCAACTCGAAGATGAGCATGAATCTCACGGTGTGAACTCTTAGGAACGTGAGAGCTATAAATAATGTATCTCAAACACTATTAATCTCCCACTATTAGTCTTATTAGTTAACGAATGTTGATTAACTAAGTTGAAAAGTTTGACCGGTTAGTCTCGAATCGTTGGAGCCCATGATCTGTAGGTCCAAGGGGTCTCCATGCTAGCTCATAAAGGATAAAATTGATGAACTAGGTGAAGCAAGAATTTGAAGTGTTCAATTCGGTTTTTAAGGGAATATTGTATTTTATATGAGATATAATATATAATCTAATTGACATTTAATTATTATGGAGAGTATGACTTATTTAAATTAGTTTTAAATAAGTTCAAAGCATGAAAAAGAGTTGTAATTTGATTAATGTGATTAATCAAGCTTAGGTGTCAAAGATCAATTAATATGAGATATTGATTTGGCTTGGTTTTTATTTTAATAGAAAATTGATATTTCAATTTTTGTTTTTATAAAAATTAGTTTTATCAATGTTTTATTTAAAAAATCAAGTTAGTGGAAAAATCCAACTTCCACTCAAAATTTTTATAAAAATTAGTTTTATCAAAGTTTTATTTAAAAGTTTTCCCACTAACTAGTGGTTTTTGAAGTGTTTCTTCAAGGCAATGACACCTATCTTTTACATGCTAGTGGAGTTTGAAGTGGAAGGCATGCAAGGCTTGTCCTTGCATGCATTTAGTCTTTATATAGGTGATGAAGATCACTTGGATAAGGCTAATGCTTCCTTGCATAAGTGCAGAATTTTTCCACTCAAATTTCTATTGTCTTCTCCTAGCCATTAGTGTTTTCCCTTTGTTTTCACTCAAAATTCGGTCCCACAACCGTGTTCATCAACCCGAGGATAGCACGGATTTGACGTTGGTGGTCCCATTGAGTTAGGAGAAGAAGTTATAGTGGATGTCTTCAAAAGTATTAAGTTAATCTCTTTCTCTTTACCTTTTTCATCATATTTTCAAGCATACTTATTTTAGTTAAATTACTTCATTAAGTGTATTATGATCCTTAGCTTCCGCTGTGCATGTCTAAGAGTTCCATAAAAAATATTTCATGACAATCATAACTTGTCGTTAAAAAATATTTCGTGACATTTATAAACTGTCCTCATTAAATTTTTATTGACAAAAGAATAAAATATTTGATTGTTTCAGTGATAGTTATAAATTGTCATCAAATGAGTTTGTGTGACATTTTTTAATTGTGATGAAGATCTATTTGTGACAAATTTTAACTGTAGTTGTAAATACATTAATGACAATTTTTCAAAATTGGCATGTTCTCCTCTTTCTTGATGCCTTAATAGATGACAATTAGATAACTGTCATTAATTATGTTAATGACAATTTTTAACTGTCATTGAAGATCGAATTTCTACTAGTGTGAAGCGACGAGCTGCAAGCAAGAATGATCGAGGAGACAGTGCCGTCGTGCCCTTTTTTTAGCCGAGGCGATGGTGCCACGACATTGTCCTTATGGGGCGCACGCGGACATTTTCTGTCCATAACGCCATGGCGCCGTATCAACCTTATAAAAGTTGCAGTTTCAGGTTTTAGGGTTACCCAGCCAAAATCAGAGCCATTTTTTTAGTTGATTTTTATCAATTTTGTCAGAATTTCAAGGCAAAGGCTTAGGGTATTGGCATAAGCGTTTGGCAGATCAATATCAACATTTTCGGGATAATTAGATCTTGTAACTATTGCGATGAATTTTTATCCTAGTACCTAAGTATAGTTTGTGTTATAATACCAAGAAGCTAGATGACTTTTGTTGGGACCTTAATTAGAGGGTGAACATTTGATAAAGATATTCGAGTGCTAATTTGTATCCAATCTCTTTACTATTGGAACCCGCATTTGAGCAGAAGAGTGAAGGTATCCCATAAACTGTTGCAACGAACTACTATAAATTCTTTGTCGTTATTGTTTAGAGAAATTGGTTGGAACGTGTTTGAGCTCGAAATTGCCGAGCTTAGATGGAACGTGTTCGCGTGTGACGTCATGGATGTTGTCAGCCCTAGTTTTTGCCTCGAGAACTCAAACTTCGCCATGGAGACCGCCCGGCGTGGACGTCCGTTGATTCTCCCTCGATCGGACGACCCTTGTGCTTCCGGGCTGTCCTATAAAAGGCGAAAGTTTTTCATTTTTCACTTTTCACTTTTCACTTCGAAGTTTTTATATACCTTGGCCGTTGCCCAAGTTAGGTACTCTCTCTTTCTTCCTTTAGGTAGCTCTTTAGATTCCTTCTTTAGGTTTGGCGATGAGTAGCTCGTCTAGCGATTCGTCGTCTGGGTCATCTAGTTCCTCTAGTTTATACGACGTTTTAGGGGATCCGACCTTAGCTTCTACCTCAAGGAATCCTCGTATCGAGGATAGCTCGGCAAACCCCAACATAGCCTCCACCTCGGGAAACCCCAACCCTGGTCCGGTAGTTGAGCTTCCCCCATCGACTTGCTCGGTAGGTAGGTTGGCCGAGCTCCGAAAAGCCTACCTAATTCCCAACTCTGTAGAGCTTAGGGTGCCCAACGTCGGCGAATCTCTTGACGACCCTCCCCCGGGTTTCGTCAGCTTCTACCCTCAGATCAGCCTCATCATCGGGCCCGAGGCCAAAGGCCGGCCCAGGCCCAGCCCAAGCCCGATCCAAGCTCGATCCAAGGTCAACGTTTGACCGGCCCGGCCCAATCCAACCCTTTTATTAATTGGATTGGATATGGATATTCATTTTTTAATTTGGGCCGGCCCATGGGCCAGCCCGTTTGAGCCGTATTTGGATTGGCCCGTAGGGCCAGCCCAAAAGCCTGATCCAATATTTATATTATATAATATTAATATATTCTTTTATTATTTATTTATTATAAAAAATAAATTAGATATAGTAGACTATAGGATCTTTTGTTTCCCCTACTAAATAGGTACATAGAAGAGATTCTATCACTTTCCAATATTTCATTTAAATCATTCTTTTAAAACATATTACAAGGAAACTCTCCAACTTCTCAAATATAAAATATAAAATTATTTTAAATATATCTAATATTAGGTTGTAATTTTTAAAATTTTTTAATACAAAATTTTCTTATAAATATCAACCTTCTTTTCTTTTTCTTCACTCAAATTCTAATTCTAATTCTCAATCTCAAATCCTCTCAAGTTCCATTCGAATTCAGAGTGTTTAAATTTTCAATTTCTCTTGTAAAAAGATATAAATTTAATTTTTAAAAATAAAAAATATAATTTTTTAAAATAAGGCAACTTGAATTTATAAAATAAAATATGACATAATAAAATTTATTAGTAAGATTATAAAAATAACAAAAAAAATATACTAAAAATTATATAAAAACACATATTCTAGAATTTAAAAATAAAAAACTTAGTTTGGAAATTATTTAAATTTAATAATAATTTAATAATTAAAAATATATTAATATACGGGCCGATCTAAGCCCGATCCAAAGGGCCGATCCAAGCCCAATCCAACTGTGGCTCATCAACTTAGGCCCATGGATTGGGCTATGAGCCTAGGTTTGAATAGTTGGACTGGCCCAAGCCCATGCGAACACGTCGGAATTCTCCTTCAGAAAATCGATGAGCTCTTTCTTCACGCCGGCCCCCAGCCTGCTACCGACGCTGACCTGCTTATCCGGCCCCAGCAAGGGGGAAAAGTTTCAGCTCTTCAGCTGGGGTGCCGCGGCTGGGCTCTGCTTCGTTGGTACGCAGTGGCGCGGTTGCTTCCAACTTCATGATTGCCACGCAAGTGTTGGTCCTTTTCATCGCAGCCGTGTAGCATTCTCTCGACGTCCTTTACTCTCCTCGGACTGTGGCGACTCCAGCCGAGGTTGGGTACTTCAGCACTTGGTGGTAAGTAGACGGGACCGCTTTGAGGTCATGAATTAGAGGTCGGCCAAGTATGGCGTTGTACGTCGAGCTTCGGTCTATCACAACAAACTATACGACCTTGGTCACCTGCTGATATCCTTCGCCGATAGTGACAGGGAGTGAGATGCATCCTTCCGCGCTAACCGTCTCCCCGGCAAAGCCGACCAAAGGCGTCGGGCTGCGCTTCAAATGTTTCCTCTCCCACCCTAGGGCCGTGTAGGTCGAGAAGGACAGTATATTAGCCGACGCTTCACCATCAACAAGAACTTTTCTAACCTTCACGTGGTCTATCAGTAAGGCGATCACCAGGGCGTCGTTATGAGGCAGGTGCACTCCTTCGCTGTCCTACTCGTCAAACAAGATCGGCATCACAGGCTCCTTGGGGTACGAGGTACAAACCTTGTGTGCTGCCTCCCGAGCCAGAGCTTTTCTCTTCTGCCCTAACTGTCCCCCAATCGGACCCCCATTCTCTTCCTGAGCTGAACCTTTTGGCTCAGCCCGTTCTCGGCTGCCGACGTACTTTTTCAAATAACCTCTTCAGATTAAATCCTCGACCTGCTTCTTCAAATGAAAGCAACGAGAGGTGTCGTGGCCGTGATCCTTGTGGAATTGGCAGTAGAGTCACTTGTCTCGCTTCCCTGAAGGTCGACAGAGTTTCTCTGGGGACAGCGCTTCCAGGTCGGTATCTTCTATTGTCGCGTAGATTTCCGCGATCGAAGCGTTCAGTGGAGTGAACTTGTCGAACTTCGGCCCTCGACGGTCCGAAGGGGCTCTCTCGTCGCGACGACCTCTATTCTTGTTGTCGTCGGCCCGTCGAGACGAGCCCTGATCATCAGCACGTTACTTCTTGGGAGAAGGGGACTTCCGGTCCCGATCTTTACCGCGGTTGGTCCGCCTGGCTCCGTTGGCCTTCCACAGCTCTAGGTCATCAATGTACTGCCAAGCTCGGGCGAGCATTTCGTTCAGTGAGGTCAGCAGCCGACTTCCAAACTCAATCGTCAGGTTTCTGTCATTTAACCCCATTATGAAATACATCATTGCGATTTCGTCGGTGCAACTTATCACCTTGACACGCTCGTCCATGAACCGAGTGATGTACTCCGTCAGGGACTCATTGTCCCGTTGCTTCACTGTTACGAGGTGAGAAGGCGGCAACTTCAACAACTGCCGAGCTGAGAACTGGTTGATGAACAACCTCCTCAGCTGTTGATAACTGTTGATGGATTGGGGCTTCAACTGTCGGTACGACAACCTTGTCGAGCCTTCCAAGGCTATCTGAATTGCTCGGCATTTCATGGCGTCGCTTGCGGCCAGGAAATCCATCTTCTCTCGAACACCTCCACGTAAGAGATCGGATCTCCAGACCCGTCGTAGGAGCTCATGACCGGAGCTTTGAACCTCGGTGGGATAGGTGCGTCCAAGACTGCTTGGGAGAAAGGCGGCTCTTCTTGCTCGACCACACGATGCGGATCTACAGGCCTGCACTATCGCTTGAGATTTTCTATCTCCTTCTGAAATTAATCTCGGAGGAGGTCCACTGCGGATCTACCTCTCTCGATCGTCGACCTCCGGGCTTCCCTCCATGTCATCGATCCAGTACTCCCGATCTTCAGGAGCCACCCCTCGTCGCCTTGGTAGCCCTTCACCTCGACCCTGACAGGCGTTGTAGCTATCAAACGATGCCAAGGAGTCCGAATTGGTCAGACCCTCGGGCGTTGGTCCTCCACTTGATTGTCCTACTGAGGGTGGTTACGTACCTGTGCTCCCAAGGCACCGCCTGTCCCCACCTATTGTGGCCTTCGCGAGGGTACTCCAGCTCGAGCCTCCCTGCGAGGTCGGAACTGATACTCTGTTCTTTGGGTCAGATGCATCAGCCATTTTCCTCGAATGAGATCTTTGGAGACGGAAGAGCCGAACATCTCATTGCCTCTCTCGACCGCTTCGAGCCTCGCCTTGACTTCCGTAAACTCGACGATCACGTTAGCTACCATGACGGGGTCCACACCCGCGTCAGCACTTGCCCCAGAGCGCGCACCTGTGTTCCCCCAGCCGCGGAGACGAGGTGCGCGGGGCGGCAACCCGTTCCTCTGAAGCTGTAGTGGCGGAAACTGATCTGAGGTGAGATGGAAGTCCCGAACTGCTATGGGATCGGATGTGACCGGCCAACCTCCATTTTCCTTGACCACCCCCGCCTAGGGTCGTCGTTCGATGACAGGAGTCCCGGCCACCTGAGAGTACGTGAGGCGAGGATGGGCAAGGGAAGTGACGGCATTCCCCGCCGGAGAGCGGATTGGTGAAAGTTGGGATCGTGACTGCTGGGAGAGGGTTCGGGCCATTGGCTCAGGTTGCAAAAGGTGAGACTGACTCCTAGATGTGTCGTCCCCACAAACGGCACCAAATGTTTGAGCTCGAAATTCCCGAGCTCAGATGTAACGTAGATCGGAGCGTGCAGGATGAACTACGGTCAACGGTCCAACACCTTCCCAGAACATTCTTGAGACCTGCAAAACAAAGTTAGCACTCCGACGAGTAAGTCAGTTCTAGTCCAAGCTAACTTGCCGAGTCTATCTAGGATTGCGTACCTTGCATTTAAGGCAAGAGTTTCTATTTATAGAAATTGGGCCCGACAGGAATTCTGACACACCCTAAAAACGCGGCCTGATGTCGGGTTCGAAAGAGACCGTGTTACAGACTTTATCATAGGTCGGCTCAGTGTCCTAGCTCATACTTCGTCTACCGACCTAAGTTTTCTGGAGTCAAATCTCAATTTTTAATTTTTTTATATTTTGTGTGTGCGTTGACTCTACTCGCCTGTTCGAACATGACACGTGGCAAGCCTGGATTCGTATCGAACAGAACGCTTAATTTCCCAACAAGATGAATCTACCATTTTTATTTTTATTTATTTTTTTATGAACCTATTATTAATCTATTTTAAAAAACTAAATACCTGAACACTTCACTAATTACTATTTCATGCATTATGTATCTAGGATAATTAGAACACGTTTAATTTTCAATCATTCCTCCAAAATTTCAAAGTTATTAAACCATCTTTTCTTTCATAACTACCTGAGTGCATTTTGGCAAAAACATGCCACATGTCACCGTAACGTGAGAAGTTCAACGACCTCATCCTATTTCGAAATCAAATTCAAAGTTGATTATTATTATTTTTTGTTTAGAACAAAACACATGGTTCCCCTGAAATTTCTAACTCAAAATTTCTATTTATGTCTCTCCCAATTTTTCCCTAGTCTCTCCGGCTAAGTCCTCCACAAATATAAGTATCTTGAGCATTCAGTAGTGCTTTCTTATTAAGATTTTTCTTACAGAAGGGATTGGGAAAGCAAAACTTCCTATAGTACTGGTGTTGGGTTTTTCAATTCCTTGATGTTCCCTTCCTCGTAAAACACAAAAAAGAAAAAAAAACGGAAAACACAGAGAAAAAAAAACATCGCATTAAATATTCTCAGAATTAGGCGGCAGCATGGAGGACGGCCGTGCTGTGAGCAAGGCCATGCTTGATTCAGAACCATCGGGTTCGTACAGAGACATCATTACTGTTGCTACTATCGCTACGGGTATTCAGTTTGGGTGGGCCCTCCAGCTGTCGTTGCTGACGCCGTACGTCCAGCAACTCGGCGTCCCTCACCCATGGTCCTCTTTCGTCTGGCTTTGTGGGCCCATCTCAGGCCTACTGGTCCAGCCCACCGTTGGGTACTTCAGCGACCGTTGCACCTCAAGGTTCGGTCGGCGCCGCCCCTTCATCATGTCAGGGTCGGGGTTTGTAGCGGTTGCAGTTTTTCTCATTGGGTTCGCTGCGGATCTTGGGCACGCAGCGGGTGATAAGCATTCGGATCCTGTAAAATCCAGGGCGGTGGCCATATATGTGGTCGGGTTCTGGGTGTTGGACGTGGCAAACAACATGCTGCAGGGTCCTTGCAGAGCCTTCTTGGCAGATATATCCTGTAAAAGCCAGAAGAAGATGAGAGTGGCGAACGCCTTATTCTCCTTCTTCATTGGCGTAGGGAACGTTTTAGGGTACGCAGCCGGATCTTACAGCAAACTCCACAAGATCCTCCCTTTCACACTCACTAAATCCTGCGATTCTTACTGCGCAAACCTGAAATCATGTTTCTTAGTACACATTGTCCTCCTGTTGGCAGTGACCTCGGTCACAGTGTTCTCGGTGGGGGAGAAGCAGTTGGAGCCCAGAGACGACATTGGCGAAGAGTCGACACCATTTTTCGGGAAGTTGTTCTCAGCACTGAAGCAGTTGAAGAAACCGATGTGGGTGTTGCTACTGGTGACGGCCGTGAATTGGGTGGGTTGGTTCCCGTTTTTGCTGTACGACACGGACTGGATGGGCGTGGAAGTGTACGGTGGAAAGGCGAATGGGAGTCCAGAAGAAGTGAGGTACTATGACCTTGGTGTTCGGGAAGGGGCGCTTGGGTTGATGGTGAACTCCTTCGTTCTGGGTTTTGCCGCTTTGGCGATAGAGCCCGTCAGCCGCATTCTTGGAGGTCTCAAGTGGTTATGGGGAGCTGTCAACATTATATTGGCACTTGCGATGGGATCCACCGTGGTTGTCACAAAGGTGGCTCAACGTTGGAGGGCAACTCATGGGTTGACAACTCCTCCCACCAATGTCAAAGCTGGAGCCTTTTCCATCTTTGCAGTCTTGGGTATTCCACTCTCGGTAAAACATATATCACCTCGCCTCCCTCTAAATTTTATCTTTTTCATTAATTAATTAATACACACTTCCCCTTCTTCGTTGTTGGATATAATATTAATTTATTTGCAGGTGAATTATAGTGTTCCTTATGCCCTAGCGTCAATCTTTTCTTCATCCTCCAGTGCGGGTCAAGGTAAGATTAAGAAACGTACGAAGCACTTTTATTTTATTCGAATTGTGAGTTTCTTTATTATTATTATTATTTGACGTGGCATGGCAGGGCTATCTTTGGGAATTCTCAACCTGTTCATAGTGCTTCCGCAAATGTTTGTTTCAGCGGTTAGTGGGCCACTTGATTCAGTTTTTGGAGGAGGAAATTTACCGGCGTTCGTAATGGGTGCACTAGCAGCTTTTGCAAGCTCGATGTGCGCCATGTTCGTACTCCCCGATCCTCCATCTCAATCTGAGGTCTCGCTAACAATGGGCGGTGGCCACTGATTTCGCCACATTTTTTATATAAGGCAGTCGTCTAGGTGTTATAATTGTTGTATCACAATTTTGGTTACCATAAGAGAAAAGTGGTACAACAGACGCGTATGCGATCTGTTTTAGATTCAGATTCACGGATTCAGTGAACATATATTTTGTAGATTATTTTTTTTTTTGAGAAGTGTTTTTAATTCTTTGATCTAAATATTAGAATTTCTAAAAACAATTTTATGATTTCATTATTTTCAAAATTTTAATTTGACACCTTCCATTGTTGAATTGATAAAAACTTTCATAAATATACTTTTTTGATGCTGAATTTTGGGGAGGTTCACATATCATTTGGACGAGTAGCTTCGTTTGAGGGAAAATCAACCTGCAATTAGAAGACTCGATGCCGTGTCCTGCTTAATACACTTTGACATTCAAGTTAATAACCGGAGTATAGATAGGAAAAAGACACCTTAAATATTACTGATAGGTTTTTCACTTACTTGGTGAGGGTGAGGGTCCTTATATAGGCTTGGACGGCTGACGAAGGACGATGGTTGGGATGGCAGGGACGTGTCGCGGGGTACAACACGTGTCGAGGGCATACGTCCCCAACAACTAGCAGGTAGCTCCACCACCTGCAGACCTTGAGCCTGTCGTTTGCCACTGGCAGGTTATGGTGCTCAACGTGCTACCCACACTAGAGAGACGGAAACACGTTTCCCTTGCCATTACAGAGTATGATGAGTAACCGTGTGTGGTACCCCACCTCTTGGAGATGGACCTACGTTTTGCTCTGTTAGAAATCCATATAAATGAATTAAATTTACCCAACCCATTAGTTTAAGCTTTTGGGTTGAGTGGTGATTTGTTCATTCTTAATTAATATTCATGGCGTTTCATCTCAAAACCAATTGACAATGAGAGGAGTAGCCAATGTCTATTATAAACCTATGTTAGGTCCTCTCTTGGCTCTTTTTAGCTCATCGATCTTAGCCGAATCTCATTTTTGGACCGATTGCTCATTTGAGCGTTTTGGACTCTGATATCATATTAATATCCATGGGATTCCATCGCAAAAACCAATTGGTAATGAGAGGAGTAGCTCATGTCTATTATAAACCTATATTGGGTCCTCCCTCTTTTCAATATGAGATCCTTAACATACCTCATTCTTGAGATGCTTAGTTTTACCCTCAATATTACTATTTCATGTTATAAACTTATTTAATTTTTGTTAAAATTAAAACATGTAAAATTTAATACATTATAAATTATATAATATTGTAAAATAATAATTGTACAAAATTTATAACATATATGTTAATAAATTAATTAATATTACTTTAGATTGAACTATTTAGTTGGTAACTACCAACTAGTTTGCTCATATATTACAAATACCTTGAACAATTTTTTATTTTGAAATTCAATTTCCAAATTTGCTACCATCATATAAATACCAAAAGTCTGCAACTCAGTTTTTCAATACTTTGTTTTCATATTTTTATTTTCAAATCACCAACCATCCTTAGATATCCTTAGAGCTCTTCTTCTTTTTTCTATTTTTCTATAATATATATATTTTTTGTTGACTTCCAACAAATTGTGGGGTTATTAGTGGATCATGTTTCTGTTGGCTAATTTGTACTTAGCTCATCAAATTAAAACATAAGTGACAACCTGAACATAGATCAGCTGATTAAATATACTTATTTCTTGCTAAAAGATTGTGAATTCGGATCCACGCACCACATATTGTACTTAAAATAATATATATAACTTAATCACTTCAAAAATTTATAAATTATAGGGCCAAGACCAAAAAAAAAAAAGACGGGTTAGAAAATGGCAAAAAGCATTAGATATCGTGATAATAGCCAACTGACTGTTATTGTAGAATATTCAGTTTTGATTTGGATAAATTTACGCATTAAATAAATTAGCTATGTAGATTCTTAATTTTAAGAAATTTTCAAGCTGCTTCGAATTGCTGTTGTTTACAAAGTTTATATATAATTACGATATTTTTAAAAAATGAGAATAAAAAACATGAAGCAGTTATCAAATAAAGAAGAAAAAGAAATAATGTACTGAAATGTTATCAAACAATTATTTAATAATAACTATTCACACGTCTTTAATAACTCGAGATATAATATTTGGCTCATGGAAGAAATTCTAATTTAGATGATTCTTGGTGTAATTCAAGAATAATCAAGACTAACGATCTTTTTATGAGAGCGAACCCTAACGAGGTCCTTGCCTCCACTACAAGGAACAGACGTTTTAACGACACATTAACAAATATGTCGCTAAAACATTTATACAGTGACGCCGTTAAGTCGCTAAAATGAATATTCAACGACGTGGCGATCAATTTATCGTTGAAAAATACTTTCAACGACGCACCGTTGACTTCGCTTGTCGCTGAAAGTATTTTCAGCAACATGGTCAACACGTCGTAGCTGAAAGTGCATTTTCAGCGACACATAAGTAGTATGTGTCGCTGAAAAGGCCCGATTTACAAACCCATCTTCCCCATTAAGCGATTTTGGAAACCCTCGTCCCTCCACCGCATTTCGTCTCCTCTCCGTCACCCTGTTGCCGCTTTCATCTCCTGCTCGTCGCCAGTCGCCGCCCTTCCTTCCCCAATCGTTGCCTCTCCGTCTCCAATCGTCGGTGCGTCGCGAACACACGCCCCTCTCAGATTTCGTCTCCTCTCGGTCGCCGTGTCATCGGTTTCAACACCTCGCTGTCGCCATTCTTCTCTTCCTCGTCGCCGGTCGTCCCCAATAGTCGCCGCGACTCGCCTCTTCACGATTGTTGTCGTTTGACCGAGAGAAGATTAGGGGTTTTGTTGTTCCCTTTCAATCTGACATAAAGTAAGCATTTTCTCCTCCTCGAATGAATGCTTTTGTCTAAATACCACTCGATTAAGTTTATGATTCATATAATTTCTCATTTCAGTTTTGGTTGTCGTGCCTTGCTCCGTGAGTTTTGTGGCTACTGTCCACCTATGCCGGCTGCTGTAAGCATCGCCATCTCGAGGTTTGCTTCAAAATTATCGATGATTTTAACATTTTTTTAGAAATATACATTATGGATCTGAATTGGAATTTAGTATTAAAGTGTTTGCGTACTGATTATGACGTCAATTGAATGTTTGTTGTATTTGGATGTTGCTGAAGTTGATTTTGATGTAGTTTGTGGGAGTAAAAATGAAATGGAAGGGAGTTGGGTCGAGTGAAGATGTATATAAGGGAGTTAACGTTGATTTTTTTTTTTGAGAATGTTAATTAATATTTCAATGAAGTGATGGAGTTATTCGATTCTTATTTGATGCTTTGAATTGTTCGATTTTGTCATAACACTTAGTTTCGTGATGGACATTGAAGTGTAGTTTTTGGATATTGAGTATCAAGTTTATGAGTTTGAAGTTTATGTTGGATATGAATTCTGAAGTTCTTTATTTTGAATTTTATGTTGGACATAAATGATGAAAGATTACACATATATGAATTTGGTGTACATGTTATGGTGTTATTTATTCAAGTGTATTTACATTTTTCTTGAAATCGACAATATGGATCTGAATTGAAATTAAGTATTGAGGTGTTTGAGTACTGATTATGACGTCAATTCAATTTTTTTGTTGTATTGGGATGTTGGTGAAGTTATTTTTATGTATTTTGTGGGTGTAATAATGGAACGAAAGGGAGTTGGGTCGAATGAAATTGTATATAAGGCAATTGAAGTTGATTTTTTTTTGTTTGAAATGGTTGTATTGAAGTGGGTGGTATTAAAAACTAAGAAAAAAAGTTTACAAATTCTTGTTTTGTTAATTTTAAAAATTTAGTTAGGAATCCAAGTTTTTGACGCTGTTGCTGGGGACTTAGTTGATTTTATTTAAGCCATAGTGTTTGAGGATAGGAAGCTTAATCAAGTTTTCTTTTTCTCACATCTTTTTTTGGTTGTAAGTAAAGAAGTTCGACTTCGTCTATCCTTTCAAATTCAGCTTCAACGTTGGGTCGATCCACGACTCGGCTACAACTGCAATGCATAACAGCATGGCTCAGATGTTAGGGCATGAGAACAGCTCGGTTTTCGAGAAGCTAGAAGACTACATGCAAGCTCTAATTGATCAGCTTGCCGAGCTTCACTTTATCACATGCCATGCTGGAGCGCTTGTCAGCACGGAGCTGACCTCAACGAAGGTGAGCTTCTTGCGGGAGCACGAAGCCTAAAAAGCGATTGAGGCGCTGACTGTCGAGCTGAACAAAACGAAGGTGGAGTGGCTGAAGTTGGCAAGTCCATCGCTTCCCTGTCCAACCATCTTACCCAAGCTCGAGTCGATGCCCGAAAGGCTGAAAAGAAGGCCAAAGAAGCTGAGGAACGGGCCAATAAGGCCATGGACGACCTGAAGGCCGATTAGGTGGCTCAGGTGAAAAAGTGGTCTTCTTTTCACGAGCTAGAGAAGGCCATCAGGGTTTTGCCAGAGTTCGGCGATTTAGTCAGGAACATCGCAAACCGAGGCTTCGACTTCACTACAAATGGGGTGAAGAAGCTTGCCTCAAAGCTCGACCTGTCTTCGATCTACAAGGCCTACGAGGCCGATCTTTTGTACGACCTTAATGAAGAATCAACATCTTTTAATCACATTGCTTCTGCTTTCTTATTTTTTTTTCAGTAGTTCATTCTGGCTTACCCGACCATGGACATTTTATTATGCGTGTTTAAAGTTATAAATTTTTTACGCTCAACCAATGAGGGGGAATTGATCCGAGCTGAGCTACATACTTAAACACGAGCCCTTCTCTGACATCACTTCCTCGGCCCCCATTTGAGTTTAGCTCAGCTATTTGAGGTACACTTGAATGTCATAGAAGGGGGGTCATTTATTAACAATTGTATACAATCTAAGTACATATAGGTAATTTATTACTGATAGTACACTCGTAAATGGTCAGCATTCCATGGGTGAGGCAACTTATGGCCATTCAGGTCCACTATTACACATACGTGTCGGGCTGAACCACTTCACGAACACTGTATAGTCCTTCCCAATTTGGCTCAAACGCTCCCACATGGGTCAGTACTTTCTTGAGGACAAGGTCTCTTGGCTTAAATACTCGAGGCTTCATTATGGCATTGTAGTATCGAGCCATGCGGTTCTGATATTCGGCTTAGCGGAGCTGTGACTGAGCTCGCTTTTCTTCAAGGAGGTCTAGGTTGAGCAAAAGAGCCTCATCATTTGCTTGTTCATTAAAATGTTCGACCCTTAAGGTTGGCAAGCCGATCGCAACAGGGATTACCGCCTCCGAGCTGAATGCTAAGGTGAAGGGGGTTTCGCCTACGGACCCTCTAGTCATAGTTTGATACGACTAGAGTACTTTTTGAAGGTCTTTCCCCAAGCGACCCTTCAAAGCTTCTAACTTCGTTTTCAGACCTCGTTTGATGATTTCATTTATGGCCTCAACCTGCCCGTTGGCTTGGGGTTGGTTGGGACAACTTATCTAGGAGGCCTTTGAGTTCTGCATCTCGTGCAGACATTTGCTCTGATAGCGTGGCCACCATAGTTTTGAGCTCTCCCACTTATGCTGAAATTCGCGTTTGATGAGCCATCAACGGGAACTGCACTGCGACTCTTTGCCTCATTGGACATCAGGTGGTCTACTAACCGCTTGTCCAGAATTCTCTTCTCGTAAGGACCTTTAATCTTGGACCACTTGAGCATTGCTTTGCATGCATAATTTCGGTAGTGAATTGAGCAATATCCTGGTAGATAATATGGCCAATGTCGATTCGCTTGCCCTCCATTACACATGCAAGGAGGATGATCCTCTCCTTCGTCACAGATGAATCATGCGTTGTTGGCATGATTATGCTTTTGAGGAAATAAAGCCAAACATTGGCCTCTGGTATGACAAAGTTAGAAGGCAAAACATTGGCTCCTTGGTGTACGATGCTCCAAGCCGCTCCAGGGTGAGCAATGATATTCAATGCATGCGCAAGCTGAGCTTCGGTGGGCTGATCCAGCATTCGATTTCCTTTGGCATTTGGGGCCGAGGGTAGATGCAAAGCTTTGTTAATTCTCTCTGGGCTCCAATCCACTTGGACTTCTCGAACAGTAGTAATTCCCAAGCTATCTACACTGATGTTGGCATAGAATTCCTTGATAAGACGGGGAATCCGAGGTTCGGGTGGGGCACAGAAGTACGCCCATCCGTTTCGGTTGATAACGTCATGGATAAAAGGGGGCATTGGATCAAACTCAAAACCTTTCTCAAAGAAGAATGCCTTCTTCCATAACCTCCGGTACCCTTCCAACGTCTCTGCTGACTGGAATCACTGGAAAGTGGCATCCTGCCGTGCTACAAATTGAGCTTTTTCGATGACCTGGTGAAGGCTTTTGGGCTGTCACTTGCAAAGCAGAGACAGAAGACTGCCGCTTACTCTCAGATGAGGAATCGATCTTTACATATTTACCCTTAGCGGGATCCGGTGAGATCGAAGAGGAGGGTGCATGCACTGCTGCCTTCTCTTTGTGAGGTCTAGAGGTCTTTAACTTCTTAGCTGGGGTAGCATCGGAGGAGGATGCAACGAGGCGCTTAGTATTTTGTGTACGGGAAGCTGGTCCAGAAGAAGAGAATGGCTTCAGGGGTTTTAGGGTAGTTTTCGAAATGTTGGGTGGATGAAGGTCCATGACGGTGGGAGGGGCTATCAGTGTGGTAGATGAGGTGGTTTCGGGCGGACAGGGTAGAGTGGATGTGGCCATAGGTGGTGGCGGGGAAGTGGTGGAAGCAAGAATGGGGTTTTCTGGAGCTTCTTCTTCTTCTCGAAGGACTTCAGACCCTAGCCCTTTTTTGGAAACAAGGCTTTGACGCATGGCGGAGTCGGCGATGATTTTGGCCAAAGGGACTTAGATGACTACGCCACTGCTGATTGATTAGCAGCACCGACGAGACTTTCCGAGGAAGATTCAGAAAGGGGAAGCTCCTTCATTTTTTTTCGAATGGCTTTCGACTTGATGAAGGGCATTATAGTGGAGGAAACAGAGGAGTGGGGCAATGTTTAAATTGGACGGACGGTGGCTTGGGAACATTTTCTAGGGTATGAGAAGGGGAAGACGAACCCAAAAGGGTGTGTAAGAGAAGTTAGGCGAGTGGCTGGTTAAATGGACATTATTGCCAAATATCACTCCCACTATTTTTTTCACTTCCCAAAGTCGGGGATAATATCCGATTTGAAATTTAAAATTTACCTCCCTCCAATATCAATTCAGCTTTTCTCCATATTCACCTACCGTCATTCCTCAAATAGGTTTTGAAAACTCGTCTGCTTACTTTTTAAAATTATACATGCCACTGACAACTATCCTTCATGTAAGTACACACGACTGCAACTGTCATGCCTTCTTTCTCCAATCTTTTTAGTTATTTTTCTTTACTCTCCCCTTAAATGTCACCAACCTGCCATTAAAAATCACTTTCATTAGTACAAATTTATCTACTTCTATAAAAAAAGAATTTAAATGAAATGCAAGGGGAGCTTTCAAATTGTCCAAATAAAAGATAAGCTCCTTTATTATTGTATGCTGCTCAGGTTGTGTCAAGCAGGGGCTAGCTGGCACGTTCCAGTATCCTTTTCCAAATTCTCCCCTCAATAATGTTTTAAACGCTGTCCATTCATCATAAACTCTCTATCTGGTTTTAATTCTTTAATTGTTATTGCTCCATGGGGTAAACTTTCACAATTTGAAATGGCTCTGACCACTTAGACTTTAACTTTCCAAGAAATAATTTGAGTCTTGAATTATAAAGGAGAACTTGACCCACTTCAAAATTTCTAGGGTGGATACGAGGGTCATGCCATCTTTTTGTCTTTTATTTATATATCTTAGCATTCTCATACGCATCCCTTCGAAATTCTTCGAGTTTTTGAAGCTGAAGTTTCCGGACTTCTCCAGCTGCCTCATAATCAAAGTTCAACTTTTTTAAGGCCCAGAAGGCTTTGTGTTCTAGCTCTAGCAATAGGTGGTAAGCTTTCCCAAATACCAACTTGTAGAACGATGTTAAATGCCGTTATGTATGCCCATATTCCTTCGTCTAACTTGGAGGCCCAATCCTATCGACTTGCACACACCACTTTCTCTAGGATGCTTTTGATTTCTTTATTTGAAATTTTTGCCTGTCCATTGGATTGTGGATGATAGGTTGTAGAAATTCTATGCTTAAAATTGTATTTGGCTAGTAGACCTGCCACAGTCTTGTTCACAAAATGGGTCCCTTCATCACTTATGATTGCTCTTGGCGTACCGAAGCGGGTGAAAATGTTCTTCAACAGAAACTTTTCACCACTTTAGCATCACTTGTTAGGCAAGAAATTCTCTCAACCCACTTGGATACATAGTCCACTGCCACGAGGATAAACAGATGACAATCAGATGGTGGAAATGGCCCCATGAAATCTATGCCCCTGACATCAAATAGCTCTATCTCCAAAATATATAGCTCTATCTCCAAAATATAGGTCAAAGGCATTTCCGATTTCTTTGAGATATTCCCCATTTTTTGACACTCATTACAACTCTTGACCATGTTGCGGGAATCCTTAAAAATTGAAGGCCAATCCACTTTGCAGCAGTTTAACAGCCGTTATTTGTCCACCTAAATGTCCTTCGTACGGGGCAGGATGACAATCTCAAGATTTGGGATGCTTCAGCCTCAGTAACACATTTTCGAATTATGTTGTCCTGCCCCAGCCTATAAAGGAAGGGGTCATCCCAAAAATAAAAGTTACACTAATGGAAAAAACGTTTCATCTGCTGCTTTGTCCATCCCTCCGGCTTAATTCAACATGCTAGAGAGTTTGTGATATCGACAAACCAGGACTTTTCCTCTCTCACTTCTTTATGAGAATTTTAAGCAACTACTTATCAGGGAAACTATCACTTATCTCTATAGTATCTTATCCCCTTCTATTCCAACATTTCTAGACAGATGGTGAGCTATCGAGTTCTCAAACCCCTCCTTATCTATGATTTCCACATCAAATTCTTGTAACAGGAGAATCCATCTTATCAATCTTGGTTTTGCATCTTTCTTTGAAAGGAGGTACTTCAATGCAGCATGATCGATATGAACTATAACTTTAGCTCGCATAAGATAAGCTCTAAATTTCTCAAAGGTAAATACTACTACCAGCAATTCCTTCTCCGTAGTGGTGTAGTTAATCTGGGCCTCTATTAGTGTTTTACTGGCATAGTATATGGGGTGGAGCAATCTTTTCTTTGCACCCGCACCGCTCCTAATGCAAGTTGCTTGCGTCATGCATCATCTCAAATGGCAGCTGCCAGTTAGGTGCTTGAATGATTGGAGCGTGGGTGAGCGCACGCTTCAGTGTAGAAAATGCCTACACACATTCAGGAGAAAAGTTAAATATTCTGTCATTTTCTAGCAGGGACACAAAGATTTTTCAAGTTCGGAAAATTCCTTTATAAATCATCGATAGAACCCTGCGTGTCCCAAAAAGCTTCTGACTCCTTTGACCGTGGTAGGCTGCGACAACTACTCAATGACTTTTACCTTTGCTTGATCTACCTCTAGGCCATTTCTTGAGGCTCTGTCTCCCAACAATATTCCCTATTGGACCATAAAATGGCATTTTTCCCAGTTGAGCATTAGGTTGGTTTCTTCACAACGTTGCAACACTCGTTGGAGGTTTGACAAGCAGGTAACAAAGCTTTCCCAAACACTGAGAAGTCGTCCATGAATACTTCTACCACAGACTCGACCAGATCCGAAAAGATAACCATCATACATCTCTGAAAGGTGGCTGGTGCATTACATAGCCTAAAAGGTAGTCTCCTAAATGCAAAAGTCCCGTACGGGCAAGTAAAGGTTGTCTTGTGCCGATCTTGAGGCATGATAGTTATCTGGTTGTAGTTGCTATATTCATCAACGAAACAATAATAATCTTGCCCTGCCAATCTATCCAACATTTGGTCAATAAAAGGTAAGGGAAAATGATCTTTCATTGTAGCTTTGTTGAGCTTTCGGTAGTCCATGCATATCCTCCAGCTCGTGACTGTGTGGGTAGGAATGAGCTCATTTTTAGCGTTTTCCACCACTGTTATTCCTCCTTTCTTTAGGACGCATTGAACTGGGCTGACCCATTCATTCTCTGAAATTGGATATAAAATCCTAGCGTCTAACCATTTAATTATCTATTTCTTCACAACTTCTTTCATTTCTGGGTTTAACCTTCGTTGCGGCTCAGTTGAGTTCTTACAATTTTCCTCCAAGACAATTTTATGCATATAGTAACCAGGGCTAATCCCCTTTATATCAGCAATTGTCCAACCTATAGCCATTATATGCTCCCTCAGCACTGCCAGCAACTCATCCTCTTTATCCTTGCACAAATTTGCAGCAATGATTGTTGGCAGAGTATTAAAGGTACCTAGGTGATGCAAATCCAACCACGGATCCATTGAATGTACCCGAGGGACCAATTACAAGAAGCAAAGCAAAGAAGATTCAAGAGGTTTCATAATACATCTAAAAAGGCTAGCTAATGCACACGAGGAGACAAAGATTTTTGAGGCCAAAATTCTTTACAATGTTAATTTAATGAGTCAATAAGAGAATGGAGCAAAGATGACACGGGAAAAGTTGTCTATTTTGAGAGATGGCACGGAGGACAAAAAAAGTGTGCAGATTGGTGAATAGGTGCCTTTGCAGATTGCACCTCTTGGGAGTTTGTGATGTCAAAGCTTGTCAAATCTCATCCAAATGTAAAGTGCCTCCTACATGTGATTTCCAAGACAATTTAAAGAAATTATACGTTTTTGGATTCACATTTAGTTGTCTAGTTTGATGTGCAATCATGTTATAATTTGCATGTCTTATTTTCTACAATTTGCATTAAATAGGATTTGAAAGACTTTTGGTGTTCCTCATGTTGAACGACCCTTTGGCCTATTTAAAGGCTTGTAATCACCTTGTTTTGGCAGATTCAACATATTAAAATTCAAGAACTTTTGTTCCTTAACACATTTGGTGTTGCTTCTTTCAAATCTTGCTTTAGGTTTGATGTTAAACCGATTCATTGGATTAGTCTCGATCAAGCTAATTCTGGAGTGAGTCGTCTCAGGATCTAGGAGTGACCATCGTAGATTCTAAGTCCGATCTAAGAGTGATTCATCTTCTAACCTTACTCTTGGTTGGAATCATTCGGTAAGTTAGTCGTTTTTGTGAATATTTGCAATGATCCTAGGAGGACCTCTAGCTTTGTAAACCCGAGCAACCTTGGCGCTTATCATTTGGTATCAGAGCATTGGTCGACATCCTTTGGCCGGCTCTAGAGGTGAAATATCTTTACTTTATGTAATTTTATTTTTCTGTTATTTTCCTTTTTCGAAAGTAGTTTCTTACAAAGTGTAACAAGACATAACTTGTCTTGAAATTCTTGTATTTTGCTCTCGGATCATTAGCAAAGAAAAAAAAATTAGAAGCAAAAAAAAAAGGAAAAAAAGAAGCAAAAGAAAGAAAAACAGTAGCAAAAAGAAAGAAAACCGTAGAAAAAAAAAGCATTCGAAGATCCGAGGCACACGAAAAGTTCTTTTCATTATGTTGTGTTTTGTTTAAATTATCAAGTTGACTAACTCAAATGTAACTTAAAACATATAAATGAAATGTTTAAAACTGAAAATACAATTAAACATGCTTTAAATCCGAGAATGAAACTCCTCCACCATAAAACTAAGAGTTTGTAACCCTCCAAGAGCGAATGAACTGGAGTTTGAACTACTTTGAAGTACTTTGAAGTCTTGTTCACTTAATGCATCTTGAGTTCAACTTTGACTTCCATGAATGCATTTTGAGTTGGCCATAAATGAAACTAGAGTGCATTTAGTGCAACTCCAATTGTTGTCAACTTGGACATACGATTCTCCAACATCTTTCTTTAAATCTTGAGGACTAAGACATTTTGGTTCATATCAGCGGTATTCTATGGTGAGGACATTTTAGCAGCAATCCCTTGAATCTCACCCACGATTCGCTTAAGGATTCTCCTGGTAGTTACTGAAAATTGTTGATCTTGCTTCGAAATTCAGCATTCTTTAACTGTGGGAAATATTGCATCAAGAATTTTTCTACTAAGTCGTTCCATGAGGCCATTGATTCGGCTGGTAGGGAATCCAACCATGATCCAACAATATCCCTCAAAGAGTAATAGAATAGCTTCAATCGCATAGCCTCCTTACTGACCCCAACCTCTTTAAATGAATTTAATGAGTCAAGAAGAGAATGGAGCAAAGATGGCACGGGAAAAGTTGTCTATTTTGAGACATGGCACGGAGGACAAAAAAAGTGTGCAGATTGGTGAACAGGTGCCTTTGCAGATTGCACCTCTTGGGAGTTTGTGATGTCAAAGCTTGTCAAATCTCATCCAAACGTAAAGTGCCTCCTACATGTGATTTCCAAGACAATTTAAAGCAATTTTACGTTTTGGGATTCACATTTAGTTCTCTAGTTTGATGTGCAATCATGTTTTAATTTGCATGTCTTATTTTCTACAATTTGCATTAAATAGGATTTGAAAGACTTTTGGTGTTCCTCATGTTGAACGACCCTTTGGCCTATTTAAAGGCTTGTAATCACCTTGTTTTGGGAGATTAAAACATATTGAAGTTCAAGAACTTTTGTTCCTTAACGCTTTTGGTCTTGCTTCTTTCAAATCTTGCTTTAGGTTTGATGTTAAACCGATTCATTGGATTAGTCTCGATCAAGCTAATTCTGGAGTGAGTCGTCTTAGGATCTAGGAGTGACCATCGTAGATTCTAAGTCCGATCTAAGAGTGATTCATCTTCTAACCTTACTCTTGGTTGGAATCATTCGGTAAGTTAGTCGTTTTTGTGAATGTTTGCAAGGATCCTAGAAGGACCTCTAGCTTTGTAAACCCGAGCAACCTTGGCGCTTATCACGTTGGTTCCTTAACACATTTGGTGTTACTTCTGTCAAATCTTGCTTTAGGTTTGATGTTAAGCCGATTCATTGGATTAGTCTCGATCAAGCTAATTCTGGAGTGAGTCGTCTTAGAATCTAGGAGTGACCATCGTAGATTCTAAGTCCGATCTTAGAGTGATTAATCTTCTAACCTTACTCTTGGCTGGAATCATTTGGTAAGTTAGTTGTTTTTGTGACAGTTTGCAAGGATCCTAGAAGGACCTCTACCTTTGTAAACCCAAGAACATGGGCACTTATCAATAAGCCTCATCAACATTCTGGTCAAAACCATAAGACTTGATTGCGATATCAAATCTTATATTCCAAGATCGAGATGCTTATTTTAATCCATAAATGGATCATTTAAGCTTGCAAACCTTTTCCTCTTTACCTTACTTACTGAACTTCTGGTTGAGACATATATATACTCTCTTCAAGATTGTCATTCAGAAAAGCAGTCTTGACATCCATTTGCAAAATTTCATAGTCAGAAAATGTGGCAATGGACAAGAGCATTCTTATAGACTTTAGCATGGCAACCAGGGAAAAGTTTCCTCATAGTTCACCCCTTTCCTTTTGGTGTAACCCTTTGCCACGAGTTTAGCCTTAAGGAACAAAAGAAGCAACACCAAAAGTGTTAAGGAACAAAAGCTCTTGAATTTCAATATGTTTAATCTGCCAAAACAAGGTGATTACAAGCCTTTAAATAGGCCAAAGGGTCGTTCAACATGAGGAACACCAAAAGTCTTTCAAATCCTATTTAATGCAAATTGTAGCAAATAAGACATGCAAATTAAAACATGATTGCACATCAAACTAGACAACTAAATATGAATCCAAAAACGTAGAATTGCTTTAAATTGTCTTGGAAATCACACGTAGGAGGCGCTTTACGTTTGGATGAGATTTGACAAGCTTTGACATCACAAACTCCCAAGAGGTGCAATCTGCAAAGGCACCTGTTCACAAATCTGCACACTTTTTTTGTCCTCCGTGCCATCTATCAAAATAGACAACTTTTCCCATGCCATCTTTGCTCCATTCTATTCTTGACTCATTGAAGTAACATTATAACAAATTTGGGCTCAAAAATCTTTGTTGGTTCTTGTGCATTAAGAAGCCTTTGAAGATGTAATATGAAAGCCTCTTGAATCTTCTTTGCTTTGCTTCTTGTAATTGGTCACAAATTGATTCGTATCAGCTCGTCCTTTGATCTGTATGGGTGAGAGTGGTCCAAGTTGCCGACTCAACATTTCTACCATTTTGGGGACGAGACCGAGTGGGGAGCTGGGAACATAACTTCACAAGATGAAATTCACTCCTCTCCGACTTTAGGGGAGTAGATGAGTGTTCCCTTAAATGCTGACTCTGGGACTTGAACAAGGGGCCCCACCCTCTCATTGGCCCGAGAGGGACTTCTGGTTATTGGTCGGAGCATAACCGGGTTGTTCATTAGAGGAGCAGTGGTATTTAAGGAGTAAGATGTAACTCAGGGGTAAAACGGTAATTTGACCCAACTTGAGTTAAGAGCACTCGTGAAGGATTGATTTGTCATTAATGGTCGTATATCCGTGGACACGAAAACATTCTGCAGTGAGAAGAGTGCAACTGCGGGTCTTTAGTGGAATGACCCGTAGTTAACGAATGTTGATTAACTCAGTAAATGAGTTTGACCGATTAATCTCGTATCGTTGGAGCTTCGGATCTGTAAGTCCATTAAGTCCCCTTGCTAGCTCATAACGGGTGAAACGAGGATAAAGTTTTGGAATAATTTGAATTTTTCAAATTACTCAAGGGATTATATGTATATTGATACATTATAATATATAGTTAATTATAAATTAAAACTATATATTATGAGAGAAATTATTTGAATGAGATTCAAATAAAATTAATATGAATAAGATTCATATTAAAACTATAGGTTAAAAATAATGTGCATAAGATGTACATTAGAACTATAGGTTATACGAGAGAATTGTTTTAGAATATGATTCTATTCATGTGATAAATAATTAAGGGTTAATTATTTATTTGATATATATATATATATATTAATTAATTATTAATTAGATTAATAATTAATTAACTTTTATTAATTAATATGATTAATTAATTATATATTGGTTATTATTATTATATATATATTATATATATTAATTATTAATATTAATATTAATATTTAACTCCCCTGCATTATTGCAGGGGAGTGGAGAGTTATGTGATGTGGGGTAACTCCCCACGTCACTGGTTTTCTGCAAAAGCCTGCATTTGTTACAGAACGAAAAAAATAAGGTAGAACTCCCATTCTCTCTCGATCAAGCTCTATCAATCAAACTCTCCCTCTCGTTCCAAAAAAACGCTCCCACAAGCGTGTTCTCGAAACCCAAGAGGATAGTATGGAAGATAGTTTGGGTGTTCGTTGGGAAAAAGTTGAAGAAACGTTCTTCAAAGGTATAATTTTCCCTCTGTTTTTCCTTCTTGCACATTTTGATTTTGTTACCCAAATATCATGAACAACGGTCCGCTTCCGCTCCGGGATTCACATCCCTTCACAAGGTCTCACACAGAATTGAAGTACATAGACTCCATTTCAAGGTCCATAGCTTCAACCCATTTGTTCTTATCAACATCTTCCATTTCTTTTTTGTATGTCAGTAGATCCTCAATGCTATCATCAGGTATAACGACCTGGGTTTCTGTTAAATCCATGTAACGATCACGTTGTGACACAATCCTCCCACTACGTCAAGGCACTCTCAACTCTTGAGATTGATGTGACTGACGTGATGTACTAGTGTCATCATCAACTCTTGTTGAAGTGCTAGCTTTATCAACAACTCTTGTTGATGTATTTAGCTTCATCGGAAATCTCATTTAACACAACCTTGCTTTGTAGTTTATGATCTCTAATGTGGTCTTCTTCCAAGAATGTAGCGTTTGTCGATACAAACAGTTTGTTATCTTGTGGATCAAAGAAGAGTCCATGTAACGCCCCGCGTTACTCAGGTCAGGTTGCCCCGAGTCCCGGGGGTTCTTTCTTAGAAATTATCTTAAATTAGTTTAATTGCTCTATGTCAGTTATTCTGAACTACAGCGGTAATTGTTATGAGTTAGGTTTTTACGTATGTATTTAATTGTTGTTGACAAAGAGTTTGTTTTCCATGGCACTTATCCTGAGTCGTTGGGCTGATTGCTTATTTCTATTAGTCGAACTAATAACTAGAATTTTAATTTGATAAGGAAACAATAGCCAATTCGATCTAAGAACCCTTATGGTTATGCAAACCCCTAGGAAGAAGTTAGAACGGATTTACCTTGATGATCAATATCAAGAGTAGAGAAAACTTGTTTCAAAACTCAACATTCGAACCACTCCACCAAATAGCTTGATCAAGGCTACTTGAATGATTCTAGCATGCAAATCTAACACTCAAGAATTGCAAAGTAAAAACAAGCTTTAGGCTTTTGAAGCAAAATAGCAACTTTCATTCAATCATAAAATCTCTAATCTCAATGGAAACAAACTAGGCTATTTATAGCCTCCAAATCAACCCTAAGAGTAACCTAAAGGCATTTCAAAGGTTGTAACTCCCAATTACATGATGGCCATAACATCCACTAGCTAAAATGTAACTTAAAACACATAAATGAAATGTTTAAAATTGAAAATGTAATAAAAATAGGTTTAAATCCGAGAATTGAAGTCTTTTGTCACCCTTCAAAGTCTTTGTAACCTCCTAATTGTAAATGAAGCTTCACTTGAAGTAGTTTGAAGTGTACTTCCATTAATTGATGTATGACTTGCAATAAATGAAGCTTGGGATGCACTTAAGTTCATTGAATGCAACTAGAGTTCAACTTTGACTTCCATGAATGCAACTTGAGTTGGCCATAAATGAAACTAGAGTGCATTTAATACAACTCCGATTTGTTGTCAACTTGGACATAGGATTCTCCAATATCTTCCTTTAAATCCTTGAGCACTAAGATACTTTGGTTCATATCATAATCCTTTGGGTCCATGGGTCTTGTTTTCTCTCAACAAAATTATTGGTTAAGTGGGCCTTCTTAAAAGCCCTAACTTTATCCAAGGATAGGGCCATGTGTTGGATTAAACAAATCCCTAAATCACTTAACTCTTTTGAAACTAAAACAAAAAGGGAAAAAGGGAAAAGAAACCCTAGCCTCCCTGATAAAGGAACTAACTCAATTATGCATGAGAACTCCCTTATACAAGGTGAACCCCCACAACAATAATAAGAATAACCCCAATAACAAGATGATGAATAATCAACCCCAAGAAAGTTAAATAGATTTTTGCTTGGAAAAGATGATCAATGATCAAGAATAAAGGAGAACTTGTTCCTATATTCAAGATTTCAAACTCTCCACAACCTAATGGATCAAACTAGATTGAAAATTCTAAAACATGCATTGTAACACAATAATACAAGGAAAGCTTAAAAGCTTGAGAGAGACTAAACTCAATCTGAATTTTTCATTCATCAAAATGTTGTCTTTGAAAAGCAAATGTACATCCTTATTTATAGTAATTGAAAAGACACAACCCTTGGATGAAAAGATACAACCCTTGGATGAAAAGACACAACCCTTGAAAAATACATAATAAATTAAATATGTGGATGAATTTGGATTTTTAGATTCATGAAGTTTCTTGGATGACAAGATGTCTTTTCAAACTTGAAAGGATGCAACTCTTCACCAAGTGTGAACACCTTAGCTTGGAAGTGACCATTCAACCGAATCAATGGAGGTTGTTTGCACATAAGCACAAAATGTGGCTCTTGGGTTAACAACACATTTCTCAATTCACTCTTTCTTACAATCAAACTCACATTCTTTCTTTTCAACTCATCTTTTTTTTCTTCTTGATTTTTACTCTCATTTTGCCTTTCTGTTAAGAAACCCTTGAGAGTTGGATCTAAGAACCTTGCTAACGAACAAGACCCATAGAACTCAATCCCAAAAACCCCGAAAACAAGTATGGAATCAACCCAAGGAAAGGTTTTAGAACGGATTACCTTGATGATCAATATCAAGAGTAGAGAAAACTTGTTTCTAAACTCGTGATTCGAATCACTCCACAAGAGGTATGATCAACACCGCTTGAATGATCCTAACATGCAAATTCTAAAGACACAAGAAATTGCACAAGAAATGGGAGATAAAGCTCTCAACCAAGCTAATGAGAAAACTCACTTTTCATTCAACTTCAAAATTGTGTTTACAACAAGACATCTCAAGGTTATATATAGCCATCCTAGCAAGCCATATGAAAAGTCTTAAGCAAATGAAAAGACTTGTAACTTACAAGAAATGAAAAGACTTGTAAATGAAAAGACATAACTTACAAGAAATAAAAAGACAAGCAAATGAAAGGTTAAGAACATGGAAAGTCAACCAAAATAAGTGCAATCTCGTCCATAATGAGGGATATGAGTGTTTGACTTGGTTTTTGAATTGAATGAGTTGACTTTGACTTGTCTTGATGGAGTTGACTTTGACCTTGACCAAGTAGACTTTGACTTGCCTTAAAAACACTTAAAAATGCATAACTTGCACCAAATTGAAGTTCATAGTTCCAACTTCTTGCACATCTTCCTTTTAATTCTCGTGTCGAGTTCACGAACGCTTGGACACGAAGTAGTAAGGCTTGTTGAAGTTTTCGAGCTCTTGATCTTGTAATTGGTCCATGAGGCATGACAAAGAGAGCTCCTTGGTTCATATCATCCTCCCTTCTTCAGAAGGATTCGTCCTCGAATCTATAAGATCTCCTTGCAATGCAACCTTGTACTCGGCATCTTGAGCTCGTTCAAACATGTTGATAAGATAATAAATTTGTATGGTAAACTTGTAATTGCTTGTAGTAAAGAAAAACCTTGCAGTCTTGTTCCAAATTCCTGGTTTAAATCCCCAATACAAGGGCATTGAAGCAATGAGTGAATGTGGCTTCTGAGTGTTGCCGAGGTCTTCATTTTGCAGTTGCATGCTTTTCTTACTCTCCCCAATTTGCACAATATTTGTAATCTCGATCGCTTTCTCAATAAGTACCTCCTCTGTGGTTGTGTACTCATCAGGCGTCAAAACCTCAACATGCACATCTTCTTCAGCATCATAAATAACAACATAAATATTAAAATCTTCTTGTTGGGCATGCAGAATAGTTTGAACATTCGCATCAATGGCATCTTGATTCTCTGCCTCATTTGGAATTTGTTGATGATTTTCCTCTTGAGGCGGACAATCGTCCTCTTTTTGAACCGATTTTGTAGCATGTCTCTTCATGTCTTCGTATAGCATTTTGAACTCTTGGCACAATTCATTGAGGTCATTTATGTTTTTGCGGATCCCGACCAATTCCTTCGTATATGGATCATCGCCATGGTGGTTATCATGATATCGCCGGCTATTGTGGAACCGCGATTTCTGTGAACGTTCAGTGTGAAACATGGCTGCAAAACAAAGTTAAAGTAACAAAGAAAAAAAATGGATCTCACAAGCACTCCCCCACTAATTCACTCATTAGTGAAGTTCACTCGTGCTTAACCCTCAACACTCAAAATAATGTATCGCTCCCTTACAATCTCTCCCTCACAACTTAGTACACTCTTATGCACTTCAAACAAATCGGTAAGTGAGTCTAGCAAAGTTAAAAGCTATGTGCATTTCAAGTGGTTTAGACAGCACATAAGAACTCAAACAAGAGTGTGGTTTTAGGAGTAACCCGAATAACAACAAAGAAACAAGTTAAGAAAAAAAAAATAATGGACAGAATTATAATGGAAGCTAGAAAGAAAAGAAAGTAGAGTTAAAGATAAAGATGGTTGGGAATTAAGCAACAAGAAAGTAGCATGAGATTTCAATGCAAGGCTACACAAAGAAGTAATGACAAATGGGGTCTTCTATGCTTTTTCTCTTTCTTTCTTTTTTTTTTTATCAGTTATGGATCAGCAAAAGCACAATAATGCTAACAATAAATGCTTTCACGTTCAATTTTTTTTTCTTTTTTTTTTTTGGAATCAATCAGCAAAGTTCACGAATTTCACCACTAAGCAAGTCGAATTAGAAGACTTCAAAGAAGACAGATTTGTAGATAAGACCCAGATCTATAATAATGCAGCGAACGAAAATTGGAAAAGATGAACGAAATTGATACTTTTTTTTTATTTTGTAATTTTAGACAGAATGCTAATATGCTTAGATATAATCAAACATAAGCAAATGAATAAGGAATTCAAAGAGATAAACGCAAGGAAACATATATCCGATCAAAGGGCCTAATGCTCTGATACCAAAATGTTAAGAAACCCTTGAGAGTTGGATCTAAGAACCTTGCTAACGAACAAGACCCATAGAACTCAATCCCAAAAACCCCGAAAACAAGTATGGAATCAACCCAAGGAAAGGTTTTAGAACGGATTACCTTGATGATCAATATCAAGAGTAGAGAAAACTTGTTTCTAAACTCGTGATTCGAATCACTCCACAAGAGGTATGATCAACACCGCTTGAATGATCCTAACATGCAAATTCTAAGACACAAGAAATTGCACAAGAAATGGGAGATAAAGCTCTCAACCAAGCTAATGAGAAAACTCACTTTTCATTCAACTTCAAAATTGTGTTTACAACAAGACATCTCAAGGTTATATATAGCCATCCTAGCAAGCCATATGAAAAGTCTTAAGCAAATGAAAAGACTTGTAACTTACAAGAAATGAAAAGACTTGTAAATGAAAAGACATAACTTACAAGAAATAAAAAGACAAGCAAATGAAAGGTTAAGAACATGGAAAGTCAACCAAAATAAGTGCAATCTCGTCCATAATGAGGGATATGAGTGTTTGACTTGGTTTTTGAATTGAATGAGTTGACTTTGACTTGTCTTGATGGAGTTGACTTTGACCTTGACCAAGTAGACTTTGACTTGCCTTAAAAACACTTAAAAATGCATAACTTGCACCAAATTGAAGTTCATAGTTCCAACTTCTTGCACATCTTCCTTTTAATTCTCGTGTCGAGTTCACGAACGCTTGGACACGAAGTAGTAAGGCTTGTTGAAGTTTTCGAGCTCTTGATCTTGTAATTGGTCCATGAGGCATGACAAAGAGAGCTCCTTGGTTCATATCACTTTCACTCTTCTCTTTTTTTTCACTAGTCTCACTTTTGCTCTCTTCTCTCCTCTCTTTTTCTTCAAATTCTTTTCTTTTCTTCTCTAATTTCAAGTGGTCACAATGTACTTCAAATGGAGACAACGGAAGTAAAGTAAATTTCTTTCCTTTCAAAGTAAAACTATACTTGTTCAACAGCCCATCATATGTGACCTCTCTATCATATTGCCATGGTCGGCCCAATAGTATATCCCCCGCATTCATAGGGACAACATCACAAAGGACTTCATCTTTGTATCTTCCCAATGTAAAAGGAATAAGAGCTTGGGAGTTTACCTTTAGTTCTCCTTTGTTTGTCAACCATTGAAGTTTGTATGGTTTTGGATGTGGACGTGTAGCAAGTTGAAGTCTCTTAACAAGAAAACTACTTACCACATTTGTGCAACTTCCACTATCAATCACCAAGCTACACGGATTTCCTTCAATTAAGCATCTTGTGTGAAACAAGTTTTCCCTTTGATCTTAAACTTTCTCTTCCTTGATTTGTACACTAAGTACCCTTCTTGTTATCAAGGATATGAAGTTACCTTCTTCAATATACTCTTTATCACGTTCTTCAAATTCTTCATCATGTTCCTCACAATCATCATCTGAGTCAACTACACCATTTCTTATCACCATAACTCTTTTATTGACACAATCTTTACTCATGTGTCCAAACCCTTTGCACTTCCAACATTGAATAGAACTAGTCTTTTCCCTTACCTCCTTTGGAGCTTCATTCTTTTTAGTATTGGAACTTTCTCCCTCCATTCTTTTGGCAGCTACGAACTTTCCTTTTGGTTGCAATGATTCATTCCTATTCACAAAACCAGCCTTGTTCCAAGCATTAGAATTGGAATATGTATTAGCTTTAGATGTGTACCTTTTTGAATACTCCTTTTCTTCCTTCAATTGATCTTCAATTTTGACAGCATAATGGTACATATCTTCTAGGTAAGGCGGTGGATTTCTATCAACAGCATGAGCAATTTCTCGATTCAAACCTCCAAGGAATCTAGACATGGTGTCTTCCTCTTCTTCTCGGATTTGGGTTTTTAGCATTAAGGTCTCCATCTCTTGATAATACTCAGCAACACTTTTCGTTCCCTGCCTCAAAGCTTGCAGTTTAGTTTTCAAATCTCTTTCATAGTGTTTTGGAACGTACCTCCTTCTCATGGCTTCTTTGAGTTCTTCCCAAGTGTCTAATGGATCCTCCTCCTTCCTTCTTCTTTCTAATTTGAGATTTTGATACCATTCACCTGCATGATTGGTGAATTCAGCAATGGCGAGTCTCATCTTCGTATTCTCACTATATGTATAGCAATCAAACACATGTTCTATCTTCCTTTCCCATTGCAAGTAAGCATCAGGGTCCGCCGTTCCACTAAAGGGTGGAATTTGAGTTTAACTCCGCCATCCCTATTTTCATTTAATCTTTCCAATCTTCTAGGTTGCATGACGTTGGCAAAGTTATTTCGTCCTCTTCCTCTCCCATTTCTTCTTCCTCCAACTTGTCTTTCTTGTTCAGCAAGGTCAAACGCATCATCTTCTTGTAAGGCTCGTTCTTCTCTTTGTTGTTGCGCTCTCCTTTCTTGTCTATCTTCCATCATCATTTCCATCATTCCTTGAATTGCTTGAAGAATCACCATGTTAGGATCTTGCGGTACTTGTGGTACTCCATCCTGTGCCATTTTGTTAGAAACAATAATAATGATAATAAGGACCTTACCACTCTTCTCACCAAGATTTCACTCAAGGACACTCGTGTTTATCACTCAAGGGTAGGCTTTTGGTACTAGGTCAAAGATGTAAGGGTTGGCTTAAATTTTGGTGCAATCTTGCTTAAAGCTTGATATAACTAATTCAATGATCAACTCTCACAAACTAAGACTACAGAAACTCAATCTTAGGATAAACAGCTTGATAATTTAAACAAAACACAACATAATGAAAAGAACCTTCGTGTGCCTCGGATCTTCGAATGCTTTTTTTTTTCTACGGTTTTCTTTCTTTTGCTACTGTTTTTGTTTCTTTTTGCTACTGTTTTTTCTTTCTTTTGCTTCTGTTTTTTTTTCCTTTTTTTTTCCTTTTGCTTCTAATTTTTTTTTTCTTTGCTAATGATCCGAGAGCAAAATACAAGAATTTCAAGACAAGTTATGTCTTGTTACACTTTGTAAGAAACTACTTTCGAAAAAGGAAAATAACAGAAAAATAAAATTAAATAAAGTAAAGATATTTCACCTCTAGAACCGGCCAAAGGATGTCGACCAATGCTCTGATACCAAATGATAAGCGCCAAGGTTGCTCGGGTTTACAAAGCTAGAGGTCCTTCTAGGATCCTTGCAAACATTCACAAAAACGACTAACTTACCGAATGATTCCAACCAAGAGTAAGGTTAGAAGATGAATCACTCTTAGATCGGACTTAGAATCTACGATGGTCACTCCTAGATCCTAAGACAACTCACTCCAGAATTAGCTTGATCGAGACTAATCCAATGAATCGGTTTAACATCAAACCTAAAGCAAGATTTGAAAAAAGCAAGACCAAAAGTGTTAAGGAACAAAAGTTCTTGAACTTCAATATGTTTTAATCTCCCAAAACAAGGTGATTACAAGCCTTTAAATAGGCCAAAGGGTCGTTCAACATGAGGAACACCAAAAGTCTTTCAAATCCTATTTAATGCAAATTGTAGAAAATAAGACATGCAAATTAAAACATGATTGCACATCAAACTAGAGAACTAAATGTGAATCCCAAAACGTAAAATTGCTTTAAATTGTCTTGGAAATCACATGTAGGAGGCACTTTACGTTTGGATGAGATTTGACAAGCTTTGACATCACAAACTCCCAAGAGGTGCAATCTGCAAAGGCACCTGTTCACCAATCTGCACACTTTTTTTGTCCTCCGTGCCATCTTTCAAAATAGACAAGTTTTCCCGTGCCATCTTTGCTCCATTCTCTTCTTGACTCATTAAATTAACATTGTAAAGAATTTTTGCCTCAGAAATCTTTGTCTCCTCGTGTGCATTAGCTAGCCTTTGAAGATGTATTATGAAAACCTCTTGAATCTTCTTTGCTTTGCTTCTTGTAATTGGTCCCCCGGGTATAGTCAATGGATCCGTGGTTGGATTCGCATCACAACGTTCTTGAATTTCAATATGTTAAATCTACCAAAACAAGGTGATTACAAGCCTTTAAATAGGCCAAAGGGTCGTTGAACAAAGGAATACCAAAAGTCTTTCAAAATCCTACTTAATGTTAATTGAAGAAAATAAGACATGCAAATTAAAACTTGATTGCACATCAATCTAGACAACTAAATGCAGATCAAAAAACGTAAAATGGCTTTAAATTGTCTTGGAAATCACATGTACGTGGCGCTTCAAATTTGGATGAGTTGTGACAAGCTTTGACAAGCTTTTACTTCACAAACTCCCAAGAGGTGCAATCTGCAAAGGAACCTGTTCACAAATCTACACACTTTTTTTCGTCCTCCGTGCCATCTCTCAAAATAGACAACTTTTCGCGTGCCATCTTTGCTTCATTCTCTTCTTGACTCATTAAAGTAACATTGTAAAGAATTTTGGCCTCATAAATCTTCGTCTCCTCGTGTGCATTTAGCCTTTGAAGATGTCATATGAAAGCCTCTTGAATCTTCTTTCCTTTGCTTATTGTAATTACTCCCCTCGGGTACATTCAATGGATGCGTGGTTGGATTTGCATCACTTGTGTATACAAGAAGATCATCAACAACACTGTAGCTTTCTTGGTGTTGTATGTGGATGATATCCTACTAATTGGGAATGATGTAGGTTTCCGAATTGACATTAAAAAGTGGCTAGCAACTGAAATCCAAATGAAAGATTTGGTAGACGCTCAGTTTGTTATGGGGATTCAAATCATAAGGAATCGAAAGAACAAAATCTAGCAATGTCTCAGGCAACTTATATTGATAAAATGCTTGTCAGATATTCGATGCAGAATTCGAATAAAGGTTTACTACCTTTCAGACATGGAACTCCCTGTCTAAGGATCAATGTCCGAAGACACCTCAAGAAGTTGAGGATATGAGATGCATTCATGATATGAATCTCCAACATATTCAAATCAAATACAAGTCAACTCAAGCTTCATTCAAGACAAAAGCATCAATTATGGATTTTAAGTTCATGCTACATTAAATGAGGCTTCATTTAATCATTTAGGGTTACAAAACTCTTTGGTTTGCTGATTTAATATTTATTTTCGGATTTATGGTGTATTTTAAGTATTTTAAGTTTTAAGACTTTCCATTTACTTTTTAGGTTACATTTAGTTAATGGTTGTTTATGGCATGGATGGAGTTGAGTGTTCCAACCCTTCACATGCACATATGTTACTTTTAAGGACTATTTTGAAGGCTATATATAGCCATGTATGTCAGCTTTGAAAGGATAGAATATAGATTTGAAGATGTAATGAAATGAGCCTTTGAGCCTTTCTTTTAGCCAAGAGCTAATGTACTTTGCAATCTAGTGATAGCTTGCATGTTTAGGATCATTCAAGTGAGACTTGATCTATCTTGCTTGTGGAGTGATTCGGATCTCAAACAAGGAACAAATTTTCTTGCCTCGAGATATTTGATCATCAAGGTAATCCGGTTTTTACTTTCCTTGGGTTGATTCCATAATCGTTTTCAGAGTTTTTGAGATTAAGTTCTATGGGTCTTGTTCGTTAGCAAGGTTTTTAGATCCAACTCTCAATGGTTTCTTAACAATTCCTTATGTTTCAGCAGTGGGCAGCCTAATACATGTCATGTTGAGTACTAGGCCTGACATTTGGTATGCAGTAGAGATTGTCAGTAGGTATTAATCCAATCCAGGATATGATCACTAGACTGCCGTTAAGGGTATCCTCAAGTATCTTAGGAGAACAATGAACTATATGCTTGGGTATGACACTAAATATTTTGATCCTTACAAGATACACTGGCTCTGGTTTCCAAAGTGATAAAGATTCGAGAAAATCCACTTCGGGATCGATGTTCACTCTTAATGGAGGAGTTGTAGTATGGCAGAACATCAAACAAGGATGCGTCGCAAACTCCACAATGAAGGCCGAATATGTTGCCGCTTGTGAAGCAGCAAAAGAGGCAATATGGCTTAGAAAGTTCTTAACTGATTTGGAAGTTGTTCCAAACATGACTTTGCCCATCACACTTTATTGTGATAGCAATGGTGCAGTGGCAAATTCTAAAGAACCCCAAAGTCACAAAAGAGGCAAGTACATCGAGAGGAAGTATCACTTGATACGAGAAATAGTGCAACGAGGGGACGTGATCGTCATGAAGATCGCTTTGGAGCATAACATTGCTGATCCGTTTACAAAGTGATATGAACCAAAGTATCTTAGTGCTCAAGGATTTAAAGGAAGATGTTAGAGAATCCTATGTCCAAGTTGACAACAAATCGGAGTTGCATTAAATGCACTCTAGTTTCAGTTACGGCCAACTCAAGTTGCATTCATGGAAGTCAAAGTTGAACTCAAGATGCATTCATGGAAGTCAAAGTTGAACTCAAGTTGCATTCAATGAACTTAAGTGCATCCAAAGCTTCATTTGTTGCAAGTCATACATCAATTAATGGAACTACACTTCAAACTACTTCAAGTGAAGCTTCATTTACAATTGGGAGGTTACAAAGACTTTGAAGTGTGACCAAGACTTCAATTCTCGGATTTAAACCTATTTTTATATATTTTCAGTTTTAAACATTTCATTTATGTGTTTTAAGTTACATTTTAGCTAGTGGATGTTATGGCCATCATGTAATTGAGAGTTACAACCTTTCAAATGCCATTAGGTTACTTTTTTAGGGTTGTTTTGGAGGCTATAAATAGCCTAGCTTGTTTTCCTTTGAAAGACAGATTTTGATGATTGAATAAAAGTTGCTATTTTGCTTCAAAAGCCTAGAGCTTATTTTTCTTTGCAATTCTTGGGTGTTAGATTTGCATGCTAGAATCATTCAAGTAGCCTTGATCAAGCTATCTTGTGGAGTGGTTCGAATCTTTGAGTTTAGAAACAAGTTTTCTCTACTCTTGATATTGATCATCAAGGTAAATCCGTTCTAACTTCTTCCTTGGGTTGACATCATCTCGATTTGGGGGTTTTAGCATTTGTGATCTAGGGGTTTGCATAACCATAAGGGTTCTTAGATCCAATTGGCTATTGTTTTCTTATCACATAGGCTCTTATGGCTAAAGTGTTTGAGGGCCATCTAGATAGTCTAGGCCTACGATGATAAGCGCCAAGGTTGCTCGTGTTTACAAAGCTAGAGGTCCTTCTAGGATCCTTGCAAACATTCACAAAAACGACTAACTTACCGAATGATTCCAACTAAGAGTAAGGTTAGAAGATGAATCACTCTTAGATCGGACTTAGAATCTACGATAAACACTCCTAGATCCTAAGACGACTCACTCCAGAATTAGCTTGATCGAGACTAATCCAATGAATCGGTTTAACATCAAACGTAAAGCAAGATTTGAAAGAAGCAACACCAAAAGTGTTAAGGAACAAAAGTTCTTGAATTTCAATATGTTTTAATCTTCCAAAACAAGGTGATTACAAGCCTTTAAATAGGCCAAAGGGTCGTTCAACATGAGGAACACCAAAAGTCTTTCAAATCCTATTTAATGCAAATTGTAGAAAATAAGACATGCAAATTAAAACATGATTGCACATCAAACTAGACAACTAAATGTGAATCCAAAAACGTAAAATTGCTTTAAATTGTCTTGGAAATCACATGTAGGAGGCGCTTTACGTTTGGATGAGATTTGACAAGCTTTGACATCACAAACTCCCAAGAGGTGCAATCTGCAAAGGCACCTGTTCACCAATCTGCAAACTTTTTTTGTCCTCCGTGCCATCTCTCAAAATAGACAACTTTTCCCGTGCCATCTTTGCTCCATTCTCTTCTTGACTCATTAAATTAACATTGTAAAGAATTTTTGCCTCAGAAATCTTTGTCTCCTCGTGTGCATTAGCTAGCCTTTGAAGATGTATTATGAAAACCTCTTGAATCTTCTTTGCTTTGCTTCTTGTAATTGGTCCCCGGGTACAGTCAATGGATCCGTGGTTGGATTTGCATCATCCCCCTTCTTTAAAAGGATTTGTCCCCAAATCAAGGTCTTCATTTCCTACATCAAAAGGAGTCAAATCAGCCACATTAAAAGTAGAACTTACATTATACTCACCTCGAAGATCCAATTTGTACGCATTGTCATTGATCCGTTCAAGCACTTGAAAAGGACCATCTCCTCTTGGTTGAAGTTTTGACTTCCTCTGATCTGGAAACCGTTCCTTTCGTAGATGAACCCAAACCCAATCACCTGGGTTAAAAATAATTTCTTTCTCCCTTGGTTCTTGCGACTTACTAGCTTTCGATTCTTGTTCTCAAATCGTTCCTTGATCTCTTTGTGTAACGTTTTGATGTATTCGGCTTAGACAAAGCTGCATCACTTGTAAACATATTAGGTGGCAAAGGTGTTAAATCTAAAGGAGTTAGAGGATTAAAGCCATAAACAACCTCAAATGGTGAACAATGGGTGGTGCTATGTACAGCTCTATTATATGCAAACTCCACAAAAGGTAGAGTCTCTTCCCAAGACTTAAGATTTTTAGAAATGAGTGACCTAAGCAAGGCCCCTAATGTTCTATTAACCACCTCAGTTTGACCATCGGTTTGTGGGTGACAAGTTGTAGAAAACAAAAGCTTGGTACCCAATTTGCCCCATAAAACTTTCCAAAAATGACTTAAAAACTTAGCATCTCGATCACTAACAATGGTTTTAGGAACGCCATGTAGTCTAACCACTTCCCTAAAGAAAAGATTAGCTATATTAGTAGCATCATCTGTTTTGTTACATGGAATGAAATGTGCCATTTTACTAAACCTATCAACCACCACAAAAATGCTATCATGATGTCTTCTAGTTTTTGGTAACCCAAAACGAAATCCATGCTAATGTCAACCCACGGTTCACTAGAAACTTCTAAAGGTGTGTAAAGACCATGTGGTTGAGTCTTAGACTTAGCCTCCTTACATTTGAAACATTGCTTGCACACTTTGTTCACATCTTTCCTCATTTGTAACCAATAAAAGTGTTCACACAACATGCTATATGTTTTAAATTCTCCAAAATGTCCCATAAGTCCTCCCCCATGAGCCTCCTTTACAAGCAACTCCCGAATGGAACACTTAGGAATACAAAGCTTACCTTTCCTAAAAAGCATACCGTCAAACACAAGATAATCATGTATATTTTTCCCTTCCAAACATTGCTCATACACATCATAAAATTCCGATTTCTCAACTTTGTACAACTCAATCATATGCTTAAAACCAAGAATTTTTGCACTAAGTGAAGAAGAAAATAGAGCATACCTCCTTGATAATGCATCGGCCACTACATTGTCCTTACCTTTTTTGTAATGAATGACATAAGGAAATGTCTCGATGAACTCCACCCATTTAGCATGCCTCCGATTTAACTTTGTTTGGCTTTTGAGGTGCTTCAAACTTTCATGATCGGTATGGATAACAAACTCTTTTGGCCATAAGTAGTGTTGCCAAACTTGTAAAGCCCTCACAAGTGCATGGAGTTCCTTGTCATAAGTTGGGTAGTTAAGCTGTGCTCCATTTAGCTTCTCACTAAAGAACATGATCGGCCTTTTTTCTTGCATCAAAACAGCTCCTATACCTATCCCACTTGCATCACATTCAATCTCAAAAGATTTGTCAAAGTCAGGCAAAACAAGACAAGGTGCATTGCTCAATTTATCTTTCAATTCATTGAATGCATTTTCTTGCTTTTCTTTCCACTCAAATTTAGCATGCTTCTTAACAAGTTCATTTAATGGTGAGGCTATGCTACTGAAATCTTTAATAAACCTCCTATAAAAACTAGCCAACCCATGAAAAGACCTTACCTCGGTTGCATTGGTGGATGTTGGCCACTCTCGAATAGCCTTTACCTTTTCCTCATCAACTTTCACCCCATCCTTTCCAACAATGAACCCTAAGAAGTTGACTTGGTCTTGACAAAAACTACACTTTTTGAAGTTGGCATAAAGCTTTTCTTCTCTAAGTTTTAGTAAAATTGTCTTGACATGCAAAATATGATCATTCAAGCTTTTTGAGTAAACAAGAATATCATCAAAGTATACAACAACAAATTTTCCAATGTATTCTCTCAAAACATGATTCATTAGCCTCATAAAAGTACTTGGTGCATTAGTAAGGCCAAATGGCATAACAATCCATTCATACAACCCAAACTTTGTTTTGAAAGCTGTTTTCCACTCATCTCCCACATGCATTCGAATTTGATGGTAACCACTTTTAAGATCTATTTTTGAAACAGATTAGCACCATGTAATTCATCTAACATGTCATCCAATCTAGGAATAGGATGTCGATACTTTACCGTGATTTTGTTGATGGCTCGACAATCAACACACATCCTCCATGTGCCATCTTTCTTGGGTACCAAAATTACCAGAACCGAGCAAGGACTCATACTTTCTCTAACATAACCTTTCTCCATGAGTTCTTCCACTTGCCTTTGAATCTCCTTGGTTTCGGTGGGATTGGTCCTATAGGCAGCCATGTTTGGGAGAGTTGCACCTGGTATAAAGTCAATTTGATGTTCAATCCCTCTAGAGGAGGTAAACCCGTAGGTGCATCTTCATGGGGAAACATGTCATTAAATTCCTGCAAAAGAGACTTAAATGCACTTGGCAAAACATCATGAGATTTTGTTTCAATTGCTAAACACATACCTTTGCACATAAGCACAAAATGTGGCTCTTAGGTTAACAACACATTTCTCAATGCACTCTTTCTTACAGTCAAACTCACATTCTTTCTTTTCAACTCATCTTTTTTTTCTTCTTGATTTTTACTCTCATTTTGCCTTTCACTCTTCTCTTTTTTTTCACTAGTCTCACTTTTGCTCTCTTCTCTCCTCTCTTTTTCTTCAAATTCTTTTCTTTTCTTCTCTAATTTCAAGTGGTCACAATGTACTTCAAATGGAGACAACGGAAGTAAAGTAAATTTCTTTCCTTTCAAAGTAAAACTATACTTGTTCAACAGCCCATCATATGTGACCTCTCTATCATATTGCCATGGTCGGCCCAATAGTATATCCCCCGCATTCATAGGGACAACATCACAAAGGACTTCATCTTTGTATCTTCCCAATGTAAAAGGAATAAGAGCTTGGGAGTTTACCTTTAGTTCTCCTTTGTTTGTCAACCATTGAAGTTTGTATGGTTTTGGATGTGGACGTGTAGCAAGTTGAAGTCTCTTAACAAGAAAACTACTTACCACATTTGTGCAACTTCCACTATCAATCACCAAGCTACACAGATTTCCTTCAATTAAGCATCTTGTGTGAAACAAGTTTTCCCTTTGATCTTCAACTTTCTCTTCCCTTGATTTGTACACTAAGTACCCTTCTTGTTATCAATGATATGAAGTTACCTTCTTCAATATACTCTTCATCACGTTCTTCAAATTCTTCATCATGTTACTCACAATCATCATCCGAGTCAACTACACCATTTCTTATCACCATAACTCTTTTATTGACACAATCTTTACTCATGTGTCCAAACCCTTTGCACTTCCAACATTGAATAGAACTAATCTTTTCCCTTACCTCCTTTGGAGCTTCATTCTTTTTAGTATTGGAACTTTCTCCCTCCATTCTTTTGGCAGCTACAACTTTCCTTTTGGTTGCAATGATTCATTCCTTTTTGAATACTCCTTTTCTTCCTTCAATTGATCTTCAATTTTGACAGCATAATGGTACATATCTTCTAGGTAAGGCGGTGGATTTCTATCAACAGCATGAGCAATTTCTCGATTCAAACCTCCAAGGAATCTAGACATGGTGTCTTCCTCTTCTTCTCGGATTTGGGTTTTTAGCATTATGGTCTTCATCTCTTGATAATACTCAGCAACACTTTTTGTTCCCTGCCTCAAAGCTTGCAGTTTAGTTTTCAAATCTCTTTCATAGTGTTTTGGAACGTACCTCCTAGATCACTCAAGGGTAGGCTTTTGGTACTAGGTCAAAGATGTAAGGGTTGGCTTAAATTTTGGTGCAATCTTGCTTAAAGCTTGATATAACTAATTCAATGATCAACTCTCACAAACTAAGACTACAGAAACTCAATCTTAGGATAAACAGCTTGATAATTTAAACAAAACACAACATAATGAAAATAACCTTTCGTGTGCCTCGGATCTTCGAATGCTTTTTTTTTCTACGGTTTTCTTTCTTTTTGCTACTGTTTTTGTTTCTTTTTGCTACTGTTTTTTTCTTTCTTTTGCTTCTGTTTTTTTTTTCCTTTTTTTTTTTCTTTTGCTTCTAATTTTTTTTTCTTTGCTAATGATCCGAGAGCAAAATAGAAGAATTTCAAGACAAGTTATGTCTTGTTACACTTTGTAAGAAACTACTTTCGAAAAAGGAAAATAACAGAAAAATAAAATTAAATAAAGTAAAGATATTTCACCTCTAGAACCAGCCAAAAGATGTCGACCAATGCTCTGATACCAAATGATAAGCGCCAAGGTTGCTCGTGTTTACAAAGCTAGAGGTCCTTCTAGGATCCTTGCAAACATTCACAAAAACGACTAACTTACCGAATGATTCCAACCAAGAGTAAGGTTAGAAGATGAATCACTCTTAGATAGGACTTAGAATCTACGATAAACACTCCTAGATCCTAAGACGACTCACTCCAGAATTAGCTTGATCGAGACTAATCCAATGAATCGGTTTAACATCAAACCTAAAGCAAGATTTAAAAGAAGCAACACCAAAAGTGTTAAGGAACAAAAGTTCTTGAATTTCAATATGTTTTAATCTTCCAAAACAAGGTGATTACAAGCCTTTAAATAGGCCAAAGGGTCGTTCAACATGAGGAACACCAAAAGTCTTTCAAATCCTATTTAATGCAAATTGTAGAAAATAAGACATGCAAATTAAAACATGATTGCACATCAAACTAGACAACTAAATGTGAATCCCAAAACGTAAAATTGCTTTAAATTGTCTTGGAAATCACATGTAGGAGGCGCTTTACGTTTGGATGAGATTTGACAAGCTTTGACATTACAAACTCCCAAGAGGTGCAATCTGCAAAGGCACCTGTTCACCAATCTGCACACTTTTTTTGTCCTCCGTGCCATCTCTCAAAATAGACAACTTTTCCCGTGCCATCTTTGCTCCATTCTCTTCTTGACTCATTAAATTAACATTGTAAAGAATTTTTGCCTCAGAAATCTTTGTCTCCTCGTGTGCATTAGCTAGCCTTTGAAGATGTATTATGAAAACCTCTTGAATCTTCTTTGCTTTGCTTCTTGTAATTGGTCCCCCGGGTACAGTCAATGGATCCGTGGTTGGATTTGCATCATACGAGGTGTACAATATAGTCTAGGGCAAGTGGGAGACTTGTAAAAGGTATAATGTATACCCTGGTTTATTGTATTCGTACTTTATTGTACAACCCACTGTTGCTTTTAGCTTTTGTACACCCAACTAGAGTTTAGTTCAAGTGGGATTTTGTTAGGTTTTATTCCCTAAACTCGTGGATTGTAAACATAAAACAAATATTCATTCGATAAAGTAGTTATTGATAGAATTGCATTAACCCAAATCCAATAAACTAACACCCGAGATTATGTCATGTAACTGAACAGTATATAAGAGATATACAGTATATATTTAATAGACAACATATATATTTGATATACTGTGTATATATATACAATATATATTCGATATACAGGTGGATAATGTTTCAATAGTAACCTAAAGGGTCAATAGTATGTGGCTAAGATTGGGTACCTTATCTTGGTAACACTATGGATACGACCCACTTTGTAATAGTTACAAATGACTTGATCCAGGTCGTTCGTGTGGAGACACGTGAGTGGGGGTATCTTATACAATGACTTTGTTTAAGACCAAATCGCGAAATAATTAATCTTTTGTTGTAACATCGTTAGCTAATAGATTAATATTTCAATAGGATGACCAGATAACTCAATCTCAATCCTGAGTGAGTTATGGACTCTTGCCTGTTAGGACTCGTCTTTTAGGACTCGTCTTGTAATTAATTAAATTAGATTTAACGAATTATTATTTTAATTATAATTGTTTTAATTAAAATAAAAGAAAAAAAAGGAAAGAAATAGAAGAATTAACCTCCCACTCCCCACCATTAATGGTGGGAAGTGAACTGGGAAAGTTTTCCCACTTCCCACCTTTAATGGTTGGAAATGGGAAAGTGGTGAGTGGGGAAGTTGTGACTTTCTCACCATTATTCCTCCCAAAAGGGAGGTTCTCCCCTTATTTTCGGAAATGATCCTCGATTGTTGAGTTTCCGAAACTCCAACTAGAAATTATCTCTCTCGATCTCTCAGTTTCCCTTTCAATTATAAGACGGTTCTCACAAACTGAGTTCTTAATATCTAGTGGATAGTGAGGAAGACTTTGTGGTGGCGTTGGTGTCTACATTGAGGAGGTGTCTTCAAAGGTATGTATCACTAACTTCCTTCTTACTCATGCTTACGTCTTTTCTTTGTTGTAATTCTAAAACAAGATCGAAGCACACGCGTTCACGCGTTTCCACTGCAGGATCTGATCCTTTCAAAAACAACTTAAGCTTTCCTACTGCCACAGTTAAGACGACTTCTCCCGTTCCGACTTTGATAGTCATCTCTCCGGCTTCAAGCTGCCTCCAGGAACTAATTCCCTGAAATGAAAAATAAACATGGTTCGTGGCTACTGAGCTTGTTGGGTGTGTTGCCTTAAACTCGTAGTTTGTATTTATGTAAAACTAAATTTATATTCAATAAAGTTATATTCAATCAATTTGCTGTTGAATTCATAACATTGCAATTATCTAATCCAATAAACTAAACATCCAAGGCTATTGTAATGTAACCGGGATAGTATATATTGATATACCGTCGATATACAAGTGAATAATATCCCGGGAATAACCTGAAGAGTCTATGATATATGTGTTGGGTGTGTTGCCCTAAACTCGTAGTTTGTATTTTGTAAAAACAAATGTCTATTTAATAAAGTTTTATTCAATAAATTTGTTGTTGAATTATAGCTTTGCATTGTCCAAAATCCAATAAACTAAACATCCAAGGTTATTTTTGATGTAATCGGGACAGTATATATACTGGGTATATAGTTAATATACGAGGTATATATTTGATATACCCCTGATATATGAATGGATAATGTCCCGTGAATAACCTAAATGGTCTATAGTATATGAATAAGGTTGGGTACCTTATCCTGGCAACACTATGGATACGGCCCGCTCTGTAAAGGTTACAGATGACTCGATCCAGGTCGTTCGTGTGGAGACATGCGAGTGGGGGTGTCCTATACAATGAGTTTGTATAAGACCGGACCGCGAAATAGGCAATCTTTAGATGTAACACCGTTAACTAATAGATTGCCATTTCATAGGATGACCAGGCAACTCATTCTCAATCCTGAGTGAGTTATGGACTCCTACCCGTGAAGGTTCGTCCTTTGATCTGTATGGGTGAGAGTGGCCCAAGTTGCCGACTCAACATTCCTACCACTTTGGGGACGAGACCGAGTGGGGAGCTGGGAACATAACTTCACAAGATGGAATTCACTCCTCTCTGACTTTAGGGGAGTAGATGAGTGTTCCCTTAAATGCTGACTCTGGGACTTGAACAAGGGGCCCCACCCTCTCATTGGCCGAGAGGGACTTCCGATTATTGGTTGGACTATAACCGGGTTGTTCATTAGAGGAGCAGTGGTGTTTAAGGAGTAAGATGTAACTCAAGGGTAAAACGGTAATTTGACCCAACTTAAGTTACGAACACTCGTGAAGGATTGACTCGTCACTAATGGTCGTATATCCATGGACACGAAAACATTCTGCAGTGAGAAGAGTGCAACTACGGGTCTTTAGTGGAATGACCCGTAGTTTACGAATCTAGATTAACTCGGTCAATGAGTTTGACCGATTAATCTTGCATCGTTGGAGCTTCGGATCTGTAGGTCCATTAGGTCCCCTTGCTAGCTCATAACGGGTAAAACGAGGATCAAATTTTTGGAAGAATTTGAATTGTTCAAATTATTTAAGGGATTATATGTATATTGATACATTATAATATATAGTTAATTGTAAATTAAAACTATATATTATGAGAGATATTATTTGAATGAGATTCAAATAAAATTAATATGAATGAGATTCATATTAAAACTATAGCTTAAAAATAATGTGCATAAGATGTACATTAAAACTATAGGTTATACGAGAGAAATGTTTTAGAATATGATTCTAATTTTGTAATAAATAATTAAGTGTTAATTATTTATGTATATATATATATTCATTAATTATTAATTGGATTAATAATTAATTATATTAATTAATTTGATTAATTAATTAATTATATATATTAATTATTATATATATATATATATATTATATATATATTTTTTAATTATTATTATATATTATAATATATATATTAATATTAATATTATTATTATTATTAATATTAACTCCCCTGCGAAATTGCAGGGGAGTGGGAGGTTTTGTGACGTGGGGAGTTACCCCACGTCACCCTTCTTCTTCTTCTCCAAGTGTTGGAGAATGAGATAGAAGGCAACACAGAACAAAAAAAAAAGGCTTCCAGGATTTCTCTCAAACACTCTCAATCTCTCCCTCTGTTCGATCAAGGTGCTACCACAAGCACGATCTCGAGATCCAAGAGGATAGCGAGGAAGATCCGGTGGTGGTGTTCGAGGGGAATTCATTGAAGAAACGTTCTTCAAAGGTTTGAATTTCTCCTGTATTTTCCTTATTTCCAATTCGATTTTGTATCCCAAAAAACAGCAACGAAGATCCGCTTCCGCTCCGGGATTCACATCCCTTCAATATGGATAAAGCTGGGTACCTTATCCTGGCAACACTATAGATACAACTCACTTTGTAAATGTTACAGACGACCCGATACAAGTCATTCGTGTTGAGACATTCGAGTAGGGTATCATATACAATGAGTTTGTATAAGACCGGATCACGAAACAACCAATATTTAGATTTAACTTTGTTGACTAACAGATTGCTATTTCATAGGATGACCAGGCAACTCATTCTCAATTCTGAGTGAGTTATGGACTCTTGCCGTGAGGGTCGTTACCACCTCAAAGAGGTTCCATCGAGGTTCGCTATCTAATTATGGAAGTAAGACTTTCAAGAAGAATAAGGATGCTAGTAAGGGGTCTAAACCAGACTCCGCTGCTGCAGCTTCCAAGAAAGGCAAGGTCAAGGCTGCAAACAGGGGAAAATGTTTCCACTGCAATATAGATGGGTATTGGGAGTGCAATTGGCCGAAATACCTAATCGAGAAGGAGACAGCTAATGAAGGTAAATATGAATTACTTGTTTTGAAAACATGTTTAGTGGAGAATGATGACTCCGCCTCGATATTAGATTCAGGAACCACTAATCATATTTGTTCTTTGTTTCAAGGAATTAGTTCCTGGAGGCAGCTTGAAGTCAGAGAGATGACTCTCAAGGTCAAAACGGGAGAGGTCGTCTCAATTGTGGCGGTAGGGGAGCTCAAGTTGTTTACGAATAAGAATATGTATATGTTATTAGATAATGTGTACGTAGTTCCAAAAAATGAAAAGAAACTTAATTTCAATTTCTTTTTTGTTAGAACATTTGTATTCCATTTCCTTTCAATTAAATGAAGCATTCATTTCTAAAATGGTGTAAATATTTGTCATGTTAAGCTTGAAAACAACTTGTGATAAGAATCATGGTGTTCCGCACGTCTCCACTGGACCTATTACACGAGCCAAGGCTAAGAAGCTTCAACAAGCATTCCTTATTCACGTACAAAATTGGATAGGCTCAGTTCAACCTTTATTTCAGATGCTGCAAAATAATCCAAAAGAGGACGATGTTGTGAAGGTCAACGTTTGCAAGATTGACGTTGTGCCAACATTTTAAAGATTCATTTGTTGTTTCTAAGTCATCAAATTTTGCTTGTAATTTTTGAGTTTTTGGTCTTCCAAATTATGGTTTCAACTTTAGAGTTCAATTCTGGGAAGTTATTAAGTAGACCAATTGTGGTCATTACTACTTATGGGTTTTATTTTGGAAAGTGAAGGGTCGGGGGTTTCACTCATATAATGGCTATAAAAAGCCCCATCCAAGCTATGTAAAAGGCAGATTTTAGAGGAATAAAATTTGATCTCTCATGAGACATTTTCTTTAGAAATCTCATTGCCATTTCTAAGGTTTCTTGCAATTATTGTGATAGATTGCATTTTGAGCCATTCAATCCAGCCTTGATCAAGTTTGATTGTGGAATGACTCATTCTAGAACAAGATTTCCATTCTTGCTTCTAGATCTTCGATCATAGAGGTAATCAATTTCTAGCCTTTCTCTTGGTTGATTCTAATTTGTTTAAGGAGGTGTTAATTTCTTTGATTCAAGGGTTCTTGCTCAACAAAAGCTTGGATCATTGGGCTGAGAATTAGGATTGCCTTATCAAAAGGCAAAAAGTTTCTGTTGAAGAAAATACCTATCTTTGGCACTTAAGATGGGGTCACATTAATCTCAATAGAATTAGGAGGTTGGTTGAGAATGGCAGCCTAAGCGAGTTAGAAAACGATTTTTTACCACCATGTGAATCTTGTTTTGAAGGCAAAATGACTAAAAGACCTTTTACTGGAAAAGGTTATAGAGCCAAAGAGCCCTTAGAACTTATACATTCAGATCTTTGTGGTCCGATGAATGTTAAAGCTTGATGAGGGTATGAATACTACATCTCTTTTATAGATGATTATTCAAGGTATGGTTATCTATACCTAATGCAAAACAAGTCCGAAGCCCTTGAAAAGTTAAAGGAGTACAAGACCCGAAGTTGAAAATCAATTAGGTAACACGATTAAAACACTTCGATCCGATCAGGGTGGAGAATATATGAACTTGAGATTTCAGGACTATATAATAGAACATGGAATCATGCCCCAACTCTCAGCGCCTGGTACACCTCAATGGAACGGTGTATCAGAAACGAGAAACTGAACCCTGTTAGACATGGTTCGCTCAATGATGTGCTCTGCTCAATTGCCTAACTCGTTTTGGGGTTATGCAGTGGAGACTACGGTTTATATTTTGAACGTAGCTCCATCGAAGAGTGTTTCTGAAACACCCTTTGAACTATGGAATGGTCGTAAGGCTAGTTTATGTCACTTCCGTATTGGGGGATGTCCGACATACATGCTCGTGCCTAACCTAAAGAAATTGAAACCTCGTTCAAAAGTATGCCTATTCGTAGGTTACCATAAATAGACGAGAGGGAGTCTCTTCTTCGATCCTCAACATAATAGAGTGTTTGTATCGAGAAACGCCACCTTCTTGGAAGAAGACCATGTTTGAGATCATAAACCACGAAGTAAGGTAGTGATAAACGAGATTTCTGAAAAGGTTATAAATACGTCAACAAGAGTTGTTGATCAAGCTGACACTTCAACAAGAGTTGTTGATGAAGGTAACACGTCACATCGGTCGCATCCACCTCAAGAATTGAGGGTGTCTCAACGTAGTGGGAACATTCTGTCACAACCTGACCGCTACGTGGGTTTAACTAAAATCCAACTTGTCATACCTGATGACGGCATCGAGAATCCATTGACCTACAAACAGGAAATGGAAGATGTGGACAATGACAAATTTGTCAAAGCTATGAACCTGGAAATGGAGTCCATATACTTCAATTCTGTTTGGGAACTTGTAGACAAACCTGATGGGGTAAAACTCATAGGGTGCAAATGGATCTACAAGAGAAAACGAGACACCGAAGGGAAAGGTACAGACCTACAAGGCGAGGCTTGTGGGGAAATACTACACACAAAGGGAATGAGTGAACTATGAAGAAACCTTCTCCCCTGTAGCCATGCTTAAGTCCATAAGAATACTTTTCTCCATTGCCACATATTATGAATACGAGATTTGGCAAATGGATGTCAAAACTGCCTTTCTAAATGACAATTTTGAAGAAAGTATTTATATGTCTCAACCCGAAGGGTTCATAACACAAGGTCAAGAGCAAAAGGTTTACAAGCTTAAACGGTCCATACATGGATTGAAACAAGTATCTCGATCTTGGAATATAAAGTTTGATACTGCAATCAAATCTTATGGTTTTGACCAAAATGTTGATGAGCCTTGGTATACAAGAAAATCGTTAACAACACTGCAGCCTTCTTAGTATTGTATGTGGATGATATCCTACTCATTTTGTAATGATTTAGGATACCACCTTAATTAAAGAAGTGGCTAGCTACTAAGTTCCAAATGAAGAATTTGGTTGAAGCTCAGTATGTCCTTACATTCAAATTCTAGGGGATCGCAAAAACAAAACACTAGTCCTGTCTCAAGCGTCTTATATCGATGTATGCTACGAGAAGTTATTGCATTTTAGCCAAGAAGGGCTTATTGCATTTTAGCCATGGATTTCATCTGTCTAATTAACATTATACTAAAACACCTCAAGAAGTTAAGGATATGAGACGCTTACCCTATAATTGAGTACTGAGCAGCCTGATGTATGCTACGATGTCCACTAGGCCTCACATTTGCTAAGCAGTAGGGATGGTCAATAGGTAATAATCAAACCTAAGATATGATCACTGGACTGCTGTTTGGGGAATCCTCAAGTATCCTAGGATAACGAGGGACTACAAGCTCATGTATGGCTATAAGGATTTGATCCTTATAGGATACACTGACTCTGACTTCCAAACAGACAAGGATTCACTGAAATCCACGTGAGGGTGAGTACTCACTCTCAATGGAAGAGCGGTAGTTTGGCGAAACATTAAATCAAGATGCATCGCAGACTCCATGATTGAGGCTAAGTACATTGCAGTTTGTGAAATAGCAAAAGAAGCGATTTGACTTAGGAATTTCTTGACCGATTTGGAAGTCGTTACAAATATGAACTTGTCCATCACACATTACTGTGAGAACAGTGGTGTTGTGGCAAATTTTAAAGAACCTCGAAGCCACAAGACCGGCAAGCACATATAAAGGAAGTACCACCAAATATGGGAGATAATGCAATGAGGGGATGTGATGGTCACAAAGATCGCTCGGAGCACAACACTGTTGATTCTTTTATGATGGCACTCACGGCTAAAGTGATTGAGGGCCATCTAGAGAGTCTAGGTCTATGAGCGTTGTACGATTAGAGTAGGGAAAGTGGGAGAAATGTAATAGGTATAGTGTATGCCCTATTGTATTTGTAACGCACCGCGTTACTCAAGTTAGGTTACCCTCGAGTCTCGGGGCCTTTTTTTTTCTTAGAAATCATTTGAATTTAATTTAATTGTTTCATTTCATTTTATTTCGAGCTGCTGCAGTATTCGTTTTGAGTTATTGGCTGGTATGTACATATTTAATTATTGTTTAACAAAGAGTTTGGTTTCTTTGGCAATTGTCCTGGGTCGTTGGGCCGATTACTTATATCTATTATTGGAGATAATCAAGCTTAGGGATGTTGGGACTAGGATTCTAATTTTTGTTTCATGGGCCTTGTTTTGTTTTAACAAAAGTAATTGGGTAACTGGGCCTTCTTTATTTTAAAACAAAAGATAAGTGAAGGGAAAACCCTAGTCCCCAAACTCATCTTCTTCATGAAACACCAGCCGCCCCCCCCCCTCCCGTTTTCCTTCTTCCCATTTCTTCCTTCTACCCGTCAACCTGTCCCTCCCCGACGCGTGCTAGACAGCCGGCAACCCTTGATGCAGCGGCACACCACCTTGGGGAACGGCAACAGGCGTGCGGCTTCGGACAGCAGCGATGCGCGACATTGGACAGCAGCAGGCACACAGCTTCGGGCAGCAGTAGGCGCGCGCAGAGTCAGGCAGCAGCAGGCGGCGGCGGTTCAGCATGGGTGCTGTTTCTAGACCATTTTCCAGCGGCGCAGTCCCCCCTCGCGAGCAGGTTCGATCTCCCTTGGTAGTTGGAAATCACGGCGTGAGTCCTTGTTGCACACAGTGTCGTGGATATCGATAGCTGAGTTTTTTTTTGTTGATACAATAGCTCGGACAACAGCAGTTTTTGCTTTCAGCTTCTACCCATAACCATTAGAAGCTCGATATACGCAACCCACATCCAATCAAGTTAGGCTTGAGTTAACCACACCTAAACGAATTCGATTTTGCGGTAATGAACGTTGCAAGATCCCTTATAATGAATTTCGATGGCTGGAAATTTTGTGTTAATTATTTTTGTTTGTCTATTGTTTCTTAGGTGTTGAATTGACGCAAGATTTAAGACTGTACCAGTGTGTAAGTAGCACCAGGGAGCGGGTGCGTGCGTTATTGAGTGCTAATGGAATGGTTTCGTGCTGATTTTTATTAAGTTAATTTATCTCATGTGTATAGAAATTGTTAATCTTGGTTTCGTGAACTACTACTGAATACTGTTGGGTTACATGTTACTGTTCTTATTGGTAAACATTATGAAAATGCATGGTTTCTTATTGTTGGATATGACTGGACAGTTTTGATTGGTATGGTAAGGAGCAATCGATCTACGACGTTTGAAAACACGTTAGAGATGAAATGCATGTGCTAATTGTATGTTATTTCGTTTTATGTTTGTTTAGTTGGAAGCTGTTGGGTTATTACTTTTGCTTGGTATGATGAAAAGCATGCAAGAAATTTGGGTTGTAAATCGATTGTGTCTTCGACACTATAACTATTGGAAATGTGGATGACTTATGGATTGTCTTGGAGGGATTAGTGGGGGTTGTCAACAGTGATGGGACGAGTTGGTTGTTTGTTATTCTGTGGGTTGTCTGAAGTGAAAGTGCATACTAGTAGTTGGTTATTCAAAGCCCTTGCAGTGGATGACTTGGGGATTATGCGATAAACTCTTAGCGAATGATGATCTTGTAATGTTTGGGCTATCGTGTAATGAAAAGTGGATGTACAGGTTTTGTAGTCTCGTGGGCAATGGTTGAGGCGGTTACGTCACTACTGGATGTCGAGGCCCCGGGGGTAGTAGGTCGGGGGTCGACAGACCAGTTCTGGTAGAGATGAGTGCCGAGGTTCCGGGTACAAATGGTCGATGATCGACATGATGAGTCTAGTTGGTGATGAGTATTGGGCCTAGACGTGGTGACGGTCAAGGACCAATACGTCGGGTAGTCATCGAGACCTTGGGGATAAATGTCAAGGACCGGTGCACAGTTCAAGGCCTTGGGGATAAATGACAAGGCCAAACACCAAGCTTCTGTAGAGGAGTGTTGGTGTCTTGGGTATTAATGTCAATGACCAATATGTCTTGAAGAGTTAGACTTGGAGGACTAACATAGAGTGGTGCTTATGAGCAACAGTTCAAGGCCTTGGGGATAAATGGCAAGGTCGAACGTCAAGCTTTTGTAGAGGGAGGTTGGTATCCTGGGGATAAATGTTAAAGGCCGATGCGCCTCGAAGAGTTAGACTTGGAGTACTAACTTAGGATGTAGAGCGAGTATTAGCTCAAGGGGGTCTAAGGCTAGTGAGTCGTGTAGTCGAAGCCACAAGAGTCCCGGGGTTTGGATGTTTGTGAAATGTTAATCTAATGTTATTATCTCTTGCTGTTTGAATTCCTAGTTATTGTGTTTGATGTCGCTGTGATTACGAGCATGGTGTTGTGATTATTTAGGGAGGGCTACTTACGGAGTATTTTATATACTCACCCCCTCTCTACCTTAATTGTTTCAGGTGTGAACAGGGCTCCCGACCGTGGTGATGACGTGGAGGAGGCTTGACCGAGGAGGGATCACTAGTTGCATTTGGTTAGGATAGCGGAAACTGCAGTTTCATTACTATGAGCGTTAGAAACTTATTGTTAGGGGTGTACTAGACATTGGGTTGACTCACGAAACGTTTTTCCTTTTCTCTATTCATTCTTCTTAGGCGAACTATTGTTTTGCGGTTATTATTATTATTCGAGTCACTGGTGTACTTTGAGTTACTGGACCAAATGATTGTTTTCTTTTATTTCGATTGCTAGCCACTGAGGCAGGTATGAACTTTTTTAGGAATTGGTTGTGTTATGAGCCCCTGATTATCATTAAAGTAACTGATAAAGGAACTAACTCAATTATGCATGAGAACTCCCTTATACAAGGTGAACCCCCACAACAATAATAAGAATAACCCCAATAACAAGATGATGAATCAACCCCAAGAAAGCTAAACAGATTTGTGCTTGGAAAAGATGATCAATGATCAAGAATGAAGGAGAACTTGTTCCTATATTCAAGATTTTGAACTCTCAACAACCTAATAGATCAAACTAGATTGAAAGTTCTAAAACATGCATTCTAACCCAAGAATACAAAGAAAGCTTAAAAGCTTGAGAGAGACTAAACTCAATCTGAATTTTTCATTCATCAAAATGTTGTGTTTGAAAAACAAATGTACATCCCTATTTATAGTAATTCAAAAGACATAATGAAAAGACACGACCCTTGGATGAAAAGACACAACCCTTGAAAAATACATATTAAATTAAATATGTGGATGAATCTGGATTTTTAGATTCATGAAGTTTCTTGGAGGACAAGATGTCTTTTCAAGCTTGAAGGGATGCAACTCTTCACCAAGTGTGAACACCTTAGCTTGGAAGTGACCATTCAACCTTTCTTGTAGTCTTTTAGCTCTAGCTCTTGTGATTGGACCTTGTGGCATAATGATTGGCTCATGAGTTGACTTTGAGCATAAGCTTCATTTGAGCTGATTTGAGCTTCCTCCTCTTGTAGGCTTTCCTCGTACACTCCGTGATCACTCATTTCTATATCAGTTACCCTAGCCTCTACAGTAACCAAAAGCAGTAGTGAAAGAGTATAACTCAAATCCCAAGAAAAGTCAGGAATTGCGCCGGGTGCATTTTCCCAACATAGTGTGTTTTCCATGTTTTGCATCAAAACTAAGGTAGGAGACAATGAGGCTGAGTTTTATTAAATTGCTTATTAGTTAAAACCTCAAACAACAACGTTTCATCACGTTTTTCTTCCTAAATCACTATTGCATATTTGAACCATTTCACTGTATTACTTGATTTTGAAAAGCAACAAGTCCTTGAGGATTCGACCTTGGATTACTTCTGAGTATTACTTGTGACCGTGTGTGCTTGCACGAGTCTCTAATCTTTTTAAAGGTAGAGGAAGTCCCAACAAGTTTTTGGCGCCATTGTCAGGGACTTATTTTCAAAATCATATTCTTTTTATCAAGTGAATTGTTTCATATTGCGATTGTTGCATGCCTCTATTCCTTGAGATTAATTGTTATATCTAACCTTAAAGGGCCAATTTTTTTTTTTTTTTAGCATAAAGGCTTTCTTGTAGGAGTCCTTAAAGAGGTTAAGGCAATAATAGAGGTCAAGAAAACAAAAGAAAAACTGAAAAGGAGAAGTAAATGAAAAAATAAATTGGAGGTTATTTATATTGAACCAACAACAAACAGGAGTGTTGGGAATGGAGTCTCAATTTATGTATGACCTCTAATGGGAAGTAACATGCCCGTAGCTCCTGTTAATCAATTTTGTTTATATTGTGCTGATATTTGTCATTCAATGGAATATTGTCCATCTAATCCTTCGTCTTCTTATTATCTAGATCCGCCAGGAAACCAGCAAGAATTCAGCCCTTATTCAACTCCATACAACCAAGATTGGAGGGATCATTTAAATTTCTATTGGGGAGAGCATCAAGCTGAGAATATCCATCCATACGAGCATGCATTTCCACCAGAATTCCCAACACAACCTCACCAGGAATGTGAACAAACCACAGATGCCAGAGCAAATGCAATCATTCATGTCTAGCCTTGAAGAGACAAATTAAGCAAGTGGCCAATGAGTTAAGGAATAGTCCACCAGAAGCATTGCCTACCAATATGGAAGAGCAAGGTGAGGCATTCAATGAGTGGAGCGAGCTTGAAGATGACGAACTTGAGCTCCCAATAGATAATGATGACCCACCAATCCCTGAAGTGATAAACGAGGTACGCAAGAATAAGGAAGTTGAACTAGAGAAACCGATAGAGGTAATGGAGCATGAGGTTACAATGGACCTAAACCCATCACCTCTAAATATTGGACCACTTTTCCCTTTCCCTCTATGCTCTTTAGAGATAACCCAAGACATAAAGACGGAAGAGTTGACCAAACCTGTCAAGGATCAAGTAAGTGAAGAACTAGGAGAAGATGATATAGGTTCAGATGAAGGGTTCTATGTTAATGTTTCACCGCACATTCCAGTTTTAAAAAACCAATGCATACAAGTAAGTCACCACCCCTCAAGCTAGACCTTGAGCGAAACTGTGACATGGTAGTAGCAGAAGAGAGATCGACGAGCTTAAGGAAATGAGTGAAAGTTGAAAGCCTCCAACGTTCTTTAAAGTAAAATCAGTAGGAGGGAAGTTTGTACATTATTGTCATGTTTACTTTTCAGTTTTTTTTATGTCCTTAACGTTTTAGTAATTTAATTTTCTTAGTATAGGATTGCAGTTCCTAAGAAAATAAATAAGGCAAAGAGCAGTGAGAATTATTCCATAAGAAGGAACAACAAGACTTAAATATGGAATGCCTAGAAAAAACGGCACTTGGTGGCCTTTTTTTTTTTACTCATCGGATTAATCGAGGGAGTTTTCTAACCCTTTTTTCGTTGTTGACAGAACGTTGTTTTGTTCATGTGTGCTTAGTCATGATATTTTATAGGATAAAGATCCGACCCTCATCAAAATTACGCCAAACGTAATTTAAGAGGAAAAAAATCAATTTTTGAGTTATGGATTAGGGCTTTCGTGTGCTTGATGTGGGTTATGTTTAAATGGGCTTTGGGTTGTTTTTAAATAAAAAAGAGACCCAATTTTTAACCCAAATATGGTTTTAATATGTTTTAAAACATAAAACAAAAAGTCCTAGGATTTCAAATTCCCCATTCACGATTTTCACCAAGATTTTCTCATTTGTTTTCAAATCTTCTCTCAAGAAATCTCGAAGAATCTCAAAGTCTCTCTCATCTCTCTTTTTCGGCAGACCTAGGGTTTATTGGGGGGTTATTCTTTGTTGATCGTGAAGCAAGACCAAGAACCATGGAAGGTTCATCTTCCTCCAAGACATACGACAAAGAGAAGGAGAATAAGAAAGTGTTGTTGCCTCCACCAACTAAACCGGGTATGATTCATCTTGAACCTCTTAGGATTTCTTATGAAAAGCTAGTTTTTGATCCTAGGGAGCAAAGAAGAAAATATGAGGAAGCTATAAGAATGAACCCTAGGAGAAATCTTTCCATAGGTGGCACAAATTCTGAAAAAAAATCAATATGGAATCTAATGATGCTAGGAATACTAAAGAGGGTCATATTGAGAAGAAATTAGGAGTTAATAAAGTCTATCTTGGAAAAAAATCAATCTTTAGAGGAAAAAGGTGCTGCTTTAGATGAAGAAATTGCTAGACTTCATAAGAGAGTGGAGATGTGCAATAAAAACAAAGAAATTAGGGATAAAGAGAATGTGATGGTTTATGCGAAAACTGAGGAATTAAACGTAAAATGGCAATAATTCATGGAAATCTCAAAGAAATTGAGTGAGGAGATTCAGTTTGAGTTAAATAGCATAAGCATATGTCGTAGGATGAATTATTCTCAAGATTGCACTTCAAGGAAGTCAAAAAGTTGTGTTAACTCAAGAAGGCAAATAAGAACGAGCCATTGAAATTTTCAAGAAGAAAGAAGTGACATGTCCAACGAAGAAAATGATACATCTTCAAGCTCCAAAAATACAACTCACAAAGTAAGGAACAAGTTGTTAAGGCTTATCATTGGACTAACTTGATTCGTTTTGATGTAGGAAATGAAGATCTTGATTTGAGGACAAATCCTTTTAAAGAAAGGGGGGATGATACGAATCAATTTGTGACAAATTACAAGAAGCAAAGCAAAGAAGATTCAAGAGGCTTTCATATTACATCTTCAAAGGCTAGCTAATGCACACGAGGAGACAAAGATTTATGAGGCCAAAATTCTTTACAATCTTAATTTAATGAGTCAAGAAGAGAATGGAGCAAAGATGGCACGGGAAAAGTTGTCTATTTTGAGAGATGGCACAGAGGACAAAAAAAGTGTGTAGATTGGTGAACAGGTGCCCTTTGCAGATTGCACCTCTTGGGAGTTTGTGATGTCAAAGCTTGTCAAATCTCATCCAAACGTAAAGCGCCTCCTACATGTGATTTCCAATACAATTTAAAGCAATTCTACGTTTTTCGATTCACATTTAGTTGTCTAGTTTGATGTGCAATCATGTTTTAATTTGCATGTCTTATTTTCTACAATTTGCATTAAATAGGATTTGAAAGACTTTTGGTGTTCCTCATGTTGAACGACCCTTTGGCCTATTTAAAGGCTTGTAATCACCTTGTTTTGGCAGATTGAAACATATTGAAATTCAAGAACTTTTGTTCCTTAACACATTTGGTGTTGCTTCTTTCAAATCTTGCTTTAGGTTTGATGTTAAATCGATTCATTGGATTAGTCTCGATCAAGCTAATTCTGGAGTGAGTCGTCTTAGGATCTAGGAGTGACCATCGTAGATTTTAAGTTCGATCTAAGAGTGATTCATCTTCTAACCGTACTCTTGGTTGGAATCATTCGGTAAGTTAGTCGTTTTGTGAATGTTTGCAAGGATCCTAGAAGGACCTTTAGTTTTGTAAACCCGAGCAACCTTGGCGCTTATCACCTTCTTAAATAGGCAAATTACATGCAACTCTTGCATGTCAAAGTTCACTAAAATCTTACAACACATATTCCACTCATGCATGGCATGGCTAAGTGTCAAAATGCATGTCTAAGTTCGCCAAAAGTTTACAACACATACTCCACTCATGCATGGCATGACTAAGTGTCGAAATGCATGTCTAAGTTCACCAAAAGCTTACAACACATATTCCACCTATATATGCCATAGTTAAGTGTCAAAAAGTGGATTTTTTTTAGATTATTTAAATGTTTTACTGAACAAGTTAGTGGAATTTTCCACCAACTTGGTTAAAAACATTGTTTTAATCTTCTTACTCAACTTTTGACTTTCTGTGGTGTTTAATGAAATTCATGCCTCCGATTATGAATCCGCATTCATAATTTTAATATTTAAATCCTATTTAAATATTTTGACAAGATTTCTCAATTGATATCATATATCAATTTCTTAATCATATCTCATATGATTAACCTAATTCGTAGGATTCGAATTATTCCTCACTCACATGCTTCCTAGTAAACCAACTTGGAGGTCACCCAACCCAAGATTGCTTCAAGTCAAGCACGCTTAACTTTGAAGTTCTTATAATCGAGCCACCGAAAAGGAAGGTATACCTTGTTGGTATAGGTAGTGACTATTAATTCTTTTAAGCCTTTCTTGACCATTCTTCCATCATCTCAGGATCCCTCTCATTCAGATGTGGTATCGGTTCATTCATGTATCCACCCTCTCCGACGTCACATTACCTCTCGTTCCTTGAGTCCCACCGATCCTCTAATGCACAAGGATTTGTAGTCCAACTATCAAATAAAAAAATTTTCTCAAACCTTTTGATGAGGGTGGCGTCAATTGTTCAAGACTTAGATTCAGCCTCTCTCTACTATCCCAAAATTGGGTAGAAGCGAATTCTTTCTTGCACCCTATGTCCATAGCTATCTACCTGGTCTTACCCCTGAAATGGGAGGCTTATTGAGCCAGCACTGTTGAGCTGCTCACACCCATGCAGATCTAATGATAATCCTGAGTAAACAGAAGTTCATATATTGTTAGCTCAGGATTAAGATCGAGTTATCTAGGCCATCAAAGTCGAGATAGTTAGTTTTAGACAGTACACAGTGTTATATAGTAAGAGTGACAATCTCATAGTCCGGTCTTATGCAAACTCTTTGCACAGGATGCCCCCACTCGCATGTCTTCACATGAATGAATTAGGATCACATCGTTTATACTAGCTACAAAGTGGGCTGCATCCATAGTGTCCCCAAAATAAGGCGCCCAACCTTATTCCCATACTATAGACCATTTAGACTGTTAACTCAAACTTGATCCATATTTATGTCTCTACATAAAGTTTAAGTCTCATGTAACAGTCTAGGATTCTTAGTTTATTGGATTTAGATCTAGTAAGAACATTCTTGGATCAATCTATTATGATTATAACCTCATAACAACTTATTGAATGATAAAAGTATTGATATGAACCAAGACTACTTTTTGTACGATACGATGAAGTATTTCTACAGTTTTCTATGGTTAAGTTCGAGCTAGGAAATTTAGCTAGCTATACTCGTGACCATTTCTTGGCCAAGAAAAGAATGAAGATGTCACAAGTAGCTTTATGGTTCAATTGTGCAAGTAAGTGCACTTCAATTTTAAGTCAAAGTCCACTTGGTCGGTAATCAAGTAAAGTCCACTTGGTCAAGTCAAAGTCAACTCCATCAAAGTCAAGTCAACTCATTCAATTCAAAAACCAAGTCAAACACTCACATCCCTCATTATGGACGGGATTGCAATTATTTTGGTTGGCTTTCCATGTTCTTAACCTTTTCATTTGCTTGTCTTTTCATTTCTCGTAAGTCATGTCTTTTCATTTACAAGTCTTTTAATTTCTTGTAAGTTACAAGTCTTTTCATTTGCTTAAGACTTTTCATATGGCTTGCTAGGATGGCTATATATAGCCTTGAGATGTCTTGTTGTAACACAATTTGAAGTTTAATGAAAAGTGAGTTTTCTCATTAGCTTGGTTGAGAGCTTTATCTCCCAATTCTTGTGCAATTTCTTGTGTCTTTAGAATTTGCATGTTAGGATCATTCAAGCGGTGTTGATCATACCTCTTGTGGAGTGATTCGAATCACGAATTTAGAAACAAGTTTTCCCTACTCTTGATATTGATCATCAAGGTAATCCGTTCTAAAACTTTTCCTTGGGTTGATTCCATACTTGTTTTCGGGGTTTTTGGGATTGAGTTCTATGGGTCTTGTTCGTTAGCAAGGTTCTTAGATCCAACTCTCAAGGGTTTCTTAACATATATCTAGCATTTACCAACTATGAGATTTTGGATATAAAACCCAACAAACTCCCACTTGTGATACGAATCAATTTGTGACCAATTACAGAAGCAAAGCTTAGAAGATTCAAGAGGCTTTCATATTACATCTTCAAAGGCTAGCTAATGCACACGAGGAGAAAAAGATTTATGAGGCCAAAATTCTTTACAATCTGAATTTAATGAGTCAAGAAGAGAATGGAGCAAAGATGGCACGGGAAAAGTTGTCTATTTTGAGAGATGGCACGAAGGACAAAAAAAGTTTGCAGATTGGTGAACAAGTGCCTTTGCAGATTGTACCTCTTGGGAGTTTGTGATGTCAAAGCTTGTCAAATCTCATCCAAACGTAAAGCGCCTCCTACATGTGATTTCCAAGACAATTTAAAGCAATTCTACGTTTTTCGATTCACATTTAGTTGTCTAGTTTGATGTGCAATCATGTTTTAATTTGCATGTCTTATTTTCTACAATTTGTATTAAATAGGATTTGAAAGACTTTTGGTGTTCCTCATGTTGAACGACCCTTTGGCCTATTTAAAGGCTTGTAATCACCTTGTTTTGGCAGATTGAAACATATTGAAATTCAAGAACTTTTGTTCCTTAACACATTTGGTGTTGCTTCTTTCAAATCTTGCTTTAGGTTTGATGTTAAATCGATTCATTGGATTAGTCTCGATCAAGCTAATTCTGGAGTGAGTCGTCTTAGGATCTAGGAGTGACCATCGTAGATTTTAAGTTCGATCTAAGAGTGATTCATCTTCTAACCGTACTCTTGGTTGGAATCATTCGGTAAGTTAGTCGTTTTTGTGAATGTTTGCAAGGATCCTAGAAGGACCTCTAGCTTTGTAAACCCGAGCAACCTTGGCGCTTATCAACTTGGACTAAAACTCCAATGGTACATTTTATTGAGTTAACAAAATTCGTAACCCTAGACTCTCTAGGTGACCCCCAAACACTTTAGCCGATAGGGCCTTAGTAAATGGATCAGCTAGATTCTCTTTCGAGGCTATCTGAGTGACGACCACGTCTCCCCGGTTTACTATCTCCCTGATTAGATGGTATTTCCGTTCAATATGCTTTGCGCGCTTATGGCTTCTAGGTTCCTTGAAATTTGCAATTGCTCCACTTTTATCACAAAAGAGAGTGATAGGCAGATGTATGTCTGAACGACTTCCAAATCAGTCAAGAATTTCCTGAGCCACACTGCTTCATTTGCTGCTTCACAAGCAGCTACGTCTTCAGCTTCCATTGTGGAGTCCGCAATGCAAGTTTGCTTTACACTTCTCCACACTACTACTCCTCCATTCAGAGTGAATACTAATCCCGATGTAGATTTTCTAACATCTTTATCGGTCTGAAAATCAGAGTCAGTGTATCTAGTAAGGATGAGATCCTTAGCATCATACACGAGCATATAGTTCCTTGTTCTCCTAAGATACTGAAGGATATTCTTAACGGCAGTCCAATGATCATATCTTGGGTTTGACTGATATCTGCTGACTATCCTTACTGCATAGCATATGTTAGGTCTAGTACATAACATAGTATAAATTAAGCTTCCAACAGCTTTAACGTAGGGAATATGTCTCATCCCCTCAATTTCTTGAGGCGTCTTAGGACACTGCTCCTGAGACAGGTGAATTCCATGTCTAAAAGATAATAAACCTCTTTTGGAATTCTGCATTTTATATCTATACAACATTTTTATCGATATAAGTTGCTTGAGACATGGCTAGTGTCTTGTTCTTTCGGGTTCCAAACTATTTGGATCCCTAGAACATGTTGTGCATCTCCTAAATCTTTCATTTGGAATTGCTTAGCTAGCCATTCTTTAACGTCAGATAGAAAACCTACATCATTTCCAATGAGTAGGATGTCGTCAACGTATAAAATTAGAAACGCTATAATGGAATTGACGATTTTCATGTATACACAAGGTTCGTCAACATTTTGCTCAAGGCCATAAGATTTGATCGCAGTATCAAATCTTGTATTCTAGGATCGAAATGCTTGCTTCAATCCATAAATGGATCTCTGAATCTTACAAACCTTTTGTTCTTGACCCTGTTCACTGAACCCCACTGGTTGGACCATATAGATACTCTCTTCAAGACTTCCATTTAGGAATGCTGTCTTGACATCCATTTGCCAAATTTCATAATCATAAAAAGTGGCGATGGACAAGAGTATCCTAATCGACTTTAGTATGGCAATGGGAGAGAAAGTTTCCTCATATTCAACTCCCTGTCTCTGGGTGAAACCCCTTTGCCACAAGTCGAGCCTTGAAAGTCTGTACTTTCCCAACATGGTCTCGTTTTCTCTTGTAGATCCATTTACAACCAATTGGAATACATTGATTCCATTTCGAGGTCCATCGCTTTTATCCACTGGTCTCGGTCCACATCATTCATCGCCTGTTTATAGGTTGATGGATCCTCTATGCCATCATCCGGTATGACGATTTGAGTTTCAGTTAAAGCCAAGTAACGGTCAGGCTGATGAACAATCCTCCCACTACGTCGAGGCATTCTCAACTCTTGAGAAGGATGTGACTGACCATAAATGTTAGTTCCATCAACTACTTTAGTTGATGAACTAGCTCTTTCTGCAGTGTTTTTGGACATCTCATTCAATACTAGCCTACTATGAGGTTGATGACTCCTAATGTGGTCTTCCTCTATGAATGTGGCATTTGTCGACACAAATACCTTATTCTCTTTAAATCCTACAAATAGGCATAATTATTCTCTTGAGGTATCTTCAAGAGAATAACTTTAAATCCTACAAATGAATCTATCTTCAAAACACAACTTTAAATCTCTCACTGCTTTCGCTGAGACAATATCTCCAATTCCAACTTTGAAAATTATCTCGCCTTCTTCCAGCTTCTTCCAAGAACTAGTTTCCTTAAATGAGAACAAATATGGTTAGTGGCTCCTGAATCTAGTATCTAGGTGGAAGTATCATACTCCACTAAACATGTTTCAACAACTAGTAAATCGTATTTACCTGTCGTTGCTTTCTCTACCTTCTTCTCGCCAAGGAACTTCGGGCAATTTCTCTTCTAATGCCCGTCTTGGTTGCAATGGAAACAGACTCCCTTTGCAACATTCTTTCCGTTGTCAACCACTGGAGCCTTTCCCTTTTCCTTCTTCTTCTTCATTTGAACATTTCTGTTTTTTGAAGGTCCAGCTTTTGCTTTAGAGGTCGAACCTCTTGGTATTTTCTTTGTGGTGGCAACGTTTGCCTCCACTTCCTTCCCCTTTGCCTTAGTAAGGTTCTGGAAACGTTGAAGCTCGTTTAGAAGGGTTGTCAAGTTGAATTCTATTTTATTCATAGTAGCATTGGTCTGAAATGGTATGAAGCTCTTCGAAAGTGACTCCAAAATAAAACTTACTTGACTTGCCCCATCAATGGTGGCCTCGTTCACTTCAGCAGTATTGAAGTGGACCATCATGTCCAGGAAATGTTCTCTAACAGAGGTCCCCTCCTTCATATGCTTGTTGTAAATGTATTTAAGTGCCTCGTGTCTCAAAGTTGATGAAGGTTGCTCGAACATTGCCTTTAATGAATCCATGATTTCCTTTGCAGTCATCAAGGGTTCATGTTTCTTTGCCAATACATTAGTCATGCTGGCAAGAATGTAGACACGGGCCTTATCATTGGCCTTGACCCATCGATCAAATGCTTCCCGAACATTTTGGTTGGCATTTGCAGCAGGGGTTTGTGGACATTCCTCAGTTAAGACGAATCGTAGGTCATCGATGACTAGTATTGTAATGAGATTGTTTTTCCACGTTGAATAATTATCTCCATTTAGTTTTTCCGAAGCTAAGAATTGAACTATTGAGCTATTCAGGCTGAAAAACAAACATACTTTATATTAGATATAAGTTCTAAATCCAATGTTAAGTTTAGCAAATTCTAATAAAGTACCCAACTTTTATTTATATTTGCAACGATACTTCAATGGTTTAGAACAGCCTCCACCGAGGAGCAGTCGACCATTCCTCTATTGAATCAAGACAATCTTGACTAAATGCTAATACAAGAATAACTCTTATTCCTATAGCCTTTAGTTATAGTTTGGTTTGGTCAAGAATATACTAACTCTTAGTAATTCTTGTAAGTGTGACCTTCCAGTTTCAGACTTCTAAGATTAGGATCAATATGCTCCCGAAATTGGAAAGTCAAGATTGAAAACGAATCTAAGAAATCCTATCCTTTTAGGAGTTTGCGTTGTTCAGAATTCTATAATACCACCCTCCGATTGGTAAGGTCGCTCCAGGGCCGACATGCAAGCGCATTATAGAACTCTCACGGTTCGACTTAATGGAAGAGACCGTAGGATTTTGTTGACACTAATCCTTCACCCACTTACTATGAACTACTTCCCCTATTCACCCTATTCATAACCCAGGCAAACACTCTCCGAAGGGAGGCCGTTCCCAGGGCGCACGAAGCCAAGCATGGATCTCATGTTGTGAACTCTTAGGGACGCTAGAGCTAATAGTACGTTACTAATCTCCAGCTGAAGTGTTATTGACGGTTTATGGTATACTTTCACTTTAGGCATATATTCAGGCTAAATAAACATATCCTAAGTCTAGGTGATTGATCCAAATATAACTCTTATATTGAATTTAAACCTACGATGTCTAGGTGATAAACCAGTTTTATTACCTCACACCACTCACGCATGCTCATGAAATTGGTTAACACAAGTCAAGAACCGACTCAATCTCCAGGTAGAGGGTGTTCCGTAAACCGTCAACTCAAATACCCCCAGCCTTAGACAAGATTTTATCGGGTGAGTGTTCATGTTTTACCAATTTATGAGTTAACGACCTAGTTTTTGCCTATGAAAACTTTGCATTGGCCATTTAACCCTATGTGAGCATGCATATTATCTTTGTTATGGATTTTAATGTCTATCTCTTTTATAACACTTATAAACTATAGGCATGCTCCATAACCATACATTCAAATCATAATTTGAACTTATCATGCATACTATACATTATAACTACTTGTAACATATCTAATGCATGATACATGCTTAATCCTATGGCGGGATTTTAAATCTAAATCGCATACATTATGCACATTCAATAACATTTAATTCATACATTCATAATGCATAATTAAATCAACAATTAAATTGGATCGGTTTTGGCATCCTTACAGTTAAATTAAACTAAATTATTACAAAACAATTTTGTAGAAGCTTAACCCGACCTTGAACCCCTTCAAACCGGACCTCCAAGAACCCAAACCGGCTTGAACCAGCACGAACCAGACCAAAAGGGAGGAAAACCAAACCTGGTCAAAATCTTTGTTGCAGGTGGGTCTGAAGCTAATTTTTAGCCTTTATCTCTTCCAATTTGACCAAATTACATCCTAATTTCAACTCTAAAAGCTCCGGAAGAAAAAAAATTACAAATAAAAGGACATAATTACAAGCCAAAATTAAGAGGATTGCCAAAACCGTAATATGTCCAATTTAATTCAACCACAACATTCATCAAATGAATTTGTAACCACCATATGCAAATGAATGTTATTCTAGATGTTCTGATACCATATGATGGAAAATATACATACATGGGCAGCGAAAGAGAGCAAGGATCGAAATAACAATCTAGATTCATATTACAACCTAGGATTAAACATGCATGATCATACATTATGATGCTTAGAGAAAGGTAGAGAAAATTACATACCTTTGTAGCTTTTCAATTTCTTCAATTAGCTCCAATGAGGACCACCAAGAGGTCTTCCTAGCTATTCTCAAGGCTTGGAATAGAGTGGTGGGACTCTTTTTAGAGAAGGAGAATTAGAGAGAAATATGGAGCTAAAAGGAGTTATGTAAGCTTTTTGGAAAACATCAAATGGCCAAAGGTTCCAAAAGTTTTCAATGTTTGAACAAAAGCCTTCTTAAATAGGCAAATTACATGCAATTATTGTATGTGAAGTTCACCAAAAGCTTACAACACATATTCCACTGATGCATGGCATGACTAAGTGTTAAACTGCATGTCTAAGTTCACCAAAAGCTTACAACACATACTCCATTCATGCATGGCATGACTAAATGTCAAAATACATGTCTAAATTCACCAAAAGCTTACAACACATACTCCATTCATGCATGGCATGACTAAATGTCAAAATGCATGTCTAAGTTCACCAAAAGCTTACAACACACATTCCACTCATGCATGCCATGGTTAAGTGTCAAAAAGTGGATTTTTTTAGATTATTTAAATGTTCCACTCAACAAGTTAGTGGAATTTTTCACCAACTTTGGTTAAAAATATTATTTTAATCTTCTTAGTCAACCTTTGACTTTCTCTGGTAAAGTCAACTATTTGACTTTTACCGAAATCCGACTGTTTGATGAAATTCATGCCTCCGATTATGAATATGCATTCATAATTTTAATATTTAAATCCTATTTAAAAATTTTGACCAAATTTCTCAATTGATATCATATGTCAATTTCTTAATCATATCTCATATGATTAACCTAATTCGTACGATTCGAATTATTCCTTCAAATGATTCCAAGTTTATTCCTATATGAACTAGCCAAGGGACCTTATGGACCTAACGATCATGAGCTCCAACGATCCGAGATTAACCGATTAAACTCTTTAACGTAGTTAACCAACATTCGTTAACTACCGGGCCACTCCACTAAAGCCCGTAGCTGCATTCTCCTCACTATAGATATATTATGTCCATTTGATATAATCATGATCGGTAAGTCGCATCACAGGTTGTTCGTAATTACAGCTGGGTCAAAATATCATTTTACCCCTGTAATAACCTCTTGTTCCTTAAGTCCTACTGATCCTGATATGAACCAAAGTGTCTTAGTCCTCAAGATTTAAAGGAAGTTGTTGGAGAATCCTATGTCCAAGATGACAACAAAGTGGAGTTGCATTAAATGCACTCTAGTGTCATTTATGGCAACCTCAAGTAGCATTGAATGAAGTCAAGAACAAGTCCAACTTCATTTACTACAAACTCAAGTTGCATTAATGAAAGTCAAAGTTAAACTCAAGATGCATTAAATGAACAAGCCTTCAAAGTAGTTCAAAATCAAGTTCATTCACTCTTGGAGGGTTACAACTTCTTGGTTTTATGGTGGAGGAGTTTCATTCTCGGATTTAAAGCATGCTTAATTGTATTTTCAGTTTTAAACATTTCATTTATGTGTTTTAAGTTACATTTGAGTTAGTGGTGGTTGTGGTATTGATGTAGTAGGGAGTTACAACGTTTACAATTCTTTTAGGTTACTTGAAGGGTTGTTTTGGAGGCTATAAATAGCCTAGCTTGTTCCCTTGGAAAAACAGATTTTGATGATTGAATGAAGTTGCTATTTTGCTTCAAAAAGCCTAGAGCCCGTTTTTCTTTGCAATTCTTGAGTGTTAGATTTGCATGCTAGAATCATTCAAGTAGTCTTGATCGAGCTACTTGTGGAGTGGTTCGAATCTTGAGTTTAGAAACAAGTTTTCTCTACTCTTGATATTGATCGTCAAGGTAAATCCGTTCTAACTTCTTCCTTGGGTTGACATCATCTTGATTTGGGGGTTTTAGCATTTGTGATCTAGGGGTTTGCATAACCATAAGAGTTCTTAGATCCAATTGGCTATTGTTTCTTATCATTTGGTATCAGAGCACTAGGCTCTAGATCGGATATATGTTTCCATTTTCGTATTGCTCTTCTTGTTCTTTGTTTTGAAATTTTTGTTCTTATTGTTCATCTCGTTACATTCTGTCCAGGTATCTAAAATACAAAAAAAGTGTCCTTTCCATTATTCTTTTCCTCCTATTGTCTTCTATGAGTTTGTAGATCTCTGTCTTATCTACAACTTTGTCTTCTTTTATATCTTCTGATTCAATTTGCTTCTGGGTGAAAAGTTCGAAAATTGACATTCTGTTCTGTAAAACTGTTATACCCGAGAGCATGTGTTCTTTTTTGTTCTTTACATTTTTACTTCCAAATCATGCTAGATCTGAGTTGTGCTGTTGAAATTACCTATTTTTGTTAATCTAGCTGTTGGTAATAAATCATATCAATTACTTTTTGATTTATTTCCACAACTAACCGTTACTCATTAAATTTTTGGCCATTACAATTGTCTCAATAATTTGAAGCCATTTGTTGTTCAATTCTCATGATGTTTTTCTTGTGTAACTCATATCTGTTGTCAAGGCTCAATTAAACTCCATAAATTCTCAAAATAGCCTAATTGTTCAAGAGTTACATTTTCTAGTCTTTTGAACTTCTTGTTCCATCATAATTATCATGTTCCAATTCTTTCACTTTCTTCTTTAGCTTGTTTCTTGATTTGAGTTTTGAATTTACCCTATATCAAGTTATTTGAGTGTTTTCTTGTGTGTTATATCTAACCACTTGAGTTGCAAACTTTGCTCATTGGCTTATGTGACTTTCTTGAGAGTGTTGTTGTTTTGAGTAAAAACACGAGTGATTATACCTTTACGAGTGTAAACACGTGAGGGAGTGGTTGTGAGATCCGTTTTTCTTTGTTACTTTGTTTTCTTTTGCAGCCATGTCTGAGCAAGAGAATTTTACAAAGATTTTCCACAACATGGAGCATTTGACAAAGACGCTCCAAAGGTTGGATTCGAGACTCAAATTTATTGAAAGACAACCAACACATCCGAGCAAAAGAGGAGTAATAATTCACTACACCACAAGGAGTATTGGGAGGCCGAAGGAATGGAATATGGTGGATGTTTCAATGCTGTCCAAAGGAGAAATCTAAGAGGAGTTCATAATGTTGATCATACCTTGGGAAGCATCAAGCCTAAACTTCCTATGTTCTATGGTAGGACAAACCCGGAGGAATACATTCAATGGGAAAGGCAAGTTGAACGTGTCTTTGATTATTATCCTTTAAGTGATGAAAGAAAGGTAAAACTCATTGTTGCTCAACTTCGAGATTATGCAATTACTTGGTGAGATAAAATGTTTTTGAGTAGGAGGAAGAACTTTGAGTGTCCAATAGACTCATGGTATGTTCTCAAGCATTTAATGAGAGAGCATTTTTTTCCCAAAGTGTTTCTATAAGTTGAGATCTTTGCGACAAGGTAGCAATAGCGTGGAGGCTTACCACATGGAGATGCAAATGTTGCTTGAGGAGCTTGATCTTTATGAGGATGAGGAAGTTACAATGGCTCGTTACTTAAGAGGACTCAAGAAGGAGATTGCAGAACGACTTGATCTTCAATTTGCGAAGATTTAGAAGGGATGGTGCACATGGCCATAAAGATTGAGAAACATCTCCAAAGGATGTCTACGAGGTATACTAAACTTAAACCATTTTCTAAGATTCATTTATCTTTAGAGAATTTTAGTTTACCAACTAACATTAAGCCTATTGTTGAGGTAGAATGTGATCAAATTCAAAAAGATATAGTTTGTGACCTAGTGCCAATGCATGCTGATAGTGTTTTATTTAGTAGGCAACTAGATTGCAATGAATTGTTTGATTGTAACACTTCTACTATTGTAACACCTACACCTCAAGAAGCATATGATGTTGTGTGTGAGTTAGGGAAAAAGGCGCATGAGGTCGAGACAAAAGCATGTGAATTGTTTGAAAAAGAATCTTGTGTGAGAGAAAAGCATGAGATTAGTCTATGACCTAAAGAGAAAAATGAGAGAAAAGCCAAGAATGTAAGCTTGTTTGAAAAAGTTTGTGATGTCAACTATGTTTTATTTTCCAAACAAAACATTCTTGATCTTTCGTACAAAGGCGTTTGTTATCTAACGGGAGAGCTTAAACCATGTTGGTCTAGTGTTTCCCTTGAGTTTTTACAGGAGGCTAGAACACTCATTGAGAAGATTGAACCAAAGATTGCTTCCAAAATACACCATGGCAGTCAACATGTGGTTTACAAGGCTGAAGCATCTCGTGAGAAGCAAAAGTCCAAATTTGTTTCTAAATTCATTCATGGCAAGAAGCATACAACGTTCAAACCGGCTTATTGGGTTTTGAGACACTATTGGAAGGATCGATTTTCTGTTGGAAAGAAGTTGAAGAGGAACCCATGTAGAGATATACACTTGACTTTTGATGATTTTAAGAGTGCTCTACACGGCGAGTTTGATGAAGATTACATATTCAATGCTGTTGATTTCCGTCCATTTTGATGTAGGAGATCCTTTTGATTCGAGGACGAATCCTTTTGAAGAAAGGGAGGATGATATGAACCAAAGTGTCTTAGTCCTCAAGATTTAAAGGAAGTTGTTGGAGAATCCTATGTCCAAGATGACAACAAAGTGGAGTTGCATTAAATGCACTCTAGTGTCATTTATGGCAACCTCAAGTAGCATTGAATGAAGTCAAGAACAAGTCCAACTTCATTTACTACAAACTCAAGTTGCACTAATGAAAGTCTAAGTTAAACTCAAGATGCATTAAATGAACAAGACTTCAACGTAGTTCAAAATCAAGTTCATTCACTCTTGGAGGGTTACAACTTCTTGGTTTTATGGTGGAGGAGTTTCATTCTCGGATTTAAAGCATGTTTTTTTTGTGTATTTTCAGTTTTAAACATTTCATTTATGTGTTTTAAGTTACATTTGAGTTAGTGGTGGTTATGGTATTGATGTAGTAGGGAGTTACAACCTTTACAATTCTTTTAGGTTACTTGAAGGGTTGTTTTGGAGGCTATAAATAGCCTAGCTTGTTTCCTTGGAAAAACAGATTTTGATGATTGAATGTGTTGCTATTTTGCTTCAAAAAGCCTAGAGCTTGTTTTTCTTTGCAATTCTTGAGTGTTAGATTTGCATGCTAGAATCATTCAAGTAGTCTTGATCAAGCTATTTGTGGAGTGGTTCGAAATCTTGAGTTTTTAGAAAAAGTTTCTCTCTACTCTGGATATTGATCATCAAGGTAAATCCGTTCTAACTTTTTCCTTGGGTTGACATCATCTCGATTTGGGGGTTTTAGCATTTGTGATATAGGGGTTTGCATAACCATAAGGGTTCTTAGATCCAATTGGCTATTGTTTTCTTATCAAATCATCTAATGAACAATGATTTGTAGTCCAACTATCAAATCGAAAAAAAATCCTCTCAAACCTTTTGATGAGGGTGGCGCCAATTGTTCAAGACTTGGATTCAGCCCTTAAAAGAACAACCTTTCTACTATTCCAAAATTAGGTAGAAGTGAATTCCTTCTTACACCCTATGTCCCTAACTATCTACCTGGTCTTACCCCTGAAATGGGAGGTTTATTGAGCCAGCGCTGTTGAGCTGCTCTCACCCATGCAGATCTAAGGATATTCCCGAGTAAACAGAAGTTCATATATAGTTAGCTCAGGATTAAGATCGAGTTACCTAGGCCATCAAAATCGTGATAGTCAGTTTCAGACAGTAAACGGTGTTATAAATTAAAAGTGACTATCTCATGGTCCGGTCTTATGCAAACTCTTTGCACATGATGCCCCCACTCACATGTCTTTACATGAATGAATTAGGATCACATCGTTTATACTAGCTTCAAAGTGGGTTGCATCCATAGTGTCCCCAAAATAAGGCGCCCAACCTTATTCCTATACTATAAACCATTTAAACTATTAACTTAAACTTGATCCATATTTATATCTCTACATAAAGTTTGAGTCTCATGTAACAGTCTATGATCCTTAGTTTATTGGATTTAGATCTAGTAAGAACATTTTATTTGATTAATAACTACTTATTGATTATAACCTTCAATAACAACTTTATTGAATGATAAAAGTATATTTGGCACTTACAAACTATGTGTTTTTGGACATAAAACCCAATAAACTCCCACTTGGACTAAAACTCCAATGGTACATTTTATTGAGTTAACAAAACTCGTAGTCATAGACTCTCTAGGTGACCCTCAAACACTTTAGCCGATAGCGCCTTAGTAAATGGATCAGCAAGATTCTCTTCCGAGGCTATCTGAGTGACGACCACGTCTCTTACTATCTCCCTTATTATATGGTATTTCCGTTCAATATGCTTTGTTCAACTTATGGCTTCTAGGTTCCTTGGAATTTGCAATTGCTCCACTGTTATCACAAAAGAGAGTGATAGGCAGATGTATGTCTGAACGACTTCCAGATCAGTCAAGAATTTCCTGAGCCACACTGCTTCATTTGCTGCTTCACAAGCAGCTACGTATTCAACTTCCATTGTGGAGTCTGCACTGCAAGTTTGCTTTACACTTCTCCACACTACTACTCCTCCATTCAGAGTTAATACTGATCCCGATGTAGATTTTCTAACATCTTTATCGGTCTGAAAATCAGAGTCATTGTATCCAGTAAGGATCAGATCCTTAGCACTATACACGAGCATATAGTTCCTCGTTCTCTTAAGATACTGGAGGATATTCTTAACGGCAGTCGAATGATCATATCCTTGGTTGGACTGATATTTGCTGACTATCCCTACTGCATAGCATATGTCAGGTCTAGTACATAACATAGCATACATTAAGCTTCCAACAGCTGAAGCGTAGGGAATATGTCTCATCCCCTCAATTTCTTGAGGTGTCTTAGGACACTGTTCCTAGGTGAATTCCATGTCTAAAAAAGGTAATAAACCTCTTTTGGAATTCTGCATTTTATATCTAGGCAACATTTTGTCGATATAAGTTGCTTGAGACATGGCTAGTGTCTTGTTCTTTTGGTTCCGAACTATTTGGATCCCTAGAACATGTTGTGCATCTTCTAAATCTTTCATTTGGAATTGCTTAGCTAGCCATTGTTTAACGTCATGCCCTTGTGGTTAGAGACAGATGTCAATTACTCGCTAAACTAATGTTGCTATTAATTTTATACTTTTAAAAGCTTGTTTGACTTTTTTTTTCTTAACATTTTCACTAACTAATAACTTCTTAATTTGTTAATCTAAAAAAAAATTCTTTAAGTTCCAATCCAATATTTGAATTGGATTTGACAAATATTTCTTCGCAATCAATTTTAGTAAACCCGTATCCTAAAATATAATTACACATTTATAGATCAAACAAGAGGTAAGTTTTATCCCTTCCAACATTAGGTTGCTTCCAAATTTCACTTCCCAAACTTACCTTCTATAGAACAAAATACTATACACCACCACACCACCCCATGTACACATCCTAGATGAAAATGCCAAATCTTCATCGGGCACACCTGACAGGGTTAAACATGATTAAATCGTCCATTAACCCAAAAATTACTTACACATTAAGGTAAATTTAATCATTATTCTAAAGATACTGAATCAACTGCGATTCTATCCCATCGCCATTCATTTGGATTCCCGCATCTGAATGAGTATAGTCGGATACGGCATCGTTCAAGTCGAACTCTGAAGTCTCAGTAGACGTTAGAGAGCTTTCCATGGAGGACATTCTTGTTGTTGTTTTTCTTCTTCTTAGCACTCTGGCTTGTGCTGCAGAGTTGGTGAGTTCCGAGCTGTGGCATCCAGAGGAGACCATTGAGGCCAAGTGGGAGAGCTCCTCCTGCGCCTCCGCCAGCGCCTCCGAGCAACAGCCGTAGCCGGCGATTGTCTCTTGCGCCTTTCTCAGCACCGTCTGCAAATACTTCCCCTGCGCCTCTATTCTCACCTGCAAATGCCTCTGTACCTCTATTTGCATTTCCCAGGCCCTCCCATATCTTCATCATTCTACATCCAAAACAAACAATTTCTTTTCAAATTTCTTCGTTAAGAATAATGAAATTCAAGAATGGGATGCCATTTCTCTTACTCCTTCTCGTTCTTGTTTTCAATCTGACTCCCGTCTCTGTTTCCTCTGTTCAAATGCTCCTCTTTTCTCTGCATCTCTTTTTATGTCAAATAAAATAGTTAGGCCTGTTAATAAGGAGATCGTGTGGAAAAGATAGTGATGAATTAAATTTGTTCTTGTGGATTATTAATAGTAACCTTCCAGCTTGAGTCGGCTGTTGGTTTCACACTGCTGGCCTTTTCCCAATCTGTATTTCTGGTTGTACATAGACAGAGCAGGAATTAATTCTTTTTTTTTTTAAATGGAAATTAGTTAGGAAGGTATAGAAGAAACAAAAAAATAAAACCTGTAAATGGCTCTTGAGGTGGTACAGAGTGAGTCCGGTTATTCCCATCGCTCTCATCAAGCCCTTCGGTGTGGCCTCTACAGAAATTTAAAAGAAAAAAATTATTGGAAATTAATAAATTAATCAGAATAAATAATGATTTGAAAAAAGAATAAAAAAAAGTTAAACTCAACTATCTGCTCCACCAAGCTGATTCACGGCCTCTACAAATCTTTTGTGAAGCTCAGGCGTCCATTTCAGCCTGGGTTTTGCATCTGTAGACAAAACCAAGTTCATGTTTTGATTCTGAATAGTTTTTATGTTTAGAAGAAGAAGAAGAACATGATGATGATGGAATTTTGGTGGGTTGATTAAAAAAAGGCAAAGAGAATTGAATTATTCATTTTCTTTGAATATCCTTAGGGGGAAGCAGGCCGTGGTTGGTTTCTGGTTCTCTTTATACTATATAAATTTTTGGTTGTTGCAATGTCCGATGTTCTCACTCCATATCTGGAGGAGACATAAGTGGGGCTATGTTATGTTGGAAGGGAATATATGCTCATGAGCTGTGACTTTCTTTCCGTTCTATTCTATTGCTTCCCGATTATATTATGTTGATACCATACCAATTTTTATTTTCCCAATTATATATATATAGTTTGTAATGGGAGGGTCTGAAAAACCCAGGCTGACTTCATTTTACTTCGATTACTGACTTATCATTAGATCACTTTAGGTGGGACACCATACTCGAGTTTTTTTATTGCAGGTTCATTTGCTCATCAACGACGCCCTGTTTTGAGGGACACGTGAACCTCTAAAAAACTTGATTATATATATATATTTATTTATTTATTGTAATTATGGTTTTTTTTTTTGTTTTCCTTTTCTTCTTTGACTTGAAAGGATGAGAGAATCTGAGAAAAACCGAAAGAAAGATACAGTGTTGTGAGGGAGTCTTAAAAGCAGAGAAAAGAGGAAAAAAAAGTGTATGGTTTGTTTTTATCTTGCTGTTTTCCTCTCTATTGATTCCTTTGCGAAGCCCCACCAACAAAAAACACCCCTCCCTCAGCTCCCATCATACACAACTCTGCTGATGCTCTGAGGATGAGAAGTTTGCTTTTAAAATATTGATTGCCAATTGCCATAATGGATATTTCTCTTTTCCCGATTGAAAGGGAATACCCCCAAATGGCTCTTTCTTGTCTTCGTTTTTCTCTCTCTTAGAAAAAAAAGTTTCCCTAATTTTTGGTTTTCTTTTGTTTTTGCTTTATTTCGTTTTTTTTTTTTTTTTGAGTGTATGGTGTGGTTGGCAGATTCTTTTTGTTCTTTGCAAAGGATGGAGGAATCAAAGAATCTAACCTTAGATTTCAAAAGTCATCTACAAAAAAAAAAAAAAAAAGAAAAACTTATCCTTTTCTTTTCCAAATTCAAGCAAAAAAGAGAATCATACCAACTAATTTCATCAAACTTTTGCAACCAAATTCAATTCCTTCCATTATCATCTCCATATCGCATTTCTGCTTTTTCTCTGTGAGTTGATATGCAAAAGAGTCTCACCAGTCGGCTCAAACTTTATCTGAAATAGAGAACCTTGTGTTTAAGTTTTGACTTGTTTAATTAAAAACTATTTTCATGTTAATATTTTGAGAAATTGCCTTTAAAAATGTTCGTTGGGTGATTTGTAAAAGTTAAAAAGTTATGCTAGAAACCCATAAATTCGGAAGGTAAAAATAATTATTCCTGAAAATAAATTAAAATAACAAGACAAAACAGTTATAAATATATAGTAATCTAAATAGGTTTGGGGATAAAATATCCAATTGCCACGTGGATGACAGAGATTGGTTGAAAACAAAAGAAGTTGTTAAAAAGATCTGCCTAGGAAAATCTCTCCTCAAACCTTCCGAGGAGAGAGATTCAACACTCCCAATTACGTTACAACTTCTAAAATATCCGAGCACGATATGCTAAAACCCGACATTTCCGACCTCAAAACCGACCAAGGTAACTGCCTATCACGACCCCTGTCGGGACCTAAACTTATTAATAGAGGGTCCCATTTCACCATCAGGTAAGGAATTTTCTCCTCGAACTTAATATTGAGTCCGAGCTACCTACTGACTTGAGCGTCAGAGATTTTACCCTTTGGAGCAGGTTTTTCCCATCTTTCAGGTCGGAGCTAGGATCGAGTTCGAGCTAGGTAACCGTTGTGCGAATTCTTGCATAAACATTTGGCGGCGTCTGTGGGAACCGACATTTAAGGTCATCCTAGTAACCAAAAGAGTGATCCGAGGATGGTGCAGCCAGTGAACTCTGCCAATACAATAGAACGGAGAGGTTTGAGCGCTAACGGCACTCAGCGTGACCCCGATGCTAGGATAGTCGAGGACCAGGTCCGAGCATGACAGAAGGAAGATCTGTCGCGGAGATCTACTCGCCACGTGAATCAAGAACGACCTCCCACTCACCTAGACCTTCAAAGGCCAATCGAGGTCGAGGTGGGGCATCAAAAAAGACCTCTCGAAGAGCTGCCCCAACCACGGACCCTGAAGTCCTGGCTACCCTTCAACGGGAGTTAGATGACATGGGCAACCGAGTGCGCACTACGGAGGAGATGTATACCGAGATGACACGGGCTAACCGAGTAGGATCTCCTTCCAAAATCTCAGGCGAGGACGACATGCCTGAGGTTGGGGAGGATCAAGATCCACCCCTCCACCCTGACGATCGTGAGCCCATCAACGAGGGAGTCGACTATAGCTTGAGGGAGCATGATCTCATGAAGCACCTCGTTGACAAGAAGAGGAAGGCCTCACGAGGTCTAGGGGACTCTCCGTCCTGCTCCCGGGAGTATGCCAACTCTAACCTCAAAGCTCAATCGAGGTATAAGCCTCTAACGCCAGAGACCGTGATTACCAGGGAAGAGTTCGACCTGATGAAGCATAGGTTTGACGAACAGGTTGAGGCACTCAAGCCTAAGTATGAAAGGAAGGAGAACCCATTTGATGATGGCGAGATGGGCGAATCGCCATTCACTTCAGATGTCTTAGAGGCCCCTATCCTCTCAAAGTTCAAAACGCCCGCGATGAAGCCCTACGATGGGTCCAAGGACCCAAAAGATTATGTTGAGGTCTTTGAAGGCCTCATGGACTTCCGAGTAGCCTGAGATGCCATTAAGTGCCGAGCTTTCCAGATCGCTCTGATGGGGAGTGCTCGGCGCTGGTATCGAAGGCTGCCGGCAAGGTCGATCTCGACCTATAACCAGCTGAGAAAATAATTTATCAGCCAATTCTCTTCTTGGCACTATGAGAGGAAGACAACCACTCATCTTAGGTTTATATTGCTACAAGGTCATGCCCTTCGGTTTAAAAAACGCGGGGGCGACTTACCAAATAATGGTGAATAAGATGTTTGATAATCAGATCAGACGTAATATAGAAGTCTATGTGGACGATATGCTGGTCAAGAGCAAGCAGACCAGGTCACACTTGGCCGACCTAACCGAGGCCTTTGAGGTACTTTGGAGATTCCAGATGAAGTTGAATCCCGCCAAGTGTGCTTTTGGAGTTTCATCTGGCAAGTTCCTAGGCTTCATGGTTAATAACCGTGGAATTGAGGCCAACCTAGACAATATAAAGGCCATTCTTGATATGCAGGCGCTAATGACCATTAAGCAGTTACAATGCCTTAATGGTAGAATTGCCGCTCTCAACCGATTCGTCTCAAGGTCTACCGACAAGTGCATTCCCTTCTTCAAGGTGCTAAGGACGAAGGGGCCATTCGAATGGACAGACGAGTGTGAGGCCGCTTTCGAAAAGCTCAAAGACTATCTCTCCTCGGCACCTTTACTCGCAAAGCCAGTGCCAGGAGACAAATTATACTTGTAATTGGCTGTTTCGGGTAACGCAGTCAGCTCGGCCCTGGTTAAGCAAGATGGAACGCAGCAGAGACCGTCTATTACACAAGTAAAGCCATGACCGAGGCCGAGACAAGGTATCCCCAGATGGAGAAGCTTGCCCTCGCCTTGGTCACCTCGGCACGAAGACTGAGACCGTACTTCCAAGCTCATACCATGACTGTGCTCACCAATGTTCCCTTAAAGCAGGTTTTCCACAAGCCAGAAACATCGGGACATTTGATGAAGTTGGCCGTAGAGTTGAGCGAGTACGATATCCAGTTCGAACCCCGAACGGCTATAAAAGGGCAAGTTGTTGCAGACTTCATAGCCGAGCTCGCTCTTCCATCAGCTCAAACCTCCACACCCGATCAGCCTTGGACGGTGTATGTGGATGGGTCTTCGAATGAGAAAGGATGTGGAGCAGGTGTGCTTCTCCTCGCCTCGGATGACATGCGCTTTGAATACGCCCTACGCTTCAACTTTCGCACTTCAAATAATGAAGCCGGGTACGAAGCCTTGTTTGTCGGGCTACGCATGGCCAAAGGGCTGGGGGCCACCCATCTTCTTATTTTCAGTGATTCGCAACTGATAGTGAATCAAATTAGGGAAGATTATCAGACAAAAGACCCTTGGATGGAGAAGTATCTGGGAAAGGTCAGATCCCACCTTGCTTACTTCCAAACCTATGAAATTAGACAGATTCCGAGGTTACAAATTTCCAATGCCGACGCCTTAGCTAAGTTAGCGTCACCATACGAGACTGACCTGGCGAGGTCGGTCCCCGTGGAAATTTTAGACAATCCTTCTATTTTGGAGTTGGATATGATGGAGATCGACTCTCATCCCTCGTCGTGGATGGAGCCAATAAAAGACTTCCTGGGGGGAAAGGTTCCAGCAGACCCGAGGGAAACCAAGAAGATGACGAGGAAAGCAGCTCGGTACTTGCTCCGAGATGGAACCCTGTACCGGCGCGGCTTTTCCTTGCCCCTCCTTAAGTTTATTTTCGAGGAAGATGGACATTATGTTCTTAGGGAAGTTCATGAGAGAGTCTGTGGTAACCATTTGGGGGCTAGATCTTTGTCGGCAAAGGTCATTCGTCAAGGCTACTACTGGCCCACGATGGATCAAGATGCAAAGGAGTTCGTGAAGGCATGTGACAATTGTCAGCGCTTTGCGAACCTCGTCCACCAGCCTGCCGAGCTGCTGACTCCGATCTCGACACCCTGACCCTTTGCACGGTGGGGAGTCGACCTTATTGGACCCTTCCCGTTGGGCAAGGGATAGGTCAAGTACGCAGTTGTGGCAGTAGATTACTTCACCAAGTGGGCTGAGGCCGAAGCGCTCTCGACAATTACGGAGGCTAGGGTCACAAACTTCATTTGGACAAACGTTTTGTGCCGCTTCGGCATACCTAATGCCATCGTGACAGATAATGGCAGGCAGTTTGACAATGCCAAGTTCAAAGACTTTTGCCGCAAGCTCGGAATTAGTCATCTCTTCTCGTCCCCGGCTCAGCCTAAGGCCAACGGACAAGTGGAGGCGGTAAACAAGATTATCAAGCGCGGAATCAAGTTATGACTCGACGCAAGGAAAGGACGGTGGGGCAGAGGAGCTACCTGAAGTACTTTGGTCCTACCGAACTACCCCGCGAGAGTCAACTGGGGAAACCCCGTTCGCAATGGCCTTTGGCTCCGAGGCCGTGGTGCCCGTCGAGATCGGTATGCCAACTGAAAGGGTTGAGTACTACGAACAAGTTAGGAATGAAGAGGAGCTACTCTTGAACCTTGACCTCGTCGATGAAAAAAGAGAAATGGCCCAGCTACGCTTGGCCGAGTACCAAAACCGAATGGCAAGGCACTATAACGCGAAAGTTCGACCTCAGAGTTTCCAAGTCGGACATCTAGTCCTTCGCAAAGTACAAAAGCACGTCGAAGTGTTGGAGCCGAGTTGGGAGGGGCCATTCGAAGTCAGAGGTATTGTCCGACCTGGAACGTATATGCTTGCGGACCTCAAAGGAAACCTGCTATCGCATCCATGTAACGCAGAGCATTTGAAGAGATATTATCCTTGAAATGTTAAAATGGTCCAAAAGCGGATTGGACTTGCAAAAGTTTACAGGGCCTAACCCTAGTCCAACCCAGTAAGGGACTCCGTGCTATTTAATTTCATTCTCCTAAGGGTGCTAGTTCAATGTGAAATTAATTGGGGGCCCGAGGTGGGTTAGGACTCAAGAGAAACTCAAAAGCTCTTTAGAAAAAGAAATGCATTAGTCTGAAAAAGCTTAGTTCGTTGATTTCAAAGGTTTGGCTGAGGTTTATAGACCTCGTGACCAAGTACAAAAATGGAATGCAAGGCAGGAAATAAGCACAACAAAATCTGTAAAAGGCAGAAAAGTGGGTTAGCTGTCTCTGAGGTGCGATCCTAGCTCCCCTTGGGACCCGAGGATGTCAACCTCCTGAGAGTCGGTCATCCCAGCTTCCTGAGTGGAGTTTGCGCCGGCAGCAGAAGGAAGAGTCCCGTTAGCGTCTTGGGAAGAAGGATCATCATCCTCCTCCTCCTCGAACTCAGCGTCAAAGTTAAGCTCCTTCAAGCAGCAGTCAACACGGTCCTGGGGGTTAGGGGCTCCATTCGACCTCGAGGCCCACTTCTCAGTGTATCGAAGCTTGATGGGTTCAAGGTCGAGCTCGGGAGCCACCTCTTTGACTCCCTTCATAAGGAACTTGAAGCCTGCATCACTGAAATCCTTTGCAAAGTTGTCGAAGTCAGGATGCTGGCGAAAGGTTTCCTCCAAGAGAACCCCGTTGGTAAGTTTGGACTCTGCCAACGCAAGTTTGGCCTGTAGATCTGCCATCTCGGAGTGGCAGTCTTGAAGTTTGCCTTCCAGGTCTTCTCGGAGGCGTCTGAGCTCGTCGTTCTCCTTCATCAAGGCAAATTTCTCCTTCTCGAGGCACTTTGCTACGGCATGCGCACCCCAGAGGTTGTCTAGGTGCCGGATGGCTTCAGCTTTGACACGTCTAAGCTCGGCCTTGTCGGTCTCGGAGGTAGATTTCAGCAGCTGGGCTTCAGCTCGGGCTTCTCTGAGCTCTCCTTCTAGAGCCACACAGCTTCCAGTGCAGCGGAAGAAGCCTCTCGCTCTTTCACAGTGAGAAGGTCGCGCCCTTCCAGCTCGGCCTTCACCAGGAATGCCGTTTGACAAGCCGCAGCGTGAGCCTACAGTGGTAAGCGGAAGAGGACAGAGTTAGCGCAAGAGGTAAGGCCCCAAGGACTTAGAAGGAGAGAGAAAGCAAGGTCGTACCTCGGCAGTGTTATCCAACAAGCACTGGATGGTCGAGCCCGGAGTGCTGACGAATTTTGAAGCTCTCCTCCAGCAGCGGTTGAAGCAAGAGCTCGAAATATCCATAGCTCTCTCCTACACCCAAGCACTGAAGGGTTCGATCTTGAACTTCATCTCGAGGTTGGAGGTACCGCCTATCCTGGCCTGAGGATCATCCACCAGATCCCCAAAAGGACTGACCTGCTCGCCACCACCCACTTCCCTAACCTCGTCCTGGAATGATAGGTCCTTCTTTTCTTCTTTTTGGACTTCTTGGGAGAAGCCCTCATCCGGACCTCCCTAAGGGGTGGGACTTCGAGGATCTCCTGATCCTGCGAGGCCCTCTCTGCGACTGCTCCCTCGTTCGAAGCAACCGCATTGTCAGCTTCGACCACCTCGACCTCAGCAGGAAGGTCGGCTATCGTGGGGCTGGGCGCCTCAGTGTTTCTGGTAGCCTTCTTAGCACTCGAGCGCTTGCGCTTCACGCTCTAGGAAAATCCACAAACCATGGCTGCAAAGGAAAGTAAATTGCAAGTTAGAAGCTAGGGATGCAAAAAGCGTCCGGTAAGGATGTAAACAAAGGTAACTCACCGAGTTCGGAGTATGGTCTATGAGCAGAAGGTGGGGGATAAGAGAGGGTTGTAGTCGAGTAGCTCTGAGGTGAGTAGAAGCTTATTTGTTACAAGGGTTCCAATCTGCTTACCACTCTTGAATCGATCTTTGAAATATTTCAAGGCGTTGAAGGTCGGCTCAGAGAGTTGGGGAATCGGTCGAACTGCAACTGAAATTGGCAGAAAAGCACGAGTTAGACCATGAAGAGGAAAAACCAAGAACAAGAAAAGTCTCGACCCGTTACCTAAGTTCCCAAACCTACGGGGGACGTTGTGGAAAGACAAGTCGGACTCGTTCTTGGCTAACCACGCTCTGGAGGCAAAGAACCATTTCTCGACCCACTTCTTTATTGAGGTTGGCCCTTTTAAAATACCTCCTGCGCCCTTCCGAATGCACAAGTAGTACCTCCTCGGCTTTTTGGAGATGCGCTTGACCTCGAAACAAGTTAAAAGCTGCTCGATGTCAAGGAGGTCAAGGTCGTCTACTTCTTTACATCTAAGCCAAAATAACACGGCAAGACCACAGACCACTCCCCATCCGTTGGGGGCCACTTGCGCAGGAGCTAGTCCAGTTCAGAACAGAAACTCCTGCACTAAGGGGTGAACTGGAAGATGAAACCCGTACTCAAACATTTTCAGGTAAAGGGTTACGCACCCATCTGGAGGATTGTCAGCTCTCTCACCTTCCTTGGGAAGCCTAAGGACGATGTCATCTGGAATACTATACTTCCTATGAAGAGGGCCGAGGTAATTCTCGGGCATCTGGGAAGGGTATTGTAAGCCTTGACCCAAGGTGGAAGTGTCACTATCGTCCCCTTCGTCATTAGAAAACCTAAAATTCTCTATCTCTTCCTCCTATAGTCTGATTCCGACCTACGTCACTAGATGGGCTACTAAGAGAGGAAGAACTAGGAAACTCCGACATGACACGAAAACTAAGAGGAGAAAATAAAAGACGAATTTAAAAGAACGCAACTGACCTAGAGCAAGAATTCCTATCTGATCAGGTCGGACTCCAAGATTTCATATACCGTAAAAAGTGGAAACAAAACCGTGGAGGTATTTATAGTAACCCGAAGTTTAATCTCAACCGCACACGTGTCCGAAAACGGACGTCATAGATCGGAAGAATTCCAAACGCCTTGTGTACTCGAGTGCGCGCCGCTCGCCGGTTCTACTTTCGAGATTCCCCAACAGCACAACTAATAAATTAAATAAATTGAATGCCCGAGTCACCACGTGGATTGGTCTGTCTGGAATAGTAGCAATGAAATTTCTCTGCCAGGTCGAGATCGAACCCGGTAGAGAGGGGGCCAATGTTTAGGGATAAAATATCCAATTGCCACGTGAAGGACAGAGATTGGTTGAAAACAAAAGAAATTGTTAAAAAGACCTGCCTAGTAAAATCTCTCCTCGGAACCTTTCGAGGAGAGAGATTCAACACTCCCAATTACGTTACAACTTCTAAAATATTCGAGCACGATATGCTAAAACTCGAGATTTTCGACCTCAAAACCGACCAAGGTAACTGCCTGTCGCGACCCCTGTCGGGACCTAAACTTATAAATAGAGGGTCCCTTTTCACCATCAGGTAAGGAATTTTCTTCTCGAACTTAATATTGAGTCCGAGCTACCTACTGACTTGAGCGTCGGAGATTTTACCCTTTGGAGCAGGTCTTCCCCATCTTTTAGGTCGAAGCTAGGATTGGGTTCGAGCTAAGTAACCGTTGTGCGAATTCTTGCATAAACAAAAATATTATCATTGAATTTTTGTTCTAAAAGTCTATCACATACACATTAACTCTAACAAACTTTTTTATCTTATTCTTATTGGTTAAATAGCAAGGGTATAAAGTGTTTATTAAGACTGAAAGGTAAATAAAACATCAGTAATATTCACTGATAATGGAGGTCTATTCCTTATGTACACACTTATACGTGTAACTAACACAACTGAAACGTAACAACTGTAATAACAAACTATTACTAAGTGATAGAATATAGTCTAATACTCCCCCTCAAGATGGGGCTAAAATATTAACAACACCCATCTTAAATAACAATGACTGAAAAGAAGTAACAGGGAGGAGTTTAGTAAAAATATCAGCCAACTGATGTTGTGACCGAATAGGCATCAACTTAACAAACCCAGCAGCAACTTTCTCCCGAATAAAATAGCAGTCGAGTTCAATATGTTTCGTACGTTCATAGAACATAGGATTGGTGGCAATGTGTATTGCAGCCTGCTTATCACAAAAGATAATAGCTTTTGGACCGAATCTGCAAATCACACAAAAGCTGAGTAAGCCAAATAAGCTCAGTGGTTGTAGAAGCCAACGCACGGTATTCGGCCTAGGATCTGGAAACCATGGTCTGTTTTTTCGCTTTCCATGATATAAGAGAAGACCCCAATAACACACAAAATCCGGTAGTACACTTGCGAGAATCAAGGCACGAAGCCCAATCTGAATCAGAGAAAGCCTGTAGCAGAAATGAGGAAGATGACTGTAACATAATACCTTGAGCCGGAGTACCCTTCAAGTAATGAAGGAGAAAGTGAACGGCCTGTAAATGAGACTGATGAGGTTGAGAGATGTATTGGCTAAGCTTGTGAACTGCATAAGATATATCAGGCCTAGAAACCGTGAGATATAGCAAATGCCCAATAAGACGCCTATATAAAGTAGGATCATTGAGCAATGGACCATCAGAAGCCTGTAATTTGATGTTAGGATCTATTGGAATAAGAGATGGCTTACAAGCAAGAAAGCCTGTATCCTCGAGTAGCTGCAAAGTGTACTGCCGTTGGGAAAGAAAAAGACCCTTGGCAGAGCGAGCCAATTCCAGACCCAAAAAATACTTCAGATAACCTAAGTCCTTGAGCTTAAATTTGTCATGAAGCATCACTTGTAAAGTCTCAATATCTGAAAAGGAAGTCCCTGTAACAATGATATCATCCATATAGACAAGTAATGCAATAAAGGAACTACGAGAACCCCATACAAACAGAGAGTAATCAGTTTTAGATGCAAAAACCAAGATGCAAGAGGGTTTGAGAAAATTTATCAGACCATTGTCTTGAAGCCTGTTTCAGTCCATAAATTGACTTATGCAAACGACAAACAAGTTGCTCCCCCTTAGGTGCAACCGAATGAGAATGTCGATATCCCAAGGGTAGATACATATAAACTTCCTCAAACATACGCCATGTAAAAAGGCATTATTGACATCCAATTGAACCAAAGGCCAATTTAAAGAGACCGCCACATGTAACAAAACTTTAACCGAAACAAGTTTGGCCACAGGAGAAAAGTTTTGAAACATAATCAAGACCTTCTTGTTGGGTGTATCCTTTCGCAACCAAGTGAGCCTTATAACGCTCAATGGAACCGTCAGATTTATGCTTCACCTTATAAACCCATTTACATCCAATTGAATGGTGAGACATAGGCAGAGAGACTACTGACCAAGTGCGATTTGTCTCCATAGCACAAAGTTCATCAAACATAGCATCACGTCAATGGGGATAATAGACTGCCTGATGGTAATACTGAGGTTCAGAGTGTAATGAAATATTAAGAAGAAAATTTATGAAGTCAGGCACTGCAACAATTATAACCTTCAATGTCAGTTGGTAAAATTATAACCTTCAATGTCAGTTGGTATTTTACAGATAACGATGGTTATAAAAAGCAGATCTACAATGTTAATTTTGAAAAAAACGGATGTTTAATGTTAGTTCAAAACCGACATCAATTATGGACATACAATGTCCGTTTCAAAGTGGCATCGAATGTCGAAAAATAAATAAATAAAAAATATTAAGGAGTTAAGGTACAATATCGGTTGAAAAACGACATCAAATATAAAAAAAATATTTAACTAAAAGATAATTGTACTCTATAATATCGAACATTAATGTCGATTCTTAACTTTTATTGAATATTTGGATACAATGTGATGTAACTATCGGTAACTACTTTAGTTAGCTTTGAGTTAGTTAGTTAGATAGTTAAGTTGTTAGTTCTTCCCATATCCCTTCAATATTTCCTATAAATAGCTGGTTATTTGTAACTTTTCCTACACTTGAATACAATTCTAGTTTTCTCTCAAAATTGCCTACACCAATTTGGTATCAGAGCAACCAATGTCCTTGGGTAATTGTCAATGGCGGGAAGAAAGAATGCTCCGGTAAGCGAAGATTCTTCACTCGGTGACAAAGAAGCGGAACCAACCACCGCTCTTTCTCCACGGTCATCAACCATTCGCTTGCTGATGGTTGAAGGAGCTGTTGAAAATTTACAGCGCAATGTGGTTGAGATTAAACAAATATTGAACGTTTTGGTAGACAAGATTGATGGCCTGCAGATACAACAAGAACAACCAAGAAAGAAGAATGGCAATGAGGTTCAAGAACAGGGGATTGCCTTGGATTGCGACACACAACACCAAGTGCCAAGAATGCTGAAAGATCCTGTTCCTTTGAAAGAATCTCATCCTGCTCTTCGTCAACATTCGGAACTAGCCCACAATCCGAACCAAGAACCTAACCCTTTCTAACCATCAAGAACCATACTATGCCCTTCCACCGTATCAAGAAAGACAGCAAGAACAGCGTGCGCGTCGTCGGTTTGATCACTACCTCGCCGACGACAATTCCCTGTAGATTCATCTAGTGATGAGGAGGATATGCCACTGTGGGGATGGCCGGCGACAGCAGCAATACAATCCTTATCAACCCCGCGAACCCAGTGAATACAAGATGAAAGTCGATCTTCCACCATTTGATGGCAGATTAGATATCGAAGGCTTTCTTGAATGGATCAAGAATGTAGAAAGTTTTTTTGAATACATGTTGATAAGAAAACAATAGCCAATTGGATCTAAGAACCCTTATGGTTATGCAAACCCCTAGATCACAAATGCTAAAACCCCCAAATCGAGATGATGTCAACCCAAGGAAGAAGTTAGAACGGATTTACCTTGATGATCAATATCAAGAGTAGAGAAAATTTGTTTCTAAACTCAAGATTCGAACCACTCCACAAGATAGCTTGATCAAGGCTACTTGAATGATTCTAGCATGCAATTCTAAAACACAAGAAATGCAAAGGAAAAGCTCATGGCTCAATAAGCTTAAATTTCATTATCTCAAAACTCAAATCTCAAATCTGTTTTTCCAGAGGAACAAGCTAGGCTATTTATAGCCTCCAAAACAACCCTTCGAGTAACCTAAAAGAATTGTAAAGGTTGTAACTCCCTACTACATCAATACCATAACCACCACTAACTCAAATGTAACTTAAAACACATACATGAAATGTTTAAAACTAAAAATACAATTAAACATGCTTTAAATCCTAGAATGAAACTCCTACACCATAAAACCAAGAAGTTGTAACCCTCCAAGAGTGAATGAACTGGATTTTGAACTACTTTGAAGTCTTGTTCATTTAATCCATCTTGAGTTTAACTTAGACTTCCATTAATGCATCTTGAGTTGGCCATAAATGAAACTAGATGCATTTAGTGCAACTCCAATTTGTTGTCAACTTGGACATAGGATTCTCCAACATCTTTCTTTAAATCTTGAGGACTAAGACACTTTGGTTCATATCATCCTCCCTGTTTTCAAAAGAATTCGTCCTCAAATCAAAAGAATCTCCTACATCAAATGGACGAAAATCAGCAGCATTGAATATGTAGTTTTCATCGAACTTGCCGTTGAGAGCACTCTTAAAATCATCAAATGTCAAATTTATAGCTCTACATGGGTTCCTCTTCAACTTCTTTCCAAAAGAAAAGCGATCCTTCCAATAGTGTCTCCAAACCCAATCACTCGGCTTGAACATTGTATACTTCCTTCCATGAATGAATTTGGAAGCAAATTGGGACTTTTGCTTCTCACGAGATGCTTCAGCCTTGTAAACCACATGTTGACTGTCATTTTGTACTTTGGAAGCAATCTTTGGTTCAATCTTCTCAATGAGTGTTCTAGCCTCCTGTAAAAACTCAAGGGAAACACTAGACCAACATGGTTTAAGCTCTCCCGTTAGATAACAAACGCCTTTGTACAAAAGATCAAGAATGTTTTGTTTGGAAAATAAAACATAGTTGACATCACAAACTTTTTCAAACAAGCTTACATTCTTGGCTTTTCTCTCATTTTTCTTTTTAGGCCACAGACTAATCTCATGCTTTTCTCTCACACAAGATTCTTTTTCAAACAATTCACATGCTTTTGTCTTGACCTCATGCGCCTTTTTCCCTAACTCACACACAACATCATATACGTCTTGAGGAGTAGGTGTTACAATAGTAGAAGTGTGGCACTAGGTCACAAACTATGTCTTCTTGAATTTGATCACATTCTACCTCAACAATAGGCTTAATGTTAGTTGGTAAACTAAAATTCTCTAAAGATAAATGAATCTTAGAAAGTGGTTTAGGTTTAGTATACCTTGTAGACTTCCTTTGGAGATGTTTCTCAATCTTTATGGCTATTTGCACCATCCCTTCTAAATCCTCATAAAATTGAAGATCAAGTCGTTCGGCAATTTCCTTCTTGAGTCCTCTTAAGAAACGAGCCATTGTAACTTCCTCATCCTCATAAAGATCAAGCTCCTCAAGCAACATTTGCATCTCCATGTAGTAAGCCTCCACGCTATTGCTACCTTGTCTCAAAGATCTCAACTTATAGAAACATTTGGGAACAAAATGCTCTCTCATTAAATACTTGAGAACATACCATGAGTTTATTGGACACTCAAAGTTCTTCCTCCTACTCAAAAACAATTTATCCCACCAAGTAATTGCATAATCTTGAAGTTGAGCAACAATGAGTTTTACCTTTACTTCCTCACTTAATGGGTAGTAATCAAAGACACATTCAACTTGCTGTTCCCATTGAATGTATTCCTTCGGGTTTGTACTTCCATGGAACATAGGAAGTTTAGGCTTGATGCTTCTCAATATAGGATCAACTTTATGAACTCCTCCTATATTTCTCCTTTGGACAGCATTGCAACATCCACCATGTTCCCTTCCTTCGACCTCCAAATACTCCTTATGGTGCATTGAATTATTCCTCCTCTTTTGCTTCAGATGGGTTGGTTGTCTTTCAATAGATTTGAGTCTCGAATCCAACCTTTGGAGCGTCTTTGTCAAATGCTCCATATTGTGGATAAATTTTGTAAAATTCTCTTGCTGAGACATGGCTGCAAAAGAAAACAAAGTAACAAAGAAAAACGGATCTCACAAGCACTCCCTCACGTGTTTACACTCGTAAAGGTATAGTCACTCCTGTTTTTACTCAAAACAACAACACTCTCAAGAAACTCACAATCTCACTCACATAAGCCAATGAGCAAAGTTTGCAACTTAAGTGGTTAGATATAACACACAAAGAAAACACTCAAATAACTTGATATAGGAGTAAATTCAAAACTCAAATTAGAAACAAGCTAAAGAAGAAAGTGACAGAATTGGAACATGATGATTAACATTGAACAAGAAGTTCAAAAGACCAGAAAATGTAACTCTTGAACAATTAGGCTATTTTGAGAATTTATGGAGTTTAATTTAGCCTTGACAACAGATATGAGTTACACAAGAAAAACATCATGAGAATTGAAAAACAAATTGCTGGAAATTAATTGAGACAATTGTAACCGCCAAAAATTTATGATTAACGGTTAGTGTGGAAATAAATCAAAACATAATTGATATGATTTATTACAACAGCTAGATTACAAAAATAGGCAATTTCAACAGCACAACTAGATCTAGCATGATTTGGAAGTACAAATGTAAAGAACAAAAAAAGAACACATGCTCTCGGGTATAGCATTTTATGTCAATTTCGACTTTCACCCAGAAGCACATTGAATCACAAGATGATCAATCATCAAGTAAACAAAACTAGAATAGGACAGAAGAAAATAAGTAGAAGAATAAATAGAAACATGATAGAAAAGAATAGTAACAGTTATTAGTATGTTATTTGAGTTTCAGTACCAGATCAAGAATTTAAGTAATTGATATAGGACAAAGTTGTAGATAAGACAGAGATCTACTGTAACGCCCCGCGTTACTCAGGTTAGCTTGCGTCGAGTTCCAGGAAATTTTTATAACAAAATAGATTTGATTAGTTATTTATTTATTAATTTCATTTTATTTTATTTGATTCATCAGTTATCTTTATTTAATTTAAGTGTGGCATCTAGGCTAGTGTGTATTGTTACAGAATTAGTGGTGAGTTAGGAGCGTGTAGTTATTTATCAAGTTATGGTTTAGTACGGATTCCGCTATGTGACATTTGTTTTGGGCCATTGGGCTATTTACGAAATTATATTATTGGCTTGTTTTAACAAGGAGGGGTTGGGTAAGTGGGCCTTAAACAAAAGGAAAAGAACCCAAGCCCAAAGGGGTTAAAGTGTTAAAACAAAGAAAAAAACCCTAGCCCTTGTTCTTCCCTCTTCTTCTTCCTCCCTTTCCCTCTCTTGTTGAAGCCGCCGGCCACCCCCCCCCCCCCACTCGGGTTCTTCTTCTCCGGCGAGCAACTCCGTTCAGGTGACGCGACGACAGCGGCGACATCGGAGCAGCAGGTGCAGCGTCGGGCTCGGGCAGCAGCAGACGGCGTCGGGCAGCGCAGCAGCAGCATCGGAGCAGCAGGCGGCGTCGGGCAGTGCAGCAGTAGCGTCAGGCGTCGGGCAGCAGCTGGCGCGGGCGTCGGGCAGCAGCAGGCGGCGGCGCGTGGTTTTGGGCAGCGGTTGGTGCGGCGGGGCGGCGCGTGGTGGTTGTTCACGGTGTGTTCCCTCGATCCGACAAACTCCAATGACTTGAATAGCTTAGATCCGAGAAGCCGGTAATTTTCTTTGACCCACCCTTGTTCGAAGTTAGATTTGGATTACCCACACCTAAACGAAATCGATTTGGAATACCCACACCTAAGCGAAATTGTTTTGTAGTAACGGACACCAAATCGAAGCCGTTGGAGGTCTTTTTGGGCGCTTCTCGCTGCTGTAAAAACGTGGACAGCGGTGTTTTGGGTGGTATCCGGTGATTAACTTCAGCCGTTCGAAGCCCGATTTACGCTACCCACCCCTTTGCAAGCTAGATCTAATTTTACCCACACCTACACGAAGTCGTTTTGCGGTAATGAGACCCGTTGAACCCTCTTAGAGTTGTTTTCGAAGGCTGAACAGTATATTTATGTTGCTGTATTTTTCTGTTTTTGTGCGTAGGTGTGAGTTCGACTCAAACTTAAGGATGTGGTTGAGTAAGTAGCACCAGGGGGCGAGTGCGTGCTTTATTTAGCGTTAACGGAATGGTTTTGATGCTGATTTTTTTGCTAAAATAATTTAAATGAGCATGTAGGATTGTTAGTTTTGATTTGTGAACTTCTAGTGATTTTTTTGCCATCTTTCTAGTATTGAACACTTGTGAGGAAACATGCTTTCTGTTCTTATTGTTGTAGGTGACTAGTAGATTCTAAATTGTTGTGGTTAGAAGTAACTGGCTCATGACGTTTTGCAAATATGTTGTTAATGAAATGCTCGCGTTGTTAAACTGATAATTTAGTTTATATTGTTTTAGTTGTGAGCTGTTGGGTGTGTCTTGTTTATTACAAGGAAAAGCATGCTTGTGAACTGTGCAGTGAATTGGAATGTGGGAAATTTACCTGTAGGTGGTCATGGAAGGGTTAGTGAAGTGGTGAAAGGGTGAAGGGTGAAGGGACGGGTTGGCAGTTCGGTAACTATGGGTATTCTGATCTGAAAATGCATATAAATTGCTTGGAGGTTCAAAGCCTTGAGTAGTGGCCTTGGGAATAAATGACAAGTCCGAACGTCAAATTTCTGTAAATGAGTATTGGGGTCTTGGGAATAAATGTCAGGGACCAATACGTTGGGAAGTCATCGGTACCTTGGGGATAAACGGCAAGGACCGGTGCACAGTTCAGGCCTTGGGAATAAATGGCAAGGCCGAACATCAAGTTTCTGTAGAGGAGTATTCAGGCCTTGGAGATAAATGTCAAGGATCAATGCGACTCGAGGAGTTAGGCTTGAAGGATTAAAGTAGAGTGGTGCTTGCGAAGTAGTGGTGCTAGGCCTTGGGAATAAATGGCAAGGTCGAACATCAAGTACTATAAAAGGAAGGGGGCGGTATCTTGGGGATAAATGTCAAGAGCCATCATGCCTCGAGAAGTTAAACGGGGAGTAACAGGGGGGGTGTAGAGGGAGGTTTAGTACTGTGGGACAAGGGCTATTGAATCATTGGTTGTAGTCTTGGTAGTTCCGACGCATGGTTGTTGTATGTAAATGTCAAGTTATTGTTCGCTATCTCTCGCTGTCTATTTAATTGCCTTGCTATCGTTTTATTTTATTTGCCGTGACTGTGAGCATGACTTTTGTGTTAGTTAGAAAGTGCTACTTACAGAGTACCTTTCGTACTCACCCCCCCCCCTTTTTTATCATTATCTGTTTTCAGGTGTGAACAGGGTCGACCGCGGTGATGATGTGGAGAGGGCTTGACCGAGGAGGGATCACTAGTCGAGTCAGTGAGGATAGAGGGAAGGGTCGTTTGGTACGAGTAGCGTTGGGATTTATGTTATTGTTAGGTGTGGACCGAGGAGAAATTTTGTATTCTTTATAACTACTTTATTTTGTTATGGATGTTGCTGGTAAACGCATCACTGTTGTCGTTGGAGTTTAGGTGTACGGTTGTTTTATTTATATTTAAGAATTTTAGCCACTGAGGCGGATATGAGATGTCTTTGTTTTTAAATTGCCCATGGAGAGTGAAGTTTTGACAGTTTATAAAATTGATATTTCTGGTGGAACGTATGGGAGTCGAAGCTTTATTTCATTTAAATTATTTCCCAGGGAGTTGATTATCTCGTGTTTAGAGTTAAGGCTAGCCGGGTGAATTATTTAGCTCGTGCAAACTGATGTTTCTTAAAGGGGCATGCCTGGGCTCAGAAAGGTACCTGAGCCTCGTTAGACTCAGAGGAAGTGTAAGGTGGATCTTACAGAAAGAAGTCCCCCCAGCGATTTGAAATTCGAGTTATTTCACCGGATCATAAAGAAAGGGAATTTATTCTGCGACCGATGTGACCGAAGACAGAGATGAATGTGGACGGATTGAGCCAATGTTTTCCAAAATTCCAATACGAGCAGTAGAGATTGAAAAAGTGTCTACGAAATTTAGCGACGAATCTTCTTCAGATGCCGAAGAAGAAGAGCGTTGCCTAGGATGGTATATAACATCTTGGGACGTTACATCTATAAACTCATAGAAGACAACAAGACGAAAAGAAGAATGAAAATGACACTGTTTTTATATTTTTAGATACGTGGACAGAATGGAACGAGATGAACAATAAGAACAAAAATTTCAAAACAAAGAACAAGAAGAGCAATACGAAAACGGAAACATATATCCGATCTAGAGCCTAGTGCTCTGATACCAAATGATAAGAAAACAATAGCTAATTGGATCTAAGAACCCTTATGGTTATGCAAACCCCTAGATCACAAATGCTAAAACCCCCAAATCGAGATGATGTCAACCCAAGGAAGAAGTTAGAACGGATTTACCTTGATGATCAATATCAAGAGTAGAGAAAACTTGTTTCTAAACTCAAGATTCGAACCACTCCACAAGATAGCTTGATCAAGGCTACTTGAATGATTCTAGTATGCAATTCTAAAACACAAGAAATGCAAAGGAAAAGCTCATGGCTCAATAAGCTTAAATTTCATTATCTCAAAACTCAAATCTCAAATATGTTTTTCCAAAGGAACAAGCTAGGCTATTTATAGCCTCCAAAACAACCCTTCCAGTAACCTAAAAGAATTGTAAAGGTTGTAACTCCCTACTACATCAATACCATAACCACCACTAACTCAAATGTAACTTAAAACACATAAATGAAATGTTTAAAACTGAAAATACAATTAAACATGCTTTAAATCCGAGAATGAAACTCCTTCACCATAAAACCAAGAAGTTGTAACCCTCCAAGAGTGAATGAACTGGATTTTGAACTACTTTGAAGTCTTGTTCATTTAATCCATCTTGAGTTTAACTTAGACTTCCATTAATGCATCTTGAGTTGGCCATAAATGAAACTAGATGCATTTAGTGCAACTCCAATTTGTTGTCAACTTGGACATAGGATTCTCCAACATCTTTCTTTAAATCTTGAGGACTAAGACACTTTGGTTCATATCACATGTCGACTCCAGATCATATGAAGGTAAAATTAGTGGCGCTAAAATTGAAAGGAGGGGCTTCCGCTTGGTGGGAACAATTGGGCACCAACAGGCAACGTTTTAGGAAGGTGCCTATCCGCGCTTAGGAGAGGATGAAGAAGCTCATGCGTGTCAGGTTTTTACCCATCAATTTTGAGCAAATCTTATACAATCAATACCAAAATTGTAAACAGGGCACACGATCTATAGCCGACTACACCGAGGAATTCCATAGGTTGGGAGCAAGAACTAATCTTGAAGAGTCCGATCAATACCAAGTGGCTCGTTTATTAGTGGTCATCGGATAGACATCAAAGAAAAGCTTCAGTTCCAACCAATTGGATATCTTGATGAAGCCATTGCCACTGCCATAACCGTGGAGGAACAACAAGCTAATCGGTTTAGGGTACAATACCAACGCAGAACACTAGGAGACGTTCCAATTGGTTCTTCTAAAAAAGGTACATTCTCCTTTGATAAAACAACACCCAGTTCTGCCTCCACTTCCAAAGGTAAAGGATCTGAGGATACCAAACCTACTAACCAACCTATCAAGAAGACATCCAATGTTTACAATAAACCCACATTGGGAAAATGTTTTCGCTGTGGGCAAGTGGGCCATTTATCCAATGAATGTCCACAGCGTAAAATGGTTAACTTTGTGGAAGATGACCAAGATTTGGGTGAGTCTTGTGGTCATGACTCCGACGGTGATGTTGCCTACCTTGAACCCGATGAAGGAGATCAAATTTCTTGTGTGTTGGAAAGAATTTTACTTACCCCTAAGATACAACCTACGCCACAACGACACTCCTTATTCCGCACACGATGTACTGTCAATGGTAAGGTTTGTACTATTATCATTGACAATGGTAGTACTGAAAATGTCGTTTCAAGTAAGCTGGTTTCAAGCTTAAACCTCTAAGTTTCCCCCCACCCCACGCCATACAAGATCAGTTGGATCTGAAAAGGTGGTGAGGCCCTTGTTAATACCCTGTGTACCATTATCCATTGGGACAAGCTACAAGGATCAAATTACATGTGACATCCTCGATATGGATGTTTGTCACATCCTTTTGGGACGTCCTTGGCAATTTGATACTCAGGCCATCTATAGGGGTCGTGAAAACACATATGAATTTACATGGATGGGGAATACAGTGGTCCTACTCCCTCTAACCAGCCTTACAAATTAAAAAAATGTGGACAAAGGCAATCTTTTCCACATTTGCAATGCAAAACAACTTCTGTTACAACAATTTACTCCTATTTTGAGTTTGATAATAAAAAGTTTTGATAGTTCAGATACTATTACTACCTCTACTATACCACCGGAGGTTGACCAACTCTTATCCACCTTTCCTGACCTCCTTAATCCACCGGATTCTTTACCTCCAATGAGGGACATTCAACATCACATTGATCTCATTTCAGGTGCCACATTACCCAACTTACCACATTATCGCATGAATCCAAACGAATACAAAATTTTACATGACCAAGTGGCGGAATTATTAGCCAAAGGCCATATCAAACCTAGTTTAAGCCCTTGTGCTGTCCCAGCACTCCTTACGCCCAAAAAAGATGGATCTTGGCGGATCTGTGTGGATAGCCGGGCCATCAACAAGATTACTATCAAATACCGGTTTCCTATCCCTCGCATCAATGATCTCCTTGATCAATTAAGGGGTGCCAACTTCTTTTCTAAAGTGGATCTCTGTAGTGGATACCACCAAATCAAAATTCGTCCAAGAGACGAATAGAAAACAGCTTTCAAAACAAACGAAGGGCTATTCGAATGGTTAGTCATGCCATTCGGTTTATCCAACACACCAAGCACTTTCATGCGCCTAATGCATCAGGTACTTCTTCCTTTTTTACACAAATTTATAGTTGTCTACTTTGATGACATCTTAGTCTATAGTAAAACAAGAAGTGACCACATTACACACTTAGAAACTCTGTTTTCAGCCCTACACCACAATAAACTGGTCATAAATATCAAAAAATCTAGTTTCAAAAATCTCTTTTCTAGGGTTTATAATTAGTCAGTAGGGGTTAAAAATGGATCCAACCAAAATTAAGGCTATATTTGATTGGCCTGAACCTCATTCTATAAAGGCATCCAATGCTTCCTCGGATTAGCTTCTTTTTACAGAAAATTTATTAAGAACTTTAGCACTATCACGGCCCCCTCACTGATTGCCTAAAAAAGGGCAACTTCCAGTGGTCTCAAGCTCAAAAATAGAGTTTCCTACATTTGAAACAGAAATTGACAAACAGACCCGTTTTGAAACTACCAGACTTCACCCAACCCTTTAAGGTAGCCGTAGAAGCTTCTGGGGTTGGTATTGGAGCTGTTTTATCACAAAATCAACATCCAATTGAGTACTTTAGTGAGAAATTAAGCCTCTCTCGCCAAAATTGGAGTACATACGAGCAAGAATTATATGCCCTTGTTCGAGCCCTTAAACAATGGGAGCACTACTTGCTTAGCCACGAATTTATCTTATTTACTGACCATTTCTCTTTAAAGTTCCTTCACACACAGAAATCTATCAGCCGCATGCACGCTAGATGGCTGTCCTTTTTACAGCGGTTTGATTTTGTTATCAAGCACAAGGATGGTACCCTTAATAAGGCAGCTGATGCCCTTAATAGGAAACATTCTCTTCTCACAATTTTACAAAGTGAAGTTACTGCTTTTTCGGCCTTACCTACAACTTACCAAACTGATCAAGATTTTGAAAAAATATGGACTCAGTGTCAGCAACACAAACATACAGGAGAATTTCATATCCTAGATGGGTATCTTTTTAAAGGGGATCAACTCTGTATCCCTCATACATCCCTAAGAGAAGCCCTGATTAAAGAGCTACATGCGGGAGGTTTGGCCGATCACTTTAGCCTAGACAAAACACTAACCCTAGTGGGAGCATGCTTCTTTTGGCCTCAACTACGAAAAGACGTCTTTAGCTATGTCTCCAAGTGTTTCATTTGTCAAACTAATAATGGGACAAAACAAAACACTCGTCTTTATATACCTTTACCTACACCAAAAAATATTTGGGAAGATCTATCTATGGACTTTGTCCTTGGATTACCCCATACTCAAAGAGGTTATGATTCAGTGTTAGTGGTTGTGAACCGATTCAGCAAAATGGCCCATTTTTTGGCTTGTAAGAAAACATCAGATGCCGTATATGTGGCAAATTTATTCTTTAGGGAAATCGTCCGCTTACATGGCATACCAAAGACCATAGTGTCAGATAGGGACATCAATTTCCTTAGTCACTTTTGGAAGACACTTTGGCGCAAATTCGATACTTCACTAAAATACAGCACAACAAACCATCCACAAACGGATGGTCAAACGGAAGTCACAAATCGGACTCTCGGCAATCTCATACGCTGTATTTGTAGTGATAGACCAAAGCAATGGGATCTGGCCCTAGCACAAGTAGAATTTGCTTTCAACCACATGCAAAACTGGACCACAAGGAAGTCCCCCTTTGAAGTGGTTTATACTAGTCTCCCAAAACTAATAGTAGACCTCGCTAATATTCCTCTTTCTGTTGATTTCAGTTTAGAAGCTGAACAAATGGCCGAAAGGATTCAACAATTACATGAAGAAGTTCACCAACATATTGAAACGACAAACGCAAAGTACAAGCAACAGGCTGACAAAAAAGAGGCTAGACCAAGAGTTCAAAGAAGGAGATTTGGTCATGATACACTTAACTAAAGGAAGGCTGCCTTCTGGTACAGCACACAAGTTACTGAAGAAAAAATGGGGACCTTTTGTGATATTACAAAAGTATGGCCCAAATGTTTACAAAATCCAGCTACCTCCAGATTTCAATATTAGCACTATCTTCAATGTGGCAGATATATATCCATATGCAGCCCCAGATTCTTTTACATTGGCTTCTTAACTCGAGGTCGAGTTTTTTTAGAGGGAGGGAAAATTGATGTAACTATCGGTAACTACTTTAGTTAGCTTTGAGTTAGTTAGTTAGTTAGATAGTTAAGTTGTTAGTTCTTCCCATATCCCTTGAATATTTCCTATAAATAGGTGGTTATTTGTAACTTTTCCTACACTTGAATACAATTCTAATTTTCTCTCAAAATTGCCTACACCACAATGTCATTTGAACAGTGACGTCAAATGTCGCTTTGCGATTTTCAGGTAGATTAATCTTAATTCTTGAGATTCTCGTCTTGAAATTTATTTTCTTTACTTTGTTGTGTTGTGTTTGTTATGATTTTTTTTATTTGCTTTTAGGTGGTTCGATAAATGTTATTTTATTTTACTCATTTAGGATATATTTTAACTTAGTTTAATTTTTTCTCTCGGATCTCGTCTAAGAAATCGATAGGTTTGTTATTGAAAAGGAAATTTTAGAATTTCAAAAACCCTTAGTTTTTTTTTAAATAAAGGAGAAATTGTTCGTTTGAATTAAAAAAAAAAAAAAAAAGAGTAAACCCTAGCTCTTCTTTTCCTTTCTACTCCCCCCTCCAAGCCGCCACTCCTTTTTTTTTTTCATGAAACCAGCAACCTCCCCGGTGAAGCCACAAACTGGCTCTCTCACCGACTCAGCACGACGAGAGGTGGGCTTCGACAGCGTAACATCCGCGACTCTGACGACACCTGTGGCAGCGGTTTCTTCAACAGCACACCCATCATTCTCCATCAATTTCTACAGTAGCATGACACCACCACGTGAAGCGACACCGGTGCTGGCACTGAGCAGCTAGAAAACCGACTCCCTGCAGTAGTCAAATACAGCTAGACCCAGGGCGCCATTCCCCTTTGGCGATTTCTACAGCAACTTGTGGCGGTTCCCTCCGGAAATGCTCAATTTGTTACCCGCTGCCTTTGAGCAATGACCCAGCCTAGAAATTTTCTTTTGTTTGCATTCGACATCGACCCATCCAACACCCGTCAGTTTTTTATGCGGCCAGTGGGTAACGACCCATTTGCTTCATTACTCTTCCATGCATTTAAACCTCAACACATTGTGCTAGTAATATTTTAAATTATTTTATTAGTGTTAGTTGCTAATAAAACATTTTTCAAGGAAACAATTGGTAGAAAAATTTTAGAACGGGCATATTCGAGAGAAAATTGGTATGTAAAGGAAAAAAAATCCAAGATAACCCAAATAAAAGTAAAATGGACTTTTCTTCATCTCGGCTTCCAGAAACATGGAAGCTTATGGACTCTTAATACATATCTAAATAATTGATAGGACCTCAATGCGCTTAGATTGACCGGATTAGTTATTAAACTCATCATTGGAAGCTATTCTTGCTTTAAAAAGTAAGTTCTTTGGTCCTAAATTTTATTAGATATAATAGTTTGAGTTTTGGGATGGCCAAAAGAGTAGCAAGTGACAAGCATGTTGTATCAACATATTTGATTTATCAACTGTTTGATCATTTATCTTTCTTCCTTTCAATATTATTAATTTATATCTCCTTGTTAACCAAAACAAAAAAAATTATCTCTCTATTCTAAATTTTCATTAGTCATTTGTCATTGGCTATATTCATTTTCCTCAATTATATATTAGAAAATTATATCTACATAGTTGGTCTATTTGAAACTTCATTGAGGATCCTTTCAAGAGGGAAGGGAGTGAGTAAAACCAATTATCCTATTGACAACCTCACTCACCTCCCTCTTTTCCATCTTTTTTATTTCTATTTTTTAAATAACACTTAACTAATGCAAATCTATCTCATAGATTTAACAAACTCCACATCTCATAAAACTACTCCATACTAACAAATTAATGAACCTATTTACTAAATTGTTTTCTTACTTGCAGATGAAGTGGTTTGGCAATCAAGCTCTTACTTTGGTGGAGATGTGTTAAAAGAAGTTGATTTGGATTCAATGATAAGACAGTAAGATACTTCTCTTTTTTAACTGAACTAGTCTATACCATTTACTTATTACATGGTTGTCATTTGTCCATGCGGTTAATGCTTAGGGAATGGTTGATATTTTGATTAATAATGTAGGTATCTATAATTTTTTTTAAACATTCTCAAGATTCGTGGTATTTTTACTTATGTTGTTTTTTTTTTCCAATTACTTTAAAAGAAATAAGGAATTGCTCATGATGGTTTATAGGTGAGAATGAAGACAGTTCAGTGGCAGGAGGTGATAATTGATTTGAATCGTACTGGTGTTTATCTCTGTACTCGGAACAAAGAGTCTGTGATTCAAGTATCTGTTCTTGACTAGAGTTTGTTCCTTTTTGCCGGCAGAATCCAATATTATGATAAAAACGAAGAAGGTAAACTCAATTTCGTATTTTCCAAATTAGAAATAGACAGTTGAGCTAGAGAATTTTCTGTAACTTATTATCAAGGTATGTCTACATATTCTTAATCTCTTTCATTGGTACTAATACAAAGGTTGTTTTCTCTGTCTCTCATATTTTGAACTCTGATGCTACTACTACTAATAGATGTGAAGCAAGATGTAGCACCAAGGTCAATTTCTCTTTCTTATTATTACTCCATTTTCATTTTTTTTATCTCTTCTTTTCGAAGTTGGTCATTATTCAGACTTATAAATTTTAGACACCTTCGTTTATGTTTTTATGAAATTCAAATACAATAACAATCTCGAAAAAGTTAAAATTTAACTTTGCTTATCGTCTCTTCTACCAATATCTCATTTTATTTTTCTTATAATTATATTTATATGTAACTTAAAGTCTTTGGATTTCTACCTTTTAGCCTTTGTCTTTTAGCTCCCTCTCTTTTAAAATTGTGTTACTATTTTTCTAATAAGTTTAAAAATTTATTATTTCTTTTATGTGTAGGTCCACGCCAACCAAGATCAGTTGAGTGTGGATATTATGTCAGGAAGTACATCCGACAAATAATGCATAATCTAGACACTCCAATTACTAATCTTGTATATCTTTCATGCAAACTCAAGATACAATTCTACTTTGTGTATTCTTTTTATATTTGAAATACTTGCATTATCTATCATTTTTTACAACTAATTCAATTCAAAAAAGATGCATACTCAAATCAAACTTGATGAGGTACGAGATGAATAGGTTAGGGATTTGTTGCAAACTATACGTAGTTGGGCAAACATAGTAAATATAGTTTTGATTACTTTTGTTTTTAATATGTAAAGCCTTGAAGCATTTATACATTTCAATTAGTTATCGTTGTATTAGTGAGCTAGTTGACATTATGCTCATTTTGTTTGTGTATTAACTTTTTAATGAAGCATATTATGCTGACTTAATGAAAGGGGAGACTAATTTATGAAATTTATGTGTAAATGTTGTGAATATTGCTAAATTTTATTAGAAGAGAACCGATGTGCGTTGTGGTTGTTGAATTCTATTAAAGATTTATATTATAATTTGAGATAGATTGTTATTAAGTTGGAAGTGTTATGTGTGTGAACTATTGGAATTTGATTGTTTTTGTGTTGTGATGGTTTGGTTATGTGTTGGAGCTTACAACAGTATTGGTATTAGATAGCTCAATTGTGTAGTGGATCGCTAAAAGTACTCATTATTGTTGGCTGTGTTGCCCTAAACTCGTAGTTTGTATTTATGTAAAAACAAATGATATTCAATAAAGTTTTATTCAATCAATTTGTTGTTGAATTCATAGCATTGCATTATCCAAAATCCAATAAACTAAACATCCAAGGTTATTATCATGTAACCGGGACAGTATATCTATTGGGTATATATTTGATGTACTGGGTATATATTTGATATATCTATGATATACTAGGTATATATTTGATATACTTCTGATACACAAGTGGATAATGTCCCGGGAATAATCTAAAGGGTCTATAGTATATGGATAAGCCTGGATACCTTATCCTGGCAACACTATAGATACGGTCCACTTTGTAAATGTTATAGACGACTCGATCCAGGTCTTTCGTGTGGAGATATGCAAATGGGGGTATCCTATACAATGAGTTTGTATAAGACCGGATCGCGAAATAGCCAATCTTTAGATGTAACACCGTTAACTAACAGATTGCTATTTCTTAGGATGACCAAGCAACTCATTCTCAATCTTGAGTGAGTTATGGACTCCTGCCCATGAGGGCTCCTCCTTTGATCTGTATGGGTGAGAGTGGCCCGAGTCGCCGACTCAATATTCCTATCATTTTGGGGACGAGACCGAGTGGGGAGTTGGGAACGTAACTTCACACGATGAAATTCACTTCTCCCCGACTCTAGGGAGTAGATTAGTGTTCTTTTAAATGCTGACTCCGAGACTTGAACAAGGGGCCCCACCCTCTCAATGGCCCGAGAGGGACTTTCGGTTATTGGTCGCACCATAATCGGGTTGTTCATTAGAGGAGCAGTGGTATTTAAAGAGTTAGATGTAACTCAGGAGTAAAACGGTAATTTGACCCAGCTTGAGTTACGAGCACTCGTGAAGGATTGACTTGTCATTAATGGTCGTATATCCATAGACACGAAAACATTCAGTGAGAAAAGTGCAACTGCGGGTCTTTAGTGGGGTGACCCGTAGTTAACGAATGTTGATTAACTCTGTCAATGAGTTTGATCGATTAATCTTGTATCGTTGGAGCTTCTGATCTGTAGGTCTATTAGGTCCCCTTGCTAGCTCACAACGGTTAAAACGAGAATCAAGTTTTTGGAAAATTTTGAAATGTTCAAATTGCTCACGGGATTATATGTATATTGATACATTATAATATATAGTTAATTCTAAATTAAAACTATTCATTATGAGAGAAATTATTTGAATGAGATTCAAATCAAATATTATATGATTCATATTAAAACTATATGTTAAAAATAATGTGCATAAGATGTACATTACAACTATAGGTTATATGAGAGAAATGCTTTAGAATATGATTCTAATTTTGTAATAAATAATTAAGTGTTAATTATTTATTTGATTTATATATATATGTTAATTAATTGTTAATTGGATTAATAATTAATAATTATTTATTAATTAATATGATTAATTAATAAATTATACATATATATTAATATTAATAATTAATTAATATTTAACCCCCTACATTCTAGCAAGGGAGTGGGGAGTTTTATGATGTGGGGTAACTCCCCACGTCATAAGGTTGATTTTGTTTTGCAGAAAGGTTCTGTTTAGTACAGAATAGAAGAACTCCCAATAGATCTCTCTCAAGCTCCCTCTCAATTCTCCTACTTGTTCCAAACAAAAGCTCCTACAAGCACGATGTCATACCCAGAGAATAGCACGAAAGATCATTTTGGTGGTGTTCGGGAGATTAAATCGTTGAAGAAGACTTCTTCAAAGATAAGGGAAAACATTTTCCCTTGTATTTCACATTTTTCATTATTGGTTTCGTTCTTCTAAAATTCATGAACGAAGATCATTGTTTCCACTGCGGGATTCACATCCCATCAATTATTGTATTATTTATTATATTTTTGGAAATAATTTGATATAAGTTATATAGGTACTTTCATATGGTACAAACAAGATTTTATTAATATTTTTTTTTCCCATTTTTGTAAAAACAATGTCAGTTTAGAACTGACATCATAACAAACCTTCATTGTAAATATGCATTAATATTCAATGCAAACAATGTCAGTTACCAAGGAATAATGTCGGTCATTGCAATGTCAGTTAACGACTGACATTGTCCGGATAAACAATGTCAGTTGAGAATCGACATCATATACTAACCAACATTGTAGCCTACGATGACACGCAATTCCATGTCAATTGAAAATCGACATTGTAACCCTACAATGTCATTACTTTGATGTTAGTTCACAACCGACATCGTTTAAGAACCGACATCATTGGCTACGATGACACGCGATTCGATGTTGGTTGCGGAATCGACATAGTATATATATGATGCCAGTTTTAAACTAACATAAAAGATCAATTTTGTTGTAGTGAGGAGAAAGCCGATGATAAGAGATGTAGATCTGTAAAGGGTACTTGGATTTCAAAATGGAAGAGGGACTAGTGGATGTAAGCAAGTTGCAATGAAAATCCTGAAGATAGGTGGGAGGCTTGCTCACACGAGGTGATTTTCGAAGAGCAAGTTGAGTGGATAGCTGTATAGGCAACAAGTCAGGAGAAGTGGGTTGGATAGGATGAATAGGTTGTATAGATGGATTAGGTAATATGTCAGGAGATGGAGTAGGTTGAATAGTAGAGGCTGAATAGCTGTATTATCAACATCAGTGACACTGGGAGAAGAGGGACAACCAACATAATCAAAGGATTTAGGAATAACAAGATTTGGGAAAGGATCAACAATATTATTAGAAAGAGTAATGTTGTGAAAAGGAAAAATGTCTCATGGAAAACTATATCTCTAGAGATGAAAAATCTCTTAGGCTCAATATCATATAAACGATATCCTTTCATTCTAGGAGGATATCTAATAAAGACTACTGGGATGGCACGGGGATGGAATTTGGAGCGATGAACAGGTAAAGAGGATGCAAAGCATAAACATCCAAACACACGAAGAGATGTATAATCAACAGACAGTCCATATAAACGTTGAAAAGGGGTTTGCCAACCTAAAACCTTAGAAGGAGTTCTGTTAATAAAAAATGCAGCAGTCAAGATGATACGAATCAATTTGTGACCAATTACAAGAAGCAAAGCAAAGAAGATTCAAGAGGCTTTCATATTATATCTTCAAAGGCTAGCTAATGCACACGAGGAGACAAAGATTTCTGAGGCCAAAATTCTTTACAATGTTAATTTAATGAGTCAAGAAGAGAATGGAGCAAAGATGGCACGGGAAAAGTTGTCTATTTTGATAGATGGCACGGAGGACAAAAAAAGTGTGCAGATTTGTGAACAGGTGCCTTTGCAGATTGCACCTCTTAGGAGTTTGTGATGTCAAAGCTTGTCAAATCTCATCCAAACGTAAAGCGCCTCCTACATGTGATTTCCAAGACAATTTAAAGCAATTCTACGTTTTTGGATTCACATTTAGTTGTCTAGATTGATGTGCAATCATGTTTTAATTTGCATGTCTTATTTGCTACAATTTGCATTAAATAGGATTTGAAAGACTTTTTGGTGTTCTTCATGTTGAACGACCCTTTGGCCTATTTAAAGGCTTGTAATCACCTTGTTTTGGCAGATTAAACATATTGAAATTCAAGAACTTTTGTTCCTTAACACTTTTGGTGTTGCTTCTTTCAAATCTTGCTTTAGGTTTGATGTTAAACCGATTCATTGGATTAGTCTCGATCAAGCTAATTCTGGAGTGAGTCGTCTTAGGATCTAGGAGTGACCATCGTAGATTCTAAGTCCGATCTAAGAGTGATTCATCTTCTAACCTTACTCTTGGTTGGAATCATTCGGTAAGTTAGTCGTTTTTGTGAATGTTTGCAAGGATCCTAGAAGGACCTCTAGCTTTGTAAACCCGAGCAACCCTGGCGTTATCACAAGACACATTCATTTCAAAAGAAAATAGGCACCCTGGACTGAAAATATAAAGAACGTGCCGCATTTAGAAGGTGTTGATGCTTGAGCTCAACTTTAGAATTCTACTCAAGGCAGACCACACACGAATACTGATGAACTACACCCTTAAAACTGAAGAAATCAGTAAAAGAAAGTTGAGGAGCATTATCCGATCTAAACTGCTTAATATGCTTTTCAAATTGAGTCTCCACATACTTAAAAAGTTTTGGAATAATAACCAAGGCCTCTGATTTGTGGCGCATCATAAACACCCAAGTAAACCGAGAGTGATCATCAACAATAGTGGGAAAAAAATGATGAATAGCTTGTGTATCAGACTTATATGGCCCCCAGATATCACAATGAATTAATGAGCAGACAAATGATTGTTATTATTAAAAGAAAGTCTCTTTTGCTTAGCTCTAGTGGACATATGAAACATGGATCCACAGAATTCTTATCAGAAGTACAATGTAAAACATTCTTCAGAACATCTAAATGTTTATGGGATGGATGACCAAGTCTAGTATGCCATAATCGAGTAGAAGACATACTAGAAACATGGTGTACAGTAGAAGCAGCAACAACGGTAGAGCAGGCATCAAACTTGCAATTTGCATCAAGAAGATATAAATCATGCCAATAATCACCCCTGCCAATCGTCTAGGAAGAAGACTTGTCCTGAATAACACAAGATTCACCAATAAAACTGATAATAACAGGCATACTCTTTGTCAAAGCACTGGTGGAGAGCAAGTTGAACCGGAAGTCTGAAATATAAAGAACTCCTTTAAGAATGATGTGAGAGTTTAAGGGAACATCACCAGTAGATTGAACAGGGGACGGGAATTATTAGGTAAAGTCACAAACATATCAGAAACATCAACCAAAGATGTGAAAGAATCCCGAGAAAAAACACACATGTGCAGAAGCCCCTGAATCAATAACCCACTATGTTCGTGAATGAAGAGATGATAAAGCTGAATAACAAATACTTGCAACATATGTAGAAGAAGGATTTGCATCCGAAACTTGTTGAGCCTTAGACAAATGACTTGTAATAGACTCAGTAAACTCTGACACTGATCAGTAGAAAGGTTCGGCAAAGAATCAGATGAATGCTAACATAATTTAGGTTTTCTGTAGAAGTAGTCTTAGAAGTCTCAGTGGACTTTCCAGCAGATTGAAGGAATAGAAATGTTGCGATGAGCAGACTCTTGTGCCACAAATGCAAAAGCACGATTAATAGAAGGCCCCGGTTCCATAAGAAGAAATTGAGCCCTAATTTGGCTGAAGGAATCATTTAATCCCATAAGGAAACACATGACATATTCAGTCTGGAAATACTCAACCAGAGATGTAACACTACCACAGTTACAACCACTGCAAGTACATATAGGACGATATGAAGCGAGTTCATTCCACAGAGTCTTCAATTGAGTGAATAAGAAGTAACAAATTGTTGATCTTGAACAAGATTAGACACATCGCGCCGCAATTGAAAAAATCTTGGTCGATTTTACCGCTGAAACCGTTCCTGAAGATCAAGCCATATCTCCCTAGCGGAATCGAAGAACAACACACTTGCAAAAATCTCTTTGGACAGAGAATTAAGAATCCACGAAATTGTGGAATTGTACCATCAACAAATCCAATTTTGTTTTTGACGGTGAGTGCTATGATCATAGATCGGCTCTAAGACGTGTAATTCTCATCAGTGAGAACATCCGAAACAAGCACCAAATTCGTATTATCCGAGTTGACAAAGATGGAGGATCACCTCCCAATGGAAATTCAAGAGTAGACCTCTTGGTCAGAGATAGGTGCCTTAACCATTTGAGCTATGTTTGGTTTGGCAGACATTGAATTGAATTAATATGAAAAATGAAAGAGATTGAATTGAATTAATATGAAAAATGAAAGAGAAGAATCTGCATATAACTGAAGGCAACACACAATACATTGACAAAAAAAAGTGCAAGTAATTTAGTAACAATGCAAAATGGGGCAGTACACTCTCATTTCATTTTGGAAAAAAAAATGAATAATATATTCTATAGGCCCATAAGGGATGCATGCTAGTGAAAAATTATTCATCATAGTTGTCATAATATATAGTCTGCCCTCTAGTACAGTACACTCTCATTTCATTAAAATTTATTTCCTCTTAATAATCATTAGATACAAATTTAAAATACAATTTTCAAATTCTCCACCATACATCTTGTTGGATGCGAAGCCTGGCCTGCCACGTGTCATGATCCAAAAGGTGAGTTAGATGAACACGCGGACGAAATATAGAAAGTGGCTCCAAAGCACTCAGGTCGGCAGACAAGGTAGGACCTAAAGCACCGACCCGACCTGAGACAAAGTCCGTAACAATGTCTCTTCCGTACCCGACAACACGCCGCGATTTCAGGGTGTGTCAGAATTCCTATCGGGCCCAGTTTCTATAAATAGAAACCCTTGCCTTAAATGTAAGGTACGCAATCCTAAGTAGACTCGGCAAGTTAGCTCGGACCAGAACTAACTTGCTCATCCGAGTGCTAACTTTGTTTAGCAGGTCTTAAGAGTGTTCAGGGAAGGTGCGGGACCGTTGGCCGTAGTTCGTCCTGAGCGTACCGATCTAAGTTGTATCCGAGCTCATCAATTTCAGGCTCAAACATCTGGCGTCGTCTGTGGGGACGACACATCTAGAAGTCAGTCTCACCTTTTGCAATTTGAGCCAATGGCCCAAACCCGCTCCCAACAGTCACGATCTCAACTTTTACCGATCCGCTCTCCGATAAGGGATGCTGCCACTTCTCGTGCCCAACCTCGGCTCACATACTCTTAGGTGGCCGGAACTCCCATCATCAAACAACGACCCCAGGCAGGGGTGGTCAAGGAGAATGGAGGTCCGCCGGCCACATCCGATCCAGTAGCAGTCCGGGATTTCCACCTCGCCTCGGATCGGTTTCCGCCACTACAACCTCAGAGGAACAAAAGTTGCCGCCTCGTGCACCTCGCCTCCGCGGTTGGGGAAACACGGTGCGCGCTCCGGGGCAAGTGCTGATGCAGGCGTGGACCCTGTCATGGTAGCCAACGTGATCGCCGAGCTCACGGAAGTCAAGGCGAGGCTCAAGGCGGTCGAGAGAGACAGCGAGACGTCTGGCTCTTCCGTCTCCAGGGATCCCATTCGAGGAAAGGGACCGATGCATACGACCCGAAGAACGGAGTATCAGTTCCGACCTCGCAGGGAGGCCCGAGCTGGAGCGCCCTCGCGAAAGCCACAACGGGTGAGGACAGGCAGTGCCCTGGGAGCACAGGTACGTGACCACCCTCAACAGGACAATCGGGTCGAGGACCGACACCCGAGGGTCCGACCAATTCAGACTCCCCCGGCATCTTTCGATAGCTACAACACCCATCAGGGTCGAGGTGAGGAGACGCCGAGGCGACGAGTAGTGGCACCCGGAGTTCGGGAGTATCTGGTTGACGATGAGAAGGAAAGCCCAGAGGTCGACGATTGAGAGAGGTCCTCCCACGCTGACCATTAGTTTCGGTCTGAAGTAGACCTCCTACGGGATCAGTTTCAGAGGGAGATAGAAGATCTCAAGCGGCAGTGCAGGCCTGTAGACCCGCATCGCGTAGCCGAGCAAGAGGAACCGCCTTTCTCCCAAGCGATCCTGGACGCACCTATCCCACCGAGGTTCAAGGCTCCAGTCATGAGTTCTTACGACGGGTCTGGAGATCTGATCTCCTCCGTGGAGGTGTTCGAGGGGAAGATGGATTTCCTGGCCGCGAGCGACGCTATGAAGTGCCGAGCATTTCAAATAGCCTTGGAAGGCTCAGCAAGATTGTGGTACCGACAGTTGAAGCCCCGATCCATTTGACAGTTATCAACAGCTGAGAAGGTTGTTCATCAACAAATTCTAAGCTCGGCAGTTGTTGAAGTTGCCGCCCTCTCACCACGGGACAGTGAAGCAACGAGACATCGAGTCTCTGACGGAGTACATCGCTCGGTTCATGGACGAGCATGTCAAAGTGGTAAGTTGCACCGATGACATTGCCATGATGTACTTCACCACGGGTTTGAACGACAGGAACTTGACGATAGAGTTCGGAAGCCAACCGCCGGCCTCCCTGAACGAGATGCTCGCTAGAGCTCGGAAGCCAACCGCCGGCCTCCCTGAACGAAATGCTCGCTAGAGCTGGCCAGTACATTGATGGCTTGGAGTTATGGAAAGCCAATGGGGCCCGACGGAGCAACCGCGGTAAAGATCGGGATCGAAAGTCCCCTCCTCCCAAGAAGCAGCGCAGCAATGGTTGGGGCTCATCTCGGTGGGCCGATGACAACCAGAGTAGAGGCCGTCGAGACGAGAAAGCCTCTTCAGACCGTCGAGGGCCAAAGATCGACAAGTTCACTCCACTGAACGCCTCAATCGCGGAAACGAGACAAACGACTCTACTGCCGATTCCACAAGGATCATGGCCACGACACTTCACGCTGTTTCCACTTGAAGGAGCAGGTCAAGGATCTGATCCGGAGGGGTTATCTGAAAAAATACGTCGGCAGGCGTGAAAGGGCAGAGCCAGAGGGGTCGGCTCGGGACAAGAAGCAAGAGAAGTCTCCACCGCCGAGATGGAAGGAAGATCGTCCCGCCGTTATAAATACCATCCATGGGGGCCCGAGTGGGGGACAGTCAGGGCAGAAGAGGAAAGCTCTGGCTCGGGAAGCAACACACGAGGTCTGTACCTCGTACCCCAAGGAGCCTGTGATACCGATCCTGTTCGACGACCAAGATAGCGAGGGAGTACACATGCCCCATAACGACGCCCTAGTGATCGCCCCACTCATAGATCACGTAAAGGTGAGAAGAGTCCTTGTCGACGGAGGAGCGTCGGCCAATATCTTATCATTCTCGACCTACACGGCCCTAGGGTGGGAGAGGAAGCATTTGATGCTCAACCCGACGCCTTTGGTCGATTTTGCAAGGGAGTCAGTCATCGCGGAAGAATGTGTCTCGCTCCCTGTTACTCTCGGCGAGGGAGGTCAACAAGTAACTAGGGTTGCAAAATTTGTTGTGATAGATCAGAGCTCTGCATACAACGCCATAATTGGTCGGCCCTTGATTCACGATCTCAGAGCAGTTCCATCCACTTATCACCAGGTCTTTAAGTACCCCACCTCGGCCGGAATTGCAATAGTCCAAGGTGAGCAAAGAACGTCCAGAGAATGCTACGTCGCCGCGATGAAGGGAACAACCACTTGTCCGGCGGTCACGAGCGCGTTCGAGCCATGTGACGAGGAACCAGAGCTGAGCCGCGGAACCCCAACTGAAGAGCTAGAACTTGTCCCCCTGCTGGGACCAGAAAAGCAGGTCAGCGTCGGCAGCAGACTGGGGGCCGAAGTAAAAGAAGAGCTCGTCAGTTTTTTAAAGGCAAATGCTGACGTGTTCGCATGGTCTCACGACGACATGCCGGGCATAGACCCGAGTATAATGGTGCATAAGCTTAATGTAGATCCTAGCTATAGGCCTGTGAGGCAAAAGCGTCGGCCTGTCGACACCGAACGAAGTAATGTAATTTGTAAAGAAGTTGAGCAATTTGCTACGAGCTAAATTCATAAGAGAAGTTCATTACCCCGCATGGTTGTCTAATTTTCGAAGACGCTACAAACACATCAATAAAAGTTGTTGATCAAGCTGACACTTCAACAATAGTTGTTGATGAAGCTAGTACATCACGTAAATCACATCCACCTCTAGGGCGCCTCGACGTAGTGGGAGGATTGTGTCACAACCTGACCATTAGTGGGTTTAACTGAAACTCAAGTTGTCATACCCGATGAGGCGTTGAGGATCCATTGACTTACAAGCAAGCAATGGAAGATCCCAACAATGGCAAATGAGTCAAAGCCATGGACCTAGAAAAGGATTTCATTAAAATCCAGGTATTGACTTTACTGAAACATTCAGTCCAGTAGTGAAATCCTCAACAATTAGAATTGTTCTGACATTAGCTGCAAGTATTGATTGGTGTGTGAGGCAATTAGATGTAAACAATGATTTCCTAAATAGAAATCTAGAAGAAGTTGTCTATAGTTCAACCAGATGGGTTTATAGATCAGCAGAAGTCTAACCATGTTTGCAAACTAAATAAGGCATTATATGGGTTGAAACAAGCTCCCAGTGCTTGGTATGATAGGCTGAAAAGTGTATTGCTCAGTTGGGGTTTTGAGAATTCAAAAGCTGACAACTCATTGTTTATTTATGTTATAGCAAATGTCAAAGTATATGTAACGCCCCAAAACTACCCACATACTTCTAGGTCACGTTAACTACCCAACTGTCTAAACTTAACCCCAAACACGAGATGTCAACTCCCTGTGAAATAATTATATAAAATCAAGCTTCACCTCTCATCAATTTAACAATGAATCAACTTTATAGAATATCAATAGCTGTGGATTACTTCACCAAGTGGGTGGAAGCGGAACCTCTGGCGTCTATTACCGAGGAGAAAGTTGTTGGTTTTGTATGGAAGAGCATAATATGCCGATTTGGTATACCGAGCGCCATTATTACCGACAATGGAAAGCAGTTTGACGGTGCCCAGTTTAATCAATTCTGTCAACAGCTCGGCATACGTCACCTCAGCTCGTCGCCTGCCCATCCACAGTCTAATGGGCAAGTTAAAGCTATCAACAAGATCACCAAGCGTGGTCTGAAGACGATGCTGGAATCTCTGAAAGGTCGGTGGGCAGAAGAGTTACCAGAGGTATTGTGGTCTTACCGAACTACACCCTGCCGATCTACTGGTGAGACACCATACGGCCTAGCCTTCGGGTCAGAGGCTGTCGTCCCTGCGGAAGTTGGCATGCCAACGCCCCGAGTTGAGAATTTCGACGAGCAAGCCAACAGTGAAGCTCTACTCGTGAATCTTGACCTCCTCGAGGAGAAAAGATCTCACTCCCAGCTCCGGCTAACAGAATATCAGAATCGTATGGTTCGGTACTACAACGCTAGAATAAAAGTCAGAACGTTCAAGCCGGCGACCTCGTCCTCAAGAAGGTAATGCAGCATGTCGGAGCACTTGAGCCGAACTGGGAAGGTCCGTACGGAGTCTTAAAAATACTCCGACCTGGAGCGTATCTGCTGTCCGACCTCAACGGGAGACAACTCCCCCAACACCGAACATTTGCGAGTTTATTATCAATGAGATGTGTACAATCCGACATGTAAAATTTTGTTCATTAATGAAAGCCGATCTCCAATGACTTGTGCAAAATTTGACTTTATTCGTTAGAGTTGTTACTACTACCGAGCTACGTCAAATGGGGGCCAAGGAAGACTACGTGGTATGACCTATGCTAAACGACCTACGATAAGTTATATTTTTACAAGCATGCGAAGCAATGGTCAGCTCGTAGGAACCTCGTTATCCCAAATACACGCCGCCGAGCTGAATTGTTCGGCTCGTAAGCCGTTGTGTAGGTTTGAGAAGCTCAGATAACGAGACCAAAATTAAAATTGAAATTTTAATATTTCTCTAAGTGTAGGGACCTCAGAGAGAACGACTCAAGTCTGAGCTAAGTTTGTTTTCATTAAAATTGAAAGTTTGATGAAGAGCCGAGGTATATATGCCTCGGCTCGGTACAGCGATATGATTCAAAAAATAAGTAATAATAAAAGCAAAATAGTCATAATAAAGGGAAGAAGCAACAGAAGAGGGAGATGATCTACTCCTGAGAAGCGTCGGCAGGCTTGCTGGGCCCTACTTCAGCACCAGCAGCCTCGGCCCCTTTGCTGGCCTCGGCAGGGCGGTCCACCCAGATGGACTCGTATTCTTGCTCGACAGCGGCGATGGCATCCTCCGAGCAAGTGGTGTCGAGCCTGTTGATGGCATAGTAGAAGCCCTTGTTTGCCATGTCGCGAGCTAGGCCGTCGAACTCGGGGAATTCTTTGATTTTCTTCTCCAAGTAGGCCCAGTTCGCCAGATTCCTGCCAAGTCTCATTCCAGCCCTTCTCTGCAGTCTCGGCTCGACCTCGAGCGTTCTTCAGGTCAGTACGAGCTTGGGCTATTAGGGCTTGCGACCTGTCGGCCTCAGCTTCCTTCTCAGCTCGAGCCTGAATAACCTCGGCCTCGAGCTCGGCGATCCGCCGCTCGTAGGAGGCATTTGTCTCCTCCTCCTTCAAGTCGCGCCCTCCGAGCTCCAAGCTCATCATTGAGGCCGAGAGGCAGGCATGATAGTGCAGCTGCAAAAGTTCGAGGTTAGATCAAAAGAGATAAAGGAAAAGAAGAAAGGTAGAGTTGGCCCGAGCTTACCTCTGCAGCAAGAGCTATGGTCTTTCTCACCGCCTCCACAGGGTCCTCGGGCGCCTGAACAGCTCGCTCCACGCGGCGGGAGTTGGAGGATCTCACCTTCGTTGCTGCCTTGTGGATGCTGAGGCGAGAGAAGGCGAGCTTGAATGGCAATGGAAGCTCGTCGCACTGCCGCCGACCTAATTGAGACCCGTCCTCCGAGTCGACCATGATGGGGGGAGGCGGAGATTTGGAGTTGACCTCCTCGGAGAGGAGTGCCTCCCTCACTCTTTTCCTTCGCTGCAGTGGAGTAGCCGACTCCTCGCCACCGACGATGGTCTGTAGAGGCTGAACCTGAAGGGCTTGGAGTTTGGCCAAGTTCGCCATCTCGGGGGCCGGGACATCGGCACTGCTCGTACGATGACGAGCCTGAGGAGGCGCTGGCGGAGCAGACGGAACCGAAGCTCGCTGGCGCTTCGTGCTGCTGAGTGCGAGGAATTTTGAGGCCATCTCTGAAAAGGGACGAGGTTAGTAAACTAACGAGCGAAAATGTGACGAGATTAGTAGCGAACGAGCTAAAAGTGTTGGGGAGGAAGTTACCTTCAGGGGCTTTCCGCTTCTGCGAGCTACGTTGACGAGGTTTGGGAAGTTTCTTGAGCTCGTCTGGTTGGTTGTGAGGACTGAGGCCACAAGAGAAGAGGTGGGAATTCGAGACAAGTGCTTCGCCCCACAGCGCGTGCTTCAACTTCCGACCTTGGGCTCGCCTGATTATCTACCAAGACTTGTCATTGATCCTCGGAACAGGGGATGGCAGGGCTTCAAAACAAGATTACTTTAGGAACGAAAGCACAGAGATTAAGACAAAAATAAAAAAACCCCTAGTTCGTACCTAAGACACTCACCTACGTCTCCGAACTCTACCGGGACTTGGCAGGTCGCCTCACCCCCTCCGTCCTTCAGAAGCCACTCGCCAGAGACGAGGAACCAACACTTCTTCCAATTTTTATTAAAGGAGGGGTTCCTAATCAGCTGACCTACGTTCCGCCGAGCTGAGAGGTAGTACCGACCCTCTCCCTCGTTGGAGGCTTTGACAGCGTGGGTTGCTAAGAGTTGATCTACCGTGAGCCTGTCCTCATCCTCGTCTCAGAGGACCCACCACAGAACGTAGGCTCCGAGCACGGTAGACCAACCGTTGGGGGAGAGCTGAGCTGGGGCGAGGTTGACTGCACTAAGAAACCTTTGTATGAAAAGGTGGAGTGGAACTCTGACCCCTCTATGGAACATCTGGGGGTAGAAACTGACGAAGCCCGGAGGAGGGTCGTCGAGGTGTTCCCCGATGTTGGGCACCCAAGCTCTATAGAGTTGGGGATTGAGTAAGTCTTGCGGAGCTCGGCTAACCTACCTACCGAGCAGGTCGAGGGGGGAAGCTCAACTACTAGACCGAGGTCAGGTTTCCCGAGGTGGAGGCTATATTGAGGTTTCCCGATCTATCCTCGACATAGGGGTTCCCTGAGGTAGAAGCTAAGGTCGGATCCCCTAAGGCGTCACCTGAACTAGAGGAACCCGGACGACCCAGATGACGACTCACTAGACGAGCTACCCATCGTCAAATCTAAAGAAAGAATCTAGAGAACCACCTAAAGAAAGAAGGAGAGAGAGTACCTGACTTGGAAACGGCCGAGGTATACGAAAACTCAAAAGTAAGAAGTGAAAAGTGAAAGACTTTCGCCTTTTATAGAATAGCTCGGAAGCGCGAGAGCCGTCCAATCGAGGAAGGATCAACGGACAGGATTCATCCACGCCAAGCTGTCCCCATGACGACGTTTGGGTTCTCGAAGCAGAAGCTAGGGCTGACGACATCCATGACGTCATGCATGAACGTGTGGAGTCGACCCATCTTCAGTTAACTAGGAGGACTTCGCCGAGCCGACCTCCACCCCGTCGAAGTGGGGGCCAATGTTGGATGCGAATCCCGGCCTGCCACGTGTCATGATCCAAAAGGTGAGTTAGATGAACACGCGGACGAAATATAGAAAGTGGCTCCAAAGCACTCAGGTCGGCAGACAAGGTAGGACCTAAAGCGCCGACCCGACCTGAGACAAAGTCCGTAACAATGTCTCTTCCGTACCCGACAACACGCCGCGATTTTAGGGTGTGTCAGAATTCCTGTCGGGCCCAGTTTCTATAAATAGAAACCCTTGCCTTAAATGCAAGGTATGCAATCCTAAGTAGACTCGGCAAGTTAGCTCGGACCAGAACTAACTTGCTCATCGGAGTGCTAACTTTGTTTTGCAGGTCTCAAGAGTGTTCAGGGAAGGTGCGTGACCGTTGGCCGTAGTTCGTCCTGAGCGTACCGATCTAAGTCGTATCCGAGCTCATCAATTTCAGGCTCAAACACATCTAAAAGTATAAATTTATTGTCAGTCATATCACATTGATCCAGTTACGCTCGAAATAATTTATCCATTGAAGTGAATTTCAAGAGAAATCTCTAGAAAAACAAAATTAAACGAAGGAGAATGAAAATGGGGAAAAAAGGAAAGATATAATTGAAATTATAGTAAGGAAAGATAGAATTGAAATTATAGTAAGGATCATGAGTTGGTCCGTTGGTATAAAGATCGAGGAAATTCAAAATAATTAAGGGAATTGGTTGAAATCCTACGAATATTCAACCACTTAGGATTTAATATGATTTAATACCTTCTGATTTTTTAAATTTAGAATATTATAAATAAATAATACTAATAAAAAAAACCTGAAATCCCAAAAGGAGATTAAATGAGATCGAACTTTTGATATGGTTCAAAACAGCTCGATCAGTGGAATCAAAATCCAATCATTTCATTTACAAAGCAATGTTTTGCCTTTTTAACCCCATTATTCTTACCTACGCTCAGGCTCCATCTTCACCACTCGTTTTCCTTCGTTAAGACTACCCCATTCATCTAGAGCTATGAATAAATGGGATATTATTTGTGACAAATGTTGCTTTTTTTCTCTCTCTCTTTTTTTGGTATTGGGAAATGAATGATTCTGTCCAAACTGGCTTGTTTCACATTGAAAGAAAGGAATATTAATTATTGAGATGATTTAATGGGCAATGTGGGCCGAATGTTTGAAAAACAAGTTAAAAAAAAAAAGAAAAAAAGAAAGAAAGAAAAGGAAGAAGAAAAGACGAGTTGAGTTATTCAAGTACCCTTTCTCTTTAGCAAGAGCTAATGGCGTACTTTGCTTCTCTCTCTCTCTCCTCAATCCCATCTGTTTCCTTTTCTCTACTTTAATATATTCTATAACTGGTAAAGGAGATTCTGAGATGATGCCAAATGACCCTCCCCAGTAATTTATTTTAGGTCCGTAGCAGAAGCTCCAACTGAGTCCAATTAAAACACATTGAATTTCCAATTTTCTCTCTATATATATATATATATATATATTTTTTTTTGTAGTAAAGGGGAAAATGCAATCAGAAGGGAAAAAAAAAAATAGAATAAGAAACGAAAGCATCAAAGGTGATTCTTCTTCATTCATCAATAATTGTTCTTTCACGGGGGACCCGCTCTGATGGGGGAGACTCTAAAATCTCAAAGGCAGGCCATAAGAAATCAAGTAATGAGAAACTATGGCCTCTGGAATCATATAGCTAGAGAGAAGTCAAAAGTGCACTAATATTATATAAAATATATGTTATGATTTTAAGCTCAAACAAGAGAACAGAAAATGAAAGATTAAGAAATTTGACACAGATTTAAGTGGTTCGGCCCAATAATGCCTACGTCCACCCTAGAAGATTGCACTATACTCACCTGATAAATTCCAAGTTACAACGAGCAGTACAGACCCACACATAAGCAAGATTTTAATTTCATCTTGCTCTAGTTCTCTCTGCAAATTTTCAGCTCTCTCTTTCTATTCCCCCATCCTCTGGATTCTTCATTATTTTAGCTAGGTGTAAGTTTAGAACCTTCAGGATAATAAGAATTTGCCACCTCACTCTAATACAACATGTGAGTTTGCCTAGTTACCCCTAACAACCAGTTGGACATTTTTACCACATTTATACTCTATGTGTATAGTGAATACATTTCCAAAGAGCTTTATAATTTCCAGCTCATTAGAAAATCACCACCCTGGAAAATATAAAGTGTAAACATGTGCAATCCTTCATATTCTACCGTTTGATTTCAGATCAGGGAACTTCAAAGGAGATCAACTTGACCCCTTCATTGCAATATTTGAATTTACTTGCTGTAACAGCTTTAGTAATCATATCAGCTAAGTTCTCGGATGTATAAACCTTCAGCACTCTAACTGAACCTTTCTCAACTATTTCTCTTGCAAAATGCAGCTTTACGTCATTGTTCTCTCATGAAACTGAGGATTCTTTGTCGAGTAAATAGCACTTTGGTTGTCACAATAAACTTTAACTGTATCTTGAACAAAAATAAGATCACTTGTCAAGTTTTGCAGCCACATGGATTCTTTTACAGCTTCTGTCACTGCCATAAACTCTGCCACTATCGTAGACAATGCGACAATTGTAGAGAAGCTTTCCAGCTGACCAAATCTCCTCCAATCATGAACACATAACCTATTAAGGACCTTCGTTTATCAAGGTCACCTGCAGAATCAGAGTCTACATAACCAATTATGCCTTTGGTTATGCTACCCAACTTATCAAACAGAAGACCTTTATCTTTTGTACCGTTCAAATACTTTAAGACCCATTCGACTGCCTTACAATGTGCTTTACCTGATTTACTCATATACCGACTCACTAAGCTTGCTACATAGGCTAGATCTGGTCTTGTGCATACCATAAGATACATTAAACAACCTCCAGCTTGAGAGTAAGGAACTTGTTTGAACTCGAAATTGGTGAGCTCGGTTACGACGTAGATCGGAACGTCCAGGACGAATTATGGCCAACTGCCCAGCGCCTCCTCCAAACGCTCTCGAGACCTGCAAAACAAGGTTAGCAGTCCGACGAGCAAGTCAGTTCTAGTCCGAACTAACTTCCCGAGTCTACTTAGGATTGCGTACCTTGCATTTAAGGGACAGGGCGTCTATTATAGAAGAAACTGGGACAGGATCTGAAAGCTTGCGCGTAAGGAAGATAATTGCAACAATGTAGTCTACGCGATGAGGCGCCGCCTATTGTATTGTCGAGTCAGCATTGTTACAGATTTTGTCTCAGCTCGGCTCGCCACTGTAGGCCCTACCCTGACTGCCGACCTGAGTATTTCGGAGTCAATTTCTATATTTCGTCCGTGTGTTCACCCGACTCACCTTTTCGATCATGACACGTGGCAGGCCAGGATTCGCATCCAACATTGGCCCCCACTTCGGCGGGGCGGGGGTCGGCTCGGCGAAGTAGTCCGAGCTAATCAGGAGATGGGTCAAATCCACGCGTTCATGTGTGACGTCATAGATGCGTCAGCCCTAGCTTCTGCTTCGAGAACCCAAACGTCGTCACGGGGATCGCCAGGCGTGGACAAATCCTGTCCGTTGGTCCTTCCCCAATCAGACAGCTCTCGTGCTTCCGGGCCGTCCTATAAAAGGCGGAAGTCTTTCACTTTTAACTTTTTACTTTTCGCTTTTGAGTATTCGTGTACCTCGGTCGTTCCCAAGTCAGGTACTCTCTCCCTCTTTCTTTAGGTAGTTCTTTTAAGTCTTCTCAGTCAGGTCTAGCGATGAGTAGCTCGTCTAGGGATTCGTCGTCTGGGTCGTCTAGTTCCTCTAGTTCAGACGACGTTTTAGGAGATCCGACCTTAGCTTCTACCTCAGGGAACCCTTACGTCGAGGATAGCTCGGCAAACCCCAATATAGCTTCTACCTCGGGAACCCCTAACCCTGGTCCGGCAGTCGAGCTTCCTCCTTCATCTTGCTCGGTAGGTAGGTTAGCCGAGCTCCGCAAAACTTACTCGATCCCCAACTCTATAGAGCTTAGGGTGCCCAACATCGGGGAACACCTCGACGACCCTCCTCCGGGCTTCGTCAGTTTCTACCCCCAGATGTTCTATAGGGGGGTCAGACTTCCACTCCACCCTTTCATACAGAGGTTCCTTAGCGCAGTCAACCTCGCCCCAGCTCAGCTCTCCCTTAACGGTTGGTCTACCGTGCTCGGAGCCTACGTTATGTGGTGAGTCCTACGGGACGAGGATGAGAATAGGCTCATGGTAGACCAGCTCTTAGCGACCCACACCGTCAAAGCCTCCAACGAGGGAGAGGGTCGGTACTACCTCTCAGCTCGGAGGAACGTGGGTCAGTTGATTAGGAACCCCTCCTCCAACAAGAACTGGAAGGAGCGTTGGTTCCTCGTCTCTGGCGAGTGGCTTCGGAGGGACGGAGCGGGTGAGCCGACTTGCCAAGTCCCAGTAGAGTTCGGTGATGTAGGTGAGTGTCTTAGGCGCGAGCTAGGGGTTTTTTTTTTGTCTTAACTTGAGTAACCTCGTTGCTGACGTTGTCTTGTTTTGTAGCTTTGCCATCCCCCGTCCCGAGGATTAGGAACAAGTCATGGGAGATCATCAAACGAGCCCAAGGGCGGAGGTTGAAGTACGCACTGTGGGGTAAAGCACTGGTCTCCAACTCCCACCTTTTCTCTTGCGGCCTCGGTCTTCACGACCACCTGGACGAGTTCAAGAAAGTTCCAAAACCTGGTCAGCGCAGCTCGCAAAAGAGGAAAGCTCCTGAAGGTAACTCTTTCTCGGCACCTCAGCTCATTCAATGGGGGACCTTCCAACTAACCTCGTCTTCTTTGCAGGGATGGCCTCTAAATTTCTCGCGCTCAGTAGCACGAAGCGGCAGCGGGCCTCGGCCTCGGCCACTCCATCGGCGCCTCCTCAAGTTCGTCGTCGCACGAGTAGTGCCGACGTTCCGGCTCCCGGACTGGAGAATTTGGCCAAGCTTCAGGCCCTCCAAGCTCAGCCCTTGCAGACTGTCGCTGGGGCGAGGGATCGGCTACCCCGCTGGTGAGGAAGAAGCGGGCGAGGGAAATGCTTCCCTTCGAAGAGGTCAACTCCAAATCTCCACCTCTTCCTATCGTGGTCGACTCGGAGGAAGGGTCTTCCAGCTCTCGTCGAGTGGAGCGAGCTGTCCGGGCGCCCGAGGACTCGGTGGAGGCGGTGAGGAAGACCATAGCTCTTGCTGCAGAGGTGAGCTCGCATCTACTCTTCCCTTCATCCTTTCCTTTATCTCTTTTGATCTAACCTCAAACTTTTACAGCTGCACTACCACGCCTGCCTCTCGGCGTCGATGATGAGCTTGAAGCTCGGAGGGCGGGACTTGAAGGAGGAGGAGATGAACTCCTACGAGCGGCGGATCGCCGAGCTAGAGGCCGCGGTCGACCTGGCTCGAGCTGAAAAGGAGGCCGAGGCTGACAGGTCGAAGGCCCTAATAGTTTAGGCTCGTAATGATCTCAAGAACGCCCGAGGACGAGCTGAGACTGCCGAGAAGGGGTAGAATGAGGCTCAGCAAAATCTGGCGAGCTGGGCCTACTTGGAGAAGAAGATAAAGGAATTCCCTGAATTCGACGGTCTAGCTCGCGACTTAGCGGACAGGGGCTTCTACTATGCCCTCAACAAGCTCGACACCTCTTGCCCAAAGGAGGCCATTGCCGCCGTCGAGCTGGAGTACGAGTCTATCTAGGCCGACCGCCCCACTGACGTCAATAAGGATGCCGAGGCTACTGAGGTCGCCGTGGTCGCTGATGCTGACGTTGGAACCAGCAGCCCTGCCGACCTTCCGCAAGAATAGCTTGTCCACTTCTTCTGTTGCTTCTCCTGCTTTACTATTTTTTTTTAAATTCAAACTGTGTACTGAGCCGAGGCATATATACCTCGGCTCTCCATCAAGCCTTTTTCCTTTTTAATGAAATGCAGTTTTATTTAGACCTGAGTTACTCTCTCCGAAGTACCAATACTTAGAGAAAATTTAATTTCAATCTCAGCTTTAGTTTAGCTTTAGCTTTGGTCTCGTCGCTTGAGTTTGTCAAATCTTAGTAAGTTCTTACCCACACAACGGCTTACGAGCCGAACAATTCAGCTCGGCGGTGTGTATTTGGGATAACCAGGTTCCTACGTGCTGACCATTGCTTCGCGAGTTTGTAAAAATATAACTTATTGTAGGCCGTTTAGCATAGGTCATACCACGTAGTCTTCCTTGGCCCCCATTTGACGTAGCTCGGTAGTAGCAACAACTCTAACGAATAAAGTCAAATTTTGTACAAGTCATTGGAGATCGAGTTTTATTGACGAATGAAATTTTACACGACGGATTACACACATCTCATTGATAATAAACTCGTAAATGCTCGGCATTCCAGGGGTGAGGGACTTGTCTCCCATTGAGGTCGGACAGTAGATACGCTCCAGGGCGGAGTATTTTCAACACTTTGTACGGACCTTCCCAGTTCGGCTGGAGTGCTCCGACATGCTGCGTAACCTTCTGAACGTTCTGACTTTTACTCTGGAGTTGTAGTACCGAGTCATACGGTTCTGTATTCTGCTAGCCTGAGCTGGGAGTGAGACCTTTTTTCCTCGAGGAGGTCAAGATTCACGAGTAGAGCTTGACTGTTGTTTTGCTCGTCGAAGTTCTCAACTCGGGACGTTGGCATGCCTCCGACCCGAAGGCTAGGCCGTATGGCGTCTCACAAGTAGATCGGCGGGGTGTAGCTCGGTAAGACCACAATACCTCTGGTAACTCTTCTGCCCACCGACCTTTCAGAGATTCCAGCCTCGTCTTCAGACCACGCTTGATGATCTTATTGATAGCTTCAACCTGCCCGTTAGATTGCGGATGGGCCGAAGACCAGTTGAGGTGGCGTATGCCGAGCTGTTGACAGAACTGATTAAACCGGGCACCGTCAAACTGCTTTCCATTGTCGGTAATGATGGAGCTCGGTATACCAAACCGACATATTATGCTCCTCCACAAAAAGTTGACGACCTTGCCCTCGGTAATAGACGCCAGAGGTTCCGCTTCCACCCACTTTGATAAGAAAACAATAGCCAATTGGATCTAAGAACCCTTATGGTTATGCAAACCCCTAGATCACAAATGCTAAAACCCCCAAATCAAGATGATGTCAACCCAAGGAAGAAGTTAGAACGGATTTACCTTGATGATCAATATCAAGAGTAGAGAAAACTTGTTTCTAAACTCAAGATTCAAACCACTCCACAAAATAGCTTGATCAAGGCTACTTGAATGATTCTAGCATGCAAATGTAACACTCAAGAATTGCAAAGAAAAACAAGCTCTAGGATTTTTGAAGCAAAATAGCAACTTCATTCAATCATCAAAATCTGTCTTTCAAAGGAAACAAACTAGGCTATTTATAGCCTCCAAAACAACCCTAAAAATAACCTAAAGGCATTTGAATGGTTGTAACTCCCAATTACATGATGGCCATAACATCCACTAGCTAAAATGTAACTTAAAACACATAAATGAAATGTTTAAAACTGAAAATATAATAAAAAGAGGTTTAAATCCGAGAATTGAAGTCTTGGTCACCCTTCAAAGTCTTTGTAACCTCCCAATTATAAATGAAGCTTCACTTAAAGTAGTTTGAAGTGTAGTTCCATTAATTGATGGATGACTTTCAATAAATGAAGCTTGAGATGGACATAAATTCACTTAATGCAACTTAAGTTTATTTAATGCAACTTGAGTTCCTTGAATTGAACTTGGCTTTATTGAATGCAACTTGAGTTAAACTCCACTTCAACTTCAGCTCCTTTAAATGAACTTAGAGTTCATTTAATGCAACGCCTCCCTTAAGCTCTACTTGGAAGATATTCACTTGAAAAGTTCCATCTCTCTCTTCATCATCCCTAGCCGAGCTCACCAAGTATTGAACATGAGAAAGTAAAGCTTGTTGTAGCTTCTTGGCTCTTGATCTCGTTATGGGTCCTTGAGGCATGATAATGGTGCTTCCTTGGTTCACATCACACTTGGTGAAGTAATCCACAGCTACGATGGCGAACTTCAACTGCCCGTTCCCCATTGGTAGTGGGCCGATCAAATCTATCCCCCACTGAGCAAAAGGCCAAGGGCTTGAGATCGGCGTTAGCATCTCCGGAGGCTGCTTCAAAATGCTCGCGAAGCGTTGGCATTTGTCACAAGTTCTGGCGAACTCCTTGGTGTCGCGTTCAATCGTCGGCCAATAATAGCCCTGGCGAACGACCTTGGCAACCATGGACCGAGCTCCTCCGTGGCTTCCGCAGACTCCTTCGTGAATCTCACGGATAACATACCTCGCCTCCTCTGGGTTGAGGCACCGCAGTAATGGTAGGGAATATCCCCTCTTGAAGAGCTTGCCTTCCTACATCAAGTAGTGAGCAGCCTGGCGTCAGAGGTTTCTGGCCTGGCTCGGATCAGTAGGGACGGAGCCACTGACCAGGAACCCTTAATCGGGTCCATCCATGTAGGTTGAGCTGACTGAATCTCCATTACCTCAGGCTGGTCGATGGACGACTCGACGAGTATTTCAACGGGAACCGTTCTTGGTAGGTCGGTCTCATATGCCGAGGCTAGGCAAGCCAGTGCGTCGGCATTGGAGTTTTCGGACCTTGGCACCTATCGAATCATATAGTCCTCAAACTGGGTGAGGAGCACTCGGGCTTTGGCCAAATACCTCTCCATACGAGCTTCCTTCACTTGGTACTCCTCGCTAACTTGATTAACGATCAGCTGGGAATCGCTGAGAATCAAGAGTCGCCTGACGCCCATCCCTCCGGCGACCTTCAGTTCATTTATGAATGCCTCGTACTCGGCTTCGTTGTTGGAAGCTCGGAAGCTGAACCGGAGTGCGTACTCGAACCGAAGACCACCGGGGCTGAGGAGCAGCATGCATGCCCCACAACCTTTCTCATTGGACGAACCATCCACGTAGAGTGTCCACTGATCACGGACATCGCCCCCTTGCCTGGGTGGGGGTCAGCTCGGCAACAAAGTCTGCAGCTGCCTGACCTTTCAGCGCTATTCTCGGCTCGAAGGCGATGTCATGCTCACTGAGCTCTAGTGCCCACTTCATCAGTCGACCCGACGTTTCGGGCTTGTAGAAAATCTGCCTCAAGGGGAAGTTTGTCAGAACGATTATCTTGTGCGCTTGGAAGTATGGTTGTAGGCGTCGCGCCGAGGTTACCAAGGCTAGGGCCAGCTTCTCAACGCAGGGGTAACGAGCCTCGGCCTCGGTGAACGATTTGCTTGTGTAGTAAACAGGGCTCTGCCGTCCTTCTGCCTCCCTGATAAGTACTGAGCTCACTGCATTTTCCGACACTGCTAGGTACAGGTAGAGTACATCGCCAGGCAGCGGCTTTGACAACAAGGGAGCCGAGCTGAGGTACTGCTTCAACTGCCGAAGTGCAGCTTCGCAATCGTCGGTCCATTCGAACCGACCCTTTTTCCTTAGTGTTTGGAAGAAAGGGTGGCACTTATAAGTGGAGCGAGATACAAAGCGATTCAAGGCTGCCAGTCGACCATTCAACCTCTGTAGCTGCTTAATATTCCTCGGTGCCTCCATCTCGAGGACTGCTCTTATCTTGTCCAGATTTGCTTCAATTCCGCGTTCGTGGACCATGAATCTGAGGAACTTTCCTGACGAGACCCCAAAGGCGCACTTGCTCGGGTTGAGTTTCATTTGATACTTCCGAAGCACGCTGAAGGCCTCTGCCAGGTCGGCTAAATGGGAGCTCGTCTGCTTACTTTTTACCAACATGTCGTCTACATATACCTCCATGTTGCGTCCGGCGAACATCATGTTGACCATTCGCTGATAGGTCGCTCCTGCATTTTTCAGACCGAAAGGCATGACGTTGTAGCAATACAGCCCTTGATCGGTAACAAAGGCGGTATGCTCTTGGTCGGGCGCATGCATCATAATCTGATTGTACCCGGAGTAGGCATCCATGAAGAAGAGGAGTTCAATTCCACCCTCTCCTGTGGAAACCTTCAAAACTTTCCCCAACTTCCTTTCTCAAACTGACTTTCACTCTTCTAACATGCTAGCTTGCTACACCTTTCTTAACAGCTATGGGCTACTAGTCATTCCGAACACGGTAGCTCTTTCGAAATTTTATTTTTTTATTATTATTAATTTTATTTTTTTGAATTAGAGCTGAATTATAGGGCCAACAATTTTTCATAGTTTTACAAAAGATTGTAACTACAAAGGGGATTTCAATAATGAATGTTACAATAAAATGAAAGTCCCTTACCCCCAAACATAAAATAAAGCATTGTCCTCAATGCTTAATGAAGGACTTTCAAGAAATAAGGACAAAGGCTCCCCCAAACTTAGAGTGAAGATAGGATAGATGAAAATGGTATATGAAATACTTCCTATTTGAAGTGGTTCTAAAGGGGTGAATGTTTGCTAATTTTTTTAAGGACATTAGCTTGTTGGCGAGGAATATACAGCTCTTGAAATTTGGGTAGGGGTTAAATTTCTAGGGCTGGCAGGGGATACTAGTAGAGTGAAGCTATCATTTGCTATTTAAAAACACCTTAGTAAAAGGGCAAGAATGAACTTCTCTCTAACCAGTTGTCTCCAATAATAGGCTTCCAGAATTTTGTCTACAGGCCAGTCATCAGGGCAATAGATTGGACTCAGCATGCATTATCAGACTATTCTACATTGAACTTCTCATTCTCAACCTTGCTTTTCTTTTCATTTCATTGAATTATACTGGGTGCAACTAAGACACAAAAGCAAACTATCTTAGAAATTGAAAAACATAACAGATATTAGAAATTAAACAGTAATATAAAATATGCAAGCAAATATAAGAAAGACAGCGAGTAAATCAGCATGAAAAAATAAAATGTCAAGCAAGGGAAATCAACTCGCTCAGTCAATCTTCTTTCGACTCTTCATTCATTCTAGGTTGTTTTGAAAACGATTCTTCAGCATTCTTCCCACTGCTTTTCACAGAATTCAAAATTCCACAGCTTGCTTTTCATTCTTCCTAAAACAAAAATTGCTGAAATTACTAATATACTAAAATTCATTACCAATTAAATAACAAATAACACAACAACATAAAACTTGAAACATTACAAACTATTAGGAGAGTAAAATTGGTTTCGAAATTAAAATACTTCCCATTTTATCACTCTTTTTGTAATTCTTTTTTTTCTTCTTGCAAGCTCTTATTAACATGGAAAGATCCTCTTGGCTTGACCTACTCCATGGAGATAAAACTGTTGTGGCAGTATTTTAAAATCCGACTTAGATCCTTTCTTCTTTGATGGTTTCGTGACTTTAAACTTTCTTCTCTCAAGCTCCAACAACTTCATTTCATTCTCTTTGTCACTTCCCAAGTATATTACTACATCAGAATTTTCTTCCTCAACAGCATGTCGTTTAAAGTTGGCTTCAGTCAGTTGCTCCAACAAATCCTTCTTCTGAAGCTCATTTGACAGTATATCATCCAAGATACATACCGCAAAGCACTCTTCTAACTCTGCATGATACTTAATTGCACCAAAAACAAAAAACGTTACCTCTTGATCATGCACCCGTATCGCTAGCTCACTTCTTTGGACATCTATCAATGCTCTTCTCCTTGCCAAAAATGGTCTTCCACCAATGGAAACTGGAATGGTGAAACTCCTTGGGTCCTTCATCTTTTGAGGAAGATTGCTAGTTAAGCTCGTGCTACATTTCTTGGTCAAACTCACCCAACCTTATTTTCTTAATCAAGATACCCTTAAAAAATTTTACATAGTTAAGCATCTGCTCAAAAGTCTCAACTAAGGGAATGTTAATGTGAAGCTGTTTTAGAACATCCAAGAACTTTTTGAACTAAGTATGTTGATTTTCTTATGTAATTTTTGTGTGTAAGGTGGAGGTGGTGGCTGGAATTCTTCTGTTTTTCTTTTGACTACTGGTTACTTTTGTTTTTCAATCTCTCTATTAACTGATGCTCCAACATCGTCTTTGTTTGGATCTCTAGTAGGTTGTTTTTCGGTAGCCTTTTGAATCTGGTTTTTCATCTGTAATCTCTGTGGGTAGGGAGGTGAAGTTTTGTACTCTATTGGGGCTCCTCTAGCCTCTGACGCTCTAGCATCACTCGTACCCATGTCTTTTCCAAATTAGTTCTTCTCTTTTGGAGCTTCTTCTACTAATGCTCCAGCATCGACTATCACACTATCAACATCAGACAAGTCTCTATCAACATCAGACAAGTCTCTGGTGTTTTTTTCATTTGCTGCTCCATCTCAACATCCCCTATTGTTAAGTCTGCCTAAATGATATAAGGGTGAGCTGAGGGTAACACTTTATCACTTCTCAATGTTATGGCCTTGCAATGCTCCTTTTCGTCCCTCTTTGGATGCTCAGTGTCACTTGGCAATGGCCACTGTGGTCTGTTTTTCAACGATGCTGCAATCTACCCCTTTGGACCTCTAAATTCCTTAATGATGATGCCTGACTCTGGATTAATGCAGCCTGATTTTGGATCGTGATTGTTTGGTTCGGGATGGTGGCATCATTCTTTGCCATATACTCTCTTATTATGTTCTCCATCGAGTTAGAGGAACTTGTTACTGGTTCTATCCTTTGTTGTTGCTTTGGTCCCAAAAAACCAGGTGGGGAATTTTCTTTTTGCTGAAAATGATTCATATTTTGTTGTACTTGATTTCCTAGAATTCCTCCCCAACTTAAATTAGGATGTTGCCTCCACCCTAGATTATAAGTATTATCATAGGGGTGGTTTCTGTTTTCATTAGGATTACCTAAATAGAAAACCGAGGTCGGGTTTCTTGGACAACAATTAAAATGATGCTCACCCTCATAGTAAGAGCATGAACTAGCATGTACAGTGTCAGCAGGTAATGCTCCAGCAACAATAATATTCTTCACCATGTTAGTCAAATTGGAAATATGGGCAGTAAGTGATGTTAGTACATCTTTCTCATGTATTTCTTTCAAGTTCTTTCCAGTTGCACCTCTTGAATCTGACCATTGATGATTGTGGGAAGAAATTGTCTCAAGAATATCAAATGCCTCATTGTATGATTTTGCTAATAAAGCCCCATTTGTCAATGCATCTACTACCAATCTTGTAGCCTCATTAAGCCCAATGTGAAATGTCTCAATCTGGATACACCTTGGCAGACCATGGTGTGGGCACCTTCTTAGCAGCTCTTTGAACCCCTCCCAAGATTCACTCACAAATTATCCTTGCCTCTATAGAAAATTATTGATTTCTCCTCTATACTTCGCGTTCTTACTTGAAGGAAAATACTTCATCAAGAATTTTCCAACAAGATCGTTCCGTGAAGTAATAGATTCAGCTGGCAAAGAGTTCAACCAATTTCTCGCTTCATCCCTGAACGAATAAGGAAACAATTTCAACCTCAGTGCTTCCTTGGACACCCCTTGCAATTTAAAAGAATCGCTCACTTCCAAGAAGTGCGTCAAGTGCAGATGGGGGTCTTCATATGCATTTCCATAGAACTGACCTATTGTTTGGAGCATTTGGAACATTACATGCATTAATTCAAAACTTTCTGCTTTGATTTGTGGTTCTCCAATAACCGGATAGAAGCCATGAAATGCAGGAGCAATATATGCTCTAATTGCCCTTTCTCTGTCATCAGCCAATAGAGTGGCATTAAGAGGAGGAACGACTGCTAGTACAACCACCTCTACTCTATTAATTCCTTCAACTTCTGGATTGGGAACTACATGATTAGGATTTCTCGGTAGTTGATCCACAGGGCCAACCGCTACTTGTTGTCTACGTTCTGCTCTTCTTCTTTGATGGAAGATGTGTTCTATCTTGTTGTCAAGTAGATATTCGAATCCTTGTAGATCATGCATTCACATTCAAGATTCAACAAACAGTAGTTAAAAGAAATCTTTCTAGCACAGATTTTCTCAAGAAAAAAATATGAAGTGTACAGTTGAATCAATCTCCGGCAACAGCGCCAAAAACTTGTTGGTTACGGTTTCGAACCCTTTGTGCTAGTGTACACAAACGCTGTAGCAAGTGGTAAAAATATCATCTCCACAGTGATTGATAACTAAACACTTCAACAATTACGTAAGAAAATATACAAATTAACAAAATATGTTTTGAACAAGAAAAACTAAAGAAACTCGAACAAAATAGTGCATATAATGATTTGCTGAGTATAAACAAGTCAGAACCAAGCAAAACCAAATAGATTAAAGGAAAATATGCAAACAATAGGTTAATTACTGATATTTAAAGGGTAAGGGAGAAGAGTTTGTGTGACCTTTTCTAGGTTACTCTAACGATGCTGTAGCATTAACGATGTTTGATATACTGGCCAAACAGACACGAATTCTTCCTAGATTTCCAGATTTTCTGCTATTCATGTGTTTAGACAAACTTGACATCATATATACTCAGTTTGTAACCTTGCTAGGTGAGCCTTATTACTAAGTACCCACATTCTAAACTCAAGTAGATCTAGTACGAGTTGAAGCCAAACACATCCTATTACAATTTTCCAAGAGTTAATAAGAAAATATTTCAATATGTTGGCTAAGCATACTGAAAATAAAATGTAAAAAATGATGGGATGTGATTCCTGCAGCGGAACCGATGATCTTCGTTCATCAATTTTGAGAAACAAAACCAAATATACAAGAATGAAATACATGGGAAAACCTACGTTTGAAGAACTGTTCTTCAACGATTTCCCAACGAACACCACCAAATGGTCTTCCGTGCTATCCTCTGGGTATCGAGAATTGCTTGTGGGAGCAACAATTTGGAACGCAAGGGAATTTCTTTGAGAGAGAACTTGAGATAATCACAAGAGGAATGCTGGGTGTTCATTTTCTGTAAAACCAACTGCAAAAACAGCAACTTCCCACTCCCCTGTATTTTGCAAGGGAGCGTTTTATTATTAACAAAATAATATTATTAATTAATAACAATTAATATATATTAATATTTAATTAATTAATCTTATTAATTAATATTAATTAATTAATTATTTATCAAATTAATAATTAATTAGATATATATATTAACTAAATAAATAATTAACAGTTAATTATTTATTATAAAAATTGAAGCATATTCTAAAACATTTCTCTCATATAACCTATTACTTATGCACATTATTTTTAACATATAATTTTAATATGAATCATATTCATTTTCAAATATTCAAATAATTTCTCTCATAATATATAGTTTCAATTAGAATTAACTATATATTATAATGTATCAATATACATATAATCCCTTGAGTAATTTCAACATTTCAAAATTTTCCAAAAACTTGATCCTCGTGTTACTCGTTATGAGCTAGCAAGGGGACCTAATCGACCTACAGATCAGAAGCTCCAACAATACGAGATTAATTGGTCAAACTCATTGACCGAGTTAATCAACGTTCGTTAACTACGGGTCTCTCCACTAAAGACCCGCAGCTACACTCTTCTCACTGCATAATATTTCGTGTCTACGAATATACGACCATTAATGACATGTCAATCCTTCACAACTGCTCGTAACTCAAGTTGGGTCAAATTACCGTTTTACCCCTGAGTTACATCTTACTCCTTAAATACCACTCCTCCTCCAATGAACAACCCAGTTATGGTCCGACCAGTAACCGAAGTTGCTATTGGGCCAGTGAAAGGGTGGGGCCCCTTGTTCAAGTCCCGGAGTCATCATTTAAGAGAACACTCATTGATAAGAAACCCTTGAGAGTTGGATCTAAGAACCTTGTTAACGAACAAGACCCATAGAACACAATCCCAAAAACCCCGAAACCGATTAAGGAATCAACCCAAGAAAGTAAAAACCGGATTACCTTGATGATCAAATATCTCAAGGCAAGAAAACTCGCTCCTTGTTTGAGATCCGAATCACTCCACAAGCAAGATAGATCAAGTCTCACTTGAATGATCCTGAACATGCAAGCTATCACTAAATTGCAAAATACATTAGCTCTTGGCTAAAAGAAAGGCTCAAAGGCTCATTTCATTACATCTTCAAATCTATCCTTTCAAAGCTGACATGCATGGCTATATATAGCCTTCGAAATAGTCCTTAAAAGTAATATATGGGCATGTGAAGGGTTGGAACACTTAACTCCATCAATGCCATAAACAACCATTAACTAAATGTAACCTAAAAAGTAAATGGAAAGTCCTAAAACTTAAAATACTTAAAAATACACCATAAATACGAAAATAAATATTAAATCAGCAAACCAATAGTTTTGTAACCCTAAAGGATTAAATGAAGCCTCATTTAATGTAGCATGAACTTGAAATCCATAATTGATGCTTTTGTCTTGAATGAAGCTTGAGTTGACTTGTATTTGATTTCAATATGTTGGAGATTCATATCATTCTCCCCCTCTTGGAAAGGATTTGTCCTCGAATCTAAAGAATCTCCTTGTAAGGCAAATTTGAAGTCATGTGCATCCCATGGTCTTACTTTTCTTGGATCTCCCTTTACTTTGGAGTTTTGGTCATGGATGTATTTGGAAGTGTAGTTGAAACGATGTTTCTTATATAGCTCCCTTCTCTCGTACTTCACATGTGAACGGTATTGGCTCATTTGAGAAGCAACCCTTGGATCTTGCTTTTCAATAAGCATTTTAACTTCCAGCAAGAACTGAAAAGAAAAGCTTGTCACACTTGTAACCGAACTCTTTTCAACATCAATCTCCATTAGAAAGCAAGTCCTGTCATTTACAAGTTCTTGTATGTGTCGTTTTGAAAACAAAACGATGCTATCCTCACAAACTCTTGTAACCGAACTCTTTTCAACATCAATCTCCATACAATCCTCTATCATGTTTGTCACATACTCCTCACTTTTGTTACTCTTTGACTCAAGTTGACATGAATCAATAGAGATTTCCACACTTTCTTTGCTGGTTTCCACAACTTGTGTAAGGACCTCACAATTGGAAACTTCAACGTGGAGCGTAGGATGATCTTCCTCTTGTTGAATTGGTTGGTCATCCTTTTGAGGCATAGTACAATCTTCTTCTTTTTGAACGGATTGTGCGACATGCCTCTTCATGTATTCATCCCTCTTCATGTCATCATATCTCACTTTAAACTCTTGGCACAATTCATTGTGGGAATTTATGCATTTGCGAATCTCGGCCAATTCATTCGTATATGGATCTTCACTATAGTGGTTCTCACGACGTCGTCGTCCACGATGAGAAATTGATCTGTATGGATGTTGTCTTTGGTGATACATTGCTCTCAAAATTTAAAATGGAGAAGCCAGAATAGTTTGCAATCCAATAGATAGTAGCACACTTAGAACATAAACAAGCTAACTTGGCTTATGGAAAGAAAATAATAAAACAAACAAGATGACAAAATGAGATTAATTAAATACTGGAATAAATAGCAAAAGTGCAACCTTCCAAGTTAATGTCCACCAACGAGCACAATTAATTCATCAAAGTGTAACCAATGATATTAAATGGCTATTGGCTAGTTTTAAACACCAAATCAGAGATTAATTTGCTGAAATAACATCTAACATGGGGAACAAAATAAGAATGGAAGATAAACACATGAAGAACATGCTCACAGATTTTTATGACAGATTATGAAAATGAACATTTTTCACCATGAAGAAATCTGAATTGGTAAGAGTTGAAGCATACAAAGTTTTAGAGCAGAAAGAGATCTATAAAAACGTAGAAGGCAAAGAGATCAAAAGATGAACGGAAATATGACTTTTTTATGCTTTTTGACAGAATACGAAAAGTTTATGAAATTGAGATAACAAGAAAATCAAAGATATCTTGAACAAAAACGCAAAGAAAACATATATCCGATCTTGAGCCTAAAGCTCTGATACCAAAATGTTAAGAAACCCTTGAGAGTTGGATCTAAGAACCTTGCTAACAAACAAGACCCATAGAACTCAATCCCAAAAACTCCTAAAACGATTATGGAATCAACTCAAGGAAAGTAAAAATCGGATTACCTTGATGATCAAATATCTCAAGGCAAGAAAATTTGTTCCTTGTTTGAGATCCGAATCACTCCACAAGCAAGATAGATCAAGTCTCACTTGAATGATCCTAAACATGCAAGCTATCACTAGATTTCAAAGTACATTAGCTCTTGGCTAAAAGAAAGGCTCAAAGGCTCATTTCATTACATCTTCAAATCTATATTCTATCCTCTCTAAGCTGACATACATGGCTATATATAGACTTCAAAATAGTTCTTAAAAGTAACATATGGGCATGTGAAGGGTTGGAACACTTAACTCCATCAATGCCATAAACAACCATTAACTAAATGTAGCCTAAAAAGTAAATGGAAAGTCTTAAAACTTAAAATACTTAAAAATACACAATAAATCCGAAAATAAATATTAAATCAGCAAACCAAGAGTTTTGTAACCCTAAAGGATTAAATGATGCCTCATTTAATGTAGCATGAACTTGAAATCCATAATTGATGCTTTTGTCTTGAATGAAGCTTGAGTTGACTTGTATTTGATTTGAATATGTTGGAGATTCATATCAAATCACAAGATATGAAAGAAAACAAAGTTGTAGATAAGACAGAGATCTACAAACTCATAGAAGACAACAAGATGAAACGAATAATTGAAATGACACTTTTTTGTATTTTAGATACGTGGACATAATGTAACGAGATGAATAATAAGAACAAAAATTTGAAAACAAAGAACAAGAAGAGCAATACGAAAACGAAAAGATATATCCAATCTAGAGCCTAATGTTCTGATACCAAATGATAAGAAAACAATAGCCAATTGGATCTAAGAACCCTTATGGTTATGCAAACCCCTAGATCACAAATGCTAAAACCCCCAAATCGAGATGATGTCAACCCAAGGAAGAAGTTAGAACGGATTTACCTTGATGATCAATATCAAGAGTGGAGAAAACTTGTTTCTAAACTCAAGATTCGAATCACTCCAAAAGTTAGCTTGATCAAGTCTACTTGAATGATTCTAGCATGCAATTCTAAAACACAAAAAATGCAAAGGAAAAGCTCATGGCTCAATAAGCTTAAATTTCATTATCTCAAAACTCAAATCTCAAATCTGTTTTTCCAAGGGAACAAGCTAGGCTATTTATAGTCTCCAAAACAACCCTCAAGTAACCTAAAAAAGAATTGTAAAGGTTGTAACTCTGTACTACATCAATACCATAACCATCACTAACTCAAATGTAACTTAAAACACATAAATGAAATGTTTAAAACTGAAAATACAATTAAACATGCTTTAAATCCGAGAATGAAACTCCTCCACCATTAAACCAAGAAGTTGTAACCCTCCAAGAGTGAATGAACTGGATTTTGAACTACTTTGAAGTCTTGTTCATTTAATGCATCTTGAGTTCAACATAGACTTTCATTAATGCAACTTGAGTTTGTAGTAAATGAAGTTAGACTTGTTCTTGACTTCATTCAATGCAACTTGAGGTTGCCATAAATGACACTAGAGTGCATTTGATGCAACTCCAATTTGTTGTCAACTTGGACATAGGATTCTCCAGCAACTTCCTTTAAATCTTGAGGACTAAGACACTTTAGTTCATATCAGGCAGCGTCTCCTCGAACCAGCAGCGGCGACAGCAGACCCGCGCAACCTCTCGGCGATGGTGAACCCTTCCAATAACTGCGACAGTAGACCCACGCGATCCCTTACGTCGACCCAGCCCACCATGGCGGGGACGAGCGGCGACCCAGATCGGACAGATCGTGCAATCTTCCTTCCCCCGGCATATTCTCCCCTTCTAGCAGTGGCGGCTTGCGTTTCTTGTGTCCCATGACATCGCTCCTCCCTCCATAGTACAAGATCTGAGCACGGTTCCCTCCGACGATGCATTTGAGCAGTGGCAACGACAGATTTCAGCTTTGAGGCGGCGGTTCCGACGGTTCTGTATCGACGTTTTTGCTTCTCCAGTGACCTTCGGTCGTGGTTATTCCGACGACCACGAATAGCTCGGGTTTTGTGGCGTTTTCTTCTTTCCGGCTATATCTGACCCTTACCCACACCCAATGAAAGCTTGATTTGTGTTACCTACCCCATCCTGGCATCGGACCAGCAAGTTTGAGACTTTTCGAACTCAGTTTTGGAGTGTCGGAGTCCTTCGACATCGACCCAGTCTTAACCCAAGTGGATTCGGTGTGAGTTAGTGAGTAATGCCTCTCTTGAACCCACTTTTGGATTTCATTTAAATGTTTTTAGTTAGTTCCTAACCCAAGCTTGGTTGCCTTTGATTTAGGGAATCCTTCGGCGAGCTTAGTAGTGTGTTAGGGCCTTATTTGTAAGTAGTTCTTACTTGGGGGATGTTTGTTGCTTGAATATGTATGAATTGTTTGGTGCTTTCAGTGTCTTTATTATTTATTAATATGTAAGTTGATTGTGTCTTTGTGAATATTGGCTAATGCGTCCTCTGGGGCGAAGGTGGCTTGGTCTGAGGTATGTCTTCCTTAGGGAGGGGGGCTGGGTGTTCGCCACTTGGCCTCGTGGAATTGTGCTGCTATTATGAAGCTGCTCTGGCTTCTTCTCACGCGTGCTGGGTCGTTGTGGGTCGCTTGGGTGGAGGCTTATGCTCTACGGGGTTGTTGTATTTGGACTGTCCGGCCTTCGTCTCGGTTTTCCTGGTGTTGGCGGGATATTCTGGGTGTTCGGGATTCTCTCCGTCCTCTGGTGCGTACTGTTCTCGGGGATGGTCAGCTTTGTTTTGTGTGGCACGATTCCTGGTTGCCGGGGGTCCGATTCACTCGAGGTTTGGGGATAGGATCATCTATGATGCTGCTAGCTCTTCTATGGCTAAGGTTGCTGACTTTTTGCTTCCTGATGGTTCCTGGCAGTGGCCTCGTGTTTCGGTGGATCTTCTTATGCTTCTCCCGGAGGTGATGTCGGTGCGAGCCGTGGTTGGTCAGGAGGATAGCTTTGTTTGGACTCCCGCGGTGTCTGGCCTTTTTTCGGTCTCTAGTGCTTGGGGGATTCTTCGTCCTCGTCGTCCCCCAGTTCCTTATTTTTCCTTGTTATGGTTTGGTGGGAATATCTTTAAACATTCGTTTATTTCTTGGTTGGCAATTCGTGATCGCCTTTCTACGCGTGATCGTCTTTGCCAGTGGAATGCGTTGGTGCCTGCTACTTGTGTTTTTTGTGCTGGTTTGGAGTCTCGGGATCATCTGTTTTTTGCTTGCCCTTGTTGTAGAGCGGTTTGGGCTGGTATGATTTTGTGGGCAGGTTCGTCTCATCGGGTTTCCTATTGGTCTACAGAGCTTACTTGGATTTGTCATGTTAGTGCTGGGTCGTCTGTTCGGCGGCATGTGTGGCGGTTAGCTTGGACTTCGACTATCTCTCTCCTTTGGAGGGAGCTGAACCTTCGTATTCATGGTGGTCAGGGTCGCTCGTCGTCTGTGCTCCTTAGGGTCATTAAAGCTGAGGTGTATTTTCGTTGCACTACTTGGCCAAAGAGTTGTTGTAGGAGCTCTGAGCCCATGCTTGTCTCTGCTTGGGACTTATTTTCGTGATTTCGATTGTTCTCTTTACCTTTTGTTTTGTTGCCTTGATCTCAGGCTGTGAGATCCTCCTTATGCTTTTCTTGTTTTATATATTTTATTTACCTTTGCAAAAAAAAGAATATTGGCTAATGATTTTAGGTAGTTTGAATGAAATCATGTTGGTTCTGGTTGTTTATAACTGATTTGCTTTGCGTTGTTTGATTTGATGCTTGGAGGTATTTCTGAAAGCATTATGGATTATGAATGGTTTTATTGTTGTATGGTTGTGTTCATAAAAGCATACTGAAATAATGTGGGAGAAATCTGATATGAATCCATTTGTGACCAATTACATGTACCAAAGGAGCAATTACAAGAAGCAAGACAAGAAGATTCAAGAGGCTTTCACACTGCACTTTCAAAAGCTTGTCAATGCACAATAATCAACAAAGAGTTTTGAGCCCAAATTTGTTCATAATGTTACTTAAATGAGTCAAGAAGAGAATGGAGCAAAGATGGCACGAGAAAAGTTGTCTATTTTGAGAGATGGTAAGGAGGACAAAAAATGTGTGCATAATTGTGAGCAGGTGCCTTGGCAGATTGCACCCCTTGGGAGTTTGTGAAGTCAAAGCTTGTCAAATGTCATCCAAATGTGAAGCGCCTCCTACAGCACATAGATAAGACCATTTGAAGGGTGACTATGTTTTCTGATAAGCATTTAAGTGTCTAGAATGATGTGCAATCAAGTTTTAATTTGCATGTCTTATTTTCTACAATTTGCATTAACTAGTATTTTGAAAAACTTTTGGTGTTCTTATGTTGAACGACCATTTGACCTATTTAAAGGCTTGTAATGCTCTTGTTATGGGGAGAACTTAAGATTAAACATATTGAAATTCAAGAACTTTTGTTCCTTAACACTTTTGGTGTTGCTTCTTTCAAATCTTGCTTTAGGTTTGATGTTAACCGATTCATTGGATTAGTCTCGATCAAGCTAATTCTGGAGTGAGTCGCCTTAGGATCTAGGAGTGACCATCGTAGATTCTAAGTCCGATCTAAGAGTGATTCATCTTCTAACCTTACTCTTGGTTGGAATCATTCGGTAAGTTAGTCGTTTTTGTGAATGTTTGCAAGGATTCTAAAGGACCTCTAGGTTTGTAAACCCGAGCAACCTTGGCGCTTATCAAAATCTGTGGTGTTGCGCATTCATGTTGGACCTGTCATTTCATTTTTAGCTTACTGTTTTTGTTCTGGAAGCATGCTGGTTTTATTGTGAGTTGAGTGCTGCTTGGGTCATGGCCTAGAAAGTATGTAGTAGGAATCTGGTGAGGGTTTGGTCCTTAATGAAGTGAATGTGTTATGTTGTGTTCTGATTACTATGAAATTTTTAGAGTGTTGGATGCGTATATAGATATATGTCGGCCACGTCTCTTTTGTGAATTATCTGCGCTGTGGTGTGTAAAGCATGCTGAGTGTTAAGAGAAGGGTGTCCTCGTGATGTTGGATGGCCAAGTCTGAATGATAGTGACATAGGTTTTGTGTATAACGTATGTTCCATTGTTGTGAGATAATTTCTGCGTGGGTTATGGCTGAAAAGCATGTAGGTCCCTTGTGAGAGTTCCGGGATGTAATGAAGTAAATGGAGAACTAACAGGGCCAAAAAGGCTGGCATGTTACTAGTTGGGTACAGAGGCTCCAGGTGCAAAGGTCGGGGATCGATACCCAACTTGGTAGAGATAAGTGTCGAGGCTCCAGGTACAAAGGGCCGGGGGTCGGCATGGTGATTCTATTTTTGTTGAATTAGTATTGGGTCTTGATGTGGTGGCGGTCAAGGACCAATACGTTGAGTAGTCGTCAATACCTTGGGGATAAATGTCAAGGGTCGATGCACAGTTCAAGCCATGAGGATAAATGGCAAGGTCGAACGCGAAGCCTTTGTAGATGAATGTCGGGCCTTGGGGATAAATGGCAAGGGCCGAAACGATTCGAGGAGTGAGACTTGCAGGACTAACATAGTGTGATAGGTTAGGAGTTGCTGGGAGGCCAAGGACCAATACGTTGAGTAGAAGTTGAGGCCTTCAGGATAAATGTCAAGGTCCAACACCGAGCACCGTAGGGAAGTGTCTATGACTTGGCTATGTGAGGTCAAGGGTTGGTAAGACTCGAATGAGTTAGTTTTGGAGGAATCAAGAAAGTGAATGAGTGAGTTAAGATGTGAGGATGAGTTTGACATGTATGGTTCGGGTTTAGTTAAACTTATGCATAAACTGCTTATTTTAGTATGCTCCTTTTAATTTAAGGCTCGAAGTTAATGATAAGCATGATGTGTTGATTCTTTGATGAACATGATGTGTTGATTCTTTGACAAGCATGTTGTTTGTGCGTGACCTTCAGGTATGGGTTTCTTTCTGAGTATCGTGGTTGTACTCATCCCTATCTTTTTTCCCCCTCCAGTTTTGCAGGTATATCTAATATTCATAGTCCTAGTAGTAGTAAACCATCTAGTAGTAGTAATCCATCTAGTAATATCTCATTAGTTTCTAAACCTAATATAATGTATTCATCGACTAGCAGAATTATGGAAAGATTTAAATCAATGAAGCATTCGCAGTTTACGCGTCAAGTTATGGATCTTACAAAGTTACCATTTATTGATATCCTCAAGACAGTAACAGATCTAACTTCTAATTCAACTAGTTATATTTTATCATTAGGCTTTCGATTTATGCCCGGTCAAAGTGATTTTCTATTAAAAAATCTGAGATTACCTGAGACCTTAGATGGATTAAAAGGGTTTTCGAGCTAACTCTTGGAATAGTGATGGCGAGGAGGAGACTCGACTAGAGAGACCATTTAACGCTGTGTTGTTAAGTTTTAATTTGGATAGGATAGTTATAGTTGTTTATTTGTAACTTGAGTCTGTTATTAGATTAATAAATTGGATTGTTATGTTCCATATTTAAAGGGTTTTTAGGGGCAGTTCGCTATTCTACTGAGAACGTTAATGTTGAGCTACTTGAACTGTGGTGATGTAACCTATTGAGGATATTTATCAGGATAATGCATTTGTTCAAGCGGAACTTGAGTTAGCCGTTGCTTTGCTGCTTTTCGAGAAAGTTAGTTTTGTGTAGTAGATAGTTTATGATTAGTGAAGATTTCAGTGAAAAGATTCTATAAGGTTGGATTGTTATTAAATTATTAACCGAGAAGAATTTGAGTTTGTTAGAACATTAGTGTGGTTGGGTTTCTTTAGTGCAAGCTTTTGTAAGTGTTATTAATCAGAGTAACACAGTGGAAGCATGGTGAGAATTTGTCATAGTTTGTATTTCTAGGTGTTTAATTCTCTAGTACAAGTGGGACTTTTAGGTGGCTTTTAGTAACGGTCCCCGTTGGGATGTTGAAAACCTGGGGCGTTACACATTAAAACTCGAGGAACCCTAAAATGTCTCACTTTTGGTTCCAATCATGGCGTCAAACTTCATTGCCCGAAAACTTTTGGTTTAGGATTCATTAAAACTCGAGGAACCCAAAGATGTCTCACTTTTGGTTCCAATCATGGCGTCAAACTTTGGTGCCCCAAAACTTTTGGTTTAGGACTCATTAAAACTCGAGGAACCCAAAGATGTGTCACTTTTGGTTCTAATCATGACGTCAAACTTCATTGCCCCAAACCTTTTGGTTTACGACTCATTAAAACTCGTGGAACCCAAAGATGTCTCACTTTTGGTTCCAATCATGGCGTCAAACTTCATTGCCCGAAAACTTTTGGTTTAGGATTCATTAAAACTCGAGGAACCCAAAGATCTCTCACTTTTGGTTCCAATCATGGCGTCAAACTTTGGTGCCCCAAAACTTTTGGTTTAGGACTCATTAAAACTCGAGGAACCCAAAGATGTGTCACTTTTGGTTCTAATCATGACGTCAAACTTTATTGCGCCAAACCTTTTGGTTTACGACTCATTAAAACTCGTGGAACCCAAAGATGTCTCACTTTTGGTTCCAATCATGGAGTTAACTTTCATTGCACTAAAACTTTTGGTTTAGAACTCATTAAAACTCGAAGAACCAAAGATGTCTCACTTTTGGATCCAACCATGGCGTCAAACATCAGTGCCCCAAAACTTCTACTTTAGGACTCATTAAAACTCGAGCAACACAAAGATGTGTCACTTTTGGTTCCAATCATGGTGTCAAACTTCATTGCCCTAAAACTTTTGGTTTAGGACTCAATAAAACTCGAGCAACCCAAAGATGTCTCACTTTTGGTTCCAATCATGGCATGAACCTTTCCGTTCCCCAAAACTTTTGGTTTAGGACTCATTAAAACTCGAGGAACAACTTTTGGTTCAAATCATGGCTTCAAAATTCGGTGCCCCAAAACTTTTGGTTTAGGACTCATTATAACCCGAAGAACCCAAAGATGTGTCACTTTAGGTTCCAATCATGGTGTGAACCTTCAGTGCCCAAAAACTTTTGGTTTAGGACTCATTAAAACTCGAACAACACAAACATGTTTCACTTTTGGTTCCAATCATGGCGTCAAACTTCATTGCCCTAAAACATTTGGTTTAGCACTGATTAAAACTCTAGCAACCCAAAGATGTTATACTTTTGGTTCCAATCATGGCGTCAAACTTCAATCCACGAAAACTTTTGGTTTAGGACTCATTAAAACTCGAGGAACACAAAGATGTGTCACTTTTGCTTCCAATCATGACGACAAACTTCATTGCCCGAAAAATTTTAGTCTATAACTCATTAAAATTGTAGGAACCCAAAGATGTCTCACTTTTTGTTCCAATATTGGCGTGAAACTTCAGTGCCCCAAAACTTTTGGTTTATGACTCATTAAAACTCGAGGAACCCAAAGATGTCTCACTTTTGGTTCCAATCGTGGCGTCAAAATTCATTGCCCTAAAACTTTTGGTTTGGACTCATTAAAACTCGATGAACACAAATATGTCTCACTTTTGGATCCAATCATCGCATCAAACTTCTGTGCCCCAGAACTTTTGGTTTAGGACTCATTAAAACTCGAGCAACCCAAAGATGTTTCACTTTTTGTTCCAATCATGGCATCAAACTTCATTGCTCGAAAACTTTCTGTTTAGGATTCATTAAAACTCGAGTAACCCAAAGATGTGTCACTTTTGTTTCCAATCATGGCGTCAAACTTCATTGCCCTAAAACTATTGGTGGACTCATTAAAACACGAGGAACCCAAAGATATCTGACTTTTGGATCCAATCAGGTGTCAAACTTCAGTGGCCCAAAACTTTTGGTTTATGACTCATCAAGACTCGAGGAACCCAAAGATGTCTCACTTTTGGTTCCAATCGTGGCGTCAAAATTCATTGCCCTAAAACTTTTGGTTTGGACTCATTAAAACTCGATGAACACAAATATGTCTCACTTTTGGATCCAATCATCGCATCAAACTTCTGTGCCCCAAAACTTTTGGTTTAGGACTCATTAAAACTCGAGCAACCCAAAGATGTTTCACTTTTTGTTCCAATCATGGCATCAAACATCATTGCTCGAAAACTTTCTGTTTAGGATTCATTAATACTCGAGCAACCCAAAGATGTGTCACTTTTGTTTCCAATCATGGCGTCAAACTTCATTGCCCTAAAACTATTGGTGGACTCATTAAAACACGAGGAACCCAAAGATATCTGACTTTTGGATCCAATCAGGTGTCAAACTTCAGTGGCCCAAAACTTTTGGTTTATTACTCATCAAGACTCGAGGAACCCAAAGATGTCTCACTTTTGGTTCCAATCGTGGTGTCAAAATTCATTGCCCTAAAACTTTTGGTTTGGACTCATTAAAACTCGATGAACACAAATATGTCTCACTTTGGATCCAATCATCGCATCAAACTTCTGTGCCCCAAAACTTTTGGTTTAGGACTCATTAAAACTCGAGCAACCCAAAGATGTTTCACTTTTTGTTCCAATCATGGCATCAAACATCATTGCTCGAAAACTTTCTGTTTAGGATTCATTAATACTCGAGCAACCCAAAGATGTGTCACTTTTGTTTCCAATCATGGCGTCAAACTTCATTGCCCTAAAACTATTGGTGGACTCATTAAAACACGAGGAACCCAAAGATATCTGACTTTTGGATCCAATCAGGTGTCAGACTTCAGTGGCCCAAAACTTTTGGTTTATGACTCATTAAGACTCGAGAAACCCAAAGATGTGTCACTTTTGGTTCCAATCTTGGCGTCAAACGTCATTGCCATAAAACTTTTTGTTCAGGACTCATTAAAACTCGAGCAAACAAAGGATGTTTCACTTTTGGATCTAATCATGGTATCAAACTTCATTGCCCGAAAACTTTCTGTTTAGGACTCATTAAAACTCGATGAAACCAAAGATACCTCACTTTTGGATCCGATCATGGCGTCAAACTTCATTGCCCCAAAACTTTCTATTTACGACTCAATAAAACTCGAGCAACCCAAAGATGTTGAACTTTTGGTTCCAATCATGGCGTAAAACTTCATTGCCCCAAAACTGTTGGTTTAGGACTCATTAAGACTCGAGGAACCCAAAGATGTGTCACTTTTTGTTCCAATCATGGCATCAAACTTCATTGCCCTAAAACTTTTTGTTCAGGATTCATTAAAACTCGAGCAACCAAAAGATGTTTCACTTTTGGTTCCAATCATGGCATCAAACTTCATTACACGAAAAGTTTCTGTTTATGACTTATTAAAACTCGATGAAACCAAAGATACCTCACTTTTGGATCCAATCATGGCGTCAAACTTGATTGCCCCAAAACTTTCTGTTTAGGACTCATTAAAACTCGAGCAACCCAAAGATGTTTCACTTTTGGTTCCAATCATGGCGTCAAACTTCATCGCCCCAAAACTTTTTTGATAAAGGAACTATCTCTATTATGCATGAGAACTCCCTTATACAAGGTGAACCCGCATAACAATAGTAAGAATAACCCCAATAACAAGATGACGAATCAACCCCAAGAAAGCTAAACAAATTTGTTTGATAAAGGAACTATCTCTATTATGCATGGAAAAGATGATCAAAGATCAAGAAGAAAAGTGAACTTGTCCTATCTTGAAGATTTTGAACTCTCCACAACCTAATTGATCAAACTAGATTGAGAGTTCTAAACATGCATTCTAAACACAAGAATACAAAGAAAGCTTAAAGCTTGAGAGAGACAAAACTCAATCAAAAATTTTATTCACCAAATGTTGTGTTTGAAAAGCAAATGTACATCCCTATTTATAGTAATTGAATAGACACAATGAAAAGACACAACCCTTGAAAAGTACATAATAAATTAAATATGTGGATGAATCTGGAATTTTAGATTCATGAAGTTTCTTGGATGACAAGATGTCTTTTCAAGCTTGAAGAGATGCAACTCTTCACCAAATGTGAACACCTTAGCATGGAAGTGACAATTCAACCCTTCTTGTAGTCTTTTAGCTTTAGCTTTCGTGATTGGACCTTGTGGCATAATGATTTGCTCATGATTAGGTTAACTTTGAGCATATGCTTCATTTGAGTTGATTTGAGCTTTCTCCTCTTGTAGGATTTCTCTGTGCACTCTGTGATCACTCATTTCTATATCATTCTCCTCTTCTTCGAAAGGATTCGTCCTCGAATCCAAATCACCTACATCAAAAAGGGATAAATCAGCAACATTAAATGTAGCACTCACATTGTACTTACCCAGGAAGATCAATCTTGTATGCATTGTCATTGATCTTTTCCAAAACTTGAAATGGTCCAGCTCCCCTTGGATGTAACTTGGACTTTCTTTGGTTTGGAAAACGTTCCTTTCGGAAGTGCAAACTCAATCTCTAGCTTTTAAAAGTAGAGGCTTCCTTCCCCGATTCACTCTTTTTGCAACTTTTTCATTATGCTTCTCAATTCTTTCTTTTACCTGCGTATGAAGCTTCCTGACAAACTCAACTTTTGAATTAGCATCAAGGTGAAAAAATTTGGTAGGTGGCAAAGGCAATAAATCAAAAGGGGTCATAGGGTCAAAACCATAAACAATCTCTAAAGGTGAATACTTTGTTGTGCTGTGAACAACCCTATTGTAAGCAAACTAAACAAAAGGCAACATTTCTTCCGACATTTGAAGATTTTTATCAAGAATTTCCCTAAGTAAAGTGATTAATGTCCTATTAACAACCTCTGTTTGACCATCAGTTTGTGGGTGACATGCGGTAGAAAACAACAACTTAGTTCCCAACTTTCCCTAGGGTGACCTCCTAGTTGCTTTACTAGGAAGCATGTGGTGGCGCAGCCAGGTCGCAGGGGAATGTCGGGGCAAAGAGGTGCATCTATTTCTTTTATGAATGTGTTGTTTTTCTTTCTTAAGTTCAAGAACAAGATCTCCGTTTCTATTGCGGGATTAACGTCCTTTCACCATGTCTCTTTCAAAATATTTTGGAACAAACCTAAGTTTATCCCACCATGTTTGTGCATATTGTCTAAATCGAGCAACACATAGTTGTACCTTATTTTCTTCACTGAAAGTATGCCACACAAGCACTGACTCCACTTCTTCCTCCCATTGGAGGTATTCTTCTAGATCAGTCTTGTCAAAGAACTTTGGAATTTTCAATTTGAAGCTCCCTAGATTATGATCAACTTGAGTCTCTTATCATAGAGCTCTCCTATGCAATTGTGATGTCTTCCACGACCTATCCCTCTATCCAAACAATGACCAACACGTCTATCTCCCCTTCTATGCACGACTAACAAGTAACTTGGTCATCCTCTAGTTGATCAGGCCCAACTTCCTCAGATTCATTATCTCGATACAAAAGATGGTCATGCATAAGATGTGGTGGTGGTGGTGGTATCCTCTCATTCTCTTGCTTTTGAACCTCCAACCTGTGCATTCGTTCGATATCTCTTCCATGGCACGAATCATTCACTACGTAGCTCTTTGTTGGGCCTCTCTACTCCTACCATCCGATATGCACTACAAGAAATTAGAGTTTCGGCAATGGAACCTTTCGCTAAACCGTTAAAATTCGTCGCCGAAGCTCAGTTTCAGCAACGACAAAGCTTTCATCGTCGAAGGTATCCCTTTTGCGACGAAAGGCAGTGTCGTCACCAAAGGAAAGACTTTCAGCGACGAATATGAATCTTCGTTGCCGAAAGTCTTAACTTTTGGCGACGAAACCACATGTCGTCGCCAAAAGTGATACCTTCGGCGACGAAAGTTTATATTTGTCGTCGAAAGTGCAATCCAGAACCTTCGTTTAGGTTCAGGACCGGTGAAATGGTTGCTTTTTTGCGACGACATGCGTTTTTTCCAGCAAAAGCCTAGGTTTTTGGCGACGAAAGCTGATTCCATCACCACAAACCCAACATTTGGCGATGAAATATATATTTCATCTTCTAAAATAAAACCCGCCAAAATTTTTGCCCGCCCCAAATAGCGACCACTTGGGGGACTTTTGGCGACAAAATGTATCCTAAAATCACACTCCTTCCCTCGATTTAATTTTCATTTTTCTGAAACCGTCACACTGCCCCCACCGATTTCTTCGTTCTGTCGACAAAACCGAAGCCCCTTCCTTGATTTCTTCCGACCGCCGCCTCCGTTCCGGTCGCTGCCAACGCCCCAACTCGCTCTTATTCTCTCCCCCGCTCCGATGTTCTTTCCCTCGTCCCCTTCTCCTTTCACCCACACCCGACGCCCCAACGCCTATGCCATCCTCCTCTGACCGGTCGTCGCCCGATTCTCGAACTCCTCCGACGCCTCGCTACCCGAACGCCTCCTTTGCCTTTGAGGTTTTTTTCTTTAATATTAGCTTTATCTAATTTTGTTTTTTTTTAATATTATATTTATTTATGTTTTTTTGTTTTTTATTTTGCAATAATATTTTTTTTTTTTGCAAAGGTCAATAAATATAGTAAAACAAGAAAAGCATAAGGAGGATCTCACAGCCTGAGATCAAGGCAACAAAACAAAACAGTAAAGAGAACAAAGAAATCACGAAAATAAGTCCCAAGCAGAGACAAGCATGGGCTCAGAGCTCCTACAACAACTCCCTGGCCAAGTAGTGCAACGAAAATACACCTCAGCTTTAATGACCCTAAGGAGCACAGACGACGAGCGACCCTGACCACCATGGACACGAAGGTTCCGCTCACGCCAAAGGAAAAAGATAGTCGAAGTCCAAGCAAACCGCCACACATGCCGCGGAGCAGACGACCCAGCACTAACATGACAAATCCAAGTAAGCTCAGTAGACCAATATGAAACCCGATGAGACGAACCTGCCCCCGAAATCATACCAGCCCAAACCGCTCGACTATAAGGGCAATCAAAAAACAGATGATCCTTAGACTCCAAACCAGCACAAAAAACACAAGTAGCAGGCACCAACGCATTCCACTGGCGAAGACGATCACGCGTAGATAGGCGATCACGAATTGCCAACCAAGAAATAAACGAATGTTTAGGGATATTCCCACCAAACCATAACAGGGAAAAATAAGGATTGCGGGGACAACGAGGACGAAGAATCCCCCAAGCACTAGACACCGAAAAAAGGCCAGACACCGCAGGAGTCCAAACAAAGCGATCCTCCTGACCAACCACGGCTCGCACCGACATCACCTCTGGAAGAAGCTCAAGAAGATCCACCGAAACACGAGGCCACCGCCAAGAACCATCAGGAAACAAAAAGCCAGCAACCTTAGCCATAGAAGAGCTAGCAGCATCATAAATGATCCTATCACCATACCTCGGATGAATCGGACCCCCCGGCAGCCAGGAATCCTGCCACACAAAACAATGCCGACCATCCCCAATAACAGTACGCACCAGAGGACGGAGAGAATCCCAGACACCCAGAATATCCCTCCAACACCAAGAAAACCGAGGCGAAGGGCGAACAGTCCAGATACAAGAACCCCGTAGAGCATAAGCCTCCACCCAAGCGACCTACAACGACCCAGCATGCGTAATAAGAAGCCAGAGCAGCTTCATAATAGCAGTACAAGTTGCATTTTGCTATAATATTAGATTTATATTATTAACTTGAACACATGCTTGAGTCGTTATTTAAGAAATTGTGAATGTTATTTGAGAAATTGTGAAATTGTTTAACTTTTGTTTTGTATAATAGTTGAGGTTTTATATAATTTATTTGAGAAGTTGTGAAGGGATTTATTTGAGAAATTGTGAAGGTTGTTAATGAGTTGATAAATTAATTGAGAGATTGTTATATTAAGCTTGTGTTTTGAAACTTTATTTTGCTACTATAGAGATGAAGTTGAGAAATCTTGAAAGTCGAAGTGTGGGGGACTTAGAGTTTGTAGGTTGTGTTAGTTTGTGTTTGAAGAAATTTTGTAACTTTATTTGAAAATTTTGGAATTCAATTGATGGGATTTTAATTATAACGATTTTTTTAGTTGGTTTGTGTTGATTTCTATTTAAGTGTCCAAATTATTAGTCGATGGACTTTTATGGATTGTTAGATTGTGACTTAAATGTACATATAATCCTAGTGATATGTGTTATATGTGATTCTTATTTCATGAGTTGTTGTTGTTAGGTTGGAAATTATAAGCTTCACTTTGAGCTTATTGTGGTCGATATTGGTTCTTGGCATTCGTTGTAACTTGTGCTAAAGGTATGTTGTCAGTTAATTTGTAAATTGTTTGATTTTGACTTAGGTTTTTTGGTTGTGAACGTGGTAATGTTGTGAGTATTAATTTAATTTTTTTTTTTTGCCAAGGTAAATAAAATATATTAAAACAAGAAAAGCATAAGGACGATCTCACAGCCAGAGATCAAGGCAATAAAACAAAAAGGGAAAGAGAACAATAGTAATCACGAAAATAAGTCCCAAGCAGAGACAAGCATGGGCTCAGAGCTCCTACAACAACTCCCAGGCCAAGTAGTGCAACGAAAATACACCTCAGCCTATGACCCTAAGGAGCACAAACGACGAGCGACCCTGACCACCATGAATGCGACGGTTCCGCTCCCTCCAAAGGAGAGAGACAGTCGAAGTCCAAGCTAACCGCCACACATGCCGCCGAAACAGACGACCCAGCACTAACATGACAAATCCAAGTAAGCTCTGTAGATCAATACCCGATGAGACGAACCTGCCCACGAAATCATACCAGCCCAAACCGCTCTACTAGAAGGGCAAGCAAAAAACATATGATCCCGAGACTCCAAACCAGCACAAAAAACACAAGTAGCAGGCACCAACGCATTCCACTGGCGAAGACGATCACGCGTAGAAAGGCGATCACGAATTGCCAACCAAGAAATAAACGAATGTTTAGGGATATTCCCACCAAACCATAACAAGGAAAAATAAGGAACTGGGGGACGACGAGGACGAAGAATCCCCCAAGCACTAGAGACCGAAAAAAGGCCAGACACCACAGGAGTCCAGACAAGGCGATCCTCCTGACCAACCACAGCTTGCACCGACATCACCTTCGGGAGAAGCTCAATAAGATCCATCGAAACACGAGGCCACCGCCAGGAACCGTCAGGAAGAAAAAAGTCAGCAACCTTAGCCAGAGAAGAGCTAGCAGCATCATAGATGACCCTATCCCCACACCTCAGGTAAATTAGAACCCCCGGCAACCAGGGATCGTGCCACACAAAACAAAGTCGACCATCCCCAAGAACAGTACGCACCAGAGGACGAAGTGAATCCCGGACACCCAGAATATCCCGCCAACACCAGGAAAACCGAGGCGAAGGCCAGACAGTCCAAATACAAGAACCTCGTAGAGCATAAGCCTCCACCCAAGTGACCCACAACGACCCAGCACGCATGAGAAGAAGCCAGAGCAGCTTCATAATAGTAACACAATTCCACGAGGCCAAATGGCGAACACCCAGCCCCCCCTCCCTAAGAGGAAGACAGACCTCCGACCAAGCCACCTTCGCCGCAGATGATCCACCCTCACAACCGTTCCACATAAACGAGCGAAGAATACGCTCCACCTCATGCACCACCCGGGCTGGAACAACAAAAACACTGGCCCAGTAAACCTGAAAACTCTGAAGCACCGAGCGAATGAGCTGCAAACAACCAGCAAAAGAAAGCACACGAGCCGACCAACTCCGAATACGAGCACTAATCTTCTCCAACAAAGCCTTAAAATCGCGAAAAGACAACCGACGAGAAAGGAGCGGAACGCCAAGATACACCGGGAGAGTTGCCACCGAAAACCCCAAGAAAGAAGCCAACCCATGCACCTCCTCAAGAGGAAGACCAGCCCCAAAAAAAGAGCTCTTACGAGCATTAGCAACAAGACCCGACAACGCCTCAAACTCCACCAAAGAATCCCGGATAAAGGAAAGAGAACCAACATCCCCATGCGAAAAAATCATTAAGTCATCAGCAAAACACAGGTGAGTCAAACCAATCCGATCACACCTCGGATGATAACGAAACCCCGCCGGAGGTCGATTAAGCATACGCGACAGCACTTCCATGGCCATAACAAAAAGATAAAGGGAAAGAAGATCCCCCTGACGGAGCCCACAACGACCAGGAAAATATCCCTCAAGCGAACCATTTAGAGAAATGGAAAACATAGGAGATGTAACACCAGCCCGGATCCAACTAACAAAGCGAACCGGGGTCCCAATGGCCAGTAACAGACCAAACAGGAAATCCCAATGCACCGAGTCATACGCCTTCTGAAGATCCACCTTAAGCACAGAACGAGGAATACCCTTATTAAGATGATACCCCCCAACAAGCTCCTAACAAAGCAAAATATTGTCGACAATACGACGTCCGGGCACAAAAGCAGACTGATTCTGACTAATAAACCTAGGAAGCCAGACTTTCAACCGGTTAGCTAAAAGCTTCGTAATGCACTTATACAACACATTACAGCATGAGATAGGGCGGAAATCCCCTAACCCCGAAGGATTGGGGATCTTAGGGATCAAAGTAAGCGACGTAGCATTCACCCCAGAAGGCAAATAGGAAGTATCAAAGAAATGCAACACCGCCTTACAAAAGTCATCGCCCACAACACTCCAAGCCTCCTTAAAGAAGCCCACGGAGAGCCCATTCGGACCAGGAGCCTTACCACTAGACATCGAAAACAACACCCCCGCACCTCCAGAAAAGTAAAAGGACGACACAACTCCACCCCACACTCAGGAGGCCACACAAAATCCACAATAGCAGCCAGACGAGCAATAAGATCACGATAACCTACACACGCTAAGCCCAACAACCGACGATAAACACTAACCGTCAATCGAGCAATCTCAGCACGATCAGTAACAACCCGACCTGCATCATCCGTCAAGGAGGCAAGATCATAACGAACACAATCTGGCGTCGAACACTACGGTGGAAAAAAGCAGAGTTCTGGTCTCCCAAAGAAAGCCACCGGACCCGGGACTTCTGTGGCAAAGAAGCCTCCTCCATCACAGTCCAATCCCAGAAATCACGAGAGGCGACCCGCTCCTCCTCCTGAGCACCTATCGAAGAAGGGTCACTCAAAAGGAAAGCCTGAGCAGCAAGCATACGAGCATGCACCTCCTGCACACCCTTCTGAATAGTATCAATATGATGACCGAAACGACGCAACACAGGCTTCAAAGCACGAAGATTCATACCAAAACTCACAAAAGGAGAAACCTGAGAATGAACCTTCCACGTGTCCCGAACAACTGACAAAAACAGGGGATCAGCAGCCCAATAGTCAAAGAACCGAAAAGACGGGCGACATCTAGGCACCTCAGCACCAACAAGAAAAACAAGAGGGCAATGATTAGAGACACCCCACTCGCGAACCTGAACCTCAAAAACAGGCATGGAATCAAACCAAGCGGAATTGACCAAAACACGATCAAGGCGCTTGATATGAACCAAGGAGCTACCATTGTTATGCCTCATGGACCGATTACAGGATCGAGAGCTAGGAAACTTCAACAAGCTTTGCTACTTCGTGTCCAAGCGTTCTTGAACTCGACAAGAGAAATAAAGGAAGATGTGCAAGAAGTTAGAACTATGCACTTCAATTTGGTGCAAGTTATGCATTTTTAAGTGTTTTTATGGCAAGTTAAAGTCCACTTGGTCAAGGTCAAAGTCAACTCCATCAAGACAAGTCAAAGTCAACTCATTCAATTCAAAAACCAAGTCAAACACTCACATCCCTCATTATGGACGGGATTGCAATTATTTTGGTTGGCTTTCCATGTTCTTAACCTTTTCATTTGCTTGTCTTTTCATTTCTCGTAAGTTATGTCTTTTCATTTACAAGTCTTTTCATTTCTTGTAAGTTACAAGTCTTTTCATTTGCTTAAGACTTTTCATATGGCTTGTTAGGATGGCTATATATAGCCTTGAGATGTCTTGTTGTAACACAATTTGAAGTTGAATGAAAAGTGAGTTTTCTCATTAGCTTGGTTGAGAGATTTATCTCCCATTTCTTGTGCAATTTCTTGTGTCTTTAGAATTTGCATGTTAGGATCATTCAAGCGGTGTTGATCATACCCCTTGTGGAGTGATTCGAATCACGAGTTTAGAAACAAGTTTTCTCTACTCTTGATATTGATCATCAAGGTAATCCGTTCTAAAACTTTTCCTTGGGTTGATTCCATACTTGTTTTCGGGGTTTTTGGGATTGAGTTCTATGGGTCTTGTTCGTTAGCAAGGTTCTTAGATCCAACTCTCAAGGGTTTCTTAACAGCGCTCGAATAAGACCATCCCCCAAATGCTTATTTGTCCAAGTAAACCAAGATCCAGAGACACGAGGCTCCACCAAATCGGCCTGTAACAAAACATCATCAAAACGCTCTAGATCTGTCAAAACAGAACTACCACCCAGCACCTCAGACGAGTGCCGAATAGCATTAAAATCACCCATCACCACACCAGGACCAGACCATGTCGAACAAATAGATACGAGAGAGTCCCACAACAGAGCCTGCTCAGAGGTGAAATTAGAAGCATAAACACAATGAACCTGCATCGAAAGCTGAGAAACTCGATAAAAAACAACACCATGCACAAACTGATCAAAAATAGTAATCGGGGAGAAATCATAACGTCCCGGGCTCCACAACACCCAAATCCTACCAACACCAGAAGAAGAGTAACTGCTGACGCACTGCCAATGCACCTGGAAGGGGCGAAAGACAGAGGCAAAATTACGATGCAAAACACGAGTCTCCAAAAGACAGCAAAACTCAGCACGAACACTACTCAGAAACGAGCGGACCTCGCGGCCCCCTTGTGGCGGCATTCAAACCACGCAGTTTCCACGAGCACCAACTAGTCATGGGCTACAGGAGGGGAAGAAGAACCCGCCCTGGAAACAGGGGACAAGCGACGACGACGAGAGACAACCGTAGTGAAACCCCTCCTGATCATCACCAGAGAAAAAACCATCCCCAAAAAGCGGCGAAAACACCTCATCACCACTATCCCGACACGAAGGGCCAGGAAAAAGAACAGCCTTACCACTATCCCGACCCGGAGGACCAAAGTCATGACCAGCCGTAGCAGTCTCAGTAGCTAACGACAAAGCCTCAAAACGGTTACCAGAACACAGGCCGCTCCATTGGACGAGCAGAAGCCACAGCAGTAAGGGCCCGACCAGGCCCGGACACCACAACTGGGGAAACATAAGCTGGAGGAGCTGACACCGGCGGGACCGGACCTCGAGGCGCCTTAGGAACCCAGACCTGCTAAACGGAACAAGTCAAATCAGAATGGCCAAAGATACAACATTTCGAACACCGTCGTGGCTTCCAGGCATACTCAACAGCAACGGTAAGCAAGACATCACAAACCTTCACCTTAACTGACGAAGGAAAAGATGAAGCAGCCCGCATCTTAACACAAATACGGGGAAAAGACAGACGGCTACGATCCTCAGTAGCCTTATCAAGACAGAGAGGCACACCCAACACACTAGCATATTGGTGGGCCCTACACTAAAATTTAATTTAATTTATTGGTTTGGTGATTATGAACTATTTTAGTTTGGCGCATATTGGTTTGATTGTGAACTTTTTAATTAAGTTGTGAGATGTTGAAATATTATTTGTTTGATTTAATTTATTGGCTTTGTAAGTATGAAATATTGTTGTTTATTTATTTTAAAGGCTACCAAATGAATATGGGTTGATTAAGTTAAGCCTTTAAATTAGTGGATGGTTGTGGGGATTATTGTTTTATTTATATGTGTTCTTTGTGATTTTATATTGTTGTTAGTTTTGAATTTATAGTGAATTGTAAATTCTTTATTTTGGTTTTGTTGGTTGTGAGCAATGTTAGTTTAGATTTTAAAATGCTTTTAAGAAGCTTGGATTTTAGATTTTAAATTCCAAACTATAAGTTTAGATTCAAAATTTAGTTTAGCTTTTAAAAATATTTTAAAAAATATATGCAGACCATAGAAATATTTAAGTGAGCTCTCTACGTACATCTAAGCTCTTTTCTGAGTGACTATATCATAAGAATATATCTAAACTCTCAATAATACTTTAAAACTCCCCTACTTTTGACTACAACATTCATCCTCAACAATAATGACCACACCCCTATCACCATCGTCTCAGTTTGAAAATAAATTTTAAATATTTCTATTTAAAAAATATCTTTTAGGTTGATGACGAAATGAACCTAATCTTTTGTCTGGTTCTTTTAGGATTCAACATGGACCATTTATACTGAATTGGAGGTTCTTTGAACAGTATTATCATCGAGAATGAATAAGGATTAGATTAAGGTTAGAGATAGATTTTCGCCCGAGTATGTAGGAGTAAAACATTTTATAGAATTAACAAAGCTCCATGTCAACTATACACGAAAAAAAAGATGTCCATGTAGATATTGTATGAATGTAAAGTGGCATTAAATTGATGGAATAGAAAGACAGTTGTTTATAAATAGAATATCATATTCCTATACTTAATGGATATACCATGGGGAAGAACCAACCCTTTCAAGTTGTTATACAAAACATGAAACTCCTTCGCTCAATGAATTAAGTAGAGAATCCAATGTTATGAATAATGAGGATGGTGAGATCTATGGACTTCTCAATGATTTACATTGCCCCATTGTAGAAGAAAATGTAGAAGGTGAACAATTTTGTTTTAAGCGCCCCCAAACAAACATGGAAAAGACACGTCTAAGAATTTCGAGCAGTTGTTCAATGAAGCAGGTAGTCAATTGTACACAGGTTGTACAAAATTCTCATCATTGAATTTTTTAGTAAAGCTGATGCATATCAAGGTCATTAAAAATTGGAGTAATAAATCGTTGATATGTTACTCAAGTTGTTAGAGGAAGCACTTCTGTTAGCTGCATCTATACCTAGTACATCATATGAGGCTAAAAGGAGACTACATGATTTAGGACTTTCATATGAGTTCATACATGCCTGCAAGTATGGCTGCATATTATTCAGGAAAGAATATTCTGAATGTCAAAGTTGTCCAGTATGTGGTGAATCTTGTTATAAAAACAGTAATGAGAAAGCTTCACAAGTCCCCCAAAAAGTGTTACGATATTTTCCGTTGATACCAAGATTAAAATGGTTCTTTTCTTCAAAACATTTTGCTTTTGAAATGAGGTGGCATAAAGAAAACCGAGTTGAGACAGAGGGTGTCTTACGACATCCAGCTGGCGCTTTGGCGTGGAAGCATCTAGATAGCACATTTCCTCGATATGCTTCAGACCCACGAAATGTTCGTTTGTGACTAGCTTCAAATGGGTTTAATCTGTTTGGGAATATGAACAATTCGTATAGCATATGACCAGTCGTACTTATTACATACAATTTGTTTCCTTGGAAGTGCATAAAGGAAAGTAATTTATTAATGTTATTGCTTATTCATAGTCCAAAGTTGCCTGGAAAAGATATTGACTTTACTTACAGTCATTAATTGAAGAGTTGAAAGAGTTATGGGATACTGGGGTTCGTACTTACGATTGTGTAAGTGGTTACTACTTTCAACTACACACAGCTCTTTTATGGACTATTACTGACTTTCCAGCATATGGCAACTTGTTCAGATGGAGTACGAAGGGATACCAAGCATGTCTCATTTGTAAAAAGGATAATTCATCGTTTGGAATAAGAAATAAAATTTATTTCATGGGACATTGACATTATCTTTCTCAAAATCATAGTTGGCGTGGTAGTAGACTTCATGATGGAAAGTTAGAACGACGCCCCATACCAATGTTAATGGATAGAGATGTGATTATTCAACATGTAAATATGCTGAATTTTCCAAATTTTGGGGTAAAAATCCAACCAAACAAAAGAATAAAAGAAAGCGAGATTTAAATTAGAGGAAAAAAAGTATATTCTTCGAACGTCCCTATTGGTCGAAACTTATGTTAAGGCATAAGTTGGACGTGATGCACATCGAGAAGAACATATGTGACAATCTAGTAGGAACTTTGGTAAATATTGATTGGAAAACAAAAGAAATGATTGATGCGCGTTTGGATTTGGAAGATTTAAAAATTTGGAAAGATTTGCACTTACAAAAAGACTGGAATAAATTTATATAACCACATGCTGCGTATACATGTACTGCTGCTGAGAGGGTGAAGTTTTGAAATTTTTTGAAATCAGCTGAGTTTCGAGATGGGTTTCTATCAAACATATCGAGATGTGTAAGCGCAGAGGATGGGAGACTATAGGGGTTGAAAACTCACGACTGTCATGTTTTGCTACAATGACTCTTTCTGGTTGCCATTCGAGCATACATACCAAAATTTGTGGGTACGACTATCGTTGAGCTATGTAACTTCTTTGGTGATATATGTGCAAAGATAGTACGCATTAGTGATTTGGATCGATTGCAATCTGACATTATAATCATACTCTGTAAATTGAAGAGAATATTCCTACCATCATTTTTTGATGTAGTGGTACATCTTGTAGTTCATTTACTATACGAAGCAAAAATTATGGAGCCAGTTAGTACGGTTGGATGTACCCTATCGAGCAAAGTCTCCGAACCTTAAAACAATATGAACAAAAGAAGAACATAGCTCGTCACGAGGATTCTATAGTCGAATCATTCGTCATGAATGAATCATTGACTTTCTACTCATTGTATCTGACTGGAATTGAAACGAGATTCAATAGAGATGAACGCAACGATGATACTATTGTCGGTGATAAAAATTGTGGACATGTTGACGTGTTCAGGCTTAGTGCAAGTCCTTTAGGGGCATCAACTTCGAAAATGTTATTTGTTATTGAAAGAAAAATTGCATACTGGTATATACTGAACAACTGCGCAGAGATAGAGTCATATCGCGAGTAAGTTCGGGTTATGCTACGTTCACTTGAATTTCACACTAGTACATAACACTAATATTGTTTTTCTCCTTTTTTGGAATGATATTCAACATTTGAGCTCAAATCGAATTCTTGGAGACAATGTTTCTGCCCTATATGAACGACACAATACACAATTTCCTGAATAAATGTGTATGAGATATTCCATAACAAGAAATGTTGAAATTAATCAAATTTTGTTTTTATAAGTAGGAACTAGGATCGGAGTAGATGAATCCACTCAAGATACTTCATTGCATTGAGATGATGTTGATCCTATTGTCGTTGAGGGTTGAGAACAGTCCAATAGAAGCATAGATGCGAGCAATGTGGATGATTTTATAAATGACGAATCAGATGATGGGGACGCATCAACTGATAATAGTATAGGTGATGTTGATGATGAGTACAATAGTGAATAAGTATTCCTCCAAGTATGTCGATTTAAAAATTTTTGGATAAATTACGCATCAAATTGATTTATGTTGAGTATTTGTTTTGTCAATATATAATACTTTTGGTTGTTTGTCAATGTTCACAGAAAAATGAGACCAGACCAAACAGGTCAATTACAGGCTCACATATAAGGTCGTGATCATCCCGCTAGCAGACCCGTCTGTTCTGGCTTTTCCTCCAAGTACGTCAATTAAAATATATGTAAAAATATATATGTAAAATAAATAAGTTTAAGTGAAGGGGGATTTGACTGAGTTTGACTTTCTCTGTTCTCTCTCCTCCTTGGTGGTTTTCGACCATTGGGGTAGGAGTTTTTTCGTTCATCTTCTTCGGTTGTTTCGGTGGTGTTTGTTCTGGCTGGTTTGGTTGCGATTGTTCTGGTTGTGATTGAGCGGTGGCTGGGTTTGATTGTTGGCGTTCGTTTGGCGTAGCAGTGGATTTTTGTTTCATTGTAGATGCTGGGTTCGTTCAGCGATGGTGGGGAATTGCGTGCTTTCGGTGTATCTGGGTTTTGGCGGTGGTGTTTCTGGTTGGTGTGGCTGTTGCGTTTGATTTGGTTGTGATTCAGCGGTGCTTCGGTGTGAGTGGTGTTGTGGGCAATTGTTGGCGTTCGTTTGCCGTGGCGGTGGATTGATTTCATCGTGGCAGCTGGGTTCGTTCGCGACGGTGGTGGAAGCGTGGGTTTTGTTCAGTTGCTTCGGTGTAGCGGTGGGTATCGTCTGTATCGGTGGAAGCGGTAGGCCGTCGCTCTGGTTTGATTGTCGATCAGTGCTTCTGATTCAACGGGGGCCGTCGCTCTGTGATTGTCGATTGGTACTTCTGATTCAGTAGGGTGAGGCTGGATCACCGTTTTGTTCAATCGGTGGTGCGGGCGATGAAGAAATCCAGAGGGCGTGGTGGTGCTCCGATCAGGCCGCTGTGGCCGTCGCCCGTGCCGGAGGTGGGAGACGGCGCCGGAGCTGGTGGTGGGATGGGAGTGAACCCTAGGTTGCATGGGCCGCGTGTTGCTAGTGATGGGTTGGGCCAGTCTGATAATGTTGGTTCGGTCTGGTCTGGTGGTCTGGTGCAGTCCGGTTCGGTTGCGGTTCAGCCTGGTTCGATAATTTCTGCACCGGTTCAGGTTGGTTCGCTTGGTTCCATGTCGGTTCAGGTTGGTTCGACTGGTTCAGCACCGATTTTTCTCGGTCCGGTGCCGGTTCCGACTGGTTTGGCTGGTTCCGCGCTGGTTTTGCCCGGCCCTCCGCCGGTTCTGGCGCCGGTTTCAGCGGCTTTGGCTAGTTCAGCGCCGGTTTTGCCCCGGTTCTTCCCCGGTTCTGGCTGGTTCTGCAGGATTGGCATCGGTTCAGCATGGTTCCTTGCCAGTTCAGGCTGGTTCAGCCTCTTCGGGGCCGGTTCAGGCTGTTTTGGCGCCGGTTCCTTTCGGTCTCTCTTTGTTCCATTCGGTTTCCTCTCATGTTCATGATTTGGGGCCTGTTTCGGAGTCGGTTGGGACATGTTCGGGGGCTAATGGGGCCAATTCTTCGAGTGGTTTGCCTCCTTGCGGCCCAGACTCTTGGCGTGGCCTTTTTGGATCATCTTCTGGGGTGGCGTCTCAGCTTGAGTGTTTTCCTCCAGTGGTGATGGATGGGGAGCTCGTTGCGGTTCCCTTTAATGATATTGTTGGGGAGGGGGAGAAGTTGTGGGCTAATTCTTTGGTGGGTCAGTTTCTGGACTCTCGGCCTCCTTATGCTGTGGTTTCCCGTCTGGATTTGGGCAAGTGTGGAGGAGCCGATTATTACTTATCTGGATGACGGGTTCATTGTGTTCCAGTTCCTGCATGCTTTTTCCTGTGATTGGGTTCTGTCCCATGGGTCGTGGCACATTGGGGGGGAGCCGCTCTTCCTTCGTCCTTGGACTACTGGTATTGTTCCTCAGTCTTTTTCTTTTGCTTCTATTCCGGTCTGGGTTAAATTGTCTAATATTCCGCTTGAGCTGTGGACTCCCCAGGGGTTTAGTGTTATTGCTAGTGTGTTGGGTGTGCCTCTATGTCTTGATAAGGCTATTGAGGATTGTAGCCGTCTCTCTTTTGCCCATATTTATGTTGAGATGCGTTGCTTCATCTTTTCCTTCGTCAGTTAAGGTGAAGGTTCGTGATGTCTTGTTTACCGTTGCTGTTGAGTATGCCTGGAAGCCACAGCGGTGTTCAAAATGCTATATCTTTGGCCATTCTGATTCGACTTGTTCTGTTGAGCAGGTCTGGGTTCCTAAGGCGCCTCGGGGTCCGGTCCCCCCGGTGTCAGCTCCTCTAGCTTCGGTTTCCCCAATTGTGGTGTCCGGGCCTAGTAAGACCCTTGCTGTTGTGGCTCCTGCTCGCCCAGTGGAACGGGCTGTTTCTGGTAACCGTTTTGAGGCTTTGTCTTTACCTACTGAGACTGCTACGGATGGTCATGACTCTGGTCCTTGGGGTCGGGATAGTGGTGAGGAGGTGTTTTCGCCGCTTTTTGGGGATGGTTTTTTCTCAGGTGATGATCAGGAGGGTTTCACTACGGTTGTCTCTCGTCGTCGTCGCTTTTCTCTTGTTTCCAGGGCGGGTTCTTCTTCCCCTTCTGTAGCCCATGACTAGTTGGTGCTCGTGGAATGTGCGGGGTTTGAATGCCACCGCAAGGGGCCGCGAGGTCCGCTCGTTTCTGAGTAGTGTTCGTGTTGAGTTTTGTTGTCTTTTGGAGACTCGTGTTTTGCATCGTAATTTTGCCTTTGTCTTTCGCCCCTTCCAGGTGCATTGGCAGTGCATCAGCAGTTACTATTCTTTTGGTGTTGGTAGGATTTGGGTGTTGTGGCGCCCGAGACGTTATGATTTCTCCCCGATTACTGTTTCTGATCAGTTTGTGCATGGTGTTTTTTTATCGAGTTTCTCAGCTTTCGGTGCAGGTTCTTTGTGTTTATGCTTCTAATTTCACCTCTGAGCAGGCTCTGTTGTGGGACTCTCTCCTGTTCATTTGTTCGACATGGTCTGGTCCTGGTATGGTGATGGGTGATTTTAATGCTATTCGGCACTCGTCTGAGGTGTTGGGTGGTAGTCCTGTTTTACAGATATGGAGCGTTTTGATGATGTTTTGTTACAGGCCGATTTGGTGGAGCCTCGTGTGTCTGGATCTTGGTTTACTTGGACAAATAAGCATTTGGGGGATGGTCTTATTCTCAAGCGCCTTGATCGTGTTTTGGTCAAGTCTGCTTGGTTTGGTTTCATGCCTGTTTTTGAGGTTCAGGTTCGCGAGTGAGGTGTCTCTGATCATTGCCCTCTTGTTTTTCTTGTTGGTGCTGAGGTGCCTAGGTGCCTCCCGTCTTTTCGGTTCTTTGACTATTGGGCTGCTGATCCCCTGTTCTTGTAAGTTGTTCGGGACACATGGAAGGTTCATTCTCAGGTTTCTTGATATGAACCAAGGAGCTCCCTTTGTCATGCCTCATGGACCGATTACAAGATCAAGAGCTCGAAAACTTCAACAAGCCTTACTACTTCGTGTCCAAGCGTTCGTAAACTTGACACGAGAATTAAAGGAAGATGTTCAAGATGTTGGAACAATTCACTACAATTTGGTGCAAGTTATGCATTTCTAAGTGTTTTTAAGACAAGTCAAAGTCCACTTGGTCAAGGTCAAAGCCAACTCCATCAAGACAAGTCAAAATCAACTCATTCAATTCAAAAACCAAGTCAAACACTCCCATCCCTCATTATGGACGGGATTGCACTTATTTTGGTTGGATTTACATGTTCTTAACCTTTTCATTTGCTTGTCTTTTCATTTACTTAAGTTATGATTTTTCATTGCAAGCCTTTTCATTTCTTGTAGGTTATGTCTTTACATTTACATGTCTTTTCATTTCTTGTAAGTTATGAGTCTTTCCATTTTCTTAGGACCTTTCATATGGCTTGCTAGGATGGCTATATATAGCATTGAGATGTCTTGTTGTAAAGACAATTCAAAGTTGAATGAAAAGTGAGTTTTTCTCATTAGCTTGGTTGAGAGCTTTATCTCCCATTTCTTTTGCAATTTCCTGTGTCTTTAGAATTTGCATGTTAGGATCATTCAAGCGGTGTTGATCATACCTCTTGTGGAGTGATTCAAATCACGAGTTTAGAAATGAGTTTTCTCTACTATTGATATTGATCAGCAAGGTAATCCGTTCTTACACTTTTCCTTGGGTTGATTCCATACTTGTTTTCGGGGGTTTTGGGATTGAGTTCTATGGGCCTTGTTCGTTAGCAAGGTTCTTAAATCAAACTCTCAAGGGTTTCTTAACATTTCTCCTCTTGTGAGTTTTGGTATGAATCTTCGTGCTTTGAAGCCCGTGTTGCGTCGTCTCGGTCATCATATTGATACTATCCAGAAGGGTGTGCAGGAGGTGCGTGCTTGTATGCTTGCTGCTCAGGCTTTACTTTTGAGTGACCCTTCTTCGATAGGTGCTCAGGAGGAGGAGCGGGTCGCCTCTCGTGATTTCTGGGACTAGGCTGTGATTGAGGAGGCTTCGTTGCGACAGAGGTCCCGGGTCTGGTGGCTTTCTTTAGGAGACCAGAACTCTGCTTTTTTCCACCGTAGTGTTCGAGGCTGGATTGTTCGTAGTGATCTTGCCTCCTTGACGGATGATGCAGGTCGGGTTGTTACTGATCGTGCTGAGATTGCTCGATTGACGGTTAGTCTTTATCGTCGATTGTTGGGCTCGAAGTGTGTAGGTTATCATGATCTTACTGTTCGTCTGGCTGCTATTGTGGATTTTGTGTGGCCTCCTGAGTCGGTGGAGTTGTGTCATCCTGTTACTTCTCTGGAGGTGCGGGAGGTGATGATAAACGCCAAGGTTGCTCGGGTTTACAAAGCTAGAGGTCCTCCTAGGATCCTTGCAAACATTCATAAAAATGACTAACTTACCGAACCATTCCAACCAAGAGTAAGGTTAGAAGATGAATCACTCTTAGAACGGACTTAGAATCTACGATGGTCACTCCTATATCCTAAGACGACTCACTCCAGAATTAGCTTGATCGAGACTAATCCAATGAATCGGTTTAACATCAAACCTAAAGCAAGATTTGAAAGAAGCAACACCAAAAGTGTTAAAGGAACAAAAGTTCTTGAATTTCAATCTGTTTTCTCTAAAACAAGGTGATTACAAGCCTTTAAATAGGCCAAAGGGTCGTTCAACATGAGGAACACCAAAAGTCTTTCAAATCCTATTTAATGCAAATTGTAGAAAATAAGACATGCAAATTAAAACATGATTGCACATCAAACTAGACAACTAAATGTGAATCCAAAAGCGTAGAATTGCTTTAAATTGTCTTGGAAATCACATGTAGGAGGCGCTTTACGTTTGGATGAGATTTGACAAGCTTTGACATCACAAACTTCCAAGAGGTGCAATCTGCAAAGGCACCTGTTCACAAATCTACACACTTTTTTTGTCCTATGTGCCATCTCTCAAAATAGACAACTTTTCCCGTGCCATATCTGCTTCATTCTCTTCTTGGCTCATTAAATTAACATTATGAATAAATTTGGGCTCAAAACTCTTTGTTGGTTCTTGTGCATTAAGAAGCTTTTGAAGGTACAGTGTGAAAGCCTCTTGAATCTTCCTTGCCTTTCTTGTAATAATTGCTCGTTTGATACATGTAATTAGTCATAAATGGATTCGTATAATCCCCCCTTTCTTTAAAAGGATTTGTCCTCAAATCAAAGTCTTCATTTCCTACATCAAAACGAATCAAGTTAGTCCAATGATAAGCCTTAACAACTTGTTCCTTACCTTGTGAGTTGTATTTTTGGAGCTTGAAGATGTATGATTTTCTTCGTTGTACATGTCACTTTTTTCTTCTTGAAAATTTCAATGGCTCTTTCTTGTTTGCCTTCTTGAGTTAACACAACTTTTTGACTTCCTTGAAGTGCAATCTTGAAGTCTTGATGTATGATCATCCTTCTTAGTCTTCTCATGTTTGGACTTGGACAAATTTTTCGTTCCTTCCAAAAGTGCTTCCAAACCCAATCACTTGGTCTGTTCAAATTGTGCTTGGATTTATTTTTCCTCCACTTGGTACTTTGCATTTGCATTCTCCAACATAACATTCTATTTTCTTGACCATGGAATTCTTTATGCAAATTCTTGGACAAGTACTTTTCCACAATGCCTTTCACCTTAGGTTTCTTATGTCCATGGTTACCTACACAATAAGGAAGCAAGTTAGTATCTTCGAAATCAAGATGTATTTTATACTTACCTTGTAAGACAGTCTCAAGATCATGATGAGATGATAGGATAACTCTCGTTGGCTCCTTTATAGATTCCTTCGTTACTTGTATTTGACCACGCTTGAATTGAAAAGTTGGAACTTCCTGCAAAAATCTTAGAAAAGTAGAAAGACTAGGATAAAATATGTGAGCTTGTGCAACAATGCTATAAGATTTGGCTTATATGGACAAATGGATTGGATCATGCTCTTTTCCTCTTCCTTCTCCTTTGTATTCCTTTCTCTTAACTCTTCTCTTTCTCTCTTTTCGTTCAACTCACTTTCATCAAAATCAAAATCTTTCCGATCTTTTTCAATAAATTCATCAACATGTGCTTTAGACTCTTCCTCAAATTTTGTATCATATTTCTCACAAGCATCATTTGAATCAATGACACCATTTATTATCACCATGACTTCTTTATTGACACATTCATTGCTCATGTGTCCAAACCCTTTGCACTTCCAACATTTAAGAGAATTAGTCTTCTCCCTTACCTCATTTGGAGCTTGATTTTTTTTAGTATTGGAGCTCTCGATCTCCACTTGTTTGACAGCACCAAGCTTCTCTTTTGGTTGCATGGATTCATGCCGTTTGGAATGCAGCAGGCTTTCTTTCCTCAATTGATCTTCAATTTTGATAGCATGGTGATACATATCTTCCAAGTAAGGTGATGGAATTCTATCAATAGGATGAGCAATTTCCAGATTCAAACCTCCAAGAAATCTAGATATGGTATCTTCTTCTTCTCGAATCTTTGCCTTTTTCATTAAAATCTTCATCTCTTGATAATATTCAGCAACACTTTTTGTTTCCTGCCTCAAAGCTTGTAATTTAGTTTTCAAATCATTTCTATAATGTTTGGGAGCATACTTCTTTCTCATGGCTTCTTTGAGTTGTTCCCAAGTTTCTATTGGAAACTCCTCTTTCCTTATTTTCTCGGATTTGAGATGTTGATACCATTCATTAGCATGATTAATGAATTCGGCAATGGCAAGTCTCATCTTTTTATTCTCACAATATGTATAGCAATCAAACACGTGCTCTATCTTCTTTTCCCATTGCAAGTAAGCCTGGGGGTCCGCTATTCCACGAAACGGTGGAATTTTGAGTTTAACTCTGCCATCTCTATTTTCATCAACTCTTTCCAATCTCCTCGGTTGCATAATGTTGGCAAAGTTATTCCCTTTTTTTTCCTCCAACTATCGAATTTTTTCTCTTAAATTGCGCCTGGCGCAATTTTGACGAGGGTTGGATCTTGATCCTGAAAAATTCAAATGCAAAAACAAAAATCAGATGTGGAATCTACACAAAAAAGCCTTAAAGAAAATGTAAATATTTCTAAAAAAGAAGACAAAATTATTTTACATAAAAATGCCCCCCAAACTGCCCGAGGGACTGTTTCCACTGTTTTCTCATGGGTCTTTCAGTATTACAGAGGTTTTACCTCTGTCAATATACTCACCATAATATTTCTTGACCCAATGCCCATTTACCTTAAAGATATTACCTTTGGAACCCTTTAAATCCACCGCTCCATGTGGATAAACATGTTCAACTACGAATGGGCCCAACCATTTAGACTTAAGCTTAACTGGAAACAACTTCAATCTACAGTTAAAAAGCAAAACTAGGTTTCCAGGTTCTAAATTCTTGTCCATTATCTTTTTATCATGCCACTTCTTAGTTTGTTCTTTGTACATCTTGGCATTCTCATAAGAAAACTGACGAAATTCATCCAACTCACGTAATTGGAGTTATCTCGCTTCACCTGCAACCACATAATCAAAATTTAGTTTCTGCGTAGCCCAATATGCTCTATGTTCTAATTCTAACAGAAGATGACATGCTTAACGGAGTTTTATAAGCAGTTCTATACGCTCACAAAGCATCATCAAGTTTAATAGCCAAGTCCTTCCTATTTACATTCACGGACTTCTCTAAAATTGACTTTATTGCCCTATTTGATATCTCTGCTAATCCGTTAGTTTGAGGGTGATATGCAGTAGCAATCTTATGGTGAATGTTATGCTTTTGAAGCAAATTACTTACTGCCCTATTCAGAAAGTGCGTACCCTCATCACTAATCAAGCATCTAGGTGTAGTATATCTAGTGAAAATAAACTTTTGCAAGAAGAGAGAAACTACCTTGGCATCGTTAGTAGGGGTGCCAAAACCTCAACCCATTTCGAGACATAATTAACAGCCAAGAGAATGTAATTCTTACCGAATGAAGGTGGGAACAGACCCATGAAGTCGATTCCCCAAACATCGAAAAGTTCAACTTCCAATATTGGGTTTAAGGGCATCTCATGCTTCCTTGTCACGTTACCTGATCTTTGACAGCGGTCACATCCTTGAGTGAATATGTGAGCATCTCAAAATAAAGACGGCCAAAAGAAACCACTTTGGAGGACCTTTGCTACAGTCTTACGTCCAGCAAAATGCCCACCATATGGTGATTTGTGGCATGCCTCTAGAATCTCCTTCTGTTCATGCTCAACAACACACCTACGAAGAATATTGTCAGGTCCTAGTTTAAATAAGAAAGGTTCATCCCATCTATAAAACCTAACATCATGAAAGAACTTCTTTATCTGGTGTTTACTCGAATCATTAGGAATTATCTTGCTCACCAGATAGTTCGCATAATCAGCATACGAAGGGACTTCAGAAATATCTCAAAGATACTCATCCACAAAATGCTCTTGATGATCCGCTACTTGGTTTTCTGTTCCTTTTCTATATTTTATCTCTATGTTAAACTCTTGTAGCAACAAGAGCCATATAACCAACCTAAGCTTAGCTTCTTTTTTAGCAAACAAGTATTTAAGTACAGAATGATTGGTAAACACTATCACTTTAGTCCCAATCAAATATGAACGAAAATTATCTAGTGTGAAAACAACAGCCAAAAATTTCTTTCTCAGTTACAGTATAGTTTAACTGACTACTATTCAAGGTTTTTGATAAGATGAAAAACATACCCATATTTTATATATTTATTTTACATTTTATTAATTTATTATGTTTAAATATTGGAATTTAATTATAATTTATCATTTTGTGGCAGATTGAAGATATTCAAGAATAATAATTTAAAAACGCAATTTTAGAGGATAATGCGGACTTCACCAAACTGGAAAGAGTTCAATGGATAAATACAGACACAATTATTATGGCGGGAAGCTTCAATTTGAGAATTATGAATTTTTAGAATATTTTGTAAATAAAGAGATATAATCAAAGTAGGAAACATAATCCTCAATTGATTAAGAACTCTTTTATTTAATTTATTTTCTTTTAAAAATGATATTTCCCAATTAGTTAGGAATTCCTTATTAGAGATAATTCTTCTTTAAAAGAGGATAAAGTTAAATCTCTATAAATAGAGAAGCCTTATTGGGAGATCCATCATCCAAGTTCCAACGAAAAGCTCTCTTCTCCAAAATTCAGTTATCTCCCTCTACCATGAGTGAATAGGCTTTAATTCTTCCAACTCAAGGGTGCTTCAAGTCCGATTGTAAGCTTGGGAGGCTCAAGTTAGATAGAGATTTCTTCTTTTTTCAAGTTTTCTTTGTTTCTTGTTCTTATTATTTATGAACAGTTTATATTAATTAAATTGACGCCTTAATTCATATTAATTGTTCTACTGCTATCCATGAGTTTGTGATCCGTAATTGTCATGAATGATTGAAATAAGTAGCAAGGGGTTGGCTTATGTGTGTGTATTATGGCTTTTCCATGTTTACATAGCTGGTATAATAGACTTTAGGGAAACAAAGGGACAAAATTAATTAACTTGCAGCTATCTCAAATTAATTAATTTTGGTTTAGTCATTCTCATTATCCTTGTTGGAGGCGAATCCTGGCCTGCCACGTGTCATGATCGAAAAGGTGAGTTGGTTAAACACGCGGGCGAAATGGAGAAAGCGACTCCAAAATACTCAGGTCGGCAGTCAGGGTAGGACCTATAGTGCTGAGCTGAGTTGATACAAAGTCCGTAACAGTGTCCCTTCCGTACCCGACAACACGCCGCGATTTTAGGGTGTGTCAGAACCCCAGTCAGGCCCAGTTTCTATAAATAGAAACCTTTGCCTTAAATGCAAGGTACGCAATTCTAGATAGACTCGGCAAGTTAGCTCGGCCCAGAACTGACTTGCTGTCGGAGTGCTAACTTTGTTTTGCAGGACTCCAGAGTCTTCTGGGAAGGTGTTGGACCGTTGGCCGCAGTTCATCCTGAACGTTCCGATCTACGTTACATCCGAGCTCTGCAATTTCGTGCTCAAACATCTGGCGCCGTCTGTGGGGATCGACACATCTAGAAGTCAGTCTCACCTTTTGCGATCTGAGCCAATAGCCCAAACCCGCTCCCAGCAGTCACGATCTCAACTTGCGCCTATCCGCTCTCCGATGAGGGATGCTGTCACTTCCCGAGCCCATCCTCGACTCACGTACTCTCAGGTGGCAGGAACTCCAGTCGTCAAACAACGATCCCACGCGGGGGTGGTCAATGGAGAATGGAGGTTGGCCGGCCACATCTGATCCAGTAGCAGTCCGGGACTTCCACCTCGCCTCAGATCAGTTCCCGCCAGTGCAACCTCAGAGAAACGGGCTGCCGCCCCGTGCACCTCGCCTCCGCGGTTAGGGAAACACAAGTGCACGTTCCGGGGCAAGTGCCGATGCGGGCGTGGACCCCGTCATGGTAGCCGATGTGATCGCCAAGCTCAAGGAAGTCAAGGCAAGGCTCGAGGCAGCGAGGTGTCTGGCTCTTCCGTCTCCAGGGATCCCATTCGAGGAAAGGGACCGATGCATCCTACCCAAAGAACGGAGTATCAGTTCCGACCTCGCAGGGAGGCCCGAGCTGGAGCACCCTCGCGAAAGCCACAACGGGTGAGGACAGGCGGTGCCCTAGAAGCACAGGTTCGCAACCACCCTCAGCAGGACAATCGGGTCGAGGGCCGGCGCCCGAGGATCCGACCAATTCGGACTCCCTTGGCATCTTTTGATAGCTCCAACGCCCATCAGGGTCGAGGTGCCGAGACGCTGAGGCGACGAGTAGTGGCAACTGGAGATCGGGAGTATTTGGTTGACGATGAGGAGGAAAGCCCAGTGGTCGACATTCAAGAGAGGTCCTCCCACGCTGACCATTCGTTCCGGGATCAGTTTCAGAGGGAGATAGAAGATCTCAAGCGACAGTGCAGGCCTGTGGATCCGCATCGCGTGGCCGAGCAAGACAAACCGCCTTTCTCCCAAGCGATCCTGGATGCACCTATCCCACCGAGGTTCAAGGCTCCAGTCATGAGTTCTTACGACGAGTCTGGAGATCTGATCTCCTACGTGGAGGTGTTCGAGGGGAAGATGGATTTCCTGGCCGGAAGCGACGCTATGAAGTGCCAAGCATTTCAAATAGCCTTGGAAGGCTCGGCAAGATTGTGGTACCGACAGTTGAAGCCCCCGGTCCATCGACAGTTACCAACAGCTGAGGAGGTTGTTCATCAACCAGTTCTCAGCTCAGCAGTTGTTGAAATTGTCGCCCTCTCACCTCAGAACAGTAAAGCAAAGGGACAACGAGTCCCTAACGGAGTACATCGCTCGGTTCATGGACGAGCATGTCAAAGTGGTAAGTGCACCGATGACATCGCCATGATGTACTTCACCACGGCCTTGAACGACAGGAACCTGACGATAGAGTTTGGAAGCCGACCACCGGCCTCCTTGAACGAGATGCTTGCTAGAGCTCGCCAGTACATCGACAGCTTGGAGTTGTGGAAAGCCAATGGAGCTCGGCGAAGCAACCGTGGTAAGGACCGGGACCAAAAGTCCCCTCCTCCCAAGAAGCAGCGCAGCGATGGTTGGGGCTAGTCTCGCGGGCCGACGACAATAAGAGTAGAGGTCGCCGAGACGAGAAAGACCCTTCAGGCCGTCGTGGGCCAAAGTTCGACAAGTTCACTCCGCTGAATGCCTCAATTGCGGAGATCTACGCAGCGGCCGAAGATACCGACCTAGAGGCGCTTTTCGCAGCCCTAGAAAAGCTCTGCTGACCTCTAGGGAAACGAGACAAGCGACTCTACTGCCAATTCCACAAGGATCATGGCCATGACACTTCACGCTGTTTCCACTTGAAGGAGCAGGTCGAGGATCTGATCCGGAGGGGTTATTTGAAAAAATACGTCGGCAGGCGTGAAAGGGCGGAGCTAGAGGGGTCGGCTCGGGAGGACAAGCGAGAGAAGTCGCCCCCACCGAGACGGAAGGAGGACCGTCCCGCCATTATAAATACCATCCATGGGGGCCCGAGTGGGGGACAGTCGGGGCAGAAGAGAAAAGCTCTGGCTCGGGAAGCAGCACACGAGGTTTGTACCTCGTACCCTAGGAAGCCTGCAATGCCGATCTTATTTGATGACCAAGATGGAGAAGGAGTGCACATGCCCTATAATGATGCCCTAGTAATCGCCCCACTCATAGATCACGTGAAGGTGAGAAGAGTTCTTATCGACGGTGGAGCGTCGGCCAACATCTTATCGTTCTCGACCTACACTGCCCTGGGGTGGGAGAGAAAGCACTTGAAGCTCAGCCCGACGCCTTTGGTCGGTTTTGTAGGGGAGTCAGTCAGCGCGGAAGGATGTGTCTCGCTCCCTGTTACCATCGGCGAGGGAGATCAAAAAGTGACTAAGGTTGCGGAATTTGTCGTGATAGATCGAAGCTTTGCATACAACACCATAATCAGTCGGCCCTTGATTCATGATCTCAGGGCAGTTCCATCTACTTACCACCAGGTCTTGAAGTATCTCACCTCGGCCGGAGTTGCGACAGTCCGGGGTGAGCAAAAAATGTTCAGAGAATGCTACGCAGCCGCGATGAAGGGAACAGCCACTTGTGCAGCGGTTGCGAGCGCGACAGGGCTGTGTGCCGACGAACCAGAGCCGAGCCATGGCACCCCGGCTGAAGAACTAGAACTTGTCCCCCTGCTGGGGCCAGAAAAGCAGGTCAGCGTCGGCAGCAGACTGGAGGCCGAGGTGAAAGAAGAGCTCGTGGGTTTTCTGAAAGCTAATGCTGATGTGTTCGCATGGTCTCATGACGACATGTCAGGCATAGACCCAAGTATAATGGTGCATAGGCTTAATGTAGATCCTAATTATAGGCCTGTGAGGCAAAAGCGTCGGCCTGTCGACGCCGAGCGAAGTAATGTAATTTGTAAAGAAGTCGAGCAGTTGATACGAGCTAAATTCATAAGAGAAGGTCATTACCCCGCGTGGTTGTCTAACGTAGTTTTAGTTAACAAGTCCAACGGCAAATTGCGCGTCTGCATTGACTTCAGGAGCCTCAATAAGGCGTGTCCGAAAGACAGTTTTCCCCTACCTCGGATAGATCAGCTCGTCGATGCAACGGCAGGGCACGAGCTACTCTCCTTCATGGATGCGTACTCCGGGTATAATTAGATTCGGATGCATGTGCCCGACCAAGAGCATACCGCCTTTGTTACCGACCAAGGGCTGTATTGCTACAATGTCATGCCTTTTGGTTTGAAGAATGCCGGAGCGACCTACCAGCGGATGGTCAACATGATGTTCGCCCAGCAGATCGGACGCAACATGGAGGTATATGTAGACGACATGTTGGTGAAAAGTAAGTAGACGAGCTCCCCATTTAGCCGACCTAGTAGAGGCCTTCAGCGTGCTTCGAAAGTATCAGATGAAGCTCAACCCGAGCAAGTGCGCCTTTGGGGTCTCGTCAGGAAAGTTCCTCATGTTCATGGTCCACGAACGCGGAATTGAGGCAAATCCAGACAAGATAAAAGCAGTCCTCGAGATGGAGGCACGGAGGAATATTAAGCAACTACAGAGGTTAAACGGTCAATTGGCAGCCTTGAATCGCTTCGTATCTCGCTCTACTGACAAGTGCCACCCTTTCTTCCAAACACTAAGGAAAAAGGATCGGTTCGAATGGACGGACGATTGTGAAGTCGCAGTTCGGCAATTGAAGCAGTACCTCAGCTCGGCTCCCTTGTTCTCAAAGCCGCTGCCTGGTGATGTACTTTACCTGTACCTAGCAGTGTCGGAAAATGCAGTGAGCTCAGTACTTATCAGGGAGGCGAAAGGACGGCAGAGCCCTGTTTACTACACAAGCAAATCATTGACCGAGGCCGAGGCTCGTTACCCCTGTGTTGAGAAGCTGGCTCTAGCCTTGATAACCTCGGCGCGGCGCCTACGACCATACTTCCAGGCACACAAAATAATCGTTCCGACAAACTTCCCCTTGAGACAGATTTTCTACAAGCCCGAAACGTCGCCTTCGAGCCGAGAACAGCGTTGAAAGGTCAGGCAGCCGCAGACTTTGTTGCCGAGCTGACCCCACCCAAGCCAGGGGGCGATGTCCGTGACCAGTGGACACTTTATGTGGATGGTTCGTCCAATGAGAAAGGTTGTGGGGCAGGCATGCTGCTCCTCGGCCCCGGCGGTCTTCGGTTTGAGTACGCACTCCGGTTTAGTTTCCGAGCTTCTAACAACAAAGCCGAGTACGAGGCATTGATAAATGAACTGAAGGTCGCCAGAGGGATGGGTGTGAGGCGACTTTTGATTCTCAGCGACTCCCAACTGATTGTCAATCCGGTTACCGAGGAGTACCAAGTAAAGGAAGCTCGTATGGATAGGTATCTGGCCAAAGCCCGAGGGCTCCTCGCCCAGTTTGAAGACTATGTGATTCAACAGGTGCCGAGGTCCAAAAACTCCAACGCCGACGCACTGGCTCGCCTGGCCTCGGCATACGAGACTGATCTACCAAGAACGGTTCCAGTTGAAATACTTGCTGAGTCGTCCATCGACCAGCCTGAGATAATAGAGATCACGTCAGCTCAGCCTACATGGATAGACCCAATTAAGGACTTCCTGGTCAATGGCTCAGTCCTCGCCGATCCGAGTCAGGCCAGAAAGCTCCGACGCCAAGCTGCTCACTACTTGATGCAAAAAAGGCAATCTCTTAAAAAGGGGATATTCTTTACCATTACTGCAGTGCCTCGACCCAGAAGAGGCGAGGTATGTCATGCGCGAGATTCATGAAGGGGTTTGTGGAAACCATGGAAGAGCTCGGTCCACGGCCTCGAAAGTCGTCCGCCAGGGCTACTACTGGCCGACGATTGAGCGCGACACCAAGGAGTTCGCCAAAACATGCGTTAAATGTCAACGCTTCGCAAGCATTTCGAGGCAACCCCCGGAGATGCTGACGCCGATCTCAAGCCCTTGGCCTTTCGCTCAGTAGGGGATAGATCTGATCGGCCCATTACCGATGGGGAGGGGGCAGTTGAAGTTCGCCATAGTAGCTGTAGATTACTTCACCAAGTGGGTGGAAGCGGAACCTCTAGCGTCTATTACCAAGGCGAAGGTCGTCAGCTTTGTATGGAAGAGCATAATATGTCGGTTCGGTATACCGAACGCCATCATTACTGACAATGGAAAGCAGTTTGATGGCACCCGGTTTAATCAATTCTGTCATTAGCTCATCATACGTCACCTCAGCTCGTCGCCTGCCCATCCGCAGCCTAGCGGAGAAGTTGAAGCCATCAACAAGATCATCAAGCGTGGCTTGAAGACGAGACTGGAATCTCTGAAAGGTCGGTGGGCAGAAGAGTTACCAGAGGTATTGTGGTCTTACCGAACTACACCCCGCCGATCTACTGGTGAGACGTCATACGGCCTAGCCTTCGGGTCAGAGGCTGTTGTCCCTGTGGAAGTTGGCATGCCAAGACCTTGAGTTGAGAATTTCGACGAGCAAGCCAACAGTGAAGCTCTACTCGTGAACCTTGACCTCCTCGAGGAGAAAAGATCTCACTCCCAGCTTCGACTAGCAGAATATCAGAACCGTATGGCTCGGTACTACAACGCCAGGGTAAAAGTCAAAACGTTCAAGCCTGGCGACCTCGTCCTCAAGAAGGTAATGCAGCATGTCGGCGTACTCGAGTCGAACTGGGAAGACCCATACAGAGTCTTAAAAATACTCCGACCTGGAGCGTATTTGTTGTCCGACCTAAATGGGAAACAACTCCCCCACCCATGGAACACCGAGCATTTGTGAGTTTACTATCAGTGAAATGTGTGTAATCCGACGTGTAAAATTTCATTCATTAATGAAAGCCGATCTCCAATGACTTTTGCAAAATTTGACTTTATTTGTTAGAGCTGTTACTACTCCCGAGCTACGTCAAATGGGGGCCAAGGAAGACTACGTGGTATGACCTATGCTAAACGACCTACGATGAGTTATATTTTTACAAACACGCGAAGCAATGGTCAGCTCGTAGGAACCTGGTTATCCCAAATACACACCGCCGAGCTGAGTTGTTCGGCTCGTAAGCCGTTGTTGGGATGAGAAATTACTAAGACTTGAGAACTCAAACAACGAGACCAAAACTAAAGCTAAAGTTTAATTAAATTTCTCTAAGTATAGGGACCTCGGAGAGAACAACTCAAGTTTGGACGAAGATTGTTTTCATTGAAATTAAAGTTTGATGAAGAGCCGAGGTATAATTAAAGTTTAATTAAATTTCTCTAAGTTTATGGACCTCGGAGAGAATAACTCGGATCTAAACCAAACAACCTCACTTCATTGAATTCTAAGTTTGATGAAGAGCCGAGGTATATATGCCTCGGCTCAGTACAGTAATTTGTTTTAAAAAAAATTGAGAAAAGAAGCAGTAGAAGAAGAAGGCGGTCTATTCCTGCGGAAGGTCGACAGGCTTGCTAGTTTCTGCGTCAGCGTCAGCAACCTCAGCGATCTCAATAGCCTCGGCCTCCTTACCGAGCAAGCAGTGTCGAGCCGATTGATAGCGTAATAAAAGCCCTTGTCCGCCAGGTCGCGAGCTAGGCCATCGAATTCGGGGAATTCTTTGACCTTCTTCTCCAAATAATCCCAGCTGGCTAGATTCTACTGAGCTTCATTCCAGCCCTTCTCTGCGGTCTTAGCTCGGCCCCGGGCGTTCTTCAGATCGGTGCGAGCTTGGGCTATCAAGGCCTTCGACCTATCGGCCTCGGCCTCCTTCTCAGCTCGTGCCTAGTCAACCTCGGCTTGGAGCTCAGCGATCCTACGCTCATAGGAGGCGTTCGTCTCCTCCTCCTTCAGGACACGGCCTCCAAGCTCCAGCCTCATCATCGATGCCGAGAGGTAGGCGTGGTAGTGCAGCTGCAGAGGCCAGAGGTTAGGGCAAGGGGATTAAAGGAAGAGAAGAAAGGTAGAGTGAGAACAAGCTTACCTCGGCAGCAAGAGCTACAGTCTTCCTCACCGCCTCCACCGGGTCCTCTGGCACCCGAACAGCTCGTTCTATTCGGCGAGAGCTCGAGGACCTTACTTTCATCTCAGCCTCGTGGATGTTGAGGCGGGAGAAGGGGAGCTTGAAGGGGAGCGGGAGCTCGTCGCAGTGTTGCCGACCGTGTTGGGACCCCTCCTCCGGTCAACCATGATGGGGGAGGTGGAGACCTAGAGTTGACCTCCTCGGAAGGGAGCGTCTCCTTCGCCGTTTCTTCCGATGCAGAGGAGTAGCCGACTCTTCGCCCCCGACCACGGTCTGCAAGGGTTGAGCTTGGAGGGCCTGGAGCTTGGCCAAGTTGGCCAGCCCAGGAGCTGGGACGTCGGCGCTGCTCGTACGGCGACGACCTTGAGGAGGCGCCGGCTGAGCGGCCGAGGCCGAGGCCCGCTGCCGTTTTGTACTGCTGAGTGCGAGGAATTTGGAAGCCATTCCTGCAAAGAATACGAGGTTAATTAAGAGACTTCCATTGAACGAGCTGAGGTGCCGAGAAGAAGTTACCTTCAGGAGCTTTACGTTTCTGCGAGCTGCGTTGCCGAGGTTTGGGGAGCTTCTTGATCTCGTTTGGTTGATCGTGAGGACTTAGGCCGCTGCAGAAGAGGTGGGAGTTTCAGACGACTGCTTCACCCCATAGCGCGTACTTTAGTCTCCGACCTTGGGCTCGTTTGATGATCTCCCAAGACTTGTTGTTGATCATCGGAACGGGGGATGGAAGAGCTGTAAAACAAGCCGACGTCAGCAATGAGGTTGCTCAAGTTAAGAAAACAAAAAAAAAACACACCCCCTAGCTCGCGCCTAAGACACTGAGCTACGTCCCCGAACTCTACTAGGACTTGGCAGGTCGGCCCCCCTCTGTCCCTCAGAAGCCACTCGCCAGAGACGAGGAACCAACACTCCTTCCAGTTCTTGTTGGAGGAGGGGTTCCTAATCAACTGACCTACGTTCCGTCGAGCTGAGAGGTAGTACCGACCCTCTCCCTCGTTGGAGGGTTTGACGGTGTGGGTCGCTAAGAGCTGGTCCACCGTGAGCCTGTCCTCATCCTCGTCTCGGAGGACCCACCACAGGACGTAAGCTCCGAGCACGGTAGACCATCCATTAGGGGAGAGCTGAGTTGGGGCTAGGTTGACTGCACTAAGGAACCTTTGTATAAAAGGGTGGAGTGGAAGTCTGACCCCCTTATGGACCATCTGGGGGTAGAAACTGACGAAGCCCGGAGGAGGGTCGTCGAGGTGTTCCCCGACGTTAGGCACCCTAAGCTCTATGGAGTTGGGGATCGAGTAAGTTTTGCAGAGCTCGGCCAACCTACCTACCGAGAAAGATGAAGGAGGAAGTTCAACTACAGGACCGAGGTCAGGGTTTCCCGAGGTTGAGGCTATGTTGGGGTTTGCCGAGCTATCCTCGACGTAAGGGTTCCTTGAGGTAGAAGCTAAGGTCAGATCTCCTAAAACGTCGTATGAACTAGAGGAACTAGACTACCCAGACGACGAATCCCTAGACGAGTTACTCATCGCCAAACCTGACTGGGAGGACTTAAAAGAACTCTCTAAAGAAAGAGGGAGAGAGTACCTGACTTGGAAACGGTCGAGGTACACGAAAACTAAAAAGTGAAAAGTAAAAAGTGAAAAGTGAAAGACTTTCCCCTTTTACAGGACAGCCCGGAGGCGCGAGAGCCGTTCGATCAAGGAGGGATCAACGGACAAGATCCGCCCACGCCAGGCTGTCCCCACGACGACGTTTGGGTTCCCGAAGCAGAAGCTAGGGCTGACGACATCCATGACATCACACATGCACGCGTGGATTCGACCCGTCTCCAGTTAGCTCGGAGAACTTCGCCGAGCCGACCTCTGCCCCGCCGAAGTGGGGGCCAATGTTGGAGGCGAATCCTGGCCTGCCACGTGTCATGATCGAAAAGGTGAGTTGGTTAAACACGCGGGCGAAATGGAGAAAGCGACTCCAAAATACTCAGGTCGGCAGTCAGGGTAGGACCTATAGTGCCGAGCTGAGCTGATACAAAGTTTGTAACAATGTCCCTTCCGTACCCGACAACACGCCGCGATTTTAGGGTGTGTCAGAACCCCTGTCGAGCCCAGTTTCTATAAATAGCAACCTTTGCCTTAAATTTAAGGCACGCAATTCTAGATAGACTCGGCAAGTTAGCTCGGCCCAGAACTGACTTGCTCATTAGAGTGCTAACTTTGTTTTGCAGGACTCCAGAGTCTTCTGGGAAGGTGTTGGACCGTTGGCTGCAGTTCATCCTGAACGTTCCGATCTACGTTACATCCGAGCTCAGCAATTTCGGGCTCAAACAATCCTCAATGCTATTCTTTGATTAATATGGAACGCTATCGTGCCCATTTGATTAATTAATGAGATTTAATTTTGATGATTGGTCTAAATTAACTAAATTAGGAGAATTAAAACTTACCACCGTTCTTCCGAGTAAGTAGACTAAGTTCTTGAATCAAGATACCAATTTTGTGTAAAGCTTATGATCACGATTACAATTGAATGAAAATCACACCTTTGGATTGGAAGTTTGGAAAGATTGACTTTCGTTTTCCTTTTAGTTTATCTTTTTAAATTTCAAAATTTAAATACAAAACCTCCCATTTTTTAACTTTTTTAGAAATTAATTTCATTGGTTCCCTTGGGATTTGACCTGGTCTTGCTACTTCTACAAGTTAAATTTAGTAAAATCAGTAATTATTTTGGAGGGCCTCGACAACCCTTACCAGTTTTACTTGCATAATAAACAGGATGAAGAACTTTACCTTTTCGTTGACCCAACATTACACCTACAGCAAAATCACTTGCATCACACATTAGTTCAAGTGGCAAGTTCTAATCTTGTTCAATTATGATGGGTGCTGAGCTAAGTGCATTCTTAAGCGTCTCAAAAGCTTTCAAACAATGTTAAAAAAAAAAACAAAGGGTCGATCCACTTCCAACAGCTAACACAAAGGTTTAGAATTTTTCGCAAAATATTTTATAAAATGGTGGTAGAAACCCGCGTGTCCTAAGAAACTTCTAACACCTTTTACAGTTGTAAGAGGGGGTAGTTTAGCAATCACATCTATTTTTGCCCTATCGACCTCAATTCCTTTTTCTGAAATTCTGTGACCTAAGACTATATCTTCACGTACCATAAAATGGCACTTCTCCCAATTAAGCACAAGGTTTGTCTCTTCACGCGTTTTTAAAACACTCTCTAAGTTGTCTAAGGAAACATCAAACGACTCACCAAACATAGAAAAATCATCCATGAAAATCTCTACCGTGCTTTTTATCATGTCTGAAAAAATAGCAGTCATGCATCTTTAGAAGGTAACGGGAACGTTACAAAGACCGAACTGCATCCTCTAGAACGCAAATATCCCATAGGGACACGTGAACGTGGTCTTTTCTTGGTCCTCTGGAGCTATAGTAATCTGGTTGTAATCAGAATACCCATCGAGGAAACAATAACACTCTTTCCCTGCAAGACGATCAAGCATTTGGTAAATAAAGGGTAATGGAAAATGGTCTTTACGAGTAGTCCATACACACTCTCCAACCAGTCACCATTCTAGTTGGGATCAACTCGTTGTCGTCGTTTGTAATCACCGTCATACAACCCTTCTTGGCAACGCATTGGGCCGGGCTAACCTAGCTGCTATCCGAGATGGGGTAGATCACTCCAGCATCTAACCATTTTATGATTTCCATTTTGATCACCTCTTTCATTTTGGGGTTAAGCCTCATTTGGCACTCGATAGAATTGGTGGCTCCTTCGTCCAGGATGATTTTGTGCATGCAAAATGTATGTCTAATTCCTCTTATGTCTGCTATGGTCCATCCAATAGCTCTCTTGTACTTTGATAAAACCTGCAAAAGCAAAGATTCATGTTCATTCGACAAATATGAAGAAATGATATCAGGCAAAGTATTGTTTGAACCCAAATAAGCATATTTTAAATGAGAAGGTAGGGGTTTCTTCTCCAATTCTGGAGATTCAATGATGGAATGTTGCAAGGTCTTCAAATTCGCTATTGTCGGCTGCAAAAACTCAAAACGCTAAAATTGGGGGAAAATTGCGCCAGAGCAATTTTGGATTCTTTTTCTGCGGCCTCCAAATCTGCTTCTAAGTCTTCCACTATCATTTGCTGGAGTTTCTCCATGATTGCCCCTATTGTAGAGCACTCATCGACTTCATCCGGGAGACGCATCTCATCTAGGACATTGAAGGTTAGCTGTGTTGGGTGTGTTGCCCTAAACACGTAGTTTGTATTTTGTAAAAACAAATGTCTATTTAATAAAGTTTTATTCAATAAATTTGTTGTTGAATCATAGCTTTGCATTGTCCAAAATCCAATAAACTAAACATCCGAGGTTATTTATGATGTAATCGGGATAGTATATATACTGGGTATATAGTTGATATACGGGGTATATATTTGATATACCCCTGATATATGAATGGATAATGTCCCGTGAATAACCTAAAGGGTCTATAGTATATAGATAAGGCTGGGTACCTTATCCTGGCAACATTATGGATACGACCCACTCTATAAAGATTACAGACGACTCGATCCAGGTCGTTCGTGTGGAGACATGCGAGTGGGGGTATCCTATACAATGAGTTTGTATAAGACCGGACCACGAAATAGGCAATCTTTAGATGTAACACCGTTAACTAATAGGTTGCTATATCTTAGGATGACCGGGTAACTCATTCTCAATCCTGAGTGAGTTATGGACTCCTGCCCGTGAGGGCTCGTCCTTTGATTTGTATGGGTGAGAGTGGCCCGAGTCGTCGACTCAACATTCCTACCTTTTTGGGGACGAGACCGAGTGGGGAGCTAGGAACATAACTTCATAAGATGGAATTCACTCCTCCCGACTTTAGAGTAAATGAGTGTTCCCTTAAATGCTGACTCCGGGACTTGAACAAGGGGCCCCACCCTCTCATTGGCCGAGAAGAACTTCCGGTTATTGGTTGGACCATAACCGGGTTGTTCATTAGAGGAGCAGTGGTGTTTAAGGAGTAAGATGTAACTTAGGGGTAAAACGGTAATTTGACCCAACTTGAGTTACGAGCACTCATGAAGAATTGACTCGTCATTAATTGTCGTATATCCATGGACACTAAAACATTCTGCAGTGAGAAGAGTGCAACTGCGGGTCTTTAGTGGAATGACCTGTAGTTAACGAATCTTGATTAACTCGATCAATGAGTTTGACCAATTAATCTTGCATCGTTGGAGCTTCTAATCTGTAGGTCCATTAGGTCCCCTTGCTAGCTCATAATGGGTAAAACAAGGATCAAGGTTTTGGAAGAATTTGAATTATTCAAATTATTTAAGGGATTATATGTATCTTGATACATTATAATATATAGTTAATTATAAATTAAAACTATACATTATGAGAGAAATTATTTGAATGAGATTCAAATAAAATTAATGTAACGCCTCGAGTCCCTCAGGTTAGTTAGTCTTGAATCGGGAGATTTTTTTTCTTTTAATTTTCAAAGTTAATGTTAATTGAATTTATTTATATTTATCGGGCTCTAAAATCCAATTAAATTAATATTTCCCGGATTCCGTGTGGTGGGTCTTGTTTAGGAGGGGGGTACATTTCTTATATTTGGGCTTGGACTTATTGGGCCTCCTTTGGGTTACTTTGTTTTTAAAACAAAGGGAAAAAAAAGCAAGAGAACAAAAACAAAACCCTACCCATTCCTTCTTTTCTCTTTGTCTTCTTCTTCTTGTCCCTAGCCGCCCCCCCCCCCCGTTCTTCTTCGTTTCCAATTCCCGCCCCCCCCCCCTTCATTTTCCGGCAGCCCCCCGTCCGACGCTCGAGCAACACCGGTGCTTGCTAACCACCCCGACCGGGACGTCGACTGTAGTGTGCAGCGGCGGACGAAGGACCACGCGCGGACGGCCGGCGCCGAACAGCAGCAGCAACGGTGCGACCTCGACGTCCGGCACCTGCAGCAGCGGCGGCGCGTTTCCCCAGCGTCGGCAACGGACCAGCGCAGCTTCTCTCCGCGGCGGCACACGGCGGCGACCCAGACCTGCGGCGGCGCACGGTGAACGGGTGTACAGCGGCGAACCGGCGGCGGTCGGCTGCTTCGATCGACGGACAGCGACTCCAGCAGCGGGATTTGTACGTTACAGCAGCGTTTAGGACGTTTGGGGGCGACCCACATCCGTTCGAAGCTCGATTTAGGCTACCCACACCCATACGAAGCCGGTTTGGTGGTAATGTGTCATTCGAATCCTTTTAGAGTTGAATTTCGGAGGCCAAATAGGTTGTTTAATGTGCTGTATTTTCTGTTTCAGTGTGCTTAGGTGTGGAGTCGGCGCAACATTTAAGGACGCGGTTGTGAGTAAGTAGCACGGGGGCGGTGCGTGCGTTGGTGTATGTTATTTGGTTGCTGATGTACTGTTTATGATGCTTAAAATTGGTTCTGATACGTGGTTGTGCAGTGTAACTCTTGTTTATGTAGCTTTGTATGCTTGGTTAGTGTTGAATGTCCGTCAGTGTTAATAGTGTGAATTTTGCATTGTTGAACCGCTGAGATCTGTTGTAGAATGACGGATGATTGTAGGGAATGTTCGTTAAAGAGAATTTATTTTGGAAATGTTCGTTGTCTGAATTCGTATGAAGTGTTTGGCGTGTCTCATGAGTTTTTATTATATCTAGCAGTGCTTATTGAATATGGACGTTGGATATTAAGTGTTTGGATAAATTGTGTTGGGCTCCAATCGTTTGAAATTTGTTGACTATGCTCTGTTATAACTAAACTCACCGTGGCGCTGTTGTTAAAATTTGGTATGTGTGAAAGCATGTTTGGTTTATTGTTTTGCTATTAGAATGATGTTATGTTGTGGAAGCATGCTGAATGTGTTGGTGAGTTGTGAGATGCATTAAAATCATACTAGTGGTGGGTGTGTTGATGGGCATTGTGGTGGTTGGTGTTATTAAGGGGTTAGTACTGGAATCTTGTTGGAGGCTAGAAACGATATGTGGAGTTTTGCAAATTATGAAGTGAATGGGTGAGTGTCAGGGTCTCGGGTACAAATTTTCGGGGGCTGATACGTCACTAATTGGGTATCGAGGCCTCGGGTATTAATGTCGGGGGTCGATACGCCAATATTGGATAAAGATGAGTGTCGAGGCCTCGAGTATAAATGGTCGGGGGTCGATGCGAGGAGTCTTTCGAAAGGAGCACTATTGGGGCCTTGGGTATAAATGGTCAAGGGCCATAGATTGTAAGACTCGAGGCCTCGGGTATAAATGGTCGAGGGTCGATGCACTAGTGTCGGGCTCTGGGTATAAATGGTCAGGGGCCGACTACCAAAAGAATGGTTTCGAAGAGCTCGATTAACTGAGGTGAACATAGTTGTATTTGAGGTGTTAGGGAGCCAGGTGGACGACAATGGTTTTTTATATGATTGTGTTTAGCATCGGGTCTTGTAGAGCATGTTTATAGATGATTATAATTTATTAGTAGAGCATGTCTAGGTTTTTCGCTACTGTACTGATAGAGCATGACGATGTATGTTTCCTCTATGGTTATGAGCATGATTTTGTGTGTGCTTGGTGAGGGCTACTTACGGAGTATATTTTATATACTCACCCCCCCCCCTTCCCTCTACAATCATTGTTTCAGGTGAAGGACTCGTGGGTGACCATGGTGATGGGACGGAGGAGACCTGACGAGTGAGGACCATAGGCTGCTAAGTTTTCCTGTTTAGTTTAATTCATTGGTTAGGGCCTTATGTTGTGGCTAATAAACGGTTTATTTGCATTTGAATAATTGAGAGATTTTTCCTTGTTGTTAGTCTTGCTTCGGGTTGGGTGCCTATTTGAGTTTTATCCTTTTGTTTAGATTCATATAGATTGAATAATAAACTTGCCTCGTGAGGTGGTTCACGAATGTTGTTGAATGTTATTCCATGAGATTGGTTTATCGTTAATTTGATGAGGATTGGAACTTGATTTTTATAAGTTTATCTGCATAGGAAGTTGGTAGGATGTAGCCGGGGTTACATTTGATTAGTTGGGTAGTTAATGTGACCTAGAGGTGTGCGGAAAATTCTGGGTCATTACAATTAATATGAATAAGATTCATATTAAAACTATAGGTTAAAATTAATGTGCATAAGATGTACATTAGAACTATAGGTTATACGAGAGAAATGTTATAGAATATGATTCTATTTTTTGTGATAAATAATTAAGTGTTAATTATTTATTTAATTTTTATATATATATATTAATATTAATTGGATTAATAATTAATAATTATTTATTAATTAATAAATTAATTTTTATATTTTAATTATTATATATATTATATATATATATATATTATTATTATTAATATTAATAATATTAAACTCCCCTGCAAAATTGCAGGGGAGGTTAGTGTGACGTGTGGAGTTACCCCACGTCACTGCTTCTGTTTTGTTTTTTGCAGTTCTGCAAAATACAGAACACAGAAGAAGAACACCCAAACCGTTTTCTCTGAATCTCTCCCTCTCGTTCCAAAGAAATTCTCCCACAAGAACGATCTCGTACCCAGAGGATAGCGAGGAAGGCTCGGTGGTGGTGTTCGTCGGAAATTTGTTGAAGAAACGTTCTTCAAAGGTATTAAGTTTCCTCTGTATTTTCCTTCTTTCAATTTCAGTTTTGTATCTCGAAAATCAGCAACGAAGATCCGCTTCCGCTCTGGGATTCACATCCCTTCAAGCTGCTCATCATTAACCTTCATCGTGATCTCTCCTTTCCTAACATTGAAAACCGTGTATCTCCAGTTGCTAAAAATGGCCTCCCAAGAATGATCGGCACCTCAAGATCTGCTTCACAATCCAAAATTATGAAATCGACGGGAAAAATAAACTTATCAACTTTAACAAGCACATCTTCTATTTTTCCTTCCGGTTTCTTTACGGATCTATCAGCTAGTTGTAAAGTGACAGTAGTGGGACAAGCTTCTCCTATATTTAACTCTTTAAAGACAAAAAAGGGCATAAGATTAATGCTTCCTCCTAAGTCACACAATGCTCTTCCTAGTGTAACGACCCAAAAATTTCCACACACCTCTAGGTCACATGAACTACTCAACTAATCAGTTTTAGCCCCAATTACAACCTGCCAACTTCCTAAGCACATAAGCTTATAAAATCAAGCTCCAAAAACCTCATCAAATAACGATAACACCAATCTAACAAACAATTCAAAATAAAATGCAACAACGTTCGTGAACTACTTCACGAGGCAAGTTTATTGTTCAATCTAAATGATTCTAAGCAATGGGATAAAGCTCAAATAAGCACCTAACCCGAGCATAACTAACAACAAGGAAAAATCTCCAATTTTCAAAGGTACATAATCCGTTTATTGGCCACAACCTGAGGCCCTACTAACAAAAAAATTAGACTAAATAGAAAAACTAAGCAGTCTATAGTCCTCGCTTGTCAGGTCTCCCCCATCCCATCAGCAAGGTCACCCTCGAGTCCTCCACCTGAAACAATCATTGTAGAAGGTGGGGGGGGGGGGGTGAGTATATACAATATACTCCGTTAGTAGCCCTCACCAAGCACTCACAACATCATGCTCATAACCATAAGGAAAAAAATGCATCGTCATGCTCTATCATTACAGTATGCGAACAACCATAGACATGCTTTACTGGTACATATATATTATCCATAAACATGCTCTATAATACCCAATACTAACACAACTCAATAAAAAAACAATTACCGTCCACCTGGCTCCTAACACCTCAAATTCAACTATGATCACCCTCAGTTTTTCGAGCTCTTCGAAACCATGCTTTTGGTAGTGTCAGCCCCTGGCCATTTATACCCAGAGCCCCGACACTGTGCATCGACCCTCGACCATTTATACCCGAGGCCTCGATGTCTTACAATCTATTGGCCCTTGACATTTATACCCAAGGCCCCAATAGTTCTCCTTCCGAAAAGACTCCTCGTATCGACCCCCGCCATTTATACCCGAGCCTCGACACTCATCTTTATCCATATTGGCGTATCGACCCCCGACCATTTATACCCGAGGCCCGATACCCAATTAGTGACGTATCAGCCCCCGACCATTTATACCAGAGGCCCTGACACTCACCCATTCACTTCATAATTTGTAAAACTCCACATATCGTTTCTAGCCTCCAACCAAAGATTCCAGTACTAAACCCTTAATAACACCAACCACCACAACGCCATCAACAGCCCCACCACTAGTATGATTTCAATGCATCTCACAACTCACCAACACATTTCAGCATGCTTCCACAACATAAATATCATTCTAATAGCAAAACAATAAACCAAACATGCTTTCACAACATACCAAATCTTAACAACAGCGACCAGTGAGTTTAGTCATAACAGAGCATAGTCAACAAATTTCAAACGATTGGAGCCAACACAATTCATCCAAACACTTAATATCCAACGTCCATATTCAAAAGCATTGCTGGATATAATAAAAACTCATGAGACACGCCAAACACTTCATACGAATTCAGACAACGAACATTTCCAAAATAAATTCACTTTAACGAACATTCCCTACAATCATACGTCATTCTACAACAGATCTCAGCAGTTCAAACAATACCAAATTCACACTATTAACACCGACGGACATTCAACGCTAACACGGCATACAAAACTACATAACAAGAATACACTGCACAAACCACGTATCAGAACCAATATTAAGCATCATAAACAGTACATCGGCAACCAAATAACATACACCACCAACGCACGCACCCCCCCCTTGCTAGTTACAAACACTTGTCCTAAAGCTGCTAAGCTCGTTGAGCACTTCCTACTACAAAAGAGAACGATCTCGAGTTAGTAACCAATTAGAAACTTTAGTTATAACGAAACCGAGTTTAGGTAAAGTCGTTACCTACTAACCAACACTAAAACAACTTGGGTTAGGAGTGGGTTGACGTCGAAGGGGTTCGGGCTCCCGATCTGAGTTCAAAAGGCCTTAAGCTTGCTGTCCCGACGTCTAAAGGTGATGAGTAATACTGATTTGGGTCCGATTAGAGGTGGGTCAACGCCGAACCCATACCGAAAAGAGTGGGTAATGCCGATTTGGGTTCGAATAAGAGGGGACCAAAGTCGACATCACCGGAAGGCCGGAAAACGTCACCAAACTCGTTGGGCTTCACGAGTTCGGACTGTTCGGGGCTGTCGAAGTTTGCTGCACGCAGGAAAGGTCACGCGCGCGCCACTGCACGACGCCGACGCCGCTGGAATTCGCCTCAACTCCTCGAGTTCGCCGGGTTTTGCTGCTCTTCGCGCCGCCGCACGCATGCTACAGGCCGCCGCCGTCGTTCGTTGAGGGACGGGAGGGTCCACACCGTTCGCCGCTGCAAGAAACCGGGAGGGACTCGCCCTTGTGTGCCCTTTGCTGCTTCTCGGAGAATAAAAGGGGAGCTGCCGGCTGAACAAGAAGAAGAAGGAGAAACTTGGGGGGCTGTCGGCTAAGAACAAAGGGAGGGAAAGAGAAAGAAAGTGTTAGGGTTTTCCCCTTTTGTTTTGATTTAAAACAATTTTCCCATTAAGCCCAATCATCCAAGCCCAAACCCAAAGAAGGAGGAGTCCATTTCCTCAACCCAAGACCCAACACCAAGCTCGGTTAATAAACATTTAATTGGATTGTTAGAGCCCGATAATTATCGAAAAATTAAATTAACATTCACTTTGAAATTTAAATAAAAAAAATCTCCCGATTCGAGATTAACTGACCTGAGGGACTCGGGGCGTTACAGACTTCCCTCCTTCAAAAACTTTCGTCTCCGAAAGTGGACTGTTCTAACAGTTCGGGGTATCTCGCCTTGATATCGTCCTCCCGCTCCCAAGTAGCTTCTTCCACTTGGTGGTTCCTCCACAAAACCTTAACCAAGTGAATCGCCCGGTTTCCTCAACAACTTGGTCTCTCTTGCCAAATTCCAAATTCTGACGGGTATCTCCTCGTAGCACAAGAACTCATCCAGTTGTAATGGTTCAAGGTCCAAGACGTGCGAGGGGTCATGAATGTACTTCCTCAACATAGACACATGAAACACACTGTGAACTGCTGCCAACGACGGTGGCAAGGCCAACCTATACGCGACTGGCCCGATACGTTCCAAAATTTCAAAAGGCCCAATGAACCTCGCGCTGAGCTTGCCCTTCTTCCCAAAGCGCAAAATCCCCCTTACGGGTGCCACACGAAGAAACACCCGTTCACCTACCACAAATTCGAGCTCTCTACGCCTGACGTCTGCATAACTCTTTTGACGGCTCTGTGCGACTTGCATTCTTCCCCTGATCTTTTGAATGACACTGTTAGTCGCCTGCACCAAATCCGGTCCCAAGAGAACTCTTTCTCCGACTTCGTCCCAATTAACCGGAGATCGACACTCCTTCCCATACAGTGCCTCGTATGGGGCCATCCCAATCGTGGCAAGAAAACTGTTATTATAAGCGAACTCTATTAGGTAGAGGTACTTGTCCCAACTACCACCAAAGTCTAACATGCAAGCTCTGAGCATGTCCTCTAAAACCTGGTTCACGCGCTCCGTCTGACCATCGGTTTGGGGGTGAAACGTCGTGCTAAAGTCCAACTTAGTACCCAGGGACTTGTGTAGACTCCACCAAAAAGTCGAGGTGAAACGCGGGTCTCGATCGGACACTATGGATACCGGTATACCATGTAGCCTGACAATTTTCTGTAAATACAGTTCCCGCCATTTTTCTACTGTATACGTTGCCTTGCCGGGAATAAAAGTGAGCGGACTTGGTTAAACGATCTACAACAGCCCAAATCACAGTGAATCCCTTAACCGTCCTTGGTAGTCCTGTAATGAAGTCCATAGCCACATCGTCCCACTTCCAGACTGGTATGCTCAAAGGTTGCAGCAATCCAGCAGGTCTCTGTCTTGAAGCCTTTACCTGTTGGCAAGTCAAACACTTGCTAACAAACTGAGCTATTTCCCTCTTCATGTTATGCCACCAGTAATGTTTCTTGAGGTCTTGGAACATTTTGGTACTTCCTGGATGGACCGAGTAGGGAGTATTGTGTACCTCTCCCAATAAATCCTTCCTCAAAGAATAATCTTTTGGCACACACAATCTCCCGCGAAAAAGCAAAGCTGCCTCGCCCGAGAGAGAGTGAAATCCCATGGCCCACCATACTAAAGCCTTTGGCCAAGCTAGGGTCTTCCTTTTGGGCAACAATGATCCTCTGTCTCAGGCTAGGTTCCACTAAGAGTCGAGCCAACAACGCGGAGACATCATCCACCGTCAGCTCCACCTCCAAGCGTTCCAACTCGCTGTGTATTGGAATGCAAACGGTTACAAGAGATGCCACACTTGCCGCCCTTCTACTAAGAGCATCGGCCACCACATTTGCTTTACCTGGATGGTAACTAATCTCACAATCATAATCCTTCAGCAACTCTAGCCACCGTCTCTGTCTTAAATTAAGCTCCTTCTGAGTGAAAAGGTACTTCAAACTCTGATGATCCGTGAAGACCTGAATTCTTTCTCCGTAAAGGTAGTGTCTCCACAACTTTAAGGCGAAGACAACTGCTGCTAGTTCTAAGTCGTGCGTGGGGTAGTTAAGTTCATGCACCTTCAGTTGTCGAGAGCCATAAGCTATAACTTTCCCATGTTGCATCAGCACACATCCCAAGCCCTTTCGCGAGGCGTCGCTGTAAACCACCAAGCCCCCCGTCCCATCGGGGACAGCTAACACCGGTGCAGACACCAAACGCTTCTTTAGTTCTTGGAAGGTCTCCTCACACTCGCTACTCCAAGTGAAGGTAGCATTCTTACGAGTCAACTGCGTCAACGGTGCCGCTATCCGAGAGAAATTCTGGATGAACTTTCTGTAGAAGCCAGCCAAGCCGAGGAAACTACGAACCTCTGTAACTGAACTAGGTCTTGGCCAATTGCTAACTGCCCCTACCTTGGCGGGGTTTACTGCAATACCCTCCCTGGTGACTATGTGGCCTAGGAAAGCCATTTTGTTCAGCCAGAACTCACATTTCTGTAACGCCCCGAGTCCCTCAGGTCAGTTAATCTCGAATCGGGAGATTTTTTTTATTTAAATTTCAAAGTGAATGTTAATTTAATTTTTCGATAATTATCAGGCTCTAACAATCCAATTAAATGTTTATTAACCAAGCTTGGTGTTGGGTCTTGGGTTGAGGGAATGGACTCCTCCTTCTTTGGGTTTGGGCTTGGATGATTGGGCTTAATCGGAAAATTGTTTTAAATCAAAACAAAAGGGGAAAATCCTAACACTTTTCTTTTCTCTTTCCCTCCCTTTGTTTCTTAGCCGACAGCCCCCCCCAAGTTTCTCCTTCTTCTTCTTGTTCAGCCGGCAGCTCCCCTTTTGTTCTCCGGCGAAGCAGCACGGCAGCGGCGAGCTTCCTCCCCGACGGCAGCGACGAACGGTGGACCCTCCCGTCCCTCAACGACTCCGACGGCGGCGGCCTGTAGCAGCGTGCGGCGGCGCGAAGAGCAGCGAACCCGGCGAACTCGAGGAGTTGCGGCGAATTCCAGCGGCGCCGACGTCGTGCAGTGGCGGCGCGTGACCTTTCTGCGTGCAGCAAACTTCGACAGCCCCGAACAGTCCGAACTCGTGAAGCCCAACGAGTTTGGTGACGTTTTCCGGCCTTCCGGTGACGTTCGACGTTGGTCCCCTCTTATTCGAACCCAAATCGGCATTACCCACTCTTTTCGGCATGGGTTCGGCGTTGACCCACCTCTAATCGGACCCAAATCAGCATTACTCATCACCTTTAGACGTCGGGACAGCAAGCTTAAGGCCTTTTGAACTCAGATCGGGAGCCCGAACCCCTTCGACGTCAACCCACTCCTAACCCAAGTTGTTTTAGTGTTGGTTAGTAGGTAACGACTCTACCTAAACTCGGTTTCGTTTATAACTAAATGTTTCTAATTGGTTACTAACCTCGAGATCGTGCTCTTTTGTAGTAGGAAGTGCTCAACGAGCTTATGAGCTTTAGGACAAGTGTTTGTAACTAGCAAGGGGGCGGGTGCGTGCGTTGGTGTATGTTATTTGGTTGCCGATATACTGTTTATGATGCTTAATATTGGTTCTGATACGTGGTTGTGCAGTGTAATTCTTGTTATGTAGTTTTGTATGCCTGGTTAGCGTTGAATGTCCGTCGGTGTTAATAGTGTGAATTTTGTATTGTTGAACTGCTGAGATCTGTTGTAGAATGACGTATGATTGTAGGGAATGTTCGTTAAAGTGAATTTATTTTGGAATGTTCGTTGTCTGAATTCGTATGAAGTGTTTGGCGTGTCTCATGAGTTTTTATTATATCCAGCAATGCTTATTGAATATGGACATTGGATATTAAGTGTTTGGATGAATTGTGTTGGGCTCCAATCGTTTGAAATTTGTTGACTATGCTCTGTTATGACTAAACTCACTGTGGCGCTGTTGTTAAGATTTGGTATGTTGTGAAAGCATGTTTGGTTTATTGTTTTGCTATTAGAATGATGTTTATGTTGTGGAAGCATGCTGAAATGGGTTGGTGAGTTGTGAGATGCATTGAAATCATACTAGTGGTAGGGCTGTTGATGGGTGTTGTGGTGGTTGGTGTTATTAAAGGGTTAGTACTGGAATCTTGGTTGGAGGCTAGAAACGATATGTGGAGTTTTACAAATTATGAAGTGACGCCCGAGAGGAGGCGTACATGAATAAACTGATACCTCATCCGAATGAGAGGGATCCTGAGATTATTGAAGAATAGTCAAGAAAGGGTTAAAAAGAATTGATAGTCACTACCTATACCAACAAGGTGCACCTTCCTTTTCGGTGGCTCAATCGTAAGAACTCCAAAGTTAAGCATGGTTGGTTTGGAGCAATCTTAGGTTGGGTGACCTCCTAGTGCCAGGTAACTTCTTATGCCTAGATATGATGTCTTTCAAAAACTTAGTGTTTTGTTCTAAAGCATCTATGAGAGGTATATTTATATGCAAATGTTTTAGAATCTCAAAGAACTTCTTAAAATGACTATCCTGATTCTTTTTAACTAGCCTTTGGGGGAAAGGTGGGGGGATCTTAATATTACCTACATGTGGAGTAGTGTTGGACACTACTTGCTTACCTTTATCCGGCTTTTTACCTTTTTCTTCTAAACTTACGGGTTCTGCTTTCTCTTATTGTTGTGGATTAGAGGTGGATGCAGGAACAGGTGTAACTGCATCAGTTCCTTCGTCTGGAAGTGAGGGCCCATCATAACTTAATCTGCTTCTCGTGATAACCTCCTTACAGTTCTCATTTACCTCACGATCTCGCTTCAGATTCTCTGTGTGTCCAGACAATGTATGTAACGGCCCAGAACTTCCCACACACTTTTAGGTCACGTTAACTACCCACCTGTCTAAACTTAACACCAAACACGAGATGACAACTCCATGTGAAATAATTATATAAAATAAAGCTTCAACTCTCATCAATTTACTAATGAATCAACTCTATAGAATATCAATCAAACATCATCCGTGGACAACCTCATGAGGCAACTTTATTATTCCAACAAGGCAAACTCAATGAATGGTATAAAACTAAAATAGACACCTGTTCCGAAATAAAGTAGACAACGAGTGAGAACCTCCCAATTATTCAAATAAGAACAAATAGTTTAATGACCAAATCATAAGGTCTTAACCATCTAAACCTAAGCTAAGCAAATGTAACTACGCAGCCTATAGTCCCCGCTCGTCATGTCTCCTTCGTCTCATCACCATGGTCACCAACGAATCCTTCGCCTGAAACAATAATTGTAGAGGGGGGGGGGGTGAGTATATAAGATATACTTCGTAAGTAGCCCTCACCAACAACACACAAACATCATGCTCACACAAAATCATGAAACATTCATAGTCATGCTCTTCATCACATTATGCAATCAAACATAGGCACATTCTATAAGATTCGGCGACAACCACGACCATCAACAAATTAATTACCAACCTCGAGTCTCCCTAACATCTCAAACACCTCTACACTTATCACAGCTATCCTAGCCTTCCACAGCTAAATCTTTCAAGTAGAGTCGGCCTCTGACCATTTTTACCCAGAGCCCCGACACTACTGCATCGGCCCTCGACCATTTTTACCCAAGGCCCCGATGACTTCACCATCTATCGGCCCTTGACCATTTTTACCCAAGGCCCCAATAGTTTTCCTTCCAAAAGACTAATCGTATCGACCCTCGACCATTTTTACACGAGGCCTCGATACTCAATTAGTGACGTATCAGCCCTCGACCATTTACACCTGAGGCCCTGACACTCACCCATTCACTTTCCCCCAAGAATCCAACGTTCCTTATCATAACCAACACCACATCAACCCCTAACCTACGAACAGAGTCCGAAAATATGCTTCTATTACACCCACATCTCATAAGAAAATAATATGACTCAGACTTGCATGCTCGCATCATAAAGAAACGTTTATATATGCTCAACCAGCATGCTCACATCATAAATGAACATTTATATAAACTATACAAGCACGCCCACGTCATAAGAAAGCATAATCACAATAATTCTATTTTAACGTGCATCCTTCGTAAACATACATCATCCCACTACAATTGTCAGCAGTTTAGCAAGGCAAAATTCCACCGTTATCACCGACGAATATCCAACACTACACCCAGTATACAGATTAACACAAACGAGAGTTACCTAGCACAATAGCGTATCAAAATCAATATTAAACATTACGAAAGAGCACATTAGAGACCAACTAGCACACATTAACGCACGCACACGCCCCTTGTCTACTTACGCACAACCGTGCCCCTAAGTTTTGCGTCGATCTCACACCTAGGCACTAAAACAGAAAAAAAACAGCAAGTTACATATACTATTCAGCCTTCGAAATCAATTCTAAGAGGGTTCAAATGACTCATTACCACAAAATCGACTTCGTATAGGTGTGGTAGCCTAAATCGGGCTTCGAACGGATGTGGGTCACCGCCAAACGTCCTAAAAAAAAACGCTGCTGTAACGCACGAATCCCGCCGCTGGTTTTGTTACTCGAGTGGCTGCTTTTGCTCGATGTTGAGGGATCGTGGCCGTTCGTGGCCGTCGGAGTTGCTGTTCGTCGGAGAATGAGGTCGTAGCAGCAGGTCGTCGAGGCTGCCGTGGATCTGATCCGTTCGTCGTGCGCTGCCGCGAGGAACGCTGCAGGAAACCGGTGCTGGCAGATCTGGGTCGTTGCAGATCGCCGGAGTTCGTGGAGTACGCTGGGGCTACTCGATGATGCCACAGATCAGTGCAGGAGGGAGGGGCGATGCCGGAACACCGCAGAATCTCGTCGGAATGCTCGAAATCACGCTAGAAGAAGCCGAACCTGGAGCTGCAACCGCACCGGTGCTGAAATCGTCGTGGGGTACTGTCGTCGTTGGGTCGTGGGTCACCGGAGTTCGGTTGTTGTCGTGGCGGTGAGGGGCGGCGGCTGAGAGTATAGGGAGGGTGACGGCTGAAACACAAAAGAGGAGGAGGAGATGCTATGTAACGCCCCGAGTCCCTCAGGTTAGTTAGTCTCGAATCAGGAGATTTTTCATTTAATTTTTTTAAATTAATTGTTAATTAAATTTATACATATTTATCGGGCTCTAAACTCCAATTAAATTTATATTTACCGGAATTCGTGTGGTGGGTCTTGTTTTAAGATGGGATGGATTTCTTTTCTCTTGGGCTTGGACTTGTTGGGCCTTTATTCGGTTAAGTTGGTTTTAAAACAAAGAAAAAGAGGAAAAAGAAAACAAAAAGGACTTCATCTTCTTCTTCTCTTTCTCCCTTGTTGCTCTAGCCGTCACCCACCCCTCTTCTTCTTCTTGTTCACCGGCGACCACACCTCACGGCGGTGATGGAAGCAGCGGCGCCTCCTCGAAACAGCAGCTGCGGCAGCCGGCGACCCCATTCGTAGCAGCTGCAGCGGCGGACGGCGACCCATCCAGCGACGGCGTTACTTCGATCCGACGTCCCGGCGAACAACAGCAGTGGCGGCGCGATTTCCTCCGGCGACGTGTCCTCAGGCAAACGGCACATCGTTCTCCACGAAACCCGGCGGTCTGCAACGGGCGGCGCACGGCGAACGGGTCAGATCCGCGGCGAACCTCGACGACCTACTGCTACGATCCGACGGACAGCAACTCCAGCGGCGAGATTCGTGCGTTACAGCAGCGTTCAGGACGTTTGGCGGTGACCCACATCCGTTCGAAGCTCGATTTAGGCTACCCACACCTTGGCGAGCTAGATCTAGGTGACCCACACCTATACGAAGTCGGTTTTGGTGGTAATGAGTCATTTGAACCGTTTTAGAATTGATTTCGAAGGCTGAATAGTGTACGTAACTTGCTGTATTTTTCTGTTTTAGTGTTTAGGTGTGAGATCGACGCAAAACTTAAGGGCGCGGTTGTGGGTAAGTAGACAGACAAGGGGCGTGTGCTTGCATTAATGTGTGTTAAATGGTCTCTAATGTGCTGGTTTTGTGGCGTTTAATATTAATTTTGATACGTCATTGTGCTAAACAACTCTCGTTGTGTTAATCGGTATACTTGGAGTAGCGTTGGATATTTGTCGGTGAAAATGGTGAGATTTCTGCTTTGCTAAACTGCTGAGTATTGCTGTGGAAATGTTTGTTGTCTGAATATGCATGAATTGTTCGGCGTGTTTTGTGAGTTATTATACTTAGTAATGCTTATTGAATATTGATGTTGGATATTAAGCATTTTGGGTGAACTGTGTTGGGTTCTAATCGTTTAAGAATTTGCTTGGTTATGCCTTGTTGTGACAAACGCATTGTGGAGCTGTTGTTAAGAAATGCTATATCGTGGAAGCATGATTGGTTTATTATTTCATTATTAGAATGTTGTTTATGTTGTGGAAGCATGCTGAATTGGTTGTGAGCTGAAGGATGCATGGGTCATGGCTTAAGAAAGTATATAGTAAGACTCTGGGAGAGTTGGATTCTTGGAGAAAGTAGATGGGTGAGTGTCAGGGCCTCGGGTATAAATGGTCGGGGGCTGATACGTCACTAATTGAGTATCGAGGCCTCGGGTAGAAATGGTCGAGGGTCGATGCGAGGAGTCTTTTGGAAGTAAAACTATTGGGGCCTTGGGTAAAAATGGTCAAAGGCCGATAGATGGTGAAGTCATCGGGGCCTTGGGTAAAAATGGTCGAGGGCCGATGCAGTAGTGTCGGGGCTCTGGGTATAAATGGTCAGGGGCCGACTCTACTCGAATGAGTTAGCTGTGGAAGGCTGGGATAGTTGTGATAAGTGTAGAGGTACTTGAGATGTTAGGGAGACTCGAGGGTGGTAACTAAATTGTTCATGGTTGTGGTTGACGCCGAATCTTATAGAGTGTGTCTATGTTTGATTGCATAATGTGATGAAGAGCATGACTGTGAATGTTACATGATTGTTTGTTGAGCATGATGTTTGTGTGTTGTTGGTGAGGGCTACTTACGGAGTATATTTTATATACTCACCCCCCCTACAATTATTGTTTCAGGTGAAGGTTTCGTTGGCAACTGTGGTGATGAGATGGAGGAGACATGACGAGCGGGGACCATAGGCTGCATAGTTACTTTTGCTTAGCTTAAGTTTTAGATGGTTAAGATCTTATGTTTTGGTCAATAAACTATTTGTTCTTATTTGAATAATTGGGAGGTTCCCACTTGTTGTTTATTTTATTTCGGGATAGATGTTTATAATAGTTTTCTTCCATTCATTGAGTTTTGCCTAGTTTGAATAATAAAGTTGCCTCATGAGGTTGTCCACGAATGATGTTGATTGATATTCTATAGAGTTGATTCATTGTTAAATTGATGAGAGGTGAAACTTGAGTTTGTATAATTTTTTCACAGGGAGTTGACATCTCGTGTTGGGGTTAAGTTTAGATAGTTGGGTAGTTAACGTGACCTAAAAGTGTGTGGGAAGTTCTGGGGCATTACAGTTTAGGTATCGCCGAAATTGTGGTTTTGGTTTCCTTCTCCATTGTCAACTGGTTTAACATCTGGTTCATAGCCGCCATTTGGGCTTGCATTAAAGCTACTGTGTCTAACTCAAAGACTTCGGCTGATACTTGCTTCTTTGGTAATGACCTTGCTATATCGCCTTGGTCATTAATGTCTGTCATCTTATTTAAGATATCAACGATCTCATTTACTGACTTCTCTAACAACGAGCCATTGGCTGCAGTGTTCAACATCATCCTTGATTAACGATCGAATCCTCTATAGAATTGTTCAATCTCCACACATGCGAGCAATCCATGTCTCGAGCACTTCTCAGTAATTCCTTAAAAGGCTCCCAAGCTTCTTGAACTGTTTCGTTCTCCTTCTATCTAAAAGAAACAATGTCCTCTCGAAGGTCTACATTCCTGGTCAAAGTGTGGTAATTTGCCAAAAATTTCTCGTTCAGTTCCGCCCATGTGTTGATAAAATTTGGTTCTAGTGCGTTTAGCCAAGTCCTTGCATCATCTCTGAGAGAAAAAGGAAACATTTTTAATCTTAGTGCATCCTCAGAGACACCAAGAAGTTGAAATACATTAGCTATTTCAAATGAAGGATTTGAGATGGGAGTAAGGATCTTCATTAGTCAATCTTCCGAACTGTCCCATCGTCTGTAACATTTGGAACATGACTGGCTTGAGCTCGAACTGTGCGGCTTGGGGTAAAGGATTATTTATCCCTAAATTTAGGTTGTGGAACGCATGAGTAACATAATTCCGCATGGCTACCTCTTGGTTGTGATGCAAATCCAACCACGGATCCATTGACTGTACCCGGGGGACCAATTACAAGAAGCAAAGCAAAGAAGATTCAAGAGGTTTTCATAATACATCTTCAAAGGCTAGCTAATGCACACGAGGAGACAAAGATTTCTGAGGCAAAAATTCTTTACAATGTTAATTTAATGAGTCAAGAAGAGAATGGAGCAAAGATGGCACGGGAAAAGTTGTCTATTTTGAGAGATGCACGGAGGACAAAAAAAGTGTGCAGATTGGTGAACAGGTGCCTTTGCAGATTGCACCTCTTGGGAGTTTGTGATGTCAAAGCTTGTCAAATCTCATCCAAACGTAAAGCGCCTCCTACATGTGATTTCCAAGACAAATTTAAAGCAATTTTTACATTTTTGGACTCACATTTAGTTGTCTAGTTTGATGTGCAATCATGTTTAATTTGCATGTCTTATTTTCTACAATTTGCATTAAATAGGATTTGAAAGACTTTTGGTGTTCCTCATGTTGAACGACCCTTTGGCCTATTTAAAGGCTTGTAATCACCTTGTTTTGGAGGATTAAAAAAACATATTGAAATTCAAGAACTTTTGTTCCTTAACACTTTGGGTTGCTTCTTTCAAATCTTGCTTTAGGTTTGATGTTAAACCGATTCATTGGATTAGTCTCGATCAAGCTAATTCTGGAGTGAGTCGTCTTAGGATCTAGGAGTGACCATCGTAGATTCTAAGTCCGATCTAAAGTGATTCATCTTCTAACCTTACTCTTGGTTGGAATCATTCGGTAAGTTAGTTAGTCGTTTTTGTGAATGTTTGCAAGGATCCTAGAAGGACCTCTAGCTTTGTAAACCCGAGCAACCTTGGCGCTTATCATTTGGTATCAGAGCATTGGTCGACATCCTTTGGCCGGTTCTACAGGTGAATATCTTTACTTTATTTAATTTTTATTTTTCTGTTATTTTCCTTTTTCGAAAGTAGTTTCTTACAAAGTGTAACAAGACATAACTTGTCTTGAAATTCTTGTATTTTGCTCTCGGATCATTAGCAAAGAAAAAAAAAAATTAGAAGCAAAAGAAAAAGAAAAGGAAAAAAAAACAGAAGCAAAAGAAAGAAAAAACAGTAGCAAAAGAAACAAAAACAGTAGCAAAAAGAAAGAAAACCGTAGAAAAAAAAAAGCATTCGAAGATCCGAGGCACACGAAGGTTCTTTTCATTATGTTGTGTTTTGTTTAAATTATCAAGTTGTTTATCCTAAGATTGAGTTTCTGTAGTCTTAGTTTGTGAGAGTTGATCATTGAATTAGTTATATCAAGCTTTAAGCAAGATTGCACCAAAATTTAAGCCAACCCTTACATCTTTGACCTAGTAACAAAAGCCTACCCTTGAGTGATAAAACGAGTGTCCTTGAGTGAAATCTTGGTGAGAAGAGTGGTAAGGTCCTTATTATCATTATTATTGTTTCTAACAAAATGGCACAGGATGGAGTACCACAAGTACCCGCAAGATCCTAACATGGTGATTCTTCAAGCAATTCAAGGAATGATGGAATGATGATGGAAGATAGACAAGAAAGGAGAGCGCAACAACAAGAGAAGACGAGCCTTACAGAAGATGATGCGTTTGACCTTGCTGAATAAGAAAGACAAGTTGGAGGAAGAAGAAATGGGAGAGGAAGAGGACGAAATAACTTTGCCAACGTCATGCAACCTAGAAGATTGGAAAGATTAAATGAAAATAGGGATGGCGGAGTTAAACTCAAGATTCCACCCTTTAGTGGAACGGCGGACCCCGATGCTTACTTGCAATGGGAAAGGAATATAACATGTGTTTGATTGCTATACATATAGTGAGAATACGAAGATGAGACTCGCCATTGCTGAATTCACCAATCATGCCGGTGAATGGTATCAAAATCTCAAATAGAAAGAAGAAGGAAGGAGGAGGATCCATTCGACACTTGGGAAGAACTCAAAGAAGCCATGAGAAGAGGTACGTTCCAAAACACTATGAAAGAGATTTGAAAACTAAACTGCAAGCTTTGAGGCAGGGAACGAAAAGTGTTGCTGAGTATTATCAAGAGATGAGACCTTAGCTAAAAACCCAAATCCGAGAAGAAGAGGAAGACACCATGTCTAGATTCCTTGGAGGTTTGAATCGAGAAATTGCTCATGCTGTTGATAGAAATCCACCGCCTTACCTAGAAGATATGTACCATTATGCTGTCAAAATTGAAGATCAATTGAAGGAAGAAAAGGAGTATTCAAAACGGTACACATCTAAAGCTAATACATATTCCAATTCTAATGCTTGGAACAAGGCTGGTTTTTGTGAATAGGAATGAATCATTGCAACCAAAAGGAAAGTTCGTAGCTGCCAAAAGAATGGAGGGAGAAAGTTCCAATACTAAAAAGAATGAAGCTCCAAAGGAGGTAAGGGAAAAGACTAGTTCTATTCAATGTTGGAAGTGCAAAGGGTTTGGACACATGAGTAAAGATTGTGTCAATAAAAGAGTTACGGTGATAAGATGGTGTAGTTGACTCGGATGATGATTGTGAGGAACATGATGAAGAATTTGAAGAACGTGATGAAGAGTATATTGAAGAAGGTAACTTCATATCCTTGATAACAAGAAGGGTACTTAGTGTACAAATCAAGGAAGAGAAAGTTGAAGATCAAAGGGAAAACTTGTTTCACACAAGATGCTTAATTGAAGGAAATCCGTGTAGCTTGGTGATTGATAGTGGAAGTTGCACAATGTGGTAAGTAGTTTTCTTTGTTAAGAGACTTCAACTTGCTACACGTCCACATCCAAACCCATACAAACTTCAATGGTTGACAAACAAAGGAGAACTAAAGGTAAACTCCCAAGCTCTTATTCCTTTTACATTGGGAAGATACAAAGATGAAGTCTTTTGTGATGTTGTCCCTATGAATGCGGGGATATACTATTGGGCCGACCATGGCAATATGATAGAGAGGTCACATATGATGGGCTGTTGAACAGTATAGTTTTACTTTGAAAGGAAAGAAATTTACTTTACTTCCGTTGTCTCCATTTGAAGTACTTGTGACCACTTGAAATTAGAGAAGAAAAGAAAAGAATTTGAAGAAAAGACAGGAGAGAAGAGAGCAAAAGTGAGACTAGTGAAAAAAAAGAGAAGAGTGAAAGGCAAAATGAGAGTAAAAATCAAGAAGAAAAAAAAGATGAGTTGAAAAGAAAGAATGTGAGTTTGATTGTAAGAAAGAGTGAATTGAGAAATGTGTTGTTAACCCAAGAGCCACATTTTGTGCTTATGTGCAATAATGTCAATTTTAGAGAAGTATGTGAATGTGAATAGGAAGGACTGGGCTATTAAACTTGATGATACTTTGTGGACGTATAGAACTGTTTATAAAACTCCGTTAGGCATATCCCCTTATCGCATTGTTTTTGGTAATGTAACGCCCCACGTTCTCTGACTCGTTTATTTTAAGAGATAAATAGTGTCTTTGAATTTTTCCCTAAGTTGATAACTTTAATTCTTGGATCTTCTAACTTTGAAATTCTAATTTTTGACTAAATTAGAATTAAGTTTAATTTCACTGGATTAAGATAATTTAATTTCTCGACCTGAGTAGGAGATTTTTAGTTAAATCTTAATTTCAGGGGTTTTAGGGATTTTCCTTCATAAATTTTACTTTTCTTTGAATTATTATTCTTGGGTCTTAGAGTTGAAGTTAATTATTTTATCTCGAATTATTGTGAGTTTTATTTTAACTACTAACGTGAAATTTCGGGTTTCTTGTTTTGGGCCGTTAGAACTATTTGAAAATAGAATTCTAGATTCCTCTAGCCCATGGGCTTTCCATTGGAGTTGGGAGTTGGGCTTTTCATTTTTAAAACTAATTAAGAGGATTCTTTAAAAATTGGGAATGTGGGCTTTTTGGTTTAAATGCAAAATAAATAAAATAAACAAAAGAAAACCCTAGTTAGCCCTCTCTTTCTCCTCTTCTTCCCCTCTAGCCGTCAACCCCCTTCTCCTTCTTGTTCTCCGGCGAAGCAGCGAACGGCGGCAGCGAGTTTCTCCGACGACGACCCACGGTGGCGCGGCATCACAGCAGCAGTGCAGCCTTCGCGATTCCATCACTGGCGTCCCCTCGGTGTCTAAGAACCACGAACGGCAGCCGTTGAGTTGTGGCAGTAGGTAGCGGCGTTCTATGGCGTGGTTTGCAACGAAAACCAGCGAGCCGCCGGTGTTTTCTGCACGTTTTCACGGCGACTTCGGCAGCTCTATAGCAGCGGCGACAGCTCCAGCGTGCTGCATTCGCGGTGGCTCTGCTGTTCGGCAACATCCCACGACCCGCTACGCCCGAAATCGCATCGGTCTCTTCAATCCAGCGACTGTCCACGGTGGTGCACGACAGATAGAGGAGTTTTGGTTTGTTCTCTAGCCTCGAGAGCCCCGAGCAGTCCGAATTCGCGAAGCCCAGCGAATTTGGTGACATTTTCTGGCCTTCTAGTGACGTTCGACGTTGACCCACACCCAAACGAAGCCTGACACGTGATACCCACCCGTGTGCGAAGTCGATTTGTGATACCCACTCTATTCGGCATTGGTTCGGCGCTGACCAACCTCAAAATCGGACCCAAATCAGCGTTACCCATCGCTTTTTGGCGTCGGACTAGCAAGCCTTTGGCCTTTGGAACTCGATTTTGGGAACCTGAACATCCTCGGCATCGACCCACTCCTAACCCAAGAGGTTTTAGGGGGAGTTTTAGGTAACGAATCACCTAAGCTTAGTTTCAATCCAACTTAAGTGTTTCTAGTATGAACTCTAATCAAGTTTGGATGCTTTTGGATTTAGGAACCCTTCGACGAGCTTAGTAGCAGTTTGGGACCTTGAGTAAGTAGTTTCTTACTGGAGGGATTGGTTGTTGTGTGCTGATATGATATGGTTGTTTGCTCGTGTGCCCATGTGTGATACTTGCATGTTGCTTGTCGTTGTTATCATTTAGTAAACGTCATTGTTGATAAAACTCTTGATATATCTTGGAAAAATTATGTGGTTGTGTGAATCAATTGTAGCCAGGTAATTTTGGATGACTATGATTGAATTTTTGTTATGTTCTAATTGGTGTTCATGATGAAATTTGTATACCGGTACTATAATCTGTTGTTTCGAAAGCATATTGAATATTTATGAGAAGTCGGTTGTGTTTGATGTATGCTGGGTATCTATCAATTATATTTTGGTTAAGTTGTTGGTTGTGCCTTTTCTGTGAACGATGCCTGTTGGAGCTGTTGGATCATGCTGGACTATTTTAAATTGATTGGTCTTTACATATTATCATTTTGGTGTATCGCATACTGGACTGTTATGAGATTGTTGATGCATGAGGCATGGCGTAGTAGCAAGTAGGACTCTTGTGAGAGTTTTGAGACATAACAAAGTAAGTAGGCAAGGGGCGTGTGTGTGCGTTGATGTATGCTAAATGGTCTCTAACGTGATGGTTTTGCAGCGTTTTATGCAAATTTTGTTACGTCATTGTGCTAAATAATTCTTGTTGCGTTAGTCGATGTGCTTGGAGTTGTGTTGAATGTTTGTCGCTGAAAATGGTGGGATTTTCTACTTTGCTATATGATTGAGTATTGCTGCGGTAATGTTGGTTGCCTGGATATGCATGTTTTGTTCGGCGTGTTCTTGTGAGCTATTATCCTTAGAAATACTTTTTAAATAATGATGTAGGATATTGAGCATGATTGGGTTATTGTCTCGTTTTTAAAAGTTGCCTATGTTGTGGAAGCATGCTGAATTGTACTTGTGAGTTGAAAGATGTAGGGTTAGTGGTATAAGAAAGTTTATGGTAAGACTCTGGTGAAAGTTGGATTCTTGAAGGGAATGGAAGAGTGGGTGTCAGGGCCTCGGGTATAAATGGTCGAGGGCTGATACGCCAATTATGGGGTGAATGAGTGAGTGTCAGGGCCTCGGGTATAAATGGTCGGGGGCTGATACGTCACTAATGGAGTATCGATGCCTCGGGTATAAATGGTCGAGGGTCGATACGAGGAGTCCTTTGGGAGGAAGACTATTGGGGCCTTGGGTATAAATGGTCAAGGGCCAATAGACGATGAAGTCATCGGGGCCTCGGGTATAAATGGTCGAGGGCCGATGCAGCAGTGTCGGGGCTCTGGGTATAAATGGTCAGGGGCCGACTCTACTCGAAGGAGTTAACTGTGGAAGGCTAGGATAGCTGTGATAAGCGTAGAGGTACTTGACATGTTAGGGAGACTAGAGGTTGGTGGTTAATGTGTTCCTGGTTGTGGTTGTCACCGAATTTTATAGAATGTGTCTATGTCTGAAAGCATAATGTGATGAATAGCATGACTGTGAATGTTTCATGATTTGGTTGAGCATGATGTGTGTGTGTTGATTCTTTAATAAGCATGACACGTTGTTCCTTGATAAGTATGCTGTTTGTGCGTGACCCTTCAGATAAGGGCTGCTTACTGAGTACTGTGGTTGTACTCATCCCTCTTTTTCCCCTCCAGTTTGCAGGTATCGAGCTAGCTCTTGGGATGGTGATGGCGAGGAGGAGGCTTGATCGGAAAGACCATTAGCTATGCTGCGTGAAATTAATTTCTTTTAGTTAGGATAGTTGTGGTTATTTAATCTTGTAGTTGAGTTGTTAGTGGTTGGTTTGTTTAGTTTTATTGTCTAAAGGATGTTGTAAGGTTGCCGATTTATTATTCTTTTTAGAGCATTAATTTTGTTAGCTTCTTGAACTACGGGATTGTAACCTACGTAGGATATTTATGAACACATTTGTTTAAGTTGATCGTACTTGAATTAGTTTTTGCTTCATTGTCATTCGAGATGTTAATATTCAGTTAATGGAAGGTTTATAGTTAGTAAAGGTTTCCTTGAAGGGCTTGGTTAATGTGAAGTCAGTATTAGATGGTTTATCGGTATAGGATGTGAGTTTCTCTTAAATCTTTAGTGTTGTTGTTCTAATTGTTCAAGCTCTCGTGTGTGTTGAAAATTAGAGTAGCGCAGCGAAAGCGTGGTAGCTTTATTGCTTAGTATTGTTGTGAAGATAATTCTCTTGTTTATGTGAAAATTTTAGGTAGTCTTAGTAACAGTCCCTGTTTGGAAATGGTGAAATTCCTGGGGCGTTACAGGTAAAGCATGTCATCTTTCATTAGAACTAAACATAGAGCATTTTGGGCTACGCGGAAACTAAATTTTGATTATGTTGCTGCAGGTGAAGCAAGATTGCAACAGGTACATGAGTTGGATGAGTTTCGTCAGTTTTCTTATGAGAATGCTAAGATGTATAAAGAACGAACTAAAAAGTGGCACGATAAGAAAATAATGGATAAGAATTTAGAACCTAGAGACTCATTTTTGTTGTTCAATTCTAGATTAAGGTTGTTTCCAGGTAAACATAAGTCTAGATGGTCGGGCCTATTTGTAGTTGAACGTGTTTATCCACATGGAGCTATGGATTTAAGTGACTCGAAAGGTAATGTTTTTAAAGTAAATAGGCACCAAGTCAAGAAATACTTTGGTGAGCATATTGGGAGAGGCAAAACCTCTTTATTATTGAAAGATACATGAAAAAACAATGAGAACAGTCCCTCGGTCAGTGTTGAGGGCGTTTTTATGTAAAATATTTTTTTCGTCTTTTTGTGAAATTTTTATATTTTCTTTAAGGCTTTTTTGTGTAGATTCCAAATCTAATTTTTGCTTTTGCATTTGAATTTTGCAGGATCAAGATCTGACCAACGTGAAAATTGCGCCAACTGCAATTTAAGAGGAAAAAAATCGATTTGAGTTGTGGATTAGGGCTTTTGTGGGCTTTATGTGGGTTATGTTTAAATGGGCTTTGGGTTATTTTTAAATAAAAAAGAGGCCCAACATTTAACCAAATTATGTTTTAATATGTTGTAAAACATAAAACAAAAAGCTCTAAAGTTTCAAAACCCTCATTTGCGATTTCCACCTCTCAAATCCCTCACTTGTTTTCAAATATTCTCTCAAGGAACCTTCAAGAATCCAAAAATTTTCTCACCTCCCTCTTTTTTCGACACACTCAGGTTTGTTGGAGGGGTTTGCTTTGTTGATCGTGAAGCAAGCTCAAGAACCATGGCAGCCTCTTCCTCCTCCCAGCCATGCGACATGGAGAAGGGGAAGAAGAAGGTGTTGTTGCCCCCACCAACTAAACCGGATATGATTCCTCTTGAACCTCTTAAAATCTATTATGAAAAGCTAGTTTTTGATCTTAGGGAACAAAGAAGAAAATTTGAGGAATCTTTAAGAATGAACCCTAGAAGGAATCTATCCGTAGGTGGTGCAAATTCTGAAAAAATCAAGTGTAGAACCTCATGTTGCTAGGGTTCATCAAGAAGGTTCTAGTGATAAGAAATTAGGGGGAGTTAGTAAGGTCTATCTTCGAAAAAATCAATCTTTGGAGGAAAAAGGTGCTGCTTTAGATGAAAATTGCTAGACTTAATGAAAGAGTAATGAGAGAGTAGACATGGAAAGTAAAAAGAAAGAAATTAGGGATAAGGAGAATGAAGACATTTGTGCTAAAATTGAAGAACTAAACATAAAATGGCAAGAATTCATGGAAAATTCAAGGAGAGTGTGTGAGGAGATTCAACTTGAATTGAATAGTATGAGTATGCGTCGTAGGTTGAATTCTTCTCAAGATAACCCCGTTTACGAATCTTTAGAATTATCTATCCATCCTCCTATTTCCGCTACTGTTACTGTGCATGTTGAAGGTCAATAATAGGTTACTGGAGACTCGGAACATGACACGGAGCCCTTGGAGCATTCAGATTCCGCCATGGTCGAAATACGCTGCCAAATTGCGCCTAGAGCAATCTTGACTAAAAAGCCCCTAATTTTTTATGGTTTACAATAGGAAAGGACATCGTCAAAAATTGCCAAAATTTTAGTGGCATTGAATGAGGCGACGAGAGAAGATCCATTGGAGGATGATGGAAACAGTGAGGCAGCTCAAGGAAGATTAGAGGTTGAGGAAGAAAATGAAGATCTTGGATAATTACCCCAAGAAGTTGATGGAGATGAGTTTGAGGACGAAGAAGACAATGGTGATATCCCTCAATATGAAGTGAAAGTACGAACTCCAGTGCACGAATCTCAGCAAGATGATGAGGAGCCCTATGCACAAGAACAATTATGAGTATCTGGTCCTGTGGATATCCCTAATGAGGCCATGGATGAATCCTCATAGTCTTTTTCAAAATGTAAGTCCCATTATTTATCAATTTTAAATGTTTCTGACCCAAAATTTGTTGCTACTGTAGAGTCTTTAGAGGAGGAGGTGTGATTGACTGAAGTGGCGAAGAAAACACGAAATAAGAAAAATGTTTTACCAGGCCAAGGACTCGAGCCGCTGTAGCACATTTGGCTACCCAAAAAAATGTCGAGGCTGGCCCATCTAAAAAAGCCAAGAGCACTAGGCTGATAAGAGAGGCAAAAGAGCCACTTCAGTAGGCCAACAAAGAGAAGCCCGATTCTACCGAGCAAACACCATCAAGAGTAAAAAGGGTGAGATTCGAGGTGAGGAGGCCCGACTTCAAAGCACGTGATTGTTGGGTGTGTTGCCCTAAACTCGTATTTTGTATTATGTAAAAACAAATGTATATTCAATAAAATTTTATTCAATAAATTTGTTGTTGAAACATAGTATTGCATTGTTCAATTCCAATAAACTAAACATCCAAGGTTATTTTGATGTAATCGGGACAGTATATATACTGGGTATATAGTTGATATACGTGGTATATATTTGATATACCCCTGATTTATGAATGGATAATGTCCCGTGAATAACCTAAAGGGTCTATAGTATATGGATAAGGCTGGGTACCTTATCTTGGCAACACTATGGATACGACCCACTCTGTAAAGGTTACAGACGACTCGATCCAGGTCGTTCGTGTGGAGACATGCGAGTGAGGGTATCCTATACAATGAGTTTGTATAAGACCGGACCACGAAATAGGCAATCTTTAGATGTAACACCGTTACTAATAGGTTGCTATTTCTTAGGATGACAGGCAACTTATTCTCAATCCTGAGTGAGTTATGGACTCCTGCCCGTGAGGGCTCGTCCTTTGATTTGTATGGGTGAGAGTAGTCCGAGTCGCCGACTCAACATTCCTACCATTTTGGGGACGAGACCGAGTGGGGAGCTGGGAACATAACTTCACAAGATGGAATTCACTCCTCCCCGACTTTAGGGGAGTAGATGAGTGTTCCCTTAAATGCTGACTTTGGGACTTGAACAAGGGGCCCCACCCTCTCATTGGCCGAGAGGGACTTCCGGTTATTGGTTGGACCATAACCGGGTTGTTCATTAGAGGAGCAGTGGTGTTAAGGAGTAAGATGTAACTCAGGGGTAAAACGGTAATTTGACGCATCTTGAGTTACGAACACTCGTGAAGGATTGACTCGTCATTAATGGTTGTATATCCATGGACACGAAAACATTCTGCAGTGAGAAGAGTGCAACTGCAGGTCTTTAGTGGAATAACCCGTAGTTAACGAATCTAGATTAACTCGGTCAATGAGTTTGACCGATTAATCTTGCATCGTTGGAATTTCGGATCTATAGGTCCATTAGGTCCCCTTGCTAGCTCATTACGGGTAAAACGAGGATCAAGTTTTTGGAAGAATTTGAATTATTCAAATTACTTAAGGGATTATATGTATATTGATACATTATAATATTATAGTTAATTGTAAATTAAAACTATATATTATGAGAGATATTATTTGAATGAGATTCAAATAAAATTAATATGAATAAGATTCATATGAAAACTATAGGTTAAAAATAATGTGCATAAGATGTACATTAAAACTATAGGTTATACGAGAGAAATGTTTTAGAATATGATTCTAATTTTATAATAAATAATTAAGTGTTAATTATTTATGTATATATATATTCATTAATTATTAATTGGATTAATAATTAATTATATTAATTAATTTGATTAATTAATTATATATATAGTAATTATTATATATATTTATATTATATATTTATTATTTATTAATAATAATAATAATAATAATAATATTAAACTCCCCTAGAATATTGCAGGGGAGTGGGAGGTTGCTGTCACGTGGGGAGTTACCCCACGTCATTGTTCTTCTTCTTCAAGTTGTTGGAGAAAACAGAACAGCACGAAGGAAAAAAAAACTCCCATTGATTTTCTCTCAAAAATCAAGCTCTCTCGATCTGATCTTTTCCCTTTCATTCCAAAGAACTGCTCCCACAAGCACGGTCTCGTACCCAGAGGATAGCGAGGAAGATCCCGTGGTGGTGTTCGAGGGGAACTCACTGAAGAAACGTTCTTCAAAGGTTTGGTTTTCCCCTGTATTTCCTTCTTTCCATTTGGATTTTGTGTCCCGAAAATCAGCAACGAAAATCCGCTTCCGCTCCGGGAATCACAACCCTTTCAGTGATATCCTAGTTGAGAGGAGTTTTGATGAAGCATAAGAGCCCGTCCAAGAATATGTTAAGAGGAGGCTTGTGGAGAATGGTTGGGAGATGTTGTTTGCCCCAACAACGAGTGTATCCGAGGCCTTAGTGAAAGAGTTTTACGCTGCCATCAATCCTAACCGAGGGGGTGTAGTGAGAGTACGGGGTAAACTGGTAAAAATTTATCCTCTCATTATTAACACTCATTATAGTTTGTTGGATGCCAATAATGCAATTGGTAATGAAATTTTGGTTCATCCATCGGACGAGCAAGTGGAAGAGGCGCATAGACTTATTTGTAGAACACACAATACTTGAACCGTTTTAACAACGAGGAAGCTTTCCTTAAAGCCCCTTGATATTAATGAACAAGCAACGGTTTGGACTTATGTTATGAATAACTGGTTGATCCCACTTATCACGATTCCTACATTAAGCGCAATAGGGCGATTATGGTGTACATCGTGATGAAGTGCATTGAGTTCAACTTTGGGGAGCTCATGAGGAACGAGATACGGAGTTGCTCGGAGAAAATGGTAGGTCCCCTTGTTTTTCCTACACTAATAACCGAGTTGTGTTTGCAGGCGGGAGTAGAGGCCGATGATGCAAATTTAGTTACACCCAAGAAGCCGGTCACATCCCTATGGAGAGTTCGGGGATATTCAATTGTTCCGAATGAAGACACTCTCATTACCGCCACAGATTTCGAGACTCGAGGAGTGGTGACTAAGGAGCAATATGATGAACTAAAGGAGAAGTACGAGCTTCTCTTGGTTACTCAACGTGCCACATGTGAGTTTCTCAAGAAGATATATGGTAATGAAGCACCTTCGTTCCCCAAGGAGCATACGACTGACTTACTATCTACTTTCCGTCTTCCTACCGATTCCACCGGTGATGAGTCTTCAGATGATGATTAGTGGAGTACCTACCTCTCTTTTCTTTCATATTTAGATCTTGATTTTGCATGTTAGGTTGTTTAGTATAGCTTGTTTAGTTTAGTTTGAATGTTAGGTTGTGTAGGTTGCTTTTGTGTTTTTATTTTGCATGATAGGTTGTTTAGCTTAGTTTTAGTTTTAGGTTAGTTGTAGGGATATTGTTCTGTTACGAGTGTATAAAAGTTGTGTTTTGCATATGTTTAAAGTTCACGCTTACATGCTTGCTTGTTCTAGCTACTAGATTGTCCTTTGTTTCTTCAATGCATCTTTTCTAAACTTTCGACATGTTCATCTTTTTAATGAAATGCTTTCCTTTATTCTTATTTTTTGTATCATGTCGATGAAGATAATTAAGGGCATGAATAGGTTAGATTTCCTAGTTTTATGATCAAGCCATAAGTCATTTTCCGTTTTTTATTTTGGTTATAAAAATGTGTTCTGCTTCTTTTTATTTTGAAACCTTAACTTTTTCATTGCTTTGGAAGTCCTTGTCCTTTTAGTGCCAAAATTTTACTCTCAAAATTTCTTTTCCGAGTGAGGACAGTGTTTCCCTTTAGTTTGGGGGGGACAGTGTTGGTCTTTTTGTTTTAAGAAAGAAAATATGTTTTTTGTTTCAAAAGAGAGCCAAAAATAAAATGCAAGCAATAAAAAGAGTCTTATGCAAAAAGAGTCATATGCAAGAAAATTTTTTCGAAAGAAAGAGTATAAAAAGAGTACAAAAGAAGGAAAAAGCAAATCAAAAAGACTCTTGAGAGCAAACAAGAGTGGGGGAAAGAAAAATAAATGTGAGAGAAAGACAAGAGTGGTAACAAACATGACTGGCAAGAAAATGTATTTACTTTTTTGCGAGTCCCCACTATAGACATTCATTTTCTTTAAATGGGTGGCATTAGCAGCTTGGAGGGTAGTTGTAACGTCCCAATGTTTAAAGTTGTGCGATCTGCCAACTTTCGGGGACGAAAGTTTTTTTTTAGGTGGGTAGTCTGTAACACCCCGCGTTCTCTGACTCGTTTATTCTAAGTTTTAAATTGTGCATTTGGATTTCTCCCTATTTGGATAATTTAAATTATTGCATCTTCTAATTTCGGAGTTCTAATTTTTGGTAAATTAGAATTACCGTTTAATTTCATAAGTTTAAGATAAATGAAGTTTTCGACATGTGCACGAGATTTTTAGTTAAATTTTAAATTCACGGTTTTAAGGATTTTCCTAAATTCTACTTTTTGGATGAAGTTAACTATTTTATTTCAGGTCGTTGTGAGTTTTATTTGATTTCTAAAGTATAATTTTTGGGCTTATTGTATTGCGCCATTGTGTTATTTAGTTGGGGCCTCATTTAAGAACGAGGGATTGAGGTTTTAGTTTAAAACAAATAAAAAAGGGCAATTAAAACAAAAAGAAAACCTTAAACCTCATTCCCTTCTCCCTATCTTCTTCTTCTTCTTCTTCCCTATCCACCAGCCGCCGCCCGCCAATCCCACCACAGACGGTGACGTTCCTTGATTCACCGACGTGACGCGTCTCCCACGAGCGTTTCCATCGTCGAACGGTGGCGCAACGCGGCTTCGTGTTTTCTTGCCAGCTCCGGCGGTCTCGACAGCGACTTCCCTTCTCCAGCGCGTTTCATTCTCGACGACGACATCACTACGGCGGCGCAATTTAATTCGACGAAAGCTTCTTGTTTGCAGCCAGATTCGACAGGTTCTCGGCGTCCCTCCGACGTTTTGCAGCATGGACAGGAGCGGGCAACACGATGATCTGCTACCCGAGCGTCTTTCGGTGACAATCTGTGTCGGCAGCTCAAGACCCGCGATGGTTCTCGACGAACAGAGCAGTCCGGCTACGTCCTCCATCTGCAACCAATGGCCAGCACGCGTTTAGCTCGAGTCTGGTGATCTCGAGCTCAATTTTGTGACGTATTATTCATTCCGGCGACTTTCGGCACTTCTCAACTCTTGCTTGAATTCAAATTAGTGCTACCCACCCACCCGACATTGTTTTGGCGTTAACCCACACCATGTCGACCTTAGATTTACAAGCTCCAATGCGTTCACCATCATTCAGTGATGTTCAGTGGGTAACGACCTCATTGAACACCCTTTTTAATTCAAATTTAGTAGTCGAAACTGAGTAGAAACGTGCTGGATTTGTTTTATGTTCCTAGGTTTCGAGCCAACGCAAAGGCCAAGAGCTTGTAGGCGTGTGTAAGTAGCACCAAGGGGCGGGTGTGTGCGTTAATAGGTGTAATTGAGATGGTTTCGTGCTTAACTTTGCTATACTTGTGTATCTCATGTATTTAGAATTTGTTGGGCATCATTTGAAAACTTCTAGTGGTTATCGTTGGGTTGCATTCTTGTTGTTTCTTTTGTTCTTTTCCTTTTATATATTAGGAAAATATTTTGTATCATGATTATTGGATATGGCTTGAAAGTTGCTGCTCGGTATGGTTGGAAGTGATTAAGCTTTGATGTTTGAAAGCATGTCTTGGGGATTGAAAATGCACGTGATAGTTTTATGTTATTTTGTTTATGTTTGCTTAGTTGGAAGTCACTGGATTATTTTCTTTGTTCTGTACGATGAAGAGCATGTTGGATAATTGTGTTGTGATTAGATGTGTGAATGGCTTGTCGATGCCTTTGAAAGATTGGTTAGGGTGGCTGAATAGATGGAACGGACTGGTGGTAGCGGTTTGTTATCCTATGTTTTGTCTATAGTGATAACGTAACTAGTCATTTGGTTGCTCGTACTCGATATTGTGGGTGACCTGGGAATGATGTGACTGAATCTTAACAGAGGGCCATGATTGGAATTGGTGGCCTATCGAGTAATGAAAAGTGAGTAGACAAGTTTCATGGCATCATGGACAAATGGTCGAGGTTGTTACATCGCTACTGGGTATCGAGGCTCCAGGTAGAAAAGGTCGGAGGTCGATAGGCCAGTCTTGGTAGAGATGAGTGTCGAGGCGCCGGGTACAAAAGGACGGGGGTCGGCACAATGAGTCTATCTGATGATTAGTATTGGGTCTTGACATGGTGGCAGTCAAGGACCAATACATCTAGTAGACGTCGAGGCCTTGGTTACAAATGGTCAAGGGTTGACGCACAGTTCGACGCCTTGGGTATGAAGGTCAAAGTCGAATGCCGAGCCTCTGTAGAGGAGTGTCGGGGCCTTGGGTACAAAAGGTCAAGGGCCGATACGATTAGAAGAGTTCGACTTGGAGGACTAACATAGTGTGATGCATAGAAGTAGCTTGAAGGAGCTACTTGGGTATTGTGGTCGAAGATACGTGAGTCTTGATATTTTAGGATGCTTGTATGTGTGTATTGATTAATTGTTATGACCTATTGATGCATGATTTCTAGTTATCGCATTTTGATGATTGATGAGATTACGGATATGCTGTTTTGTGTATAGTTAGTGAGGTCTACTAGCGACCTTGTGGTTGGGGTTAGTTTGATTGCATGTGTGGATTAATGAGTGTTATCATTTCTTGATGCATGGATGCCAGTTTAATACTTCGTAGCGAATGTCGTGTGTTAAACATGTTGTTTGTGTGTAGTTAGAGAGGGCTACTTACGAAGTATTATTAATACCTACCCCCCTCTGAAATTATTGTTTTCAGGTGGAGATCAGGTTCACAGTGATGGTGATGGTGCGGGGGAGACTCGAGAAGAAGGACCATAGCTAACTTCCGTTTAGTTTTAACTCGTCTAAACTAGGTCTTTAGGAGTCTTGATGGTTTAGTTTATTTCTTATGTTTTGAGTATCAACTTCTGTAAAGCTTAGGGGGTTGGTATAATGATTTAGATGACTTTTCTTTTAAGTATGGACTCCTGTAAAGATTATGTCATTGATTTCATTAAGAAGCTTATGGAGTATGTTTAATGTTGTTCGATTCACTAACTTTTTAAGATTGAAGCATAGATTAATCATTTTTGTTTTGATGTTATTATTAGAGTGGCTCAGTGGAAGAGTGGTGGTTTTTATTTACTTAGTTGATTTGTTATTATCTTGTACGGTTATGCTTCTGTTGGATAGGTTGTTTGTCTGTCGTTATTTACTTGTTTTGGCTCTGCTTGACTTAAACGGGAAAGTTAGGTGTTGTTTGTCCATGAAGGACAAGTAGTTTAGTCCATTTGAAAAGTAAAGTGTTCACAGGTTTAACTTGAGCAAATGAAAAGCTGAAATTTCTAGGTTCGTTTAGTTGCCTTTATGCCTTGGGAGGAAGTTTGGAGCACGTAGGTTTTGTAATGTTCCTATGTAAGTTATCAAAATTCGGGGGTGTTACAGTAGTAGCCTACATATTAAGATGACTTCGTGAAAACCATTGTCGACAATATTTTATGTCCGGTTGCTACCTAACAAGTTTCTAGGAGTGGCTGTGCTTGGAAATCGATGTTAGTGTGTGGAAAACCTCGGGGGCTAGTAGCCGGTCCATGTGTCTTCTTGATGTAAAAGCTTCTGAATCAAAACGGAAGTGTGCATATTCCTTGGTTTTGTAAAACAAGTTTTGTGTTTTAGAAAAGAAGGAAATTTAGAATCAGTTTTATGTTTCAAAACAAAGGATGATGTATGTTTTGTTGGCTTCAGATTAAACTTAGGACGTTTAGCTTGTGGAGCCTTTCCTATGACGTATATGATTCACCTACTAAGAATATTTGGATTGTTGCTCATTCATCTTTCTAGCATGTTGATTGTTGTTGTTTTTGCTTGAGGACAAGCAAATGGCTAAGTTTAAGGTTGTTTTAGGGTTTACTTTTTACTGTAGGAACATGTGTCGGTAACCTTTTTTTACCATGTTTTTTTACCCTTTTCCCATCATTATTTGCCAAAAAGGACCACATATTCTTAAAATAGAACATACATGCATAAAAGTCAAACTATGGTACTTTAGGAAAAATATGAGAAGATGCGGTCAAAGTTGGAATAAAATAACAGTTTATGTTTTGCATGAATTGTGCCTGGCACAATTTTGAAGAACAAATTAGCAAAACGCACGTTTTTATTAATGAAGGGCAAGAAGGCATTTTCCACATGTTGAAACCAACTTAAAACCATGAGTCCAAGTCCAAGAGGGTTTGTTAGGTGAATCTGAACTCATTTCCACCTAAAATGGTGGGGAGTTCAACCAACTCAAGGTGCTATATAAGGAAGCCAATCCTCTAGTAGCAAATCATCCATTCCAAGTTGATTCTCAGCTTCATTTACTCTCTCATTCGTTGTAGAACTCGTTCTTAGGCTTTAGGTTTATATTTTAGTTGTTATTTCCTTGTATTTTCTTACTTTTGCTTACCGTATTGCTTTAAATTAAAGTTCTACCTTTTGTTCTACATTTATTTTGTTTTTATTAAGTTCTTTAGCGAGTTTACATACCCCTCACGCTCGAAAGAGAAGAGGGTCAAGCTAGAACTCATTGTACGGCTCGTATATTCGTTTTAATATAATGAAAAATACTTACTTTATGTTTCCGTGCATTTTCTTTCCTTTAAAAATGTTATAAATTAGTTATTAACATCTCTGTGGAAGGTCTTAGTCAAAATGATTTGATTTTCAACACGCTCGGGATTTGCCTAAAATTGCACCTTGCACTTTTTTGGGTTGGTTTCTAAAAACTTCTCTTTACGTCTTTTTTCCATTTGGCCAGTGGGAACTTGATTTATACACTAAAACCCAACACTAAGAAAGGTGAGTTAGGTAAAATAATAGGAAACCAATATGGGATGTGACTTAGACATAAGCGCATAAAATATGGTCTTAGACATACGCCCTCTGACCCATAAAGCAAATGAGTTGATAAATATTCCCTAGGATTGTAATTACACATAGACATATGATTATAGGTTACCATAGTCTATGCATCAACCAAAAGCGGTAGTGAAAGAGTAGAACTCAGTTTCCCAAGAAAAGCTAGAATTGCACCTGGTGCATTTTCCCAACAAAGTGTGTTTTCCATGTTTTGTATCAAAACTAAGGTAGAAACAAAGAGGTGGAGTTTTTATTAAATTGCATGATAGTTAAAACCCCATACAACAACATTTCATCACATTTTTCTTCCCAAATCACAATTGCATATTTGAACTATTTCGCTGCATTACTTGATTTTGAAAAGCAACAAGTCCTTGAGGATTCGACGTTGGATTACTTCCGAGTATTACTTGTGACCGTGTGCGCTTGCTAGAGTCTCTAATCTTTTTGAAGGTAGAGAAAGTCCCAACAGTGGACCATCCGGTTGAAAATGTATTCTAGTAGTGATGAGCCCTCCTTCGTGTGGGAGTTGTAGATAAACTTAAGGGCTTCATGCCGAGCCTGTGAGGACGGCTGTCCAAACATACTCTGCAACGAGTCCATGATCTCCTTAACGGTGACCATGTCCTCGTGCTTCTTAGCAAGCACATCAGATATGCTCGCAAAAATGTACATCTTGGCATTGTCATTGGCCTTGATCCATCGATCATAGGCTTCACGCACCACCACAATGGCGTTATGCGTAGGAGCTTAAGGACAACCTTATTGCAAAACAAACCTAAGAGCATCTATCACTAGTGTTTAGATTCGATTTCCATTTTTTGTAGATCTCACTGTTTAGTTTTCTACGGCTAAGAGTGCAATTATAAAAGTAGATATGCTGAAAATAAAAACACACCTATATTAGTTTCATCCATTTATCCTTTAAACTAATCAAATTTTAGTAAAACTAATTAAGACTTTAACAAAATTGTTTTGCAACGATGCTTTATGGATTTAGAGCAACAGCCATCGTATGCAGACAGCTACTCCTTCACTGAAATGAGACATTCTTAACTAAATCTTACACTAGAATAACTCTTATTCCTATAATCTTTAGTCACCGTTTATTTGGTCAGGAAATTGCTAACAAGCTTAACAATTCCTCGTAAGTGTGACCCACCATTTTCAGACCTTAGAGGTCCACCCCAATAATCATGCCTTATGGAAGCAAAATATTGGAGCAAAACCAAATAAACTTTTGTCCATTTATGGAGTTTGCCTTCGTTTTGATTCCATACAATGGACCCTCGGTAGAGATGATCGCTCCAAGACGACACCCAAGTCATGTATGAAATCTCATGGTGCAAACTTATGGCGGAGACCGTAGGATGTGTTGTCACACGTTCTTCTCCCACTTACTATGAATGTTATCCCCATTCATCTCGATATTGAACCATGCAAACACCTTCTGTAGGGAGGCCGCCCCCAGGGTGACACGAGGCCGAACATGAAACTTACGATGTGAACATTAAGGAGAAACGTGAGAAATAATGTTATATATACCTTCTATATAAAAAATATATGTAGTATATTATATATTCTCTCTTGATCCCACTTAGTATTCTAAAACTATGGTCTATAACTTAAGTAAATCTCGGCTAAGTGAAATTAACTAAGTGAATTATTAGTCGGCCCAATATGACTATTTATATTTGTAGTTGTACAATAAGGAAAGCACTATCTAAATGCCAAAATTTGCAAAAGCAAGGGAGTTGAGAGAATCTCTTATTGAGGAGGAATGCAGGGGAAATATCTTAGGACGCCTCTGCTCTGTTTTTCCATAACTGTCATGCAAAAACTAAAACCAACATGACGTGGGGAGTTACCCCCACTCTATATAACTCCCCCGATCCGCTACTATTTTGTAGGGGTTTTTTAATTTGTTTTTAATTAATTAATATTAATAAAATTAATAATAATAATTAATATATACATTTAAGTAATTAATTAATCCTTTTAATTAATTGGTATTCATTAATTAATTATTATTATAATGAACAATTCATTAATTAATTATATATATATTAATCAAATAAATAATCAACATTTAATTATTTATTGCCAAAATAGAATAATATTCTAAAGCATTTCTCTCGTATGAACTTATGCACATTATTTTTAACCTATAGTTTTAATATGGATCCTAGTCATATTAGTTTTTTTTATTTAATCACATTCAAATAATTTATCTCATATATATATAATGTATCACTATACATTATATATATTCCTTTATATAATTTAAACAATATATAATTTGAACATTTCAAATTATTTCATAATTCTTAATCCTCGTTTTACTCGTTGTGAGCTAGTAAGGAGACCTAATGGATCTACAGATCAGAAGCTCTAAAGATACGAGATTAATCGATCAAACTCATTTACTGAATTAATCAACATTCGTTAACAAGGGGTCACTCCTCCAAAGACCCGAAGTTATACTCTTTTCACTGCATAATATTTTTGTGTCTACGGATATACAACCATTAATGGCAAGTCAATCCTTCACAAGTGGTTGTAACTCAAGTTGGGTCAAATTACCGTTTTATCCCTGAGTTACATCTTACTCTTTAAATACCACTGCTCCTCTAATGAAACAACCCGGTTATGGTCCGACCAATAACCGGAAGTCCCTCTCGGGTAATGAGAGGGTGGGGCTGCTTGTTTAAGTCTCGAAGTAAGCATTTAAGAGAACACTCATCTACTCCCCTAAGGTCGGGGAGGATTGAATTCCATCTTGTGAAGTTATGTTCCTAACTCCCCACTCGGTCTCATCCCAAAAATGGTAGGAATGTTGAGTCGGTGACTCGGACCACTCTAACCCATACAGATCAAAAGACGAGCTGTCATCGGTAGGAGTCTATAACTCATTCAGGATTGAAAATGAGTTGCCTCGTCATCCTATGAATAACCATATGTTAGTCAATTGCGTTACATCTAAAGGTTGGCTATTTTGCGATCCAATCTTATACAAACTCATTGTATATGATATCCCCACTCGCATGTCTCCACATGAACGACCTAGATCGAGTCATCTGTAGTAATTACAAAGTGGGCCGAATGCATAGTGTTGCCAGTATAAGGTACCCAACCTTATCCATATACTTTAGATACTTTAGGTTATTCCAAAGACATTATCCACTTGTATATCAAGAGTATATCAAATGTATACCTTGTATATATACTATCTTGATTATATGATAATAACCTTGGATGTTTAGTTTATTGGATTTAGAAAATGCAATTCTATGAATTCAATAACAAATTTATTGAATATAATTTTATTGAATATAAATATTTTTTTACGTAAATACAAACTACAATTTTAGAGCAACACACGCAACACTATTGCCTTTCCTTAATTAGTAAAAATATGACTTCTCTGTTCCCCCTTTTAAATGCCTGCCAACTACCTTTAATGTGTTGTCACTCCCCTGCTGCTATCATGACTTCTCTCTCTTACTTTGCAACATAAAAATGCTCCTTAAACCTTTACCAATCTGCCATTAAATATCAAATAAGCTCTACAAAATTAATCTACTTTCTCATAAATGTAATTAAATTAAAACAAGTGGAGCTTTTAAAATATATGAACTTAAGATTTAGCTCTTTTATTCTTAGATGCTTCTCGGCTTCGCTTTACACAGGGGCTAACTGGTGTGCTCCAGCATCCCTCTCCAAATTCTCACCCAAATAGTTCTTTAATTGCTGCCCATTCACAGTGAATTCCTTCTCAGATTTTAACGTCTTAACTATTAATATTCCATGAGAGTAAACCTTCACTATTTGAGATGGCCCTGACCACTTGGACTTTAGCTTTCGATGAAATAACTTAAGCCTTGAATTATAGAGAAGAACTTGTTGTCCCACTTCAAATTTCTTAGGGTGTATGTGAGTATCATGTCATTTTTTTTGTTTTCTCTTTATAGATCTTGGCATTCTCATATCCATCTCTACAAAATTCTTCTAGCTCCTAAAGTTGTAGCTTCCAAACTTCCCCTGCTGCATCATAATTGAAGTTCAATTTTTTCATAGCCTATATGGTTTTGTGCTTCAATTCTAGCGGCATGTGACAAGGTTTCCCAAATACCGGCTTGTATGGAGATGTTTCTAATGGTATTTTAAATGGGGATTAGTACATTGATATGCCTTAGAGATTATAATTTCATAAAAGGATTCATTCTATAAAATTTACACTTTTGTCTTAAAATAAACCCTTTTAGGATGGATTCCATCAACAACTTACAAATATATCCTTTTTTTATTTGCACTTAAATATTATTAAATTATGAAAATTCAAAATGGTTGATTTGGGAGTTAAATTTTAAACCCTTAATTTTATACCACTTTACACTTTCTTAAAATAAAGAAAACCCAAATTCCCAAATCTTCAAAATCTTTTCATCTTTTTCATCCGAAAACTTCTACCCATCGCCGGTTTCTTTGTCTTCTTCATAAAAACACCAGTTTTTCATACACTCTTCTTTGTTTTATTCGTTCCCTCGCCGAGAACAACCTGTCTCATTCGTCTCGTCGCCGGTAGCCCGTCTTGCTTCTTACCATTTCAAACATAAGATTTGTTTATGATTTCAAATTTTGGGTGTTAGAATTTGGTGTACAAAGCACTGTAGTTGATATAGTGTCCACACCCATATATATCCTACTGGGTATTGCAATATTTTCCCATGTACCGAGCATTCCGACTTCAAAGTTTCGAAAATTGATTTTGTATGTTTTTTTAGCCTTGTTTGGTAATTGTGGTTTGATATAAAAATATATAGTTTATTGTTCATATATAAGTTTATGTAAGATTGATTCCGATTAATCAACTCTTCATCATGAAATGAACACTTATTGTTTATAGTCGGATACAATTTATATCTACAAATAAGTACAAAGTGTGATATGAATCTCCAACATATTCAAATCAAATACAAGTCAACTCAAGCTTCATTCAAGACAAAAGCATCAATTATGGATTTCAAGTTCACGCTACATTAAATGAGGCTTCATTTAATCCTTTAGGGTTACAAAACTCTTGGTTTGCTGATTTAATATTTATTTTCGGATTTATGGTGTATTTTTAAGTATTTTAAGTTTTAAAACTTTCCATTTACTTTTTAGGTTACATTTAGTTAATGGTTGTTTATGGCATTGATGGAGTTGAGTGTTCCAACCCTTCACATGCTCATATGTTACTTTTAAGGACTATTTTGAAGGCTATATATAGCCATGTATGTCAGCTTTGAAAGGATAGAATATAGATTTGAAGATGTAATGAAATGAGCCTTTGAGCATTTCTTTTAGCCAAGAGCTAATGTACTTTGCAATCTAATGATAGCTTGCATGTTTAGGATCATTCAAGTGAGACTTGATCTATCTTGCTTGTGGAGTGATTCGGATCTCAAACAAGGAACAAATTTTCTTACCTTGAGATATTTGATCATCAAGGTAATCCGGTTTTTACTTTCCCTTGGGTTGATTCCTTAATCGGTTTCGGGGTTTTTGGGATTGTGTTCTATGGGTCTTGTTCGTTAACAAGGTTCTTAGATCCAACTCTCAATGGTTTCTTATCATTTGGTATCAGAGCTTTAGGCTCAAGATCGAATATATGTTTCCTTTGTATTTTTGTTCAATCTATCTTTGATTTTCTTGTTATCTCAATTTCATAAACTTTTCGTATTCTGTTAAAAAGCATAAAAAACTCATATTTCCGTTCATCTTTTGATTTCTTTGCCTTCTACGTTTTTATAGATCTCTTTTTGCTCTAAAACATTCTATTTTGCGACTCTTACCAGTTATGATTTCTTCATGGTGAAAAACGTTCATTTTCATAATCTGTTATAAAAATCCGTGAGCATGTTCTTCATATGTTTATCTTCCATTCTTCTTTTGTTCCCCATGTTAGATGTTATTTTAGCAAATTAATCTCTGATTGGTGTTTACAACTAGCCAATAGCCATTTAATATCGTTGGTTACACTTTGATGCATTAATTGTGCTAGTTGGTGGATATTAACTTGGGAGGTTACACTTTTGCTATTTATTCTAGTATTTAATTAATCTCATTTTGTCATCTTGTTTGATTTATTAGTTTCTTTCCATAAGTTAAGTTAGCTTGTTTATGTTCTAAGTGTGCTACTATCTACTGGATTGCAAACTATTATGGTTTCTCCATTTTAAATTTTCAGAGCAATGTATCACCAAAGAGAAAGTCCATACAAATTCATGTCTACTCATGGACGATGACGTCGTGAGAACCACTATAGTACAGATCCATATGCGAAGGAATTCGCCGAGATTTGCAAATGCATAAATTCCCTCAATGAATTGTGCCAAGAGTTTAAAGTGATATATGACGACATGAAGAGGGATGAAGACATGAAGAGGCATATCGCACAATCCGTTCAAACAGAAGAAGAATGTACTATGTCTCATGAGGATGACCAACCAATTCAATAAGAGGAAGATCATCCTACGCTCCACGTTGAAGTTTCCAATTGTGAGGTCATTACACAAGTTGTGGAAACCAGCAAATAAAGTGTGGAAATCTCTATTGATTCATGTCAACTTGAGTCAAGGAGTAACAAAAGTGAGGAGTATGTGACAAACATGATAGAGGATTGTATGGAGATTGATGTTGAAAAGAGTTCGGTTACAAGAGTTTGTGAGGATAGCATCTTTTTGTTTTCAAAATGACACATACAAGAACTTGTAAATGAAAGGACTTGCTTTCTAAACGGGTCCACTTAGGCCATGTGTGCCAAGCTTTTCTTTTGAGTTCTTGCAGGAAGTTAAAATGCTTATTGAAAAGCAAGATCTAAGGGTTGTTTCTCAAATGAGCCAATACCGTTCACATGTGAAGTACGAGACACGGGGGCTATCTAAGAAACATCATTTCAACTTCCCTTCCAAATACATCCATGACCAAAACTCCAAAGTAAAGGGAGATTCAAGAAGAGTAAGACCATGGGATGCACATGACTTCAAATTTGCCCTACAAAGAGATCCTTTAGATTCGAGGACGAATCCTTTCCGGGAGGGGGAGAATGATATGAATCTCCAACATATTCAAATCAAATACAAGTCAACTCAAGCTTCATTCAAGACAAAAGCATCAATTATGGATTTCAAGTTCATGCTACATTAAATGAGACTTCATTTAATCCTTTAGGGTTACAAAACTCTTGGTTTGCTGATTTAATATTTATTTTCGGATTTATGGTGTATTTTTAAGTATTTTAAGTTTTAAGACTTTCCATTTACTTTTTAGGTTACATTTAGTTAATGGTTGTTTATGGCATTGATGGAGTTGAGTGTTCCAACCCTTCACATGCCCATATGTTACTTTTAAGGACTATTTTGAAGGCTATATATAGCCATGTATGTCAGCTTCGAAAGGATAGAATATAGATTTGAAGATGTAATGAAATGAGCCTTTGAGCCTTTCTTTTAGCCAAGAGCTAATGTACTTTGCAATCTAGTGATAGCTTGCATGTTTAGGATCATTCAAGTGAGACTTGATCTATCTTGCTTGTGGAGTGATTCGGATCTCAAACAAGGAACAAATTTTCTTGCCTTGAGATATTTGATCATCAAGGTAATCCGGTTTTTACTTTCCTTGGGTTGATTCCTTAATCGGTTTCGGGGTTTTTGGGATTGTGTTCTATGGGTCTTGTTCGTTAACAAGGTTCTTAGATCCAAATCTCAATGGTTTCTTATCAAAGTGGGTAATTTATTCTACTTCAGTTCTAAAAATTCAATAGCCTGATATAATTTATATTTGTTTGTATTGTCTATTGGCATATAAAAGTATATAGTTTATAAAAGTGTTGACGTATATAGTTTAGAACAGTGCAATCGTAAAGTATTTTATTTGAATTGATTATTTCCATGATTCGTTAATCCCTTTAAATTAATTACAAAAAGATTAGTATAATATATGTTAACAATTTAATATAATATATGAAGGAGTAAATTAAGGAATTATGGAAATAAATTATTTTGGGCCCACAATAATTAAAGGTTTAGAAAATAAAATTAGGGATTTAAATATTTTTAAATAAAAATCTAACAACAATAAATATAAATGCCATAAATAAGGGTAAAATCGACATTAATAAAAATTTCTAAATCCATAAATCTAATAGTGTAAAATTGGAAAACTTTACACATTTGTGAAAATAAGTGTATAAAACAACTCAGGTAAGACAGGATGTAGCAATTCTGTGTTTATGCACACTTAACTTTGAAGTTATTACAATCGAGCCACTGAAAAGGAAGGTGCACGTTGTTGGTATAGGTAGTGACTATCAACTTTTTTAAGTCTTTATTGATCATTCTTCCATGATCTCAGGATCCCTCTCATTTGGATGTGGTATCGATTAATTCATGTACCCCTCCTCTCTAGTCAGGCGTCACATGCCCACCAGCTTCTGCCTTGGTTCGTCCCCGAACCACATTCTATTGGGAGAGGTTCCACTATGATACCATCTGTAATGCCCTTGGCTCAGGATTCGGAATACGGAACTGACACCTCTTTGCTCTAGCATTCCCCTGCGACCTGACCGCACCACCGTCAAGTTTTGAGCCACTTAGAAGAGCGTAGACTGCCCCTAGACAGGAATACGCCCCAGGATTTTTAACATCCCAGCGGAGACTGTTACTAAAAGACACCTAAAACGTCCCACTCGTACTAGAGAATTAAACCACCAGCAATACTTCTTAGTTAGTAATTTAACAAACCAACCTTATAGAATATTTTCACTGAAATCTTCCCTAATCATAAATTATCTACTACACAAAACCAACTTTCTCGAATAGCAGCGAAGCAAAGGCTATTCAAGTTCAACTTGAACAAATGCATTATCCTGATAAATAACCACAATAGATCACATCACCACAGTTTAAGTAGTTAAACAAACTTAATGTTCTCAAAAGAATAAGAAACTGTCAGTCCTAAAACATCCTTTAAATATGGAACTTCATAATCCAATTTATTAATCTAAAAACAGACTCAAGTTACAAATACACAACTACAACTATCCTATCCAAATTGAAACTTAACAATGCAGCGTTAAATGGTCTCTCTAGTCAAGTCTCCTCCTCGCCGTCACCATTCCAAGAGTTAGTTCGATACCTGCAAAACTGGAGGGAGAAAAAGGATGTGTACAACCATGGTACTCAGTAAACAACCCATACCTGAGGGTCATGTACAAACAACATGCTTATCACAAAGAGGTGCAAACGACATTTTTATCAATTAATCATGCTTTACATAATAAGAAAATAAACACATATCTAAACATGCAACCTACATGCATATCTACCATTGCTTTTGAGTCGTACTGACTGACCTCGCATAGCCAAGGCATCTAGATTCTCTAAACTCACTAGTTCTCTTTCCTTTTCCTCCAAGACTTACTTCTTCTAGTCGTACCAACCCCTGACCACGCATAGCCAAGGCGTCAATACTTCTCTACAGCGCTTGATATTCGACCCTTAACCACGTATGGCCAAAGCCTCGAACTGTGCATCGATCCTTGACATTTATCCTCAAGGCCTCGATGTCTACTAGGCATTTTTGTCCTTGATCGCCACCACATCAAGACCCAACACTATTCATCAATAAAATCACCGTGCCGACCCCCGACCTTTGTACTCGGAGCCTTGACACTCATCTCTACCAAAGTTGGGGTATCGATCCCCGACCTTTGTTTTTGGAGCCTCCATACCCAACTAGTGACATGCTACCCTTTAGCCCTATTACTCATCCACTAGCCATTACATCTCAAAACTCTCGCCATAGTCCTACTTGCTACTACGCCATGCCCCATGTATCAATAAACTCAGAACAGTCCTATATGCAATATACAAAATGACCATACGTAAATACCAATCATTTTAAAATAGTCCAGCACGATCCAACAGCTCCAACATGCATGGACAAGAGGCACAACCGACAACTTAACTAAAATATAATCAACAGATACCCAGCATATATCAGACACAACTAATTTATCACAAATATTCAATATGCTTCTGAAACAACAAATTATAGTATAGGTATATAATTTTCATCATACAACCCAATTAGAACATAACAACAATTCAGACATTGTCATCCAAGATTACATGGTTACAACTTATTCACACAACCACATAATTTCCCTAGGATAAATAGTTTTATCAACAATGATATTTACTAAATGATAACCACGACAAGCAATCATGCAAATATCACACATAGCCACACAAGCAAACAACCATATCATATCCGCACACAACAACCAATCCCTCAAGTAAGAAACTACTTACACGCTCTTACACCACTAGATCTTGCGTTGCTTCAGTACATAGGCATCCATTAAAAAAACAGCATGTAAAAACCCACTTTTTTAGCCAAAACAATTGATTCTAAGGGAGTTCGAAGGGTTCGTTACCACAAAACTAACTTCATATGGGTGAGGGTAACTTAATTCTAACTTGAACAACAGTGGGCAACTTAGATCGAGCTTCGAACGAGTGTGTGAAAGCGTTGAACGCCACTGAAATGTTGTTGTCTGTGAAATTGAAGTCGAAACGCTGTTGGTCGTCACCTCTATTACGTTCGGGTGCAAGGCGTTGGGATCCAATCGACTGCCATGGATCTGAATTGATGTAGCTGTCGGGGGATCACCAAATCTAATATCACAAACACGAAGCTATCAGTGTTGTAGCACCGCGCACGATCTGGTGTTGGACGTCGGACCTCGCCAGGAGGAGGTCGTTACTGTAGCACCGAGCCACCCAGAATACTGCTGTTTAGGCTGCAGAAGGAGCTGTGCGTAAGGTTGCCGTCAAAGTCGCCGAACGCCACACGAAAATGCTGCAGTAAATCAATGTGAGGTCACCATCTCTGTTGTTATGGGTTCTTTGGAAAGAGAAACGATGAAGTTGTAGAGGTCCACCACGAGTCTACCGAAGGGTCGGATCTGGGGCTGGCCGTCGCTATTGTGAAGGAGGATATGCCTGTGGATGAAGCTCGCATTGCTGGATCTGCCGTGCGCTGTCACTGTCGGTTTGTCGAGTGCCACCGTTGGGAAGTCGCGCCACTGCTCGACGCCAAATGCTGCTCGTGGAGGGAGGATGTGCTGCCGGCGGGAATGAAACCACCCGGGAGGGGGGAGGGGGTAAGCGGCTGAGGTACGGGGAGGGAGAATAGGATAGATTTAGGATTTTGTTTTCCTTTCTTTTTTTCTTTTCTTTATTTACTAACTTTGTTTCAAAACCAAAAACCTTATTTCTCAAATTTTTAAAGGAGGCCCAGCTAAAGAAAACACAATGGCCCAAAACAAGAAGTCCCAAAATTATACTTTTGTAAAAGAGATAATGTCTTTGGATGGCTGTTTTTTAAACTTACTTTCACAAATGTCTAAAGTTTTCTAATTTTACACTTTCAGATTTCTGCAGGTAGGAGTTTTTTATCATACATTTACTTTTATTTATAGTTATTTATACATTTACCCTTATTTATTATATTTACTTTTATTATAGTTTTTTTTTTTGAAAATTTAAAAGATTTGAATCCCTAAATTGTAATCATATTTCTTTAATTATTGTGGGCCCCATACAAAATTTCAACACTAATCGCTTGATTCACTTCTTCAAAAAAGATTTATTCTCATGATTTACAATTATTATTAATGGAAAAATATCAAATTTCATCTCTCTTCGTGTGTAAATTCCCACCGATTGTTGGAAGCCACCATCAGACGCATTTCAGATTTGATTCAACAGGTTCCTCTCCGTTCGAGCACTTTTTCCCCATATATCCCAATATATCCCTCTACACAAAAAAGTAAAGAGTGCAAGGTAACCATTATAAGATATATCCCTATATATCCCTACACACAAAAAGGGAAACGCACAAATTTTTTATGTTGTTTTGTATGCTAACATCAAACTCACTATAAGATATATTCCCATATAACCCTACATATACAACTATTGGATACTACTTGGGTATGAAATGAACATTAGGATATATTGTAATATATACAAAAAAAAAAAACAGTACCAGAAAAGAGTTTAAAAGTACAAAAAAAAAATTAATAAGGTTTTCAACATTAGAATATATTAGGATATATTAGAATGCAAACTTTTTGAACGAGATAAATGGAGATGAACTGCTTCGGTGACGGAGAAAAACAGAGGTGGAGACCGGAGACAAAGGAGCTGACAGAAATGGAACGATGGTAGAACGGAAATGGACTGTTCGACGACAGAAACAGACAACTCTGCGATATTTTTGGATGTTTTGGTATTTTCGCTTCTTTTGGAAAGTATCATTACGCAAATATCATGAGATTCAAAATATAACCTTCTAATTAATGACTTCTCGAATTTAAAAATCAATTAATATTAATGTGTATATACAAAAGGATAGTCTTGTAATTTAGGTGAGGGAACCATCTTAAATAAGTTTGTTTCAGGACAAAAAATGTAAATTTCATACATTCTATGATTTTATGTAATTAAGATCTTTAAATAGTCCATCAATGTATTAATCCCTTAGTAAAACAAATAAAACCCACAACAACACGAAATAAAAAAAAAAAGTTAACTTAAACTCTAAAACTCAAGAATTATATCCAAAAAGTAAAAATCAAATTCCCAAAAAACCTTGGATTTAAGATTTAATTAAAAATCTCCAACCAAACTCGATAACTTAATTTATCTTAATCCAACGAAATTAAACTTAAATTATAATTTACAAAAAATTAGATCTCCAAAGCAGAAATCCAAAAAATTAATTACCAGCTTAGGTGAAAAATAAAAAGGCACTATTTATCCTTTAAAATAAACTAGCCAGAGAAAGTGGGGCATTACAGCTTCAACCCATTTGTCTATGGAGCAAAGGATTTGATTCTTATGAGATACACTTATCATGATAAAGATGTAAGGAAATCAATGTCAAAATAATTATCACCCTAGGTAGCGGAGCCATAGTAAAAGTTAAAAGTAGTTGCTTATGAATCAACAAAGAACTTTTATGGCTAAACCAACATTTACTTGGAAGGTGTTCCAAGCATAAATAAGTTTCTCACTAATAATAATTGTTAATCTTAAATGACTGGGATACCACAAACTTTGTCATGGTGATGACCACAATTAATTTATGTGAATAATGTTAAATTTAGACAAACTCTCCAGGCTAAAGTGTTTGAGTATCCTATAGAATGTCTAGGATTACAATACATGTCTCATCTACTAAGAGCAAGTGGGACAACGTGTTAGGTGTAGAGTATGCCCTATAATACATGTCTCTCTAGTTTTGGTGCAAGTGACAGATTGTTGGGATTTATGCCCTAAAGTCTCGCAATATATTAATGAAATAATTTGATTATTTTTATGTGTAATTTATATTTTTTAAATTTTATGACAATCCAAGGTTGCTAGTGTAAACTTTGAAAGTATGTAGTTGACATGCGGAGGATTATGTTCAAGTAGTAACCTCAAGAGTCTAGAATATACAGATACAGTTAGGTACCTTATCTCGGTAACAACATTGATATGACCCACTTTGTAAAAGTTACAAATTATTCAATCCTAATCATTCATGTGGAGACATGTGAGTGAGGGTATCATATACAATGAGTTTGCACGAATAGATGGGGAGAAAAAAATTTTCTTCTTCAGAGAGCACTGATAGATGGGAGGAAAAAATGCACGGGGATATGCAGGGACATTCCATGTGTTTTTCAACGAACAGTGATGTGGGGAGTTACCCACGTCACTGTAACCTCCCCACTCCCTTGCAATTGGAGTTTTTAATTTAATTAACTTTAATATTAATAATTAACAATAACAATGAATTAATATATATACATATAATTAATTAATCTTATTAATTAATTAATAATGAATTATATATTTATAAATAGTTAACACTTAATTGTGTATTACAAAATAGAATCATATTCTAAAGGAATTGTATAACCTATTATAGTTGCAATGTACTTATGCATATTATTTTTAACCTATAGTTTTAATATGAATCCTATTCAGATTAATTTTTATTTGAATCTCATTGAAATAGTTTATCTAGTTTTAATTTATAATTAACTATATATTATAATATATCAACATACATATATTTAATCCCTTCAGCAATTTGAACATTTCAAATTCTTCCAATAAACTTGATCATTGTGTTACCCGTTGTGAGCTAGCAAGGGGACCTAATGAACCTTCAAATCAAAAGCTCCAACGATGCAAGATTAATCGGTTAAACTCATTAATCGAGTTAATCAACATTCGTTAACTGTGGGTCACACCACTAAAGACTCGCAGCTGCACTCTTCTTATTGCAGAACATTTTCGTGTCCACGAATGTACAACCATTAATGACAAGTCAATCCTTCACGAGTGCTCGTAACTCTAGCTGGGTCAAATTACCATTACCACTGATTTACATCTTGCCCCTTAAATACCACTGCTCCTCTTAATGAACAACCCAGGTATGGTCCGACCAATAACTGGAAGTCTCTTTCGCGCTAGTAAGAAGGTTGGGCCCCCTCTTCAAGTCCTGGAGTTAGCACTTAATGGAACACTCATCTACTCCACTAAAGGGAATGAGTGAATTCCATCTTGTGTAGTTACGTTCTCAGCTATTCACTCGGTCTCATCCCAATAATGGTAGGAATATTGAGTCAGTCATTCGGGTCACTCTCACACATATGGATGAGCCTTTATAGGTAGGAGTCCATAACTTGCTCAGGATTGAGAATGAGTTGCCTAGTCATCCTATGAAATAGCAATCTATTAGTCAACGACGTTACATTTAAAGATTGGCTAATTCTCAGTCAGGTCTTATACAAACTCGTTGTATAGGATACCCCTACTCGCATGTCTCCACACGAACGACCTGGATCGGGTCGGCTGTAATATTTACAAAGCGGGTTGTATCCATAGTGTTGTCAGGATAAGGTACCCAGTCTTATCCATATACTGTAGACCCTTAGGTTATTCCTAGGACATTATCCATTTGTATATCGAGGGTATATCAAATATATACCCAGTATATATACTATCCCAGTTACATGATAATAACCTTGGATGTTTAGTTTATTGGATTTGGACAATGCAATGTTATAAATTCAAAAATAATTTGATTGAATAAGAAAGCATGACTTTATTGAATACAAATTTGTTTTTACAAATTACAAACTACGAGTAATCCAACAGATGGATATTGTATTTTCTAATAAGACCGTTATAGAAATTTCAAACATATCACTAGGATGATTATATGCTCGTTTAATCTTAATCCTGAGTGTGTTGTAAACTCCTGCCTATTCGAGTGGGTTCTTCGATTCACATGGGTGACGGTAACTAGAGTGTTCGCCCAATAAGCTTACTGTTTTGGGAACATATTCAATTGGGGAGCTGGGAACATTTATACACAAGATGGAATTCACAACCACTCAATATTGGGAGCGCCAAGTCTGTACTTCTCTTTATTGAGTGAGTATATAAGTGGTTCCCTTATAGTGCTGGCTCAAGACTTCTAGCGCCTCTCTCCTCCGGGCATCAGAAATATTGCCTTCATCTCCAAGATTAGCCATGCTATAAAAACAAAATAGAGTGACAAGAAATGGACCTCACAAGCACTCCCTCACTAATTCACTCGTTAGTGAAGTTCACTCGTGTTTAACCCTCAACACTCAAAATAATGTATCGCTCCCTTACAATCTCTCCCTCACAACTTAGTACACTCTTATGCACTTCAAACAAATCGGTAAGTGAGTCTAGCAAAGTTAAAAGCTATGTGCATTTCAAGTGGTTTAGACAGCACATAAGAACTCAAACAAGAGTGTGATTTTGGGAGTAACCCGAATAACAACAAAGAACAAGTTAAGAAAAAAAATAATGGACAGAGTTATAATGGAAGCTAGAAAGAAACGAAAGTAGAGTTAAAGATAAAGATGGTTTGGGAATTAAGCAACAAGGAGTAGCATGAGATTTCAATGCAAGGCTACACAAAGAAGTAATGACAAATGGGGTCTTCTATGTTTTTTTTTCTTCTTCTCTTTCGTTTTTTTTTTTTCAGTTATGGATCAGCAAAAGCACAATAATGCTAACAATAAATGCTTTCACGTTCAGTTTTTTTTTTTTTTTTTATAAATCAATCAGCAAAGTGCACGAATTTCACCACTAAGAAAGTCGAATCATAAGACTTCAAAGAAGACAGATTTGTAGATAAGATCCAGATCTATAATAATATGCAGAAGACGAAAATTGGAAAAGATGAATGGAATTGATACTTTTTTTTTTTGTAATTTTTTTGACAGAATGCATATGCTTAGATATAATAAAACATAAGCAAGGAACACAGAATTCAAAGAGATAAATGCAAGGAAACATATATCCGATCAAAGAGCCTAATGCTCTGATACCAAAATGTTAAGAAACCCTTGAGAGTTGGATCTAAGAACCTTGCTAACGAACAAGACCCATAGAACTCAATCCCAAAAACCCCGAAAACAAGTATGGAATCAACCCAAGGAAAAGTTTTAGAACGGATTACCTTGATGATCAATATCAAGAGTAGAGAAAACTTGTTTCTAAACTCGTGATTCGAATCACTCCACAAGAGGTATCAACATCAACACCGCTTGAATGATCCTAAGATGCAATTCTAAAGACACAAGAAATTGCACAAGAATGGGAGATAAATCTCTCAACCAAGCTAATGAGAAAACTCACTTTTCATTCAACTTCAAATTGTGTTACAACAAGACATCTCAAGGCTATATATAGCCATCCTAACAAGCCATATGAAAAGTCTTAAGCAAATGAAAAGACTTGTAACTTACAAGAAATGAAAAGACTTGTAAATGAAAAGACATAACATACGAGAAATGAAAAGACAAGCAAATGAAAAGGTTAAGAACATGGAAAGCCAACCAAAATAATTGCAATCCCGTCCATAATGAGGGATGTGAGTGTTTGACTTGGTTTTTGAATTGAATGAGTTGACTTTGACTTGTCTTGATGGAGTTGACTTTGACCTTGACCAAGTGGACTTTAACTTGCCATAAAAACACTTAAAAATGCATAACTTGCACCAAATTGAAGTGCATAGTTCTAACTTCTTGCACATCTTCCTTTATTTCTCTTGTCGAGTTCAAGAACGCTTGGACACGAAGTAGCAAAGCTTGTTGAAGTTTCCTAGCTCTCGATCTTGTAATCGGTCCATGAGGCATAACAACGGTAGCTCCTTGGTTCATATCACTTGGTTTAATGGTAACATTTATGAATTAATGAGTTTAATTAATCAGATGTTGATCATTGTAGCTCAAAGTTGTAGGTCCATAGGCCAAGCTTGACGGGCGCGACCTCACGATCGAGGATGACCGAGAGGCCTATTTTTTTGTATTGGATCATGCAGTCACTATTGAAGGAGAGCTAAAGGAGGTGACGATCGAGATTGAGACCCTAAAGACAGACATTACTAAAGCTCAAAAAGAAGCCTCCACCAATATTGCTATGCTGAAGAGAGCCCACACCATGGTGAAGGATTTGGAGAGAGTGAACATCGAGCTTGCCAAGTGATTTCATTCCATTGGTAATGATGTCGTCCTCTACAAAGTTGAGGTCAAAAGAGGAAGGCCAAGCTTTTGGACAATGAGTTTTTGGAGACTACATTCATAACTCATTGGGACTTCGACTATTTTGTCAGGGACTTCAGTGATGCTGACTTTAGGTTATTGCTAGAGGAAGTCAAGGAGATCACACTAGAGCTTGACCTCGAATCCTTGAAGCTGAGGTAGTCTGAGATGTGGGCATCTTATATGGAGTAGCTTGCATAAGGTATCTGCATGATTTAGGCGTCGATCTCAAGACTAAAGACGGCGAGATGACCCAAGGAAGTGATGTGATCAGAATGACTCATGATGGAAGTAAGATCACCCCTTCTTAGGAGCTTTTGACGCCAACACCTCAAGAAGCAAATTTGCGCCTCTCACAAGAGAAAGACCTACTGGCCTTCCAGGGAGAGCTTTGCTCGCATATCTGACGCTTTCCTTTGTACTATTTGTTTTTCTGATCTTGTAGTTCTCAGTGGTTGGGGCATATATACCTATACAATTATCACGAAAGTTTTTATTTCCAATCATTTATGCTTTGCACTTTTACTAGATCATCATTAAAGGAGGCAGGTCATCCTAAACCAGTCTCTGACATTTACATTGGAATATCTCGACCTTTTAAACTTAGAGTGACGAATTTGATTTGAGGGTTAATTCTTCTGAAGAAGATGAGGACGATACAAACCAAAGAGCTCCCTTTGTCATGCCTCATGGACCAATTACAACATCAGGAGCTAGAAAATATCAACAACCCTTACTACTTCGTGTTCAAGCGTTTGTGAGCTTGAGATAGGAACGAAAGAAAGATGTGCAAGATGCTGGCATAATTCCATACAATTTGGTGTAAGTTATGCATTTATAAATGTTTTTAAGGCAATTCAAAGTAAACTTGGTCATGGTCAAGGTAAACTCGTCAAAGTGAAGTTAAAGTCAACTTACTCAATTCAAAATCCAAGTCAAACACTCACATCCTTCATTATGGACGGTGATACGCGACAAGCCAAGCATATTGGACTACTCGAGCCACAAGCCACTTGAATCCAATCGTATAGATGGTTTCAACCAGAAAGGTTAAGAGTTAGAGGGATTACCTTTGCAGTCGTTACCTTGAGCAAATAGATAACTCACTATAAGTACGAAAACCTAAGTTCAACATGCAAAGGGATTCGGTAATTTTTTTTTAGGGGGGGTTTGCACATGGCAAGGGTGAGAGAAACACTCTACGATTTTATTGATTTCTAAAACTAAGATTCTTCAATACAAGGGGGTACAAGCCTATTTATAGATTAAGGCCCTTGACCTTTTAAGGAAAATAAAAAAAAATTAAAAAGAAAATTAAAAATGATAAATTCCTAAAAAGTAATAGACTTGCCTAAAAGTGATTTAAAATTTAAAAAACTAAAAGAAATAAACCAAAATCAAGTCCCTTAAAATATCTCAAAACAAAAAATGGAAAACAATTCCTAAATTGTTTTGGAGTGGGCAACAAGACAAGCTAGGGGCACCCATGAGGGTGGCAGGGGCACGCGCCCAAGGATTGCATTGGTCGTGGACGCACGCATGGGCGGCAGGTGGTATGGCCCGTAGGCATTGGCGGCAAGGGCATCTGCATGAACGCTGGTGGGTGAGGGGTGCGCGGCAGGGCTGGGGCGGGAGTGAGGAGCATTAGGTACTGGCGGGTAGGGGCACGCGGCATGGTTGGTGCGTGCGAGGGGTGTTGGGAGACGTGCATGTGCAGGAAATGTATGCATGGGCGTGTGGGGCAGGCGTAAGCACGCGGTTGTGTGGGCCTACAGCGTTAGTAGCGTGCGGCATAGGCTGGAGCATGCGTATGGGTGGGCGTGTATAAGCGCGCAGGCGCAGCGTGCTATGAGTTAGCTCAGTAGTTTGGTGCGCACGTGCATTGTCGTGCGCTTGGCAGGGCGTGCATGCGAGTGTCCTCGCGATGGGTTTCTCCTTGATGTGTGGCCATTCACTTGGCTTCTCCTCCATTCCTCGCTTCCTCTTGACCCTAGTAGGTTCTTCATTGACCTTCAAAATGGTCAAAATTTGTTATTTGGTCCAATGGAGTTTCCTTTATTTGGTGGGTTTTTCTTCAAGCCTATCTTCCTTGTTGGTGTAGGTAGAGTCTTTGAGCTTTGGGTCCATCATGATCAAGGCATCCGAATGACAAATAACTTTTTTGTTGACTAATTTACTTGATCGTTGCTGAAAGTGTTATTTAGCAACAATTAGAATGTACTTTTGCTAATTATATCGTATATTTAGCCAACTTTTCTTGTCGTGTCGCATCAGGGTTCTTAGACTACTGCAAGCCATCCAATTTACCCGTTGAAGCACTTTGCCCCAACTCTGAACTGGGTAAGTTATTCTTATCCCACACTGAGTGTCTGACTCTGACCTTTCTTGGAGTTTGGTTTCCAATTCATATAATGTTTTTTCTTGAAGCAATAACGTGCGACTTTGCAAGCATGGTGAATATAAAGCTTGCTACTTAAGGCCAATAAATGCAAGCTGGTCGAGCTCGACCGTTGTGACTGCTGGGGTTGGCTCAAGTGTGCGAGGTCAGTTTCGACCGTGAAGAAGGGTCGAGTAGGTCGTTCCAATGAGGTGTTGCAGGTTTTCCCACTACGGGCCTGTAACGCCCTGCGTTCTTTGACTCATTTATTTTAAGAGATAAAAATGTCTCTAGATTTTTCCCTAAGCTGATAATTTTAATTATTGGATTTTCGAATTTTAGAGTTTTAATTTTGGGTAAATTAGAATTAAGTTCGTCGGATCAAGAGAATCTGAGTTTTCAAATTTTGGAAAGATATTTTATATCGTTCTAAACACAAGGTATTCGGAAATTTTAATTTTTAATTTTTGGACTTTATTCGTGGGTCTTAGAGTTAAAGTTAATTATGTTATTTCGAGTTGTTGTGAGTTTTATTTTAACTACTAACGTGTAATTTTGGACTTCTTATTTTGGGCCGTTAGATTTATTTGAAAATAGAATTTTAGTTTCCTCTAACCCGTGGGCTTTCATTAAAGTTGAGAGTTTGACTTTTTAGTTTTTAAACTAATTAAGAGAATTTCTTTAAAATTGGGAATGTTGGCTTTTTAGTTGAAAGCAAAATAAATAAAATTAACATAAAAACAAAGAAACCCTAATTGGCCATCTCTTTCCCATCTCCTTCTCCTCTAGCCGTCAACCTCCATCCTTCTTGTTCTCCGGCGAAGCAGCGAACGACAGCAGCGATGTAACAACCCAGAATTTCCCGCACACCTTTAGGTCACATTAACAACCCAACTAATTAAATTCACCCTGACTACATCCTGCCAACTTCCTATGCAAACAAACATATAAAAATCAAGTTCCAATTCTCATCAATTTAGCGATAAATCAATCCCATAGAATAACAATCAACAACATTCGTGAACCACCTCATGAGGCGAGTTTATTATTCAATCTATATGAATCTCAATAAATGGAATAAAACTCAAATAGGCACTTATCCCGCAGTGAAACTAACAACAAGGGAAAATCTCTCAATTATTCAAATACGAATAAACCGTTTATTGGCCATAACATAAGGCCTTAATCAATGACTTAAACTAAACAGGAGAAACTAAGCAGTCTATGGTCCTCGCTTGTCATGTCTCCTCCGTCCCATCACCATGGTCGCCCACGAGTCCTTCACCTGAAACAATCATTGTAAAGGGGGGGAGGTGAGTATATAAAATATACTCCGTAAGTAGCCCTCACTAACACACACACACCTCATGTTCAACTATATCAAGAAACATTCGTAATCATGCTTTTCAATACATTATGCATTCAAACATATACACATTCCATAAAATTTTAGTGAGAACCACAACCAGGAAACACGTTAACAACCAACCTTCAGATCAATCTTAGTAAAGAGACTACAGCCATGCAATTCATCTAACATATCATCTAACCTAGGAATAGGATGACGATATTTAACAGTGATCTTATTAATGGCCCTACAGTCTACACACATTCTCCAAGTTCCATCTTTTTTAGGCACTAAAATAACAGGCACACTACAAGGACTAAGGCTTTCGCGTACATACCCATGAGCTAACAATTCATCCACTTGCCTTTGAATTTCTTTGGCTTCAGTAGGATTAGTCCTATAAGCTGGTCGGTTAGGTATGGTAGCACCTGGAATGAAGTCAATCTTATGCTCGATGCCACGAAGTGGTGGCAATTCCTTGGGCATCTCCTCGGGAAACAAGTCCTCAAATTCCTGTAAAAGAGAAACAAAAATACTAGGCAGGAGGTGTTAAGCTCGTTAGTAAGAAAACAAGACCCTTTGTACAAAAGTACAAGAACAGTCCGTTTCGCCATTAAACATTCCTAACCTCACTTGAACTAGCATACACTACAAGCTCACCGTTTTTGGCTTTTCTCTCATTTTTCCCACTAGGCTGATGCTACTCCCCTTGCTTTCACTCAAACTTTTTTTTTCTCTCAACTCATTTCTTTTGTTTCTTTTTCACTTTTTGCTTTTGCATCAGCCTCTTGCCTCTTCTTTTCAAGTTTGCATTGATCAACATGCACATCTTTTGGTGACAAAGGTACAAGAGTAGTTTTTCTTCCATGATGAGTAAAAGAATAGCGATTGGCATACCCATCATACATTACCCGACGGTCAAATTGCCAAGGTCTACCCAACAATATATCCCCGGCATGCATAGGTACAACATCACACAAACATCATCAACATATTTTCCAATAGCAAAAGAAACAAGAGCTTGTCTACTCACCTTTACCTCCCCACAATCACTCACCATTGAAGTTTATATGGTCTAGGATGTGGTTTTGTCTCTAAGTTAAGCCTCTTGACCAGAATAGAACTTACAACGTTGGTACAACTACCACTATCAATAATCACACTACAAGGCACAGTTTGGACAAGACACCTAGTGTGAAATAAGTTCTCTCGTTGGTCTAGGCCATCCTCCTTAATTTGAGTACTGAGAGCTCTCCTAGTGACTAAGGACAATATGTAGGGTCCTCTTCACTATACTCCTCACTCTCACATTCACCATTGTCGTCCTCTTCTACCTCATCTTCCTTCTCATCTTCTGTTACAAACTCTCCTTCTCTAATTATCATAGTTCTTCTATTAGGGCAGTCTCGACTGTAATGTCCTACTCCTTGACATTTCCAGCATTTAATATCCCGATTCCTCACATTAGGTTCATCAACTTTCTCTTTCCCCTTCTTGGAACTCTCTCCTTTCTCAAACTTTTCTTTTGGTTTCTCATATGCCTCTCGATTTCTAAGTTTAGAATCAGCACTCTTACTATCCGTTTTCCATGTAGAAGATGAATGGGAAAAGGGCTTAGTAGAATACCTTTGAGATCGCCTTTGGAGCTGCTTCTCAATTTTGATGGCAACGTGCAACATCTCTTCGATGTTAAAGTAAGGTTGTAGATCAACCTTATCCGCAATCTCCTTGTTTAAGCCATTAAGAAACCGTGCCATGAGATTCTCCATGTCCTCTTCAAGATCCAGCCGATTCATCAACGTATCCATCTCCTTGTAATAGTCCTCCACAGACTTACTACCTTGTCTCAACACTTGGAGCTTTTGCGCTGTGTCCCTGTGGAAATGTCTAGGAACAAATCGCCTCCTCAACAACTCCTTGAACTCATACCATGATCGATTGGCGCCTCAGGTTTCGTCTCCTAATTGACATTAATTTGTCCCACCATGTTACTGCATGCTAATCTTTGAATTGAGCAAGACATAGCGTACCTACCTTCTTTCTTCACTAAATTATGGCAATCAAACACGAACTCCACTTCTTTCTCCCATTGAATGTACGCTTCCGGATCAGTCTTACCATAGAACTTTGGAAGTTTTAATTTGATGTTTCCCAAGTTTCGATCAACTTGAGCATTCGCTCGTGGGGCTCTTTGGAAATTATGATAGCCTCTTCCCCGGCCTCTCCCTCGATCTAAGCCACGACCAACGTGTCTATCACCCCCCCTCTTGGACCCGCCAAACTGTAGCCTGATCGTCCTCCCAACGATCGACGATCTCCATCACCTTCATACTCATCCTCATCCATACACGTGGTGGTGGAGGTGGTGGAACTCTCTCCTGAGCTTGGTTTTGAGTCTCCAACCTTCCTATCCGTTCTGTCAATGCCTCCATGCTACGAATCATTCGTTCAACAGTTCCTTCTAGCGCCTCTCTCTCCGGGCATCAGAAATATTGCCTTCATCTCCAAGATTAGCCATGCTGTAAAAACAAAATAGAGTGACAAGAAATGGACCTCACAAGCACTCCCTCACTAATTCACTCGTTAGTGAAGTTCACTCGTGTTTAACCCTCAACACTCAAAATAATGTATCGCTCCCTTACAATCTCTCCCTCACAACTTAGTACACTCTTATGCACTTCAAACAAATCGGTAAGTGAGTCTAGCAAAGTTAAAAGCTATGTGCATTTCAAGTGGTTTAGACAGCACATAAGAACTCAAACAAGAGTGTGATTTTGGGAGTAACCCGAATAACAACAAAGAAACAAGTTAAGAAAAAAAATAATGGACAGAGTTATAATGGAAGCTAGAAAGAAACGAAAGTAGAGTTAAAGATAAAGATGGTTGGGAATTAAGCAACAAGGAAGTAGCATGAGATTTCAATGCAAGGCTACACAAAGAAGTAATGACAAATGGGGTCTTCTATGTTTTTTTTTCTTCTTTCTTTCGTTTTTTTTTTTTTTTCAGTTATGGATCAGCAAAAGCACAATAATGCTAACAATAAATGCTTTCACGTTCAGTTTTTTTTTTTTTTTTTTTTATAAATCAATCAGCAAAGTGCACGAATTTCACCACTAAGAAGTCGAATCATAAGACTTCAAAGAAGACAGATTTGTAGATAAGATCCAGATCTATAATAATGCAGAAGACGAAAATTGGAAAAGATGAATGGAATTGATACTTTTTTTTTTGTAATTTTTTTGACAGAATGCATATGCTTAGATATAATAAAACATAAGCAAGGAACACAGAATTCAAAGAGATAATGCAAGGAAACATATATCCGATCAAAGAGCCTAATGCTCTGATACCAAAATGTTAAGAAACCCTTGAGAGTTGGATCTAAGAACCTTGCTAACGAACAAGACCCATAGAGCTCAATCCCAAAACCCCGAAAACAAGTATGGAATCAACCCAAGGAAAAGTTTTAGAACGGATTACCTTGATGATCAATATCAAGAGTAGAGAAAACTTGTTTCTAAACTCGTGATTCGAATCACTCCACAAGGGGTATGATCAACACCGCTTGAATGATCCTAACATGCAAATTCTAAAGACACAAGAATTGCACAAGAAATGGGAGATAAATCTCTCAACCAAGCTAATGAGAAAACTCACTTTTCATTCAACTTCAAATTGTGTTTACAACAAGACATCTCAAGGCTATATATAGCCATCCTAACAAGCCATATGAAAAGTCTTAAGCAAATGAAAAGACTTGTAACTTACAAGAAATGAAAAGACTTGTAAATGAAAAGACATAACTTACGAGAAATGAAAAGACAAGCAAATGAAAAGGTTAAGAACATGGAAAGCCAACCAAAATAATTGCAATCCCGTCCATAATGAGGGATGTGAGTGTTTGACTTGGTTTTTGAATTGAATGAGTTGACTTTGACTTGTCTTGATGGAGTTGACTTTGACCTTGACCAAGTGGACTTTAACTTGCCATAAAAACACTTAAAAATGCATAACTTGCACCAAATTGAAGTGCATAGTTCTAACTTCTTGCACATCTTCCTTTATTTCTCTTGTCGAGTTCAAGAACGCTTGGACACGAAGTAGCAAAGCTTGTTGAAGTTTCCTAGCTCTCGATCTTGTAATCGGTCCATGAGGCATAACAACGGTAGCTCCTTGGTTCATATCATCTCTTCGATGTTAAAGTAAGGTTGTAGATCAACCTTATCCGCAATCTCCTTGTTTAAGCCATTAAGAAACTGTGCCATGAGATTCTCCATGTCCTCTTCAAGATCCAGCCGATTCATCAACGTATCCATCTCCTTGTAATAGTCCTCCACAGACTTACTACCTTGTCTCAACACTTGGAGCTTTTGCGCTGTGTCCCTGTGGAAATGTCTAGGAACAAATCGCCTCCTCAACAACTCCTTGAACTCATACCATGAATCGATTGGCGCCTCAAGGTTTCGTCTCCTAATTGACATTAATTTGTCCCACCATGTTACTGCATAATCTTTGAATTGAGCAAGACATAGTCGTACCTTCTTTTCTTCACTGAAATTATGGCAATCAAACACGAACTCCACTTCTTTCTCCCATTGAATGTACGCTTCCGGATCAGTCTTACCATAGAACTTCGGAAGTTTTAATTTGATGTTTCCCAAGTTTCGATCAACTTGAGCATTCGCTCGTGGGGCTCTTTGGAAATTATGATAGCCTCTTCCCCGGCCTCTCCCTCGATCTAAGCCACGACCAACGTGTCTATCACCCCCTCTTGGACCCGCTAAAACTGTAGCCTGATCGTCCTCCCAATGATCGGATCCATCACCTTCATACTCATCCTCATCCATAACACGTGGTGGTGGAGGTGGTGGAACTCTCTCCTCAGCTTGGTTTCGAGTCTCCAACCTTCCTATCCGTTTACCTCAATGGAGGTGGTGGAACTCTCTGCTGAGAGGAGAAAAGGGCTTGGGCTAGGGTTTTTATATATTTTTTTTCTTTTGTTTTGTTTTAAAACCAATTTACCTCAATGGAGGCCCAACCATCCAAGCCCAAGAGAAAGGAGCCCATTCCCCTTAAAACAAGACCCAACATACAGAGTTCGGTAATTATTAATTTAATTGGATATTTGGAGCCCGATAAATATAGATAAATTTAATTAACAATCAATTTAATATTAAATGAAAAATCTCCTGATTCGAGACTAACTAACCTGAGGGACTCGGGGCGTTACAAGCGAGTTCTTCTTCGGCGGCGACCCACGGCGACAACGTCCTCATTCGACTCCAGCAAGTAGCAACACACGGCGTACGACGGCAGCAAATGGAACCCGAGCCACGAGACCCCCTCACAGCAGCATCTCAGTAGCACCTCCTCCTTCAAAACACCTTAGCGTGTTAGCAGTCTACGAAACCCCGTCAGCTTTGCTCGATTCCTGCAGTTCCAGCGTGTTTCTTAACAGTAGTGGCTGTTCCCGATCGGTGGCAACTCATAACAGATTTGTAGTGACGCGAGATTAGAGTTTGTCCAGCGACGCAACCTCCTATTCGGCGTTTACTCGACGTGACGTTATGCAGCCTTAAAGCTTAGAGTTTGCAGCCCAGCACACAAAGTAGCGTCTCAGGCAAACTAGCGACGTCTTCGATTAAGATATGACATCCCATGAGGGACTAGTGACGTTTCACGTTACTGTAGTGTTTTCAGGGCGTTCGGTGTTGACCCATCCTTGTTCTGGCTACTTTTGAGTTATTCAACCCTTTCGACACCCATTCAATACTTACCCACACTCAAACGAATGTCAAGTTGAGTTACCTATCGCTTGTCGGCATCGAACCAGCAAGCTCGAGCATTTTCAAACTCCGTTTTAAAGTTTTGGGTTCTTTGGACGATGACCCACCCATAAGCCAAGAGGTTTTGGTGTGAGTGACTAGGTAACGACTCACCTAAACTCAGTTTCATTTCACTTCAAATGTTTTTAATCGGATTCTAACCTGAAATGTAATCTCGTTTCATTTAGGAACCTTACGCCAAAGCTTAGGAGCGTTAGTACCTTGTGTAAGTAGTTTCTTACTTGAGAGATTGGTTGTTGTGTGCTGATATGATATGGTTGTTTGCTCGTGTGGCTATGTGTGATATTTGCATGATTACTTGTCGTGGTTATCACTTAGTTAACGTCATTGTTGATAAAACTGTTGATATATCCTAGGAAAATTATGTGATGGTGTGAATAAATTGTAGCCATGTAATCTTGGATGACTATGTTGGAATTGTTGTTACGTTCTAATTGGGCTGCATGATGGAAATTGTATATTTGTACTGTAATTTGTTGCTTCGGAAGCATATTGAATATTTTGTGACAAAACAGTTGTGTTTGATGTATGCTAGGTATCTGTTGATTATATTTTAGTTAAGTTGTTGGTTGTGCATCTTCTGTGTACCATGTATGTTGGAGATGTTGGATCATGCTGGACTATTTGAAACTGATTAGTAATTACGTATGATCATTTTGTGTATTGCATATTGGATTCTTATGAGATTATTGATGCATGAGGCATGGCTTAGTAGCAAGAAGGACTCTGGAAAGTGTTTCGAGATATAATGAAGTGAGTGGATCAGTAACAAGGAGGGCTGGCACGTCACTAGTTGGGTATCGAGGCTCCAGGTACAAAGGTCGGGGATCGATACTGGTAGAGATGAGTGTCGAAGATCCAGGTCAAAGGTCGGGGGTCGGTACGACGATTCTATTGGTGAGTAGTGTTTGGTCTTGATGTGGTGGCGATCAAGGACCAACATGCCTAGTAGACGTCGAGACCTTGAGGATAAATGCCAAGGGTCGATGCACAGTTCAAGGCCTTGGCCATGCATGGTCAATGGTCGAACGCCAAGCGCTGTAGAGAAGTGTTGATGCCTTGGCTATGCATGGTCAAGAGTTGGTACGACTCTAAGAAGTAAGTCTTGGAGGTAAAGGAAAGTGAACTGGTGAGTTTAGAGAATATCGATTCCTTGGCTATGCGAGGTCAGGAGTTGGTACGACTAAAAAAAGAAAGTCATGGAGAAACAGGAAAGTGTACTAGTGAGTTGAGGTGCGATTGTGGATATGCATGTAGGTTGCATTTTTAGATGTGTGTTTATTTTCTTATTATGAAAAGTATGATGAATTGATAAACATGTCGTTTGCACCTCTATGCGACGAGCATGTTGTTTGTGAGTGACCTTTAGGTATGGACTGCTTACGGAATACCGTGGTTGTACTCATCCCTCTTTTTCCCCTCTAGTTTTGCAGGTATCGAGCTAACTCTTGGAATGGTGATGGCGAGGAGGAGACTTGACTAGAGAGACCATTTAACCTGTGTTGTTAAGTTTCAATTTGGATAGGATAGTTATAGTTGTTTATTTGTAACACGAGTTTGTTATTAGATTAATAAATTGGGTTGTTAAGTTCCATATTTAAAGGATGTTTTAGTGCTGACATTTTGCTATTCTTTTGAGAACATTAAATTTTGTTTAGTTACTTGAACTGTGATGATGTGATCTATTGTGGATATTTATCAAGATAATAAATTTGTCCAAGCTGAACTTGAGTTTATGATTAGTGAATATTTTAATGAAAAGTTTCTATTAGGTTGGATTGTTTTTGAATTATTAATTTATAAGACATTGAGTTTCGTTAGAACTTTAGTGTTGTTTGGTTTGTTTGGTGCAAGTTTTCTTTTGTAAGTGATTAATCAGAGTGGTGCAGTGGATGTGTGGTAAGAATTTGTCATAGTTTGTATTTCTAGTGGTTTAATTCTCTAGCACGAGTGAGACTTTCTAGGTGATTTTAGTAACGTGCCTCACTTTGACTTTGAAATTTAGAGGCGTTACAGGGTCATATATGAGGAATCTTTCATAAACAAGACTAAGAAGAAGAAGATGAAGGCTACCGTCATCAATGAGGAAAAGACTGAGCAACGTTGGGGTGGGATCATTTATCTCACCAAGGATTCGGAGGCCATGATGGGTGGCACTATAGACAATGAGATGAGGCTCCGCGTGGAACCTTCTAACGCTAGTGTGAAAGACAAACTTACGCCCTTAGGTCCACCATCCAATGAATGATTGATTATGCAACCCAGGTATACCCGTCTCATTTTTCTCATTTAACTTTTTGTTGACCCAAATACTTGTTTATATACGCATACCCATGTTGCAGTCTATTAAGCAACTATTACACAAGACGGCCTTTACCTGCCCATATGGAACCCTTACTTTTAGAAGATGTCATTCAGATTGTGTAATGCTCCAGCCAATTTCCAACGTTGCATGATGACCATCTTCTCGGATCTGGTCGAGTCGGTGGTAGAAGTTTTCATGGACGATTTATCAGTATTCGGGGCAAGCTTTGCTAACTGTTTATCAAATCTTTAATGGGTGCTGCAGCATTGTGAAGAGACCAACCTAGTGCTCAATTGGAAAAAATGCTTTAATTTCATGGTATAAGATGGTATAGTGTTGGGGTACCGGGTCTCCTAAAATGGCTTGGAAGTGGATAAAGCAAAAGTTGAAGTCATTAAGCAGCTGCCGCCACCCACCAATGTCAAGGGAGTTCGAAGCTTCATAGACGATGTGGGGTTATATCGACGGTTAATAAAATATTTTTCTAAACTTGTAAAACCTTTATACTCTCTACTAGAAAATGATAGAGTATTTGACTTTTATTGAATGTTTGCAAGCATTTTCCACACTGAAGTATGTGCTCACCCACACCCTAATCATTAAACCTCCAGACTGGCAGCTTCATTTTGAGCAAATATGCGACTCCAGCGACTTACCGGTATGAACAGTGTTGGCGCAAAAGAGAGACAGTGTTACATCCAATATATTACACCAGCAATACACTGATAGAGGATTATATTAATTATATTACTACAGAAAAGGAGTTAATTGCAGTAGTATTCACGTTTGAAAAGTTTAGAGCCTACCTGATGGGAGCAAAAGTGATAGTCCACACTGATCATGCCGCATTGAAATATTTGTTGACTAAGAAATATACCAAATCGAGGCTGATTAGATTTTATTGCAACAAGAATTTGATGTGGAAATTAGGGACAAGAAGGGTTCTGGGAATCTGGTAGCTGACCACTTGTCTAGAATTGCTGGAGCAAAAGAAGGACTGAAAGGTATAACAATCAGAGACAGTTTCCCAGATGAGCAGTTGCTTGCCATGTCTCATAAAGATGCGAAAGAGGAAGAACCCTGGTTTGCTGATATTGCAGATTTCTTAGCGTGTGGGATGCACCTAGAAGGATGGACAAAGTAGCAGCTAAAGCGTTTTTTCTATGAATAAAAATTCTACTACTGGGATGCCCCTACCTTTCTAGGCTGGGGCAAGACAATATAATTCGAAAATGTTTAACAGAGGCTGAAGCATTCCAGATCTTGAAGATGAAGGGATGTTAATCCCGCAGTAGAAGCGATGATCTTCGTTCATGAATTTTAGAAGAACAAAACTCATAATGCAAAGTGTGAAATACAGGGAAAATGTGTTCCCTTACCTTTGAAGAACTCTTCTTCAATGATTCAATCTCCCGAACACCATCAAATGATCTTCCGTGCTATCCTCTGGGTATGAGATCGTGCTTGTGGGAGCTTCGTTTTGGAATAAAAGGGAGAATTGAGAGGGAGAACTTAAGAGAATGAAGGGGAAAAACTTCGGATTCAATGTTTTGTATTTTTTTTCAGAACTGTTCTAAAAAAAATCTCATAACCAAATCCTATGACGTGAGGAGTTACCCCACATCACTTAACTCCCCACTCCCCAACAATTTTGTAGGGAAGTTTGATTTTATTTAATAATATTAATAATATTAATATTAATAATTAATATATATAATTAATTAATTAATCATATTAATTAATAAATATCAATTAATTATTAATCTAATTAACAATTAATTAATATATATAGATATAAATCAAATAAATAATTAACATTTAATTATTTATTACAAATATAGAATTAACTATATATTATAATGTATCAATATATATATAATCCCTTGAGCAATTTGAACATTTCAAATTTTTCCGAAAACTTGATCCTCATTTTACCCGTTTTGAGCTAGCAAGGGGACCTAATGAACCTACAGATTAGAAGTTCCAAGGATATGAGATTAATCGATCAAACTCGTTGACCGAGTTAATCAACATTCGTTAACTATGGGTCACTCCACATAAGACCCGGAATTGCAGTCTTCTCACTGTAGAATGATTTTGTGTCCATGGAGATACGACGATTAATGGCAACTCAATCCTTCACGAGTGCTCGTAACTCAAGCTGGGTCAAATTACCTTTTTACCCCTAAGTTACATCTTACTCCTTAAATACCACTGCTCCTCCAATGAACAACCCGGTTATGGTCCGACCAATAACCGGAAGTCAGCATTTAAGAGAACACTCATCTACTTCTTTAAGGTCGGAGAAGAGTGAATTTCAACTTTTGAGGTTATGTTCCCAGCTTCTCACTCGGTCTCGTCCCCAAAATGGTAGGAATGTTGAGTCGGCGACTCGAGCTACTCTCACCTAAACAGATCAAAGGACGAGCCCTCGTGGGCAAGAGTCCATAAGTCACTCAAGATTGAGAATGAGTTGCCTAGTCATCCTAAGAAATAACAATCTGTTAGTTAATGGTGTTACATATAAAAATTGGCTATTTCGCGGTTCGGTCTTATTCAAACTCATTGTATATGATACCCCACTCGCATGTCTCCACACGAACGACCTGGTTCGAGTCGTGTGTAACATTTATAAAGTGGGTCGTACCCATAGTGTTGCCAGGATAAGGTACCCAGCCATATCCATATACTATAGACCCTTTAGGTTATTCCCGGGACATTATCCACTTGTATATCAGGGGTATATCAAATAGATACCCAGTATATCATGGGTAAATCAAATATATACCCAGTATATCATGGGTATATCAAATATATACCCAATATATATACTATCCCGATTACATGATAATAACCTTTGATGTTTAGTTTATTGTATTTTGGACAATGCAATGCTATGAATTCAACAACAAATTGATTGAATAAAACTTTACTGAATATACATTTTTTTTTTACATAAATATAAACTACGAGTTTAGTGCAACACACCTAACAAACTCCCACTTGAACTAAACTCGAGTGGGGTGTACATTATCATAAAGCAAAGGGAAATACAATAAACAAGGGCATACACTATACCCATTACATTTCTCCCACTTGCCCTAAACTAATCGTACGATGCTCGTCGTCTAGATGGCCCTCAAACAGTTTAGCCGTGAACGCCTTCATAAAAGGATCAGCAATGTTGTGCTCCGAAGCGATCTTTATGACGATCACATCTCCTCGTTACACTATCTCCCGTATCAGATGGTACTTCCTTTCGATGTGTTTGCCTCTCTTGTGGCTTCAAAGGTTCTTTAGAATTTGTCACAGCACCATCACAATAAAGTGTGATAGGCAAGTTCATGTTTGGATAGACTTCCAAATCTGTTAAGAACTTTCTAGGCCAAATCGCCTCTTTTGCTGCTTCACAAGCTGCAACATACGCAGCCTCTATGGTGGAGTCTGCGATACATCCTTGTTTTATGATTCGCCAAACTACCGCTCCTCCGTTAAGAGTGAATACTGACCCTGACGTGGATTTCTTTGAATCCTTGTCTGTTTGGAAGTCAGAGTTAGTGTATCCTGTAAAGATCAAATCCTTAGAGCCATACACGAGCTTGTAGTCCCTCGTTCTCTTAAGCTACTTGAGGATTCCCTTAATAGCAGTCCAGTGATCATATCTTGGGTTTGATTGATACCTACTAACCATCCCCACTACATAACAAATGTCAGGCCTAGTGCACAACATAGCGTACATCAGGCTGCCCACTATTGAAGCATAGGGTATACGTCTCCTATCCTCAACTTTTTGAGGTGTCTTAGGACATTGGTCCTTAGACAGATCAATTCCATGCCTGAAGGGCAACAAGCCTTTCTTGGAATTTTGCATCGAATAACGAACAAGCATCTTATCGATATAACTTGCTTGAGACAAGGCTAGCGTTTTTTTCTTGTGATCACTTAGAATTTGGATGCCAAGAACATACTAAGCTTCTCCCAAATCCGTCATTTGGAACTCAGTAGCAAACCATTTCTTTATGTCAGTGAGGTATCTTACATCATTCACAATAACTAGGATATCATCCACATACAACACTAAGAAGGCTAGAGACCCTTTAGGTTATTCCCGGGACATTATCCACTTGTATATCAGGGTTATATCAAATATATACCCAGTATATCATGGGTATATCAAATATATACCCAATATATATATTGTCCCAATTACATGATAATAACTTTGGATGTTTAGTTTATTTGATTTTGGATAATATCAAATATATACGAGTTTAGGGCAACACACCCAACAAAAGAACTGCCATGCTGCCCTTTATGGAGGACATTTATGTGGGGCAAAAGATAGCCGCCAAAGTGCTGCAGAGTGGATACATCTAGCCTTCAATTTTCGAGGATGCTCATGAATTCGTTAAGAGCTGTAATGAGTGTCGGCGAGTTGGAAACATCTTCAAGAAATCATAGATGCCATTAACGTATATTTTTGAAGTGGACCTGTTTAACGTGTGGGGTATGGATTTATAGTGGTGTTGCTAAAATAGATATTAAGAGATGCTATATATTTACCGTTGCTAAAAGAATATGGTATAAGTAAGAACATGACATATTTAAGAACTATATCATTCACCGTTGCTAAATATATTTTAGAGATGGTAATGTAAAATCCAAGTAAAATCAAACTTTTCAAATTCAAACTATTAAAAATGCAATAACATTTCCTAAAGAAAAAAAGAACTCACCTTAAAAATTGTTATAATATGTTGGAGGAAGCATGTGTTGACCTAGCTTTGACTTTCTCTGTTTTCTCTCCTCCTTGGTAGATTTCCGGCCGTCGAGGTAGGGGTTCTCCATTCACTACAGGTTTTCATCTTCTGTTGTTTGGCGACGAGTAGTGTCGCTTTCTCCGATCATCATTCTCGGTGGCAGTTTTGGTGGTCGCAGGTTTTCATTTTCTGTTCTTGTGGCATCAAACTTACTTCAGTACATGTCTGTTGCAATGCGCAAACGTGCAGGTGGTCCAGTGCGACCGACATTGTAGCGTTCACATGTGTAGGTGAAATCGCTCTCGGGCTAAGCCACAATGGTTGACGACGCCAGCGGGCGAGATCCTTATAGGTTCCGATACAGGTTGTGCAAGACGGGCTGATTGGGTTAGCCCGGCCTGATCTGGGGCTGATGAGGCTTCGTCTCTGAGTCTACCGGTTGGGTTCGATTCAGGGTCGATTTGATCCGATTCCTCTTCTTCCCTAACAGTTCCTTCATTGGTTCAGCTTAGTTCTGGTTTGGGTAAGGCTGCTATGACCGTTGGGATTTGGTGGCCGCCACGCTGGTTCGTCTAGTGTTTTGGGTTCTAATGGATTGGCACCTCGTGGCACGACGTCTTGGTGGGGCTTCTTTGGGCCTGCTTCAGGGGTGGCTTCTAATCTTGACTGTTTTCCTCATTTGTCGATGGATTGGGCGCTTGTTGCTGTCCCCCAATATGACATTGTTTATGAAGGGGAGAAACTTTGGGCCAATTCCCTGATGGGACGGTTCTTGGACTCTTGTCCTTCATATGCTATTTTCTCTCGTTTGGTGGCTCGTATTTAGGCTAGTGTGGAAGAGCCAATTATTACCTATCTGGACAATGGGCAAATTGTGTTCAAGTTTCTGCATTCTACGTCATGTGATTGGGTTATGTCTCATGAGCCATGTCATATTGACGGGAAGCTGCTTTTTCTTCGTCAGTGGATTTCTGGTATTGTTCCTCGGTCCTTTACTTTTGATCCGTTCCGGTTTGGTTAAAGTTGTCTAATATTCCGCTTGAGTTGTGGACTCCCTAGGGTCTCAGTGTTATTGCTAGAGTGTTGGGTGTTCTTTTATGTCTTGATAAGGATACTAAGGATCAGAGCCGCCTTTCATTTGCCCAAATATGTATAGAGATGAGGGCTTCTTCATCTTTCCTTTCGTCAGTTAATGTGCAGGTTTGTGATGTTTTGTTTACAGTGGTTGTTGAGTCTGCCTAGAAGCCACGTCAGTATTCGAAGTCTTGGATATTTGATCACTCTGATTCAACCTGTTTAGCCTCTAAGCAGGTCTGGGTTCCTAAGGCGCCTTCCCAGGTGCCGGTTCCCCAAGTGGTGGCATCACGGGCTTCAGTGGTCCCTGCCGCCCTAGTCAATGAATTTGGGGTGGTTGAGCGGGCTATTTGTGGTAATTGGTATACTGCTTTGACTGTACCTGTTGATATTGTTTTGGTTGCTCCTGACCCGGGTTCAGACTGGTCGAAGTGGTGGTAAAGAGGAGTTCTCTCCGATTTTTGGGGATAGTTTTTTTCTCAGGGGATGACTAGGAGGGTTTCACTACGGTTGTGTCTTGACATGCTAAATATCGATCAAGTGGTTTGTCTCCTATTCCCATGGCGGATTCTTCTTCCCCTCCTGTGTCTCATGGCTACTTAGAACTCCGAAATTAGAAGATCCAATAATTTAAATTATCCAAATAGGGAGAAATCCAAAGGCACAATTTAAAACTTAGAATAAACAAGTCAGGGAACGCGGGGTGTTACAATAATGTTCTAAATTAGTTATCAACCTCCTTGTGGAATGCCTTAGTCAAAATGCTTTGATTTTCAACACGCTCGGGATTTGTCCAGAATTGTGCCTGGCACTTTGTTGGGTTGGTTTCTAAAAACTTCTCTTTACGTCTTTTTTCCATTTGACCAGTGGGAATTTTATTTATACACTAAAGCCCAACCCATAGAAGGGTGAGTCGGGTAAAATAATAATAGGAAACCAATATAGGATGTGACTTAGACATAAGCGCATAAAATATGGTCCTAGACATAGGCCCTTGACCCATAAAGAAAATGAGATGATAAATATTCTCTATGATTGTAATCACACATAGACATATGATTGTAGATTACCCTAGCTTCTGCAACAACCAAAAGCGCTATTGAAAGAGTAGAACTAAGTTTCCCAAAAAATGCCAAAATTGTACCTAGTGCATTTTTTCAGCAGTGTGTATTTCTCATGTTTTGCATCAAAACAAAGGTATGAAGCAAAGAGGTTGAGTTTTATTAAATTTCTTGATAGTTAAAACCCCAAATAACAAAATTTTCATCACTATTTTCTTCATAAACGACAAGTATATCTTTGAACCGTTGACTCCTTTAGAAATATTTTGAAAAGAAATAAGTCCCTGAGGATTCGACTTTGGGTTACTCCCAAGTGTTACTTATGACTGTGTGCACTCGCACGATTCTCTAATCTTTTTACAGGTAGAGAAAGTCCAAACAAGTTTTTGGCGTCGTTTTCGGGGACTAAATTTTCAAAATCATATTATTTGTAAGTGAATTGTTTCATGTGTGATTGTTGCATACCTCTATCATTAGATTTAATTGTGTTATATTTAATCTTTAAGGGAGTTGTGTATGAGCACATGGTCTAGTTGGTTGACCTTTGATCAAGAGATTGAAAGAACCCTTAAAAGGATAAGGTGTGAGCAGAGGTTGAGAAAAGAAAGAAAAAACCAAAAAAAGAAAGAAGTTGAAGAAATAGAAGTTGAAAAAGAGACCATTGAGATGAATCGAAATCCACAAGATCCTTCACCTCCACAAGATCCACCTGTGAGTGAAGATATGGCAGGTGAAGGAGCAACAATCTGAGCAGGAGAAGTTCGTAATCCAATCCTTCTAGCAGATAACCGAGATGTAGCCATACGAAACTATGTCACTCGTGCGTTCCACAACTTAAATTCATGGATAAGTAGTCTTTTACCTCAAGCCGTACAGCTTAAGCCAGTCATGTTCCAGATGTTGAGATATGGCCAGTTCGGAGGATTGACTAACGAAGATCTTTACTCCCATCTCAAATCTTTTATTGAAATAGCTAATGCATTTCAACTTCCTGATGTCTCTAAAAATGCACTAAGACTAAAAATGTTTCCTTTTCTCTCAGGGATGGTGCAAGGACTTGGCTTAACGCGCTAGAACCAAATTCTATCACCACATGGGCGAGACTGACGGAGAAGTTTTTGGTAAAGTACCACACTTTGACTAGGAATGCAGACCTTCGAGAAAACATCGTTCTTTTCAACAAAAGGAGAACGAAGCAGTTCAAGAAACTGGAGAGCGTTTCATGTGCAGATTGAGCAATTTTATAGAGGATTGGATCATTCATCGAGAATGATGTTGAACATTATAGTTAATGGCTCATTGTTAGAAAACTCGATTAATGAGATCGATGAATGAATAAGATGACAGACATTAAATCAACATGGAGAAATAGGAAGGTCATTGCCAAAGAAGCAAGCATCAGCCGGAATCTTTGAGTTAGACACAGTAGCCTCAATGCAAGCCTAAATGGCGGCTATGAATCAGATGTTGAAACAACTGACAATGAAGAAGGAAACCAAAATCGCCACTTCAACGACAATTCTTGAGCCCTCTCCTATTTTACAAATTTCATATATATCGTGTGTTTATTGTGGTGATAACCACTTGTATGAGAATTATCCAGCTAATCCAGCATCTACTTTCTACGTAAGTCAAGGTGCCCAACAGAATTTCAATCCGTATTCGAATACCTACAACCCTAGATGGTGGCACCATCCAAACTTCTCCTTGAGTAACCAAGGAGGAACAAGTAGTAGTGTGCAAGCATCTGCTCAACAATACAAGCAAAACTACACTCCGCAGGTAGGTAACATTAAGATTCGACTACCTTTCCCCCAAATATTAGTTAAGAAAAATCAGGATAGTCATTTAAAAAGTTCTTTGAGATTCTAAAACAGTTGCATGTAAATATAACTCTCATAAATGCCTTAGATCAAATGTCTAACTACACTAAGTTTTTGAAATATATTTTTTCTAGGCGTAAGAAGTGAGGAGAACATGAGACGGTACCCCTAACAAAATGCAGTAGTGATGCTCTAGGAAATCCATTACCTGTTAAGTGCAAGGACCCAGGTAGTTTTACTATCCCTTTCTCGATAGGTGGTGAAAATCTAGGGAGAGCATTGTGTGACTTAGGAGCAAGCATTAATCTTATGCCTCTTTGTGTCTTTAAAGAGTTGAATATAGGAGAAGCTCACCCCACTACTATGACTTTACAACTACCTGATAGGTCCATAAAGAAACCGTAAGGGAAAATAGAAGATCTGTTTGTTAAGGTTGATAAGTTTATTTTTCCCATCGATTTCATAAGTTTATATAGTGAAGCAGATATTGAGGTGTTGATCACTTGGGAGGGTGTTTTTAGCAACTGGAGACACGATATTTGACGTTTGGAAATGAGATATCACTATGAAAGTTAACGGGGAGCAGGTTACTTTCAACGTCCTTGATGCGATGCGGCTCCCTGATGAAGTCAAGGAGTGCTCTGCAATAGGGGCAACTTTGGAGAAACTCCAGCAAATGATCAAGGACGACTTAGAATCAGATTTGGAGGCTGCAGAAGAAAAAGTGAAAATTGCGCCTGGCGCAATTTTGACACATTTTAGAATTTTGAGGTTTTGATAAGCACCAAGGTTGCTCGTGTTTACAAAGCTAGAGGTCCTTCTAGGATCCTTGCAAACATTCACAAAAACGACTAACTTACCGAATGATTCCAACTAAGAGTAAGGTTAAAAGATGAATCACTCTTAGATCGGACTTAGAATCTACGATAGACACTCCTAGATCCTAAGACGACTCACTCCAGAATTAGCTTGATCGAGACTAATCCAATGAATCGGTTTAACATCAAACCTAAAGCAAGATTTGAAAGAAGCAACACCAAAAGTGTTAAGGAACAAAAGTTCTTGAATTTCAATATGTTTTTCTCTCCCAAAACAAGGTGATTACAAGCCTTTAAATAGGCCAAAGGGTCGTTCAACATGAGGAACACCAAAAGTCTTTCAAATCCTATTTAATGCAAATTGTAGAAAATAAGACATGCAAATTAAAACATGATTGCACATCAAACTAGACAACTAAATGTGAATCCAAAAACGTAAAATTGCTTTAAATTGTCTTGGAAATCACATGTAGGAGGCGCTTTACGTTTGGATGAGATTTGACAAGCTTTGACATCACAAACCTCCCAAGAGGTTCAATCTGCAAAGGCACCTGTTCACCAATCTGCACACCTTTTTTGTCCTCCGTGCCATCTCTCAAAATAGACAACTTTTCCCGTGCCATCTTTGCTCCATTCTCTTCTTGACTCATTAAATTAACATTGTAAAGAATTTTTGCCTCAGAAATCTTTGTCTCCTCGTGTGCATTAGCTAGCCTTTGAAGTGTATTATGAAAACCTCTTGAACCTTCTTTGCTTTGCTTCTTGTAATTGGTCCCCCGGGTACAGTCAATGGATCCGTGGTTGGATTTGCATCAGGTTTTGCCGCCAACAGTAGCTGATTTGAAGGCCTTGCAATCTTCCATCATTGAACCTCCAGAAATAAGAAGAAACCTCTACCCTCTCATTTAAAATATGCTTTGCCGGTTATCATTTCTTCGTATTTAACTAATAAACATGAATCTTTACTTTTTAGAGGTTTTGTCTAAGTAAGAGAGGGCTATTAGATGGACCATAGCGGACATAAGAGAAATTAGCCCTAAATTTTGTATGCACAAAATCATCCTAGAGGAAGGAGCCACCAATTCTATCGAGAGCCAAAGGAGGCTCAACCCTAAAATGAAAGAGGTGGTAAAGAAGGAAATAATAAAATGGTTAGATGCAAGGGTGATCGATTCCATTTCAAATAGCAGTTAGGTTAGCCCGGTCCAATGCGTTCCTAAGAATGATGGTATGACGGTAATAACCAACGAAGACAATGAATTGATCCCAACAATGATGGTGACTGGTTGGAGAGTGTGTATGGACTATCGTCGCCTAAAGAAAGTAACTTGAAAAGCCCATTTTCCATTTCCTTTTATTGATCAAATGTTTGATCGTCGTACAGGGACGAAGTGCTATTGCTTTCTTGACGGGTATTCTGGTTATAACCATATTACAATAGCTCTGGAAGACCAATAAAAGACTACGTTCACGTGTCCCTACGAGACATTTACATTCCGGAAGATACTGTTCGGCCCTTGTAACACTCCCGCCACCTTCTAGAGATGCATGACCGCTATTTTTTTGACATGGTAGAAAGCACGGTAGAGATATTTATGGATGATTTTTCCGTGTTTGGTGAGTCATTTGATGTTTGTTTAAAGAATTTAGAGAATGTTTTAAAAGGGTGTGAAGAGAGTAACCTTGTGCTTAATTGGGAGAAGTGTCATTTTATGGTACGTGAAGGTATAGTCCTAGGTCACAAAATTTTAGGAAAAGGAATTGAGGTCGATAGGGCTAAAATAGACTTGATTACAAAACTAACCCCTCCCACTACTCTAAAAGGTGTTAGAAGTTTCTTAGGACACTCGGGTTTTTATCGTCATTTATAGAAGATTTTGCGAAAATTTCTAAACCTTTTTGTCAGTTGTTGGAGGTGGATCGACCATTTGATTTTGATTAAAATTGTTTGAAAGCTTTTGAGACACATAAAAATGCACTTAGCTCAGCACCCATCATAATTGAACCAGCTTGGAACTTGCCATTTGAACTAATGTGTGATGCAAGTGATTTTGCAGTGGGTGTGATGTTAGGTCAACGAAAAGGTAAAGTTCTTCATCCTATTTATTATGCAAGTAAGACCTTGAATAGTAGTAAGTTAAATACACTGTGATTGAGAAAGAGATTTTAGCTGTTGTTTCGCATTTGATAAATTTTGTTCATATTTGATTGGGACTAAAGTAATAGTTTTTACGGATCATTCTATGTTAAAATACTTGTTTGCTAAAAAAAAGTCAGGTCTAGGTTAATTAGGTGGATATTATTGCTACAAGAGTTCGATCTAGATATAAAAAATAGAAAAGGAATAGAAAACCAAGTAGCAGATCATTTATCTAGATTACTTCTTTGCCGCATGATAGTTGTGAGATTAGAAAGCATTTTGTGGATGGCATCTGTTAGCTATTTCTGAAGTCCCTTGGTATGCTGATTATGCAAACTATCTTGTTAGAAGTATAATTCCTAATGATTTGACTAAGCACCAGATAAAGAAGTTATTTCATTGATGTTAGGGTTTTATAGATGGGATGAACCTTTCTTGTTTAAACTTGGCCGTGACAATATTCTTCGCAGGTGTGTTGCTGAGCATGAACATAAGGAGATTTTGGAGGCGTGCGACAAATCACCATATGGAGGACATTTCGCTGGACGTAAAACTGCAGCGAAGATAAAAGTGGTTTCTTTTGGACGTCCCTATTTTAAGATTCTCACATATTTGCTCAAGGTTGTGACCACTGTCAAAGATCAGGTAACTTAACATGGAAACATGAGATGCCTTTAAACCTAATATTGGAAGTAGAGTTGTTCGATGTATGGGACATCGACTTCATGGGTTTGTGTCCGCCTTCATTCAGTAAGAATTACATTCTCTTGGTTGTTGACTATCTTTCGAAATGGGTCGAGACTTTGACCACCCCGACTAACGATGCCAAGGTAGTTTCTATCCTCTTGCAAAAGTTTATTTTCACTAGATATGGTACACCTAGGTGCTTGATTAGTGATGATGACACACACTTTTTAAATAGAGTAGTAGGTAATTTGTTAAAACAGTATAATATCCACCATAAGATTTCTACTGCCTATCACACCAAACTAATGGATTAGCAGAGGTATCAAATAGGACAATAAAGTCAATTTTAGAGAAGTCCATGAATGTGGATAGGAAAGATTAGGCTATTAAATTTGATGATGTTTTGTGGGCGTATAGAACTGCTTATAAAACTCCGTTAGGCATGCCCCCTTATCGCATTGTTTTTGGTAAAGCATGTCATCTTCCGTTAGACTTAGACCATAAAGCATTTTGGGCTACACAAAAACTAAATTTTGATTACATTACTGCATGTGAAGCAAAATTGCTACAGTTACATGAGTTGGATGAGTTTCGTCAGTTTTCTTATGAGAATGCTATAAAGAACAAACCAAAAAGTGGCACGATAAGAAAATAATGGATAAGAATTTAGAACCTGGAGACTCAGTTTTGTTGTTCAATTATAGATTAAGGTTGTTTCTAGGTAAACTTAAGTCTAGATGGTCGAACCCGTTTGTAGTTGAACGTGTTTATCCATATGGAGCTGTGGATTTTAAGTGACTCGAAAGGTCATTTTTTTAAAGTAAATGGGCACCGAGTCAAGAAATACGTTGGTGAGCATATTGATAGAGGCAAAACCTCTTTATTACTGAAAGATACATGAAAAAACAGTGAGAACAGTCCTCGATCGGTGTTGAGGGCGTTTTTATGTAAAATATTTTTTATCTTTTTTTTTGCGAACTTTTTACATTTTCTTTATTGATTTTTTGTGTAAATACCCAAATCTATTTTTTATTTTTGCATTTGAATTTTGCAGGATCAAGATCTTTCCTACATCAAAATTGCACTAGGAGTAATTTAAGGAAAAATTTTCTATTTTCGAATTAGGGAGCATGGTTTTCGTGGGCTTCACTTGGGTTATGTTTAAATGGGCTTTGGTTTATTTTTAAATCAAAAGAGGCCCTGTTAGTAAACCCTGATGTGTTTTACAATGTTTTACAACATAATACAAAAAAGCCCTAAGTTTTCAAAACCCCTCATTTGCGATTTTTTCCCCAAATCCCTCACTTTGTTTTCAAATTTTCTCTCAAGAAATCTTCAAGAATCTCAAATTCTCTCACATCCTTCTCTTTTTGGGTAGACTTAGGGTTTGAAGGTGAAATTTTTGTGTTGATTATGAAGCAAGAGATCAAGAACCATGGAAGGCTCTTCCTCCTCCAAGCCATACGACAAAGAGAAGGGGAAGAAGAAGATGATGCCTCCACTACCGGCTCCACCGGGTATGATTCCCCTAGAACCACCTCATATGCCTGGAACAAAGGTATTTCTCGATTCTAATGATCCTTGGGTAGTGGAAAGTGTAAAAAAGTTTAAGAGATTACACCCTAGCCTCGTAGAGAAGAAATCCATGTGTAATTCTAAAAAATCAATATAGAATTGCATGTTGCTATGATTAATAAATAAGGTTTCTAACACCCTTCATTACTCAGGTTAGGTTAAGCCTGAGTTCGAGTTTCGTCCCAAATTTTTTTCTTGGATTTACATCGATTTATTTTATTTTAATTTATTTTGTTTGTTCTATTTTAAACTCATGGTGGGTGGAATGAGTTTCCTGTGAATTTTAATTATTCTTATTTGAGTGTTTTGCTTCGGCTTCTCTTTGGGAGACTGTTAGTTGAAACAAGAAATTTAGAGTTTAGTTTAATCCATTGGCCCATTTTTAATTTGGGCTTTTGTGGTTTAAATCAACTGGCAAGGGAAACAAACTAAGGATGGGAGAAGGCAACAAAGTGGAAAAACCCTAAAAGTAAAATCCCTTCTTCTTCACGTGAAATCCCTTCCCCCTCGACCTTCTTCTTCTTCCTTCTCTTTCTTTGCCCTACTGCTAGCCTCCTCGACAATATCTGACAAATGGCAGCACTTCTCCCCGACAACACACTCCGGTGGACGATGGCGCAGTAGGCAACTCGGCGAGCAACGACGTCCTGCTCCATTTTGTGGTAGTTCGAGATGGGCGCGATGGTCTGCTGCGTTGGGTGACATCTCGAGGGTTCGGTGGCAGCCAACGACCCATCTCAACTCAGTGTGGGAGACTTCCACACCCTTGTAGCGACGATTACGATTGTAAAGACGTTTTCGGTGCATTCTACTACTGTAAAAAATGCAAACAGCTGGTTTTCTTGGTGTTTGGCGATTACCCATTTCCGTTTATGGCCTAATTCACCCTACCCACACCTATCTACACTAGATCTAAGTTGCCTACACCTAAACGAAGTTAATTTCGTGGTAAACGGACTTTCAAATCCCTTTAGAATGGTTTTCCATCGTTGAAAGTTGATAATTACTTGCTGTTTTTTTTTCATTTTATTGTATAGGTGCTGAAAACGATGCAAGAACTAGTAACGTGGAAGTGGGTACGTAGTACTAGGGGCGGGTGTGTGTTTTTTTGGGCTGTTGGAAATGTTTTCTCGATTTGTTTTGTTTATCATGTATCTCGAGTATTTATGATTGTTGGAAATGTTAGTTATAGTGATCAAACGCATGATCTGAAGTTGGTCGTTTGTACTAGCGTTATGTTGCTGGAGATATTGGTTGAATTTGTGTAATGTTTTTAAGTGCTAAAAGTTTCTAATAGTTACCTGTTGGGAAAGATATGTTTTAAGGCATGTGAGAGTTGTGGTTATTTTTGTTACATTATAAAAAGCATGCTGAAGTTGTCTGTTGAGGTTTGATTTTAGCAAAGTGTCACTGTCTATTTTTGTAAGTAGTTTTTACTTGAGCGGTTGAGTGTTCTTTGAAGCATGAATTGCTTGTTGTTTGTGTGTGTGTGTGATGATTTGGTTCTTTATAACTAATGTTATTGACCTATCGATGATGAGCTGTGGAACATATACGTTGAATCTAGTATGTGAATAGGTTAGATATAGCATTGTTGTGTGAAACTGTTGGATGTATTTCTGAATTGAGTTGGATATGTTGTAGTTGGGCGTGTTCTTAAAAGTTTTATAAATTGTTATGTGAAAAGTCCGTTATGTAAAGCATGTTGACATGTTATTTGTTGAAGCTTTTGTGTTCTCTATATTGTGAGCAGCTTAGTTGTTGTTAGATTATATGTTATTGAGATCCGTGATGCATTAAAAAAATACTAGATGATTTGTTGTGGATAGACGTTGTGGTTAGTCTGAATAGGGAGCTGGTACTAGAATTTTGTTGGAGGCTAGAAATGATACGTGGAGTTTGGATGTTATGAAAGAAGAACCAGTGAGTGTCAGGACCCCGGGTACAAAGGTAGGGGCTGATGCGGCACAGTCTCAGTACGAATGAATGTCGAGGCCCCGGGTACAAAGGTCGGAGGTCGACACGTCAACTTGGTTATGTGGGTTTCGAGGCTCCGGGTACAAAGGTCGGGGATCGATACACCAGCTTTGGTAGAGATGAACGTCGAAGCCTTAGGTACAAAGGTCAAGAACCAACATGAAGTGAATAGTGAGATATGGAAAATTAAGGTGGTGACAAGGGTTAGGAATTGCTGTTGTCAGGAGTTAGCGGGCGAAGAGGTGTGAGTGGTGTTATTCGGAATGTTTGGCGTGTGTTGTCAACCTTATAACTTGCTGACTATCTGAATTGTTAGTTTAATATATATATATATCGTGTTGCATATCGTATGTTTGGCATGCTGGTGGTGTGTAGTTAGTGAGGGCTACATATAGAGTATTTTATATACTCACCCCCCGCTTTGCAATTATTGTTTCATAGGTAAGGATGTGAGTTACAACTATGGTGGTGATGTGGGGAAGGCCCAACTGAGGAAGGGCCACTAGGCTGCGTTGCACTCGTTTTCTTTTCTTCTCTTAGGATAGTCGTATTTCCTTTTAGCTTATAGACGAATTAGTTGCAAGATGTTTAAGGATGGCTTGTTTGGTGCTGTCTGATGGGTCTAAACATTTTTAGCGCCTCGAGTCGATATTATCTTTTGTGCACTTAGATTTGCTACGAGTATTGACTATTGTTTAAACAGGATTTTATGTTTGTTTAGTCCACGGAGGGCGGGGCTATTTCCTTGGTTATTGGAATAATTTTGGACCTTATAGACTCTTTGCTAGTTTTCATTATGTGTTTTAAGGCCAAAGGTGTACAGGTAGATGGTTAACGTTATCATAGCTGTGTTGTTGAAATTCGGGGCCATTACAAGGTCGTAGTGAGAGGAAATTAGGAGAATTTGGCAAGGTCTATCTTCAAAAAAATCAATATGTGGATGAGAGAGGTGCTGCTTTAGATGAAAGAATTGCTAGGCTTAATGAGAAAGTGGACATTGAAAATAAAAAGAAAGAAATTAGGGATAAGGAGAATGAGGGCATTTGTGCTAAGATTGCGGAACTAAACGAAAAATAGCAAGAATTTATGGAAAACTCAAGGAGAATGAGTGAAGAAATTCAACTTGAATTAAACAGTATGAGTATACGCCGTAGGTTGACTTCTTATTAAGATAACCCTATTTCCGAATCTTTAGAATTATCTATCCCTCCCCCTCTTTCCGTAATTGTTCCTATGAATGTTGAAGGTCAAGAGCAGGTTAGTGGAGACTCTAAACATGACGAGGAACCCTTGGAGCATTCAGATTCGGCCATGGTCGAAATCCACTGCCAAATTGCGCCTAGCGCAATTTTGGAGGACACTCCACCGGCCACTCTACAATGTATTTTGTCGCCCACTTTTCCAAATCCTATCTTGACTAAAACGCTTTTAGTTTTTTATGATTTAGAACAGGGACGAACAACGTAAAAAATTACTGAAATTTTGGTGGCGTTGAATGAATCAACGGGAGATGATTCATTGGAGGATGATGGAAACAGTGGGGCAGCATAAGAAAGATCAAATGTTGAGGGAGAAAATGAAGATCTTGGGAAATTACCCCAAGAAGTGCATGGAGATGAGTATGTGGAAGAAGACGAAAAAGATGATATCTCTCAATATGAAGTGAGAATACAAACTCTGATGCACGAATCACAGCAAGATGATGAGGAGTCCCATGTACAAGAGCAAGAAGGAGCATCCGGTCTTGTGGATGTGCCTAATGAGGCTCTGGAGGAATCATCTTCATCTTCTTCAAAAGGTAAGTCCCCTTCTTTATCAAGTTTAAATGTTTCTGACCCGAACTTCGTTGCTATTGCATATACCTCAGAGGAGAAGGTGTGCTTGACCAAAGTGGTGAAGAAAGCACGAAACAAGAAAAATCTTGATGAAATTGTGCCTGGCGCAAATTCTAGGCCGTGCACCCGAGCCACTATAGCAAGTTTGGCCGCACAAAAAGAAGCCGAGGCTGGACCATTTAAAAAAGCCAAGAGGGTTAAGGGGCTAAGAAGGTCAGAAGAGCCACTTGACGAGGTCAATGATGAGGAGCTCGATTCTATTGAGCAAACACCATCTAAGGCGAAAAGGGTGAGGTGGGAAGTGAAAAGGGTTAACTTCACAGCACGTGAGATCCTAGTTGAGAAGGGCTTTGATGAAGCACAAGAGCCCGTGCCAAAATATATCAAAAGAAGGCTTCTGGAGAATGGTTGGGAGACATTGTTTGCCCCAACTATGCGTGTATCAGAGACCTTGGTGAAAGAGTTTTACGCTACCATCAATCCAAACCGAGGAGACGCCCTAGTGTTTAGGGTGTGCGACTGGTCAACTTTTGAGGACAAAAGTGTTTTTTTAAAGTGGGTAGTCTGTAACGCCCCACGTTCTTTGGGTTGTTTATTTTAAGGGATAAATAGTGCCTTTGAGTTTTTACCTAAGCTGGTAATTAAATTTTTGGATTTCCACCTTGGAATTCTAATTTTGGGTAAACTATAATTTAAGTTTAATTTCATTGGATTACGATAAATTAAATTATCGAGTTTTGTAGGAGATTTTTAATTAAATCTTAAATCCAAGATTTTTGGAGAATTTGATTTTTACTTTTTGGATTTAATTCTTTGGGTTTTAGAGTTTAAGTTAACTATTTTATTTCGGGTTGTTGTGGGTTTTATTTGTTTAACTAAAGTGTAATTTTGGGGCTTCTTGTTTGGGCCATTGTGGTTTTTGTAGGGCCTCCTTTTAAAAATTGGAGATTTGGGCTTTTGGTTTTAAAACAACCAAAACAAAAATGAATTAAAACAAAACAAACCCTAGGTCTTTTTTATCTCAATCTTCTTCTTCTTCAAACCCGCCCCGCCCCCCCCCCCAGCCACTGCATCCCCCCTGATTTCTTTTCGCTGGCAATGTCACAACGACACGACCCTCCCTCCGACGATCCTATATCCACCGTGGTAGCAGCAGTGGATGGCATCTCCCTCTGGCAGTCTTTGACGGTAGCAGCAGCGTGAATCCAGCTCGTTCCAGCAACTTCAACGGCTTTCTTCCATGACTTCGGTAGATCCACAACATCCACAAGCTGTGGCGCAACAAACCGCAGCAGCAAGACCAAGGGTTGAGCATTCCACGACGTTCTCCTCTCCCTCGCACATTGTTTTACAACAGTGCGGAAATACAGCTCCTCTGACGGTACCTTTGAGCCGTTCGATTACCTGCAACGGCGTTGAAGCGGTGGCACGAGCTTGGTGGAGTTCGAAGCTTGGACAACCCGACGGTGAGACACAGGAACAGTCCCGATCTAGTGACCTTTGAACGGCCCAATCAGTAGCGCGACGCCACTATTTCTTTGCCACAAATGGACCAGCAGTGACAATTTTCCTTTTTCAGCTACGTTCAATGCTTACCCACACTCAATCGAAGCTTGATTTATATTACCCACTCTTATTCGAAGCCATCCGATGTTAGTTCGTGATACTCACCCCCTTCGACATCCATTCGACACTTACCCACACTCGAATGAAGGATGATTCGAATTACCCATTGTGTTTGGCATCGAACAAGCAAGCGCAAAACCTTTCGAACTTGGATTTTGAAGCCCCAACCTCCTTGGCGTTGACCCACTCTTAATCGAAGTGGGTTCGATGGAGTTAGTAAGTAATGACTCGCTTAGACCCTCTTTTGGATTTGATTTAAGTGTTTATGTTTGGATTCTAATCCAAGATTGTATCTTTGTTTTAGGAACCTTTTGGTGAAGCTTAGGAGTGTTAGGTTCTTTGTTTGTAAGTAGTTTCTTACTGGGATTGTTTTTTGTGTGTTGCTATGAACGAAATGTTTGTTTATGTACCTATGAGTGTTGTTGCATGATTGCTTGCGTCGGTCGGTACTACTTTATACATATTGGGTGTGTTTTGATTACTATGAAACATTTTAGAGTGTTGGATGCGTTTCTTTATTATATGCCGACTACGTCTCTTTTGTGAATTATATATGTTGTGGTGTGTAAAACATGCTGAATGTTGAGAGAAATGTGTTCTTGTGTTGTTGGATGGCCATGTCTGGATGATTGTGGCATATATTTCGTGTATAACGCATGTTGCATTATTGTGAGATAGTCTCTGCATGGGTCATGACTCAAAATCATGTAGGACTGAGGTGAGAGTTTTGAGATATAAGAATGAAGTTTGTGGATGAGTAACAGGACCAGATGACTAACACGTCACTAGTTGGGTATTGAGGCTCCAGGTGCAAGGGTCGGGGATCGATACCCAACTTGGTAGATATGAATGTCGAGGCTCCAGGTACAAAGGTCGGGGGTCGGCACGATGATTCTAATTGTTGAATTAGTCTTGGGTCTTGATGTGGTGGCGGTCAAGGACCAATACGTTGAGTAGTCATCAATGCCTTGGGGATAAATGTCAAGGGTCGATGCACAGTTCAAGGACTTGGGATATATGGCAAGGTCGAACGCCAAGCTTCTATAGATGAATGTCGGGGCCTTGGGGATAAATGGAATTGGCCAATACGATTCGAGGATTAGACTTAGAGGACTAACATAATGTGATAAGTTATAGTTGGTTCAAGACTAAGGACCAATACATTGAGTAGTAGTTGAGGCATTGGGGATAAATGTCAAGGTCCAACATCGAGCACGGAGTAGAGAAGTGTCGATGTCTTGGCTATAGGAGGTCAGCGGTCGAAACGACTCGAAGGAGTGGGTCTTTGAGGAATCAGGAAAGAGAACTAGTGAGTTGGAATGTGAGGATGAGTTTGACATGTATAGTGCATGTTTAGTTAAATATACATAAACTGCTTCTTTTAATATGCTCCTTTTCATTTAAGACTTGAAGTTAACGATAAGCATGATATGTTGATTCTTTGATAAGCATGTTGATTGTGCGTGACCCTTCAGATAGGGTTGCTTACTGGGTACCGTGGTTGTACTCATCCCTTTTTTTCCCCCTCCAGTTTTGCAGGTAACGAGTTGACTCTTGGAATGGTGATGGCGAGGAGAAGACTTGACTAGAGAGACCATTTAACATTGCATTATTAAGTTTCAATTTGAATTGGATAGTACTAGTCGTTTATTTGTTGCTTAAGTCTGTTATTAGAATAATAAATTGATCTGTTAAGTTCCTTTTTAAAAGTTTGTTTTAGGATTGACAGTTCGTTATTCTTCTAAGAACATTAATTTTGTTTAGCTACTTGAACTGTGGTGATTTATTCAATTGAGGATACTTATCAGTATAATACATTTGTTCCAGATTTATGTGGATGAATCTGGATTTTTAGATTCATGAAGTTTCTTGGAGGACAAGATGTCTTTTCAAGCTTGAAGGGATGCAACTCTTCACCAAGTGTGAACACCTTAGCTTGGAAGTGACCATTCAAACTTTCTTGTAGTCTTTTAGCTCTAGCTCTTGTGATTGGACCTTGTGGCATAATGATTGGCTCATGATTGGGTTGACTTTGAGCATAAGCTTCATTTGAGCTGATTGAGCTTGCTCCTCTTGTTAGACTTTCCCCATGTACTCTGTGATCATTCATTTCTATATCATTCTCCCATTCTTCGAAAATATTCGTCCTTGAATCTAAAGGATCTCCTTGCATGGAAAATTTGAAGTCATGTGCATTCCACGGCCTTGTACTACTTGGATCCCCCTCTGCTTTGAATTTATTGTCTTGGATGCAGTAGGAAGTGAAGTTGGAATGATGCTTCTTGTGCAGCCTCTTGGATTCATATGTCACATGTGAATGAAATTGGCTCTTTTTAAAAGCAACTCTTGAATTTAGCTTTTCAACAAGCAGTTTGACCTCCTGCAAGAATTCAAAAGAAAAAGTTGGTACAATTGGTTTAAGTGCACCCGTTAGAAAGCAACTTCGTTTGGTTACAAGCTTTTGTATATGTCGTTTTGAAAACAAAACAATACTAGCTTTAGAAACTCTCGTAACCAAACCCATATGGTCGTCAACACTTTTCTCTCGTTTGTCACTTTTTTCACCGTCCTTTGTTTCTACTACTTTTGTCTCCACCTCTTTTTCAGAGCATAACTCATTACAATCTTCGGTTGTCTTCTCATCAAACATAACAACCTCATCATTTGAATCTTCCTCTTGAGCATCACACATAACGACCTCAACATTGTTCGAATCATCCTTTTGGAGATTTGGATGTTCTCTCTCATTTTGAATTGATTTCTCATCCTCTTGAGGCTCGGGAAAATCTTCCTCCCTTTGAACGAATTGTGCAGCTTGTCTTTCCTTGGCTTGGTCCCTCAATTTCAATTCTTGATTTAACTTTGAAATGTACTTCATGGATTTGCACATTTCAGCAAAATTATCTCTCATAGACTTCCGAAACAGGTCCTCACTAACGTGATTCTCACGACGTCTTCGCCTTTGTTGAAACATTTGAACTTCTAATATCTCAAACTTTAGCAAGTCTTTATAGTATTCTTATGAGAATCATGCAAGAACAGTTCAATATAGCATAGAATGTGAAAAGTCAAAAAATCAAAAATTTAGGAAACAAATAGAGAAACGTTTTCTAATAAGCAAAATAGAATGGAAAGGAAAGAGATATGAGTGAAATGGTGTGAATCAAAAGAAGATGAAGAGTCACTTTTTTTTCCTTGAAAACAAAATTTTTTCTCCAGCAAGTATGATAAAAGATGAATCAAATATGAGAAGATGAAGAGTCACACGTAGTGGATTTAGATATGGTTGAAAATAGAAAGAAAGATGAAGAAGAATGGAAAGCGGATAAAGATATAATCTGTTTAGAGCCTAAGCTCTGATACCAAATGATAAAGGAACTAACTCAATTATGCATGAGAACTCCCTTATACAAGGTGCCACACAACAATAATAAGAATAACCCCAATAACAAGATGATGAATCAACCCCAAGAAAGCTAAACAGATTTGTGCTTGGAAAAGATGATCAATGATCAAGAATAAAGGAGAACTTGTTCCTATATTCAAGATTTCGAACTCTCCACAACCTAATGGATCAAACTAGATTGAAAGTTCTAAAACATGCATTCTAACACAAGAATACAAAGAAAGCTTAAAAGCTTGAGAGAGACTAAACTCAATCTGAATTTTCATTCATCAAAATGTTGTGTTTGAAAAGCAAATGTACATCCCTATTTATAGTAATTCAAAAGACATAATGAAAATACACAACTCTTGGATGAAAAGACACAACCCTTGAAAAATACATAATAAATTAAATATGTGGATGAATCTGGATTTTTAGATTCATGAAGTTTCTTGGAGGACAAGATGTCTTTTCAAGCTTGAAGGGATGCAACTCTTCACCAAGTGTGAACACCTTAGCTTGGAAGTGACCATTCAACCTTTCTTGTAGTCTTTTAGCACTAGCTCTTGTGATTGGACCTTGTGGCATAATGATTGGCTCATGATTGGGTTGACTTTGAGCATAAGCTTCATTTGAGCTGATTTGAGCTTGCTCCTCTTGTAGACTTTCCCCGTGTACTCCGTGATCATTCATTTCTATATCACCCGAGGTTGAGCGTTCCACGACGTTCTCCTCTCCCTCGCACATTGTTTTGCAGTAGTGCGAAAATATGGCTCCTCCGATGGTATCTTCGAGCAGTTCAATGATCTGCAACGGCATTGAAGTGGTGGCACAACCTTAGTGTGGTTCGAACACTGCATAACCCGACTGTGAGACACACAAACGGTCCCGATCTAATGATCTTTGAGCGGCCCAACCAGTAGTGCCACGCCACTCTTTCTTTGCCACAAACGGACCAGTAGTGACGATTTTCCTTTTTCATCTACATTTGAGACTTACACACACTCAACCGAAGCTTGATTTATATTACCCACTTTTGTTCGAAGCCATCCGAACTTAGTTCGTGATACCCACCCCCTTCGACATTCATTCCACACTTACCCAAACTCGAACGAAAGACGACTCGAATTACCCATTGATGTTTGGCATCGGACAAGCAAGCGCAAAACCTTCCGAACATGGATTTTGAAGCCCGAACCTCCTTGTAGTTGACCCACTCTTAATCGAAGTGGGTTCGGTGGGAGTTAGTAAGTAATGACTCACTTCGACCCGCTTTTGGATTTGATTTAAGTGTTTATGTTTGTATTCTAACCCAAGCTTGTTTCTTTGTTTTAGGAACTTTTCGGCGAAGCTTAGGAGTGTTAGGTTCTTTGTTTGTAAGTAATTTCTTACTGGGGGGATTGTTTATTGTGTGCTGCTATGAACGGAATGTATGTTTGTGTGCCTATAAGTGTTGTTGCATGATTGCTTGCGGTTGGTACTACTTTATACATATTGGTCGTGTTCTGATTACTATTAAACTTTTTAGAGTGTTAGATGCATTCTGGATATATGCCGGCTACGTCTCTTTTGTGAATTATATACGTTGTGGTGTGTAAAGCATGCTAAATATTGAAAGAAAGGTGTTCTTGTGTTATGTTGGATGGCCATGTCTGGATGATAGTGGCATATGTTTCGTGTATAACACATGTTGCATTGTTGTGAGATAATTTCTGCATGGGTCATGACTTAGAAGCATGTAGGATTGTAGTGAGAGTTTCGGGATATAATGAAGTGTGTGGATGAGTAACAGGGTCAGAGAACTGGTATGTCACTAGTTGGGTATCGAGGCTCCAGGTGCAAAGGCGGGGATCGATACCCCAACTTGGTAGAGATGAGTGTCGAAGCTCTGGGTACAAAGGTCGGCGGTCGGCATGATGATTCTAATTATTGAATTCGTATTGGATCTTGATGTGGCTGCGGTCAAAGACAAATATGTTGAGTAGTCGTCGATCCCTTGTGGATAAATGTCAAGGTTTGATGCACAATTCAAGGCCTTGGGGATAAATGGCAAGGTCAAACGCCAAGCTTCTGTAGATGAGTGTCGGGGCTTTAGGGAAAAATGGCATGGACCGATACGATTCGAGGAGTTAGACTTGGAGGACTAACATAATGTGATAGGTTCTAAGTTTCTTCGATGCCAAGGACCAATACGTTGAGTAGTAGTTGAGGCATTGGGGATAAATGTCAAGGTCAACGTGGAGCACGGTAGATAAGTGTCGATGCCTTTGGCTATGCGAGGTCAGGGGTCGGTACGACTTGAAGGAGTGGGTCTTTGAGGAATCAGGAAAGAGAATTAGTGAGTTGAAATGTGAGGATGAGTTTGACATGTATGGTGCATGTTTAGTTAAGCTTATGCATAAACTGCTTCTTTTAATATGCTCCTTTTCATTTAAGGCTCGAAGTTAACGATAAGCATGATGTGCTGATTCTTTGATAAGCATAATGTGTTGATTCTTTGGTAAGCATGTTGATCATGTGTGACCCTTGAGATAAGGGCTGCTTACTGGGTACCGTGGTTGTACTCATCCCTCTTTTTCCCCTTCAGTTTTGCAGGTAACGAGTTGACTCTTGGAATAGTGATGGCGAGGAGAAGACTTGACTAGAGAGACCATTTAACATTGCATTGTTAAGTTTCAATTTGAATAGGATTATACTCGTTAATTTGTAGCTTGAGTCAGTTATTAGATTAATAAATTGATGTTTTATGTTCCTTTGTAAAAGGTTGTATCAGTATTATACATTTGTTCAAGTTGGACTTAAATTTACTTTTGCTTCACTGCTATTTGAGAAAGTTAGATTCGTGTAGTGGATGGTATATGATTAGTGAAGATTTCATTGTGAAGTTATATACGGTTGGACTATTATTAAAATATTAACTGTGAATAATTTGAGTTTCGTTAGAACTTTAATGTTGTTTGTTTTGTTTAGTGCTAGCTTTTGTAAGTGTTATTAATCAGAGTAGCGCAATGGAAACGCAGTAAGAATTTGTCATATCTTGTACACCATGCAAGACTTGGACCGTTTCAACAACAGGGAAGCTTTCCCTAAAGCCCCTTGACATCAATGAACAAGCAACGGTTTGGACATATGTGGTGAAGAATAGATTGATTCCCACTTCTCAAGATCCTCCATTAAGCGCAATAAGGTGATGAATGGAATTGAGTCCAATTTTGGCGAACTCATAAGAAACGTGATTCATAGTTGCTCGGAGAAAATGGTAGGTCCACTTGTTTTTCTTGGAATAATAACTAAGTTATGTTAGCAGGCGGGAGTGGAAGTTGACGATGTGAATGTAGTGATGTCCAAGAAGCCGGTCACATCCCTAAGGAGAGTTCGGGGATATTTGATTGTTCGGGAAAACTCTCCCATTACCGCTGTGGATTCCGAGACCCAAGGAGTGGTAACTAAAGAGCAACATAACGAGCTAAGGGACAAGTACGAGCTTCTTTTGGCTACTCAACATGCCGCATGTGAGTTCCTCAAAAAGATATACGATGATTAAGCACCTTCTTTCCCCGATGAGCTTGTAACTGACTTACCCTCTTCTTCCCGTCTTCCTACCTATTCTATCGAAAATGAATCTTCAGATGATGATTAGGGGAGTATATCCCTCTCTTTTCTTTGATACTTGGATCTTGATATTGTATGTTAGGTAGTGTATGTTGTTTTTGTTCTTATTGTTTGCATGATAGGTTGTTTAGCTTAGTTTTAGATTTAGGTTAGTTTTGGGATGTTGTGCTATTGAGAATGGGTATATAAGTTGTGTTTCTTCATGTGATTAAGTTCAAGCTTGCATGCTTCCTGGTTCTAGCTACTAGCTTGTCCTTAGCTTATTCAATGCATCTTTTATGAACTCTCAACATGTTCATCTTTTTAATGAAATGCTTTCCTTTGTTCTTTGTTTTTGTATCATGTCAATGAGGATTCTTAAAGGCATGAATAGGTTACATTTTCTAGTTTTATTGTAACGCCCAAGGAATTTCACCATTTCCAAACAGGGATCGTTATTAAGCCTACCTAAAATTTTCACATAAACAAGAGAACTTTCTTCACAACAATACTAAGCAATAGAACTACCACGCTTCCGCTGTGCGACTCTGATTTTTAACACTCACGAGAGCTTGAACAATTAGAACAACAACACTAAAGTTTTAAGAGAAACTCAAAACCTATACAGATAAACCATTTAATACCGACCTCACGTTAACCAAACCCTTCAAGGAAACCTTTACTAACTATAAACCATTCACTAAATGAATTTTTAACATCTCGAATGGCAATGAAGCAAAAACTAATTTAAGTACGAACAACTTAAACAAATGTATTCATAAATATCCTATGTAGATTACAACCTCGTAGTTCAAGAGGCTAACAAAGTTAATGCTCTAAAAGAATAATGAGTCGGCACCCTTACAATCATCCTTTAGACAATAAAACTAAACAAAAACCAACCACTACCAACTCAACTACAAGATTAAATGGCCACAACTATCCTAACTAAAAGAAATTAATTTCACGCAGCATAGCTCATGGTCTTTCCGATCAAGCCTCCTCCTCGCCATCACCATCCCAAGAGCTAGCTCGATACCTGCAAACTGGAAGGGAAAAAGAGGGATGAGTACAACCACAGTACTCAGTAAGCAGCCCTTATCTGAAGGGTCACGCACAAATAGCATACTTATCAAGGAACAACATGTCATGCTTATTAAAGGATCAACACACACACATCATGCTCAACCAAATCATGAAACATTCACAGTCAAGTTTTTCATCACATTATGCATTCAAACACAGACACATTCTATAAAATTCGGTGACAACCACAACCAGGAACACATTAACTACCAGTACTAACTTCTAGTCTCCCTAACATCTCAAGTATCTCTACGCTTATCACAACTACTCTAGCCTTCCACAGTTAACTCCTTCGAGCAGAGTCGGCCCCTGACCATTTATACCCAGAGCCCCGACCCTGCAGCATCGGCCCTCGGCCATTTATACCCGAGGCCTTGAACTCTGCATCGACCCTCGACCATTTATACCCGAGGCCTCGATGTCTTACAATCTATTGGCCCTTGACCATTTATACCCAAGGCCCCAATACTTCTCCTTTCGAAAGACTCCTCGCATCGACCCCCGACCATTTATACCCGAGGCCTCGATACCCAATTAGTGACGTATCAGCCCTCGACTATTTATACCCGAGGCCCTGACACTCACCCATTCACTTTGTAACTTTCATAACTCCACATATCATTTCTAGCCTCCAACCAGGATTTCAGTACTACTTCCCTAATAACAGCAACCACCACAACGCCCATCACGACACAACCACTAGTATGATTTCAATGCATCACAGATCTCAAAAACACAAAGTTTGACAGCAACCAACCTGATCACAACATAGAGCACACAAAAGCTTCAACAAATAACCCTATGGCATGCTTCACATAACATACTTGTCACATAGCGGTTCAGAAAACTTTTAAGAACACGCCCAATTCATCCAAACATTTAATATCCAACATTCAAAGAAATCATCCAACATTAGTATTCAATAAGCATTGCTAGACATAAATAAACACATCAGACACGCCAAACATCTTATGCAAAATTCAGACAACATCTCCACAATAAGTCCACTTTAACGAGCATTCCCTGCAACATACATCATTCCACATCAGATCTCAGCAGCTCAACAATACAAAATTTCCACTATTATCACCGACGGACATGCAACACTACTCAGGCACATAAACCAACATAAATAAGAATTACACTGCACAATAACGTATCAAAATCAATATCAAACATCATAAAACAGCACAACGGCAACCAAATAATAAACATCAACGCACGCACCCGCCCCTCGTCTACTTACTTTTCATTACTCGATAGGCCACCAATTCCAATCTTTCAAATGCATCGACAAGCCATTCACACATCTAATCAAAACACAATTATCCAACATGCTCTTCATCGTACAAAACAAGAAAATAATCCCATAGCTTCCAACTAAGCAAACATAAACTAAATAACATAAAACTATCACGTGCATTTTCAATCCCAAGACATGCTTTCAAACATCAAAGCTTAATCACTTCCAACCATACCGAGCAGCAACTTTCAAGGCACATCCAATAATCATGACCCAAGATATTTTCCTAATATGTAAAAGGAAAGGAACAAAAGAAACAACAAGGATGCATCCCAACAATAACAACTAGAAGTTCTCAAATGATGCCCAACAAACTCCTAAATACATGAGAGATTCAAGTATAGCAAAGTTAAGCACGAAACCATCTCAATAACACCTATTAACTTACATATTAATAAATAATAAACACACCGAAAGCACCACGCAATTCATACATATTCAATCAACAAACATCCCCCAAGTAAGAACTACTTACAACAAAGTTCTAATGCGCTACCAAGTTCACCGAAGGGTTCCTAAATCCAAAAGCAAACCAAACTTGATTAGAATTCATCTAACAACATGTAATTTGAATCGAAACAAGGTTTAGGTGAGTTATTACCTACTAACTCACTCTAAGACCTCTTGTATGAGGAGTGGGTCGATGCCGAGGAGGTCCGAGCTTTCAAATCCAAGTTTGAAGGACTTTGCGCTTGCTGTTTCGATGTCAAAAAGTGATGGGTAACGCTGGTTTGGCTGTTTCGATTAGGGGTGGGTCAACGCCGAACCAACGCCGGAGGGGACGAGTAACGAAAAACGAGCCTCAAACGGGTGTGGGTAAACTTCAAATGGGCCGGAAAGCTACTGTTAGCGTCAGGGAGGGCTGGACGCACCAGATCTGGACTAATCGAGGAGTTGTGTCACCATTTCAACCGTTGAAGAACGTCGGGACGCCATGAACTGAGGCAAACATCGTCGGAACGCCATGACCCGCCGCTGCAGCACCGTCCAGTGCTCGGGCTGCCGCAAAACTGACGCAAAACACCTGAGGGATTCGTGGGTAGCCGCCGAAAGAGTAGATTGCCGTGGCCATGGTGTTCGGCATCAGGGTCGCGCGCTGTCGGGTCCGTCAGATCTGGGTCTCGCCGCCGCAGGGTTGCACTACTGTCACGGGCTGCCGGATCGTGAGCCGCCGTGCAAGGATCTGCGTTGCCGAGAAGGAAGAGCCGTCGAAGAAGAAAGTTTGGGGGGGGGGGGGTTGACGGCTCAACAAGGAGAGGAAGAAGGGGATGATGGTGAGTTAGGGTTTTCTTTTGTTTATTTTATTTATTTTGCATTTAAACGAAAAAGCCCACATTCCCAATTCTTAAAGAATCCTCTTAATTAGTTTTAAAAATGAAAAGCCCAACTCCCAACTCTAATGGAAAGCCCATGGGCTAGAAGAAACTAGAATTCTATTTTCAAATAGTTCTAACGGCCCAAAACAAGAAACCCGAAATAAAATAGCTAACTTAAACTCTAATAGCCAATAATAATAACCCAATAAGTAGAAATTAAGAGTCCCAAAGACCATGAATTTAAGATTTAACTAGAAATCTCCTACATTGATCGAGAACTTAAATTATGTTAATCCAATGAAATTAAACTTAATTCTAATTTAGCCAAAAATTATAATTTCAAAATTATAAAATCCAAGAATTAAAGTTACCAGCTTAGGGAAAAATCCAAAGACACTATTTATCTCTAAAAAGACAAGTCAGAGAACGCGGGGCGTTACATTTATGATCAAGCCATAAGTAATTTTCCACTTTCTATTTGGGTTATAAAACTTTTTAATTGCTTTGGAAGTCCATGTCCTTTTTGTGCCAAAATTTTGCATCTCCCAAAATTCCTTTCCCCAACGAGGACACTTTTTCCCTTAAAGTCTGAGAGGGACAACTTGTGTCTTTTTATTTTAGAAAGAAAATGTTTTTTACATTTCGAAAAAAAGTCAGAAAGAAAATGCAAGCAATATAAACAAAAAAAAAGAGTCTTATGCAAAAAGAGTCATATGCAAGAATTTTTTTTTTGAAAAAAAAAATTTTTAAAAACAGTTCAAAAGAAGAAAAATCAAGTTCAAAAAAAAGTTTTCAGAGAAAATAAGAGTGGGGGGAAAGAAAAGAAAAATAAAATTGCGAGAAAGACAAGAGTTGTAAAAAACATGAGTGGCAAGAAAACGCACCTACTTTTTCGCGAGACCCCACTGTAAACATTCATTTGTCTTTAAATAATTGGTGTTAGCATCTTGGAGGGTAGTAGCCTACAAATCGATGTTGGTGTGTGGAAAATCTCTTGTCGACGTCATTTTATGCCAGGTTGCTACGTAGCAAGTTTCTATGTGTGGTTGTGGTCTGAAATCGATGTTAGTGTGTGGAAAACCTCAAGAGCTAGTACACGGTCCATGTGTCTTTTTGATGTAAAACTTTTTTAATCAAAATGGAAGTGTGCATATTCCTTGGTTTTGTAAAAAATTTTGTGTTTTAGAAAAGAAGAAGATTTATAATAATTTTTATTTTCAAAATAAAGGATGGTTTATGACATATTGGATTGAGATTAAAGTTAGGATGTTTAACTTGTGGGGTCCTTCCCGAGACGGATATGATTAAAATACTTAGAATCTTCGGATTGTTGCTCATTCATCATTCTAGCATGTTGGTTTTTATAGATTTGTTGTTGTTGTTTTTGCTTGAGGACAACAATGTAACGCCCCCGAATTTCACAACACTCATAGGCTAACGTTGTTAAACTCCAAATTTAACCCTCTTCCTAGTAATCACCATGGCCAAAGACTCGATCTACACCTGAAAACAAATAATGGTAGAGAGGTGGTGAGTATATAAAATACTCTGTAAGTAGCCCTCACTTACTATACACAAGCAGCATGCTCAAAGTCATAACAGTATCACAAGAAGACAGTTAGAAATTAACATCAATAAGCAGTAACGTGTAACAACACACACACATGCATCTCAAATAGCAAAACACACGGAACTTCAACCACAGAGCCCTCTGAATTATAACTCCTCCAAAACACTTCTAACTTATTCTACAAGGTTATTCCTCCAAGTCTAACTCTTCGAGTCGTATCACCCCTTGCCCTTTTATACCCAAGGGCCCGACATTCCTTCAGAGAAACTTCGTGTTTGACTTTGACCTTAATTCTGAGGCCTCGAACTGTGCATCGATCCTTGACCTTTCGTAACAAAGGTCTCGACGTCTACTAGGCATATTGTTCCCGACCACCACCATATCAGGATCCAATACTAGTTATCATATAGACTCACCATGCCGACCCCCGACCCTTTGTACACGGAGCCTCACACTCATCTCTAACAAACTGACCTATGATTTTTTTCTTCACTCGGAAAACCGACATTCAGTAGTGACGTATCAACCCCGGCCATTGCCACTAGAGCTAAGTGTTTCTCCATGCCCTTCCATGTCAGAGTAAGCCACACGCTTAACTTATGGTCTCCCACTATAATCTCTTGCTTTTATTTTCCATGACTTCTCAATCATTCACCATACTGTCTTCCACTGACAAAACCTTTGGTCAGGCCTATCACTTCAGACAAAACACCACAAATAGAACAACCATCATGTTCTACCGCTTCAGGCGATTCACATAAAATGAAACAACTACCATGTCCATCACTTTAGACAATACACAACAAACATAACAACTAACCTGCTCTACCACTTTAGGCGATTCACAACAAGAAACAACTAACATGTTCCTCCACTTCAGACAGATCATAGCCAACCTCTTCAACTCATCAAATAGGCGGTTCACTTTCGTTCACAACACACATTTCCTTCCAACATACTTTTTAGTAGACAAAAGAGAAGGAAACTCACAATTCTCAAACCAGTAAGTACACGTCTTCTAACTCAGTAAATACCAGCACAAGTTAGTACATGCATTGAAGGTTCCGGATAAACTGTATTTCACTTAACATAAATACTTCCAACCATACAAATCAGTAAATTCCCTTGGTTACAAACAACAGTCATGGATACCAGTCATATACATATCTCAAATAAACAACCAAAAAAAAAACAAATGGCAAGATTCCATGGCAGTATCGTCTTCACAACTGTGGCCAACAATCAAAATAGCAAGAGAAACACACTTATAACAAAGAAAACAACAAAAACAATTTCTATCAGCACACATTCAACACACACACCCGCCCCTGGTACTACTTACACACTGCTATGCTCCTAACTTCGCGTCGACTCAACACCTAAGCAACAAAAGACCAAAAACCAACAATCAAAATCGAATCTCCAGCCATCGAAAATGGTTATAAGGGAATTAAGAATTTCCTTACCGCGGAAACGACCTCGTTTAGGTGTGGGTAACTTGGATTAAGTTCGAATGGGTGTGGGTTGCCTCAATTGGATTTCAAACGGTCATGGGTAGGTGCTAAATGCTTCAAAGAAAGTTGTTGCAAGCGTTTTCGCAACAAATAGAACACACCTACTGCTATCGATGCAGTTGTGCCGCGTGTGGAAACTGTACCCGAGGGGGGCGGCCTCCACAAACACCGAACGCTGCTGCTATGACCCTGTGCTGCCACAAAACACCCTAAAACATCGTCAAACTGCCACGAAACGTCGCCCGCTACTGCCATGAACCAAGACGCACGCGTCTGCTGTTGTTCGACGGAGAGAATGACGCGCCGGTCATCGGGTAGGACAAGGCGTGCCTGGGTGATGGAAGGAAGGAATGATGGGGGCAGTGGCTCACGATTTGTAGAAGGAAAAGGTTGCTAGGGTTGCCCTTGTATTTTTTTTTTTTTTTTTGTGTTACCTCTAAATAATAAAAGCCCATTTACCCAGCTTTTGAAAATAAGGCCCATGGGTAAAAGAATTAAAATTTCTATTTTTTTCTAGCGATGCCCGTTTAATCTTCTTCCCATAACGAATATAGACGTACAAGTCCAACAGCCCAGCACACAAGCCGAAAAACAATTACTTCATTAATTAAGAGCTAAAACTCACAACAGCTCCACAACGACCCAATTAAAATATGGTCAAACAATTTTAAATACTTTAAAATAAATTTTCGACAAAAATCTCGTAGCTAGAGGTTAATCTGACGTGAGTAACACAGGGCGGTACAGACTCCCCCCTTCAAAAACTTTCGTCGTCGAAAGTTCATTGAGAAAACAACTCAGGATATTTCGCTAAGATCTCATCTTCCTTTTCCTAGGTAGCCTCCCCCACTTGGTGATTTCTCCATATGACCTTTACCAAGTCAATAGTCTTGTTTCGCAGCATCTTGGTCTTCTTGGCTAAGATCTCTACGGGTACTTCTTTGTAGCACAAGGTTCCATCTAACTATAATGGTTCGGGATCCTGGACGTGAGAATGGTCATGTAATACTTTCTCAACATGGAACACGTTATGCACCACAAATAGAGATGAAGGCAGAGCCAACCGGTAAGCGACTCAGCCGACGCGTTCCAAGATATCAAAAGGGCCAATGTACCTCGGACTAAGCTTCCCTTTCTTACCGAAACGTAGGACTCCTTTCACTTGTGCCACGTGAAGAAAAACGTGATTGTTGACACTAAACTCCAGCTCATTTCGTCTATTATCGGCGTAAATTTTCTGCCTGCTTTGAACCGTCTACATTTTCGCCCTAATCCTTTGGATAGCCCTATTAGTCTCCTGCACCAGTTTTGGTCCCAACAGGACTCTCTCTCCAACCTTATCCCAGTGAACTAGAGATCTGTACTTTATCCCATACAGAGTTTCGTATGGGGCCATCCCAATTGTTGTCTGATAACTGTTGTTATAAGCAAACTTTTTTAAAAACAAATGCTTGTCCCAATAACCACTGAAGTCTATTATACAGGCTTTCAACATGTGTTCCAAAATCTGATTCAAACGCTCTGTCTGACCGTAAGTCTGGGGATGGAATGTTGTACTAAAGTCAACATGGGTTCCAAGTGCCTTATGCAAACTTCGCCAAAAAGTGGCCTTGAAGCGAGGATCTCGGTCTGACACTATGGATACTGGTATGGCATGTAGTCTAACTATCACCTGCAGATAGAGCCTTGCCCACCTCTTCATTGAATAGGTGGCCTTGCCTGGTAAGAAATGGGCAGACTTTGTCAATTGGTCCACAATCACCCAAATCACTGTGTACCCTTTGACTGTTCTCGGTAACCCTGTAATGAAGTCCATGGCCACGTTGTCCCATTTCCAGATAGGTATGCTTAAAGGGTGCAACAACCCGGCAGTCTCTGTCTTGAGGCCTTCACCTGCTGACACGTCAAACACTTACTAACAAACTGAGCAATTTCTCGCTTCATATTGTGCCACCAATAATTCTTCTTAAGGTCTCTGTACACCTTGGTACTCCCTAGATGCACTGAGAATGGGGTGTTATGAGCCTCGGTTAGCAAGTCCTCGTTGGGTGTGTTGCCCTAAACTCGTAGTTTGTATTTTGTTTAAAAACAAATGTATATTCAGTAAAGTTTTATTCAATAAATTTGATGTTGAATTCATAGCATTTCATTGTCCAAAATCCAATAAACTAAACATCCGAGGTTATTTTAGTGTAACTGGGACAATATATGTACTGGGTATATATTTGATATACTCCTGATATACAAGGTATATATTTCATATACCCTGATATACAAGTGGATAATGTCCGGTGAATAACCTAAAGGGTCTATAGTATATGGATAAGGCTGGGTACGTTATCCTGGCAACACTATGGATACGACCGACTCTGTAAAGCTTACAGACGACTCGATCTAGGTCGTTCGTGTGGAGACATGCGAGTGGGGGTATCCTATACAATGAGTTTGTATAAGACCGGACCACGAAATAGCCAATCTTTAGATGTAACACCGTTAACTAATAGATTGCTGTTTCTTAGGATGACCAGACAACTCATTCTCAATCCTAAGTGAGTTATGGACTCCTGCCCGTGAGGGCTCGTCCTTTAATCTGTATGGGTGAGAGTGGCCCAAGTTACCGACTCAACATTCCTACCATTTTGGGGTCAAGATCGAGTGGGGAGCTGGGAACATAACTTCACAAGATGGAATTCACTCCTCTCCGACTTTAGGGGACTAGATGAGTGTTCCCTTAAATGCTGACTCCGGGACTTGAACAAGGGGATCCACCTCTCATTGGCCCGAGAGGGACTTCCGGTTATTGGTCGGACCACAACCGGGTTGTTCATTAGAGGAGCAGTGGTTTTTAAGGAGTAAGATGTAACTCAGGCGTAAAACGGTAATTTGACCCAACTCGAGTTACGAGAACTCGTGAATGATTGCCTCGTCATTAATGGTCGTATATCCTGGACATGAAAACATTCTGCAGTGAGAAGAGTGCAACTGCGGGTCTTTAGTGGAATGACCCGTAGTTAACGAATCTTGATTAACTCGGTCAATGAGTTTGACCGATTGAACTTGCATTGTTGGAGCTTCTGATCTGTAGGTCCATTAGGTCCCCTTGCTAGCTCATAACGGGTAAAACGAGGATCAAGTTTTTGGAAGAATTTGAATTATTCAAATTACTTAAGGGATTATATGTATATTGATACATTATAATATATAGTTAATTATAAATTAAAACTATATATTATGAGAGAAATTGTTTGAATGAGATTCAAATGAAATTAATATGAATAAGATTCATATTAAAACTATAGGTTAAAAATAATGTGCATAAGAAGTACATTAAAAGTATAGGTTATACGAGAGAAATGTTTTAGAATATGATTCTATTCATGTGATAAATAATTAAGGGTTAATTATTTATTTGATATATATATATATATATATATATATATTAATTATTAATTAGATTAATAATTAATTAACATTTATTAATTAATATGATTAATTAATTAATTATATTTTAATTATTATATATATATATATATTTTATATATATTAATTATTAATATTAATATTAATATTTAACTCCCCTGCATTATTGTAGGGGGTGGGGGAGTTATGTGACGTGGGGTAACAAGGAAGATAGTTTAGGCGATTCACAACAAGAAACAACTAACATGTTCCTCCACTTCAGACAGATCACAACCAACCTTTTCAACTCATCAAATAGGCGGTTCACTTTCATTCACAACACACATTTCCTTCCAACATACTTTTCAGTAGACAAAAGAGAAGGAAACTCACAATTCTCAAACCAGTAAGTACACGTCTTCTAACTCAGTAAATATCAGCGCAAGTTAGTACATGCATCGTAGGTTCCGGATAAACTGTATTTAACTCAACATAAATACTTTCAACCATACAAATCAGCAAATTTCCATGGTTACAAACAACAATCATCGATGCCAGTCATATACATATCTCAAATAAACAACAAAAAAACAAATGGCAAGATTCCATGGCAATATTGTTTTCACAACTGTGCCCAACCATCAAAATAGCAAGAGAAACACACTTATAACAAAGAAAACAGCAAGAACAATTTCTATCAACACACATCAACGCACACACTCGCCCCTGGTACTACTTAGACACTGCTACGCTCCTAACTTCGTGTCGACTCAACACCTAAGCAACAAACGACCAAAAACCAGCAATATAAAACGAATCTCCAGCCATCGAAAATGGTTATATGGGAATTAAGAATTCTGTTACCGCGAAAACGACCTCGTTTAGGTGTGGGTAACTTGGATTAAGTTTGAATGGGTGTGGATTGCCTCAATTGGATTTCAAACGGTCATGGGTAGGTGCTAAATGCTTCAAAAAAAGTTGCTGCAAGCATTTTCGCAACAAAGAGAACACACCTACTGCTATCGATGCGGCTGTGCGGCGTGTGGAAACTGTACTCGAGGGCGCCGACCTCTACGAACACCGAACACTGCTACTAAGACTCTGTGTCGCTGGAAAACACCCCGAGTCGTCATCAAACCGCCGCGAAACGTTGCCAGCTACTGCCACGAACCACGACGCACGCGTTGCTGCTGTTCATCGGAGAGGATGACGCGCCGGTCTTCGGGTAAGAGAGGGCGTGGCTGGGCGATGGAAGGAAGGAGGGACGGGGGCGGTGGCTCACGATTTGGAAAAGGAAAATGTTGCTAAGGTTCCCCTTGTTTTTTTTTTTACCTCTAAAAAATAAAAGCCCATTTACCCAACTTTTGAAAATAACGCCCATGGGTAAAAGAATTAAAATTTCTATTTTTTTTTCTAACGATGCCCGTTTAATCATCTTCCTATAACGAAAATAGACGTACAAGTCCAACAGCCCAGTACACCAGCCGAAAAACAATTACTTCATTAATTAAGAGCTAAAACACACAACAGCACCACAACATCCCAATTAAAATAAGGTAAAACCATTTTAAATACTTTTAAATAAATTTTCGACCAAAATCTAGTAGCTAGAGGTTAATCTGACATGACGAACGCGAGGCGTTACAAACAAAATGGCTAAGTTTGAGGGTGTGTAAGGGTCGACTTTTTACTGCAGAAACATGTGTCGGTAGGCCTGTTCGACCAAGATTTTGATCCCTTTCCCATCATTATTTTCAAAACATAATTACATATTGTTAAAGTAGAACATGCATAGAACAATTATGGGTAAAAGTCAAAATATGGTACTTTAGGAAAAATATGAGAAAAATGCGGTCAAAGTTGGAAGAAAATAACAGTTTTCTGTTTTGCAGGAATTGCACCTGGTGTAATTTTGAAGTCCATTTTACCAAACGTGCGTTTTGACTAATCATGGGCAAGGAGGACAATTCCTATGTGTTTTAATCAAGCTACAACTGTGAGTCTAAGTAAAATGGAAGTGGGAAGTTCAACAACCACAAGGGCCTATATAAGAAAGTCATTCCTGCAGCAGCAAATCATCCCTTCCAAGCTTCTTTTCAGATTCATTTCATTCCTTCTTCGTTGTAGAACTCGTTCTTAGGCTTTAGATTCAATTTTTAGTTGTTATTTCCTTGTATTTTCATACGTTTGCTTACCGTATTGCTTTTAATTCAAGTTCTATAACGCCCCGCGTTACTCAGGTTAGGTTACTCTCGCGTCTCGGGGCCTCTTTTCTTAGAAATCTTTTTAATTTAATTTAAATGCTTCATTTAATTTTATTTTGAGCTGCTGTGGAAATTGTTGTGATCTATTGACATGTATGTGCTTATTTAATTATTATTTAACGAGGAGTCCGCTTCTTTGACTTTTGTCCTAGGTCGATGGACCAATCACTTAATTCTATTATGGGATATAATTAGGCTTAAGGAGGTTGGAAATAGGACACTAATTTCTTGTTTGTGGGCTTTGTTTTGTTTTAACAAAAAGGCAATTGGATAAATGGGTCTTCCTTATTTTAAAAAAAAAATCAAAAGAGAGGTAAAAGGGAAAACCGTAGCCCAAGTGGTTTTTTTTTTAAATAAAACAAAAGAAAAGGGAAGAGAAAACCATAACCCCCCCCCCCCAAACCCACGTCTTGGCTACACACACCCCACCCCCCCTATTTTTTTCCCTTCTTTCGTTCTTTCCTTTCCATCGCCGACCCCTTTTCTTCAGCGGTGCCCATTTCCGGTGGACGACGGCAAGCAGCGCGACGCGGGCAGCAGCAGGCACGCGACTCCGGATAGCAGCGGGCGTGGCATCAAACGGCGTCGAACGAGCAGCTTCGGGCAGCAGAGTTGTGAGCGCGGGGTTGGGCAGCAGCAGCGGCGGAGGTGCGGCGTGGGTACGGTTCTGGGGCGTTTTCCGGCGACGCATCCCCCCTTCGCGAGCGGGTTCGGTCTCCCTTGGTGGTTGGAAATCGCGGCGCGGGTCCTTGCTTCACACGGCGTAGCGGGTAACGTTTTGGTGAGTTCTTTTGTTGATAAAACAGCTTGGACAGCAGCAGTTTTCGCTTTTGGTGCCTACCCATAACCATTAGAAGCTTGTTTTACACAACCTACATTTATTCGAGTTAGGCCGGAGTTACCCGCACCTAGACGAAGGCGAATGTTTGCGGTAACGGACGTTGCAAGATTCCTTATATTGATTTTCGTTGGCTGGAAAATTGGTGTTAATTATTTCTATTTGTCTATTGATGATTAGATGTTGAATTGATGCAAGATCTAAGAGCATAACAGTGTGTATGTAGCACCAGGGGGCGAGTGCGTGCATTATTGAATGTTAATGGAATGGTTTGTGCTGATTTTGTTAGAATAGTTTACTTCGTGTGTATAGAAATTGTTAGTTTTTTTTTTTTTTTTTGCGAACGCCTAGTGATTTGTTGTTGAGTTACATGTCACTAATTCGACTACACGGACCCACTAACCTGTGACCCACTCGAGCATACACCTCCAGCAATGTTACAGGGAAGAGTGGTCCCTCTAACTCCGCCGGTAGTCCCCTAGGTGAACCCCCAAGTAGCCTTGCTTGAGGAAGCGTTACATGCACTGATTAGCAACACGGTCACAAGCAATACTCGGAAGTAATCCAAGGTCGAATCCTCATGGACTTGTTGCTTTTCAAAACAGTTTTTAAGAAGTGAACGGTTCAAATATGCAATTGTATTTAGGAAGAAAATAGTGGTGAAATGTTGTTGTTTGGGGTTTTAACTAACAAGCAATTTAATAAAACTCAACCTCCTTGTCTCCTACCTTAGTTTTGATGCAAAACATGGAAAACACACTATGTTGGGAAAATGCACCAGGCGCAATTCCTGGCTTTTCTTGGGATTTGAGTTCTACTCTTTCACTACTGCTTTTGATTGCTGCAGAGGCTAGGGTAACCTACAATCATATTCCTATGTGTGATTACAATCCTAGAGAATATCTACCAACTCATATTCATTATGGGTCAGACGGTCTATGCCTAGGACCATATTTTATGCGCTTATTCCTAAGTCACATCTTATATCGGTTTCCTATTATTTTACCTAACTCACCTTTCCTAAGGTTGGGCTTTGGTGTATAAATCAAGTTCCCACCGGCCGAATGGAAACAAGACGTAAAGAGAAGTTTTTAGAAACCAACCAAAAAAGTGTCAGGCACAATCTGGCCAAAATCCCGAGCGTGTTGAAAATCAAATCGTTTGACTAAGGCATTCTACAAGGAGGTTAATAACTAATTTAGAACATAATTAAATGAAAGTAAATGCACGAAAACATAAACAAAGTATTTTTCATTGAATTTAAATGAATAAATAAGTCATACAATGAGTTCTAGCTTAACCCTCTTCTCTCTCGAGCGTGAGGGAAGTGAAACTCGCTAAAGAACTTTAAAAGAACAGAATAAACATAGAACGAAAGTAAGAACTTGAATTAAAAGCAATACGAATTGCAAAAGCGTGAAAAACAAATAAATGAACAACTAGAACATGAACATAAACCCTAAAAACATGTTCTACAACTAAAGAGCATCTAAAAGAAGATGAAATGAAGCTTGGAAGGAATGATTTGCTGATGGAGGGATGACTTCCTAAGGTGGTTGAAAATCCCCCTCCATTTTAGGTGGAAAAGGGTTGACATTCACCTAACCACCTCACTTGGACTTAGACTCACAGTTTTGAACATGTGGGAAATGTCCTCATTGCCCTTCATTAATCAAAACGTGCGTTTTGACATTTTTCCGTCCAAAAATGCGCCAGGCGCAATTCTGCAAAAACATAATTATGTTATTTTCACCCAACTTTGACCGCATTTATCTCTTATTTTTTCTAAAGTACCATAGTTTGACTTTTATGTAGAAATAATCTATGCATGTTCTACTTTAAGAATATGTAGTCCTTTTTGGCAAATAATAATGGTAAAGGGGTCAAAAACGTGGTCAAACAGGGCTACCGACACATGTTTGTGCAGTAAAAAGTCAACCCTAACATGCATAAGTTCAACAACCCCAACATGTTCAAGCTCCTCCAGATGAGGCCCAATTCATCAAGGATTTCAAGCGCTATGGGCCCCCTACTTTTGACGGAGGAAGCAAGAAAACCACTGCAGCAGAGGAGTGGGTCGGAGAGTTAGAAGCTCTATATGCATACCTAGGCTGCAACGACCAATTCAAAGTCAAGGGGGCAGTCTTTATGTTGAGAGGGTAAGCTCTACCATGCTAATGTACCCATCACTTGGGCAAGATTCAAGGACCTGCTTAGATTTCTATTATCCAGAGACCGTGAAGAATGCTAAGGAAGCAAAATTCCTCTATCTCACCCAAGGTACAATGACGGTGACTCAATATGAAAAGAAGTTTACAGAACTCTCCCATTTTGCTCTAGACCTAATTCCGACCGAAGAAAAGAAGATAAAAAGATTTGTTAAAGGCCTGCGCAAAGGAATCAGAGGACAAGTTAATCTTCAGCGACCTACCACCTACGCAGAAGCAATTTGGGGTGTGTTGGTGATGGATAAGGATGTAACTATTAAGGTTCAGACGCCTCATGAAATTGGTTCCTCTTTAGGTGTGAAGAGGAAGACTCCTACTTATTTCCCTAATCAGCCGCCGAGGGCACCTCAGTAACTGGGTACACTTCCATTGTGCTCCTCATGTAGGAGAATACATGTCGGGCAATGTTGGTCTACTAATAGAGTCTGTTTCAGGTGTGAGAAAGAAGGTCATATAGCAAGGGATTGCCCTATGACAGCTCAAACATACAAAGATTGGGTCAAAAAGCCCCCTCAGCAGCTTCAACTCAAGAAGGTAACCAGAAAGCCTGAGTTTTTGCACTTACTGGTGAAGAAGTAGAAAATGCCGAGACTGTGGTAACATGTATATCTACCATTTTTTTTTTTTAGTTTTTGGGGTTATGCGTTATGAAGTTATGTCTTTATTCTTGTATCGTCCCTTCAGGTACTTTCCTAGTTCTTAGCGTACCTGCTTATGCATTATTTGATTCAGGGTCTAGTCACACCTTTACTTCCAATGCGTTTGCTCGATAAGCGGTCCTGGAGCTAGAACCCATAGGTTTTCAACTATCGGTGTCTACACCATCAGGTTCAGTTATGGTTGCCAGTCAAGCGGTGAAAGCAGGGAAGTTATCTTTTGACGACCACATCTTGGAGGCCAGATTAATCCAACTCGACATGCGGGATTTTGATGTTATTATGGGCATAGATTGGCTCGCTGCTAATCAAGCCAGCATCAATTGCTCAAAGAAGGAAGTCTCCTTCCAGCTACCCTTTGGCCGGAGCTTTACGTTCAAGGGTGTTAAGGGCGAGGTTCCAAGGGTAGTTTCAACACTAAAGGCGATACATCTTTTGCAGGGAGGTGCTCGGGGTTATTTGGCGAGTGTCGTTGATACTAATAAGGTTTCTCCCAGTGTCGATTTCGTCTACGTGGTCAAGGAGTTCCTTGATGTGTTCCCCCGATGACCTTCACGGGCTACCCCTAGTTCGTGAGTTGGACTTTTGCATTGACTTGCTGTCCGGGACAGCCACATTTCGGAAGCACCTTACCGAATAGCTCCAGCCAAACTGAAGGAGCTCAAGGTACAACTAGAAGATTTATTAGTCAAAGGCTTCATTCACCCGAACGTGTCCTCTTGGGGTGCACTAGTACTTTTTGTTAAGAAGAATGATGGATCGATGCAGCTGTGTATTGATTATCGAGATCTTAATAAGGTGACAATAAAGCACAAGTACCCCCTCTCTCGTATCGAGGACCTTTTTGATCAATTAAAAGGAACAAAGGTGTTCTCAAAGATAGACTTGCATTCAGGATATCATCAATTAAGGATTAAAGAGGCAAACATATCTAAGACAGCCTCCAAAACTAGGTATGGATACTACGAGTTTATTGTGATGTCTTTTGGACTCACCAATGCCCTCGTCGAATTCATGCACCTCGTGAATCGAGTCTTTAGATATTTCTTGGACACGTCTGTAATCGTGTTTATTGACGACATTCTGATTTACCTTGAGGTAAGTTCTGACTGCTTTGAGAGAAAATAATTTGTTTGTTAAGTTCTCAAAGTGCGAGTTCTGGTTGGACAAGGTAGCCTTCCTAGGTCACATGGTCATCAGAGAGGGGCATTGCGGTGGATCTGGCTAAAATAGAAGCAGTTAGCAGTTGGCCAAGGCCCAACACGGTGACAGAAATCTCTAGTTTCCTCGGGCTAGCTGGTTACTACAGAAGGTTCATTTAAGACTTTTCCCGCTTAGCTGCACCATTGACTCAGTTGACCCGTAAGAATGCCACTTTCGCTTGGGACGACGAGTGTCAGAGAAGATTCCGAGAGTTGAAGGGACGGTTGGTCATGGCCCCGGTTCTAACCGTGCCTGATGGGACGAGAGGTCTAGTGGTGTACAGTGATGCCTCACGGAAGGGCTTGGGTTGTGTCTTGATGCATCATGGGAAGGTTGTTGCCTACGCTTCGCGGCAATTAAAGGTGCACGAGCTCCATTACCCCACCCACAATTTGGAAGTTGCAGCAGTAGTGGTTGTTTTGAAGATATGGAGGTATTATCTATATGGAGAGAGAATTCAAATCTTCATGGATCATCAAAGTTTGAAATACTTTTCTCACTTAGAAGGAGCTCAATCTAAGGCAAAGAAGGTGGCTAGAACTGGTAAAGGACTACGATTGTGAGATCAATTACCATCCGGGTAAGGCGAACGTAGTGACCGATGCCTTTAGTAGAAAGGCTACGAGTGCAGCATTCTTGGCGGCACCAAATAATCCAGTACTAGTTAAGTTGGACCATTTCGAAGTGGAATTGGTAGTGGAAGATGTCGCGGCAATGTTAGCTCGACTTTCGGTGGAACCCACCTAAAGACAACAAATCATCACTGCCAAGAAGGAGGGTCCCAGCTTAACTAAAGGTTTCAGTATAGTGGGTCAAGGGGATTACACCCTCTCAGGCGATGCGGCCTTGCTCTACCAAAGGAGACTGTGCGTGCCGAGAAACTTCTTTGAGGCAGGTTTTGCTAGCAGAGGCTCGTAATACTCTGTTCTCAGTGCACCCTGGGAATACGAAGATGTACAGGGGATCTCAAGAAGCATTATTGGTGGGATGACATGAAACGAGAGATTGCCCAGTTTGTTAGTAAGTGCCTGACATATCAGCAGGTGAAGGCGTCGAGACAGATACCTGCCGGGTTGCTACAACCCTTAATCATACCTATTTGGAAATGGGACGATCTTGCCATGGACTTCATCGCACGGCTACCAAGGACGGTTAAAGGGTACACATTGATTTTGGTGATCGTGGATCACTTGACAAAGTCTGCTCATTTCATACCTGGCAAGGCCACCTATTCAATGGAAAAGTGGCAGAGCTTTATTTGCAGGAGATAGTTAGACTTCACGGCATACCAGTGTCTATAGTCTCAGTCGTGACTCTCGTTTCATGTCAACTTTTTGGCAGAGTTTGCATAAGGCACTTGGAACTCAGTTTGACTTTAGTACGACGTTTTCATCCCCAAACCGACGGCCAGACTGAGCGTCTGAATCAAATTCTGGTAGATATGTTGAGGGCTTGTATAATGGACTTTGGTGGTGGATGGCATAGACACTTGTACTTGATAGAGTTTGCTTGCAACAATAGTTTTCAGGCAACAATTGGTATGGCGCCGTATGAAGCTTTGTATGGAAGAAAGTGCAGATCTCTAGTCCATTGGGATGAGGTTGGTGAAACGTTACTCTTGGGATCGGAATTGGTGCAGATGACTAATGGGGCCATCAGAAGATCAGGGCGAGGATGCACACTACTCAAAGCCGACAAAAAAGTTATGCGGATAATAGACGTAAGGAGTTGGAGTTTGGCGTCGGTGACAAGGTGTTTCTCTGTGTGGCGCCGGTCCAAGGAGTCATACGTTTTGGAAAGAGAGGGAAGCTCACTCCAAGGTATATTGAACCTTTTGAGATCTTGGAACACATTAGCCCGGTAGTGTACAGTGGGAGAATTGAGAGAGATTGAGTGAGAGAGATGCTGGGAGTTTTTTTTTCTTCTTTTGTTCTGTATATTCTGTATTTTTCAGAACTACAAAAGAACCAAACAAAAGCAGTGACGTGGGAGTTACCCCACGTCACTTAACTGCCCACCGCTCTGCAATTTTGTAGAGGAGTTAAATATTAATATTAATAATTAATATATATATAATAATTAATATATATATATATAATTAATTAATTAATCATATTAATTAATAAATGTTAATTAAGTATTAATCTAATTAATAATTAATATATATATATATATACTGTATAGTATATATATATATATATCAAATAAATAATTAACCCTTAATTATTTATCACATAAATAGAATCATATTCTATGCATTTTCTCGTACAACCTATAGTTCTAATGTACATCTTATGCACATTATTTTTAACCTATAGTTTTAATACGAATCTTATTCATATTAATTTTATTTGAATCTCATTCAAATAATTTCTCTCATAATATATAGTTTTAATTTAGAATTAATTATATATTATAATGTATCAATATACATATAATCCCTTATGAGCTAGCAAGGGGACCTAATGGTCGTACAGATCAGAAGCTCTAACGATACGAGATTAATTGGTCAAACTCATTGACCGAATTAATCAACATTCATTGACTACTGGTCACTCCACTAAAGACCCGTAGTTGCACTCTTCTCACTACAGAATGTTTTCGTGTTCATGGATATACAACCATTAATAACAAGTCAATCCTTCACGAGTGCTCGTAACTCAAGTTGGGTCAAATTACCGGTTTCCCCTGAGTTACATCTTATTCCTTAAATATCACTGCTCCTCTAATGAACAACCCAATTATCGTCCGACCAATAACCGGAAGTCCCTCTCGGGCCAATGAGAGGGTGGGGCCCCTTGTTCAAGTCCCGGAGTCAGCATTTAAAGAAAACACTCATCCACTACCCTAATGTCGGGGAGGAGTGAATTCCATCTTGTGAAGTTATGTTCCCAGCTCCCGACTCGGTCTCGTACCCAAAATGGTAGGAATATTAAGTCGGCAACTCGGGCAACTCTCACCCATACAGACAAAGAACGAGCCCTCACGGGCAGGAGTCCATAACTCACTCAGGATTGAGAATGAGTTGTTTGGTCATTCTATGAAATAGCAATCTGTTAGTCAACGGCGTTACATCTAAAGATTGACTATTTCGCAGTCCAGTCTTATACAAACTCATTGTATAGGATACCCCCACTCGCATGTCTCCACACGAACGACCTGGATCGAGTCATCTGTAACATTTACAAAGTGGTGTATCCATAGTGTTGCCAGGATAAAGTACCCAACCTTATCCATATACTATAGACCCTTCAAGTTATTCACGAGACATTATCCACTCGTATATCAAGAGTATATCAAATATATACCTCGTATATCAGGGGTATATCAAATATATACCTAGTATATCAGGGGTATATCAAATATATACCTAGTATATCAAATACATACCCAGTATATATACTGTCCCGTTTACATTAAAATAACCTTGGATGTTTAGTTTATTGGATTTTGGACAATGGAATGCTATGAATTCAACAACAAATTTATTGAATAAAACTTTATTGAATATACATTTATTTTTACATAAATACAAACTACGAGTTTAGGGCAACACACCCAACAGGTGACCCTTCTCTCATTCTGAATCCCGAACCGTTGTTGTTAGATGAAATGTTGTGCTATGAGGAAGTACCTATTGAGATCTTAGCTAAGGAAACCAAAGTGTTAAGGAATTGGACGATTGACTTGGTGAAGGTTCAATGGAGAAATCACCAGGTCGAGGAAGCTACTTGGGAAAGGGAAAATGAGATCAAAGCCATGTATCCCGAGTTGTTCGCTCAGCAAACTTCCGAAGATCGTTCTTGGGTAAGGATATAACTTTTTATTTTCTTTAATTTTTTCAAATTCGAAGGGGGCAAGAGTTTATTAGGCACTAAATTTATCGTACGTCAAGGTGGTTGAGGTGGCTCAAGAGGCACTAAGTCCAGAGGAGTGGGTGGTAGTGGAATGGCTTTCTTCTTCTCCTTGTCCTTTGCGTGTGACTAGTTAAATGAAGACCATCCATGGATTTTGGTTGTGCTTCGAAAAATTGAGAAGAAACTAAAATTTAGAAATTCTAAAAGCAACAAAAAAAGCTAAACTATTGGTTCAAAAATCAGGCAAAATAACGAAAAAAATATTTTACACAAAGTTCCCTCAAAAAGGTAATCAGGACTTATGATTTCTCATGATCGAGCATGCTTACCAAAAAGATAGTAGATTCAGCATCGCGGTAGCAAACGTGACATAAATTAGGATAAGGAGCATGGAGTCTATGTAATGACAATTCTTGTATGGCTCTAACTTGTAAACTTGAAGACTAAGCATGAAATATGTTATCCACAAAGCATTTTAGCTTGCTGTCTCACTTAAGTAAATGTCTACCTAGAAAAAAAAAAACACGACTAAGCAACAGGAACACACCACATGCTGTCAACAACAAAATAAGGGTCAGAAAACTCCCTCAATTCAGTTAATGAGGAAAAAAAACTGCCGCCAAGAAAAAATCGCATGCTTCTATTTTTGGGCATTCCAAATTTTAGTATGGTTTTGTTCTTCTTATGGAAAAACGCATGCTACTCTTTGCCTTGCACCTTGGAAGTTGTTCTTAAGGTTTTGGGAACATTCATCCAATACTACGAAAATAAAATTATTAAAATATTCAGGAACTAAAATGCTTAAAAGTAAATATGAATAGAAGTAAATGTACAAAACTTCCCTCCATTGATGTACTTCAGTAGAACGTTGGAAGTTGTCTAAGCTCCATTATTCTCCTAGAGCTCATTCAACCTCTCTTCTGCTACTGCCCATGTCTTGGTTTCTCTTCTTCAATATGCTGTAAGGTTTAGCTCGAGGGGTAGGTGACTTACTTGTATGAACTTGCTTTTGAAATGTGTTTTGCGGTTGTCAATTCTTCGTAGAATTCTTCATTTGAACCTATCTCATCTTTTCCAATTTCTTCTCATCTTTTCCAATTTCTTCCTATTTGATCCTTGTTACGTGCAGTCAGCTATCCATTCTTTATATATTGATTTGTCTCCATAGAATGTTAAGGAAAAATGAAAAGTGGTCCAATATTGAGAGGTGATGAGTTAAGGTCAATTCCAACCTTATGCTTAATTTCCTCTACTAGTTACTGTTGTTCAACTTCCTTATTCTTCCCTACCTCCTTCATCACATCAAGGGCTGGTGGGTCATCATTTTCAGAGCTTATGTTCGTCATGTTCAAGCTCGCTCCATACGTTCATCGCCTCACTTTGTTGTTCCATATTGTTAGGTAATGCTTCCGATGGACTATTCCTCAACTCATCGAACAATTGATCTAATCGGATCTGAAGATTATATACTATTGTCTCAGTTTTTGTAATATATTCTATCATCATCTCTTCAAGGCCAAAAATTTCTGACCATTGTATTTGCTCAGGCATCTATTGTTGATTGTACTCCTACTGAGGCTGTGTCGGGAACTTTGGTGGTAATGCATGTTCATATGGATGGATACTTTCAAGTTGATGCTCTTCCCACAAGAAATTCAAATGATCCCTCCATTCTTGGTTGTATGTATTTGAAGAATGGTTGAGTTCTCATTGATTCCCTGGCTGACCTAGATAATAAAAGAATGGATAATTGTAGTGGGTAGCACAAAATGTCACCAGTTTTTCAAATTTTCAAATATAGCAAAATATTTGAATTTTTATTTTCCGAATTTTTATTATTCCAATTTTACCGTTATGATATCTAATATACATTCAATCTATATTTGATGTATATTTGTATCTGATATACATCCAATCTATATATGATATACATCTAATGTATATTTGTATCTGATTTACATCCAATCTATATCTGATGTACATCTGATGTACCTATAATATACTTCTGATATACATCTAATGTACCCCTGATATTCATCTGATGTACACCTCAATCTGGTAAATACTAAGGTATTCATTAAAATAGTTTAAACTTGTAATCAAGTTAAACTCCCTCAATCCAAATCTTACAAAGTTCCCATTTAGATTGGATATCAGTGCATCTCGTGGGCTCTTTTCAGATATTTGACGAATTAGATGCACTAATAACTGTAGTGGACATCTCTTAATATTAAGTAACAAAAAGTGTCCAAATGATCCATTTCTAAATATTTATATTTGGGTTGGTGCTAGCATCTTTAGAATGTAATCTATTGATTATATTTTTTAATATTGTTGCAATTTTTCATTAAAATACCATATTTCATTCTTTCGTTAAAGTAAAATCAACATTATATTAAATCATACAATCACATCAATATTATATTAGACAATCATATCAGTAGTATATCAAACAGTCGTTTTAGTAGTATATCAAACACTAATGTCAGTAGTATATTAGACGCTCATATAAATAGTACATCGCATGTATATCAGTACTACATATCAGTAGTATATCACACACTCATATCAGTGATATATCATACACTCATATCAATAGTAAATCACATTTATATCAGATGGAAATCAGAGAGAAATCGAAATGTAGGGTTTTCTGGGCTTTGGTTTGGGCTTGCAGGACCATGTTGTCATTTAATAGGTGGGCCTCTGTTTTTTTTTTTAATGCTATATTTGAAAAACCAAAACATTGTTGCTATTTTGCTTATTATTTTCCTTTTTTTTTGTCATATCTCAAGTTGGCCCTAAAAAATGTAGGATTAAATGGGTAATATTGAAATGAACGACAAATATCATCAGAATATAAACAACAAAATTGATTAATAATAGTTATGAGTGTGCTACTTCCCATTGGTAGATTACACATAAAATGATGATCCATTTCAAATTCTCCTGCTAGCTATTAGCTCACAATGAAAGTAACATCTCCTACTTTTCTTTTCTTTTTTTACTTTTTTTCTTGATCTTCGTTCTCACCTTAACCTTATTACAGACTCCTACAAGACTGTCTTAGTACTAAAAAAATTACCCTTTAAGATTAGATATAACAAATGATTTCAAGGAATAAAGGTATGCAACAATCACAATATAAAACAGCTCACTAAAAAGAAAATAATTTTAAAATAAAGTTCCCAACAATGGCATGAAAAACTTGTTGGGATATTCGCTACCTAAAAATATAAGAGACTCGTGCAAGCGTACAAGGTCACAAAGTAATACAAGGAAGTCATTCCAAGGTCGAATCCTCAAGGACTTTTCCTTCAAAATGAATTCAATGAAATGAAATGGTCCGAATTGCAATTGCGTTTTATGACTAAAAATGAGTGAAAGTCATGATTTGGGGTTGTAAATATCAAGTTTCTTTATAAAACACAACCCTCTGCTTCATACCTTAGTTTTGAAAGAAAATACAAACTTGAGGAAAAAAAGTCAGGCACTACTTGACACTTTTTGGAAATCTGAGTTCTACTCTTCCACGAGCCACTTTGGGTTATTTTAGAGCTAGGATAACCTACTATCATATGTCTATGTGTGGTTACAATCCTATAATGTAATTATCAACTCATATACTTTTATGGGTTAGATGATCTATATCTTGAAGGGATGTGAATCCCGAAGCGGAAACGGATTTTCGTTGCTGATTTTAGGGATACAAAATCGAAATTGAAAGAGGGAAAATACAGGGGAAAACCAAACCTTTGAAGAACTTTTCTTCAGTGAATTCCCCTCGAACACCACCACCGGATCTTCCTCGCTATCCTCTTGGGTCTCGGGATCGTGCTTGTGGTAGCACCTTGATAGAAGAGAGGGAGAGATCGAGAGAATCTTGAGAGAAATCCTGGAAGTTTTTCCTTTTTTTTTCAGTTCTATAACCCCCTATCCCTCATTCTCCAACACTTGGAGAAGAAGAAGAAGGGTGACGTGGGGAACTCCCCACGTCACAAAACCTCCCACTCCCCTGCAATTTTGCAGGGGAGTTAATATTAATATTAATATTAATATATATATATATATATAATATATAATAATAATTAAAATATATATATAATAATATGTATATAATAATTAATATATATATATATAATTAATTAATCAAATTAATTAATATAATTAATTATTAATAAATATATATACATAAATAATTAACACTTAATTATTTATTATAAAATTAGAATCATATTCTAAAACATTTCTCTCGTATTACCTATAGTTTTAATGTACATCTTATGCATATTATTTTTAACCTATAGTTTTACTATAAATCTTATTCATATTAATTTTATTTGAATCTCATTCAAATAATATCTCTCATAATATATAGTTTTAAATTACAATTAACTATATATTATAATGTATCAATATACATATAATCCCTTAAGTAATTTGAACAATTCAAATTCTTCCAAAACCTTGATCCTCGTTTTACCCGTTATGAGCTAGCAAGGGGACCTAATGGACCTACAGATCCGAAGCTCCAACGATGCAAGATTAATCGGTCAAACTCATTGACCGAGTCAATCTAGATTCGTTAACTATGGGTCATTCCACTAAAGACCCGCAGTTGCACTCTTCTCACTGCAGAATATTTTCGTGTCCATGGATATACGACCATTAATGACAAGTCAATCCTTCACGAGTGTTCGTAACTCAAGTTGGGTCAAATTACCGTTTTACCCCTGAGTTACATCTTACTCCTTAAACACCACTGCTCCTCTAATGAACCACCCGGTTATGGTCGAACCAATAACCGGAAGTCCCTCTCGACCAATGAGAGGGTGGGGCCCCTTGTTCAAGTCCCGGAGTCAGCATTTAAGGGAACACTCATCTACTCCACTAAAGTCGGGGAGGAGTGAATTCCATCTTGTGAAGTTATGTTCCCAGCTCCTCACTCGGTCTCGTCCCCAAAATGGTAGGAATGTTGAGTCGGCGACTCGGGCCACTCTCACCCATACAGATCAAAGGACGAGCCCTCACGGGCAGGAGTCCATAACTCACTCAGGATTGAGAATGAGTTGCCTGGTCATCCAAAGAAATAGCAACCTATTAGTTAATAGTGTTACATCTATAAAGATTGTCTATTTCGTGGTCCAGTCTTATACAAACTCATTGTATAGGATACCCCCACTCGCATGTCTCCACACGAACGACCTGGATCGAGTCGTCTGTAACCTTTACAGAGTCGGCCGTATCCATAGTGTTGCCAGGATAAGGTACCCAGCCTTATCTATATACTATAGACTGTTTAGGTTATTCACGGGACATTATCCATTCATATATCAGGGGTATATCATATATATACCCCGTATATCAACTATATACCCAGTATATATACTGTCCCGATTACATCAAAAATAACCTTGGATGTTTAGTTTATTAAATTTTGGACAATGCAAAGCTATGATTCAACAACAAATTTATTGAATAAAACATTATTAAATAGATATTTGTTTTTACACAATACAAACTACGAGTTTAGGGCAACCCAACATATCTAAGACCGTGGGTTATGCCCTTATGTCTAAGTCATCCCATATTAGTTTCCTAATATTCTACTTAATCTAACCTTCTCAGTGTTAGGCTTCAGTGTGTAGATAAATTTTCTAGTGGCCAATCTAAGAAACGATTTGAAGAAAACTTTCTAGAAACCAACCTAGAATTGCGTCAGGCATTGTGTGGGCTTGTTTCCGACCGTGTTAAAATTAAATAATTTTAGCTTACGCATTCCATAAAGAGGTTGAAAACTAAATTAGTGCATAATAAAAGCAAAAGAAAGTGCTCAAAAAATAAGAGAAACGGTTTCCATTGATTTAATTTAAATAATAACAACGTACAATAAGTTCTAGTTTAACCTCATTCTCTTTCAAGTTTGAAGAGAGTTTAAACTCACAAAAGAACACTAAGGAAATGAAATAGATGAAGAACGAATGAAATAAATTTGAATTAAAGCAATAATGAAATATAACAAGGCTTTGGTTTTCGAAAATACAAAGAACTAACAAAGGAAAAAGATACAATGAATTTAAACTATCATCTAGAAATGAAACTCGAATAAAACGGATGCTAAGATATGGGTGAACTACTGAGGATAGGGTTGAGACTCTTCCAACTGCATGAATTTGACTTGGACTTGACTTGGACTGGGCTGAATTTGTTAAAGTAAATCACATGTAAGATGACTTTCATGCCCTCATAATCAAAACGAGTGTTTTGATAAATCAGCCTCAATTGCGCTAGGCGCAATTTCCCTATAAAGTAGAAAATTTGTGAGTTTTTTCCAAGTTTGACCACGTTTTATCTCAATTTTTCTCAAAACACTCTATATTGAAATTTATCTAGAAATATTCTCCTTCTATCATATTTTAAGAATATTAAACACTTTTTATAAAATACGAAGGAAAAAAGGTTTGTTTTTATAGTCAAGCATGCCTCGATAGTAACGTTTTTGCAGCAAAAAGTCAAACTTATAAATATTCCTGTTGATGATGAGGGTGGGTGAAGAGACTGCAAAATAGTGTGCATGAGGAGATTCTTGTGGATGGTAAGGCACCCGGGTAGTTTGGAATAACATTAGAGAGACTTCATCGATAAGTTGCAAGGATCGATGGTTGTTTGATTGGATGGAAGGCGATTTGAAGGCGATTCAGAGGTACTTGAGGCGACTTTTAAAGGTTTTTACCATCCAAGTAATTAAAAATCTAAATATGTCATTGTTGAAATTGAATATGTGTTATTGCACGTGTAAGCTGTGTCGGTTGATCTAGATGATAAAAAAAACTTATTCAAATGTTCCCGAGGACTCTACTCAACATTAATTTATTGAACGGGCTGCAGAAGTTAGGTAGAAGATATTTTGTATAAGTTAGGGTTAGTTCTTGTTATGTTAGATGTTGTTAGGCATGTATTTCAAAGAGAAATGCTATCAGGACGATCCTGTATCAAACGTTATCGCTACGATATCGAGCGAGAATCGAGATCCCCTTGTTTAAGCGGTGATATGTGGACCACTCACAACTAAGATCGTTATTCCAAAAGAGGATGTTGCGACTCATATAGATTTGAGGACCGTCTCCTTGAAATGTTGACAGGGGAACCAATTACCACTGAGATCGTGGCTGCAAATGAGATTGTGGCGACTGATACAAAATGTTGAGGACCCTCTACCACAAACGGTAACATTTGCACCTGTTATCGATGAGATCGTGCATTATGCTTGCATGTACTTATAATCCAAATCCATCCAGGACTAGCCGATTGAAGTGGAAATCGTTCCAACCTCCAAAGTGTGATAGATGACGATTGATGTTGACTCACAAGTAGAATCGGTGGTACTTGTAGACTCACAAGAGAACATGCAATCATAAGATGTTTGTCAGACACCATAACCTCCTAAGGTCGTTCATTGTGGGTTGCAAAAGAGGCAGGCGACATGGAAGCTTTGTCGTTCTTTTGAAGTCAAAGTTGGTGGGAAGAAGAGAAAGGTTACCATCCGTGATCCTATATGTGAGATTCCCACTGAAATGGATGGCAAGTCTCAAGCCTTGATGAATGATCCAAAACTTAAGTCACAGACCACAATACACAAGATTCGAAATAATGAATGGATCATTGACTTACTCCTTATAAATGGTTGAAGTGTGTGGTATGACACTTGTAGACCCTAATTGTCATTTAGGTAGTATATTTATATCCTCGTATATGTACAACGTTGTCCAATTTAGAATCCCTTGTGCAAGTGTACCCAACCGTTGTAGAAGGTGATAAAAAGATCATATCCATAGGGATTGATTACTAAACACTTGAACATTTTACTTAAGAAGACTAAATAAGCTTAGCAAAAGTATGGTTGAATATAAAGACTTTGGAATTTAAATGAAATAGTGCATAAAAAGCTTACTAACTAATTGAATATAAAACAAATGAATATAGTTGGAATTTAAGAAAATGAATTAAATAAGGTTTAACTGTCATCAACAAGGGTAAGGGGGAAGAGTTTATGTGACTTTTTCTGAGCTCATGTAAACAATGCTACAACATTAACGACAAAATATAATGGCCAAACAGACATGGAATCTTCCCAGATTTTCTAGATTTTTTGTTATTACGTTTTAGGGTAAACATGAAAGCATATCAGCATAATTTATAGTCCTACTAGGTGAGTCTTAAGTACCCACGCTCTAAACTCAAGTAGATCTAGCACGAGTTGAAGCCAAACACTGCTTATTACAATTTCCAAAAGCTAATAAAGAGGTATTCCAATATGTTGAGCACATTGAAAATCATATGTTAAAATCAACTTCAACTCATTATATATATTATCATTAAAGCCAAAGCAAAGTTTACAGCCCAAAAATAAGTTCACAACATCCTCCCCCTTACAATATGAACTTAGCTACGCAATGTCATACAAGAAAAGGGAAGAAGAAAATACAAAACTCGTGCACCAAAGAGTACAAAAGAATAAGAGAAGGAAGAAAAACAGCAGCCCTTCACTATATCAGCTCCCTTTGTTGTCTTCTTCGGGTTCCTCTCCAAGTGTCTTCCTTCCTCTCTTGTCATGTTATCTACAGGGATTTTATGAAGAATGAATGGAGGCAACCTTGAATGCAAGCTTTTATACCCCTCCTCAATTTTAGGGCAACCAAAATGGATAAAACGGGGTCTAGCTCAATTTAAGGTGAATCTGCGTTTTACTGCAATAAATTCTCGGGTAAAAGATATCACTGTCAGCTTTGTCTTTTCTGCCTGTTTGATTCTGATGCTACAACATCAACAATGCTGCATCAGAACATTCAAAATTAGGTCATTCTTCATAAAATCTGAGCATCATTTGCAAATGCAGAGATGTTACTGACTTTGAAACATTATTTGCACAAAATCAATGTAGAGTGGGTGTTAGTGTGACTATCCTTAGCTAATTTATATGGAATTCTTGCACAAACAACTCTCTTTTGGAGAGTTATCATACAAGTAGTTAATTCATTGGTGATGTTCAAGGGAAAGAAGCTGGATAAGTGATCAGATCATTGCAAGTTTTCCATTACAGACGTATTTTTCACGATACGTAAACGAAGTTATACGTCTTTCGTTTCACATTGAATAGGTAAAGGCAATAAGGATTGTCATGTCGGCATTACTGTTGAAGTGCGGGGTTATTTCTGTCAGGTCACGTGTACCACTTATACCGTGGCTCGTCCAGTGGGCAACTTCGACACCGCAACAGGAGGAAAATGTGGATTGTGGTACTTTTTGTATTAAGTTTTTTTAGTACGTTGTAACAGGTTAAGATATGAGAACCCTAACTCAAGATATGATGCTATTTTTTAGAAGGCAGTTTGCAGTCTAAACGTGGGGGAATAGGCCAGTTTTTTATTATCAAACTTCGCTTGGTTTGGAGTTTTTTTATTGGGTAAAATACACTTTTGATCACTCAGTTTGAAGGTAGGTTTCTATTTGGTCTCTAAGTTTGAAAAGCGACAGTTTGGTCCCCGACCTTTAAAAAATAGTTCTAAAAGGTCCTTGGTATTAAACTTTCGTTAGTGTCACTAATAGAATGCTGGTGTTGCATCGGTGAGAGATGGGAGAGCTTGAAACAATTTCAGCTCATTAATCTCTTCCCTCCCTTTCAATTTTTCGAATTTTTTGCCCTTAATTTATGTAAGGCTTTCTGGACCCAACTAATTGGGATTAGCATCTATAACTTCAAAGGAAAAAAAAAATCATTTCCTCCTGAAATTAGTGTGGTTTTTTTATTTGGAAAATTGAAGAAGATGATAAAGTAAACAAGAAAATGAAGATGATGGCAGAAAGTTAGGTTTTCTTTTTTCTTTTGAAATTGGTGTGATTTTACCTACGAGCATCTAGAGGAAGGAGGATTTTTTGGCGTCGTTGGGCCGACGATGGCGAGGAGTTCACCGGATTTGGTGGAGCACGTGGCAGACGGGGGTGGCCTTGTGACGGGAATGCGAAGCTCTGGTGAAGAAGTTCTTCAATGGCCACGGTATGGGGTTTTGAAGATGGAAGAAACTCAAATGCCCTAAGTCAAAAAACAGCTCCAATTGGCCTAACGTTTAAGAACAGGATATAGCTATAAAAGGAACTCAAGATTGTACACCACAAATAACTCAAATGCTTGATGGTATCCCAAGGTTTGTTCAATTCTCTGGATTTTTCCTTGTTCTTCAGTTTCTTTCCAACTTTTTTCCCACGTGGAGATGCTTTAACTGCACACGTCCAAGTTAAAGTTAATGTTAGACCTCCAATTGTAAAAACATATAGGAGGAAGGGCAAAGAAGTCATTGTATGGGGAGAGGGCCACAACAGCCAAGAGAGAGAAATGGGGACCAGTAGCCACATCCAAGTTAATGTTAGACCTCCAATTATAAAAATATATAGTAGGCAGGGCACAGAAGTCATTGTAGGGGGAGGGGGCCATAACGGCCAAGAGAGAGAAAGGGGGACCAGTAGCCATACGTAGGTAGGAAAGCGGACGTCTATAAGGGCAGGGAATGTAGGCAGGATCATCCTAGACTTTTGTGCTGTGTAGCTTTTTTGGGCTGTTTGGAGAGATTCCCCGCCCTCTTGGATTGGTGGGTCTGTTTTGTTGTTGCTTTCGGTTTATTTTCGTTCTTTGTATTGCCTTCGGGCTCTTTTCGATGAAGTAAAGGAATTAGTGAGGTTGTTACCTCACAAATTGGTATCAGAGCAAGTCGTAATTGGGCAAGATGATGGTGAAGGAGCTGGAAACCAGGTGTGAAGTGGTGGAGAAGGACACTGCCGATGTGAAGATTGAAGTCACATCACTCCTTCACAAGATTTAAGAGCAGCAGAAATCGATCCAAAGCGTCCATGCTACGTTGAAGGCATTCATGGCACAGATCATCGGAGGAACTTCGCAGACCGTTTTGATGATAATTGGGGAAACATCAGTGACGAAAGGAAAGGCTGTTGAGGGAGAGACCTTGGAAAAAGACAACGGAAATCATAATACTGATAGAAATCGTTTTAAGAAAGTTGAGATGCCGATTTTTACAAGTCTGGAGTTAGAGTCCTAGATTTTTCAAGCTGACAGATACGAAATTCAGAAGTTGACAGAGGATGAGAAGATGATTGTGGCCATCATCAGTTTTGACGGAATAGTCTTGGCCTGGTTTCACTATACGAATAACCTGGTGAAGTTCCATGACTGGAACGATCTCAAGGGGCGCCTGAGAGACCGATTCTATCCGACGAAGGAAGACAATGTGCCAAGTTGCTATCCATCAAGTAGGAGGGAACGTTCGCGGAGTATCGCCAAACGTTTGAAGCGTTAGCGGCGGCCCTCCCTCAACTTTCCGACGAGGTAATGGAAAGCACCTTCCAAAATGGGCTTGACCCAATGATGCACGTCGAAGTTCGGGCTCTGAACCCAAAGGGTTGGATCAAGTGGTCTGCAAGGCCCAGCTCATAGATGACATCAACACTGCGAGTCTGGAAACAGAGGGACATAATACAACTAAGAAGGCCCAGACCAGCCCAATTACGACCAAAACGGCGTCCAAAACCCGAGAGGTAATACCCACTCGTACTGTACACTTTCAAGTAAAATTCCTAATACTACACAAGGAGTGGGAACGCCACAAGCAGCAAAGAAGGAACCTCCCTTCAAAAAGCTGACGGTAGCTGAATTCTAGAAGAGGAAGGAACGCGGGTTATGCTTTCACTGTGAGGAAAAGTACTCGGTCGAACTGTTAGGCCTCAGCCTCAATTTTATTTATCAACAAGCCAAGGGAGTTTAGAGAGCTCACTGCCTCTCCTAAGTACTCACAGAGAAAACAACTCGCATACCCCCCCTCCCTCTCTCTACCCTTAGATATACACTCTTTACGTAACTAACCAATATTCCTTATACCCGTATAACTAACGAATCCTTCAGGGCCCACCTATGAGTGCGTAATGCACTTGTTCAAACTGTCTCTCTCTTTCTCATTCGTTTACGTTGATACACCTTAGTAATTTGGGGTCTATCACTACCCGCCCCCCAACAAGCCACCTTGAGGATTGGAAACTGGAACGCAATCTGAGCAGCACGTTCCCAAGTGGCATCCTCAGTAGAAGCATGCTCCCAATGAATCAGCACTTCCAATTCACCCGGTGCAGATGGACACTAACGCAATCCAAGCAAAGCAAGCGGCTGTAATAGCCAACGAAGATCTGGAGTCAAATTCGTCAGGATCATAAAGATGGGCAAATTAGGACCGACCGCCTTTCGTAGCAATGACACGTGATAAACGGGATGGATGCCAGCGGTCTCAGGAATGGCCAGTCGGTAAGCAACCTTGCCGACTTGGGACAGCACCTGGAACGGGCCAATGAAACGGGGTGCCAACTTAGGGTGGGTATGGCGATACAAAGTCGATTGGCGATAGGGACGTAATTTCACATAGGCCCAATCATCGGCCTCAAAAGAGACATCTCTTCTATGGGCATTCGCGGACGTAATCATCTTTTGTTAGGCCCGGTGCAAATGGTCCTTTAGTGTAGCCACCATAACATCACGATCACGAAGTTGGCGATCTACCGCACTGACTGCCAATGAATCAGCGGTGTATTGTAATAGCGGGGGTGGAGACCGACCGTATACAACCTCAAATGGTGAGAGCATAGTGGTCGTGTGGGTGGCGGTATTATAACTGTATTCCGCCCAAGATAGCCATTTCGCCCACTGTTTTGGTGTCATCATAGCAAAACAGCGAAGATATGTTTCAACCCCTCGGTTCACCACCTCAGTTTGACCATCCATTTGGGGATGATATGCAGTGCTATGCTTAAGCTTTGTTCCTAGGGAGCGGAACAATTCTTCCCAAAAGAGACTCGTAAAGCTTTTATCACAGTCTGAGACAATACTCCTTGGGCACCCGTACAAACACACAACTTCTCTCAAAAAAACAGCAGCCACTGAGAAGGCAGTAAAACGATGCTTTAAAGGAATAAAAATGATCATACTTGGATAACCGATCGACCACCACGAGAATGGTATCATACCCTTCTGATTTCGGCAAGCCCTCGATGAAATCCATAGAGATGTCTTCCCATACACGGTCGGGAATGGGCAGGGGTTGCAAAAGTCCTGCGGGGGCCAAGGACAGGTATTTGGCTTGCTGGCAAACAGCACAATCAGCTACATAAGCCCGTACCCGCGCCTTCATCCCTTTCCAATACACCTTGCGCGCAATCCGCTGATAGGTTTTCAACGCCCCATGGTGTCCTCCGACCGGGCTGTTATGGAATTCCTGCAGTAAAAGGGGAATTGTAGGCGACATGGGGGGTAAAACTAATTTACCTCGATAAAGGAGTAAGTTGCCCTTTAAATAAAATCCCGTCGGATAGTCCCGGTGCTCGAGTATAGCTTGACGAATGTTGGACAGTGCGTTGTCTTCGCTAACCTGAGTCTCAAATACGACCATATTCAATCCATCAACGATGCTTAAGACTCCCAGTTCGAAGGCGATTGGAAGGCGGGACAAAGCATCGGCTGCCGTGTTATCCAACCCACGTTTATAGTCGATGACAAAATCGTAACCCAATAGCTTGGCCAGCCATCGTTGGTACTCACCCGCGACCACCTGTTGTTCAAGAAGGAACTTCAAACTTTTTTGGTCAGTACGGACGGTGAATTGTCGTCCCAACAAATACGGTCGCCACTTCTGAACAGCAAAGACGATGGCCATTAACTCTCGCTCATAAACGGCCTTATGGCGATGCGTAAGTGGTAAAGCGTGGCTGAAATAGGCTAAGGGCCGTTGATTTTGCATCAAAACTGCTCCCACCCCTACTCCAGATGCATCGGTCTCCAACACGAATGGTTGTGAAGAATCAGGTAGCCCAAGAACGGGCACAGTTAACATCGCAGACTTTAACTGCTGGAAAGCTAGTTCTGTTTCCGGATTCCAGTGAAACCCGTCTTTCTTTAGAAGTTGTGTCAGGGGAAAAGCAATTGTCCCATAATTAGCCACAAATTTTCGATAGTAACCTGCTAACCTAAGGAATCCACGCAACTCTTTAAGGTTGCGGGGTGAGGGCCATCGGTTCATTGCCTCCAACTTAATGGGATCAGCCGCTACACCTCTGCCGAGATCAAGTGACCCAAATACTCAATTTTGGAAACTGCAAACTAACATTTTTTAAGGTTGGCCACAAACTGATTATGCACCAAAACGCTCAAAACTGTCTCCAAATGTCCCACGTGATCTGCCATAGTCACACTGTATATGAGAATATCGTCGAAAAAACCAAAACAAATGTCCTCAGAAATGGTCGCAGAATGTCATTCATGACGGACTGGAATGCGGATGGCGCATTTCGGAGGCCGAAGGGCATGACCAAGAACTCATAATGTCCCTCATGGGTACAGAAAGCCGTTTTATGGATGTCGGCCATGCTAACACGGATTTGATGATACCCGGATTTCAAATCGATTTTCGAAAACACTGTAGCCCCGAATAGTTCATCGAGAAGCTCATCCACCACCGGAATTGGGAAATTATCTGGTACGATTACTTGATTCAAAGCCCTGTAGTCCACACAGAATCGCCAACTGCCGTCTTTTTTCTTCGTTTTTTGATTCTCCTACCACAATCGACCTTCCTACCACTAGCGGAGCTTCAACGATCATTTTCTGCTTGCCCCTATCCGTATTAGTCCGTTCCGACGATGCCGAGCCTTCTTTCTCTCGAAAAAGTCCCTCCAATTTTTTGAACATTGAAATCATATCTCCCCTGATTTCCTCCACCTTAGAATCCATCCTTCCCTCCATTCCTGTCAAACTCGATTGCATCTCTACTAACTTCTCTTGCATCTCTCCAATTCTCCCTTCGAACTTCTCCTCAACTTCGTTAATCCTAGTGTCCATCCTGCTACCAACCATTCCCAAACTTAGCTCTGATACCAAAATTGTTAGGCCTCAGCCTCAATTTTATTTAGCAACAAGCCAAAGGAGTTTAGAGAGCTCCCTGCCTCTCCTAAGTACTTACAGAGAATACAATCACAATTAAGAAAACAACTCGCATACCCCCCACTCTCTCTACCCTTAGATATACCCTCTTTACGTAACTAACCAATATTCCTTATACCCGTATAACTAACGAATATCCTCCCGGGCCCACCTATGAGTGCGTAATGCACTTGTTCAAACTGTCTCTCTCTTTCTCATTCGTTTACGTTGATACACCTTAGTAATCTGGGGTCTATCACGAACATAAGTGTCAGAATAGAGAACTCCGAGACTTCATGGTACACGACGACGAAATGTTTGAGGTAGAAGACAAAATGATGGTAGAAGGGAAGCAAGAAGAAACCGAAGAAAATGCTGGGAAGATCGTAGAGTGCCAACTTAATACGATCGTAGGGATTTCCACCCCAGGAACGATTAAGGTGAAAGGAGTGATACAAGGACGAGAAGTAGTAGTACTGATACATTATGGAGCGACCCACAATTTCATATCCCTACCGCTAGCTAATGAGTTGAACCTGGCTAAAACGGAGACGGTGAACTATGGGGTGATAATGGGATCTGGTACAGCAGTAAAAGGGAACGGCATCTGCAAGGGAATCATGTTGCCGAAACTCGTTGTGAAGGAAGATTTTCTTCCTTTGGAGCTGGGCAAGCTAGATGTAGTATTGGGGATGCAGTGGCTCCAAACTATGGGCAAAATGGAGGCCGATTGGCCTGCTCTAACCTTGCGGTTTGATAGAGGGGGTAAGCAGATTACCATTTAAGGGGATCCAACGTTGGCATGCCTGGAAGTGTCGATGAAAAGGCTAGCCGAGCAATGGGAAGCCCAAGACCAAAGGTACCTAGTGGAGATGAGAACCTTGAATCCCATGGAAGGGGAAAGAGAGGAGGTTTCTGATGTAATATCTCCGCTAGTGGAAGACCTCATCCATGAGTATCTGGAACAAGCCCCCTGTGAACGTGCGCCCCTACAGGTACGCCCATGCTCAGAAGGAAGAAATCGAAAGCCTAATCAACAAGATGTTGGAATTGGGAATCATCAAGCCAAGTGTGAGCCCTTTCTCGAGTCCAATCATCTTGGTAAAGAAGAAAGACGGTAGTTGGCACTTCTGTGTAGATTACAGGGCCCTCATTAACGCGACAATTCCCGATAAATTCCCTATACCAGTGGTGGGGGAGCTACTAGATGAGTTACATGGCTCCAAAATCTATTCAAAACTAGATCTCCGCTCAGGCTATCACCAAATCCGAATGGCAGAGGAGGACACTTACAAGACTGCTTTCAGAACCCATGAGGGACATTATGAGTTCCTAGTGATGCCTTTTGGCCTCACCAACACACCGTCTACCTTCCAGGCTCCGATGAACAACGTCTTCAAACATTTCCTCTGTAGGTGCGTTTTGGTTTTCTTTGACGATATTCTGGGGTATAGTCTTGACTTGCAGACACATATCACCCATCTGGATATGGTCTTTAACGTGTTGAGAGACAATTCACTCTTTGTAAACCTGAAGAAGTGTAGCTTCGCGGTTGAACGTATCAAGTATCTGGGATATTGGGTATCCACGAAAGGGGTAGAGGCTGATCCTTCCAAGGTAGTTACGATGATTCAATGGCCCGTACCTTCGAACGTGAAAAAATTGAAGGGATTTCTGGGACTGACGGGCTACTATAGGAAGTTTGTATCCAACTACGCTACGATCGAAGCTCCCCTAACCCAACTACTCAAGAAAGACGGGTTTCAATAGTCGGATCAAGCAACGGCAGCCTTTGAGCAACTTAAGAGGGCAATGGTCACTTTACCAGTTTTGGCATTACCCGACTTCACGGTCCCTTTTGTAATTGAGATCAATGCTTCTGGCACTGGATTGGGGGTTGTTCTTACTCAAAACCAACGTCCCATTGCCTACTTCAACCAAACCTTGTTGTTGTAGAACCAAGCCACATCAGTCTACGAAAGAGAGTTGATGACGGTGGTGTTGACCATCCAACGGTGGAGACCTTATCTATTGGGGCAGAAATGCATGGTGCGAACAAATCAGCAGGCTCTCAAGTACTTGCTAGAGCAACAGATAGTCCTACTAGAATATCATAAGTGGATTTCTAAGCTGTTGAGGTATGACTTTGAAATACAGTACAAGCCAGGGTTGGAGAACAAAGCAGTAGACGCGTTATCAAGGATGACAGCGACCCCTACCCTAGCAGTCCTCTCAACGTCCTTATCGGCAACTCTCTTTGGCCAAGCAAGGAATAAGAAGCTGCAGCCTAAGTTCTTCGAGCCCTATGCACAACGAATTGGCAAAGTAGCATATCGCCTAGACCTTCCACCAGAGGCTCTTATCCACCCAGTCTTCCATGTATCACAACTGAAGAATGTGATTGGGACCGCATATGCAATTCAACTAATACCACCACAGCTTACGGAAGATTGGGAGTGGATCGTTGAACCCGAATCCATCTTTGCCTATCAGACCAATCCTACCACAGGAGAGACAGAGGCCCTCATCAGTTGGAAAGGGTTACCTGAAGAAGAAGCGACTTGGGAGAACGTTTGTGACATCTGCAGACAAGGTGATAGTGGTGGGGGGGGGGGGGGGGGGGGGGGGGGGGGGGGGGGGGGGGGGGGGGGGGGGGGGTGTTAGACCAATTGTAAAAAGATATAGTAGGAAGGGCAAAGAAGTCATTGTATGGGGAGAGGGCCATAACGGCCAAGAGAGAGAAAGGGGGACCATTAGCCATACGTAGGTAGGAAGGCAGACGTCTATAAGGGCAGGGAATGTAGGCAGGGAGGATCATCCTAGACTTTTGTGCTGTGTAGCTTTTTGGGCTGTTTGGAGAGATTCCCCACCCTCTCGGATTGGTGGGACTGTTTTTCTGTTGCTTTCGATTTATTTTCGTTCTTGTATTGCCTTCGAGCTCTTTTGAAGTCAAGGAATTAGTGAGGCTGTTACCTCACAGTTAACTAGCCTTCTGTTTGAAGGGGTGCCCACTAAAACTATTCCACACAATCATTAGCACTCTTTGGCAAGAACCAAAAGAGATTGGAAGCTTTTTATGGTTGAGCCAGCATTCAAGAGTATAGCGACAATAATAAAGAAAAACGTGGTTCCAGGTTTGTCAAATTCCATCTGCAAGATAGCACCAATTAGGACAGTAAAATGTGTGAAGACGTGTTTCATAGTACTCGATATGTAGTGCTTATTCCAGTAAAATCTAAGGCCACATAAAAACCTAAACATTAAGAAACCCTTGAGAGTTGGATCTAAGAACCTTGTTAACGAACAAGACCCATAGAACACAATCCTGAAAACCCTGAAACCGATTAAGGAATCAACCCAAGGAAAGTAAAAACCAGATTACCTTGATGATCAAATATCTCAAGGCAAGAAAACTCGCTCCTTGTTTGAGATCCGAATCACTCCACAAGCAAGATAGATCAAGTCTCACTTGAATGATCCTAAACATGCAAGCTATTACTAGATTGCAAAATACATTAGCTCTTGGCTAAAAGAAAGGCTCAAAGGCTCATTTCATTACATCATCAAATCTATCTTCTATAACATGACATACATGGCTACATATAGCCTCCAAAACAGACCCAAAGTAACATATGGGCATTTGAAGGGTTGGAACACTTAAGTTCATCAATGGCATAAACAACCATTAACTAATTGTAACCTAAAAAGTAAATGAAAAGTCTTAAAAACTGAAAATACTTAAAAATACACCATAAATCCGAAAATTAAAGATTAAATCAGCAAATCAAGAGTTTTGTAACCATAAAGGATCAAATGAAGCTTCATTTAATGTAGCATGAACTTGAAATCCATAATTTATGCCTTTGTCTTGAATGAAGCTTGAGTTGACTTGTATTTGATTTGAATATGTAGGAGATTCATATCACATTTTAAAGGATATTTTGTCTCCAAAGGTATTCCGTAAGGTGGGCAGAAAAATTTACGAGACCATAGACTATAGCTACTGGATTTGTCAAGACCCCAAACAATCAGATCCCTCCGTTGATTACATTGGCCTCCAACAAGAACAGAGGCCGGTTGGCCCATTCCTCCTACTATCTCTCATTTCAATTTCACCTGAACAAGAGATTCCTTATTTCTTCACCAAGAAGCTTTTTGGATCAACCAATTGGAAGGGAAGGCTATGGATGCACATTTTCAATGGCTGATTAGAGGTATCCACATATCCTCCTTCCAAAATAATGTTATTACCATTCTCCAATTGGAAGACTTGGGAAACCACTCATCGTTGTGCTGCATTTGTTAAGTTATTGTGGGCCCATTGAATAAGGCCCTCCATCCAGCATATAGCTACCATTCATTAGTCATCTCTTTCCTTACGTTTTTCCTCTTCCCATTAATTATATTTATTTTCTTTCCCTTTTATACATGTCATTTGCTTCCCTATTTCATAGGATATATTTAGGGCTGTACATTCCTCTCCAATAGAAACAATCAAACATGCAACATTTTTTCTCTCTTCTCAATCACTTCAATTTCTAATTCTTCATGGTACAGAGCAACTCACTCGATAACCACACTTCAACCATGTCTAAATTAACAGCCAATGAGAAATCAACTACCACACTGGAAGACCATACCACTAGCACTAGGCAGTTCGCAAATAAAAATAGTGAATACATTGACGATCCCCTTTCCGTCTCCTTCTCACTCCTTGCTGTATCTGGGTAGCCATTGATCAAATTTAAGAAAGATGCTCATCCAACCTTGTCTATCCCAGAGGGGAGCACATAAGTCGATTTTTCCCACTATTGTTGTCCTTGTCCAACTTGTTTATCTCTGCTAAATATCCTCTTTTGTTGTTTAGTTTCTCGACCCAAATGACATAGTCGTCATTCTACGCTCCTTGAAGAATTTGTGAGTCAACAGAGAATTTAAAGGGATATTGAATGTGTCTATTAGCCAAGCTAGGGAGCATGACGTTAAGGAGAGGGAGAATGCAGAGTTCCTTCCAATTTCCGAAATTCTGGCTGTTTCCTCTTAAATATTCATCAACACAAATTGTGAATGATTTCTTGTCGACGGGTGTGGACCGCACTGAGTCGACCCAATTTTTCATGGTTTGCATAGGTGGGAAATGGGGCAAGGGGGATGGGGTGGTCAGAAGGGGTGGCAGCCATGGGAGAGGTGGTGAGGGGAGCCAGGGGAGAGAGGGGGAGAGAGGGGGAGAGAGGGTCATTTTTCCCTCATAGATTGAACATTTTTCCTTTTCATACGTCAATGAAAAGTTGTTTCTTGTTAAAAACATTTTGAATCTTACTGTGATAAAAAAACTAGAAGCAAAATCAAATAATAATAAATTTGGCATTATAGACTAAATGGACTTATTTCATTCTCCCCTCTTGAATTTTCTTCTCTCTCCTCGTCTGTACTCGCAATTTTGTCCATCCTATGATCAAGAAATGTTACATTTTAATCCAATGTGATGTTAACACTATCTAAATGTGCACATGACAAATTACAAGCAATGTTATGTTTTAACCGAATATGATGCAACCCCTTGTTGAATGACGGCTACAAGGAAAGCTAAGAGAACAACAATAATAAATTGGAAGGATTTTGGATGGGAGCACGAACAAAAGAATAAAACATTCTCACCTTCTTAAAATATAGAGGAGCCTCTTTCGCAATTCCTTGGGGCAAAGGAATGCACTCAATCACGCAATGTCGACGTTGTTTTGCCAAACCCACAACTGTTTCTAGAAAAATCACGTCTCTCTCTTGCTTTGCAAACATCATTATAAGACACTTCTTGAAGTTGCGAATTTCCTCCCACACAGTTTTATCCACACTTCGTGTAGATGATTCATGCTGTAAAGCAAACAAGTCACAATGAAATTACTACTGAAGAATCGTGTGAGGACAGGGTAAAAGAAGAAATCATTGCAACTTCTAAGAGCATTCTACAAATTTTGGATAAAATTTTACATATAAGCTGTTAAATTATATTATTTTCTTTTCATTTCCTATTATATTTAGGTTAAGTTTCCTTGTTCTAATGGGTAAGAGATAAGAGGCAAATGGGTAAGAGATAAGAGGCAAGAGTTTCTTTTCTTTTCTTCTCTGTAGCTTCTATTTATAGTCTTGTATCAATTCTTTGGAAGTAAGAAATAATTATTTTTCTTATCAATTAACATAGTATCAGAGCCTTGTGGCTTTTTTGATTGGCCTTCATTGCCGATCAATTTCGATTGACAGTCATTGTTGAGCAATTTTCGGCTATTTTTTGGGTTCAATATATTTTTTCTCGATCGTTTTTTCTCGTTCGTGACCGTCTGAATCCATCTTGCTCGCCGCAGCCGCCGTGCTGCTACTGCGTCACCGTCGGAATGTCGTGCAAAGATCGTCGCAGCCATACTGTTTCAAGGATTCACAGCCGCTAGTTGTCGTCGGATTAACCATCGTCAATCACCACCTTCGCCATTGGCAGTCGCCGCCATCGTCATCGTTAGTCGTCGCCGTCGCCATCGTTAGTCATCGCCACCCACCATCGTCAGTCGCCGTTGTCAGACTCTAGGAGTACCATTCGTGGTTGCAGGTTTCTGAAGTTTGTGTGGCTGCTGTGCTTTTAGGGTTTCAAAAGAAAGAAGAAGAACCATTTTCGGTCCGGTTGGGCTTGGTTCGATTCACAGTTTCTTGTTCGATTCAGTTCATATTGGTTCAGTTTCAGCCCGGTCTGATTTGATTTTTCTGCTCTGTCCGGTTCAACCTGGTTCGGTCCGGTTCAAAGTATTTCCATCCCGGTTTAGTATATTTCCAATCCAGTTCAGCGCGTTTCCGACTCGGTTCTGCATATTTCGGTTCGGTTCAACATACATTCAAACTGGTCCCGCCCGGTTCAGTTCGTTGTCGGTCTGTTTCATCGTTTTTCGGCTCGGTTCATTGTTTTTTGGCTCGGTAGCTGTCATTTTATCTCTTATAGTCCTTGTCCGAGCAATAAAAAAATTTCTACAGCAGATGGTACCTTAGTAACAGTGGTTGGTCAAGAAGACATCAAGATAAATTCGAACATTATATTAAAAAATGTGCTCCATATACCACGTCTAACTGTTAATTTGATCGCAGTGAAGAATTTGATCAAAGATTTAGGATGCAGATTAATTTTTTCTGATTCTTCTTGTATTTTACAGGACCAGGGCAATGGAAAGATGATTGGACTTGCTGACGAAAAAAATGGACTCTATTATCTTGATGAACCTATTGGTCAGAGTAGTTTTCCAGTCTCCTTCACCTCACAAACTCATCATCCTTCAAGTAAGCTTTTGTTGAACCATTATAGACTATGACATCCTTCATTTCGGACACTTAAAATTGTATTTCCCGATTTATTCAAAAATATTAATCCAGAGTCAATTCAATGTGAAGTTTGTGAACTCGCTAAACACAAGCGTGTACCCTTCCCTAGTAATAATAAACGAATATCAGTTCCTTTCTCTCTTATTCATACTGGTGTTTGGGGTCCCTCCAATGTGCCAAATTTTTCCAAATTTCGTTGGTTTATTGTGTTCATTGATGACTGTAATCGAGTCTCATGGGTTTTTCTTTTAAAACAAAAATCTGATGTTGGTTCTACCATTCAAACATTCTTTCATATGATAGAAAACCAATTCGGAATCAAACCCAAACGATTTCACTCTGACAATACTCGAGATTGTTTCAATCAAAATCTAACATCATTCTTTCAAAAAAATGGAGTCATCCATGAGTCACTTGTGTGGACACTTCTCAACAAAATGCAGTGGCTGAAAGAAAAGTTGGTCACATTCTTTCGGTAACACGTGCCATTCTTTTTCAAAGAAACGTTCCTAAATCATTCTAGGGGGAAGCTATGCTAACAGCCACTTATTTAATCAATCGTTTACCATCTGCTACTCTAGATCAGAAAACTCCTATGTATATCCTATCAAAATTTTATCCTAATTTTTGAATCACAAAAATAACTTGATTCCTCGAGTATTTGGTTGTGTAGCCTTTGTTCATGTTCACAGTCATCAGCGAGGTAAACTTGATCCACGAGCGCTCAAGTGTATTTTTGTAGGATACTCGAACACTCAAAAGAGATATAAATGATATCATCCTCCTTCAAAAAGGAACTTCATCTCTGCTGAGGTTACCTTTTATGAAGACATCAACTTCTTTATCTCACCTTATCTTCAGGGGGAGGAAATATTGTTGGAAGATAAAAATTTGCCCATTCCCAACCTCAAATTTCCTGTATTAAATCTTTTACCATCACCTGTACCAAACCCTATTGAAATTGACCTCAACATTAGTCAATCCTTCTCATCTTTACCACCCATAGGCACCTCACCAGGGCCATCTAACCCTTCTACTACTATACCATTACAGGTTTACTCAAGAAGGAACATTGAAAATTATACGCAAGTCCAAGAGTCTGAACATATCTCTAGAACTGAAATTGACGATAAAAGAATCACTGATGAATCAGACATTAAAATATCTGCTAATGATGAGTCAGACCTGGATTTGCCTATTGGTTTAAGGAAAGGAAAACAAACTTGTACTTAGTATCCATTGTCTCACTTTGTATCATATGACAAACTCTCAAGTCAGTACAGAAGTTTCATGGTTAATCTTACTCAGGTAAATATTTCCAAAAACATATATAGAGGCAATACAACATGAAGAATGGAGGCAAGCAATGAATCTTGAAATGTAGACTTTTAAAAAAATAGAACGTGGGAGCTGGTTACTATGCCTAAAGATAAGAAAGTCGTAGGATGTCGATGGATATATACTGTGAAGTATAGAGCAGAGGGAACACTTGAGAGGTACAAAGCATGGTTGGTTGCTAAAGGATATACTCAAACATATGGAGTTGATTACCTTGAAACCTTTGCGCCCATTGCCAAGATGAACACAGTACGAATACTTCTATCACTTGCTGTAAATCATGGATGGGACATGTTCCAGGTGATCTTGAAGAAGAAATTTATATGGAGATTCCACCTAGGTATGAGCAAGCAGGAAATAAAGTCTGTAAATTAAGAAAGGCGTTGTATGGATTAAAGCAATCTCCTAGGGCATGGTTTGGTATATTTTTTCAAGTTATGAAGAAGATGAGCTATAAACAAAGTCAAGGAGATCATACATTGTTTATAAAACATTCTACTACAGGGGGAGTGACAGCACTAATTGTTTATGTCGACGATATTATTGTCACTGGTAATGATAATAACGAACCAGATAAATTGAGAAATTATTTAATCCAAGAGTTTGAAGTTAAAGAACTAGGAAAGCTGAAATATTTTCTTAGAATAGAAGTTGCCTATTCTAAACAAGGCATATTCCTATCACAACATAAATATGTGATTGACATACTTTCTGAAACAGGAAAGCTTGGCAGCAGACCGATGGGAATGCCAATTGATCAAAACCATAGATTATGTGCATCTGAAGAGAATCCTCCAGTAAATAAGGAAACTTACCAAAGGTTAGTTGGAAAATTAATATATCTTTCTCATACGAGGCCAGATATTGAATATGCAGTAGGAGTGGTAAGTCAATTTATGCATAGTCCAAAAGAAGTTCATCTCCAAGCAGTGTACCGAATACTTCACTATTTGAAAAACTCCATTTGGAGAGGATTGTTATTTAAGAAAGGTGAGAAACTCAATCTAGAAGTTTATACAGATACAGATTATGCAGGATCAATAGATGATAGAAAAATCCTTCTGTACTTTCTTTGGTGGAAACTTAGTGACATGGAGAAGTAAAAAACAAAATGTAGTTGCAAGATTGAGCTCAGAAGCAGAATTTAGAGCAATAGCATTAGGCATCTGCGAATTACTGTGGATAAAAATTATTTTAGAAGATTTGAAGATTCCATGGGAAATGCCTATGAAACTTACTGTGATAATAAATCTACCATCAGTATTGCACATAATCCAGTTCAACATGATAGAACCAAACATGTTGAGGTTGATAGACACTTCATAAAAGAGAAGCTAGACAGCGGTCTCATATGTACTCCATTTGTACCAACAAATAATCAAATAGCAGATATCCTAACTAAAGGATTGAACAACAACTTTGAGCATTTGATTAGTAAGATGGGAATGGAAAATATTCATTCACCAGCTTGAGGGGGAGTGTTAAATTATATTATTTTCTTTTAATTTCCTATTATATTTAGGTTAGGTTTCCTTGTTCTAATGGGTAAGTGTTTTCTTATCCTAATAGGCAAGGGTTTCTTTTATTTTCTTCTTTGTAGCTTCTATTTATAGTCTTGTATCAATTCTTTGGAAGTAAGTAAGAAATAATTATATTTCTTTATCAATTAACATAAGCTTTTTTTTCTCTCTAGGGCATTTGGACCAATTGTTCTCCATGCAGCATTAAGCATCCTTAAGAAAAATACGTTTCCATATGTGTAAAATGAAATTATGATTTCATTCTCATCCACCACAGTAGAAGCCAATATGAGTTATGTTTAAAACCACAAACGCAGGACAAACAGGACTAGATTTTAACTTACTTGAATAGGGAAAATGCAGCAATGACCAGTAACCACATGCTCCCATTGAGGCAACATCAAGTATGTGTAATTTGCTATTGACACAGTAAGATGTTTCGGCCTGTTCGAATTTTCAAAGCAAAAGATGCAATGTTCTTCTTGAGTTACCATACGTCTTGGACGAATATCCTTCCCAGATAGCTTATCATCATTGCTTCCCCTTTTTCTTTGTGTCTTTTTTCTTGGACCATCTTCATAATCATATTCATCATCTGCCCGACTAAACATGCCGTACTGCTTGTTCTGCATTATATTTTTAGCTAGATAAAGATCTGCATCATCCTCCTTTTTCCTCCTAGATGTATCTGGAAAATGTTTTCTAAACAAAGGGAAAGTATGTATTAAAATGACAGTGAAGAAATTTCCAAGGAAGGAAAGGAATACGCTGCATTCTACAATGACCACCTTATTGTTATTTAAAAATTGAAACCAATTGAAAATAGGAAAATATACCAGAAACAAAAATAAAAGCATAAATTCTTCCATAAACCACCATAATAGACTTTCAAAGCTAGCAAGTGCCAGTAAATTTCACATACAATATTTGTTTCCTAAGGATGAATCTCCAATTTCAATGTACTTTTAAGCTACACATATTTTAGTGATCACAAAATTTTCTCAATAAATCAAAATAGATAGGCTGGTTAGTCAGGCATGTGAATGTGAGGACTAGGAGAGTTCAAGAAGTCAATACCTAGCTGTGCTTCGTTCATTTTGTGGCTTAATAGAATTCCCTTCAAAACTATCTGTTGCCCTCATATTTTGTACTTCTTGCTGAAAAAAGTAAATCATCATAAATTACAAAATTTTGAACAAGAAGCTCATACCCCATAAAAGCAAAAGCAACCATGTTAGCATATTCAACTGCTATTATTACCTACATATCCCAAGCCAAAGAAGGTAACATTTCAAGTTATCTCATTTAGCAATGAGATCACGACAAGTTCAAACTATATACAACTACCAAGGGGAAAAAATAAGACAACCAAATCAAGGTACGTTGACTTCTACAGGGACATTGCAGCACACAATTCTAACATCTTTTACCCTCTAAGGCCGTTTGGTACATAGATTTGAAGGGTGGAACTGGGTAAAGGTTTTATATTCCTTTCATTAGTAAGGTTGGATATGAGAACAATCCATGCTTTGGCATGAATATACCCATGAATAATGGGCATTCTAGACCCTTCCAAATTTGTGGGTTTTCTCTATGCCTGGGACTAGACTTTGCATCCATCTCTTCTTTTTTCTTTCTTATGTTAATGGTAGAACTCACTTCTTGTTGACAAGAAGAGTGCGATACAAATTTAGGGGAAAGGTTTTCATATGGATTTCCTATCCCGAGCCATATGAAATCAAACACATCACCAAAAAGATTTCCTCTATAATAGCATCAATATAATGTCTAAATAACTAAGTGTGGCATGCAACAATGATACTCCATGGAAGGATGTAATACAGAATCAAATGAGAAAATGAAGTTCGTGGAGACTAGAACTTGTCCTACCAAAAGCTTTTCGGCTTCATCATGTTTTCCTTTCATTCGAAGCTGAAATGCCTTCGCAGCCAACTGATTTGCACTCGTTGCATCCTTAGCTGAAACAGAATCTTCGTTGAACTTTTCAGACTTTGAGAAAACCAATTCTGATTGAACCTTTGTCTTTGTTGGATCACCATTAGCATTTTTACTTTGTTGTATGAGAAATTCAGATGCAAAACTTCCATCATCTGAGAACTTATTTAAACTGGACATGGCTGATGAAATGAAGCCAGCATCCTTTGAAGAGATATTTTGACTTTTTTGCTTTCCCCAAGACAAAGAATCTCGAACTTTAGGCTCCCTCATTTCAGGGTTTCTGGAAGAGATGTCCTTTAAGTAGTACCTGGAAGAGCTCTAAAATAATAAACCAGATTAGAAAGGGAAGTCTAAATCTCTTCATTCTGAAGAATAAAATAAGTTTCAAACCAAACTATGCAGCCAAATATCCAAAACAGATTTACTCAATCAATGATTTCGAAGTACCTTTCCATGGTCACTATCATTTTGACGGTTTGAAACTTGATCTTCATTGGTCAGCCCTCTCTTTCTATTTCTTATAGAATTCAGATGCGAACGTAATGGTGTCACTTTACCGGCTGCTACAGAGACAGCAAGTTGGCCAAGAGAACCCCAACGTTCTTCAACAACCTATACAATTTCAACTTATAAGAAACCAAAGAACAAAGTTTTGGACTAAAATATGTATGAACAAAGATAATAGTAATAAGCATGCCTCTCCAAGCTTCCGTCCTCGCGCAGCTTGTTCCTCGGCACGCTTCAATGCTTTAAGTCTCCAACTGGCCCCCCCCATCCCCAACAACAGGAGATTGGTGGAAATTTGTCTACATTTGTTTTGGTCCTATCACTCGCCTCTGGATAACCAGTTCCATTTTCTTTAAAATATGGATTCAATTCCTTGGGATTTACCATATTTACCTAGCAATAAAAGTAACTTAAACATCGTCAGCCAACAACCATGTGGTTAACCATATAGTTTCAATTAAAATTCAAAACACAAAGCATAACAAAACGTAAACACATCTCAATTTCAATAAGCAGAAAAAGAGTTAAAAAAACCTTTTTGAGCATGAATCCACGAGATATCACATATTCTAGTCAACTTATTAGAAATATACAGGAATACCAAAAGCAAGAGGAAGAAACATCTCTAAAAAGAAACAGAGAGAATATTTCAAAAGGTTAGAGGCTTCCTTTCTAAAGATGTTAACAAACGAGATGAAAGAACATAAATTTTATTAACATATATATACAGCTAGTCCTATATATAGTTGCTTAGGAAGCCACATGCATGCTTTTCAAAAAGGCAGCACCATAAGGCACACATCTCATAAGTTTTTCTTCTAATATATATTTTTTATTTAAAAATAAATAAATAAAAGAAGAAGTATCCTACAAAATGCTTCTTTTTTCTTCTTTTTTTAAGAAACTCTTTCATTGAGAAAAATAAAAGAAAACAAAAGGCCAATATAAAAACGAGAAGGCTGAAAGCAAAAGGAGTCTATTTAATAAGAAAAATAAAAAGTTGCATAAAAAAAAGGACTAAGATGGTTGAAAATAAATGAGATAATGATCATAGAAGTCCTTGGTTATAGAAACCAAGAGACATTTTGAACCTAGTCAAGCCCAAACCTCTCCAAGAACTTTCTGACCCTCTAAGGCTATCGATCATTCCTCTTAGGCCAAATATTCCATAAGGCAGCAAATAGAAGTTAATTTCTCTAGACAATCTCTTGTAAAAGCTCCAATTCTTAAATCTTTCATCATCTTATTATTCATAATAATAAATCTTTTAATACATAAAACATAATTACTCTCAAATTTGGGAGAAAGAATAATTATTTCTCATATTGAATAATAAAACCCTATGTCACCTTAAGTAGAGGTGAGAAACAAATCTAAATAAAGGAATCTATCACAATAATCTACTAATTACAAATAATAAAAGAAAAAAACAATAAATAAGTATTTACAGTAATTATTTACTAAAAACACCATAAAACCAACAATTACATTATTCTATTGTGTGTCTCGCGGCAAAAGCTCACTGTTTCTTTTTACTTCAAGCTTATGCCCTAGAGCCTCATTGCAATTTAGGGATTCTTGAGCTTCAAAGATACCACCTTTTGGGCACGGGTGCCCCTAGGTATAGGGGAGCAAAGCTCTAACTCCTTGTCAAAATAATAATAATAATAATAAAAATTCATGTTCTCTTTTTTTTTTTTTTTAATTATTGGGCAATGTAGAGTTGAAGCAATAATAAGAAGACAACAAAATGTATCACTAGCTAGAATGTTCAATACAAATACAGCTCCAATGTCTAATATTCATGAAAGATAGCATAATCTTCCAGACAAGAGTGACCAAAAATCAAGATGACAAATAAGATCAACCAAGAATAAAGCATAATCTTCCAGACAAGAGTGACCAAAAATCAAGATGACAAATAAGATCAACCAAGAATAAAGCGTCTAAAACTACTCTTTGTAAATTTTTTTTTTAAACATAAAGGCAAAAGTTTCACGCTAAGTATGCTGCATAAAATACATAGGCATACTTCCGTTGGAGCTTCATTTTGTTGGTTATCAATAGACTCATTTGAGCTTCTAGGAATACTTTCTTGGAGTTTAAGCATCCACTCCAATCCAATTTCTTTTCTAAGAATTTCCTTGACTCATTTGGAAGAAGTTTCTCTGATGCCATCTAAAAATTAAAAGAAATTATGAAATCCACATAATGTTCTAAAATATGAAACATGACAGTAAAAGAGAATGAGATACATACCAACCACTTACTCACTAAGGATGGAACTTTGACTCTTTCTTTTCCTGGCCCATCTTTTTTCACCTTTTCTACTATGTTTTCGTCGCTTTTTAATGTTGCCACTAGAGCTATCATCAGTGGAAGTAGATGAAGAATATTCACTAGATAAAGTGTTCCTACCACTCTTTGACTTCATTTTTACCCTATCATCATTCTCGTTAGATGAACTGTTATTCTTGTTCCTCTTACTCGCTTTGCTTGAATGATGTTTCTTCCCATCTCTATGGGAATCTACCCTCGTCTCACTATCTGTTGAGGATGTTGAATAATCCTTTTGTGAGTCCCATTTCTTCCTCCCAATCTTCTTCTTTTTTATATTTTGATACTCTTCATCTGAACTACTGTAGCGAGCTATCGTTTCCTTACTTTTTTGTTTCTCATTACCCTGTTTAGAAGAAAGAAAACCATAGAACAAACACCTTGAGTGTCATACTAAATAACCTTATGACAAAATTACATTAACCAAGAGAAGTTCATAATTTAGCATAAGCAAACTTCAAGATTAACATCAAAGCTTAATGGTTCTTACATGTTAACTTTTTCACGAGGAATAAATTTGACTCCAGAAAGCATTTCCCAACCTATTCCAAGAAAAGAAATAATGTAAATACTCATAAAATGCACCAAAACCAGCCACAAAGTTAAACAGATAAATGTTCTTCACACAAACAGAAATGATTTAGCCTTACCCATTTGATCAAGTATTAAATTCAAATGAAAGTTCAAGTTCAAATAGAAATTTCATTTTTGTTGCCATCCTATCACAAACCAACCTCATCAAAGCAAATGCCCTTTGTCAGGTGGGAGAAAACTTAGGCTTTGGAATGACAAATGGCTGGAGCTCAAAACAAATTTTTTTTTCTTTTTTGTAAGAAACAATTTCATTGATGGTATGAAATTATAAAGGAAAAAGATACCTCATTCAAGGGAGTTACAAAATAAGTCTCCAATTGGTTAAGAGATTTAAAAAGTTATAATGATGGGAACAGGGGAATATTTACACCATGATATGACTACTAAGACTATATCATCAAAAAAGAAGGGAAAAGATGGCTCCTGGTCTTTAAAGATTCTATGATTCCTCTATAGACAAGAACAGCCGAGACTCTACGTCTGGGTCCATCTCAAACTCGGATTAGGAAGAGCGAATGAAGAGAATTATTCTGATTTCATCGAAGTTTAAGAACAAAATATATATTTTTTTATCTTACAGATGGGGTAATCCAAGTAACAATTTAGACAGAGGTTATACATACATCTTTTTCACTTTATTTATGGGGAAAGCAAAACAGATCAAACTAATTATTATCAAAATGATTTGAACTATTTCAAAGACCCAACATGCATTTTTGCATACTTTTCCTTGCGTGGATCCTATTTCAATGAGAACTTGATAAGTTGATTCGCCTACACATGAGAAAAAAAAAAAAAAAAGGTCGCAAGAAGCCTTTTGCACCAAGCTAAGGAATGAAAAACTCAGCTTGGATCAAGGATGGACACTACTGTTTGAATGAATCCAATAATGAAAAGTGTCAGCCCCTCATAGCTACTTGTACTAAAAAAACAAGTAAGCGTAATTCCTCCTAGACAATAAAATATGTTTGCCACTAGAACGGCCCAACTGTTGAATAGTTGCCTAAGCCGGTCACTTAGTTCAATCAAGAAGAAATTGATTTGGATATATTAGACAAATAGTTAACTTCGTCTATAAACTTTTCCATAGAAGCAAGTTAGAAACAATTGAGAAATAAAGCCATCTGATTTGATTCGTTCTCAATAGCCATGATCAGTCCAATATTTTGGTAGACGTGTCAGAGTGGGCAAAGGACAAAGCCAAAGAATAAGAAGGGTCAACGGGCAGAATGGGTGGCCGTGTGCTGGCTGCAATAGAGGGAAAAGTTAGGGATGATGGGGAAAGGTCACTGTTGCAAGAAGGAACAAGTAGTGGTCTAGCAGATAAAGGAGTAATGCCTAGAGGGAAAGTTAGGGATGATGGGTAAAGGTCACTGTTGTAAGAAGGAACAAGTAGTGGTCTAGCAGATAAAGGAGTAATGCCTAGTGGGTGCTCTGTTTCAGCAGGTAATTGAGTGTTGCCCATTGATAACTCTGTTTCTATTGTTCCAGGGTACGATCCCAAGACCCTTCAGAAAAGGTAAGTATGCTCTCCCCTCTCTCTTCCTCTTCCTCTCAAGCTCCTCCATTTCAGTTGCCATATTGAAGACTGCTTGACCTTTGTTCGTGTTTAGAGTTTTTCTAAATTGATTACTGTTGTGGGTTCTGTTAGTCCTTAGCCTCTTATTATTATTCATCATGGAAATTAACAATTGCTTTGTTGGAAATAAATATTACTATTTTTGGATTGAAAACAATTGGTTTTTCTTGGAAGATATGAGTAGTAAAGTTTCTCGACGATGAAGCGGAAGCGCCCTACAAAGGAGTTTGAAGAACAAATGGTTGAACTAATGCTGCTACCATTGCACTTTCCTTTCTCGATCCAGACACGAGATGCGCATGGTACGTATAGACTTCAAAAGCTTCGCTATGGTTCTGGTTTTCAACCTGAACTTGCTGTTTGGCCAATCACTGGGGGCTAAGGAGATTTTCAGTAGTGGCTGGTTACAGAAAGAACGGTTGGTTGGCATTTTTGGGATATGTTGCATGTCGGATTATCAAGGAAGAAGGACCTCTCAGGGGCCCAAATTGATCCTTCTTCCAAACTATCTTCTGCGGAGGTTGTGGAAGGGAAGACAAAATTTTGGAGCTTGACCCTCTTTTCAGAAGAATGGTAGAATTAGTCCTTGGACTAGGACTAGTAAGAGAGTTTCCTTCACAGAACACACCTATGTAGCACTTTTGGGTCAGGAAAGAATCAGAGGTTGTGGATCTAGATTGGGAAAATGCTATTGTCATCTAACATTTCTGTGCTCAGGATCTAGATTGGGAATATGATACTGTCACCTCACATTTCTGTACTCAGGATAGCTGGAAGAAGATTAAGGAAGCCTCAAATGGAACATGCTCACATATTTGCCAAATTAATCCTCTATTCGACGATAAGGCTCTATTAAGTTTCGAAAAGGGGGAATCTTTGAACTCTGAATGGTTCAATGGAAAGTGGCGTAAGGTTGATGGCTTTCACATTAAGATGGAAAATGGAATTGCAGGGGCATCGTAGGATAGAAGTAACAGTTTGCTTCCGAGGATGGGTGAGAATTTGGGACTTACCATTAAAGTTCTGGAATATGCAGTGCTTTAAAGCAATTGGTACTCATCTTGGTGGTTTGAAGAGTGTTTCATCAAAAACCCTAAATTTGATAGACTGTTCGACAGCCTTGCTTTAAGTTGAGATGAATAGTTGTGGTTTTATCCCTGCATACATCGAAATAAACACCAGATTTGGGATGTTTGTGGTTAGGGTGGATTCTTCCGTTGCATAATTTCAATGGATCGAAACTGGCTAATTCCCAAAATCTGTTAGACATTTAGGCCATGTTTACTTCAAGGGAATGGGAATGAATTTTTCCATTCCCTTTGATGGTGTTTACCAAGTTGTAGGAATGGAATTGGTAGAAAATCAAGCTGAAGTTGAACCAATTTATCTAGAAATTAGGAAGTCCTCAAAGATTTTTTGAACTAAATTACTTTTTTTTAGTTCATATGGTTAGAGCCTCTTGTATAAATATGTGTTACTCACCACTTAAGGAATAAGAAAAAATCTTTCTCCTATAAAAAGCTGCATGGTATCAGAGCTTTAATTTTTTTTTTCTCCAACCTTAGCTTCGTCACCGGAACCCTAGCCACCATCGTCGTAACCCTAGCCAACCCGAACTAGCTTTCTTTCTCAGACGAAGCTGCCGCCTCTGTCGCTGCCCTTAGACAAAGCCATCATCGCCACTACCTCCGTCGCTGTCTCCGTCACTGCCGCAACTGCCTCCGCCACCGCCGCCATACCTTTTTTTCCCTTCAGAGAGTGACCTATTTGTTCTCTTTATTTCCTCTTATTTATCAATGTCAGGATTAGAGTCACAAATTCCCATTTCGCCCTTCACTAAGAACAACCATACTCAGGTAACATGTCACAAACTCAAAGGCCATAACTATCTCCAATGGTCCCAATCTGTGATGATGTTTATGTATGGTCGTGGGGCGAGAAGATCATATCACAAGCAAAGCACTTTCACCTAAGGCTGATGATCCAAAATTTTGGACATGGAGAGGCGAAAACATCCAAGTAATGAGTTGGTTAATCAACTCCATGACCGTCGAGATTAGGGAGAACTTTCTTCTATTTACAACTGCCAAAGAAATTTGGGATGTAGCTCGGGACACATTCTCCCATAAGGACAACACTGTTGAACTTTTCCATATAGAAACTACTCTCCAGGATCTCAAACAAGGTGACTCGTCTGTCACACTTTATTATACCACTTGAACTTGTCATTGGCAACAGTTGGACTTGTTTGACACTCATGACTGGAAATGCTCCGCTTCTGGTGCTCTCTTCTGAGAAATTGTGGAGACGAAAAGGATTTTTAAAATTTCTTGTGGGCCTCAATACATCTCTTGACGAAGTTCGTGGTCGAATCCTTGGTTCTACACCACTTCCCAGTCTTCGAGAAGTTTTTCCTACAGTCCGTCGAGAAGAAAGTCGAAAACAAATAGTGTTGGGACCCACTTAACATTCTCCAACTCAAAGTAGATCTACTCTCATTTCCCAACATAATTACCAGAATAATCCAATTGCTCTCGCTGCTCGAGGAAATTCCCAATCATATGGTAATAGTCGGTGCGACAATGGTGTGACCATTGCCATAAACTGGAACATATCAAAGACACTTGTTGGAAATTACATGGAAAACCAGCAAATTGAAAGCCAAATACTGCCAAGTCAGATTGAGAACCTAAGGGCAATGCAGCTGTCTCTGAAAGTTCTAACCAACAAACTTACCAAAGATTTGTTGGACATGTTACAACAACCCTTGAACAAAACAAATCCACTGGTAGTAAGTAGATTTGGGAATGTGCCCCAACAAGGGTTACCAGAATCCCATGGCTTTCCATACTCGAACTTTTCCATGTGAATGGATAGTGGATTCTTTTTTTTTTTTAACAAACAACTTTTCATTGATAGATGAAAAGATACAAAGAGTTCAAGGATACAACCACCAAAAGGAGAAAAACAAAAACCAAGTACCAACCGAACCAAAAAAACCAAACAATAGCTCCCGAAAGAAAAAATCAGAAACAAACCAAAAAACCAGACTGAAAACCACCAAACCAACTAGAACCGAAAACAACTCCAGCTTAAGAAAACCTAACAAAAGAACAGCAAACCAAAACCTCAAAAAAAATAGTGAAACATAGCTAAGAACAACGAGTCGTCTCGGAAAAGAAAATTAAGCTCTGTCTATCGGAACAAGAGTAATGCCCACTTGGTTGAAAAAATCTGACAAAACTTTGGGGACCGAACATTTGCCGGATAATTCTTGCAATGAGTCATCTTTAGACGGTAACCAAGAAATTTCTTTATCTTCAGCCTCATTGAAAAGAGAAGTAAGACCATCTTCAGATAAAACATCAAAACTGCTAGCAAATGAGTCTTCAACAATGACTTTTCTATCACAAAAATCATAATTACTAATGTTAAATAAGTGAATCTTCATCACCATCCGAGAAATCGGCCTCCAAAAGGGAACTCTGGATAATCACTTTAGAAGAACTAAGCTTGTTTAAGGTCTTACGTTTATAAACAAGGGGAGGGTCCTTCAATAAATGCCTATTTGGAACCAAACAGCCCAAAAAGTCCTTTGGAATTCCAGGCACGCTAGAGGAAATTCGGAGATCCAAATCAGCCCTTTGTTTTACCAAGACCTCCGGATTTAAGAATAAAGTTGACTTATTAATGAAGGCATCAACAACCAACTCCTCACCAACCATATTAAACCCAGCCAACTAGTTACCAACCAAGTTGGAATTGCCAGCCGAAGCATTAATTACAGCAGCATGCAGAAAAGCCTTGGAAGTTGCAGTGTCATGCAAAACAGCATTGGAAGTAGCAGCCTCATGCAAAACAGCATTGGAAGTTGCAGCCTCATGCAAAACAGTATTGGAAGTTGTCTTATTTAAAACATCCAGCTTTACACCAACATCATAATTGCTCTCATCCCTTTCCAACAACCCCTCATGCAGATCAACAAACGCTTTCTCAACCCCAGAAGGAACTTTATCCATATATGACTGTTCATCTTCCCAAACTCTTTTAGCTCTCAATAAATCCAAAGGATTTTTCAGCCAATCATACTCAAGGATGTCTAAAATTTCTGGTCTTGAAGAGGAAGAATCAGAAGCAACGATTTGAACTACCACCTTATCAAGAATCAGATCTTGCACCAACACTTCAGCAGGGATAAACCCACATTGGTTCTTCATCACTTCAATGGAGGATTCAAAGCAATTTAACAAATTGACGGTGTCTAAAGAGATACTGATAAGGCCTCCACATTTCTTTCCATTGAACTCAAAGGTTTTCTTATTCCACAAAGAAATAGGCAAGTTTCTTATTTTGATCCAACCCCCATTGCTTTCAATCAATTCCCCCCTACCATGCTTTCGAGCATTCCATTTTTCAACCAAAACTCATTTGTAGAAGACAAAGTCATTCTTAGAATTAATAATACAAAATTAAACCTCCTAAATAAGAACATTTGAGACAATATTAACTTAAAATTGCAACCTAAAAACCAATCATGAGTAAATATGAAACTTCACTCCATTTCTTCAGCATAAAATCTCTTTGTATTCCTAAATAAAAGTAAATGAATAATTCAATTTACACTACAGCCCGGAACTTAATTACTTCAGTCCCCAGCCCTATACAGTTCATGAGTGGCAAATTTCGTTAAAACACATTTAACAAAGAAAAACAATTTCTTAAGAATAAATCACCACTCAACCCAAAAGCTTAAGCTGATGGGTTGGGTAAATTTAATTCATATATTGGATATCTAATACTATTCTTAATGTCACCCCTCCCCAGATTTTACTCAGTTGGCCCAATAGCTCCCATTAACTAAAACACCAATGTTACCTCCTTGGATTATTCTTAAGAACAAAAAACCTTCATTAACAAACTCAAGCCAGAATCCAAGTACATTTTTTTTAATAACAAGCTATATCGGACAGATGTGTCATGATCAAATGATTTTACATTCTTAATTGAATTCTCTCTGAGCATCCAATGTTTAGTTGACTTTGTTTGTGATCAAGTGGCCGGAAGATTAGTTGAGAATTTGAATAAGAATTTGTGACGATATGAGATGTCTCTTTCCTTTTTCTTTGATGTAGTCAAAAGGCAATTGCTCTGGATGCAAGAGAAGAAAAAGAATGGTAAGACAGTGAATGAATTACCTGTAATGCATAATGGATGATACTGGGTAGCTTCTTTGCATTCAATGACTTGCTAGGTTCATTTCACAGAAAATTAAAACTACATGACAATAGAATGAAAGTAATGATCCGTGAACAGTTGAAGACAGAACAGAAACTATCCAGCAGATTCATCAACTCTCAAGAACAAGAAAAGACAAAGCTCAAGGGCAAAAAAACTCCCAATCGAGATGCTGAGTTAAATTTGATACTGAATCAGAAGCCCAAAGAATCCGCAGAAAGAGAGGAACATAGAGATGTTTACCTGTAAACTGGAGATGGTCGCCGCCGCCGCCGCCGCTGGTGGAGATGGTCACAGACAGAGAGAGAGAGAGAGAGGAGAGTTGTAAGTCTAAATCATGTCGTGAGGGAGGACGCCGGACGAAAGGGGAAACCTATCAGTAAAAACAATTCGAACCCAACCGGGTTCGGTCGTTCGTTTCGTATGCCATTGAAACCTAACCGGCTGGATTCGAGTTGGTAATTTATATCGATTTGGTTTATTTTAGTTCCAATACTACTAAAACTAACTTCGTCCATATATTGTTATTTTAATACTACAATTTCAAAATGATATAACCAATATTTTATATAAAAAGGTTTTGTTATGATATAATTTATTTGAAAATTTTGTAAATAAAGACTAAAATGGTCCATTTTTAAAAGTAGATGGACCAATACAAGAATTTTAAAAATATGGAAATTAAAATGAACTAAAATTTGAAATTACATGAATCAAAATTAACATTAAAGCTAGAATAAACCAAAATGAACTAAACTTCAAATCATAAAGATCAAAATGATTTTGATTTTTTTCCTTTTACCAAAAGTATTGGTTTTTGCTTTTTTTTTTTTCTTCTTTCTGAAATCTAACATTTATATTGGTCGGGTGTATTTTATATTTTAATTCCATACCTAATTTATGTGAAATAATAATAGTTTATAAATTATATATTAGTGTACTTAGATCTTACAACTTGCCAGTTACTATCTACATTGTCATTGGCTGCGTGTAAAACTGCAAACTGCAAGCCACTATTCTTTTTGGAGTATGATCCGCCTTGGGCACTTGGTATTTAATATTGAGGGAAAATACAGTTCTAGTGGTTGAGTTGGAGGATAGGTTTTATTTAGTCTCTAAGTTCAAAAAATGATAATTTGGTCCCAAAATTTAAAAAATGGTTCTAAACGGTTCCTACACTTAAATTTCGGGATGCTGACGTGGCCTTTTTAGATTTTAAGTGGCATTTGCTGATGTGTTTACTCTAAATATGTGGCAATTGTATTTTTTAAAATAAAAACAAATACTTTGATTTAATAGATCTAAATGGAATTGTGACGTAGCTATTTCTTTTCACCTTCATCCCTCTTTCGTCTTCTCCAACGTCTTCTGTAGATTTTGTCATAGCCCACCTTTGTTCATTGTTGCTAACACTAACAAAAAGGGATTCTTTCAAGTGTCGTTGCAGTGAACTCGTCGGAGAAGCGCGACTTTGCTCCCGATGCTGGCCTTCTCGGAGAGGAGAGGCTGGTTTTTGGGAAGTGAATCGAGGTTTCTTGTCCAATCTCCAGCCACGAACTAGTAAGGATTTGATTTTAGTCCGTGAGTTAAAAATAATTTTGGGGGTTTTGTTTTTACTGGGAGAGAAATTAAAATTGATATTGAAATAAATAGTTGTAGTTGAAGATTAATAGTTGATGAATTTGTGAACTTCAAGGTCGGCGTTGGAAGTTTTCTACGGGAGAAATTGGGGAATCTCAAATCCTTGGACTTGTTCCCATAACAAATCATCGTCGAATCGAGGTATATATGTTATGTTAACTTTTTTCTTACTTTGTGGTATTCTCTAACTAAATTATAACTTTTTTTCTTATTTACTTAACGAAAGTTTTGTTGTAGGGTTTATAAATCTGCCATTGGGCGCCTCAAACATCCTAGTCTAGTTTTTGTGTTCAACATACCCATCGACAAAAAAAAAACTTTTTGTTCCTTGTATTTTTAATGTGTAACCACAAAATTACATATGAAAGAAATGTAATGTTTATGGAACGATGTTTTAAGTAATTAAAGAATTAGAAGAAATATTACTCTTTTTCTTAAACAAGGGCAAATAAATAGTACTAGTCGCTAGAAGGGATATTGACGACCCAAAAAAAGTTTTGTTTTGCTCAAATAACTTATCTCTTCAAAATTGTTTTTAATAACCCAAAACTGCTTTTTCTGACACGGCAGGTGGAGTAAATGTACCCAACTACCCCTGAAGCTTGAATTTATTGCAATGTTTGAAGAGTAGCAAACCTCGCTCGAAATCGAAAAATTCCTGACCGAGAATTAATAAAATAATGTAATAAAATGGTTTTGGCCGAGGATTGATGGGTATTATTAACATTCAAATTTCGACCAAGGTTTGACGAATTTTCGGTCGAAATTTCAATTAATCAACAACCTTTCAATTAATGCATACACCTAAACGTTTAACGTTCAGAGAAAAATATCTACGAAATTTTAATTCTCCACCAATCATTTTTGTACTCTGCTTTCAGATAACACAACAAAAGGAACATTGTACTCTAACAAAGTGTACCACGTGCATGTGAACATATCAAGGTCAATCCTCCGTCCATGTTAGCACTTAGGGTTGTTTCTTTTACACGCACACAAACAAGCTAGGAACTATTTCTTTTACAAATGGTGTTTTGTTTATGTTAATGCATAGAGTGAATCTTTTGGTTTATATATGTATGTATATATATACATACATATATACATATACATACATGTATGTATGTATATGTATATATATTTTGTTAAAAAAAAGGATAGAGTTCATGTTGAGTGTGAAATCTGGAATTTTTTATGAACCTTGCCCGAAATGTCATTGATTCCTGCCCGGAATCATGAAGTCGAAAGAATCTTGCCCGAAATTTTACTGAATCTCGCCCGAAAATTGTCATATATTATGAATTTTTATTTCTTATAATGTTCGTATTTTTATTTTAGTTTATAATTTTATATATGTTTGCAGGATGCCTCGTCTGTTTGTTAGTTACGGTGGTCAGTGAAATGAGGTGTAATCTGTTTATGACGGTGAAATTATGGGAGGTTTGGATGTAGATGATATTATAACATATGATGAGCTCAAAAGTGCGATGTATAAGCTCATCAAAGTAGATATTGATAAGTTCAATATTGTGATACAATGTTTATATAAATTTCATTGCCAAGTACCACATTATACATTTTTTATGATTATAACCTTAGTTTTATCTTGAGAGGCCCTCCACATCCCTCTGAAGTACCATTGTTTGTATCCGTGATACCGAAGCAGAGACACGGCAGTGGTAGCAGTTCAAAAAGTCCCATAAGTCTAGCATGTCAAGCGTTCCATTCATTTCTTTACCAATTAGGGCGATGTCTCAATTCCTATTCCAATTCATTCCACACTACCTGGTGTTAGTCCCTCATGTTCTGTCTCGTTAATAACATCGTTAACTGATAATGTGGTCTCACACAACTTAGGTGATGATGAACTAAACTATCATGGTCAATGGGATGAGGATGATGATAATGATGGGTATAATGACGAGGCTGAAGATAACGATGGGGATAATGATGAAGGTGACGAATTTGAAGGTGATGATGCTGAGTTTGAAAACGACGTTGGGATTGCCAATGAAAAGGAGGTAGAGCTAGTGGATGTATATGTCCCATCTTCTGCACCCTTGCATGAAGTGAACAGAGTAAGTAGGAATGCACCTTATGCCACTAATCAAGCTTCTTGCTTTAGAGATATATCAAGGACAGTTGATGAACTTAGTTTGACCTCAGAAGAAATTGCAGTTGGAGTACTTTTAAATCAAAGGCGGAATTGCAGTTCAATATATCGGTCTTCGCAATGCAATTGAACTTTGAATACCGAGTGAAGAAATCTACGAAGAGTTTGCTAACTGTTGGATGCTGCAGGGATGGATGTAAATGGGGCATGCGTGCGAGGAGGATTCCTGGTTCTGATACCTTCCTTATCTCCAAGTTTTTTTGTGTGCATAATTGCAAAGGCGAGCTAATGAAACATGATCATAGACAAGCCCGAAGTCGTGTGGTTGGTCAGATCATAAAAACCAACTTCGAGGATCCAAGTTGTCGTTATAGGCCGAAAGATATTGTTAACGACATGCGCACAAATTATGGAGTTAACATTCGATATGAAAAGGCGTGGCGTGCAAGAGAAGTAGCCTTGAACTTTTTGATGGGTTCGCCGAAGAAGTTTTATACTCTGCTGTGTAAATATAGCGAGGCGTTAAAATCTGTGAACCTAGATATGACATTTAATTTGAAGCTTGAGGATGATAAATATTTTTAATATGCATTCATGGCCCTTGGATGCTCTATAAGGGGGTTTAGAAGCTACATTCGATTGGTTTTTGTCATTAACGATGCTCATCTGAAAGGAAAATATAAAGGTGTAATACTTATTGCCTCTTCCATTGATGGTAATAATCAGATCTATCCAGTAGAGTTTGCAATTGTGGATAAGGAATCAGACAACTTTTGGACTTGGTTCTTGGATTAAGTGAAGAGTGCAATTGGAGAGGTAGATGGATTGATTTTCGTGTTCGCAATTTTCGGGCAAAATTGCGACAATTTGGCCTGAATTAAGCCCAAAAATCAACACTATCGCCCAAAATCAACCTCGTAAATAAAATTTTTTTGATATCTAAGATTAGATACTACAACTATGGGCAAACGAACGTAAGTTTAACTAATATTGGCTTATCAGAAAGAGTATATTAAAAGTATCCACCTAAAAATGAAACAAAATACATGTGATTAAGTCTTCGTAGTTTGTAACGATTGGCGGCAAGTCTATCGATTGTGACCTTAGATCCCACACCTACTACACTTATGAACTTGTTGCGGCTCTCCGGCTGACGGTATCCGTATAGTTTGTCGTCGTCCAACTCTCAGAACGAACTTCAGGGGCTCGATGGTGTGTTCGACAAAGTCATCCGGCAAAACCCAATTCTCCTCGTCACCCAGTGGATAGATTGGTTCAGCATATGCATTTAATTAGTGTCTCCAATTTATACTTGGATGAAAACAATGTATAACGGTTCACGATCCGAAGCATGGCTGCAGCAACAACATGAGAGCATGGAAATCTGGTAGTAGTCGAATTGCTTACACGTACACGTCTTACTGTTCAGATTGACACGCAGCTTACTACTACCATCGTGTACCTCGAACTCGTAATTGATGATCGGTCGAATGGTGTGTCGTCAGACTTGTTCAGAAGCTTGTCTTAGAATGTCCTCAACATATTCAATAAGAAAAGATGTTCTTGTGGCTGCATGCATCCGTCATTCATAAAATCATCGTTGTTGAAGCGCACGACAATTTTCTAACAGTGCAGTAACTGGCAAAGCTCGTGCATGCACAAGTACTGCATTCATGGACTCTGCAATGTTAGTTGTCATTTTGTTGTACCTCAATCCAAGTTGATAGGATCATGACCGTTTGTCGAACTCGACTTCCTGTAGGTACCTTTGAACTTCTGGGAATCCAGCGAGTTAGTTCCAATAATACCGAAATGTTGATTTCTTGAATGCCTGCGTAGCTTGAAGATACAGCATCTGCATGCCCTCCTCGTTCTTAAACTTATCATTAAGGTTCATCTTGTGTGATGCATGTAACTAACGTGTTCAGCAGTGGGGAATACATTAACTACAGAGTTACGACTTCGGCCAACGAATTTTTCCAACGTACAAAATGGATTGCGCTGACTTCAGGCGAATGAGGTCAGTATCCAGGTCAAATTTCACGCGAAATGGTCGCCATTTCACCCGAGAATTATTCTAGCGATTCAGTACTGTACGTTGGAAAATTCATCGGGCGAAAATTCCATGAGTTCGGGAGAGAAATTTTCCAGCGTACAAAATGTCTTGAGCTAACTTCGGGCGAATGAGACCAATTTCCAGGTCAAATTTCACGCGAAATGGTCGTCATTTCGCCCGAGAATTATTATAGCGATTTAGTAATGCACGTTGGAAAATCGCTCGGCCAAAAATTCCACAACTTTAGGCAAGAAATTTTCCAACGTGTATTACAAATTATCCATCAACTATAACGACTGACACCACAATTTATCAAAACAAAGAAATTAAATGATTGTAAAAAAGCTTGAGTTCAATTGTAACATTAATTATAGTCGCGAGGTAGTCGAAGACATAAAAATTACAAATTATCTATCAACTATGAAGACATAAAAAAGTTTGCACGATGTATTCGAATAAGAAAATTGACCTGTTCGCCCACAGTTCAATCGCAAATTTTTCCCTAAAAAATCTAATTTTGTCTTGCATTAAGGTGGCTATGTTGGACCTTGTTGCATCATATTCAAAATATTTGACACAGAAAATCCCGCAATCACCAGAGCCAACCTGTTGTGGTGCCGACGTTACATGACGAATGCGCTATGGTAGGTTTGGTTAGGTTGGCCTCTTTATCATAACACTAGCCCTGTGCATCAATGCCGGGAGGACGACATTCATGGGCTTCAACTCGGCCTCCATAACCACCTGCAGGGTGGTCGCCCTCAGTGAATCTCACACGACGATCTCTCCCTCTTCCATTATCGATGCAAACCATGATCCAATGGTTTCCACCGATGTTTAATGGTAGGTAGACAACATCCAATTCAATCCACCGTTTCTGGTAGTCTGTGTGCGTCTCATCTATGTAGCTAAGGACGATTTTATATTTCCCATGCCAATTGTATTCCGCTGCAACTCTGGCTGGCACTGAGTTCGGGGCTACCAAACGTTGGTACAGTTCGTCGGTTTGTCAAAACAAGTTCTGTAATTGGTGGCAAAGACATGTTAGAACATAAATTACTATGCATATACGCGGCTTATAAGAACTATATATTACGTACCGCAAGGACTATGTCAATGGTGGTGAACTTTCGACAGCACAAGTCTAGCCGTTGCTCAAGCTTGTTCCGCGTGAACATGACCTGTGAATCCACCACCTGTATAGGGTTACCATTGCTAGGAAATAATAATTGTGACAGTAGCATAAATGAGGGTTTCGACCCCGTACCTCGCTCGTCAACCAGTTATCCGATGTGAGAAGGTCATGAAACCACGTTTTTCCTCGAGCACCGTAACATGACTTTCTGAAAGAATGGTGATGTACTCAACCCTATCACAAGTGGCTTAGGCAACCCTTGTAAGAACAAGTACCTCATAAACACACACGACAACACCTAGTACACACATAAAGAATCACCCAAGGGGAAGAAGATGAGACTTACCTTGAAGTTCAAGGCTTTGGATGGAGAGAACTTGTTCTAGATCCAAAGTGAAACATTCCACAAGTTTGATGACCAACCTAAACTTGCATGTTTCAAGGGTTTTGTGCAACTAGATCAAAAAGCACCAATGTTCACGGTTTTGGGAGCAAAAAAAAGCTCAATGGCTATTTTCATTCATCAATAATCCAACCTCTTAAAAGTACAAAGAAGAAGCCTTTTATAGGCATTTTGAATTTCCATAAAATAAAAGGAAAAGAACTTTAACTAAACCTAGACTAAACTAGTTACAAAGGGACTTAACTAAATTACGTAAACCTAAAGTTGGCTCTAAGAGCTATTACATAAATTTTATATTAAATCCAAAAGAAGGTTACAATTCTAATTACATGAAAACACTATTTTAATGATCAAACCCTATATAACCCCTAAAAGTTCTTTTCTCCACTTGTTCTCTTTCCTCATGAAGCTTGAGTAATCCATATGTGGAAATGGAGATCCCCTTCTTCATCGATTGACCCTCATGGCATGATGTGCGTTGCATGAAGCATATCAAATGGTCAGTATTCGGGTTTGCCATCCATGTATGAAACTTCTCGACTTGATCGGACGGGACATGCACGAGTGGATCATACCGAGTAACCTTCTTTCGTTTCCCGTCCACCAGAACTTGGAACGAACCCTAAAGCTTCCATGGCAGCTTCCTCTTTCACGACCCTCGTCGAGGTTTAGGCCATTCAATCGACTGCGAGAGATGTACTACATCCGACTCCGCCCGTGACGTACCAGATGTATTCTCGACAGTCTGGGATTGAACTTGTCTCGGTTTTTCCAGATCCGAGTCGGTGAAATCATCTGCATGTTGGTCCTGTAGAAAATATGTTAAAAGCCGAAGTGCTTTATTAAAAGGTCGACTACCGAGAATAAATACCTCATCTCCGGACGACTCGGAGTACTATGAATCTATTATGATATGTTCAACTGGTGTGCACTCGCCGGGACAATGTTGAAGAGGGGCATTCTCGACACGAGCATGTTCGCCCTGAGATACATGCACGCCTTGATCGCAATGGCATCTTCGGTTTCCACACCCTTGTCTTCCTGCACGTTCTCTTCATGCACGTCTTGCTTGCACAACAAGTCACGTGCATGTTGCTTCAAATATGACACATGTAGACCTCATTATTACCGGATTAAGACTTAGAATTTGAAATGGAAAAGTAACAAAATGTACCTCTCGTTCAAGTGTGAGATGGCCACCCGATGCAGCTTCCAATTCAGCCTGCTCCCCCTCTTGATCACAACGAGGTGATTCTCTCTCATGCACGCCTAAATCTAGAGGATCAATGAAAATGTCATCAGCAGATTGTTTAGAACCATCACCACCACTAGGTCCATCACCCCGTCCATCATCACCGGGCCTGTCATTCCATCCACCGTCCGTACCAGTGTGTCCATCACCTGATCCAGTCCCTCTCATGTTGTTGGGATCTACAGGTAAACCCTATAAAATGCACTGACATATTAATATAAAAAAATATTCAATAGCACGTTAATTATTATAAATGACAAAATACATTATCTTAGTTATCCGACGAAGAAATTTCCGAATGGATTTCAATTCAGCCTTAATACTATCCATCCGATTGTCCATGTGCTTCAAACGTTTTTCCACTCTCCTCAGACGCACACTGGACATGCGTCCCTTCTTGTCACTCTTACTCCTCTCAGTCTCATTCTCCTCAACCTCCACATTCCTTGCTATTATTCTCCCCACTCTTATTCTCCTCATTCGCCTTCTCTTTCACACCCTGATCGACATTCACACTTCGTCCCCCAACGTTGTTCTCATTTCCTCCGCGTGCTTTCTATGGTTTAGCAGCATCGCTTCCATGCAAACCTTCGACCATAACTTCGTCGTTCTTCGCTTTGGGTGGGTCGAAGGGCCTATTAAGGAAGTTTGTCTCCGCATCGGTTGGATTTAATGTTAGCGTTCTTACCAACAGAAACGGTAAGTTGTCGATGGTGTGAAGATGAGAACTAATTAATAAATAGTTATAACGTAAATTCAACTTACAGTAGATGACCGAAAAATCTCTCTGGCCAGCATGTGATATGTAGTTGAATAGCCACACGTCTACCGGAGGATGTGTGGCACGACGTCCTGACTTACTATAGTCCCAACACACCCCGAAAAAGAAGATATAGTCTTGTACGCCCACACTTGTACAAATACACGATGAATGTAATAAACCATAACATAGAAGAAAAATAACGAATAATATAGTTTTTATGTCTGTACTTGGAACACTCATGGAAAACCATAGAGACTATATGATTTTCTCAATCCTCCCTCCTTCGACTTTTTGGATACGCCACGTTGCTAACTATAGATTGTCTTCTCAAATGACAGCAATGCCCAATCGTGGTTACAACAGACTTCCCAATCATCCACTATTCCTAGCAAAGTATGGTCAAACTTCATGTTTCTCTCTCTCCCCAACAGTACTAACTCTACAAAGTACACTACTGACACCTTGACTGCATCAAAGTCATCCTTGAACCGAATGGATGTATATATCTTCTCCAACTCACTCAATAATAGGTCCGTGCTATTATTGAAGATCCTAAGTCTTTGAAGATACGTGATTTTCCTAACTAGACTCCTAGAATACACTTTAAACCACTAATGATATCAAACTCTCTCCAACTGAACGACACTTTAGTCCCAAAAAGGTTGAAGCTAATAGTATCTGGTGTACTCTCCTCAACCTCCCTAAGTAAAACACTATGTATCAGGGGCCCGTTAAATACGAGGTCCACATCAAGAAGGTGGCCGAAGACAGTTTTCCTAAATATAGCAAGCTGTTTTAGGGTCAGTTTTATCTTAATATCATTGCTTGTTTTCGCTATATGCGATAGACAAGTTAGGTTGGCAGAGACATAGGTTGCAGGATCGATTTTAGGTATCATTTTACAACACCTGGAAGGAGAGTCAAGAATAAAAACAACACAATAATTGGGTAGAAAGAACCTAGAAACAACCAAGTGAACAATTGACATATCAAAAAAACCAATTTTGTTGACGTACTGTGAAATTTCTCGATGTCGACTTCGGGTGAAATTGATCCCGAGAATTAAAAACCAAAAATTTTCAATACTGTCAAATTCCTCGGGTTTAAATTTGGGCGAAATCGTCCTCGAGAATTAATATGCAAACGAAAAAATTCTCGGGGATTTTCGGGCGACGTGTTTCACGAAGAACCTCTAAAAAATTGGAAACCTCAGTCTTCCTCACTCGAATTCGTCCCAGGAATTTTTTCATAACATAAACCCCCAATTAAAAAATTCGAATTCACCAGCTTCCTACCCCATTTCGCTCAAAATCACCCCGATTCATCACCTTTTTAACCTCAAACCACTTTAAACCCGACATTTACAAACCTATAACCCTTCTAACCCTAACAGATAATGACGATGAGCATTAAAACCTTTTAATTGATGAAAACTAAACCCTAAAAACAATAAAATTGATGATAATAGAAAAGGAAATTCTTAGATGCTAAAATCGACAAACCCTATTTACACAAACTAACGAAATTAACTTACCTCCAATATTGAATGCCAACCGCAAGGAAGGGAGCTTTTTAGTCCGCTTTAGTTCTTGAACAGAGGAATAAACGATGAAAAAAACGGAAAAGGAGAGGAAGAGAAAGAGGGGGAAACGGGGAGGCTAACGGTTGTTTTGGAGGCAATGGTAGATATGTAATTTCGTTTAATTTTAATTTAATTAAAATAATAGAATTGGTCATCCAAAACATTTATTTAAGGGTGGGTTATTTGAGCAAAAAGTTATTTTGGGAGGGTCATTTGAGTCATTATCCCTCGTTAGAGACTATCCATGACTCCGATTTTTTTAACCTATTTTATTGCCTAGAATTTACTAAGTTTGCCTAATTTTTATCTTTTTGTCCTTTATCTATTCTTACCCGTGACAATAGTAAAAAATATAAGCACGAGAATAACAATTAACAATTTGAATGATAAATTGAATTGGGATATATATCTAATCAAAAGGTTATAAGTTCGAATCCTCATCCTATATATTGTACTAAAAAACAATTTGAATCATAGTGAAAAGGCACTTGATTATAGCATAATAAATCATCGTGTCTTTAATTTGTTCGTACATATAACCATAACAATTTAAAAGGTCGGACTAGGCCCCATCCATAAATATACTTGGCAAAAAATTAATAATGATCGAACAAAATCAAAGTATATGAAATAACTTTGTATTTACTGTAACTTACAAGTTGAGAAATAGTGAAGCCCATAAATGTATTCTTTCTCCTTTTTTGGCCTATCGAATTTACAGGTACCTTGAAAGATCATGCATTATGGGTAATAGCTTTGCATTTACCACACCTTATTGATGCAACATGTCTTCTCATCCAACTGGATGATACTTCCTCATCAATGTCTCTTCTTCGTTGTCTCCTTGATCTTCTTGGAAGTCTTCTCAAGGTAAGTGGCTTAAACGAGTCTTCTACGGTTCTAGGAATAATGTGGGGCCGTTCGCTGGTTTAATAAAATGAGTGTATGTTCTTCTTTAAGTTTCCTAGTGAAATAATTCATCAACAATCTCTTCAGGCTCCTTTTTAATATAATAGATACACTCGTTACTACCACATGTTTTGAGCGCTAGATTTACAACATATTGGCTAGTATTTTCATTAACTTAAAACATCATATTTCCTGCTCACTATGGTATCGATCTACTAGACAAAGACTTACTCTTATCCAATTTCAGTTGAACTCGTCTCCCCAATGGACCATTAAACTTAGAGTAACCTTTGATTTCTTACTGATTTGGGTCGTTACCAATTTTCTTGTTATCTCAAGCATCTGGATTATCACCTTATCTCTTGCATGCAAAATGAAAGCATTAAAGGAATATATATCACACTTCACATTAGCTCTAAAATCATGTCTAGATCAATATTTTGTAGATATCCCATTCAATTATTGGTATGCATTTACATCTAGTTTTCCTAGTTCTGTCATGACATCATTAAACTCTGACCTATTTGTACATTTAGCAGCCTGCCAAAATGCTTATTCAACCGCCATCCCTTTTGAACATTTTAAAGTTTGCATATAAATGTCTCACATATAATCTATGAACAATATTTGGATACAAATCATTAGAGGTAGGCACTAGTCCCTGATAAGAAAAGTTAAACAATAATGTAATCAATAAAAATGGAAAAGAAAAAAAACATGATATCAATATATAAGTATCAAGTTCAAAAAATAATTGGTAAATTTTGGATGAGAAAATACCTTTTGTTGATCAGACGTAAAGATAATGTCATTGGATGAACCAATGTCATATTTCAAAAAGTACAAAAACCATGTCCATGAATTCTTCGTTTCTGCTCAACAAATGCCCATGCAATGGATAGATGCAATCATTTTCATCCACTCCTATTGCCGACATAAGCGGTCATTAACATGATCCTTTTAGATGACATGCATCCAGACTGATGAATTTCCTACAACCACTAATAAAGCATCTTTGCAAGCCTAAAGCAAATATACAGTCTTCTAAAGGTTAGAAATTAAACAGTCACTTTTTGAAACTTAGGTACCAAATAGAAACAGATCCTCAAACTCAGAGACTAAAAGTGTATTTTACCCTAATATTTATAATTTTTTTTCTGTGCTGCTATGTATGCTTTCGCAAAATAATAATAATAATAATAATAATAATAATAATAATAATAATAATAATAATAATAATAATAATAATAATAATAATAAAACATGAATCTCTTTTTATTTTTTCATTCAAATAAATAATTTTATATGTCAATCTAAGCCTAGTGTTGGAGTTGGAAGGTAAAATATCACTTACCACGTATAGAGAAATAAAAGATCATCACAGGTGACATTTCTCAATCACCTTGGAAATACTTGGTCACTGGTCTATTTAGCTGGACTAGAGTCTGTTTGATCAAGAATTTGACCAAGTCCTCAAAGTTCGGCAATGAACGAGCTAACTTTTCTGAACGAGCTGAAGTGATGCAAGTAGGGGACGTCCAAAAGAGAGTAAGCACTATGATGCTCAAGTCAATAGTAAAACCGATCTATACTCTTAAGTGGGAATATAATTTCGCATACCTAAAATTAGACAATAGGTCTCTATCTATGGACGAAGATTCCGACAAGCCTCCAACGACTGTTCGACAGCCTGAGAATCGCAGCGTGTTATCGTGAATGATGTCAGAGATCTGTGCCTGCAGAAGTAAGTATAGGTCGGCTCAGCTGATAACTCAGATGACCGAGGTATAAGTTTGGGCTCAGGTCGTCGAGGTGTGAGACTTTGGTTGACTTGTTATGGAACATAGGTAATGACCAAGGTCCGAAATGTCAATTGGAAATGTCGAAATCCTAATTTTACGGATATGTTGATGTGGGCGGATATTTTAGAAAAAAATCATGAAAATTGTGAATATTGATGCAAATTTTTTGAATTAGTAAATAAGACTTTAGTTGTAGCTTAATTAGCCTATAATTTATCAGTTTTAACCATAATATCTAAATATATAAGTAATATGCTTATGAAAATGTTGTTGCGATGAAGAAATCAAAATAAAATTATGAAATTCATGGAAATTATTTGATAGTCGTGGATGTGAAATTGTGAGGAAGAATTGAAAGTAAGAGGATATTTATAGTTAGTAAACCTATTTTAAAATAAATAAAATAAAAATAATTTGAGTGAATTAGAAATTCAAATATAACATGCTACTTGGTCCCAAAATCTAGTGGGGAGAAATTTATTGGGAGAAACTTTATTGTACTACTAAGATACATATACTAACTATCCAATATTTTATCATATAATCATTAATATATTTATTTTATTATAAAAGGTTCATACTATTTATTTACTAATAAAATATTGATGTATTTATATATATTTAAATAGCATATTTGTCAGTATTTTTGATAATATTATAAATTTGATAAGATGAATCAATCAACTTAAACTAAATTCATATCAACACTTATTTATTAATTACTTTTATGGATTTTATACTATTAAATAAGTTGATTTAATATTTATATTTGTCTTGCCTTGCAGTTATAATATGAAAGTTTTATTTGATATAGATTTTTTTAAGGTTGATTTGATATAGATTTGATTTATGATTTATATAAGGGTGTTTTCGTAATTTTAGGTTTTTTTTTTAAAAAGGAAAAAGAAAAGAAAAGAAAAGGAAAGTGGAAAAGTGAGATGTGTGTGTGTGTTGTGTAGGAAGCCACGTAGAGATGATAAGTAAAAGGAAAAAAAAGAAACAGAGAAGAAAACGAAAGAAAAAGAAGAGAAGGAAAAAAAAAAGAAACCAAAGGAACGAAAACGAAACAGAGGAAGGAGAGGATGAAATTGAAGTTTCTGAAACCGGTTTGAGGTTGGGAACCTGATTTTGGTAAGTTTTGGAATTTTTAAACCCTGAAATTCTAGGTATGGACTCTCTTGCTTTGTGGGTTTGTGAATCACAAGTTTTTTTTTCGAGTTTGGAATGAAATGGTCTATGGGTGTTGCTTTGCCTTAGAGATTTCTTGAACTCTTGTGATGGTTTCAGCCTCTGTGCATGATTTCATTGTTGTAGGTCGGAGGAATCTGTGAAGCAAAAGAAGAAGAAGATAAGAAATGGAGAGGAAGAAGTGGAAGGTCTCGTTGGTTGTGGTTTGGGAAGAAGAAGATGAATAGTGTAGAGGAGAGAGAAAGGCTATGTGTTGGGAATTAAAATTAAAAATAAAAGGAAATGAAAGGAAAAAAATGGTTGGGAATTGAGGCTTTTCACGTGTAATAAATTGGAATGGGTTAAAAGGATATGATTGTGGGAAGTGGGTCCCATTTGTAAGGAAGATGAGAGAGGAAGAGGTGTAATTGGATGGTAGAGAGAGAATGAGGTTGTTGATTAAATTTATGGTTTAATTTGAAGAATTGTAGAGTTTAAATTGGTAATTGAGGGTGAATTGAAATTTCATTGGTTATTATTTCAGGACGATCGGAAATTGGAGCAGCGTACCAACCAAATTCACCTCGTTCATAGGATTTGTGAGTGGTTATTTTACTAAATATTTTAAGATATCTATTATAGAACTTCAAGAAAATATATATTACGTATGTTTGATTATTTCTGCTGAGAAATTGAGTTTGCTGAGAATTTATGAATGTTTTTTAGAACATAGAAATGTTTTATGATTTTCTGAGAATCGTTTTCAAACCACCATATTGTTGTATCCAGGTGATTACCCTTATGCTATGTGAATGTGTTTCAATAGTATACCCAGAAATAGAAGGTCTTTGGGACCATTTTAGTCCACGTGTTGAGAGAAATATTCTGCTGTGTATATTGAGATTACTCTATGCCAGTGGACCAGAAATAGAATTATTCTGCTGTGCGTATTGAGATTACTCTGCGCTAGTAGACCAGAATAGAATGTGGATACATATATGGTGTTGAGTTTCCTTAATCTGTTTTAGGTTTGAAAGAAGATATTTGATATGTATTTCAGAAAATGTTTTTAGGAAGTATATGTTGTTACAAGTTATGCTCAGAAAATTACTGAATTTTAGTTGCTCAAGTTATATGAAGTTTTAACGAGAATGTTTATTATTTCAGCTTTATGAAGCTCGTCTTAAGAATTGAAATTTCAGCTGTTTTTATGGAATAAGTTTTACGAAATTATTTTCTTAATAAAATGCCACTCACTGATCTTCCTAGCTCACTGTTTATCATTGTTTTTCTCCACCAGGCTGCACCTGAGTTTCATAGAGACTTGCCGACCAGTTTCTGCCACTCACTGTCTCAGAATTTGCATATCATTTTGTATGTACATCTGGAATGACTTATACTGGAATAGTTGTACCTTCTGTGATTGTACAACATGTTTAGGAGTCGTGGCCGAGTAGTTATTTTTGAGATGATTATGTTACACTTTATGTCTTATATGTTGAAGAATAATCTAAATTAGTTTTAGAAATTTAGGAAGAAGTTGACTATAGACTTGGTAGATGGTTGAGGGTCTGTAGTCGGCACGATTTGTCCTATAGTTAGTAGGTGTTTAAGGCGGGTCGTGTCAATTTATTTGTTTTTTTAGGTTTATTTGATATATATTTGATTTATGATTTATTTGCTTACTTTTCTTAATAGAACATCTTTGTAAAAGAAAAATAAAAATCTTATCTAAGTTTTCAAAATTCTCTTGATATTTTAAAACTAATTAGAAAAATTTAACTACTATACAACAAAAAAGAAATTATGAATTCAAATACTAAATTAATTTCAAGCTTGGAGTTGAAATTGAATTATTTGAAAATAGTTTTGCAGTTTTTTGGATGATAGAATCACGGTAAATAGATGAAAGAGGCCAAGTTTAGTGGAACAGTTGGTAAATAGATGAGTATGAGAGAATCACCACAATAGAATCCGAAAAAAAAAGAAGATATGAAGTGAACAATAATAGGCGGAATGTTGTCGACACCTTAACATTTCGAGGTGTCGACGACATATTATCAGTAAAAGGGGAAAACTATTTTCCCCCCTCATTGATATGTCGACGAGAGGTCGACATGTCGAAGTGTCGATCAACGTTTTAAACCATGGTCATGACCATTTCTTGTAGTTCGCTCTGCCTTTACCAAGGTCCGAGATACAATTTCTTTCATGTGTGAATCATTATGCTGACTCGTCACTATTGAGCATATCACATGCTGACACGTGGTTGGTTAGAAGTCACCTCCAACATTGGCCCCCACTTTGTCGAGCTACAAGGTCGGCTCAACAAAGCAGACATTGCATCTCCGCTTGTCGAGGAGTGAGTTAAATCATAAAGAGATCACGAGGATCGAAGCGGCAAGTTGACACAAGATAATGTCATTAGGGGTTGCATTTTGGCGGGATCAAATCTAAGCCGTTGAATTTGAATTTATGCGAACAATTCAAATCTATCATCACTTTGCTATGAGTGGCTCATTCTTCACTTTTACTCTTTCAATATCTTCAAACTCTCTCAAATCCTTTTTGAATCCAAGGTGACTGAAGCTCGTCGCTTGATCCGTAGGTGTTGGGACTTTCTCTACCTTTAAAAAGATTAGAGACTCGTTCAAGCGCACTTGGTCACAAGTAATACTTGGGAGTAATCCAAGGTCGAATCCTCAGGGACTTGTTGCTTTCAAAACCGGTTTTAAAGAAGTGAATGGCTTAACATGCAATTGTGGTTTATGAAGAAAATAGTGATGAAATGTTGTTGTTTGGGGTTTTAAATATCAAGCAATTTAATAAAACTCAACCTCTTTACTTCCTACCTTAGTTTTGATGCAAAACATGGGAAATACACGATGTTCGGAATATGCTCTAGGTGCAATTCTGGCTCTTCTTGGGAAACTAAGTTCTACACTTTCACTATCGTTTTTGGTTGCTACAGAGGCTAGGGTAACCTACAATCATATGTCTATGTGTGATTAAATCATAGAGAATATTTATCAACTGATTTGCATTATGGGTCAGAGGGCCTATGTCTAGGACCATGTTTTATGCCATTATGTCTAAATCACATCCCATATTGGTTTCCTATTATTTTACCTAACTCACCATTCTCATGGTTGAACTTCAGTGTGTAAATCAAGTTCCCACCGGGCAAATGGAAAAACAAATGTAATGAGAAGTTTTTAGAAACCAACCCAAAAAAGTGCCAGGCACAATCCTGGGCAAAATCCCGAGCTGTTGAAAATCAAATCATTTTGACCAAGACATTCCACAAAGAGGTTGATAACTAATCTAGTCCATGATTAAAGGAAAGAAAATGCACGAAAACATAAAGTAAGTATTTTTCATTGAATTAAAACGAATAAATAAGCCGTACAAGGAGTTCTAGTTTGACCCTATTATCTTTCGAGTGTAATGGGAGTGTAAACTCACTAAAGAACTAAAAAATAACAGAATAAATGAAGAACAAAAGGTAGATCTTGAATTAAAGGCAAAGCAAAAGTATGAAAATACAGGGAAATAACAACTAAGACATAAATCTAAAGCATATGAACGAGTTATACAATGAAGGGAGGTAAATGAAGCTGAAAACGAGTTTGGAAGGGATGATTTGCTGTTGAGGGAGAGACTCCATTTTATAGGCCTTTGAGTTGGTTGAACTCCCCATCTTTTTAGGTGGAGATTCACCTAACAACTCATTTTTGACTTGGACTCACGGTTGTAGCTTGATTCAAACATGTAGGAAATGTCTTCCTTGCTCTTCATTAATTGGCAAAGTTGGCAAAATTACTCCAAAATGGCACCAGGTGCAATTTTCATGCAAACTCCGAAAACTGTTATTTTCATCGAACTTTGACCATGTTTTCCTCATTTTTTTCCTAAAGTACCATATATTGAAACTTATCCAGAAATGTTCTATACATGTTCTACTTTAAGAATATGTAATTCTTTTTGACAAATAATGATGGGAAAAGGTTCAAAATCGTGGTCAAATAGGCCTATCGACACACATTTCTGTAGTAAAAAGTCAACCCTAACACAGCCCCAAACTTAGCCATTTGCTTGTCCTCAAGCAAAAACAACAACAACAAATCTATAACAATGAACATGCTAGAAAGATGAATGAGCAACAATCTCAAGATTCTAAGTAAATAAATCATCTTCGTCTCAGGAAGGACTCCACAAGTTAAACATCCTAACTTTAATCTCAAGCCATCAAACCATAAATCATCCTTTATTTTGAAATAAAAATGATTCTAAATCCTCTTCTTTTCTAAAACACAAAACTTTTTACAAAACCAAGGAATATGCATACTTCCTTTTTGATTCAAAGGCTTACATCAAGAAGACAAGTGGATCGGCTACTAGCCCTTGAGGTTTTCCATACAGTAACATCGGTTTCCAACCAGAGCCACTTATAGAAACTCTTTAGGTAGCAATCCGACATAAAATGATGTCGACAATGGTTTTTCACGAAGTCACCTTAATATGTAGGCTACTACCCTCCAAGATTTTAACGCCACCCATTTAAAGATAAATGAATGTCTACAGTGGGACTCGCGAAAAAGTAAGTGCATTTTCTTACCACTCTTGTCTTTCTCTTACTTTTAGTTTTCTTTTATTTCCCCTACTCTTTCTCTGAAGACTCTTTTTTTTTTTTACTTCTTTTTTCTCCTTTTGGACTCTTTTTTCAAAAAACTTTTCTTGCATATGACTCTTTTTGCATAAGACTTTTTTTTATTGCTTGCATTTTCTTTCTGATTCTTTTTCCGAAATGTAAAAAACATTTTCTTTCTTAAAACAAAAAGACACACAATTCCCCCCCCCCCCCCCCCCCCAACTTAAGGGAAACAGAGTCCCCACTAGGGAAAGAAATTTTGAGAGATGTAAAATTTTGGCACAAAAAGGACAAGGACTTCCAAAGCAATGAAAAAAGTTTAGGTTTCAAAACAAAAAGAAGCAGAACATAGTTTTATAACCAAAACAAAAAGTGGAAAATGACTTATGACTTGATCATAAAACTAGGAAATCTAACCTATTCACGCCGTTAAGTATCGTCATTGACATGATACAAAAACAAAGAACAAAGGAAATATTTTCATTAAAAAGATGAGCATGTTAATAGCTTAGAAAAGATGCTATTTAATAAGCTAAGGACAAACTCGTAGTAGAACAAGGAAGCATGCAAGCTTGAACTTAATGCAGAAACACAACTAACAGCAAATCATTCCTAACATCACAACATCTCAACAACTAACCTAGAACTAAAACTAAGCTAAACAACCTAACAAGCAAACTAAAAACACAAAAACAACCTTAACAAACTAATGTACAAGATAGATCAATAACCAAAATATCCAATATCAAAGCAAAAAGAGAGAGATACTCCCTTAGTATTATCATCTGAGCAATCATCACCGGTAGGTCGGGAAGAAGAGGGTAGATTGACCATAAGCTTATCGGGGAGAGAAGGTGCTCCATCACCGTATAACTTCTTTAGAAACTCACATGTTGCATGTTGAGTAGCCAAGAAAAGCTTGTACTCATGCCTTAGTCACCACTCATCGGGTCTCGGGATTCGAAACGGTAATGGGAGAGTCTTCCTCCCGAACGATCGAATATCCCCAAACTCTTCTTAGGGATGTGACTGGCTTTTTGAACGTTACTACATCCACATCGTCGACCTCCACTCCCGCCTGCAAGCATAACTCTGTTATTAATCCAGAAAAAACAAGTGGACCTACCATTTTCTCCGAGCAACTCCGAACCTCGTTTCTTATGAGTTTTCCAAAATTGAACTCAATGCCCTTCATTAGAATGTAGAACATCATCACCCTATTCTGCTTAATGGAGGAATCATGGGAAGTGGGGATCAACCTATTCTTCACCACATATGTGCAAACCGTTGCTTGTTCATTGATGTCAAAGGGCTTTAGGGAAAGCTTCCCTATTGTTGAAATGGTCCATGTCTTGTGTGGTCTACAAATAATTCGACGTGCTTCCTCCACTTGCTCATCTGATGGATGCACCAAAACTTCATTGCCTACGACATTAAATACATCCAACAAACCATAGTGAGTGTTAATAATGGAAGACAAAAATTTACCACTTTACCCCTTACTCTCACTACGTTTCCTCAATTGGGATTGATGGCAACATAAAATTCTTTTACCAAGGTTTCTGATACATGCGTACGTGGGGCAAACAACGTCTCCCAACCATTATCCGCAAGTCGTCTTTTGACCTATTTTGGCATGGGCTCTTGTGCTTCATCAAAGCCCTTCTCAACTAGGATCTCACATGTTGTGAAGTCAGGCTTTTTCACTTCCAACCTCACCCTTTTTGCCTTGGATGGTGTTTGTTCAATAGAAGTGGGCTCTTCGTCATTGGCCTCCTCAAGTGGCTCGTCTACCTCTCTTAGCACCCTAGCCCTCTTGGCTTTGGACCAGCCTCGACCTCTTTTTGGGCAACCAAACGTGCTACAACAGCTTGGGTTCTTGGCCTTAAAATTGCACCAGACGTAATTTCAGCCGAAATTTTCTTCTTTCTCGTTTTCTTCACCCCTTTGGTCAAGCACACGTCTTCCTCTGAGGTCTCTGCATTAGCAACGAAGTTGGGGTCAGAAACATTCAAACTCGATAAAGAAAGGGTTGACCTTTTGAAGAAGAGGAAAATGATTCTGTTGGGTGTTTCCCTAAACTCGTAGTTTGTATTTATGTAAAAACAAATGTATATTCAATAAAGTTTTATTCAATAAATTTGTTGTTGAATTCATAGCATTGCATTGTCCAAAATCCAATAAACTAAACATCCGAGGTTATTTTAGTGTAACCGGGACAGTATATGTGCTCGGTATATATTGATATACTGGGTATATATTTGATAGACCTATGATATACGAGGTATATATTTGATATACCCTGATATACAAGTGGATAATGTCCCGTGAATAACCTAAAGAGTTTATAGTATATGGATAAGGCTGGGTACTTTATCCTGGCAACACTATGGATACGACCCACTCTGTAAAGGTTTTAGATGACTCGATCCAGGTCGTTCGTGTGGAGACATGTGAGTAGGGGTATCTTATACAATGAGTTTGTATAAGACCGGACCACGAAATAGCCAATCTTTAGATGTAACACCGTTAACTAATAGATTGTTGTTTCTTAGGATGACCAGACAACTCATTCTCAATCCTAAGTTAGTTATCGACTCCTGCCCGTGAGGGCCATCCTTTGATCTGTATGGGTGAGAGTGGCCCAAGTTGTCGACTCAATATTTCTACCATTTTGGGGACGAGACCGAGTGGGGAGCTGGGAACATAACTTCACAAGATGGAATTCACTCCTCTCCGACTTTAAGGGAGTAGATGAGTGTTCCCTTAAATGCTGACTCTGGGACTTGAACAAGGGGCCCCACCCTCTCATTGGCCCGAGAGGGAATTCCGGTTATTGGTTGGACCATAATCCACAAAATGTTCTTTAATTTCCAAGTTGTCATGTTGAAAGAAGACTCTAGCCTAGACAAACGATCTGCTACTTGGTTTTCTGTTCCTTTTCTATCTATTATCTCTAAATCAAACTATTGTAGCAATAATATCCATTTAATTAACCTAGGTTTGTCTTCCTTTTTAGAAAACAAGTATTTTAATGCAGAATGATCCATAAAAACTATCACCTTAGTCCCAATCAAATATGAACGAAATTTATCAAATGCGAAAACAACAGCTAAAGCTCTTTCTCAGTCATAGTGTAGTTTAATTGACTACTATTCAAACTCTTACTCGCATAATAAATATGATGAAGACCTAACATCGCACCTACTGCGAAATCACTTGCATCACACATTAGTTCAAATGACAAGTTCTAATCTGGTTCAATTATGATGGGTGCTGAACTAAGTGCATCTTTAACTGTCTCAAAAGCTTTGAAACAATTTTCATCAAAAATGAAAAGGTCGATCCACTTCTAATAACTGACATAAAAGTTTAGAAATTTTCGGAAAATCTTTTATAAAATGGCGCTTGAAACCCGCGTGTCCTAAAAAACTTCTAACACCTTTTACAGTAGTCGGTGGGGTAATTTGGAAATCATGTCTATCTTAGCCCTATCGACCTCAATTCCTTTTCCTGAAATTTTGTAACCTAAGACTATACCTTCACGTACCATAAAATGGCACTTCTCCCAATTAAGCACAAGGTTAGTCTCTTCACACCTTTTTAAAACATACTCTAAATTTTCCGAAACTTCAAACGACTCACCAAACACAGAAAAAACATCCATAAATAGTTCTACCGTGCTTTCTACCATGTAAGAAAAAATAGTGGTCATGCATCTTTGGAAGGTGGTGGGAGCGTTACAAAGATCGAACGGCATCCTCCGGAACGCAAATGTCCCATAGGGACATGTGAAAGTAGTATTTTCTTGGTCCTCCAAAGCTATTGTGATCTGGTTGTAACCAGAATACCCATCTATAAAGCAATAGCACTTCTTCCCTGCAAGACGATCAAGCATTTGGTCAATAAAGGAAAGTGGAAAATGGTCTTTTCTAGTTACCTTGTTTAAGCAACGATAGTCCATGCACACTCTCCAACTAGTCACCGTCCTTGTCAAGATCAACTCGTTGTCATCGTTAGTTATTACCGTCATACCACCCTTCTTGGGAATGCATTGGACTGGGCTAACCCAACTACTATCTGAAATGGGGTAGATCACTCCAGCGTCTAACCATTTTATTATCTCCTTCTTGACCACCTCTTTCATTTGGGGTTGAGCCTCCTTTGGCTCTCGATAGAATTGGTGGCTCATTCTTCCATGATGATTTTGTGCATGGAAAAAAGTAGGGCTAATTCCTCTTATGTCCACTATGGTCCATCCAATAGCCCTCTCTATTTAGACAAAACCTGCAAAAGCAAAGATTCATGTTCATTAGTCAAATACGAAGAAATTATAATAGACAAAGTATCGTTTAAACTAAAATATGCATATTTTAAATGAGAGGGTAGGGGTTTCTTCTCCAGTTCTGGAGGTTTAATAATGGAAGGTTGCAAAGTTTTCAAATAAGCTACCGTTGGCTGCAAAAGCTTGAAATGCCCAAATTGTGTCAAAATTGTGCCCGACGCAATTTTCCATTATTTTTCTGCGGCCTCCAAATCTGCTTCTAAGTCTTCCACAATCATTTGCTGCAGTTCCTCCATAGTTGCCCCTCAGCACTCATCGACTTCATCTGGGAGCTGCATTGCATCATTGACCTTCATAGTGATTTTTCCTTTCCTAACGTTGAATACCATGTCTCTAGTTGCTAAAAACGGCCTCCCAAAAATGATCGACACCTCAAGATCTGCTTCACAATCCAAAATTATGAAATCGGTGGGAAAAATAAATTTATCAACCTTAACAAGCACATCTTCTATTTTCCCTTCCGGTTTCTTTATAGACCTATCGACTAGTTGCAAAGTCACAGTAGTGGGGCGAGCTTCTCCTATATTTAAATCTTTAAACACTGAAAGAGGCATAAGATTAATTCTTGCCCTAAGTCACAAAATGCTCTTCCTAAATTCTTACCACCTGTCGAGCAAGGATAGTAAAACTACCTTAGTTCTTACACTTAACAGGCAATGGATTCCCTAAAGCATCAATACTACACTTTGTTAGGGCTACCATCTCATGCTCTCCTAACTTCTTACTCATAGAAATAATATCTTTCAAAAACTTGGTGTAGTTAGGTATTTATCCAAGGCATCTATGAGAGGTATATTTATATGCAACTATTTTAGAATCTCAAAGAACTTCTTAAAATTACTATCATGATTCTTTTTTACTATCCTTTGGGGGAAAGGTGGAGGAATCTTAACGTTACCTACCTGCGGAGTAGTGCAAGGCACTACTTGCTTACCTTTGTCGACCTTCTTACCTTTCTCTTCTAAACTTACAGGTTCTGCTTTCTCTTCTAGTTGTGGAGTGGAGGTGGATGCGGGAACATGTGTAGCCACATTGGTTCCTTCATCTAGAAGTGAGGGTCCATCATAACTTAGTTCGCTTCTCGTGATGACTGCCTTACACTGATCTTTACCTTTACAATCTCGCTTCGGTTCTCTGTGTGTCTCGGTAATGTTCCTTGTGGTCTAGATTTTAGGTCATTCGCTAACTGCTCCATTTGCATTTCCAGGTTCCTCATCGCAGCCTCAGTCCTTGTTGTGTATTCTTTCATCATGGCCTCTAAACTTGCATTGTTACCATGTTGCTAAGTATTGTTTTGAGCCCTTTGTTGATTATACCATTGCGGCAGCAATGCAGGTTGAGTGGGGAAACCAGGAGGGGTGTGTTTTGCTTGAATTGTTGAGCGGGTGGTTGCGCACTACTACTAGCTCCTCCTTGGTTACTCCAAGAGAAGTTTGGATGGTGCCTCCATCTAGGGTTGTAGGTATTTGAATACAGATTGAAATTCCATTGGGCACCTTGAACCACATAGAAAAGTATGCTGGATTAGCTGGATGGTTCTCATACAAGTGGTTATTACCACAATAAACACAAGATATATCTGAAATTTGTAAAACATGTGAGGGTTCAAGAATCGCCGCTAAAGTGACAGTTTTGGTTTCCTTCTCCATTGTCAGTTGTTTCAACATCTGGCTCATAGTCGCCATTTGGGCTTACATTAAGGCTACTATATCTAACTCAAAGATTTCGGTTGATGCTTGCTTCTTTGGCAATGACCTTCCTACTTCTCCTTGGTCATTAATGTCTGTCATCTTGTTCAAAATATCTACGATCTCATTAACCGACGTTTCTAACAATAAGCCTTGGTTGCAGTGTTCAACATCATTCTCAATGAACGATTCAATCCCCTATAGAATTGTTCAATTTACACACATGCGGGCAATCCATGGCTCGAACATCCTCTAAGTAACTCTTTGAAGTGCTCCCAAGCTTCTTGAACTGCTTCATTCTCCTTTTGTCGAAAAGACACAATGTCTTCTTGAATGTCCGCGTTCCAGGTCAAAGTATGGTACTTTGCCAAAAATTTCTCCGTTAGTTCCACCGATGTGGTTATAGAATTTGGTTCTAGCGCGATTAGCCAAACCCTTGTACTGTCCTTGAGAGAAAAATGAAACATTTTTAGTCTTAGTGCATCTTCAGAGACACCAGGAAGTTGAAATGCATTAGCTATTTCAATAAAAGATTTGAGATGTGAGTAAGGATCTTCGTTAGTCAATCCTCCGAACTGGCCCATCGTCTACAACATATGGAACATAACTGGCTTAAGCTCGAACTGTGCGGCTTAGGATAAAGGATTACTTATCCCTGAATTTAAGTTGTGGAATGCATGAGTGACATAGTTCCGCATGACTACATCTCGGTTATCTGTTAGAAGGATTGGATTATGAACTTCTCTTGCTGCTCGATTTGCTGCTCCGTCACCTGCCATATCTCCGTTCATAGGTGGATCTTGTGAAGGTGGAGGATCTTGTGAATTTCAATTCATCTTCATGGTCTCTTCTTCAACTTCTACTGTTCAGCTACTTTCTCTTGTTGATTTTCTATTTCTTTTCTCAACCTCTGCTCACACCTTATCCTTTTAAGGGTTCTTTCATTCTCTTGATCAAAGGTCAACCAACCAGAACCTGTGCTCATACACAACTCCCTTAAAGGATAGATATAACAATTAAGTTCAATGACAAAGGTATTCAACAATCACATGTGAAACAATTCACTTAAAAAAAAGAATATTATTTAAAACAAAACTCAAGTCCCCAGCAATGGCACCAAAAACTTGTTGGGACTTTCTCTACTTTTAAAAAGATTAGAGACTTGTGCAAGCATATACGGTCATAATTAATACTTTAGAGTAATCCAAGGTCGAATCCCAAGGGACTTGTTGCTTTCAAAACCAGTTTTAAAGAAGTGAATGCCTCAAAATGCAATTGTGACTTATGAAGAAAATAGTGATGAAACGTTTTTGTTTGGGGTTTTAAATATCAAGCAATTTAATAAAACTCAACCTCTTTGCTTCCTACCTTAGTTTTGATGCAAAACATGGGTAATACACGATGTTGGGAAAATGCACCAAGCGCAATTCTGGCTCTTCTTCGGAAACTGAGTCCTACTCTTTCACTACTACTTTTGGTTGCTACAAAGGCTAGGGTAACTTACAATCATATGTCTATGTGTGATTACAATCCTAGAGAATATTTATCAACACATTTGCATTATGTGTCAGAGGGCCTATGTCTAGGACCATGTTTTATGTGCTTATGTCTAAGGCAATCTCATATTGGTTTCCTATTATTTTACCTAACTCACCCTTCTCAGGGTCAGGGTCAGGGTCTAGTGATAAATCAAGTTCCCACTGACCAAATGAAAAAATAACGTAAAGAGAAGTTTTTAGAAACCAACCCAAACAGTGCTAAGCGCAATCTTGGACAAAATCCCGAGCGTGTTGAAAATCAAATTATTTTGAGTAAGGCATTCCACAAATAGGTTGATAAGTAATCTATTGCATGCTTAAAGAAAAGAAAATGCACGAAAACATAAAGGAAGTATTTTTCATTGAATTAAACGAATAAAGAAGTCGTATAAGGAGTTCTAGCTTGATCTTCTTCTCTTTCGAGCGTGAGAGGAGTGTAAACTCGCTAAAGAACTAAAGAAGAATAAAATAAATGAAGAACAAAAGGTAGATATTGAATTAAAGGCAATAGGGTAAGCAAAAGTATAAAATACGAGGAAATAACAACTAAAACTTTAATCTAAGGCATATGAACGAGTTCTACAACGAAGGAGGAAGTAAATGAAGCTGAAAATGAGCTTGGAATGGATGATTTACTACTGAGGGAGAGGCTCCCTTTTATAGGCCCTTGAGTTGGTTGAACTCCCTATCTTTTTAGGTGGAAATAGGTTGAGATTAACCTAACAACCCCTTTTTGACTTGAATTCACGGTTGTAGCTTAATTCAAACATGTAGGAAATGTTCTCCTTGCCCTTCATTAATCAAAACACACGTTTTGGCAAAGTTGGCAAAATTGCTCTAAAATTGCGCCGGGCGCAATTTTCCTACAAAATCCGGAAAACTGTTATTTTCTTTGAACTTTGACCATGTTTTTCTCATTTTTTTCCTAAAGCACCATATATTGCAATTTATCCAGAAATGTTCTATGTGTGTTCTACTTTAAGAATATGTAATTCTTTTTGGCAAATAATGATAAAAAAGGATTAAAAATCATGGTTAAACAGGCCTACCGGCACACATTTCTGCAGTAAAAAGTCAATTCTAACAGAAGGTCATTCACCTATTTCTTTATGTAGGTTTTAACTCGTAATCTGAGTAGGTCGTCTTCTGAGTCAGAGGGTATAATCATTCGTCCGTGTGAAGGTTTGAAGGTCGACCTTCCCAGATCGTCGATGGTGAGTAAAAATGTTGAGTGACTTGCTGTAGGTCAGGCTTCTACCCTGGCCGAGGTGAGCTTGAAAAGCATCCGACAACATGTACTAAGGAGGAGCTCCTAGACCTTCGTAGAGTTTATAGGATCCTAGATAGTACAATTCTTAAGTTTCATGAGGTTGGTGATCAACTAGATAACTCGCCTATTTTGTTTGTAGGCTTTTACTCGCAGATGTTCGAAGGAAGAGTTCGGCTTTCCCTTCACCCATTCATCTAAAGGTTTCTGTCGGCCACAAATTTTTCCTCTTACTCAGCTTGCACTAAACGATTGGGCGACTTTAGTTGGACTTTGGTTCATTTGGTGGAGCTACAATGTTAGACAAGTGAGCTCTCCTAGATGTAGTGCCACTTCTAGCAACTCATATCGTCAAACCTTACAAAGAGTTCTCGAGTTGGTACTATCTATTGGCTTGGAAAACGTTTAGCTTGCTCATTCACACCCCCTCATCCTGTTGGGTGTGTTGCCCTAAACTCGTAGTTTGTATTTTGTAAAAACAAATGTCTATTTAATAAAGTTTTATTCAATAAATTTGTTCTTGAATCATAGCTTTGCATTGTCCAAAATCCAATAAACTAAACATCCAAGGTTATTTTTGATGTAATCGGGACAGTATATATACTGGGTATATAGTTGATATACGGGGTATATATTTCATATACCCCTGATATATGAATGGATAATATCCCGTGAATAACCTAAAGGGTCTATAGTATATAGATAAGGCTGGGTACCTTATCCTGGCAACACTATGGATAGGGCCCACTCTGTAAAGGTTACAGACGACTCGATCCAGGTCGTTCGTGTGGAGACATGCGAGTGGGGGTATCCTGTACAATGAGTTTGTATAAGACCGGACCGCAAAATAGGCAATCTTTAGGTGTAACACCGTTAACTAATAGATTGCTATTTCTTTGGATGACCAGACAACTCATTCTCAATCCTGAGTGAGTTATGGACTCCTGCCCGTGAGGGCTCGTCCTTTGATCTGTATGGGTGAGAGTGGCCCGAGTCGCCGACTCAACATTTCTACCATTTTGGGGACTGTAACGACCCACAATTTCCCACACAATTCTCGGTCACGTTAACTACCCAACTAGTTAAACTTAACCCCTAAATACGTCATGCCAACTCCCTATACAAACAAATATATAAAATCAAGTTCTAGCTCTCATCAATTTAACGATAAATCAATCTCATAGTATATCATTCAACAACCTTCGTGGACCACCTCACGAGGCAAGTTTATTATTATTCAAACTAGACAAAACTCAATGCATGGAATCAAACTAAAATAGGCACCTATCCCGAAATGAAACTAACAACAAGGGGGAACAGCCCAATTATTCAAATACGAACAAATAGTTTATTGACCATAACATGAGGTCTTAACTAATCACTTAAGCTAAGCAAGAGTGCCTAAGCAGCCTATGGTCCTCGCTCGTCATGTCTCCTCCGTCTCATCACCATGGTTGCCCACGAGTCCTTCACCTGAAACAATCATTGTAGAGGAGGGGTGAGTATATAAAATATACTCCGTAAGTAGCCCTCACCAACACACACACCCATCATGCTCAACTATATCAAGAAACATTCGTAGTCATGCTTTTCAATACATTAGGCATTCAAACATAAACACATTCCATAAAATTTAGTGACAACCACAACTAGGAAGCACGTTAACAACCAACCTCTAGTCTCCCTAACATCACAAGTACCTCTATGCTTATCACAGTTATTCTACTCTTCCACAGTTATCTCCTTCGAGTAGAGTCGGCCCCTGACCATTTATACCCAGAGCCCCGACACTGCTGCATCGGCCCTCGACCATTTATACCCGAGGCCCCGATGACTTCACCATCTATTGCCCCTTGACCATTTATACCCAAGGCCCCAACAGACTTCCTCTCAAAGGACTCCTCGTATCGACCCTCGACCATTTATACCCGAGGCCTCGATACTCCATTAGTGACGTATCAGCCCCCGTCCATTTATACCCGAGGCCCTGACACCCAATCTTTCATTCCCTCCAAGCATCCAACATTTACCAGAGTCTCACCATAAACTTTCTTATACCACCAACCCTGTATCTTTCAACTCACAAGTACAATTCAACATGTTTCACAACCCAGACGACTTTTAAAAAAAAAACGAGATAATAACCCAATCATGCTTGATATCCAACATCATTATTTAACAAGTATTACTACGGATAATAGCTCACAAAACACGCCGAACTAAACATGCATATCCAGGCAACCAACATTTCCACAGCAATACTCAACAGTTTAGCAAGCAGAAATCTCACCATTTTCATCAACAAACATCCAACACATCTCCAAGTATATCGACTAACACAACGAGAATTAATTAGCACAAAGACGTAAAAGAATTTGCATAAATCGCCACAAAATCAGCACGTTAGAGACCATTTCGCATACATTAACACACGCACACGCCCCTTGTCTACTTACACACAATCGCGCCCTTAAGTTTTGCGTCGACCTCACACCTAAGCACACCAAAACAGAAAATACAGCACGTTACGTACGCTATTTAGCCTTCGAAATCAACTCTAAAAGGGTTCGAATGACGCATTACCACCAAAACCGACTTCGTATAGATGTGGGTCACCTAGATCTAGCTCTCCAAGGTGTGGGTAGCCTAAATCGAGCTTTGAATGAATGTGGGTCACCGCCAACGTCCTAAACACTGCTGTAACGTACAATCCCGCCGCTGGAGTTGTTGTTCGTCGGATCGTAGCAGCAAGTCGCCGCCGTTTCGCCGCTATACCACCCGTTCGCCGTGTGCCGCCGCGAGGAGGAGGCCGCGCTGGTTCGTTGCAGACCGCCGGGACGTGCCGCCGCTACTGCAGACCGTCGGAACGTCGGGGAGTCGCGCAGCTGGTCTGCCGCTGTAACAGTCCGCCGTGAGCCGCTGCGAGAAGGAGGCCGCGCCGCCGCTGGATCGGGACGTCGCTGCTGCTGTTCGAAGGAGCGCCGCAGCGCCGCTGCTTGATCCGAAGGGCGCCGCCGCCGCTGCTGTTTGATCCGGAGAAGCGCCGCCGGAACGCCGCTGCACCTCGCCGGAAAACGAGAGAAGGGGGGCGGCGGGGTTGGAAGATGAAGAAGAAATCGGGGGGGGGGGGCTAGGGTAGAAGAAAGAAGAAGAAGAAAGAAAATGGGCTTTGCTAGGGTTTTCTTTTTCTTTTGTTTTGTTTTAAAACCAAATTACCTCAATGGAGGCCCAACCATCCAAGCCCAAAAGAAAAGGAGTCCATTCCCCTTAAAACAAGACCCAAAATACGGAGTCCGGTAATTATTAATTTAAATTGGAATTTAGAGCCCGATAATAATGATAAATTTAATTAACAATCAATTTAAAATTAAATGAAAGAAAAAGAAAATCTTCTGATTCGAGACTAACTAACCTGAGGGACTCGGGGCGTTACAGGGACAAGACCGAGTGGGGAGCTGGGAACATAACTTCACAAGATGGAATTCACTCCTCCCCGACTTTAGGGGAGTAGATGAGTGTTCCCTTAAATAATGACTCCGGGACTTGAACAAGGGGCCCCACCCTCTCATTGGCCGAGAGGGACTTCTGGTTATTGGTTGGACCATAACCGGGTTGTTCATTAGAGAAGCAGTGGTGTTTAAGGAGTAAGATGTAACTCAGGGGTAAAACGGTAATTTGACCCAACTTGAGTTACGAACACTCGTGAAGGATTGACTCGTCATTAATGGTCATATATCCATGGACACGAAAACATTCTGCAGTGAGAAGAGTGCAACTGCGGGTCTTTAGTGGAATGACCGTAGTTAACGAATCTAGATTAACTCGGTCAATGAGTTTGACTGATCAATCTTGCATCGTTGGAGCTTCGGATTTGTAGGTCCATTAGGTCCCCTTGCTAGCTCATAACGGGTAAAACGAGGATCAAGTTTTTGGAAGAATTTGAATTGTTCAAATTACTTAAGGGATTATATGTATATTGATACATTATAATATATAGTTAATTGTGAATTAAAACTATATATTATGAGAGATATTATTTGAATGAGATTCAAATAAAATTAATATGAATAAGATTCATATTAAAACTATAGATTAAAAATAATATGCATAAGATGTACATTAAAACTATAGATTATACGAGAGTAATATTTTAGAATATGATTCTAATTTTATAATAAATAATTAAGTGTTAATTATTTATGTATATATATATTTATTAATTATTAATTGGATTAATAATTAATTATATTAATTAATTTTAATATATATATTAATTATTATATATATTATTATATATATAAATTTTAATTATTATTATATATTATAAATATATATATATATTAATATTAATATTATTATTAATATTAACTTCCCTGCAAAATTGCAGGGGAGTGGGGGGGTTGCTGTTACCCCACGTCATTGTTCTTCTTCTTCAATGGTTGAAGAAAACAGAACATTACAGTGGAAAAAAAAAAAGGATCCCCAGATCTCTCTCAAGAAGCTCAATCTCTCCCTCTCGTTCCAAAGGATTGCTCCCACCAGCACGATCCCGAGACCCAAGAGGATAGCGAGGAAGACATAGTGGTGGTGTTCGAGGGAAACTCGTTGAAGAAACGTTCTTTAAAGGTAAAGTTTCCTCTGTATTTTCCTACTTTGTAATTTGATTTTGTATCCCGAAATTCAGCAACGAAAATCCGTTTCCGCTCCGGGAATCACATCCCTTCACATCCAACAAGAAGTGGAGGTACAAATGACTCCTCGTGTCGAATGATGGGCTCACCACTAAGGAGGGAGGGGTTATCTATGAGGTGCCAACCGAATTTGGGGAAGTATGTAAGTCCAGTGTGTTGTTGCTCGACTTAATGTGAGGTCAGGACTGCTTCAACTTTCCAACATTAACTTAATATTTTTCTTATGCGGTGACAACTCTCTGTAAGAGATTGTTTTGTGGCCTAATTTGCGTTATATTTGTGTGAAAATGTGAGAGCCCTTGTTAAAATAGCATGAAAAAGAATAAAAATCAACAAGCTAGGGTCCTGAGCTGTTAGAATTCTCAATTTATGTAATTTCAATGAACTTATGCTTAATTATTGATATTTTGAATAGGAATTGTAGAAATTGAGATTGGATAAGTTGAGTGCTGCCAAGTCCGCTGATGGCGTTGTTGGAGCGTGATTGGAAGAGCATCTATGCTAAAGTTGGATGCCTTAGCACATGTGACTGCGTGTAGTAACTCATCCATCAGTTTTTCATAGTGTCCGTAAAACTTCAATTGCTAGCTCGCTTGAGGCTCGGGAGAGTCCTTGTGTTGCATGATTGCGTCTATTAGCGATAGATTCATCTTTTTGAAGTAAGATGGTGAGTACTTAGGGTTGAGACTCCCCCTATCGTGCCTATAAACTGCTTTATTGCTTGCTTTCATTACAACGAGAGTTGGGTTTTAAGCATGTTTGATATTTCGGGAGAGAGCCATGTCTATTTGGGTAATCAGTATTCTGAGTCTGCTGGAGCATTTGTTCATAATGAGTGAAAGCATCAGAGCGAATCCCCCTCAATTTACTTTTGATTCGTTTATTTTTCGTAATCTGTTTGTTGTCTTAGTTGGATGCTCCAACATCTTATCGAAATATTTTTGTAGCTGTTCATTTACTGTTTTATCAATTTATTTCACCGTATTCACAATATTCTTAAACAAACTATTTTATTTTTGCTTTTTGGTATTCTAATTTGTTAGTTCAAAGTAAATCTGCAATCCCTATGGAAACGACCTTGTTTTTATGCTACAATTGATTATTTGGTGTACGTGCCTGTACAGTGTCCATCTGGGTACAGGTAGGTGCGCCTTCAGTCATAGAATTCTCGCCATTACTGTCCAATGATATTGTGCACGATTTTTCTGACTTTGGTCTTGAACGAATGATTCCTGCAGCTAGCAATCTTTGGCTCGAACGTCTACCTCATGTTGCCTTCTTTTTTACCATATCTAAAACGGGGTAGATATAATATTCACCATATCAAGAGATGTCAATACAACGTGGTAGATATAATATTCTACAGAGTAGATGACCATTTTTGTCAGTTTGTATCACTACATTCTACCTACTTCAAAAGTTCAGACTACCTAAAGGCTCACCACGTTATAAGCAAGAATTTCACTCAATTCTCTGTCTAATCGAAGCAATTAATTTGGTGATCGGTAGCATAACCGATTTATGTGTCACTTGCAATAAAATAAAAGCTGAACATAACCGATTTCAAATAAATACAAAACTGAATATATTCCTAGTGACATTGAACATTCCTCAGTAAATATAACTTCTTTACACAATATAGACAGTAGATAAATACAAAAAGCCCTCTCACCGTTTTATATCTGTCATTCTTGTGTTTTTTTTTTTGTAATCCTCTATTCTTTCTCTTATGCCTTGTGACCATGGAAACCCAAGGTGGACATAATCTCCCAAACAGTTGAGGCTTTCAATCCTGTTGCCCAAAATACTGCCCTGTAGATGTTATTTAAATTTTTTGTTTGCAATCTAAACTATACGACAATCTGATATAAAACAAGAATGACACTTTTAACTATTCTTAGTATTCATAACTATATTTTGCAATCTAATCTTCCCCACATAATCGATTTTGCATATAACCGACTATATCTATTGTGTCAACAAAATCCCTTAAATATCGGGGTTGGTAACAGAAACATACGCTTAAACGTGTTATATTTTTTAAACCTCATTTATTTAAACAGTATTAAAAATTGCAGATACGCTTGGGGGAAGTCGAGTACATACTCTTGAAATCTGTCTGGGAGTCTCAAAATCTGCCGTGTTCTGGATCCGTCTCAAAATCGACGCGTGTTCAAAATCAGCGACCTTAGATCGGACCGACCTTCAACGTCTTTGGAAATCAGTCATACTTGTTCGTCGTTGAGGTATTCTTGTACGCTATCTTCGGAAATCAATGATAGAACTCTTTTCCGTCGAAGTCTTCGGAAATCAGTGACCTTAGAAGCCTCTTCGAACTTTGGGATTCTACCTTAGAAGCACGACCTTTGTACGCGGTTTAGGGATTCTTGTACGCTGTTTGGGGGTTTGGCGAAGAGGAAGGAGTTAGGGATTTGGGATATTTTTGGAAGGATTCAGCGTTTGGAGTGAGGTTTCAGAGTTGATTTTTGGAGTGCCGTTTGGGGTGGGTATTAATTTTGAAGGGGTGGGTTTTTGGAAGGGATTTTGATGAGGGGGTATTAATTTCGAATGAGTGGGTTTTTGAGTTACTGATAGGGTTTTTGGAAGGAAATTTTTTGATGGAGTGTGGTGTGTAGTGATATTGACAGTGAGGTGGGTACTAATTCTCAACTACTCACTCTGTATTTTTTTGTTCAGTTTTGAATTTCAATATTATTTTTTTGTTCATGTTTCATTTTTCTAAATTGATTTTACTTATTTTTTAATCCATTTTACATTTTGATTTAACATTTTTGAACTCTATAATTTCCATTCAGTATCTTCTTTCCTACAATTTAGGTGCATTACATATTTGTTGAAGGGTAGTTTCGTCACGAATTTATAAGGGTAATGGTAGGATAAATTTACCTATTTTGATGGGAAGAGTAAATTTGTTTACATAAAATTAGTAGTTCAGCTCTAACTGTTCTTTAACTATTTTTATAATATTTGATTATTTTGGTCATTTTTCAAATCAAACTATTTAATTTAGCTATTCCTCTCGTTGCCTTTTTTTTTGTTGAATCTTGCAAGGAAACTTCGTTAGGACAAGTCAAGATGGGCCAGATCATACAAGACCGAAGAGTGCTCCAGAATCGTTTATGAAAAAAAAAGGTGAAAACTGAAAAAAAAAACAAAAATATATATCATTGACAAAAAGTAGGACCTACATTGGTGAAAAGGAGGTGAGAAAATTGGTCAGATTTTATTGTAATTTATTTAATGCATGAGAAAAAATGTATTTTAACCTACTTGTTCATATCAAAAGGGGTCAAAATCATAAAGTTTTGAAATGTAAAAAATTCAATTCTAAAAACTTCAGGTAAAAAATGTCTCCTCGTTCACAGCCACAAAGAAACCCATATCAGAAGCCGTTCATAACTTCCCTTCACATGCCATACAAATACAATATTGTATCAATATCGATACAATGAAATCGATCACGTTTTTCCAAATCTGAAAACGGGATCCAAAATTCAAGACAAATTATCACCAACCCCAAAGCTAATCTGGCGTAATCGTGGAGTTGGACAGGCGTTTTGTCTTCGAATCCACTGAATGAGAGAGTGAAAAAGATGCGTGTCGCTATAGAGAATATTTTGTGGCCACTCCCGTTGAGCTGACATAATTTTCAAAAGCCATGGAGATGGTCTTCTGTTCACAGATTCTCAGTTAATTTCAGCCGCACAACCCATTTCCCATCTCCGATTCCCCCAATTGTGGTTCCAATTTCAGTCTCTCCCAATCAAAACCCTCTCTCGATTTTCCTTCACTCTTTCGGTCACCCCTCTATTACAGGGAAACATCATCTGGGTCTCCCTGATTTTCTACTCCCTCTCTTGGGTTTCGTCTGTTCTTCAGTTTTCTCGATTGGGTCCGCTTCATTTCCTTTCTGAAGGACAGACAAATATTTCAGAAATGGCGTCTTTAGGGTCTCTGTCTTTCACAGAGAGCACAATGTTCATTCTTAGTAAGAAGTACCACCGGAATTTCTCTCCACTTAGGCAGCCGAGTCAGAATCAGGGGGTTTTCTGTGACAAAATGGTTGCAACTTCGAGGAGTGGGAAATGGCAAATGTGGAGGGCTGGGCCGATTGTCCAAGCAACAACTTCGGGTTCGCAAACCAGTGATGATTCTGACGATGCCATTCAGGCCACCATTGAAAAGAGCAAGAAGGTTCTTGCAATGCAAAAGCAGCTACTCGAGCAGGTATTTTATTATGCTAGTTCTGTTGCTTTTTCTTTCTGAAATTATAATTATGTTGGAGATTTCACGTTTCCTCACTGCTATGGATTGTTGGACTGGGTTCTTGGCTTAGCTTTGATGCAAGATGAATTCAAATCAAATGTGATTGCAGAATTGCCTGATGGTGACCAGCTAGCCGGCTGAAACCCTCAAATTATGTGATAGTACTATAAATGATCCACACCCTTGTATTGGAATAGTGAAAGGAGTTATGATGCTAATCGAACTTTGAGAGGTCTGACACTCTCCTGAGTTCTAACAAACATATAGACAGAGAAGGAATCAACACTTAAATAACAAACAAACACTGAAAACCACAACGCCGCACCCTCCTAGACATCAGTTTTCGTGACGTAAATTCATCCTACTATAGGAATAACGGATTGGTGGCCTAACATTATGCTATAATATCTTGTAATGTTGGTTGTGTTCTTTTAGTAGTACTCTTAGATTTCAGAGTGCAATGTTTTCTAGATCATGTTACCCTTCCTCAGATTCATGTCTTTCCTGAATTCCCATTTGTAGGAGCTTGAATTTTGATACTTGGATTTAACTTTCCTGTGTTCTGTAGATTGCAGAGAGAAAGAAATTGGTTTCATCCATAAAAAGTACTTCTCTTGATTCTGAGGAAGAGCAAGATTCATATGAACAAATGGATAGCTCATTCCCCAATCCTGATTTTCATTCACGGGATGATAAAATTACTGTTGATGGTTTGAATGGAAGTAGTCCATCCGTCAGTACTGGCAATGTAGCTGTAAGAGAGCAACTGGATGCTGATGCTCTACTGTCTTCTTCCAGTACGTCTTATGATAACAATTACAAGATGCAAGTTGTAGATCTTAAAAGGACAATATCTACTGCAGATCCCAAAAATCAACTGAAACGCAGTTCAGATACAAAATCTTCTGTTGTTATTCCAGATCCCAAAGATCAGCTGAAAGGCAGTTCACAGGCAACATATTCTGATGTTCTTCCAGATCTCAAAGATCAGCTGAAAGGCAGTTCAAAGATCAAATCTTCTGATATTATTCCAGATCCTAAAGATCAGCTGAAAGGCAGCTCAAAGACAAAATCTTCAGATTTTGTTCCAGCGTTTCTTTCCAGTAAATCTTTGTATTCCACCGTAAAAGAGGGAAATAATGGACAGCCAAGTGAACCAGCTTTGAAGGTTGATGGTGATGCTGTTGAAACTGCAAGTGTGGATGTTGAGCCTCCTCCTTTGGCTGGGGCTAATGTTATGAATGTCATAATAGTTGCTGCAGAATGTGCTCCATGGTCAAAGACTGGTATTGTACGATTAAGTGGATAATCTTCGCTTGTGAAATCCTTTTAGGGTTATTTTCCTTTTCTCTTTTTGAAAACATTTGACGCATTTTTGGATTCTTACAAAAATTCATTATTTTCATGCCTTTTGGAGGAAATTTAAAAGCTATACACGATAATTTAACTTTTGCGATTATGGAAATTCATTGGTCATTTCAATCATTCAAACTTTAATATGGAATTATTTTACTTATTAACGAAGAATGTTGAGAATAGCATCAATTGGGAAAAAGATTTAGATACTGCTCTGCCTTGGTAATTGAACTTCACTGATCATTCCTGCTATGCGAATAAATCTCTAGTAATTCCAAGGATTTAACATCCTACGTATTTCTTTGACAACCAAATGTAATAGGATAAGGCGATTATCCTGTGTGATTAGTCGAGGTTCACGTAAGCTGGCTCGGACACTCAAGGATATTAAAAAATATATATATATATATTTTGTAATTTTTTTCTTTTGTTTGTCCTTTTTGTTGCTTTTTGGCTCCTTTTGGCTTGGGCTCTCTTTTTAGAATACCCTCGTGTGTTCTTTCATTTTTCACAATAAAAGTTGTTATTTTCATAAAAATAAAAATAAAATTTCAATTTTGTTTCCTATGATCATGATTCTGATTTTTGTTATTAAATTACACACCCTGATTCTTTGTATATTATTCCATTCACATCATTATTTATAGATTATGTACTGATATTTTAAGATTCTTATAGGCGGGCTTGGAGACGTCGCCGGCTCTTTACCGAAGGCTTTGGCTCGCCGTGGGCACAGGGTGATGGTAGTACTTTTCACTTTTCAAAAATCTTATTTTACTTCACAAGCGATTCTGTTAGCTACTTCCTTTTGGCTCTACTTGGAAAAAAAAAAAAATCGAAAAGATGCATTTCACAACCTTACTATAAACACCAATGTCCCCATTTATATTTCATTTCTTCTTTGCAGGTTGTAGTACCTCGATATGAAAATTATGCTGAACTCCAAGATACCGGTGTTCGGAAAAGATATAGAGTGAATGGACAGGTGCGATAAAACTTTGACTTTGAGCTGTAACTTTCTGTTCAAATTTTCCAGTCTTTTATCACAAGCATGTGAATTTTTAATCTTGCAGGATCATGAAGTTGTATACTTTCAAAAATATGTAGATGGAGTTGATTTTGTCTTTATTGACAACAGCATATTTTACTACAGGGAGCAGAATATATATGGTGGAGACCGTCTGGTAAGATGATGCCGCCTGTGATTTTACCTTAAGAAGTTATTCGAAGGGATGAACTTAGTTTAATAGGTAAATTTTGTGTTCAAAGCTAATTTCACTTTGATATCCCATGTTAATGCCATGGAAAATTTGTCATATTACCTTTGATTCTTTGGCCTGGTTTTCCTGCAGAAATACAGTGGCAACCAATATGACTTTATTGGAAGTAATGTCTTAGTGTGTTTAGGATGACTAAAAGTGTATTTTAAAAAAAAATGTACAATTTTTGGCAATAATTTAAACAAATTTAAAAAATTCAAATTGCGAAAAAATTCATTTTCGAAGAAACACTTGAGACATGGTTCTTCGAAAGAGTTACTTTAAAGTGATTGACACTCTTGTAGTTTAAGCACTTGAGAGATGACTACTCGTAAAGATGTGCAACGTGCTTAAATTAACATACCAAACTCACCTTTTAGTCTTCTTCAGTTCTTTGGATTATTAGGTTGCTTTGCTTCATATCGTACAATTTGGTCTATAATCACCTATCTGAAGTAAAACTGTAGTTTACAGTTGCGAGATGACGGTAATAATTAATTAATGCTGATAGCGATAATTATGTTGAGATTATTATTATAATTGATATAGCAGTAATATTAACTTTGCTGATATCCAAGTTTTTTGTCCAATTCATTATCAGTTTCAAGTATTGAAGTCTTACGTGTTTTTTTGTTCATTGGTTCAGGATATATTGAAGCGAATGGTACTATTTTGCAAGGCAGCTGTTGAGGTAAAAGTGGCTAAACTGCATTATTGAATATATAAATCCCTTACAAATAGCACAAAATATGCTTTTTATGTAGTAATTACGTAGAATCATTATGCATTCTTTGTATAAAACAAATAGCACAAAATATGCTTTCTATGTAGTAATTACGTAGAATCATTATGCATTCTTTGTATAAAAAGCAATTCTCTTAAAGGAAAGAGTGTGCTCGTGCATAGCATTCCTCCCTCCGAGACGTGTCGACTTAAGTCGGTCTCTGGAAGGCAAAATCTGTGTTTTTTAGTTCTGAAAAGGGACACGTTATAATTTGATGCAAACATGGAACTGTTTCTTTAAACTTCAACAATATCTCCTTCAACAAACCTTTCTTCTGATAGTTATTACTACTTGGTAGTACCATCAAAACTAGTGCTTGTTTAGCAACAATTTGGTTTCTTGTTTTTCGTTTTTTGTTTCATACTTTTTTAGAAAAAAAATGAAAAATGTATTCGGTACATTACATTCTTATTATTTATTTATTTACTAAAAGAAAAAAAATAGAAATGCATTTGATAACCATTTTTTAAAAATGTTTTTGACGATTGTTTCTCATTCTTTGTTTTTTAAAATTATATTTTTACAGAAACGCATTTGGTAACCATTTCTTGATTTTTGCTCTCTTTAAAAAAAAAAATAATGTTTTACATGAATAATAAAATTCTTAGAATAAAATATTATGTTATATAATTTTTTCGTATCTATTATGCATTTTATAAATATAAAATATAAAATAATCCTTTTATTTATATTTTTAACAATGGATGAAGAAATAGGAACACAAACTCTAATTTTTTTTGTTTCCACAATTTGTATACAATTTTGAGAAACTTTCTATAAAAAAAAAGGAAAAACAAGAAATAAGAAATAAGGAACAAACACATATTTTTCCAAATTTAGATACAAGAAACAGGAATGTTCCACTTGATGTATGGTACTTGAGTATAATTTCTGAAATATACAAATGATGGACAACCCAAAGCTTTACTTTCTTTTATTGCTCCTATTTTTTGTCCATAATATTATTCGAGAGTTGTGATTTTCTAACATTCCCACTTTTTATTGTACAACTAAAAGTCGATCATATATTATTTGCAAAGTAACATTTACCCCCTTTTTTCAGGTTCCCTGGCATGTGCCATGTGGTGGTGTATGTTATGGAGATGGGAATTTAGTTTTCATTGCAAATGATTGGCATACTGCATTACTGCCAGTGTATTTGAAGGCCTATTATAGAGACAATGGTATGATGAAATTCACAAGATCCATCCTTGTAATCCACAACATAGCTCATCAGGTATGTCACTTGTAATTTACTGCAACTTATTTCATTGTCTTTAATTCTTTCCATTGTAAGTGAAAGCTCAAAATTTTTGAGCGAAGAAAAATAGAATTAGATAAATTGTATTTTTTGTTCCTCATACCTTTTTCTTTCGTTGGAGTTTTGAATCTACAACCTTTAGCTACTCATCTCTTAATAAGTCAAGACTCCATACTTGTAGGTCAGAACAAAAAGTTTTGGGCCTACTTGATCACGTGTTACGTTTTTCACGTTTCTAGTTTTTGAAAAACATAAGAATTTGGTAATTGTTCTTATTTTTAGAAAATAAATGTTTCCAAAATTGTGTAGAAATTTTGGTAACAACAAAATCAAGTTGGTTCTCATTTCCAATTTTTTTCAAAACATTAATAAAAGCATTATCTTATATTCTTGCGTTATAAAATGCCCAATGACTATTTAAAAAATAAATGAACATTGAATTTTTGAATAAAAAAAGAAAGAACAAGAAACAAGAAATAGTTACCGAATAATTAAATTAAAGTTCTGTTTTTCTTCATTAAAAAAGAAGAAACAAGAAACAGGAATGTTACCAAACAAGCTCTTTCTTACCTTTCTGTTTTTTTCACTAGGGTCCATTGCTATGAATATTTATGCTCTACCCTCAAAGAACTTTATTTTGTCCCAGCCAGATTTGTATTTTCTTTCTTCTCTCAAGAAATCTACCCAGTTTCATATTTTCTGGGTTTTAAGTCCCTAAAGTTTGACTTGTTTTTCATTTTGGTCCATAAACTATTTGCTCATTCTTTCATCTTAGTCCCTAAACTTTTGACTTCTCAATTTTAGTTGTTTCTTGAACCTACTTGCTTACACCCCTCACTTATAGCATTACTTATCAAAGCAACAATACTTCTATTAGCGGGATCCCGCCCGGTAAAAGTAGAAATCCCTGCACAAGGGTCCCTTGGGTTCAAATTGCAATATGTGAAGGTTTTTCCAAACCTGTTTACTTCCTCAAATTAAGTGATGGTAATAGGATATGCTTTTGGGAGGACCTTGAGACTCGGTTATTTAGCCTCTGAAACTCTCTTACTGAGAATTTTTTTTTTATTTTTTTTTTACATGACTCAGATATTGAATGATACAAAGCAGAACTGAAACCATGTTTAAAAGAAATGCTATGAAAGGAGAGGCCAGTAAATGGGAAAACCTTCTCCTTTTGATCCCAGATCATGGTTCAAAAGACATAATGTCAGCCCATTGTTCTTGTAGATATGGTGATGGATATGAGTATCTGTCTTGGACTGCTATTACATAGGTGGATATACAAAATAAGATGATAATTGATAGAAAACTTGAAAAATATTAAAAAAATAAAAAAGATATGTATATTAAGATTCTACAATAAAATTAAAAAAGGGCGTTGGAACTGAAAGAAAGTGACTGGTGTGAGCTAGTGATGACTCTCTCCAGCCCTCATAGCTCCCTCCCCCTTCATCCCGACCCATGACTCCGACGACCTCAACCCATCCCTCCCCCGCCCCCCAGCTCCTCCTCAGACCAACCATGTCTCGGGTTAAGATAGAAAACAAAGTTTTCTACTGCGATTTCGATCACAAAAAGAAAGGAAGATGGCTGCGAATCACAGAAAAACACCTTACCAGGTTTTTTGTCCTTGCGATAGAAGAAATAGTAGGTGTCTGGATTATAGACATGATAGATGATCTCCTTCTCACCCCGAACACTCAGAAATTCTTCCGGAAAACTGACTGCAATGAAGGTTTCATATGGATCCAAAAAACCTCAAACAAGAGAGGAAGTTTCCTCGAAATCACTAGAGTTCAGAATGGTGGTGGCAAAAGAAACATTGTGGTCCCAGCAGACTCTGATCACAAGGGCTAGAAAGCTTTCAAGGATCTCCTCCTAGACTTCCTAAACGGCAAGAAAGATAGTACTCAGCCAGACTTTCACTAAGCTCCTCAACAGCCGAAACAGAGCTGTTCTTTTGCCGAAATTCTAAAGCAGAATAAAGATAACTCATAGGAGGTAAGATCGTTAATCGTCGCCCCCACAGACCATCGCAAAGACACCCCGTCTCCAGCACAAAGACGGGAAGTGAGAGCTCTAAACTGGCGGGATACTTTAGTGCTCACCCGCCGTGACTTCCACGACGACTGGGAAAGGATTCGCGGTTTTATACAAGAACAAACTGAAGAAAACTTTCTCATAAATCCTTACCAACCCGACAAAGCCCTCCTTAAATGCCCCACTGAGGACCTAGCAACTTTATTATCCTGTAATAGAGGATGGGTTACGTTTGGTCCAGTCACAGCAAAGTTAGAGAGATGGGACCTGTTGAAACATGGAAAACTTAATGCGATCCCATCTTATGGAGGATGGATTCGCTTTAGAAATATTCCTCTTCATTTATGGAGCTTTACTACCTTTATAGGAGATTGTTTTGGAGGCTTCATTGACTATGATCAAAACTCCAGCCTTATTGAATGTGTGGAGGTCGCCATCCGAGTTCAAGGGAAATACTGCGGTTTAATCCCTCTAGAGGTTCAGATCTTAGACGGAGATAGAATTTTTATGGCTCAAGTCGCAACTTATCAAGATAGCCGTGATCTGATCGGAAAGTCCGTCGACGTCCATGGCAGCTTCAACCAAGAGGCAGCAAAACGTTTCTACGGTGGAGCAAAAGAGGGACCAGGTCTTTGTCCAATGGATATCTGGCGCCTAGAAGGTGCTATTCTTTGTCCTACGGTCACCATACACTACCCCCGCCCCTTTTTTGTCACGAGGGACAAAAAGCCCTTCAACTTTGGGAAGAGGGAAACACCTCTTTCGGTGAAAGAAACTGCCAGCCATCGAGCCACGTGATTCCAACCTTAACGGAAGAGGGGCCCACCCTTGGGTCTCGTAAAAAGGAAAAGAAAGTAGACAAAGTTGACAAAAAAAGACAATAAAGAAGAAAGAAAAGGGGTCTCCTTTAAGAAGGATAATCAGATAAGACACTTTGACAAGAGAGGGGGGTGTGTTCCACCTCCGCTAATCCTTCTATTAGCTCTCCTCGAAAACAAAAACAGAAGCCAGCATCGGACAAAGTGTTAGGCCTCCAATTATTAAGACTTATAAGAGAAGGGGTAGAAAGGGCATTGTGTTAGGGGCAAATGAGTAAAGTGTATAGAGGAAGGGATAACGGTTTGTAGAGTGGGGCCCAAGGAGGAATTAGGGAACAGTAGAAATGGAACGAATGGGAGAAAGGGAGGATTAGTCTAGTTTTGAGTGCTCTGGCATTGTTAGGGAGAGATTACCCACCCTCTCGAATAGGTGGGGTGACTGTATTGCTTTCAGGTTACTTTCTTTGCGTATTAGTAATACCACAAGTGAGGAATCACCTCACAATTGGTATCAGAGCAGTACGAGCTTGGGAACTTGAGTGACGATGACGGTCAAGGATCTGGAAACTCGATGCGATGCGACAGAAAAGGAGATTTCGGGGATCAAAGAGGCTATTACCACCTTGTGTGCGAGGTCGGAGGAACAGCGACAAATGAGCGAAAGAATTCAGATGATGCTGGAGGGATTTATGGCGGAGATCATCGGAGAGAAACCATCTTCGGTTACACAGGTTGGAGAATCATCCATCCAGAAGGTTAAGCAGGTCAGAGATACTTCGACAATCGTTCATATAAGAGATCAAGGACAGGATCGAAACAAATTCAAGAAGGTCGAAATGCCAATCTTCATAGGTATGGATCCTGATTCCTGGCTTTTTCGAGCCGAACGATATTTTGAAATTCATAAGCTAACCGATGAGGAGAGAGTGATTGTATCGGTGATAAGCTTTGAGGGAGTCGCTCTAGCCTGGTATAGATATCACGAGAACAGAGTTCGGTTTACGGACTGGGAGAACTTGAAAACCCGACTTCTGGATCGTTTCCGAAAGTCCAAAGAGGGTCGGCAGTGTGCGAAACTCTTGGGATACAACTTTGAGATACAATACAAGCCGGGTCTTGAAAACAAAGCAGCTGACGCCCTATCTAGGATGGCCCCTAGTCCTCATTTGGCTGTCATGACTGTACCTGCCTTGTTAGATGTGCAAATACTCAAGACTGAAGTTCTTGAAGACCCCTTGCTGACTAAGATCATCTCGGAAATAGAAGTAGACCCGGCCAGCCATCCAAACTACGGCATGGTACATGGAGTCCTACACTACAAGAATAGAATGGTAATTTCTAGCTCCTCTACGTTGAAATCAGCTATACTCCATTTGTACCACAACACAATTATGGGAGGACATTCCGGGTTCTTGAGAACTTACAAAAGAATTACAGGGGAGCTGTTTTGGCATGGTATGAAGGCAGACGTCAAGAACTTCGTCGAAGGGTGCTACGTCTGTCAACGGAATAAAACCTTGACGGTGTCTCCGGCAGGGCTGTTACAACCTCTAGCTATTCCGGTTCGAATTTGGGAGGACATCACCATGGATTTTGTCGAAGGACTGCCGCGTTCAGCAGGGAATGACACGGTCTTTGTTGTGGTCGACTGCCTGTTTCGTTAATGGGTTAAGGGCGGGGGTTCCGTTATAAATTAAATATAGTATACCCAACCCGAATCAGCATATTTTTTTGTTTTACGCCCCGTAATTCTTCCTCAGCCAGGCTTGGGCAGAATAGCAGAGCAAGTACAAGTATTAGTAGAATAGCAAAAATGTGTTCCTTGTCATTAATATGTTTGCTCACGGTAATTGTGACCTCTCGGGAGAATTGATGACTGCATCAAAGATGCACTTGCTAGTACTAGTACATCTGAGAATTCTTAATTGGCTAGTTGTAAATAGACCCAGACTGTGGGACAAAGGATTATCCCGGACCTACACCGAGGTATTGACGGTGATTCTCAAATATCGCAGAACAGAATTTGATACGATGCAAGTACGCTCATTTCATTGCCTTGAGACATCCCTTCACGGCGAAAACGGTTGCTTCCGCCTTTATCAAAGAGATAGTCCGCCTCCATGGATTTCCACAATCCATCATCTCTGACAGAGATCGAGTTTTCCTCAGTAACTTTTGGACTGAGTTGTTCCGCCTTCAAGGAACTAAATTGAAGAGGAGCACTGCTTATCACCCTCAAACTGATGGACAGACGGAGATCGTGAATAAGTGTCTCGAAACATACCTACGTTGCTTTTGCAGCGAGACACCCCGTTCTTGGGGGCAGTGGCTTCCCTGGGCGGAATATTGGTATAATACCACATTCCATAGCTCGCTCGGTTCTACACCTTTCCAGGCAGTTTATGGGCGTTCCCCACCCCCTCTATTATCCTATGGAAGACAGAGAACGTCTAATGCGGCGCTCGACCAACAATTGTCTGACCGTGACATTGCTCTCGCAGTCCTTAAGGAAAACTTAGTGAAGGCCCAAAACAGGATGAAGAAAATGGCTGATAATCATCGCACGGAAGTTGAGTTGAATGTGGGGGATGCGGTCTTCTTGAAGATCAGACCCTACCGCCAGAAGTCCTTGACCAGGCGAAGAAATGAGAAGCTGGCAGCTAAGTACTTTGGGCCCTATCAAATTCTGCAACGAGTGGGGAAGGTGGCCTACAAGTTAGACCTACCACGGGAAGCAGTCATTCACCCCGTTTTCCATGTATCCCAGCTTAAAAGAGCTATCGGGAACCATTTGGCCGTGCACATATACCACCACAGTTGACTGACGAGCTGGAGTGGATCCCGGAGCCTGAGGAAGTATTTGCCACGGGTATCAATGAAGCCACGGGCGAACCAGAGGCATTGATCCGCTGGAAAGGGCTACCAGAGGAAGAGGCCACTTGGGAGACCTTTCACACCATGCATCACCAGTCTCCTGATTTCCCACTTGAGGACAAGGTGGATCTGAACGGGGGAAAGTTTTTAGGCCTCCAATTGTTAAGACTTATAAGAGAAGGGATAGAAAGGGCATTGTGTTAGGGGCAAATGAGTAAAGTGTATAGAGGAAGGGATAACGGTTTGTAGAGTGGGGCCCAAGGAGGAATTAAGGAACAGTAGAAATGGAACCGAATGGGAGAAGGGGAGGATTAGTCTAGTTTTGAGTGCTCTGGCATTGTTAGGGAGAGAATACCCACCCTCTCGAATAGGTGGGGTGACTGTATTGCTTTTAGGTTACTTTCTTTGCGTATTAGTAATACCACAAGTGAGGAATCACCTCACACAAAGATTATGAAGGGTCAGTTTTCTCCCTTTCTAACTTAGATAGCCCTCTATCAAAGGCAGAGATCGGAAAAATCCCAGAGGAGAACCTCCCTGAGGACTTTTCCCTATGCTATAGAGAGGAAGAGCAAGACTTAGAAGAGGTAGTCTCAGAGACGGCTTGCGCCGAGGCAACAAAGTCAAAAAGTCAGATGGTGGTCAGAAAATAGAGCCCTCTCCCTGGTTTCTCACACCCACCTTTCTCAAGGAAGATGGTTAAAGACCTCAAGAAATAGCCCATGTGTATTCGCCCTATTTCCACGAAAAACCTAACAGGTCAATCGACAAAGAAGAAAAAACCAAGGGAGATTATAAACCTCCTCATATGTTGGGCAAATGAATCAGAGGCAGGGGACCAAGAGGAAGATGAGGCTTTAGAAACAGAGGACCAAGATGAAGATGTAGAAGACTTAGTAACCGCTTTGGGCACTAATGTGGACACATGAAGATTGTCTCGTGGAATGTGAGAGGTTTAGGAGCATCTTCCAAAAAAACTCTTGTTGAAGACTCTTTCATCAGAGTGGGTCCTGATTTAGTGATTTTGCAAGAAACCAAACTTTCGTCGATCGATAGGAAAGTTATTAAGGAAGTTTGGAGCTCTAGAAGAACGGGTTGGATTGCCCTAGATGTCGAAGGTTCCGTGGGGGGAATTCTCATTATGTGGAAAGAAGACGTGGTCGAGGTACTTGACTCTGTTCTAGGCTCTTTTTCTGTTTCTATTCTCTTCTCCTTTAATAATCTTGTGCAAGGTTGGATTACGGGAGTATATGGGCCGTCTACCCCTCGGGGTAGGAATCTCTTTTGGCAGGAAATTATGGATCTCTCAGGCCTTTGCTCAGGATGCTGATGCTTAGGAGGTGACTTCAATGTAGTGCGGAATCCGAATGAAAAATCCAGGGGGCAGAGGGTGGATAAGAGTATGAAAGATTTCAATTCATTAATTGCAGAGCTGGGGATGTTTGATATCCATATCAACAATGCTACATTCACGTGGTCAGCTTTTAGGGAACACCTCTCTACCTCCCGTATTGACAGATTCTTGGTTTCCCAAGGCTGGTTAGATGCTTTCAATGCTTTCAAGGATGTGGTGCTTCAAAGATTGACCCGTACGACTTCAGACCACTTCCCTCTTCAACTTAGCTCAGGTTTCCAGAAGTGGGGCCCCACTCCGTTTCGTTTTGAGAATATGTGGCTCTCTCATTCGCAGTTCAAAGCCTCGTTAACGTTGTGGTGGAAGAATTTGAACCCTTCGGGGTGGGCAGGATATGCTTTCAAGGAGAAGCTTCGGGGTCTCAAGACAATCTTAAAGACCTGGAATAGGGATACCTTTGGAGCTATTGACCATGAGAAAACAGATGTGCAAGCCATAATAAATCTCCTTGACCAAGAAGAAGAAAGAGGGTTCCTATCCCCTGTATCCTTTTCTGAGAGAACTAATCTCAAAGCCTTCCTGTAGGAAGTTATCATTAAAGACCAGCGAAGATGGGCGCAAAAATGTAAACTGCAATGACTAATAGAAGGAGATGAAAATACCAATTTTTTTCATAGGTTGGCCTCACAAAGGAAATGTAGAAACATAATTTCGATCTTGGAAGATAGCACAGGCAACCCTCTCACTTCAGAGACAGAGATCGAGCAGGAAATTTTCAGTTTTTTTGATTCCTTGTATAAGGCTAAAGTCGGCCCTTGGTTTTGGAACCCTCTTAGTCCTCAGGACAGTCTTGAATTGGAGGCTCCCTTTAGTGAAGAGGAAGTGCATGATGCTATCAGGAAACTTGGCACCTTCAAATCCCCAGGTCCTGATGGGATGACAAATGAGTTTTGTAAAAAGTCTTGGAACATTTTGAAGTCCGACTTACTTAGAGTGTTCCAAGACTTTTTTCAAAATGGGATCATCAATCGGAGAACAAACAAAACTTATATATGTCTTATCCCCAAGAAGAAAAGAGCTAACAAAGTTAGGGACTTCCGCCCCATTAGCTTGGTCACTTCTCTCTACAAAATTATAGCAAAGGTTCTGGCCGAAAGACTAAGAAAGTACCTCCCCTCTATTATTAGCGACACCCAGGCAGCGTTTGTTGAGGGTAGGAATATCCTAGATGCGATTCTGGTTGCCTCTGAAGTGGTTGGTGAGTGGGGAGCTTCCAAGAAAAGTGGCTTCATCCTCAAGCTTGATTATGAAAAGGCGTACAATATGGTGGACTGGAATTTTCTGTTGGCTGTTCTTAAGAGAAAAGGCTTGGGTACGAGATGGTGCAAGTGGATCGAAGGGTGTATTGGTTCTGGGAATTTCAATGGGAGGCCTAGAGGCAAAGCCCAGAGAGGGCTTAGACAAGGCTGTCCTTTGTCTCCTTTCCTCTTCACCTTGATTGGAGATGATTTTAGTTGTCTTGTGCACTTTTGTCATGAGAGAAGGATACTGAAGGGTTTTCTGGTGGGGTTTAAACAAGTCCCCCTCACACACCTCCAACATGCGGATGATACTATTATTTTCAGCAAGGAGAGGATTGAAGATCTTCTGGATTGGTGGGGGATTATATCCCTCTTTGTGTATGCTGCCGGCATGTCCATAAATGTGGAGAAAACTTCTCTGATAGGGTTATTGAGGAGGATGTTCTCTTCTTAGCTGCAAGCACCATTGAGTGTAAAATTGAAAGCTTTCCTTTCAACTATTTGGGCTTCCCTCTAGGAGGTAATGCGAACTCCATCGGCTTTTGGGATCCAATGTTGGAGAAGTTTAGATGCAAACTCTCTAAATGGAAAAACCTCACCCTTTCTAAAGGTGGATGCCTAAGCTTGGCCCAATCGGTCCTTAGCAGCTTACCCCTTTATTATCTCTGGTTGTTGAAGGCTCCCAAAACGGTGATTAAGACCATGGAGAAGTATGTTAGGGACTTCTTTTGGGACGGAGGTACCTACCACTCTTGCAGCCATCTGGTGAAATGGGAATGGACCTCTCTTCCTCTTTCTCACGGTGGTCTTGGAATATTGGAATAGGCTTGTTTCAGCAGAGAAACCACACTCTTTTACTTAAATGGTTGTGGAGGTTTACTCAAGAAGAAGATGCTCTATGGAGACGCGTGGTGGAAAGTATTTACGGTACCCTTCCTCATGGATGGCTTACTGCCACTCCAAAAGGTGCAGCAAAAGGGTGGCCATGGTTTGCGATTGCAAACAACACAAACCTTTTCCTTGAGTTTCTGTCCTTCAAGGAAAATAATGGGAGGAAAATCAGGTTCTGGAAGGATCATTGGGTTGGACATCAATCGTTCGAGATGGCCTTTCCTGACCTTTACTTACTCTCTTTACTTACTCTCTGTGAGAAAGGAGGATACCATCCATAGATGTTGGAACACAGAGCAACAAGATTGGGATCAAGGCTTTCGAAGGGGGCTTTTCAACAGAAAAATCAACAGCTGGCTAGGCTTAGTCAATCAGCTAGATACTGTCAGATTGGGGAAGACCATAGACGGGGTGAGATGGAAGATCGATGCTTTAGGTGCTTTCACTACCAAGTCCACTTTTTTCCATCTTTATAAGCGATGTAAGATTCTCCAACCCCCCCTCATCAAGAAGATTTGGAAGACAAAGGTCCCTAAGAAGATTAAAGTCTTTCTTTGGTCGGTGGCCCACCGTGGATTAAACACTCAGGACCGCCTTCAAAGGAAGCGCAGTAAATGGAGCTTGCTACCCTCTGCGTGTCCCTTGTGCCTTAAGGCAGAGGAGTCCATCGATCACTTATTTCTCCATTGTTCACTTGCCCAAAAATGCTGGTCCCTAGTTTTTTGCCACTTCGACAGGAGCCTTTACCTCCCGCAGCGAGTTGATGAGTGGCTTCTTCAAGCCCTAGTGGGTGGTGGATTCAAAAATGCCAAAGGAACCTTGTGGACTTTCGTGGTGGCAGCAGTTATGTGGAACCTTTGGCTGGAACGAAACAACAAACTTTTTGAAGATTTTTCTCTAGATTCTCATATTTTGTGGAGTAATATACAGCTCACTGCTTCTAGGTGGTGTCATAGTTTCAGAAAATTCTTTCGTAACTACTTCCTTCTTTCTATCCTTCACAATTGGAAGGTGCTCATGTAGTAGTTCTTTTTGGGAAGAGGTTCTCTCTACCCCTTGCCCTTAGGCTGTTCCCCCTTTTGTGATTAATACATTTCGCTCAGTTTCTTATAAAAGGAAAAAAAAGATTCTACAATAAAATTGATGAAAATTGTAATTTAATCAAGATACATTCTTCTAAAAAGGGAAAAAAAAAAGGTTCAAGATATACTGTAACTAGTAAACAAAGACTTGCCATTATATACAAAAGTCATCTGGAGTTATGGTTGATACATCCTTCCCAAGCGTTGCAGTTAATATGGTACAAGTCAGGTCAACAAAACGAGCCTACAAAAACAACAGCCTTGAAAAGGAGCCTGACCTAAGAAATGGTATTGTTGTTCTGTTGTGGGCATAGAACAATCCTTCAATTCATTCCTCTAATTTTTTATTGGTAACTTTGATTCTTCCTCAAGTGAAGAGGAAGGATTTTACATCGGATTTTTATTTTTCTTAAAAAAAAGAAGAAGTCAGACCTAGCTTAACAAAAAATGACTCCAATCCAAACTAATCATGCATAATGAGTGATTACAAAAGTCTTTTGAGATTGACACCCAAAGCAAGATGTTAAACCTAGCAAGTGGTAAACTTCTTTCGAAGACTCCTCCACACCCCTAAGATTTTATTTCTTCTCTCCAGCCAAATATCCTATAAAACTTCAAAAGAACCGGCAGTCTAGAGAATCCTACCTTCGTCGACGGTGAAACAAAACCTCCTCCATCATAAACAAGCAATCCTTATTACAAGCTAAACTAACCCCCAAGGGTTAATACTCTGAAATAGCTAGTCACTGTTCTCTCTTTTTTTTTTTAAGGCTCCCGAAAGTAGAAACCTCCTTTTTTATCCTTTTTATTTTTGAGATCTGTTTACTTTTTTGTTATTTTTTAAGCCAATTAGAGTGCTTCCTTTGTAATTCCATTGACCATCTGAGGAATGTATTGTCCTCCTTTTGTACTTTATCAGTTTCATGGGAGTGATTCTTATGCAAAGGGGGAAAGAAAAAGAGAGTAATAATATGGGTTATAACTCTTCAAAAAGAATAACGATGCAAAGGGGGAAAGAAAAAGAGAGTAATAATATGGGTTATAGCTCTTCAAAAAGAATAACAGTGAGTTGTGAGTGAAAATCCATCTTGCATCGACAAAATTATACAAATTTTAGGCGTCTAGCCAAATTAACTAGTGTGGAATGGAGTTCTCTATGCTATGTTTCAGTTCAGAAGTTCTCTTCTTTTCCAAGAATAAATTTTATTGGGTCGTGCAGGGTCGGGGACCGGTTGATGATTTTTATCATGTGGATCTTCCGGAACACTATGTGGATCTTTTCAAGTTGTATGACCCGGTTGGTGGCGAACACTTCAATATCTTTGCGGCCGGTTTAAAGACAGCAGATCGAGTGGTCACGGTTAGCCATGGATATGCTTGGGAGCTTAAAACATCTGAAGGAGGCTGGGGTTTACATGGAATCATCAATGAGATTGACTGGAAGATGAGGGGCATTGTAAATGGGATTGATTCAGAAGAGTGGAGTCCACAGTATGATGTTCACCTCACATCAGATGGTTACACAAACTACTCCTTAGAAACACTTGAAACGGGCAAGCCCCAATGCAAAGCAGCTCTGCAGAAGGAGCTCGGGTTGCCCATTCGTGAGGACGTACCTTTGATTGGTTTCATTGGGAGACTAGATCAACAGAAAGGAGTTGATATAATAGCTGAGGCCATTCCATGGATGATGGGTCAGGATGTCCAACTGGTCATGCTGGGCACTGGCAGGCAGGATTTAGAACAAATGCTCCGTGACTTCGAGAACCAACATCGTGACAAGGTTCGGGGATGGGTCGGCTTCTCCGTCAAGATGGCGCACAGAATAACTGCTGGCATAGACATCTTACTCATGCCATCAAGATTTGAACCCTGTGGATTGAACCAACTCTATGCCATGAACTACGGCACAATACCAGTTGTGCATAAAGTTGGGGGACTAAGAGATACTGTGACACCATTCGATCCGTTCAACGAATCAGGACTTGGGTGGACGTTCGACAGCGCCGAGGCTAACAAGCTAATACACGCATTAGGGAACTGCTTACTGACGTACCAACAATACAAGAAGAGTTGGGAAGGACTGCAGAGGAGAGGGATGGGGCAAGACTTGAGTTGGGACCATGCTGCTGAAAAGTATGAGGAAGTGCTAGTGGCTGCAAAGTACCAATGGTGAGTAAATGATGGTTTTTGATGTCTATATTAAACCCTTTCTTTTGAGTCTTTCAAGTTATCAGCCTAATGTGTATTTTATTTTGGTGCCTGAGTTTAAAATGATAATCACTACTGCACCATTTTAGGCAAATGTTGTTGTGCTATAATAAGGTTCTTTTACTTGTAACTAAGTGTAGAAATTTAATGCTATTTAGAGCTTTTAATTTCTTGTCCAACATGAAGGTACAAAATATGAAATTCCAATTGAGTAAACTTTTTTGGAATGCTATCCTTGCTTCCATTTTCAAACCTTTCCATCTTTTGATTGACGAAATTCGTCGCAAGCATTGCTTTTTCATTCAGCTGTGCGAATGGTTCATTTTATTTTCTTTTTCATATATATTTTTTTAATTTACTTATTCCTTATTTACTCTTCTTATATATAAACACACATAATTTTTAGTTTGCAATTTTTGACATGTATCCCACATAATAATTATAATTTTTTTTTGAGGAAAATTTATAATTCTTATTTGAACATAGCCTTGCAGTTTTTGTAACCGTTTGGATACACAGATAAGGGAGGGGGTTTTCTAAAGGTTCTTAGGAATAATGTTGTATCAGAATATACTTTCCCTTGTGTAGAACTACTAAAAGAAACACCGTGACGAAAAAGTCCTCTCACGAAGAAATACTAAGATTTTTGTGGACAGAAGATTTTCCATTCCTGATTATTTTTAATGGATTTAAAGAAAAAAAAAACACTTTAACTTTGTTCTAAGCTTTCACTTAGGCTTCAATTAAGCTGGTTAGACTCTATATATCTGCTGCTTTGAGACTAATTATCAATCTTCCAAAAACAGTACTTTTCAAAATCTTTTAGGACTTTTCAAAATCTTTTTAAGGAAGATACATTTGATTGTTTAATAACCCATTTAATTTTCTGTTTTTGGTTCCCAAAAACTACTTTGAAATTTATATAAATTTCAAAATATATATACATAATTTTCAAAAACTAATTTCTATTTTGCAAAATCTAATTTTTTTTTCTACTACTCAACTTTTTTTTTCTCATATTTATCTCTCACAAATTTCTCTCTCACTAAAATTTTTCTTCTTAAATTTCTCTCTCCAAAATTTATTTCTCTCTCTACAATTTCCAATTTTGTTTTTTAAAACTTTTATTTCTCTTCTTAATCTGGTTTGCTATGAAAATTATATGTTATCTTCTCATTCCATTATCTTTCATTATAAATTTTATTTATCTTTTTATTTATTTATTTTATCTAAAAAGTGTATTTCGAGTCTTGTTTTTATCCTTAATTTTTTCTCACTATAATTTTTCTTTTTCTTTCTAATTTTTTTTCTTTAATGTATCTTTTCATCAACTTTACTTTTTTTCGCTAAAATCTGTCTCTTTTTGTCTATAAATTTTCTTTCACTAATTTTCTTTTTCTAAATATGTTTTTTTATCTCTCCAATATTTCTACTTAAAAAGTTTATTTTTATCCGTTTAAACTTGTAATTTTCGTGTTTCTACATTAAGGATCACAAAAGTTAACGTAGGGTCGAGTCTCTGCTCGACGAATAGGAAATGCATTTCCCAAACTCGTCCCCGATTCCATTTTTTAATAATTAATATATTTTTTATTAACATATTCACTAAATTGTGAATAAAATATTAAATATTTTTTAAACTAATTATTATAATAGTAAATAATAATTCCAAAAGTAATTAATATATATTTATTACACTTTTTTAATTCTAAAAATAATTAAAAATAATTACAAAATAGATAATCTTCCCCCGAATATCCCCGTCGCCAAATAAAGATTCTTTATTCTCGAACCGAAGACGAGATGGAGGTGTACTAAAGATTTTCACGAGAACGAAAATTGGAGAGTGCATCTTCACTCCTGCCCCACACTATTGTCATCTACTCTAGCTAGAAATTTCTCTCTAATATATATTTCTAATTTTCTAAGTTTTTAAAAACAGAAAACTAAAAATGGTTATCAAACATATTTTGTTTTTTATTTTTTAAAAACAAGAAACAGTTATCAAACCTATATGATTTTTATTTTTTAAAAACAGAAAACAAAAAACAAAAAACAGTAAAACTAAAAACCAAAAATCAAAATGGTTATCAAACGGTACCAAAAAGGTTATCAAACGGTACCACAAATTCTCCTACTTAATGAATTAAATAGTTTAATTTAATAAACATTGTGGTGGACAACAAACACAATAGAGTTATGATCTATAGCCTCTTCCATGAATCACCTGATCCACCTATCAAACTTCTCAAATCCAATTGAACATAAATTTCAAATATATTTTCTAAGGAGGCAACTCCAAGAATGACCAAAACTAATAAAAGGTTTTAAAAAATGTCAAATCTATGAGATATTGCAATAATAGCTAAATAAATTTTTTTTTAATATTGAGAAAATATTTAGACAAATATACCACTGTAACCAATTAGGTATATATGCATAATTTTAGGGATTTAGTATTTTTAACGAATAGCAAAAACAATGGACTTTAATGTTAGGGAATCAAATGTATCTAATAAAAAATAAATGAAATCAAAATAATTATCTTAAATCTAATTTAAAATTCTAATTAGAATTTGAGAGTAGATTTAAGAAAAAATTGATAAGGATGTGTTGATCTAGATTTTGAAATTTCTCATCTAAAATAAGTTAGGAAATCAACTGTATCTAATAAAAAATAAATGAAATCAAAATAATTATCTTAAATCTAATTTAAAATCACTAATTAGAATTTGAAAGTAGATTTTAGAAAAAATTGAGAAGGATGTGTTGTGGTAGATTTTGAAATTTACCCATCTTGATAGGGTAAATATAATTATTACTAGATAAAATAGAAAATTTAACTCTTACCTTTACTTGAATTTAAAAAAATTAGGGTTTAGGTCGGGAAATTGCCAAAACTAGGACAACTCTAATAGGGTTAAAGAGATTGAGGATCATTTTTTCATTTAAAGAATTGTAGGATTTTTTAAGGGTGAAAAGTCGTAACTACCCCTCTTCTCATTTTCCGCCCAATTTTCCCCACATGAAACCCTCGATTTTGAAACTCCCTCTCACACCAAAAAGAACACGAACCCTATCTCACACACCAATCTTCCATTTCTTCCGACGACCAAGCTTCCATTTTTTCCGAGGATTGAGGCGACAACGGCGAGTGCTAACAACGACGACGAACTCCGGTAAGTTTGCTTCCATTTTTTCCGGTGACCAAACTTCCATTTTTTTCGGCAACAAGCTTCCATTTTTTCCGGCGACCAAGCTTTCTCTTTCTTGGTTTTTCATTTTAATTTTTTCATTCTTCTAAGCATTCTTATCTTCGTAACTTTTATTTTATTCTTCGTAGCTTGAATTTTTTGGTTGATTGTTTGATTTTGGTTTGGAAAATATTATAATATATTGCAAGAAAAAAAGTTAAATGTAAAATAATCATCTCTCCTAGATATTCTTGTCTTTCTTTACCAATTTGTTTTATTTGAATTGAAGCTATTTAGCAGATATAGATGGTACTGAATCAATTCGCACTTGTATTTTATGTTCTTGCTTGAATTTTGACATTGCAATATGTTGCAAGAAAAAAAAAACAGAATGTAAAAGGGTCATATTTGTTGGGTATTCTCTTTGTTTTCCAATTTGCTTTATTGGAAGATATTTAGAAAATATTTATGGTATTGAATCAATTGACACTTGCATTTTATCTTCTTCCTTGGATTTTGGTATTGCAATATATTGCAACAAACAAAAACAAAATGTAAAATGATCATCTCTCTTGAGTATTCTATTGTTTTCCTTTTACCAATTTGCTTTGTTTGAAGCTATTTATAAAATATAGATGGTATTGAGTTATTAGAACTTTGTATTTTTATAGGTTCTTGCTTGGATTTTGGCATTGCAATATATTGCAAGAAACAAAAAAAAAATGTAAAATGATCATCTCTCTTGAGTTAATATTCTTAATTATGACATGGTGAATCATGATATTTTTGTAGGTGTTAAAAGTTGTGTACTCAATATGTTATTGTCATCAATCCCTTCGTATATAATAAAGACGTTAGATCATTTTCGATCTCAAGTAAGTTGTCTATCTCACTTCGCGACGACAATCAAGAATATTAAGGATAAGTTGAGTCATACTCAACTTGAGATGTTCAGAAGAACACATTTTGGATCATTTCTGGATGTAGATATAATATTTAATGGGCAGTTGATCCATTATTTGTTATTGAGGGAGGTGAAGCAGAAGAATAATGATTGTATTAGCTTTATGGTTGGAGGAGTGGTGTGTACCTTTTCAAGGAAGGAGTTCAATATGGTAACTGGGTTATGGCGTCGTGGAAGTTGTTCAAGTGGGACCAAATTAAGTCATAGACTCCGAAAGACATATTTTAATGATAAAGGGTCTATTACAGCAAATGAGATAGAAAATAAGTTTTTGAATTTCAAGGGTGATGATGAGGATAGGGTGAAGCTGGCACTGATATACCTCATAGAGTTGGCTTTGTTGGGGAAGGATAAGAAAACAAAAATCGACACTAAATCGCTTTCAATTGTAGATGATTAGTCTACATTTGATAGTTATGACTGGGGCTCAATAATATACGAACGCACGTCAAATGTTGAATGGGCTAAAGAAATCATTGAGAAATGCTCGAACATCTAATCGGGAAAAATATTGTATAAGTAGGTTTCCACTGACACTACAGTTATTTTAATTATTTTACCTAATTTTATGTATATAATAAACTTCCATACTTAAATTATGTTTGTGTCATGTGTTGTAGGTATGGGCGTATGGGTCTATATCGACCATGAGTGGTTATGTTGAAAAGAAATTAGATGAGAATGTTATCCCTCGCATGCTTCGTTGGTCGTGCTCACAATCGCCCTTAGCTAATTTTTTAGAGAGTGAAGTGTTCGATATAAAGAAGGTATGCAACAATTATAACATAAGCGTTTACTATAATAACTATGTTATATTACCTAACTATATATTTTCTGATCTTTTAGATGGAAGTTAGAGAATTCCTCGAGTTGACGGATGATGAAAAGTTGTCCATTCATGCAATTAGAGGTCAACCACCTTCCAAACCATGTCTCCTAAGTCCCAATGTTACATCCCATCAAACACTAATCTCCAAAAAACAAGATGCGACACCCATGAAGACTCAAATAACATTCCACATGTGAAAGATGACTTGAAGACCCATGTTTTGGGGATGGAGAAAGACCTACTTGAAGTGAAACTTACATTAGGAAGCGTATTGGAAAATCAATGTGAGATGAAACATATGTTAGCAAGCATCTTAAAGAGCTTTAAACGAGAAGAACAGGTACAGAGTCCTAATTCATTTAGAGATAAGATGTTGTTAATGTTTACTTATTACTTATAGCTATGATATAGGTCGATGATGAAAAATTTGTACAACTTAAAACTTCTGATGATAAGGGTTTGTTTAAGGATGTCTCTGATTCTTCTACACCTAGTTGGTTGAGGATACCTGCAGAAGATGATGATAAGGTTAAGAATGAGGTGCAACAACCTTCTATTGAGAAACGTGATAAGGTTAGGAGTGAGATGCAACAACCTTCTATTGAGAAACATGATAACGTTAGGAGTGAGGTGCAACAGCCTTCTATTGAGAATCCTGATAAGATTAAGAGCGAGGTGCCACAATCTTATATTGCGGACCATGATAAGGTTAGGAACGAGGAGGAAAAATGTGTACAATCTTTTGTTCAGTATCATGGAGATTTAGATGTAACTAAGATCGCACCCTTTGTCGTTGTACGATCTAACGTTCGTCGTGCACGTAAGAGGCGTGCTAGTACTTGGACCTTAGATCCATTTACAGCTTTGAAGAAGAAGATAGATACTAACAAAATAGACCGAAGTTTGAAAGAAACTCAAATTTCATACAATCCAATGCATAAAATAGTACCAAGCGAGTTGGAACGGCTTAGGGGATGGATAAATGACAAAAGTAAGATGACCATTTGTGTGACACCATCACTGGAAAGAAACCAAAGAGTTTTTTTAAAGAATTGATTAAGGCTCGAGAGTGGTTGTCTGATGAGGTAAAATAAAATTTTAACTTTCAAGTATTCTTTTTTTCGGTATATTCGTTATTCATTTTTTATTATGGTTTGTTTTTATAATATAGCATCTAGATTCTACTTTCCTATTCCTTCGTTTAAAGTTAAAATCCATGGAAAATTTGTGTTCACAAAACTTTACAACAATGGACACCGTCTTCTTGGTAAGTACACATCCATATTACATTTATTTGAATTTGTACATAATCACAAACATTTTTTTAATATGGTAAGTGCAAATCTATATTACATGTTTTTTAATTTGCAGTATTATCTCGGAGTAACGTGGAAACAATATCAACAATGTTGTCAATATAAACTTACATTCAATTGGCAAGCTGAGTACAAATTGATCAATTATGTTATCGGATCTAATGACGACTTCAACGATGCTTGGGCTGATGTCGACTATGTATATGTACCATTCAACGTGAAGAACAACCATTGGGTGTTAATATGTTTTGACTTGTTTGGTTGTCAGATAAAGGTGTGAGATTCCCTCCCAAACTATTCTACAATAGAAGAGATGACATTGTTTCTAGAGTCGGTGTGAACATTAGTGCCATTGATTTTGCACCATATTGGATTCTTTGATAGACGAGGTGGGTCACCTGAACATGTATAGCCTTGGCAAGTTGTAATTGTAGATTCAACAATAGCTCAACGTAATGGTAGTGACTGCGGTGTATTTATGATTAAGTTTTTCAAATACATTGTAACTGGTGCTCATTTTGGAACTCTAAATCACGAGAACATGAATTATTTTAGAAAACAACTAGCCTTCCAATTATGGACGAATACTCCTATATATTAATTCTATTTGATGTAAACATATATGCAAGAAATATTTGATATTTTATAGATGCTTTTTATTTTTCTGTACTATTGTTTTTTTCTAACTCATTTGCTTCATTTGAAACCATTTTGAACTCAAGCATGCTATAAAATGAGATGTGTCTTGCATTTTCATGGGTTGTTTTTTGGTTTGGTTTGCAACAAATTGCAATGGATTGCAATTTGTTGTAATTGCAATATATTGCAAGAAGAAAAACAGATTGTAAATGAATTGGAACTTGCATTTTTGTTTGCAATAAGTAAGTTGTAATAGTTTGCAAAATGTTGCTATATATTGTTTCAAGCAAAAAAAACAACAAAATCTAAAATGTCCACAACTTGGCATTGCATTACCAATCTAACAACAATAACAACAACATATGTCCTTGTATTACAAACAAAAAGTATTTAGTTTAATTCCATACACTTCATTTGTCCTTGTATGCAATGGGATTACGACACGTCAGTCTTTTATGGCATCTTTGGTCACATCTGCCACATCTATGCATTTTTGGGGTTTCACCTATAGATGTGATTCTCTTTTGTTTGGCGCCGACCAACCCTTGCCACGAATTTTGGAGGTAAGACTTCTATTTCAACATAGTTTGATGGTGTCTTCCACTCCGAGACATTACCAACTGGAAAAATAGCCCCTGCATATGCAGCCAACAAACATTCATTAGTATAGTAATGATCACATAAACTATATATTTTTATATTCCGCTCCCTTACTGCAACCATTGCATGTGCACATGGTAGTTTGTCTAACTGAAAAACCTTACAAGTGTATTCTCGAGTATTAAGGTCTATTGTCTCCTCTTTGTCAATGTCTGCCACTTGAAATTGATAACAATGAATCGGATGTACCTTCATTGTAACAGATTCATCTTGTTTTTTTTAAACAATTTCTTCTACCCATTTCGTCAACGTGGATGTTAATTTTGAGGCTTCATCACGACGCTCCCAAAACCACCTTTGTAACAAAGCTCTCACATGTTCAAGTAATGGAGTAACAGGTAATTCTCTAGCTTCCTTTAGTAGAGCATTCATGGACTCTGCTATATTTGTAGTCATCATATTGTACCGTCTTTTGGGGCAATGCGTACGTGCCCAACGTGAAAGTCCAACTTCTTCCAAATATGTACCCACGCCATTATCAAATGTTGTGATACTCGACCAAAACTCCCTAAATTTTGACTCTCGATAGGCTTTAGCAGCATTGACAAACAAATATTCAATTGTTTCATTCTTGAACTTAGCATTCAAATTCTGCTTCAAATGGTGAATGCAAATACAATGAAATGCATTGGGAAACACGGAAGCAATAGACTTCGATATGCTACTATTTCGATCTGAAACAAAAACTAGGTCCTTAAACTCACCTATTGCTCCTTTTAGCTTTTCCAAAAACCATTTTATGGAATTATCTGTCTCTCTATCAACAATTCCAAAAGCAATGAGATAAATTTGATTATTGTCGTCTAAGCAGGTGGCAATTATCAAAGTACCTCGATATTTGTACGTCAAATATGTTCCATCGATAACAATAACAGGTCGTATGCAATTCAAAAATCCTCAAATACATGGACCTAGCGCCATAAAATGATATTTGAAGTTTTTTCCATCTTCAAGTTCAACCTTATAAAATGTACCTGGATTGGCCAACTTCAGTGCTTCACCATATCGACGCGATAGATTATATGACTCTACAGGTGATCCCCTTACTCGCATATATGCAAATTCTCTCGCACGCCATGCTTTTTCATAACTCATATTGATCCCGTAGTCTTGTCTCATGTCTTCTATGATCTCTTTTGGCTTGCATTGGCGACCAATTCCACTATATTTAGATTTTATTAATTCTTCAACTATCCAAGCTTTAGCTTGTCTATGATCATGATTCAAAATATGAAGTGAACATGAATGAAAGTTCACATACTTTGATATCTTGAATATTTCTGAACCATCCAATCTGACTGCTCGCATTCTCCACTTACAATTATTATCAGTACATGTAACATAAAATATCTGTTTCGTAGACTTCTTTACTCTGAATTCGAAATTTCTGTTCATTGCCATAATACTCAATTTCATAAACAACTCCCTCTTGTTAAAAAATAAATTTCCAACCTCAAATTCATCATTTGTAGATCTTCCCTCCAACGAAACAGTTTTTCCCATGTATGTCTTCTGTCTTGTTGATTTAGATTCATAGTTGACTTTACGATCTACTTTAGGAACATAATCACATTTAGTCTCCATAAGAGCTTCCCAATCTACATTTTCATTTCTTTCTTGTGAGTTATTGTATGATTCCCAATTGAAGTAATTCTTACCATCTCGATCATCAAAAGAATTCAATGGAAGGTTATCGTCATGTGAATCATAAGATTCCCATCTACTGGTCTCATTTCTCTCATCAACCCAGCCAAATGGAACTGTAATATCATATAATGCATCCATTGGTATCAATACATTTGGATTTAAATCTTCAACTTGATTGCTCTCAGAAATAGATTTGTAACAAAGTTTTTCACCTTTATTATTCTCATTGATTCCTTCCGTTAAACCTCTACATCTAGGTTGAAATGAGATGTACAGAGGGACTTTAGCCACATCTTCGCCCATCAGATAAAGCCTCAGATCACTGTCATTGTTGATTTTAAATGGAGGAGTTTGAGTCTGAGCTTTAATCTCATATATGCACTTGATTCTCATAACGAACTCTGCGGGATTAGTTGCGGTGAGGAGGTATAATTTACCTAATAGATCTTTGTATGTTATTTCTTTACGTACAATGATTCCTTTCAAAAGGATTAGACGAAAAAGAATAATAAAGAGAAGATCGAAGAAAGAAGAGCTGAAGAACTAAAATAGTATTTGAATGTTGGGTGTTGAAATCTTACCGGAGTTCGTCGTTTGTCGTTTGCGTGTGCTGCAAGGAAGAGATTTCGTTGAAGGATTTCGTTCAGTTGGGTGTTTCCTACTTTCACTGCCTCAATCGTCGAAAAGTTCGCTCGTCATCGTCACCGGAATCAATAGGAGATTAGTCGCTGGAAGGGGAGAAGCTGAATAGTCGTTTGAGGAAGAAGAAGGATTTCGTACGTTGGAGGGTTTCTTTTTCGTGTTTTCACGTGAGAGAGGGAGGGTTTATACACTTAAAAAGGAAAAAAAAAATTATAATAAGGGTAGTTAAGACTTTTCACCATTAAAAAATCCTACAATTCTTTAAATGAAAAGATGATCCTCAATCTCTTTAACCCTATTATAGTTGTCCTAGTTTTGGCAATTCCCCGTTTAGGTCCACTCATCTCACCCGCCTTCACCTACAACCCTTTATCTTCAACCTAGAACTATCCTTCACCTTCATCCCATGCCGCTGCCGTAGTCTCATTTCATGCCGTTGCCGCACGAAGTCAAACTTTGCGCACGCTGTCGCATGTCGTTGTGAATCGTCCCGTCGCACATCGCCCAGCCCATTGTTCTATCGCACGCTATTCCGGTCAAGATCACCCATCCCGTCCCAAAGTCTGCCCATTCCCCTAGCGTTCAGATCTGGTTCCACCGCCTCGTCATTTCGTCCAGATCTAAGTCCGTCCAGTCGCTGCACCATCCATACCAACATAGATCCGACCCGCCATTCGTCTGCCTCGTTGTTCCGTCTAACCAAAATTCGTACCAACCAAAATCCGCCTCGTCGTTCCGTCTGGCCGTTCGTCCGAACACTGATCTGACCCTCTATCGCCGCACCATCCATACCAACCAAGATTCGACCGTCCCGCCGCCGCGCCAGACTGTTCGAACTAGATCTAGCCGTCCCGACATAGAACAGAACCGACTGACGTTGCCCACCAATCTGTTTTCAATCGACTGCCCAACTACTGTCTTGCAGGTGTTCGAGGAAGGTAAAATCTTTATTATGATTTTCATAGAAAAACTACTTTAAAAATATATTTTTTGTCTTCCTAAATTTTAGGTGTATTTAAAAAAATGTAAACGTGGGACCGACCAATGTGTTGTAGAGTATATCTCTCCAAAAAACTTACTATATTTAAATAAATTAAAAACTAAATAGAATTTGTACATATGGTAAAAGTCGATGGAGTGAACGATAAAAGCTGCTGGAATAACAGGACATCCAAGAGATTCGTGCACAATCACATTAGACAGTGAAGAAGGGGTATAGATGCAATAGTTTATATATGTCTCGTTTGTTTTTTTAAAAATCCTAGATGTTATATCTTTATATATACAGATTGAATCATCAAGCACCCAGGGAGAGATTGAATCATCAAGCACCCAGAGAGAGACTGCAATGAATAGGCGGGAGCATATGCTCTGATACCAACTGTAACGCCCCCCGAATTTCACTACGAAGAATGGGGTAACGTTGCCATATTATCTATTCACCCTTTTTCCATTAAAGAAAACATAAAGTGGAATGTCCCCGAAATTTCGACATGAAATATCGAGGTAACACTATCACCTACCCTGTTCAGGCCCTATCCAACAAAAAGAGAAGAAGCACTTATTTTAAGAACAACCGTGGGGTTTCTGTCACAACCAAATCCTAGGATCATATTTGCCTCAGTTGCTAGTAATCCAATAAGAGAAAAAATAACAGTCAATCGGTCCTGCAATCCAAAATACACCAATGGTTCAAATAATAAGAATAACCAAAACAAACAACAACTCGCCCAAAAAGAACGAAATAAGGAAAAATGTCCCGTGAGTCAACCAATAGCTAGTACACCACTAACAATAAGTCTCTAACGCTCCTAGCAATGAAACTACAGTCCAGCTATCCTAGACAAAACGCAGCTAGTAGTCCCTCCTCGATCAAGCCTCCTCCATGTCATCACCATGGTCGAGGGTCCTGTTTACACTTGAAACAATTAAAGTAGAAGGGAGGGTGAGTATATAAAATACTCTGTAAGTAGCCCTCACTAACTATTCACCAAACAACATGCTCACAATCACAGCGACATTAAACACAATAATTAAAGAATAAAACATCAAGAATTTAATAACAGTAAATTAACATTTCAACACACCATCCAAATTCCAAGACTCTCGTGACTTTGATCACACCACCCACTAGCCTCTAACCCCCTCGAGCTACCACTCGTACTAAACCCTGAGTTAGTACTCCAAGTCTAACTCTTCCAGGCGTATCGGCCCTTGACATTTATCCCTAATGTACCGACATCTCTCTACCGAAGCTTGCATTCGACCTTGCCATTTATGTCCAAGGTCTTGAACTGTTGCTCATAACCACCACTCCAAGTTAGTCCTCAAAGTCTAACTCCTCGAATCGTATTGGCTATTGACATTTATCCCGAAGAACCCGACACTCCTCTACGGAAACTTGGTGTTCGATCTTACCATTTATCCTCAAGGCATTGAACTGTGCATCGGCCCTTGACATTTATCCCCAAGGCCCCGACGACTACTCAACGTATTGGTCCTTGACCACCACCACATATAGACCCAATACTCATCCTCAAATAGACTCATCATGCCGACCCCCGACCCTTTGTACCCGAAGCCTCGACACTCCTCTCTACTAAGACTGGTGTATTGATTACGCTTGTTTACATGCGTAAAAAGAAGGTTTTAGATACTGTTTTTACTATGTTTTAATTTTGTTTTGGACTTTTTCTCGGTCGTTTGAGTTCCAATTCATGCAAAATTCATATATGATGGTTTGTGGTTGGCTTATATTGTATTTATGACATTTTAGGACCATTTGGGAGTGCAAATTAATCAAAAGAAGCAAAAAGTTGGAAATACCAAATTCTTTTAGTTTTAAAATTATTTTCAAATTCTTTTAGTTTTTATTTTTGTGAATTGTTGTTGGGTGTAATTTCCATCCACCGTTTTGTTCTATATTTTTGGTCGTTTATTTCACAATGGTAAGTTAAAGTGCATGAGCACAAGATCTTTTCTTCTACCCCTTGACCCTGAGATTGAGCGGACCCTTCGAAAAACTCGAAAGGAGCAAAGACTTCGAAAACAACTAGAAAATCAATAAGAGAGAGAAGGTGAAATCAGTCCTGAAAGTGAGGTAGAGAGTACGAGCACATCAATGGCAGATATTCCACCTCGTGATCCGGTTGATCCACCTGCTGTTAACGGTAATATGAGGGACCATGCAAGAAATGATGAATTCAACCATATCCAGATGGCGGACAACAGAGACGTGGCAATGCGAGAATATGCCGCCACGGCTTTTCAGAACTTTGATTCAGGGATAGTCAACCCTATTCCAGCCCACGCAAACTTTGAGCTTAAACCAATGATGTTCCAAATGTTGCAGACAATTGGACATTTTGGAGGGTAGGAACATGAGGATCCACATGATCATCTGAAATCATTCATTCAAATTGCAAATGCATTTCGATTACCTGGTATAACAGACGATGCTCTTAAACTAACACTTTTTCCATTTTCTTTGAAGGACCAAGCTAGAGCATGGCTCAATGCATTTCCACTGGGATCCATCACCACATGGGGGTCGTTAGTGGAGAAATTCTTAACAAAATTCTTCCCACCTACTCGCCACGCTGATATCAGAGAGAAGATCATCTCCTTTAGACAGTATGATCGTGAACCTGTTCATGAGGCGTGGGAAAGATTTAAAGAACTAATCAGGAAATGTCTGAACCATGGCTTGCCGGCATGCGTCCAGATAGAACATTTCTTTAGAGGTTTAGATCATCCTACTAAGATGATGTTAAACAATGCTGCCAACGGAGCCTTTACAAAGAAGACATTCAACGAGATAGTCGACATCCTAAATGACTTAGCTTCACACAACGAACTATGGTGTTCGCAAAGATCTAGGGCAGCACCAAAGAAGCAAGATCCAGCTGGAGTTTTGGCTCTGGACATTGCGACCTCGATGCAAAAAGAGATGGTTACAATGAACCAGAGGCTGAAAGAGATGGCGTTGGGAATAAAAAATCCATTAGCCACGCCGATACAACCTGTGCAGTCGGATTATTGCACTCCTGCCCCTGTTTGCCAAGTCAACGATCTCATTTGTTCATTTTGCAGTGAAAACCATATCTATGATAATTGTCCACATAACCCTGCTTCCGTTTTTTATGTAGGACATGAGAACAATAGGAATTTTAACCCATATTCGAACACCTACAACCCAGGTTGGAGGCACCACCCTAATTTCTCATGGGGAGGTCAAGGAGGTTCGAGCGGTTTTAATCAAGGGCAGAGCCAGCAGAACAAGCAGCCCTATGTTCCACCTACACAGCAATACATCCCGCCACCGCAACAGCAGTACAATTAGAGAACACAGACTCCACCAGTTCAAAATAACAACTCAAATCTTGAGAATATGATGAGGAGTACATGGCCCGAACCGACGCAGTGATACAATCCCAAGCGGCATCAATGAGAAATTTCGAGACCCAATTGGGACAGCTCGCCAATGAATTGAAGAATAGACCACAAGGTTCTTTTCCAGGCCATACTGAATTACCAAGACGAGAAGGGAAAGAACAGTGCAAAGCTGTCACCCTTAGGAGTGGACTGGCATATGATGGACCAACAATGCCAACAACAGATGTACAGATTCCGTCCACTGAACCAACTGTAAAGATACCAGAAAATCCAACAACACCAGAAAAAGAAAATATTAGAAAAGGTAATAAGGACACCCCGAGTGTTCCTCCACAGGTACAACCTTCTTTTACCCTACTACCCCCCCGTTTCCACAAAGATTAGTTAAGAAAAATAATGATTCCCAGTTTAGAAAATTTTTAGATATTTTAAAACAATTGCATATAAATATACCATTAGTAGATGCTCTAGAACAGATGCCAAATTATGCTAAGTTTTTGAAAGATATAGTTTCTAGGAAGAAAAAGATAGGAGAGCATGAACTGGTAGCCATGACAAATGTAGTAGTGAAGCCGTAGGCAGCCCGCTACCCATGAAATGTAACGATCCTGGCAGTTTTACCATTCCATGTTCCATAGGAGGAAAAAACTTAGGAAGGGCATTATGTGATCTAGGCGCTAGCATTAATCTTATGCCATTATCAGTTTTCAAATCTTTAGGCATAGGAGAAGCTAGACCTACTACGGTTACCCTCCAACTAGCAGATAGATCTATCATAAGACCTGAGGGAAAGATAGAAGATGTTTTAGTCCAGGTGGACAAATTCATTTTCCCTGCGGACTTTATCATTCTAGATTGCGAGGCGGACTTAGACGTTCCCATTATTTTGGGAAGACCATTTCTAGCCACTGGGGATACAGTTTTTAATGTGAGGAAGGGAGAAATTACAATGAGGGTAAATAATGAAGAAGTTAAATTTAACGTTCTAGACGCCATGAAATTACCAGGAGACTTTGAAGAGTGCTCTGCTATAAATAACTTGAATCCTGTTATGTTTGATGAGTTTTATGACTTGTTAGTTACAGAGATTGAAGAAGAGCTTGATAAGATAGCAGAAGGACCAGAAGATGTGATTAATCCTGTTGAAAAAAATACAAAAAGAAGAATGCAAGTCGTTACTTCCGTCCATAGTGGAACCACCCACTTTGGAGCAGAAGCCATTGCCGTCGCATTTGAAATATGCGTATCTAGGGGATAACGACACTTTACCAGTTATTATAGCTTCCAATTTATCACCTACTAATGAATATTCTTTATTGCAGATTTTGGAGAAGCACAAAAAGGCCATTGGATGGACGATAGTAGATATCCGAGGGATAAGCCTGGCCTTTTGCATGCACAAAATCTTATTGGAAGAAGATGCTAAGAACTCTATTGAGAGTCAAAGGCGGTTGAACCCGAAGATGAAAGATGTTGTAAGGAAAGAAATTCTTAAATGGCTTGACGCCGGTGTTATATACCCAATATCCGACAGCAGCTGGGTAAGTCCAGTACAGTGTGTACCAAAGAAAGAGGGTATAACCGTGGTGGCCAATGAGGAGAATGAGCTCATCTCAACCCGAACTGTGAGTGGGTGGAGAGTTTGCCTTGACTATCGCAAACTCAACAAGGTAACGAAGAAAGACCATTTTCCTCTACCGTTTATTGACCAGATGCTCGACCGTCTGGCAGGTAAGGATTTCTATTGTTTTTTAGATGGATATTCGGGTTATAATCAAATTACTATTGCTCCAGAAGACCAGGAGAAGACAACATTTACGTGTCCGTATGGTACGTTCGCTTTTAGGCGAATGCCCTTTGGACTATGCAATGCACCCGCGACTTTTCAGAGGTGTATGATGGCCATCTTCTCTGACATGGTAGAAAATATTCTAGAAGTTTTTATGGATGACTTTTCTGTTTTTGGAAATACTTTTGACGCATGTTTAGTTAATTTGGAGAGAGTATTGGAGAGATGTGAACAAACAAACCTAGTCCTAAATTGAGAGAAGTGTCATTTCATGGTACAAGAGGGTATTGTTTTGGGTCACAAAATTTTCAAGCAAGGAATAGAGGTAGACCACGCTAAGATAGACATCATTTCAAAGCTACCTCCTCCCACGAATGTTAAAGGGATTAGAAGTTTTTTAGGGCATGGGGGATTTTACCGCCGCTTTATAAAAGACTTTGGTAAAATTTCTAAACCCTTGTGTCAATTGTTAGAACATGACAGACCATTTGTTTTTTATGATGACTGTTTAAAATCATTTGAAATGTTGAAAGTTGCTATAAGTTCAGCCCCTATAATTATCGAACCTAATTGGGATTTACCTTTCGAGCTCATGTGTGATGCTAGTGATTATGCAATAGGAGCTATGTTAGGACAACGTAAAAACAAGATCTTGCAGCCTGTGTATTATGCTAGTAAGACTCAGACCGGTGCACAACTCAATTACACTACTACTGAAAAGGAACTGTTAGCAGTTGTGTTCGCCTTTGATAAGTTTAGGTCTTACTTGATAGGCACAAAAGTCATTGTTTTTACTGACCATTCTGCTTTAAAATATTTATTTGCTAAAAAAGATGCGAAACCACGTTTGATACGGTGGATTTTGTTACTTCAAGAGTTTGATATTGAAGTTAGGGACAGGAAGGGTACTGAAAACCAAGTTGCTGATCACCTGTCTAGATTGGAATCCCCGCTCTGTGATGATGAAACTGTTATACGTGAACAGTTTATTGACGAGCAACTCTTGCGAGTTGATTCAGTTCCGTGGTATGCCGATATAGCAAATTATTTGGTAAGTCGAATAGTTCCTTATGAGTTCAACAAGCAACAGGTAAAGAAATTTTTAAATGAAGTTCGATTTTATCGTTGGGATGAACCTTTTTTATATAAGCTAGGACCTGACAATATCTTACGCAGGTGTGTAGCAGAAGAAGAGCACGAGGCGATATTAGACGCTTGTCATATGTCTCCATATGGAGGACATTTTGCAGGACACAAAACCGCAGCCAAAGTTTTGCAAAGTGGGTTCTTTTGGCCCACTCTGTTCAAAGATGCACATAAGTTTGCCCATGTTTGTGATAAATGCCAACGGACAGGTAATATATCTAAACGCCACGAAATGCCTCAAACCCCGATCCTTGAGATTGAAATATTTGATGTGTGGGGTATAGATTTTATGGGTCCATTTCCATCTTCTAATGGTAAGCTTTATATATTGTTAGCAGTAGATTATGTTTCGAAATGGATAGAAGCCATTGCAACTGCTACCAATGATTCTAAAGTTGTCATTCGTTTTCTGCAAAAGCACATTTTTACGCGTTATGGAACCCCGCGTTGTCTGATAAGCGATGGGGGGGCTCATTTTGTGAATAGGTCTATGCAAAAGTTGCTGACTAAATACAATGTGCGTCATAGGGTTGCAACAGCATATCATCCTCAGTCGAATGGGTTAGCCGAAATATCCAATAGGGAGATAAAAAACATTTTAGAAAAAACTGTAAATCTTAACCGTAGGGATTGGTCTTTGAAGCTTGATTATTCACTTTGGGCATATAGGACAGCATTTAAGACTCCCCTCGGCATGTCCCCCTATAGGCTAGTTTTTGGAAAAGCATGTCATTTGCCTCTTGAGCTAGAATATAAAGCATTTTGGGCTACTAAGAAATTAAATTTTGATTTGTCGGCTGCAGGTGAAGCGAGGACGTTACAATTGTTGGAATTAGAAGAACACAAGCAATTTTCTTATGAGAATGCTAAGTTGTTTAAGGAAAAAACTAAACAGTGGCATGATAGGTGTCTTCGGCCGAACAATCTTCAAGAAGGTGATCTGGTTCTATTATTCAATTATAGGTTGAAACTTTTTCCTGGGAAACTTAAGTCTAGATGGTCTGGTCCCTTTAAAATTTTTAAAGTCTACCCATATGGGGCAGTGGATCTAGTTGACTCTAAGGGAAGTATTTTTAAAGTAAATGGGCAGAGACTTAAGCCGTATTTTGGAGAACCAGTGGATAGAGGAAAAACCTCTATTCAACTTTCAGGTCAATAAATGTTTGCGAAAAATGTTTTTTCCTTCTTATCCGTTTTTGAAAGAACAAAAGTAAAGGAAGGAAGTCTTTGTATCTTGTATTTTCTTTTTGTTTAATTATAAAAAATTTTTCTTATTAAGAAAATATTTTTGAAAACGTTGAAAAACAAAAAGAACGAAAGAAAAAAAAACGTTGAAAAAGTTTTTGCGAAAAATAAAAATCACGCAGGCGCCTGACGCCTGCCCTGTTTTTCCAGCAGTTCGAATTTCTTTTTCCTTAGTGATTTGGGTTTCATTTTTCGACTTTTATGGGTTTTATTTTGGGTAAAATATTAATCCTTTGTGATTTAAGTTTCAAATCTCTCCTTAAACTCAAAAATACTTCAATTCTTGTTTACCTAATCCTATTTGGAATTCAAACTTATTTTTTCCTTTTAGGTTTAGGAAACCTAGTTGAACTTAAATCTCAATCCCTTTCCATTTAGGATTTAGTTTGGGGAAAGCTTTAAATAGACCCATTGCGTAAGCTTTACAACTCCACCAAAACCCACACAACTCTCTTATTCCCCTTGTTTTTTCGGCAAAACCCACTCCCTTCATCACCCTTGTTTTCGATTTTCAGCCACTAGCCAAAAAGAAGAAGAAATTTCCAGCATTTGCTTACTTCTATGGCTTCTTCTTCTCAACATACTTCACTTCCTACCTCTTCTACTCAAGCTCCAAATGCCACAAGCATTCCCTTTCCACCATTAGAGAACTTCCAACACCACATGGTTCCAGATTCTAGGCTAGCTGCTGTTAGGGGAGGAAACCCGCTTCAAACATTTGAATGTCCTCCATCCCAAGCTTCTACACAACATCCTATAATGAGCCCACATGGTTATGTTAATTTTCAGCAACTACCCACCCTTAATATACCTCAAAACAGTGAGTTTAGGGCTGAAAATCCTCAACAACCTCCTCCAATGATCAATCCGGGTATGTACCAACCGTTTATGTTTAACCCGGTTCCTTCCTATCATTTTCCCTTGTCTCAAATGCAAATTCCAGCTAGTGTTCATCCTTATGGAATGCCAAACCCATCTACTCTATTTCCTAGCCTTCCACCTTATTATGGAATGGGTCATTGGGTACCTCCACATAATTATGGGATGATTTCACCTAGAGTTTCCCCACCACCTCAACTTCCATTCCTAGAAAGAGGACCTCAAGCACCCCAATTGAACCCTAACATATTGAGTACCTTCAACATGGGACAACTAAAACCCTTAGAGCCTCCTAGGATGCCAATCCCAACCAATTTGGCAATGGATGCAGGAGTTGAGCATGGAGGAGAGCAAGAGAAGAGCCATAGCCAGAGGCTAGAGCCCAGGGTTTCGATAGGGCAAAAAAGGAAGGGCAAGGAGGTGATGACAGACCCAGAAATTGAGGAAGATGGGAGTAGTAGGCGTCTGACGCCTAAGGATTCGTCTATGGAGAACAGGGATGAGGAGCAGTTTTATTCATCTCCATTGATTATTACACCGGAAGATGGTAATGATGATTTTCTACTGGTTTCCCGAGGCAATTGTTCAAATATGCCGGAAACAGAGGATACCGACAACGAAGTGGTGAGAACAGATACTCAGGAACCTTCCCCATTGGATACACCTACAGAAGGAGCATTTTGTAGTCACCGAGAGTTGCCTACTGGGGCAACTGGATCTACTCCGTTGGCAACGGATGAGTATGTCACACCGATGGCCACTCTACCAGGGGTAAGGGATGCTCACACTATTCCTTCTAATGCAGTTAACCCGCTTGGGTGTGATACAGGTAGATCCAAGGTTGGGGAGAATAGTACTCAAGACTCTACCAGCGAAGAAGATCCTGAGGACACGCAGACGATAAGGGAAATGTTCCAATACAAGAGGCGGGAGAAAAAGAGTTCAAAACGTCGTGTAGTTCAGGCTAAGAAGTCGACAGTGCCCATGAATGAACCTAAAACGAGAGCTGCGAAAGCTAAAGCAGCTGAAGCTAAGAAGAAGGTAGTGGCACCTGGGCCAGTTGATACAATTGAACTGGACTTGTCTGAGGGAGAGGAGGTCGAGACGAAATGGAACGCGGCAAATTTAGCCACTCGAACTTCATTAATGAAATCCCGTAAGATTATAACAGAATTGGGATTCGACCTCACTCTAGGAGATGTGCCTGATGATTGGAGGGAGACCGCTAGAGATAAAGAATGGAGACCACTCATTCAGCCCCTACAATGTGAGGCTTTGGAGTTAGTCAGAGAGTTCTATGCTGCTGTCCATCCCCAGTCACATATAGCCATAGTGCGTGGGAAGGAAATAAGGTTTGATGCCACTCAGATCAACTACACCTTCAACATTGAGCAGTCAGTCAAAGGAGTTGGAAATGGGTGATTCACCATCGTTTTAGAACCTACTTAACCAATTCTGCACAGCTATAAATTCCAGCAGCTTCTCCACCAAATGGATCAAGCTTTGCTTCCTTCTCTTGATCATTTTTAGTGTTTCTTTGTTGCTTTCTAAGTACTTTTGAGTTGCTTTTGGTTTTTAAATACCGAGCACTTTACATTCCTTTATTGAGCTTTGTTTTGTTTTCGTTTGTACTTAGTTATTTTCTACTTATTCAAATATATAAAAATCCAGCACTTTGCTTATCTTCTCTTTGCCTTTACTTTATTTTTAGTTGAGAGAGTTGTGTTTTTGGAGGAAAGAGCACGTGACACTCCCCCTTGCTTGAAAGAGAAGGGTGAAGCTCTCAATCCCGATAAAAATTCTCTGTTAGTTAACTTTTGTTTTTCACACATGCATTCCAATTTCAACCATTTTACTTGCTGTATTTTCTTCATTATGTCTTTCTAAATTCCCGTCTCTAGCCCGGTTATGGATAGTTAGCCTTTTATTTCTAAAAAGGGTTGCTAAGAAGTAGTGTTTTTGCTTTTCATTCATTACTCAACATGTTTTCCCAAAAAGTTAGGATTTAGAGAAGGCCACTGTAAGTCTTAACAAGTCAATACTGAAAAGGTTGCTTATTTGCATTGTTGAGTGGTTAAACCAAGGAGAGGAGCGCCTTAGACATAAGGGTTCCGGTTAAGTAGCCTACATAGGACCTTACCACGAGGTTGCGACTATTTCCATCCTAAACTAAGATATCTCTCATAATAGACATATTAGGGATTGTCTTAGGACTTTGAACTTGCTTAGACATAAGTAAAGTGAAAAGCGTAGTCATTGGTTCCTAAAGTAAAATGCACATCGTCCTTAGCGTATCCTTGATTCTTTGTTGGCTAACTTGAAGTAATTCGGGCTAGGTTTTACCATTATAAGACCGAATCCCAAATCCAAAACCATTATTTGTGACCACTTCCCATTTTACAAAAAACACTCATTTCAACGTTCACTATTCATTAAAACTTTAGAGTTTGGAAATTATTTAGAAGTCCTTGAGGATCGATACTTGGATACTCCATCCATTTTATATTACTCTGACAGGTGTGCGCTTGCATCTATAGAATTTTTACCACGCTTAGTGCGTGCGTTCAACAAACCACCAGTCATGTATCGACCCTCGACCTTTTGTACTCGGAGCATCGACACCCAATAGTGACGTATCAACCCCCGTCCTTTTACTCACAAGGCCCTAACAATCATCCAACATCCTTTCCGTAACAAACCAACACTGACGTTCCACTCCTAGTTTTCAGCAAAGGTTCTAACACAAGATATCACATCATGGAAGTCACAACAATCTCCATAACAAGGAAAATCCAACATGCTTATAACTAGTCAATGGTAACCACAATCAGTCTTTCCATAACATCGGACATTCTACTCACACGTTTGGCAAAAACAGATGCAGCAAGACCATCATAATGTATGAATTATGTCCACAGTTCATTCTAAACGAATCCCCAGCAAACCTGTACATATTACTAAACTAGGGATAAACATAAAGGATCATCCAACACACCCAAGAAAATCGACACAGCAGTCACACTCGGAAAACATAAGATCCAGCAGATGCTTCACAACGTTCTAGCCAACCACAACTAACAAAGCTTAGCAACAGTAGACAACAATTAAGCACAACCGAGTCCAACATTTACAAATACAATAGGATCATTTTTTCCAGAGTTAAAGCACAACAAGACACAAAGTTGGCCAGGATTAATGAAAGCATACATACCAACTTAGAGTAGTGCAAACAACAACGCAAGGACTTATTCAATATGATCAGCACACAATCACTCACACACACACCCCTGGTACTACTTACACACTACTACGCTCCTAAATCTTGCATCGATTCAACACCTAGGCAACAAAAACAAACAAAACAGCAATTACAACAAGGCCTCAACCAAACAAACACAATCCCAAAGGAATTTGAAAGGTCTGTTACCGCCGAACTGACTACGTTTAGGTGTGAGTAGTTTGAATCTAACTCGAATAGGCATGGGTCGTGTAAAACGAGCTTCAAAAGATTGTGGGTAGATGCCGAACGTCACAAACGATGCTGTACGCGTGGCTGTCGCAAAGAGAAAACTCACCGAAGGGAGTGACGCTACTGTGCGCCATGGAAAACAGCACCCACGGTTGCCGACCATCGTGAATCAACGCCGCCGGTCAAACGCCCCGCAAACTGCACCACCTGCAACAGAATCGCCACCTCCGCTGCCGAGAATTGCGTCGTGCGCCTCCCGTTGCTGCTCATCGGAAGTGGAGACTCGCTACGGCTCACTGGAATATAGTAACGCATCGAGTTGGGATGGAGTCGTCGTGTTGGAAGGTGAGACACAAATGTGTTTTGTTTTCGAAGAAGAAGGAGAAGAGCACGAGGGCTGGGGTTCACGACAAGTGATTTGGGGGTTAGGGTTTCCACTATCTTTTCTCTTTTGTTTTAGAGAAAAAAAGAAGGGCCCACTTAACCAATATTTTTGTTAAAACAAAACAAGGCCCATGGACTTAAAAGATTAGAATTCTAGTTCCCACATCCCTACACTTAATTATCTCCAATAATAGAAGTAAGGAATCGGCTCAACGACCCAAGACAATTGCCAAGGAAAACAAACTCTTTGTCAAACAATAATTAAATACATACATAAAAGCCAATAACTCACAACAATTACCGCAGCAGCTCAAAATAACTAAAATAGAACAATTAAATTAAATTAAAATGATTTCTAAGAAAAGAACCCCCGAGACTCGAGGGAACCTGAGTAACGCGGGGCGTTACAAGTTTCTTGCAATTCTGCCGCAATGCGGTTATGAATAAGCTGGAGTATATTCTTACCACACTCTTAAACGAGCTGCAGACCTACCAGTCACTTATGACAAATAAGGGACAGGAAGGGGAGGCAAACATTGCCACCTTAAAAAAGTTTCACTGAGGTTCGACCCCTAGAGCCAAGTCTGTGCCATCTTCTTCTCAAAGTAAGACTTTCAAAAAGAAGAAAGCCACTGGTAAGGGGCCTTGACCTAACCCCACTGTTGCCACTGCCAAGAAAGGCAAGGCAGAGGTTGCAGACAAAGGAAAGCGTTTCCACTGCAATGTGGACGGGTATTGGAAGTGCAACTGCCCGAAATACCTGGCCGAAAGGAAGAAAACCAATGAAGGTAAATATGATTGACTTGTTCTGAAAACATGTTTAGTGGAGAACGATGACTCCCCCTGAATATTGGATTCAGGAGCCACTAATCACGATTGTTCTTCGTTTCAGGGAATTAGTTCATTGAGGCAGCTTGACGTTAGAGAGATGACTCTCAAGGTCGGAACGGGAGAGGTCGTCTCAGCTGTGGCGGTAAGGGAGCTCAAGTTGTTTACAAACAAGAATATGTATATGATAATGTGTACCTAGTTCCTAAAATAGAAAGGAACTTAATTTTTGTTTCTTGTTTGTTAGAACATTTGTATTCCATTTTTTTTAATTTAAATGAAGCATTCATTTCAAGAAATGGTGTCAATATTTGTTCTACTTTGCTTGAAAACAACTTGTATGTGCTAAGACCAACCATAACTAAAACAATTTTAAATATCAAGTTGTTTAAAAAATGCTAAAACTCAAAATAAAAGGCAAAAAGTTTCTCACAAAGAAAATATCTATCTTTGACACTTAAGATTTTGTCACATTAATCTCAATAGGATTGGGAGGTTGGTTAAGAATGACATTCTAAGTGAGTTAGAAGACGATTCTTTACCACTATGTGAGTCTTGTCTTGAAGGCAAGATGATTAAAAGACCTTTTACTGGAAAAAGTTATAGAGCCAAGGAGCCCTTAGAACTTATACATTGAGACCTTTGTGGTCCGATGAATGTTAAAGCTCGACGAGGATATGAATACTTCATCTTTTTTTTATAGATGATTATTCAAGGTATGATTATTTATATCTAATGCAACATAAGTCTGAAACCCTTGAAATGTTCAAGGAGTACAAGACTGAAGTTGAAAATCAATTAGGTAAAACCATTAAAATACTTCGATCCGATCAGGGTGGAGAGTATATGGACTTGAGATTCCAGGACTATATGATAGAACATGGAATCACATACTAACTCTCAGCCCCTGGTACACCTCAACAAAACGATGTATCAGAAAAGAAAACAAAACCTTGTTGGACATGGTTAGATCAATGATGAGCTATGCTCAATTTCCTAACTCGTTTTGGGGTTACGCAGTGGAGACTGCAATTTACATTTTGAACGTAGTTCCGACAAAGAGTGTTTCTGAAACACCTTTTGAGCTATGGAAGGGTTGAAAAGCTAGTTTATGTCACTTCCTAGATTTTTGACCCTTCCGCATTTGGGGATGCCCGACACACGTGCTCATGACTAACCCAAAGAAACTGACAACTCGTTCAAAAGTATGCCTATTCGTAGGTTACCCTAAAGAGACGAGAGGTTGTCTTTTCTTCGATCCACAAGAAAACAGAGTGTTTTTATTGACAAACGCCACATTCTTGGAAGAAGACCACGTTCGAGATCATAAACCACGAAGTAAGGTAGTGATAAACGAGATTTTCGAAGATGCTACTGATTACGCTTGTTTACATGCGTAAAAAGAAGGTTTTAGATGCTGTTTTTACTATGTTTCAGCTTTGTTTCGGATTTTTCTCGATCGCTTGAGTTCCAATTCATGCAAAATTCATATACTATGGTTTGTGGATGGCTTATATTGTATTTATGACATTTTAGGACCATTTGGGAGTGCAAATTAATCAAAAGAAGCAAAAAGACGAAAAAGTATCATGGGAGGCGCCAGGCGCCTGGGATGCCTGCAGAAAAACAGGTTTTCTTCCAACTTTGCCCTTAATGAAACGCGTCTTCCAATGCGTTTTGATGGTTCCAACCGATGCATACGTGTAGAAGAAGTGTTCCACTATCAGTTTGAGCACGATTTGGTCAGTCAAAAGAGTTGGAAATGGGTGATTCACCATCGTTTTAGGACCTACCTAATCAATTCTGCACAGCTATAAATTCCAGCAACTTCTCCACCAAATTCATCAAGCCTTGCTTCCTTCTCTTGATCATTTTTAGTGTTTCTTTGTTGCTTTCTAAGTACTTTTGAGTTGCTTTCATTAGTTGCTTTTGGTTTTTAAATCCCGAGTACTTTACATTCTTTTATTGAGCTTTGTTTTGTTTCCATTTGTACTTAGTTATTTTCTACTTATTCAAATATATAAAAATCTAGCACTTTGCTTATTCTCTCTTTGCCTTTACTTTATTTTTAGTTAAGAGAGTTGTGTTTTTGGAGGAAAGAGCACGTGACACTCCCCCTTGCTTGAAAAAGAAGGGCGAAGCTCTCAATCCCGATAAAAACTCTCCGTTAGTTAACTTTTGTTTTTCACACATGCATTCCACATTCAACCATTTTACTTGCTGTATTTTCTTCAATATGTCTTTCTAAATTCCCGTCTCTAGCCTGGTTATGGATAGTTAGCCTTTTATGTCTAAAAAGGGTTGCTAAGAAGTAGTGTTTTTGCTTCCCATTCATTGCTCAACATGTTTTCCCAAAAAGTTAGGATTTAGAGAAGGCCACTGTAAGTCTTAACAAGTCAATACTGAAAAGGTTGCTTATTTGCATTGTTGAGTGGTTAAACCGAGGAGAGGAGCGCCTTAGATATAAGGGTTCCGCTTAAGTAGCCTAGACATAGGACCTTAACCCGAGGTTGCGACTATTTCCATCCTAAAACTAAGATATCTCTCGTAATAGACATATTAGGGAATGTCTTAGGACTTTGAACTTGCTTAGACATAAGTCAAGTGAAAAGCGTAGTCGTTGGTTCCTAAAGTGAAATGCATATCGTCCTTAGCATATCCTTGATTCTTTGTTGGCTAACTTGAAGTAATTCGGGCTAGGTTTTATCATTCTAAGTCCAAATCCCAAATCCAAAACCATTATTTGTGACCACTTCCCATTTTACAAGAATCACTCATTTCAACATTCACTATTCTTTAAAACTTCAGAGTTTGGAAATTATTTAGAAGTCCTTGAGGATCGATACTTGGATACTCCATCCATTTTATATTACTCTGACAGGTGTGCGCTTGCATCTATATAATTGTTACCACGCTTAGTGCGTGCGTTCAGCATAAACGCCCAGTCAGCTACAATACGTCAATAAGAGTTGTTGATGAAGCCAACACATCAAATCAGTCACATCCACCTCAAGAATTGATGGTGCCTCTACGTAGTGGGAGGATTGTATCACAACTTGACCGCTATGTGGGTTTAACTGAAACCCAAGTTGTCATACCTGATGACGGCGTCGAGGATCCATTGACCTACAAACAGGCAATGGAAGATGTCGACAATGACAAATGAGTCAAAGCCATGGACCTTGAAATGGAGTCTATGTACTCCAATTCCGTATGGGAACTTGTAGACCAACCTGACGGGGTAAGACCCATAGGGTGCAAATGGATCTACAAGAGAAAATGAGACGCCGAAGGAAAGGTACAGACCTATAAGGCGAGAGTTGTGGCGAAAGGCTACACACCAAGGGAAGGGGTGGACTATGAAGAAACCTTATCCCCTGTAGCTATGCTCAAGTTTATAAGAATACTTTTGTCCATTGCCATATATTATGACTATGAGATTTGGCAAATGGACGTCAAGACTGCCTTTCTGAATGGCAATCTTGAAGAAAGTATTTATATGTCTCAACCCGAGGGGTTCATAGCTCGGGGTCAGTTTTCACCTTTAACGGAGGAGCTGTAGTTTGGTGAAGTATCAAACAAGGATGCATCACAGACCCCACGATGGAGGCTGAGTACGTTGCAGCTTGTGAAGTAGCAAAAGAAGTGGTTTGGTTTAGGAAGTTCTTGATCGATTTGGAAGTCATTCCAAATATGAACTTGCCCATCACGCTTTATTGTAATAACAGTGGTGCTATGGCAAATTCCAAAGAACATTGTTGATCATTTTATGAAGGTACTGACGGCTAAAGTGCTTGAGAGTATCTAGAAAGTCTAGGTCTACGAGCATTGTACAGTTAGTCTAGGACAAGTGGGAGAAAAATAACGGGTATAGTGTATGCCCTAATTTATTGTATTTTCCCTTTGCTTTATGATTATGTACACCGCACTAGAGTTCAGTTCAAGTGGGAGTTTGTTGGGTGTGTTGCCCTAAACTCGTAGTTTGTATTTATGTAAAAACAAATGTATATTCAATAAAGTTTTATTCAATCAATTTGTTGTTGAATTCATAGCATTATCCAAAATCCAATAAACTAAACATCCAAAGTTATTATCATGTAACCGCGACAGTATATCCATTGGATGTATATTTGATATACTGGGTATATATTTGATATACCGTTGATATACAAGTGGATAATGTTCCGGGAATAACCTAAAGGGTCTATAGTATATGGATAAGGTTGGATACCTTATCCTAGCAACACTATGGATACGACCCACTTTGTTAATGTTACAAATGACTTGATCCAGGTCGTTCGTGTGGAGACATGAGAGTGGGGGTATCCTATACAATTAGTTTGCATAAAACCGTACCGCGGAATAGTAAATCTTTAGATGTAACACCATTAACTATCAGATTGCTATTTCTTAGGATGACCAGGCAACTCATTCTCAATCCTGAATGAGTTATGGACTTCTGCCCGTGAGCGCTCGTCCATTGTCTGTATGGGTGAGAGTGGTCTGAGTTGCCGACTCAATATTCCTACCATTTTGGGGACGAGACCAAGTAGGGAGTTGGGAACATAACTTCACAAGATGGAATTCACTCCTCCCCGACCTTAAGGGAGTAGATGAGTGTTCTCTTAAATGCTGACTTCGAGACTTGAATAAGGGGCCGCACCCTCTCATTGGCCCGAGAGGGACTTCCGGTTATTGGTCGGACCATAACCAGGTTGTTCATTAGAGGAGCAGTGGTATTTAAGGAGCAAGATGTAACTTCGGGGTAAAACGGTAATTTGACCCAACTTGAGTTAAGATGATATGAACCAAGGAGCTCCCTTTATCATGCCTCGAGGACCGATTACAAGATCAAGAGCTCGAAAATTTCAACAAGCCTTACTACTTCGTGTCCAAGCGTTCGTAAACTCGACACGAGAATTAAAGGAAGATGTGCAAGATGTTTGAACAATTCACTACAATTTGGTACAAGTTATGCATTTCTAAATGTTTTTAAGACAAGTCAAATTCCACTTGGTCAAGGTCAAAGTCAACTTCATCAAGACAAGTCAAAGTCAACTCATTCAATTCAAAAACCAAGTCAAACACTCGCATCCCTCATTATGGACGGGATTGCACTTATTTTGGTTGGATTTACATGTTCTTAATCTTTTCATTTGCTTGTCTTTTCATTTACTTAAGTTATGATTTTTCATTTGCAAGTCTTTTCATTTCTTGTAGGTTATGTCTTTACATTTACATGTCTTTTCATTTCTTGTAAGTTATGAGTCGTTCTATTTTCTTAGGACCTTTCATATGGCTTGCTAGGATGGCTATATATAGCCTTGAGATGTCTTGTTGTAAACAAAATTTGAAGTTTAATGAAAAGTGAGTTTTCTCGTCAGCTTGGTTGAGAGCTTTATCTCCCATTTCTTGTGCAATTTCTTGTGTCTTTAGAATTTGCATGTTAGGATCATTCAAGCGGTGTTGATCATACCACTTGTGGAGTGATTCGAATCACGAGTTTAGAAATGAGTTTTCTCTACTCTTGATATTGATCATCAAGGTAATCCGTTCTTAAACTTTTCCTTGGGTTGATTCCATACTTGTTTTCGAGGTTTTTGGGATTAAGTTCTATGGCTCTGATACCAAAATGTTAAGAAACCCTTGAGAGTTGGATCTAAGAACCTTGCTAACGAACAAGACCCATAGAACAAGACCCATGAGTTTTTTGGGATTAATTGCAATGATTTTCAAGGCAGGGTTAACGCAAAGATTGATGGTAGGGCAGTTGGTATGGAAAATGAGAAGAACGATGAAACGACCCAACTTTTTGGTAAATTAAATTGTTTAGGGACGTTACTAAATGCCTCCTTTCAACATTTAAAATCCTTTAAAAAAAGGAGGCAACTTGAGATATGACAAAAAAAGTTAGTAAAATAAGCAAAATAGCATTAAGGTTTGAGTTTTTCAAATATAGCCTTTTTTTTGCAAAAAAACGGAGGCCCACGTTCAAAATTACAAATATACCCTACAGGCCCGAACCAACAATAAATTACTTCTGATTGACTTCTGATATACTAATGATTGACAGATATACTCTTGATATATATGTGATATACGTTTGATATACATATGGTATGAAATTGATTTACCTTTGATATAACTATGATATCTACTACTATAGGTGACATAGAATTGATTGACTTCTGATATATTATTGATTTACTTATGATATAACTATGATTGATAGATATACTCCTGATATAATGTGATATATGTTTCATATATATCTGATATGAAATTGATTTACTTCTGATATAATTATGATATATACTACTATAACTAATATAGAACTGATATACTATTGATTTACGTATGATATAACTATGATTAACAGATATACTCCTGATATATATGTGATATATGTTTGATATACATATGATATGAAATTGATTTACTTCTGATATAACTATGATTGACATATATACTCTTGATATATATGTGATATATGTTTGATATACATATGATATGAAATTGATTTACTTCTGATATAACTATGATAGCTACCAATTATTTTGAACATATTACCTCTAATATATGTTTTCTGATATACTACTAATATATCAAATAAAATTTTCTTTTAGATAAAAGCAATGGTACAAACACGAAAACTGAAATAAAAAAATATCGTCGAAAATGTTGATGTCGTTCGTCCCAAAAGACAACATAAACCAACGCCAAAAGTGTTGCCTATGGAAAAATGAAAAGCTTCAAACATATTATCTCCGAAGACACGACAATCACTAAGAACAAAGATTGATATCACAAGCTTTTACCTAAAGATTATATAAGAATGAAACTTATGCTTTTCTAAACTGTTGGAACTTATGCTTCTTCTTTTATAGAATTTTAACAATGACATTGTTAGTCTACTTTTGGTTGATGCTACTGGTTTGTTTTGATATTTAAACCTTTAAGTTTTTGGTTGAAGGACTTTGCTGCTGATTTGATGTTGATGTTGATACCCAATAATGATATTTAATGTAACAACCTGTATTTTCTAATACGGTCATTCTAACAAAATGCGGAAACGTAACTTTCAAGAAACCTTAAGAACTAAAATTATTCAGCGGAAACAATTTCTTTACAGAATTTTTCTAAATTAACTTAACTAAATAGGAAGATGACTTTCAAACTCATGCCAGTATGCTAAACTTCACCTTCTACCAGAACGATCATTCAATCCTTCATCTGAAAAAAATTTAAGAAAACAAAGATGAATACAAAAATACTCAATAAACAATTTCCATATCGAATTTTGAAATTCATTTTCCTTTCAAAACATTCGTAAACAAAAATACGAACAGATCAAAACTTTTAAAGTCTTTTAAGATATTTAATACAATTTTCAAAACTTTCAAAACAAACTAGATTTTCACAAACAAAATCTTCAAATAAGATAAAATTTCCAGTCAATCAAAACAAACTTTCATTCTTTCAAAACTTTCAAAATTTCTTCTAAAACATTTGGTACAACTTTCAAACTTTTGAATAACTAAATCATTCAAACGTTCAAAACAATCTTACATTCATTCATACTTTCAATATCAGAGTGGAAGGTTGCATTATTTGGGTAGCCAACAGAACATATGTGGTTACCCGTCGGTAACACCAATCAATCAGAAGCTTCTATTAGAATTGTCGAATTAATATCGACCAGAACAGAATTGTCAAAATAATATCGACCAGAACAGAGTTGTCGAAATAATATTGACCAGAACAATGTTACTTAAGCCAGAATAGAAATCAATCATTCCCAAGGAACAAAGTGAATAACACACACATGAATCTTCATTCCCAAAAAATGTCAAACCACAAAAGTGTCTTCCCACAAATAAGCCAGAACAGAAATCCATCAATTCCAAATTAGGCTACTACCCCAAATAAGCAAAACGTTTCTCAAAACAAAATCATGGCATATCCGGATAGTCCTATGAAATCAATCAAAATATCTTTCAAATAAAATGCAAAACAAATACTTACTTTCAATATTAAATTAATTCAAAACATTGAAATAATTTAAAACAAACTTTATCAATCCTCCAAAACATGATTTCAAATATTTCACAAATAAACAAAGTATCAATTTCAAACCTTTAAATAAATTTAAACAAAACTTTATCAAATCATTTAAGAATACTTCAAATACTTTGCAAATAAACATAATTTCAATTGTCAAATTAGTTTTCAAATCCATAATAAAACTTCAATTTTATATGCAAGATATCAATTTCAAATCTTCCTATCAAATCCAAAATACATTTTAGTTTTTGAAATATGACAAATCACTTACAACACTTTTCAAAGGGATACGGTAAATTACTTACAATACTTTTTCGAAGGGATATGACAAATTACTTACAACAGTTTTCTAAGGGATACGGTAAATAACTTACAACACTTTTTCAAAGGAATATGACAAATTACTTACAACACTTTTTCGAAGGGATATGACAAATTACTTACCACACTTTTTCGAAGGGATATGACAAATTACTTACAACACTTTTCGAAGGGATACGGTAAATCACTTACCTCTTCAGAAATCCTACGAATCTAATTAACTTCTTCCTTGGTAGTTGTTAACTTAGAGGCCTAGAAAAAATCAATATCTAAAATCAATCCTTAAATCCTATCCAGAGATTTAAAATTCAACCAATTACTAACCCGAATCTTATCTACCCAATTTTCCCATTCAAAACACTTTTTTATGCAAAAACAATTAGGAAAGTATGGATTTTGGGCTACAAAAGCAGATCTGAAAACTAGGTTAAAAAGCCTCTAAATTCAACAATAACAAACTTTAAAATTAGAAGAATCGATATAAATCAATACGAACTAAATTTACAAAAATTTTCTCAATAAAACCAACTTAAAAACCTTCTAAACAATTGAAAATTTGAGGATTTTAAATCTGGAAAATTTTATGTTTTATAAAATAAAACTTCCAAGAATTTTCCATAAAACAATTAACAATTTACTGATTTTTATAGAAAAATCAGATCTGAAAACTGTATAGAAAACCTTTAAAACTTGGTAAAAACTTATAATTTTTCATGTAAAAATCATAACAACAAACTATAATTTATAGGATACAAATAGTTAAACTTTTTATGCAAAAAGAGTCTAAAAATAGCCCAAAAACAGTCTCATAAATAAAAAGATTCAAACCAAAAATTCTGGAAAATTTTTAGGGTAAAAAGTCCTTAAAATACTTTATTATAAAAACAAAGATCTCAAAAATTCTCCCAATAAACTGAATTAAAGAACTACAGATTAAGAAGAATAAAACTAAAACAATGAGCAATAAAAAACTTAACGATCTTTGAGAGAAAATACCAAAATTATTCTTCTTTCCTTTTCTTTTTCTCTTGAAGAGAAAACTAGGTCTAACAATTTAAGAAAATAAAACCTAGGGTTTAAGGGCTTTTATAACAAACCTTAATGAATCCTTATTTAAAAACGATAATAAAAAGAAAAAGATTTAATAAAACTCTTTCTTTTTATTTTTTAAATTCTAAGAACAAATTATCTTTTAAAAATAATTTCTAAAATAAAAAGGTTTATCTTTGAGAAAATAAAAGAAAACAACTAAAAAAATAATAATTTAAATATATATATATTTATATATTTTTTCGGTTGTTACATTTAAACCTTTTAAGAATGACATTGTTGCTGATTTCATTTTGATCTTTAAAACTTTAAATAAAACTTAATTGTATTATTGATATATGTATACGATGTATACTTGATATATCACTGATATATTATTGATAGACAGAAAAACCCTAAGTTTCTATTTACCTCTAAATTCTAATTGATTTCTCATTCATAGTAATTTCAAAAATCACCATTAACATTCACATGCACGTTCCTTTCAAGTTTTCTTTCTCATTTTCAGTAAGTATCAAATTTTTTTCTCATTTTCCATGCATGCCAATACTTATTAATTTGTTTTGATAAAAAAAAAATACAAGACAAAGGGTTAAAGCAGGTAAAATAGTGATTTACTATTATACAACTGATATAGAGAACTGATTGACTTCTGATATACTATTGATTTACTTATAATATACTAATGTTGTCAGATATACTCCTGATATATATGTGATATATATTTGATATATAATAACGAAGTGATAACTGAAAAGGGTAATTTGAAAATATTGAAAATTTTAGCTTTCGATGTTTTGATCCTTCTTCTCGTTCTCGTCGTCCCGACAAATAGGAATAGTTTGGAATCTTTTGAACAAGCGGCACAACCTTCACCTTAACTGGTGCTGCAACGGAAAGCTTTTATACTACAAGAAACTATTCAAAAAAGAGAAAGGTGGTTTACCCAATTGAAAAGGACTGAAAATGGAATTGAAATTGCCGAAACCCCATGCCAACATTTCATTCAATCTTTGGCCGTCTAGCGAATGCTTTTTCCCAATCAATCGCGAGGGTTCCGGGCATGAGAACGCAAGCACCGGAATCGAACCCATAAAGAAAAGAAGCGACGAGGAAGCGAAGCTGTCGTAGAAGCCATCGGTTTCTCCTTAAGAGCAATCGGCTCCTGGTTCTGTAGGCTTAAAAAAGAACGAGAGTTGTGACAGGTGAGCAAGAATCACAACGTTACCTTACCTTCACCATGATACTTTTTTACATGCAGTGAAATACATAGATTTTCACAGCATATTTCTGCAACAGGATAAAGGAAACCGTCTTTTGAAAGCCAGAACATTCGCATAGAGGAGTATCTGTATCACGCATGCTTCTCCACTGATGACAAAATGACGTTCGAGACTCTTCTAGGAATTCCACATGCAAGTCGAACGTTGTTTAATAAAAACAAATCATGATTTTCAAAAAAATTTTATATCTGAAAATATAGAAAAAACATTCTATTTTGTTAAATATAGAAAACTTATATGCTACCCATTACAAATCTCCTTTAAAAAAATAATAAATAGTAAATTACACTTTCATAAAATAACTTTACAAAATAATTAAAATCTTTATTGGTGATCCCATAAAAATGTACATAAAACATAATAATAAAATAAATAACTTTAACAAACAATTGGAATAGTGAAAACAAATACAGAAGCAAAACTCATGGCACCCGTCAAAACGTCCATGTCCCTGTTTACTTTAAAATGAGGGTAATTACCACACATTTTTCAAATAAAATAAAAAATTTTCATAAAAACATTTTCGTGGTCATACAAATATACATTAGGTCCCATAAAATAAACATGATTTTTGTCATGATATGCAACATGAAAACATACAACAATTCATAAGATACACATTCTAGAGAAATAAACAATATAGAATAAAATATCATACAATTTTCCAACCTAGCCCGGAGTCATTCTCAAAGTAGAGCCACTTACTTTTTTTTTCTTAATCAAAAGCCACTTACTTAGTAACAATCCAAAATAAAATATTTTGAAGAATTCCTACAATCTAGATTTGGTTTAAGAGTTCTATTTATAGAAACTGTAAACTTAATTTGAATATCACTATATTTAAATTCAAATTCACATTAAAAAAAGAATTTATCTCCTTTTTTCTTTTTGATTTGGAAATATCTTAATAGATATTTAATTATTTTAAAACTAAATCTCTGTTTTGTGTATTACTGATTTAATTAATAAAATGTTCTTATGACCAATTAAAAAATATTAAAATTATCCATTTTCATGCATATAAAAAATTTTACCAAAAATATGGGGCATTACAAAGGAAGTAATCAAATGGGAATTGATAAAGAAGGGTATAATAAAAGGAATTTTTCTATTACCCTCGGAGGAGATCACATAGAAAGCCTGCAAGTGGGTATGGATGGATTATTATCCAAATAGAAATGGAAAGCCCAGCTAATAATACAATATCAAATGAAGGGAAAATAGAGGCGAACAGTAATACTAGGAGAATACAAGAAATGAGCCCCTTGTTTCATACCCAGGTGGCTTTTCCAGAAGTTAGGGAATAAACAGTCTTGATTGAGCAACACAAAGGGAGTAAAACATGGAGAAGAAAAAAGATAAGGATAGGGACCAAGTTGGCATTACACAATTACGGGAATCTTTGATAGATTTTCCAAGGAAAAATGCAGCAATCCACAAGAATTTGACGAAGGAGAAAGGAAGAAGTCGTTCATTACCAAACGTGAGAAGAAAATTGAATTATCGATGGACGCTGCAGAGCAACCCCGCCGAACACAATAAAAAGCTTAAGTTGAAATTTTCAGGGTTCGGGGAACCCTAAAACATTATGAGTGTAGCCCAATCTAGTGCGCATCAATATCCCCCCTTTATTGTTATTGATGGAAAACAAAAGGAGACTATAGTTTAGAGGTTAGAGTGAAGATCGAACTCAATTTTTAGCATTGTGTTTGTTGGATGCGAATCCCGACCTGCCACGTGTCATGATCGAAAAGGTGAGATTGATTGAACACGCGGAGGGAATGTAGAAATTGACTCCAAAATGTCCAGATTGGCAGTCAGGGTAGGACCTACATTGCCGAGCCGACCTAGTACAAAGTCCGTAATAATGTCTCTTCCGTACTCGACAACACGCCGCGATTTTAGGGTGTGTCAGAATCCCTGTCGGGCCCAGTTTCTATAAATAGAAACCCTAGCCTTAAATGCAAGGTACGCAATCCTGAGTAGACTCGGCAAGTTAGCTCGGACCAGAACTAACTTGCTCGTCGGAGTGCTAATTTTGTTTTGCAGGTCTCAAGAGTGTTCAGGGAAGGGGCGGGACCGTTGGAGGTAGTTCGTTCTGAACGTACCAATCTAAGTCGTATCCAAGCTCATCAGTTTCTAGCTCAAACATTTGGCGCCGTCTGTGGGGACGACACATCTAGAAGTCAATCTCACCTTTTGCGACCTGAGCCAATGGCCCAAACCCGCTCCCAGCAGTCACGACTCAACTTTCACTAATCCGCTCTCCGGTGAGGGATGCTGCCACTTCTCGTGCCCAACCTCGACTCACATACTCTGAGGTAGCCGGAACTCCCGTCATCAAACAACGACCCCAGGCGGGGGTGGTCAAGGAGAATGGAGGTCGGCCGGCCACATCCGATCCAGTAGCAGTTTGAGACTTCCACCTCGCCTCAGATCAGTTTCCGCCACTACAACCTCAGAGGAACGGGTTGCCGCCCCGTGCTCCTCGCCTCCGCGGTTGGGGAAACATAGGTGCGCGCTCTGGGCAAGTGCCGAGGCAGGCGTGGACCCCGTCATGGTAGGCAACATGATCGCCGAGCTCGCGGAAGTCAAGGCGAGGCTCGAGGCGGTCGAGAGAGGCAGCGAGGTGTCCGACTCTTCCGTCTCCAAGGATCCCATTCGAGGAAAGGGACCGATGCATCCGACCCAAAGAACGGAGTATCAGTTTCGACCTCGCAGGGAGGCCCGAGCTGGAGCACCCTCGCGAAAGCCACAACGGGTGGGGACAGGCAGTGCCCTGGGAGCACAGGTACGTGACCACCCTCAGCAAGACAACCGGGTCGAAGACCGACACCCGAGGATCCGATCGATTCGAACTCCCTTGGCATCTTTCAATAGCTCCAACGCCCATCAGGGCTGAGGTGAAGAGACGCCGAGATAGAGTGGTAAGTTGCACCGATGACATCGCCATGATGTACTTCACCACGGGTTTGAACGACAGGAACTTGATGATAGAGTTCGGAAGCCGATTGCCGGCCTCCTTGAACGAGATGCTCGCTAGAGCTCGCCAGTACATTGATGGCTTGGATTTGTGGAAGGCCAATGGAGCCTGACTGGGCGTTTATGCTGAACACACGCGCTAAGCGTGGTAACAATTATATAGATGCAAGCGCACACCTGTCAGAGTAATATAAAATGGACGGAGTATCCAAGTATCGATCCTCAAGGACTTCTAAACAATTTCCAAACTCTAAAGTTTTAAAGAATAGTGAATGTTGGAATGAGTGATTCTTGTAAAATGGGAAGTGGTCACAAATAATGGTTTGGATTTGGGATTTGGACTTATAATAATAAAACCTAGCCCGAATTACTTCAAGTTAGCCAACAAAGAATCAAGGACATGCTAAGGATAATATGCATTTTACTTTAGAAACTAACGACTACGCTTCTCACTTTACTTATGTCTAAGCAAGTTCAAAATCCTAAGACATTCCCTAATATGTCTATTATGAGAGATATCTTAGTTTTAGGATGGAAATAGTCGCAACCTCGGGTTAAGGTCCTATGTCTAGGCTACTTAAGCGGAACCCTTATGTCTAAGGCGCTCCTCTCCTCGGTTTAACCACTCAACAATGCAAATAAGCAACCTTTTCAGTATTGACTTGTTAAGACTTACAGTGGCCTTCTCTAAATCCTAACTTTTTAGGAAAACATGTTGAGCAATGAATGGAAAGTAAAAACACTACTTCTTAGCAAACCTTTTTAGACATAAAAGGCTAACTATCCATAACCGGGCTAGAGACGGGAATTTAGAAATACATATTGAAGAAAATACAGCAAGTAAAATGGTTGAATGTGGAATGCATGTGTGAAAAACAAAAGTTAACTATCGGAGAGTTTTTATCGGGATTGAGAGCTTCGCCCTTCTCTTTCAAGCAAGGGGGGAGTGTCACGTGCTCTTTCCTCCAAAAACACAACTCTCTTAACTAAAAATAAAGTAAAGTCAAAGGGAAGATAAGCAAAGTGCTGGATTTTTATATATTTGAATAAGTAGAAAATGACTAAGTACAAATGGAAACAAAACAAAGCTCAATAAAAGAATGTAAAGTGCTCGGGATTTAAAAACGAAAAGCAACTAATGAAAGCAACTCAAAAGTACTTAGAAAGCAACAAAGAAACACTAAAAATGATCAAGAGAAGGAAGCAAGGCTTGATGATTTTGGTGGAGAAGTTGCTGGAATTTATAGCTGTGCAGAATTGGTTAGGTAGGTCCTAAAACGATGGTGAATCATCCATTTCCAACTCTTTTGACTGACCAAATCGTGCTCAAACTGATAGTGGAACACTTCTTCTACACGTATGCATCGGTTGGAACCACCAAAACGCATTGGAAGACGCGTTTCATTAAGGGCAAAGTTGGAAGAAAAACTGTTTTCTGCAGGCTTCCCAGGCGCCTGGCGCCTCCTGAGGTGTTTTTTCGTCTTTTCGCTTCTTTTGATTAATTTGCACTCCCAAATGGTCCTAAAATGTCATAAATACAATATAAGCCAACCACAAACCATAATATATGAATTTTGCATGAATTGGAACTCAAACGATCGAGAAAAATCCGAAACAAAGCTGAAACATTGTAAAAACAGCATCTAAAACCTTCTTTTTACGCATGTAAACAAGCGTAATCAGAGCCCGGCGAAACAACCGCGGTAAAGATCGGGACCGAAAGTCCCCTCCTCCCAAGAAGCAACGCAGCCATGGTTGGGGCTCGTCTCGGCGGGCCAACGACAACCAGGGTAGAGGCCGCCGCGACGAGAAAGCCCCTTCAGACAGACGAGGGCCGAAGTTTGACAAGTTCACTCCGCTGAACGCCTCAATCGCAGAGATCTACGCGGCGGCTGAAGATACCAACCTGGAGGTGCTTTTCGCAGCCCCAGAAAAGCTCCGCCGACCTCTAGGGAAACGAGACAAGCGACTTTACTGCCGATTCCACAAGGATCATGACCACGACATTTCACGCTGTTTCCACCTAAAGGAGCAGGTCGAGGATTTGATCCGAAGGGGTTATCTGAAAAAATACGTCGACGGGAGTGGAACGGCGGAACCTGAGGGGTCGGCTCGAGAGGAGAAGCGAGAGAAGTCACCACTGCCGAGGCGAAAGGAAGATCGGCCCACCGTTATAAATACCATCCATGGGGGACAGTCGGGGCAGAAGAGGAAAGCTCTGGCTCGGGAAGCAGCACACGAGGTCTGTACCTCGTACCCCAAGGAGCCTGTGATACCGATCCTGTTCGACGACCAAGACAGCGAGGGAGTACCCATGCCCCATAACGACACCCTAGTAATCGCCCCACTCATAGATCACATGAAGGTGAGAAGAGTCCTTGTCGACGGAGGAGCGTCGGCTAACATCTTATCGTTCTCGACCTACACGGCCCTGGGGTGGGAGATGAAGCATTTGAAGCTCAGCCTGACGCCTTTGGTCGATTTTGCAAGAGAGTCAGTCAGCGCGGAAGGATGTGTCTCGCTTCCTGTTACTATCGGCGAGGGAGACCAGCAAGTAACTAAGGTTGCAGAATTTGTTGTGATAGACCGGAGCTCTGCGTACAACACCATAATTGGTCGGCCCTTGATTCACGATCTCAGGGCAGTTCCATCCACTTATCACCAGGTCTTGAAGTACCCCACCTTGGCTAGAATTGCAACAGTCCGAGCTGAGCAAAAAACGTCCAGGGAATGCTACGCCGCCGCGATGAAGGGAACAACCACTTGTGCGGTGGTCACAAGCGCGCCCAAGCCATGTGCCGAGGAATCAGAGCTGAGCCGTGGAACCCCAGCTGAAGAGCTAGAACTTATACCCCTGCTGGGGCCAGAAAAGCAGGTCAGCATCGGCAGTAGATTGGGGGCCGAGGTAAAAGAAAAGCTCGCCGATTTTCTAAAGGCAAATGCTGACGTGTTCGCATGGTCTCATGACGACATGCCGGGCATAGACCCGAGTAGATCCTAGCTATAGGCCTGTGAGGCAAAAGCGTCGGCCTGTCGACGCCGAGCGAAGTAATGTAATTTGTAAAGAAGTCGAGCAGTTCTACGAGCTAAATTCATAAGAGAAGTTCATTACCCCGCGTGGCTATCTAATGTAGTTTTAGTTAAAAAGTCCAACGGCAAATGGCGCGTCTGTATTGACTTTACGAGCCTCAATTAGGCGTGCCCGAAAGATAGTTTTCCCCTACCTCGGATAAATCAGCTCGTCGACGCAACGACCGGGCATGAATTCCTCTCCTTCATGGATGCCTACTCCGGGTACAATCAGATTCGGATGCATGCGCCTGACCAAGAGCATACCGCCTCTGTTACCGATCAAGGGCTGTATTGCTACAACGTCATGCCTTTCGGTCTGAAGAATGTCGGGGCGACCTACCAGCGGATGGTCAACATGATGTTAGCCAAACAAATCGGACGCAACATGGAGATATATGTAGATGACATGTTGGTAAAAAGTAAGCAGACGAGCTCCCACTTAGCCGACCTGGCAGAAGCCTTCAGCGTGCTTCGAAAGTATCAGATGAAGCTCAACCCGAGCAAATGCGCCTTTGGGATCTCGTCAGGAAAGTTCCTCGGGTTCATGGTCCACGAACGCGGAATTGAAGCAAATCCGGACAAGATAAAAGCAGTCCTCGAGATGGAGGCACCGAGGAATATTAAGCAGCTGCAGAGGTTAAACGGTCGATTGGCAACCTTGAGTCGCTTCGTATCTCGTTCGACTGACAAGTGCCACCCTTTATTCCAAACACTAAGGAAAAAGGGTCGGTTCGAATGGACCGACGATTGCGAAGCCGCACTTCGGAAGTTGAAGCAGTACCTCAGCTCGGCTCCTTTGTTGTCAAAGCCGCTACCTGGTGATGTACTCTACCTGTACCTAGCAGTGTCGGAAAATGCAGTGAGCTCAGTACTTATCACGAAGGCGGAAGAGCGGCAGAGCCCTGTTTACTACACAAGCAAATCGGTTATCGAGGTCGAGGCTCGTTACCCCTATGTTGAGAAGCTGGCCCTAGCCTTGATAACCTCGGCCCGACGCCTACGACCATACTTCCAGGCACATAAGATAATCGTTCCGACAAACTTCCCCTTGAGGTAGATTTTCTACAAGCCCGAAACGTCGGGTCGACTGATGAAGTGGGCACTAGAGCTCAGTGAGCATGACATCGCCTTCGAGTCGAGAACAACATTGAAGGGTCAGGCAGCCGCAGACTTTGTTGCTGAGCTGACCCCACCCAGCCAAGGAAGCGATGTCCGTGACCAATGGACACTCTACGTGGATGGTTCATCCAATGAGAAAGGTTGTGGGGCAGGTCTGTTGCTCCTCGGCCCCGGTGGTCTTCGGTTCAAGTACGCACTCCGGTTTAGCTTCCGAGCTTCCAACAACGAAGCCGAGTACGAGGCATTGATAAATGGACTGAAGGTCGCTAGGGGGATGGGAGTAAAGCGACTCCTGATTCTCAGCGATTCCCAGCTGATCGTCAATCAGGTTACCAAGGAGTACCAAGTGAAGGAAGCTCTTATGGAGAGGTATTTGGCCAAAGCCCGAGTGCTCCTCGCCCAGTTCAAGGACTATGTGATTTGACAGGTGCCGAGGTCTGAAAACTCCAACGCCGATGCACTGGCTCGCCTAGCCTCGGCATACGAGACTGACTTACCGAGAACAGTTCCAGTTGAAATACTCGCTGAGTCGTCCATCGACCAGCCTGAGGTAATGGAGATCCAGTCAGCTCAGCCTATATGGGTGGATCCGATTAAGAACTTCCTGGTCAGTGGCTCAGTCCCTGCTGATCCGAGCCAGGCCAGAAAGCTCCGACGCCAAGCTGCTCACTACTTGATGCAAGAAGGCAAGCTCTTTAAGAGGGAATATTCCCTACCATTACTGAGGTGCCTCGACCTAGAGGAGGCGAGGTATGTTATCCGTGAGATTCACGAAGGGGTTTGCGGAAACCATGGAGGAGCTCGGTCCATGACCGCGAAGGTCGTCCGCTAGGGCTACTATTGGCCGACGATTGAACGCGACACCAAGAAGTTCGCCAAAAAATGTGACAAATGCCAACGCTTCGCGAGCATCCTCAGACAACCCCCGGAGATGCTGACGTTGATCTCAAGCCCTTGGCCTTTCGCTCAGTGGGGGATAGATCTGATCGGCCCACTACCGATGGGGAAAGGGCAGTTGAAGTTCGCCATAGTAGCTGTAGATTACTTCACCAAGTGGGTGGAAGCGGAACCTCTGACGTCTATTACCGAGGCAAAGGTCGTCAGCTTTGTATGGAAGAGCATAATATGTCAGTTTGGTATACCGAACGCCATCATTACTGACAATGGAAAGCAGTTTGACGGTGCCCGGTTTAATCAATTCTGTCAATAGCTCGGCATACGTCACCTCAGCTCGTCGCCTGCCCATCCGCAGTCTAATGGGCAAGTTGAAGCCATCAACAAGATCATCAAGCGTGGTCTGAAGACGAGGCTGGAATCTCTGAAAGGTCGGTGGGCAGAAGAGTTACCAGAGGTATTGTGGTCTTACCGAACTACACCCCGCCGATCTATTGGTGAGACGCCATACGGCCTAGCCTTCGGGTCGGAGGCTGTTGTCCCTGCGGAAGTTGGCATGCCAACGCCCCGAGTTAAGAATTTCGACGAGCAGGCCAACAGTGAAGCTCTACTCGTGAATCTTGACCTCTTCGAGGAGAAAAGATCTCACTCCCAGCTTCGGCTAGCAGAATACCAGAACTGTATGGCTCGGTACTACAGCGCCAGAGTAAAAGTCAGAACGTTTAAGCCTGGCGACCTCGTCCTCAAGAAGATAATGCATCATGTCAGAGCACTCGAACCGAACTGGGAAGGTCCGTACCGAGTCTTAAAAACACTCCGACCTGGAGCGTATTTGCTGTCCGACCTAAACGGGAGACAACTCCCTCACCCATGGAATGTTGAGCATTTGCGAGTTTATTATCAATGAAATGTGTGTAATCCGACGTGTAAAATTTCATTCATTAATGAAAGCCGATCTCCAATGACTTGTGCAAAATTTGACTTTATTCGTTAAAGTGGTTACCACTACCGAGCTACGTCAAATGGGGGCCAAGGAAGTCTACGTGGTATGACCTATGCTAAACGACCTACGATATGTTATATTTCTACAAACACGCGAAGCAATGGTCAGCTCGTAGGAACCTGGTTATCCCCAACACACACCGCCGAGCGGAATTGTTCGGCTCGTAAGTCGTTGTGTAGGTAAGAAATTATGAAGACCCGAGAAACTAAAACAACGAGACCAAAACTAAAATTGAAGTTTAATTAAATTTCTCCAAGTGTAGGGACCTCGGAGAGAACAACTCGAGTTTGAACGAAGTTTGTTTTCATTGAATTTAAAGCTTGATGAAGAGTCGAGGTATAATTAAAGTTTAATTAAATTTCTTTAAGTATAGGGACCTCGGAAAGAATTACTCGGATCTAAACAAAACAACGTCATTTCATTAGGATAAAGTTTAATGAATAGCCGAGGTATATATGCCTCGGCTCAGTACAGATTTGGTTAAAAAAGAGAGAGAAAGCAAGAAACAACAGAAGGCCGAGGCGATCTACTTATGAGGGGGGTCGGCAGGCTTGCTGGACCCCGCCTCGGCACCAGCAGCCTCAGCCTCTTCACCGCCCTCGGTAGGCCGCTCCACCCATATGGACTCGTATTCTTGCTCGACAGCGGCGATGGCATCCTCCGAGCAAGCGGGTCGAGCTTGTTGACAGCATAGTAGAAGCCTTTGTTCGCCATGTCGCGAGCTAGGCCGTCAAACTCGGGGAATTCTTTGATTTTCTTCTCCAAGTAGGCCCAGCTCGCCAAATTCTGTCGAGCCTCGTTCCAGCAGCCCTTCTCCGCAGTCTTGGCTCGACCCCGAGCGTTTTTCAGGTCAGTACGAGCTTGGGCGATTAGGGCTTGCGACCTGTCTGCCTCCGCTTCATTCTCAGCTCGGGCCCGGACAACCTCGGCCTCGAGCTCGGCGATCCGTCGCTCGTAGGAGGCATTCGTCTCCTTCTCTTTCAGGTCTCGCCCTCCGAGCTCTAGGCTCATCATCGACGCCGAGAGGTAGGCATGGTAGTGCAGCTGTAAAGACCAGGGGTTAGATCAAAAGAGATAAAGAAAAAGAAGAAAGGAAGGGTAGGCACGAGCTTACCTCTACAGCCAGAGCTATGATCTTCCTCACCGCCTCCACAAGGTCCTCAGGCGCCTGAACAGCTCGCTCCACACGGCAGGAGCTGGAGGATCTCACATTCGTTGCCGCCTCGTGGATGTTGAGGCGAGAGAAGGCGAGCTTGAATGGCAGTGGAAGCTCGTAGCAATGCCGCCGACCCAGCTGAGACCCATCCTCCGAGTCAACCATGATGGGAGGAGGCAGAGATTTGGAGTTGACCTCCTCGGAGGGGAGTGTCTCCCTCACCCTTTTCCTTCGCTGCAGTGGAGTAGCCGACTCCTCGCCACTGACGATGGTTTGCAGAGGCTGAGCCTGAAGGGCCTGGAGTTTGGCTAAGTTCGCCATCCCGGGAGCCGGGACGTCGGCACTGCTCGTACGATGACGAGCTTGAGGAGGTGCTGGCAGAGCAGACGGGACCGAGGCCCGCTGCCGCTTCGTACTACTAAGCGCGAGGAATTTGGAGGCCATTTCTGCAAAAAGGACGAGGTTAGACAAGAGGTTGCAATCGACCGAGCTGAGGAGTCAAGGAGTAGTTACCTTCGGGAGCTTTACGTTTTTGCGAGCTGCGTTGCCAAGGTCTGGGTAGCTTCTTAATTCGTCCGCTTGGTCGTGAGGACTGAGACCGCTGGAGAAGAGGTGGGAGTTTGAGACTAGTGCTTCACCCCACAGCGCGTACTTCAATCTCCGACCCTGGGCTCGCTTGATGATCTCCCAGGACTTGTTGTTAATCCTCGGAACGGGGGATGGCAGAGCTGCAAAACAAGATAACATCAGCAACGAAGTTACTCAAGTTAAGGCAAAAAGGAAAAAAAAACGACCCCAGCTCGCACCTAAGACATTCACCTACATCTCCGAATTCTACTGGGACTTGGCAGGTCGGCTCACCCCCTCCGTCCCTCAGAAGCCACTCGCCAGAGACGAGGAACCAACACTCCTTCCAATTTTTGTTAGAAGAGGGGTTCCTAATCAACTGACCTACGTTCCGCCGAGCTGAGAGGTAGTGCCGACCCTCTTGATACGAATCCATTTGTGACCAATTACATATATCAAAGGAGCAATTATTACAAGAAAGGCAAGGAAGATTCAAGAGGCTTTCACACTGCACCTTCAAAAGCTTGTTAATGCACAAGAACCAACAAAGAGTTTTGAGCCCGAATTTATTCATAATGTTACTTCAATGAGTCAAGAAGAGAATGGAGCAAAGATGGCACGGGAAAAGTTGTCTATTTTGAGAGATGGCACGGACGACAAAAAAAGTGTGTAGATTCGTGAACAGGTGCCTTTGCAGATTGCACCTCTTTGGAGTTTGTGAAGTCAAAAGTTGTCAAACCATATCCAAATGTGAAGCGCCTCCTACAGCACATAGATAAGACCATTTGAAGCATGACTACGTTTTCTGATCCGCATTTAAGTGTCTAGAATGATGTGCAATCAAGTTTTAATTTGCATGTCTTATTTTCTACAATTTGCATTAAGTAGTATTTTGAAAAACTTTTGGTGTTCTTATGTTGAACGACCATTTGGCCTATTTAAAGGCTTGTAATGCTCTTGTTATGGATAACTTAAGATTAAAACATATTGAAATTCAAGAACTTTTGTTCCTTAACACTTTTGGTGTTGCTTCTTTCAAATCTTGCTTTAGGTTTGATGTTAAACCGATTCATTGGATTAGTCTCGATCAAGCTAATTCTGGAGTGAATCGTCTTAGGATCTAGGAGTGTCTATCGTAGATTCTAAGTCCGATCTAAGAGTGATTCATCTTCTAACCTTACTCTTGGTTGGAATCATTCGGTAAGTTAGTCGTTTTTGTGAATGTTTGCAAGGATCCTAGAAGGACCTCTAGCTTTGTAAACCCGAGCAACCTTGGCGCTTATCATTTGGTATCAGAGCATTGGTCGACATCCTTTGGCCGGTTCTAGAGGTGAAATATCTTTACTTTATTTAATTTTATTTTTCTGTTATTTTCCTTTTTCGAAAGTAGTTTCTTACAAAGTGTAACAAGACATAACTTGTCTTGAAATTCTTGTATTTTGCTCTCGGATCATTAGCAAAGAAAAAAAAAATTAGAAGCAAAAGAAAAAAAAAGGAAAAAAAAAACAGAAGCAAAAGAAAGGAAAAACAGTAGTAAAAAGAAACAAAAACAGTAGCAAAAAGAAAGAAAACCGTAGAAAAAAAAAAGCATTCGAAGATCCGAGGCACACGAAAGGGTCTTTTCATTATGTTGTGTTTTGTTTAAATTATCAAGTTGTTTATCCTAAGATTGAGTTTCTGTAGTCTTAGTTTGTGAGAGTTGATCATTGAATTAGTTATATCAAGCTTTAAGCAAGATTGCACCAAAATTTAAGCCAACCCTTACATCTTTGACCTAGTACCAAAAGCCTACCCTTGAGTGATAAACACGAGTGTCCTTGAGTGAAATCTTGGTGAGAAGAGTGGTAAGGAACTTATTATCATTATTATTGTTTCTAACAAAATGGCACAGGATGGAGTACCACAAGTACCGCAAGATCCTAACATGGTGATTCTTCAAGCAATTCAAGGAATGATGGAAATGATGATGGAAGATAGACAAGAAAGGAGAGCGCAACAACAAAGAGAAGAACGAGCCTTACAAGAAGATGATGCGTTTGACCTTACTGAACAAGAAAGACAAGTTGGAGGAAGAAGAAATGGGAGAGGAAGAAGACGAAATAACTTTGACAACGTCATGCAACCTATAAGATTGGAAAGATTAAATGAAAATAGGGATGGCGGAGCTAAACTCAAAATTCCACCATTTAGTGGAACGGCGGACCCCGATGCTTACTTGCGATGGGAAAGGAAGATAGAACGTGTATTTCATTGCTCTACATATAGTGAAAATAAGAAGATGAGACTTGTCATTGCCGAATTCATTAATCATGCTAATGAATGGTATCAACATCTCAAATCCGAGAAAAGAAGGAAAGATGAGGATCAAATAGAAACTTGGGAAAAACTCAAAGAAGCCATGAGAATGAGGTATGCTCCCAAACATTATAAAAATGATTTGAAAACTAAACTGCAAGCTTTGAGGCAGGGAACAAAAGTGTTGATGAGTATTATCAAGAGATGGTGATTTTAATGGAAAAAGCACACATTCGAGAAGAAGAGAAGAAGAAACCATGTCTAGATTCCTTGGAGGTTTGAATCTGGAAATTGTTCATCATATTGATAGAAATCCACCACCTTACTTGGAAGATATGTATCACCATGCTATCAAAATTGAAGATCAATTGAGGAAAGAAGAGGAGCATTCAAAATGGAATGGATTCATGCAACCAAAAGGGAAGTTTGGTGATGTTAAAAGAGTGAAGGCCGAGAGCTCCAATGCCAAAAACAATGAAGTTCCGAAGGAGGTAAGGGAGAAGACTAATTCTCTTACATGTTGGAAGTGCAAAGGGTTTGGACACATGAGCAAAGAATGTGTCAATAAAGAAGTCATGGTGATAAGAAATGGTGTTGTTGATTCAAATGATGCTTGTGAGAAATATGATGCAAAATTTGAGGAAGATTCTAAAGCACATGTTGATGAATTTATTGAACAAGATCGCAAAGATTCTGATTTTGATAAAAGTGAGTTCAAAGAAAAGAGAGAAAGAGAAGAGTTAAGAGAAAGAAATTCGAAGGAGAAAGAAGAGGAAAATAGCAAGATCCAATCCATTTGTCAATATAAGTCAAATCTTATAGCATTGTTGCATAAGGACCCTTACTATCAAGCTCACATATTTTATCCTAGTCTTTCTACTTTTCTAAGATTTTTGCAGGAAGTTCCAACTTTTCAATTCAAGCATGATCGAATACAAGAAACAAAGGAAGCTATAAAGGAGCCAAGAAGAGTTATCCTATCATCTTCTCATGATCTTGAGATTGTCTTACAAGGTAAGTATAAAATATATCTTGATTTTAAAGATACTAACTTGCTTCCTTATTGTGTAGATAACCATGGACATAAGAAACCTAAGGTGAAAGGCATTGTGGAAAACTACTTATCCAAGAATTTGTATAAAGAATTCCATGGTCGAGAAAGCAGAATGTTATGTTGGAGAATGCAAATGCAAAGTACCAAGTGGAGGAAAAATAAATCCGAGCACAATTTCAACAAACCAAGTGATTGGGTTTGGAAGCACTTTTGGAAGGAACGAAGAATTTGTCCAAGTCCAAACATAAGAAGACTAAGAAGGATGATATTACATGAAGACTTCAAGATTGCACTTCAAGGAAGTCAAAAAGTGGTGTTAACTCAAAGAAGGCAAACAAGAAAGGGCCACAGAAATTTTCAAGAAGAAAGAAGTGACATGTCCAACGAAGAAAATCATAAATCTTCAAGCTCCAATATACAACTCACAAGGTAAGGAACAAGTTGTTAAGGCTTATCATTGGACTAACTTGATTCGTTTTGATGAAGGAAATGAAAACCTTGATTTGAGGACAAATCCTTTTAAAGAAAGGGGGGATGATACGAATCCATTTGTGACCAATTACATATATCAAAGGAGCAATTATTACAAGAAAGGCAAGGAAGATTCAAGAGGCTTTCACACTGCACCTTCAAAAGCTTGTTAATGCACAAGAACCAACAAAGAGTTTTGAGCCCGAATTTATTCATAATGTTACTTCAATGAGTCAAGAAGAGAATGGAGCAAAGATGGCACGGGAAAAGTTGTCTATTTTGAGAGATGGCACGGAGGACAAAAAAAGTATGTAGATTCGTGAACAGGTGCCTTTGCAGATTGCACCTCTTTGGAGTTTGTGAAGTCAAAAGTTGTCAAACCATATCCAAATGTGAAGCGCCTCCTACAGCACATAGATAAGACCATTTGAAGCATGACTACGTTTTCTGATCCGCATTTAAGTGTCTAGAATGATGTGCAATCAAGTTTTAATTTACATGTCTTATTTTCTACAATTTGCATTAAGTAGTATTTTGAAAAACTTTTGGTGTTCTTATGTTGAACGACCATTTGGCCTATTTAAAGGCTTGTAATGCTCTTGTTATGGATAACTTAAGATTAAAACATATTGAAATTCAAGAACTTTTGTTCCTTAACACTTTTGGTGTTGCTTCTTTCAAATCTTGCTTTAGGTTTGATGTTAAACCGATTCATTGGATTAGTCTCGATCAAGCTAATTCTGGAGTGAGTCGTCTTAGGATCTAGGAGTGTCTATCGTAGATTCTAAGTCCGATCTAAGAGTCATTCATCTTCTAACCTTACTCTTGGTTGGAATCATTCGGTAAGTTAGTCGTTTTTTGTGAATGTTTGCAAGGATCCTAGAAGGACCTCTAGCTTTGTAAACCCGAGCAACCTTGGCGCTTATCACGTCTCCCTCGTTGGAGGCTTTGACGGTGTGGGTCGCTAAGAGCTGATCTACTGTGAGCCTGTCCTCATCCTCATCTCGGAGGACCCACCACAAAACGTAGGCTCCGAGCACGGTAGACAACCCATTAGGGGAGAGCTGAGCTGGGGCGAGGTTGACTGCGTTAAGGAACCTTTGGATGAAGGGATGAAGACGAAGTCTAACCCCCCTACTGAACATCTGGGGATACAAGCTGACGAAGCCTGGGGGAGGGTCGTCAAGACATTTGCCGACGTTGGGCACCCTAAGCTCTATGGAGTTGGGGATCAAATAGATCTTGCGAAGCTCGGCTAATCTACCTACCCAGCAGGTTGAGGGAGGTAGCTTGGCCACTGGACCAGGGTTAGGGTTTCCTGAGGTGGATGTTACGTTGGGGAGTACCGAGCTACCCTCGGCACGAGGTTTCCCTGGGGTTGGGGGTGGGTTAGGCCCCCCTACAGTATTGGCTACTCGACGAGCTGGACTACTCAGACGACGACTCACTAAACGAGCTACTTATTGTCAGACCTGAATGGGAAGAAACTAGCTAAAGAAAGTAGGAGAGAGTACCTGACTTGGAAATGGCCAAGGTACACGAAAACTCGAAAGTGAAAAAGTGAAAAGTGAAAACAAAAACCCCACCTTTTATAAGACAGCCGGGAAGCGCGAGAGCCGTCTGATCGAGGAAGGATCAACGGACAGGATTTGTCCACGCCACGCGATCCCCATGACGACGTTTGGGTTCTCGAAGTAGAAGCTAGGGCTGACGCATCTATGACGTCACACATGCACGGGTGTATTCGGCCCATCTTCGAGTTAGCTCGAAGGACTTCGCCAAGCCGATCTCCGCCACGCAGAAGTGGGGGCCAATGTTAGATGCGAATCCCGACCTGTCACGTGTCATGATCGAAAAGGTGAGATTGATTGAACACGCGGAGGGAATGTAGAAATTGACTCCAAAATGTCCAGATCGGCAGTCAGGGTAGGACCTACATTGTCGAGCCGACCTAGTACAAAGTCCGTAACAATGTCTCTTCCGTACCCGACAACACGCCGCGATTTTAGGGTGTGTCAGAATCCCTGTCGGGCCCAGTTTCTATAAATAGAAGCCCTAGCCTTAAATGCAAGGTACGCAATCCTGAGTAGACTCGGCAAGTTAGCTTGGACCAGAACTAACTTGCTCGTCGGACTGCTAACTTTGTTTTGCAGGTCTCAAGAGTGTTCAGGGAAGGGGCGGGACCGTTGGAGGTAGTTCGTCCTGAACGTACCGATCTAAGTCGTATCCGAGCTCATCAGTTTCTAGCTCAAACAGTGTTAATATGTCGAGTAGAGGAAAGAGTGGAGGTCTCATGCTACTGTGGAATAGAGACACAAATGTTAACATCTAGTCTTTCTCGGTGGGTCATATTGATGCCATTGTCAAGAATATTAAGTGCGATGGGAGATTCATAGGTTTTTATGGCAATCTTAGTGAAAAGTGCATAATGGATTCGTGGAAGCTTATGGTCTGAAGTAATAGTGAAAACAAATTACTTCTAAGACGAAAAAGAAGGAGAAAGTCATATAAATTCTAGTCAAATGCAAGCTTTACGTGATTTGATTAACTCCTATAATTTAATTGACGTAACATAATGACCATTTCAGATGGTTCAACGTGCAGTTCACCAACAATCTTACTTGGGTAAGGCTTGATAGATTTCTTATAAATTTGGGTATGTTAAATAAATGCATCATCTTCTTTAAAGTGAATCATATGGAATTATTAGCTACGGATCATAGGCCGATTTTAGCAAAGTGGGATTTTCAGAAGAATCACGGTTAAATTTACTGAAAACAGAGATTGGTAAATTTTGAGGAAGCTTGGAAAAAGTTTTCAGAGTGTAAAAGTCTGATTAGTGATTCTCGGAAATCTATGTCAGGGGATGATGTACACAATTTTCATGCAAAAATCGACTCTTATCTCAAGAATCTTAAAAGTGAAATAAAGCAAGGTTAGATGATCTATGAGAGGTGCAATTGAGCAGAAAGAAAATGAGCTTGAAGTTCTTAGAGAAAAGATTGTGCCTAGCTGGCATGAAGATTTATTCACAGCTGAAAACGAATTTGTCTTTTTTATGAGGATGAGATTTACTGGAAGCAAATATCTAGAGAAGATTAGATGATATGGGGGTCACAATGGCAAATGCTTCCACTTACGTGCAAACTAGATGACGAAGTTAAATGCATTTCTAGAATAAGGGATGAATACGGTCAGTGGAAAGACAAAGACGAAGCCATTAAAATAGTGGTTACAAATTGTTTTGGAGATATTTTCTCCGTTTCAATCCCCAATGAAGTGGAGATTGCATTGGGGATTGAAGCAACTATTGATAGTATATGCTGGAAGCCGGAATAGATATGGCTGCCAGGCATTGCAGGAGCCGGCGCTAGAAATCGAACAGCGGATCTCAATGGCAACTTTTAATTAAAAAAAATTTAAAAAATCAAAAAGGATCCAATCTCTTATCTTTGTAGTCTATATGATGGACTCCACGAGAATTTCACAGCTATCCTCGATCTACAATGAACCGATGTGTGGGCACCTCTTGAGAGAAAAAGGAAGAACACATTCTTCTTTGATGGCTACTTGGGGAGGGAGAGATCTTACTTTTTTTTCATACCTTAGAGTTTTGCTACAAGTCTCTCAATATAGACTTTGGGCAAAAACCCTAATGGTCTAATTAATTCTCTAATTAATTATAAAAATTAAAAACTATTTTTAATTTTCTTAATTATTGTATTCTCATTTGATGGGTTTCGGTCCATGGACCTTCCATGAAACCAACCAAGTCATATACCATTAAATTAATAATAAATTTAATTATTATTAAAAACCAAATTAAACATTTTAATTTAATTAAATAATCGACATTATTTATTTTTTTCTCCCAACTTATTGTTCGCTGTAGAGTTTAACGAGCTAGCAGTGGGACCTTATGGACCTATAGCTTTGAGCTCCAATGGTCAACAATTGATTAATTAAACTTATTAATTGACCAACTTTACTATTAACCCAAGGTGATTCCACTAAAGACCAAAGGTTGTCCCCTCATGCACTGCAAATGAGTTATGTCCACGGATATAATTATAACAGCCCATATTATCGTTCACAAAGTGATTCATGGTCCCAATTGGACGAAATTATCATTTTGCCCTTGGTCCCGTCTCTTGCTATTTAAGTCCCACTATTTCTCTAATGGATAGCCTTCCATGATCTCATCAAGGGTTATTCTTCTTGAGGTATTAACAAGGTGGGTACCATGTTATCCAAGCCCCAAACCAGCACTATAAGGGAATCACTTATATACTCACTCAATAAGTAGAAGTACACACTTTGCACTTTCAATATTAAGTGGCTGTGAATTCCATCTTGTGTAGAAATACTCCTAGCTCCCCAATTGAATATGTTCCCAAGATAGTAGGCTTATTGGGCAAACACTCTGGTTACCCTCACCCATGTGAATCAAAGAACACACTAGCATAGACAGGAGTTCACAACACACTCAGGATTAAGATTAAACGAGCATATAATCATTCTAGTGATATGTTTGCAATTTCTATAACAGTCTTATTAGAAAATACAAGACACATCGTAGTCCAGTCTTATACAAACTCATTTTATATGATACTCCCACTCGTATGTCTCCACATGAATTATTGAGATTAGATCATTTGTTACTTTTACAAAGTGGGCCGTATCAATAGTGTTACCAAGATAAGGCACCCAACCTTATCTGTATACTATAAACACTTTCGGTTACAACTAGAACACAATCCTCCGCATGTCAACTATATACTGTTCAAGTTTACACTAGTAACCTTGGATTTTCATAAAATGAATAATATTAATTGCGCATAAAAATAATCAAATTATTTTATTAATAAATTACGAGACTTTAGGGTATAAATCCCAACATTATATAGCCTCGAGTTACAATAGACTAAAATTTTGACTAGCCAAGGATTTCTCAAGGGAGGAAATCAAAGCTGCTCTCAAAAGTATGCATATCCCACTAAAGCCCAAGGTCTTGATGGGGTTCAGACTCTATTTTTCCAAAAGTATTGAGATATTGTCGGCAATAATACGGTGAATATTTGCCTCAACATTCTTAACCATAATTCTCACATGGGCCCTATTAATAAAACTAACATTGTGTTTATTCCAAATAAAAAAGACCTCAAAGAATGAAACAGATTCTTGGTAGCGTTATTTCTCCTACTCAATCGACCTTTCTTCTGAGAAGAAGCATCACTTATAATGCTCTCATTGGTTGCGAATAAATTCATGCAATTAACAACAAAAGATTTGGAAGAGAGGGTGATGTATCCATGAAGCTAGATATGAGCAAAGCCTACGATAGGGTCAAATGGAGGTACTTAAGACAAATAGTGGAACAATTGGGTTTCGAGAGTTGTTGCATAAAGATTATCGTGGAATGTACAGAGTTGGTTCACTTTCCGGCCTTGATCAACGAGATGCCTAGCCAGAACTTCATTCCCAAGAGAGGACTAAGACAAGGAGACTCATTTTCTCCTTTATCTCTTCATTATTTGTACGGAGGGTTTTTCAACCCTCCTAAATAAAAAATAGAAGAACGAGACCTTGTTAGTTAACTCAAAGCTACAAATACAAAGTTTGAATGTTAATTTTGAATTGGTTTGGTCAAAGACCTAGTTTTTAGGAAGTTGTTGATATTTCTTTTTTAGTTGTAGTCAAGTCTAAGTTGCTATTCTTATGGGTTAGTTGAGTAGCTAATTATGTGGAGATAGTTATGTTTATTTTCAGTATCATAGTATGTATTTATATGGAGCACTAATGAATCAAATTATTACTTCCCCCACTTTCTTATTTCTCTCTCAATAAGTACATCAACAGTGGTATCAGAGCTTTAAATTCTTAAGGGATTTGTGAGTAAGGACTAGTGAGATTTTTTCGAGAGAAACTAAGTGATACACCTGTGAGAGTTTTGTCCAATGGAGTTAGGATCAAACAATCTTTTCTTCACTGGCTCCACCTGTGTTTGATGGTGAAAACTATCAAGCATGAGCAATTAGAATACAAGCCTACATGGAGGGTTGTGATTATTGGGAAGCAATTGAGCAAGATTATGAAATTGCTCCACTTCCTGATAATCCAACAATGCATCAGATCAAGTCTCACAAGGAGAGGGTCACCAGGAAGGCAAAGGCTCGAGCTTGCCTATATGCAGCTGTGTCTCCCGCCATATTCAACAGAATTATGGCATTGAAGTCAGCAAAGGAGATCTGGGAGTTCCTCAAAAGTGAGTATGAAGGTGATGAGAGGATTAAAGGCATGAAGGTGTTGAACTTGGTGAGGGAATTCGAGAGAATGCAGATGAAGGATTCTGAGCCCATCAAAGAGTACTCAGACAAGTTGATCGGGATTGCTAACAAGGTAAGAGCATTAGGAACTGATCTATCTGACAATAGATTGGTTCAGAAGATTCTGGTTTCAGTACCTGAGAGATATGAAGCAACCATTACTTCCTTAGAGAATACTAAAGACCTCTCCAAGCTCAAAGTGATAGAAGTTGTTAGTGCTTTACAAGCACAGGAGCTGAGGAGGTTGATGAGGCAAGAAGGAAGCATTGAGGGGGCACTGAAAGCTAGAATGCAGTAGGGAGAAGGTGGAAAAGAGAAGAAGGCGAGTGGCAGCAGTAGCTCAGAATCTGCTGCAAAGGATGTTGGTAGTGCATGCAAGCACTGCGGGAAGCACAACCATCCACACTTCAGATGCTGGAGAAGGCCAGATGTGAAATGTAGAAGGTGTAATTTATTGGGACACATTGAACGGTTTTGTAAAGGTGCCAAGACTCAACAACAAGGAGGAGCACATGCTGCAGTACAGCAAGAAGAAGATCAACTCTTTGTGGCTACCTGTTTCTAATCGGCCAATCATTGTGATGGTTGGTTGGTTGATAGTGGGTGTACCAATCATATGACAAGTGACAAAGAGTTGTTCAAGGACCTTGACAAATCATTCAAGTCAAGGGTGAATATAGGAAATGGTGAGTATCTAGAAGTGAAAGGGAAGGGCACAATGTCAATAGAGAGCTGTGCTGGAACCAAGTTGATCAGTGAAGTGTTGTTTGTTCCTGAGATTGATCGAAACCTATTAAGTGTTGGTCAACTTGTAGATAAGGGATTTAAAGTATTCTTTGAAGACGGGAAGTGCCTCATTTCTGATTCCAGTGGAAATGAGTTGTTCAAAATAAAGATGCAGCACAAGAGCTTTTCATTAGACCATTCGAGAAGGAGCAAATAGATTTCAAGTGTCAAGTGAATGACACTGAGTTATGGCACAAGAGGTTGGGGCATTTTCATCAGAAGGGGTTGCAGTACCTGCAGAAAAATGAGATGGCAATAGGAGTACCGGTTCTGGAGGAGCTGAAAACAAACTGCAGAACTTGTCTGACAGGGAAGCAAACAAGATTGTCATTCAAGAAGTCAGTTTGGAAAGCAACCGAGAAGCTACAGCTCATCCACACTGATTTGTGTGGACCTCAACCAACTCTCTCACTAAATGGTAGCAGGTATTTCATTATCTTTATTGATGATTATACTCGGATGTGTTGGATATATTTCATGAAGCAGTTGGAGTGTTTCTAAAGTTTAAAAGATGGGTTGAGAATCAAAGTGGCTGTAAGATTCAAGTGGTGAGGTCCGACAATGGGACTGAATATACATCACAAAGGTTTAATTCCTTCTGTGAAGAAGCTGGGATAGAACATCAACTCACTGCTCCATATTCTCCACAACAAAATGGAGTTAGTGAAAGGAAGAACAGGTGTATTATGGAGATGACAAGATGCTTGTTGCGTGAGAAGACTTTGCCAAAGGAGTTTTGGGCTGAAGCAGCAAACACAGTAGTCTTTCTATTGAATAGAATACCTACAAGGGTCTTGGAGAAGAAGACCCCCTATGAAGCTTGGTTTGATACTAAACCAAAACTGACAAATTTGAAGGTGTTCGGTTGTTTGTATTTTTTTTATGTTCGGTTGTTTGTGTTTTTTTTATGTTCCACAGGTGAAGAGAGACAAGTTGAGTGAGAAGGCAGAACCAGGAATCTTTGTAGGCTATACCATGGTGTCCAAAGCCTACAAGATCTGTCGACCTCACACAAAGAAGATGGTGATTAGTAGAGACGTTCAATTTTTGGAGGAGTGTAAGAGTGTGAACACTCCGATGATTCAGAAGGAGAAGTTGCAGAAGGATGATGGGGAGGAACCTGCAGACGAGAATGTGTATAGAAGTCTAGTGGGATGTCTTATGTATCTCACATCCACTAAGCCTGACATCATGTACACTGTAAGTGTCTTATCTAGATTTCTTCACTGTGCAAGCAAGAATCATATGGTTGCTGGAAAGAGGGTTTTGAGATATCTTAAAGGCACACTGTCCTTTGGGATCAAATACAGTAATGTTGAAAATTTTGAGTTGCAGGGTTACTCAGATAGTGTTTGGGTTGGGTCATTAGATGATATGAAGAGCACCTCTGGCTATTGTTTCACTTTTGGCTCAGGGTATTTCTCATGGTGTTCAAAAAAACGAGATATAGTGGCTCAGTCAACTGCAGAAGCTGAGTTTATTGCAGCAACAGCAACAGTCAACCAAGCTGTTTGGCTGAAGAAGTTGATGCGTGACTTGCATCTAAAACAAGAAGAGAGTGTGAAGGTGTTTGTGGATAATCAAGCCACTCTAGCTATTTCATTGAATCCGGTTTTTCATGGAAGGACCAAGCACTTTAAGATCAAGTATTATGTTCTTAGAGAGATGCAGAAGGAAGGAGAAGTTCAGTTGGTGCATTGCAGCTCAGAGGAGCAAATAGCAGATATCTTCACTAAGTCCTTTAGTGTGGGTCGTTTTCAAGCTCTTAGGAGCAAGTTGGGTGTTTGTAGTATTTGAGTCAGGAGGAGAATGTTAGTTAACTCAAAGCTACAAATACAAAGTTTGAATGTTAGTTTTGAATTGGTTTGGTCAAAGACTTAGTTTTTAGGAAGTTGTTGATATTCCTTTTTTAGTTGTAGTCAAGTCTAAGTTGCTATTCTTATGGGTTAGTTGAGTAGCTAATTATGTGGAGATAGTTATGTTTATTTTTAGTATCATAGTATGTATTTATATGGAGCACTAATGAATGAAATTATTACTTCCCCACTTTCTTATTTTTCTCTCAATAAGTACATCAACAGACCTTAACAGGTTTGAAAATCAATAAATATTTCCCTTCATTAACCCATTTGTTTTACGCAAATGTAGCTTGCTTTTCTCTAAAGCAACTTAAGGTAACGCCCAAGTCATTAATAAGATCCTGAAAACTTATAAAAAGGTTTCAAGTCAAAGCATCAACTTTGAGAAGTCTACTTTTATGGTGAGCAAGAACACTGGCAAACACATGACGGCTAAAATGCAATAAGAGATTATGATCAGTTACACCCAGTCCTTGAGGCAATACTTGGGCCTCCCATCACAAAAGGCATGCAACAAGAATAAGGTGTTTTTAAATCTAAAAGACAGGACTTGGAAGGTTCTCCAAGGATGGACAAAGAAACTTTTCTCTATGGGTGGAAGGGAAGTGTGTTAATTATAAAGATGTGGCTCAAACCATTCCTACTTATATTAGGAGTTGTTTTAAACTTCCGGTTAACCTGTGTACTTCAATAAATTTTCTTTGTGCTAGATTCTGGTGAGGAGCCGTTGGAAATGAAAGGAAGATCAATTACAGGAGTTGGAAATGACTGGGCATCAGCAAATCGTAAGGGGGGATGAGTTTTAATGATCATAGTATTTTCAATCACGCTAGGCGTGTCAAACAAAGCTAGCTTCACCTAAAGAACACAAACAATTTCATAGCTAAAGTGTTAAGGGGCCGATACTATCAAAGCGAAAACTTCCTTAATGCTAAAACAAGCAATAATCCCTCATTTATCGGAGAAGTATTTTATGGGAAAGGGATCTTTTGAAAAAGGGATATCGCTAGAAATTTAGAATGAGTTGAGTGTTGATGTCAACGAGGATCTGTGGATCCCAAGTGAAGGAAACTTTAAACATACAAGGGTCCATGACTCCCTCAACGGTAGTTGCATTAGGTGGATTATATGTGACCGGAACGACAAATTAATCTGAGCGGGCTGTAAATTCGTACATCATAAGTGGTCAATCAAGATGCTGGAAGCTTTCGTGATCGCTGAAGTCATTCATTCGTTGGACTAAGTGCTTAGTACCAAATTTCTCGTGGAGTCCAAAAATTTGGAAGTTATCCGATCCCTAAATGATGAGGAGATGAACCTTTCTAAAGTGACTCTCTTATTAAGCGCTCCAATTGTTGGCCAAATTAGAGGTTTCAAGCACGCTGAGAGGAGAAGGAACAAATTTACTCATGATATTGCACGACATGCTTGTTCTTCAAGCGCAACAAAAATCTTGGAGGATAGTTATCCTCCTTGGTTTTCGATTTTAATTTATTCTGATGTACCTGCTTTCTGATTTCCCATTTTTTCCTAAAGAAACAAAGGAACTTAATGAACCTATATTTTGTGAGTTTTAATATATTGACGTAATTAATGAATTTTTACCATTAACTAAGGTAATAATACTATAAAATAAAAAACACCTTCATAATTTATGTTTATGGATATATAATAATTTCTTGCAATATGATATTTGTTAGGGTTCACTGTTTACTAGAGAAACATGTGTTGGTAGACCTGTTTGACCACGATTTTGATCCCTTTCCCATCATTATTTGCAAAAAAGGATTATATATTCTTAAAATAGAACATTCGTAGAATATGTCTGCATAAAAGTCAAACTATAGTACTTTAAGAAAAATATGAGAAAAATGCGGTCAAAGTTGGAATAAAATAATAGTTTTCTGTTTTGTAAGAATTGCGCCTAGCGCAATTTTGGACACCAACTTGCCAAAACATGTGTTTTGTTTAATGAAGGGCAAGGAGGACATTTCCTATGTGTTGAATCAAAGTTATATCCATGAGTCTAAGTCAAATGGGAGTGGTTAGGTGTATCTCAACTCATTTCCATCTAAAAAGGTGGGAAGTTCAACAACTCGAAGGACCTATATAAAAAAGTCATCTCTCCAGCAGTAAATCATCCCTTCCAAGCTCGTTTTCAGCTTCATTTACTTTCTCTTTCGTTGTAGAAATCGTTCTTAGATTTCAGATACAAGTTTTAGTTGTTATTTCCTTGTGTTTTCATACTTTTGCTTACCGTATTCCTTTTAATTCAAGTTCTACCTCTTGTTCTGCATTTATTTTGTTCTTCTTAAGTTCTGTAGCGAGTTTACACTCCCCTCACACTTGAGAGAGAAAAGGGTCAAGTTAGAACTCATTATACGACTTGTTTATTCGTTTTAATTCAATGAAAAATACTTCCATTATGTTTTCGTGCATTTTCTTTCCTTTAATAATATTCTAAATTAGTTATCAACCTCTTTGTGGAATGTCTTAGTCAAAATGATTTGATTTTCAACACGCTTGGGATTTGCCCAGAATTGTGTCTAACACTTTTTTGGTTGGTTTCTAAAAACTTCTCTTTATGTCTTTTTTCCATTTGGCCAGTGGGAACTTTATTTATACACTAAAGCCCAACTCTGAGAAGGGTGAGTTAGGTAAAATAACAGGAAACCAATATGGGATGCAACTTAGACATAAGCGCATAAAATATGCTCCTAGACATAGGCCCTCTGACCCATAAAGCAGATGAGTTGATAAATATTCCTTAGGATTGTAATCACACATAGACATATGATTGTAGGTTACCATAGCCTCTGCAGCAACCAAAAACGGTAGTGAAAGAGTAGAACTCAGTTTCCCAAGAAAAGCTAGAATTACCTTTGTTGATTTTCCCAACAAAGTGTGTTTTATATGTTTTGCATCAAAAGTAAGGTAGGAAGCAAAGAAGTTGAGTTTTATTAAATTGCTTGTTAGTTAAAACCCCAAACAACAACATTTCGTCACATTTTTCTTCCTAACTCCCAATTGCATATTTGAACCATTTCACGACATTACTTGATTTTGAAAAGCAACAAGTCCTTGAGGATTCGACCTTGGATTACTTCCCAAGTATTACTTGTGACCATGTGACGCTTGCACAAGTCTCTAATCTTTTTAAAGGTAGAGATAGTCCCAACAATATTCATTACAGTCAGAGCAGAAAAAATCATTTTGGCACTATGCAGTCTCATAGCGTTGACATTCAATTTGAGACAATTTTTTTTAATCACAAATATTATTAACCGTACAGTGAAGATCAGACTACGTGGATCCACGAATGAAGGGACCTACAAAAATACTTATCCAATCTATTGCTCGAGAGAGAATAGTTTCACGTACTTGGAAAGTGAGGCAAGCTTTTCTATATATAGAGGTGGGCTTCAGACATGCCTTCTGACTTATTTCTAACAACTCTCCAACTATACTGATAAGCATGATGTATTGTATGAGATTCTGTTGGAGGTCTGCACTTGTGAATACTCATGAAGGTCGGCTCGCCCCTTGAATTGGCTGACTGAGGTATGAAATAAGGGTCAGCTCGATCTTTAACTAGAATTTATGCTAGTCATGACATATTTCAGCTTGGCCTTCAGAGAAGTTCGAGCTGTTAATTTCTTCCTAATTGATTTATTATGACGATTCACTATTGCTAAGATAGAGGGCGACAACACGTGACTAATGAGAAATTACTTGCAAGAAAACTTCATTGCTTAATTTTTTTTAATGGTAGTTACTATATTTGAAAAAAGATAGATGTATTGCTACTTCTTTAATATTTATAAGATAATTGTGTTCTTTCTTTAAACATATATTTTCCTTTTCAATATTTTGTATAACATATGTTAAGCAATCTCATATAAACAATGAAATAATATTTTTTTCCAATAAATACTAGCTCAAGTACAGAATAGAGTAATATTTGATATTACTCTTAGTGGACTTCTGTTATTTCAATTTTTCTAGATGTGTGTATATATACTGGAAACTGAAAAAAAAAGACTAGAAAAAAACTAAGATATATATATATATATATATATATATTTCTTATTTAAATCTCGTCTTTTATAAACAATATTTAAAAGGGTTAAGAGTAATAATAAAAAATAATGGATAGGAAAATTAGTAATGTAATATCATTTTACAAATTTTAAGTTAAAATACATATTTAGTCCTTGTACTTTTATTAAAGTAATGATTTAGTCCTTAAACTTTCAAAGTAACGATTTAGTCCCTGTAATTTAAAATTGGTTATAATTTATTTCCTACCATAAAAAATTAGGCGAATATGTAACAAAAATTTGACGTGGCAGCCAACTAGGATGCATTTGTACAAATGAAATAGACATGTGTGCAGAACTATGAGTCTGGTTCAAGTTTGGGTAAGTTCAAACTCGATTTAGGGTGTTCAAAAAAACATCATGGCAGTCTGTAATGGTTTGTGAATTCTAAATTTGGAGCTGTTCTTGAATAGGGAGAGTGAAGAAAACGTGCAGTAATTCTTGCACATGAAAGATGGATCTTTTTATTTCTTAATCCATATTTACAAACGAGATACAGACCATATATATAGACAATAAATAACTGAACCTTTTATCTAAATAGACTATTACAAAGTAATACTGGGCTTAGGGCTTTTAATTAATCGTTACATTAACACCCGTATTAAGGTTGATTTTTTACTGCAGAAACATGTGTCGGTAGCCCTGTTTGACCACGATTTTTACCCATTTTCCATTATTATTTGCCAAAAAGGACCACATATTCTTAAAGTAGAACATACATAGATTATTTCTGCAATTAATGTCAAACTATGGTACTTTAGGAAAAATATGAGATAAATGCGGTCAAAGTTGGAAGAAAATAACAGAATTCTGTTTTTATTTGCAGAATTGCGCCTGGCGCATTTTTGGAGGGCAATTTGTCAAAACGCACGTTTTGATTAATGAAGGGCAAAGAGGACATTTCCCACATGTTCAAAACCGTGAGTCCAAGTGAAAGTGAGGTGGTTAGGTGAATCTCAACCCTTTTCCACCTAAAATGGAGTGGAGTTTCAACCAACCTATGATGCTATAAAATGAAGTCATTCATCCCTCAGCAAATCATCCCTTCCAAGCTTCATTTCATCTTCTTTTAGATGCTTTCTAGTTGTAGAACATGTTTTTAGGGTTTATGTTCATGTTCTAGTTGTTCATTTCTTCGTTTTTCACGCTTTTACCTTTCGTACTGCATTTAATTCAGTTTCGTACTTCCGTTCCTTGTTCATTCTGTTCTTTTAAAGTTCTTTAGCGAGTTTCAACTCCCCTCACGCTCGAGAGAGAAGAGGGTCAAGCTAAAACTCCTTGTACGGCTCATTTATTCATTTAAATTCAATGAAAAATACTTTCTTTATGTTTTGTGCATTTACTTTCATTTAATTATGTTCTAAATTAGTTATCAACCTCCTTGTGGAATGCCTTAGTCAAATGATTTGATTTTCAACACGCTCGTGATTTTGGCCAGATTGCGCCTGACACTTCTTTGGGTTGGTTTCTAAAAACTTCTCTTTACGTCTTTTTTCCATTTGGCCAGTGAAAACTTGATTTATACACCAAAGCTCAACCTTTGGGAAATGTGAGTTAGGTAAAATAATAGGAAACCAATATGGGATGTGACTTAGGAATAAGCGTATAAAACATGGTCCTAGGTATAGGCCCTCTAACCCATAATGCAAATGAGTTGGTAGATATTCTCTAGGATTGTAATCACACATAGGAATATGATTGTAGGTTACCCTAGCCTCTGCAGCAACCAAAAGCGGTAGTGAAAGAGTAGAACTCAAATCCCAAGAAAAGTCAGGAATTGCGCCTAGTGCATTTTCCCAACATAGTCTGTTTTCCATGTTTTGCATCAAAACTAAGGTAGGAGACAAAGAGGTTGAGTTTCATTAAATTGCTTGATAGTTAAAACCCCAAATGACAACATTTCACCACTATTTTCTTCCTAAATTGCAATTGCATATTTGAACCATTTCACTGCATTACTTGATTTTGAAAAGAAACAAATCCCTGAGGATTCGACCTTGGATTACTTCCGAGTATTACTTGTGACCGTGGTGCTTGCACGAGTCTCTAATCTTTTTAAAGGTAGAGAAAATCCCAACAAGTTTTTGGCGCTGTTGTCGGGGACATAAGTTTTTAAATCATATTCTTTTCAAGTGAATTGTTTCATTGTGTGATTGTTGCATACCTCTGTCATTGAACTTAATTGTTATATCTAACATTTAAGGGAGTTGTGTATTAGCACAGGGTCTGGTTGGTTGACCTTTGATCCAGAGATTGAAAGAACCCTTAAGAGGAGAAGGAGTGAGCAGAGGTTGAGAAAAGATAAGAAAGTAAAAAAGAGAAAGAAGTTGAAGAAGAAGAGACCATCGAGATGAATAGAAATCCACAAGATCCTCCACCGCCACAAAATCCACCTGTAAATGGAGATATGGCAGGTGAAGGTGCAGCAAACCGAGCAAGAGAAATTCCCAATCGGATCCTTCTAGAAGAAAATCGAGATGTAGCCATGCACAATTATGTCACTCATGCGTTCCACAACCTAAATTCAGGGATAAACAATCTTTTACCCCAAGCTGCACAGTTCGAGCTCAAGCCAGTCATGTTCTAGATGTTACAGACGATGGGCCAGTTCGGAGGATTGACTAACGAAGATCCTTACTCCCATCTCAAATCCTTTATTGAAATAGCTAATGCATTTCAACTTCCTGGTTTCTCTGAGGATGCACTAAGATTAAAAATGTTTTCTTTTTCTCTCAGGGATGGTGCAAGGACTTGGCTAAACGCGTTAGAACCAAATTCTATCAACACATGGGCGGAACTGACGGAGAAATTTTTGGCGAAGTACCACACTTTGACCAGGAACGCAAACCTTCAGAAGACATTGTGTCTTTTAGACAGAAGGAGAATGAAGCAGTTCAAGAAGCTTGGGAGCGTTTTAAGGAGTTACTTAGAAGATGCCCGAGCCATAGATTGCTCGCATGTGTGCAGATTGAACAATTCTATAGAGGATTGGATCGTTCATCAAGGATGATGTTGAACACTGCAGCCAATGGCTCGTTGTTAGAGAAGTCGGTAAATGTGATCGTTGATATATGGAATAAGATGACAGACATTAATGACCAAGGCGAAATAAGAAGGTCATTACCAAAGAAGCAAGTATCAGCTGAAATTTTTGAGTTAGACACAGTAGCTTCAATGCAAGCTCAAATGGCGGCTATGAACCAGATGTTAAAGCAGTTGACAATGGAGAAGGAAACCAAAACTGTCACTACCCCGCGTTTTCTGGCTCGTTTATTTTAAGAAATAAATAGTGCCTTGGTTTTTTTTCTCTAAGTTGATAATTTTAATTCTTGGATTTTCTAATTTTGGAGTTGTAATTGTGGGTAAATTAGAATTAAGTTCGTCAGATTAAGATAAACAGAGTTTTCAAATTTTGGAAGGAGATTTTATTTCGTTCTTAATATGAGGTATTTGGAATTTTTACTTTAAAATTTTTGGTCTTTATTATTGGGTCTTAGAGTTAAAGTTAATTATTTTATTTCAAGTTGTTGTGAGTTTTATGCTAACGACCAACGTGTAATTTTGGGCCGTTAGTTTTATTTAGTTGGGCCTCCTTTACAATTTGGGAATTGGACTTTTTAGCTTTAGAACAAACTAAGAGGGATTTTCTTTTAAAAAAATTGGGAATGTTTGCTTTTAGTTTTAAAACATTGTTTTTTTTAAAAAAAAAAAAGAGAAAAAAAAGAAATTTAAAACAAAACTAAACTAAAAGAAACCCTAAAATTTTTCCCCTTCTTCTTCTTTTCTTTCTTTTCTTCCTCCCCTTACTTACCTAGCAGTCGCCCCACCCCTACGTCTCTTCTTCTCCGGTGAGGTAGCGACAACGACCGGCGACATCTCCTCATACGGCGACGACGGCTACCAACGAAGGTCGACCTCGGGCAGCTCTTCATCGACGGTGATGCCCGAAGAGATCGACGGGATCTCGAGGGCACCGGCCAGTGGCGCACTCCTTCGGCTTTGGTAGGCAAAGGTCGACGGTACGGGTTGTTCTGCAGTGGCAGCGTTTTGTTCCACGATTAGGTGCAGCGGCGAGCCCTGTTACGCTCCAACGTAACCCACGGCGGCACTGCCTCCACGAGCCAGATCTGGCACGTCACCCCTACAGCAGCAGCGGTGTTGGCTCTGATCCGGCGACCTGAGCTTGAATCTGTGATGCTCGGCCCCGATTTGTGACGATTCCTTTGTTCTGGCGACTTTCGACGTTGACCCATAACCAAACGAAGCCCGATTCACGATACCCACCCTCGTATGAAGTCGATTTGCGATACCCACACCCGACGGCATCTATTCGACGCTTACCCACCCTTGTACGAAGCTTGATTATTGATACCCACTGGTGTTCGAAGCCAAATCCATGATACCCAACCCTTTCGGCATCCTTTCGACACTTGCCGACCCTCAAAAGAAGGTTGATTTGAGTTACCTATTCCTTTTCGGCGTAGGACCAGCAAGCCCGAGACTTTTCTAGCTTAGTTTTGAAGTGCCGAGCTTATTCGACATCGACCCACTCCTAGCCCAAGAGTTTTTACTGTGAGTTAGTAGGTAATAAATCACCTCAAGCTTGGTTTCAATTAATTTAAGTGTTTCCAATGGATTTCTAATGCAAATGTAATCTCGTTTGTTTTAGGGAATACTTCGGCGAGCTTAGTAGTGTTATGGCCATGTAAGTAGTTCTTACTTGGGGGATGTTTGTTGTTTGAATATGTATGAATTGTTTGGTGTTTTCGGTGTGTTTATTATTTATTAATATGTAAGTTGGGTATGACTTTGTGAATATTGGCTAATGGTAATAAGTAGTTTGATGAAATCATGTTGGTTCTGGTTGTTTATAACTGATTTGCTTTGCGTTGTTGGATTTGATGCTTAGTGGTATTTATGAAAGCATTATGGATTATGAATGGTTTTATCGTTGTATGGTTGTGTTCATAAAAGCATACCGAAATAATGTGGAAATAATGTGGAAGAAATCTGTTGTGTTGTGTATGCATCTTGGACATGTCATTTCATTTTTAGCTTACTGTTTTTGGTTCTAAAAGCATGCTGGTTTTATTGTGAGTTGAGGGCTGCATGGGTCATTACCTAGAAAGTATGTAATAGGGCTCTGATGAGAGTTTGGTCCTTAATGAAGTGAATGGGATATGTTGGTGTTCTGATAACTATGAAATTCTTAGAGTGTTGGATGCGTATATGGATATATGTCGGCTACGTCTCTTTGTGAATTATCTACGCTGTGGTGTGTAAAGCATGTTGAGTGTTGAGAGAAGGGTGTCCTCGTGATGTTGGATGGCCATGTCTGGATGATAGTGACATAGGTTTTGTGTATCACGTATGTTCCATTGTTGTGAGATAATTTTTGCATGGGTCATGGCTGAAAAGCATGTAGATCTCTGGTGAGAGTTCCAGGATGTAATAAAGTAAATTGAGGACTAGCAGGGCCAAAAGGCTGGCACGTCACTAGTTGGGTATCGAGGCTCCAGGTGCGAAGGTCGGGAATCAATACCCCAACTTGGTAAAGATGAGTGTCGAGGCTTCGGGTACAAAAGGTCGGGGGTCGGCACGGTGATTATAATTTGTTGAATTAGTATTGGGTCTTGTGTGGTGGCGGTCAAGGACTAACACGTTGAGTAGTCGTCGATACCTTGGGGATAAATGTCAAGGGTCGATGTACAGTTCAATGCCTTGGGGATAAATGGCAAGGTCGAACGCCAAGCTTCTTTAGATGAGTGTCAGGCTTTGGGGATAAATGGCAAGGGTCGATACGATTCGAGGAGTTAGACTTGGAGGACTAACATAATGTGGTGCACAGTTCAAAGCCTTGGGGATAAATGGCAAGGTCGAATGCCAAGCCTCTGTAGATGAATGTCGGGCCTTGGGGATAAATTGCAAGGGCCGAGACGATTCGAGGAGTGAGACTTTGGAGGACTAACATAGTGTGATGGGTTAGGAGTAGCTTTGAGGCCAAGGGCCAATACGTTGAGTAGTAGTTGAGGCCTTAGGGATAAATGTTAAGGTCCAACACCGAGCACCATAGAGCAGTGTCGATGCTTTAGCTATGCGAGGTCAGGGGTCGATACGACTCGAAGGGTAAGTCTTGGAGGAATCAAGAAAGAGCAAGTCTTGGAGGAATCAAGAAAGAGCACTAGTGAGTTAAGATGTGAGGCTGAGTTTGACATGTATGGTACATTTTTAGTTAAACTTATACATAAACTGCTTCTTGAAATATGTTTCTTTCATTTAGGGCTCAAGATTAATGATAAACATGTTGTGTTGGTCCTTTGATAAGTATGACACATTGTATCTTGATAAGCATGTTGTTTGTGCGTGACCCTCAGATAAGGGCTGCTTACTGAGTACTGTGGTTGTACTCATTCCTCTTTTTCCCCTCCAGTGTTGCAGGTATCGAGCTAGCTGTTGGGATGGTGATGGCGAGGAGGAGACTTGACTAGAGAGACCATTTAATGCTGCGTCGTTAAGTTTCTATTTGGATAGGATAGTTATAGTTGTTTATTTGTAACGAAGTATGTTTTGAGATTATTAAATTGGGTTGTTAAGTTCTATTTTTTTTAAAGGATGTGATAGGGCTGACAGTGCACTACTCTTTGAGAACATACATTTTATTTAGCTACTTGAACTTTGACGATGTGATCTATTGAGGATAATTATCAGGATAATACATTTGTTCAAGCTGAACTTGAATTGGCCTTCTCTTTGCTGCTATTCGAGAAAGTTAGTTTTGTGTAGTGGATAGTTTTGATTAGTGAAGATTGCGGTGAAAGGTTTCTATATGGTTGGATTGTTACTAAATTATTAACTGAGAAGGATTTGAGTTCGTTAGAACTTTAGCATTGTTTGTTTTGTTTAATGCCAGCTTATGTGAGTTATTAATTAGAGCAGCGCAGCAGAAGCGTGGTGAGATTTGTCAAAATTTGTATTTCTAGTGGCTTAATTCTCTAGTACGAGTGATACATTTTAAGTGGCTTTTTGTAACAACCAAAAAAATATATATATACATACATATATATATATATATATAAATTATTATTTTTTTTAGTTGTTTTCTTTTATTTTCTCAAAGATAAACCTTTTTTGTTTTAGAAATTATTTTTAAAAGATAATTTGTTCTTAGAATTTAAAAAATAAAAAAAAAAGAGTTTTATTAAATCTTTATGTTTTTATTATCCTTTTTAAATAAGGATTCATTAGGGTTTGTTATAAAAGCCCTTCAACAAAGCCCTTGAACCATAGGTTTTATTTTCTTAAACTGTTAGACCTAGTTTTCTCTCAAAGAGAAAAAGAAAAGAAAGGAAGAAGAGTTTGGTATTTTCTCTCAAAGATCGCTAAGATTTTCTTCTCATTGTTTTAGTTTTATTTTTCTTCATTTGTAGTTCTTTAATTCAGTTTATTGGGAAAAGTTTTGAGGTCTTTGTTTTTTAGAATAAAAGATCTAAGGACTTTTGCCCTAAAAATTTTCCAGAATTTTTGGTTTGAATCTTTTTGTTTATCAGATTGTTTTTGGGCTATTTTGAGACTCTTTTTGCATAAAAAGTTTACCTATTTGTATCCTGTAAATTATAGTTTGTTGTTATGATTTTTACATGAAAAATTATATGTTTTTACCAAGTTTTAAAGGTTTTATATACGGTTTTTCATATCTGATTTTTCTATATAAATTAGTAAATTGTTAATTGTTTTATGGAAAATTCTTGGAAGTTTTATTTTATAAAACATAAAATTTTTCAGATTTAAAATCCTCAAATTTTCAATTGTTTAGAAGGTTTTTAAGCTGGTTTTATTGAGAAACTTTTTGTAAATTTAGTTCGTATTGATTTATATCGATTCTTCTAATTTTAAAATTTGTTATTGTTGAATTTAGAGGCTTTTTAACCTAGTTTTCAGATATGGTTTCGTAGCCTCAAATCCATAGTTTCCTAATTATTTTGCATAAAAAAGTGTTTTGAATGAAAATTGGGTAGATAAGATTTGGGTTAGTAATTGGTTGAAATTTAAATCCGTGGATAGGATTTAAGAATTGATTTTGGATATTGGTTGTTTCTAGGCCTCTAAGTTGACAACTACCAAGGAAGAACTAAATTGGATTCGTAGGATTTCTGAAAGAGGTAAGTAATTTGTCATATCCCTTCAAAAAAGTATTGTAAGTAATTTATCATATCCCTTCGAAAAGTGTTGTAAGTGATTTACCATATCCCTTCGAAAAGTATCGTAAGTAATTTACCGTATCCCTTCGAAAAGTGTTGTAAGTGATTTGTCATATTTCAAAAACTAAAATGTATTTTGGATTTGATAGGAATATTTGAAATTGATATCTTGCATATGAAATTCAAGTCTTATTATGGATTTGAAAACTAATTTTGCAATTGAAATTATGTTTATTTGCAAAGTAGTTGAAGTATTGTTAAATGATTTGATAAAGTTTTGTTTAGATTTATTTAAAGGTTTGAAATTGATATTTTGTTTATTTGTGAAATATTTGAAATCACGTTTTGGAGGATTGATAAAGTTTGTTTTAAATTATTTCAATGTTTTGAATTAATTTAATATTGAAAGTAAGTGTTTGTTTTGCATTTTATTTTAAAGATATTTTTGATTGATTTGATAGGGCTATCCGGACAATGCCATGATTTTGTTTTGAGGAACGTTTTGCTTATTTGGGGTAGTAGCCTAATTTGGAATTGATGGATTTCTGTTCTGGCTTATTTGTGGGAAGACACTTTTATGGTTTGGCATTCCATGGGAATGAAGATTCATGTGTGTGTTATTCACTCACATAGCCTCACACTTAAGTAACTCTGTTATGGTCGATATTATGTCGACAACTCTGTTCTGGTCGATATTATTTTGACAACTCTGATAGAAGCTTCTGATTGATTTGGTGTTATCGACGGGTAACCACATATGTTCTGTAGGCTACCCAAATAATGCAACATTCCACTCTGATTTTGAAAGTATGAATGAATGTAAGATTGTTTTGAATGTTTGAATGATTTAGTTATTCAAAAGTTTGAAAGTTGTACCAAGTGTTTTAGAATGAACTTTGAAAGTTTTGATTGAAAGAAAGTTTGTTTCGAAGGATTTGAAGTTTAATCGAATTAAAGTTTGTTTTGAAAGAATGAATGTTTGTCTTAATTGACTGGAAATTTTATCTTATTTGAAGTCTTTGTTTTCGAAAATCTAGTTTATTTTGAAAGTTTTGAAAATTGTACTAAATATTTTTAAAGGACTTTAAAAGTTTTGATTTGTTCGTATTTTTGTTTACGAATGTTTTGAAAGGAAAATGAATTTTGAAATTCGTTATGGAAATTGCTTATGGAGTATTTTTGTACTCATTTTTTTTTTCTGTTTTCTAAATGTTTTCAGATGAAGGTTCAAATGACTGCTCAGATAGTGATTGAGGAATAGCGTTCTGGCATGAGGAGTTGAAATCTTTAGTATTTTCCATTGTTATTAGCTTATGAGAACTTAGTTAGTTCTGGTAGTTATTATTTGGCTTTATTATAGTGTAGATTTTTTTTTTTAAGTTGGACTTGTCCTTATCTTTTGTCATAGTATCGTATTAAATAAAGAATTATTTTCGTTAATTTAGTGTTTAGTTGTTTACGCTTCCTCATTTTGTTAGAATGACCGTATTGGAAAATACGGGTTGTTACAGTTGGTATCAGAGCGATGGTTTAAGGTCATGTAGACTCTAGGATTCTTAAGTGTAATTTTAGTGCTAAAGTTCATGCCAGAACATTAGGTTTGATAGTTTTGAAATTTTGAGTTTTCGAGAGTGTTTGATTTCTATGTGATGGTTACTCACTATATCGTTAAGATATAGTTATTTTATTGTTTTTCATACTGCTAAAGATTGGTTGACACATGCTTTTTAGAACAATGTCGCCACGAAGGGCTAATAACCGTAGGACTACAACTGTTGAGGAACCGCAAGATAATATCCCAGCTGTTCCATAAAACCAAAGAACTAACAGGAATGCTCCAGCCAATGATGGAGTCAATCGTGTGGTCGAACAGTTCAGAAAGCTCCATCCACCCTTTTTTTATGGTACAAGCATAGATCCAATTGTTGCTGAAGAATGGATCGAGGAAATTGAGAAGGCTTTTGACTTTATGGAATGCAATGATCGCCAGAAAGTGGCTTCTGCTACTTACATGTTGAAAAGAGGAGCAAATAAATGGTGGAATATGACTCGTAGGACGTGGAATGTCGCTGAAAATCCTATGGGTTGGGATAGGTTCAAGGAGCTTTTCTTTGAGAAATTCTTTCCCCCGACTGCTAGACAGAATAAAGAGGCAGAGTTTATCAAGTTAGAACAAGGAAGACTGCCTCTGATAGAGTATGAAAAGAAGTTCGAAGAACTTTCTCACTACGCCCCTCATTTGGTGGACACTGATTGGAGGAAAGCAAGACAATTTGAAAGGGGTTTGAGACCAGAATTAAGGAAGCATGTTGCTGCCTTTAGATTGATGACCTATGCCGAGGTGTTGCAAAAAGCTTAGATCTTGTCAGAGGATACACGAAGTCATTTTCCAAGGATGGTGGTTCAAAAAGGAAGTTCTACGGAGGACAGGGTTCGAGTCAACCTCATAAGAGGGTAGGCTCTAGCAGTAGTGGACAACAGTTAGAGTGTAAGACATGTGGCAAGAACCATACTGGGACATGCTACAAAGCGACAGGAGCCTGCTTTTGTTGTGGAAAAACAGGACACTTCATCAACAATTGTCCACTGAGCCAAAAAACAGATGACTAGAAGAAATCAAGTAAGAAGGGTAGAGTCTTTGCGATCACTAAGCAAGAGGCTAATGATGAGCTTAATGTTGTTTCAGGTACCATCCTCATAACTAGAATTATTGCTTTTGTATTGATTGATTCTGGTTCTACAAATTCCTTCATATCGACTACATTTGTTAGAAAGTTTAAGTTGATACATGTAGACTTAAGTTATATATACTTAAGGTATCCACTCCTTCTGGTAATGTGCTACATACTGATAAGGTAGTTAAATCCTGTCAATTGAGTATTGCTGATCGAAACTTGATTGCTGATTTGACAATTCTTGAGATGACTGATTTTGACGCAATTCTGGGTATTGATTGGTTATCTGCAAGTCACGCTAACATTCTTTGCCGTGAAAAAGAGGTCTTTTTCTCCCCTCCAGATCAACCAAAGTTTCATTTTAAGAGAGTAAAAGTATATCCTCTTCCAAAGATTATATCTGCACTTAAAGCATCTAAGCTAATTGAGAATGGTTGTTGGGGTTATCTAGCCAGTGTAGTTAACACGGAGAAGACATGTAAATCAATTGAAGAGTTACCTGTAGTCCGCGAGTTCACTGATGTTTTTCCGGAAGATTTTTCTAGTCTGCCCCCTGACAGAGAGATTGAATTCTCTATTGATTTGGTACCGGGAACGACACCATTATCCAAAGAACCCTATAGAATGGCCCCTGCCGAACTTCGAGAACTCAAGGAACAAATCCAAGAGTTGTTAGACAAAGGTTTTATTCGTCCAAGTGTTTCTCCTTGGGGTGCTCCAGTCTTTTTTGTTAAAAAGAAGGATGGATCTCTTCGTTTGTGCATTGATTATAGAGAGCTAAACCGTGTGACTATAAAGAATAAATACCCACTCCCTCGGATTGAAGATTTATTTGACCAGCTTCAAGGCGCTAGTGTTTTCTCAAAAATTGATTTGAGGTCAGGCTATCACCAGTTGAAGATTAGAAGCTTGTGACATCCAAAACACTGCATTTAGAACACGTTATGGCCATTATGAGTTCTTGGTCATGCCTTTTGGATTGACTAATGCTCCAGCTGTCTTTATGGATTTGATGAACAGGGTATTCAATAATTTCTTGGATAAATTTGTCATGTCTTCATTGATGACATCTTAGTTTATTCCAAGACAAAACTTGAGCATGAGTCGCACTTAAGACAAGTATTAGAGGTATTACGGAAGAAGAAACTCTATGCTAAATTTAAGAAGTGCGAGTTTTGGCTTAAGAGCATTGCCTTTCTAGGACGTGGTGTCCAAAAAGGGGATCTCAGTGGATCCAAGCAAAATTGAGGCAGTTATGAATTGGCCACGACCCTCCAATGTACGGGAAATTCGAAGTTTTCTTGGCTTGGCTGGCTATTATAAAAGGTTTGTGGAAGGTTTTTCTAAGATTTCATCTCCTTTGACTCAGCTAACAAGAAAGAATGCACGTTTTCAGTGGTCAGAAGATTGTGAGCAAAGTTTTCAGGAATTGAAGAAGAGACTTGTTACTGCTCCAGTTTTAACTGTTCCTAGTGGGGACTCAGGTTTTGTGGTTTATAGTGATGCGTCAAGAAATGGGCTAGGTTGTGTACTTATGAAAAATGGTAAAGTTATTGCCTATGCTTCACGACAACTCAAGAACCATGAACAAAATTACCCTACTCATGACTTGGAGTTAGCCGCAGTTGTGTTTGCTTTAAAAATTTGGAGGTATTACTTGTATGGTGCTCATTGTGAGATTTTCACCGACCACAAGAGCTTAAAATATTTCTTCACTCAGAAGGAATTGAATATGCGTCAACGACGTTGGTTAGAGTTAGTTAAGGATTATGATTGCACTATTAGCTACCATCCTGGTAAGGCTAATGTGGTGGCAGATGCCTTAAGTAGAAAGTCTTCAGGTTACTCAGCAGCCTTACTTACGACTCAAGAGCATTTAATTAAAGATTTTGAGAAGTTAGCGATTGATGTGACTACAGAGAGTGTATCGTCGCTGTTGGCTAGCTTGGTGGTCAAACCATCTTTAATTAGCAGGATCAAGCATGCTCAACTTTCAGATCCAGCTTTGAAGAAGATTGTCGATGATGTTAGCAAATCTAAACGAGTTGACTTTTCAGTGTCATGTGATGGAGTTTTATGGTTTTGGTGATCGTCTTTGCGTCCCAAATGACCAGATTATTAAAAAGGAGATAATGACTGAAGCTCATAATACTCCATACTCGGTTCACCCTGGAAGTTAAAAAATGTACCAAAACCTCCGAAGAACTTATTGGTGGATAGGAATGAAGCGAGACGTTGCCGACTTTGTTAGTAATTGTCTAACATGTCAGCAGGTAAAATTTGAACATCAAAGACCATCGGGACCCCTCCAACCGTTGGTTATACCTGAGTGGAAATGGGAGAGTGTCTTAATGGATTTTGTGACTGGATTACCCAAGACACAACATGGTTTTGAGACTGTGTGGGTCATTGTTGACCGTTTAACTAAATCAGCTCACTTTTTACCGGGAGAGTCTACTTACACAGCAAAAAAATGGGCTCAAATTTATGTCAAGGAAATAGTTCGACTGCATGGTATATCGATCTCTATAGTATCGGAAAGAGATCCCAAGTTTACCTCCAAGTTTTGGAGAAGTTTGCATAAGGCTCTGGGCATGAGACTTGACTTCAGTACTGCTTTTCCCGCATACCGATGGCCAAACAGAGAGGACAATTCAAACATTGGAAGATATGCTTCGAGCTTGTACGTTGGATTTTCAAGGGAGTTGGGAGAAACATCTGCATTTAATTGAATTTTCTTATAATAATAGCTATCAAGCAACCATTGGAATGGCACCCTTCGAGGCTCTTTATGGACGAAAATGCAGGTCACCTGTCAATTGGAGTGAAGCTGGAGAGAATTTAATTTTGGGACCAGAATTAGTGCAGAAGACAAACGAGTCCATTAACTTAATCAAACAGAGAATGGAGACAGCCCAGAGTCGTCAAAAAAGTTATGATGACGTTAGAAGAAAATAATTGAACTTTGAGGTTGGAGACATGGTATTTCTGAAAGTTTCACCATTAAAAGGAATTTTAAGATTTGGAAGAAAAGGAAAACTTAGTCCAAGATTTATTGGACCTTTTGAAATTTTAGAAAAGGTGGGTGTTGTAGCATATCGTTTGGCCTTACCACCTACCTTAGATCGAATCCACAATACTTTCCATGTTTCAATGCTTCAGAAGTATATTGCAGACGCATCACATGTGCTAAGCTACGAACCACTCCAAATAAAAGAAAACCTAACTTATGACGAGATTCCAATTCAAATTTTGGACAAGAAGGATCGAGTTTTACGGAATAAAACTATTCCTCTTGTAAAAGTTTTATGGAGGAATCATTCATCTGAAGAAGCTACTTGGGAAACTGAAAAGGATATGATAGATAGATATCCTGAATTATTCGTTTAGCAAGATATGTAAATTTCGAGGACGAAATTTCTTTTTAGGTGGGGTGTTTGTAACAACCAAAAAAAAATATATATATATAAATATATATATATAAATATATATATATATATATTATTTTTTTTAGTTGTTTCCTTTTAATTTTCTCAAAGATAAACCTTTTTTGTTTTCTAATTATTTTTAAAAGATAATTTTTTCTTAGAATTTAAAAAATAAAAAGAAAGAGTTTTATTAAATCTTTATGTTTTTATTGTCCTTTTTAAATAAGGATTCATTAGGGTTTGTTATAAAAGCCCTTAAACCCTAGGTTTTATTTTGTTAAACTGTTAGACCTAGTTTTCTCTCAAAGAGAAAAAGAAAAGAAAGGAAGAAGAGTTTGGTATTTTCTCTCAAAGATCGCTAAGATTTCCTTCTCATTGTTTTAGTTTTATTTTTCTTGATTTGTAGTTCTTTAATTCAGTTCATTGGGAAAAGTTTTGAGGTCTTTGTTTTATAGAATAAAAGATTTTAAGGACTTTTGCCCTAAAAATTTTCCAAAATTTTTGGTTTGAATCTTTTTGTTTATGAGATTGTTTTTGGGCTAATTTGAGACTCTTTTTGCATAAAAAGTTTACCTATTTCTATCCTGTAAATTATAGTTTGTTGTTATGATTTTTACATGAAAAATTATATGTTTTTACCAAGTTTTAAAGGTTTTATATACGGTTTTTCAGATCTGATTTTTCTATATAAATTAGTAAATTGTTAATTGTTTTATGAAAAATTCTTGGACGTTTTATGTTATAAAACAGAAAAATTTTCAGATTTAAAATCCCCAAAATTTCAATTGTTTAGAAGATTTTTAAGCTGGTTTTATTGAGAAACTTGTTGTAAATTTAGTTCGTATTGATTTATATCCATTCTTCTAATTTTAAAATTTGTCATTGTTGAATTTAGAGGCTTTTTAACCTAGTTTTCAGATCTCGTTTTGTAGCCCCAAATCCATAGTTTCCTAATTATTTTGCATAAAAAAGTGTTTTGAATGGGAAAATTGGGTAGATAAGATTTGGGTTAGTAATTGGTTGAAATTTAAATCCTTGGATAGGATTTAAGAATTGATTTTGGATATTGGTTGTTTCTAGGCCTCTAAGTTGACAACTACCAAGGAAGAAGTATTGTAAGTAATTTGTCATATCCCTTCAAAAAAGTATTGTAAGTAATTTATCATATCCCTTCGAAAAGTGTTGTAAGTGATTTATCATATCCCTTCGAAAAGTATCGTAAGTAATTTACCGTATCCATTCGAAAAGTGTTGTAAGTGATTTGTCATATTTCAAAAACTAAAATGTATTTTGGATTTGATAGGAAGATTTGAAATTGATATCTTGCATATGAAATTCAAGTCTTATTATGGATTTGAAAACTAATTTGACAATTGAAATTATGTTTATTTGCAAAGTATTTGAAGTATTGTTAAATGATTTGATAAAGTTTTGTTTAGATTTATTTAATGGTTTGAAATTGATATTTTGTTTATTTATGAAATATTTGAAATCACGTTTTGGAGGATTGATAAAGTTTGTTTTAAATTATTTCAATGTTTTGAATTAATTTAATATTTAAAGTAAGTGTTTGTTTTGCATTTTATTTGAAAGATATTTTTGATTGATTTGATAGGGCTATCCGGACATGCCATGATTTTGTTTTGAGGAACGTTTTGCTTATTTGGGGTAGTAGCCTAATTTGAAATTGATGGATTTCTGTTCTGGCTTATTTGTGGGAAGGTACTTTTATGGTTTGACATTCCTTGGGAATGAAGATTCATGTGTGTGTTATTCACTCACATGGTCTCACACTTAAGTAACTCTGTTCTGGTCGATATTATTTCGACAACTCTGTTCTGGTTGATAGAAGCTTTTGATTGATTTGGTGTTACCGACGCGTAACCACATATGTTCTGTAGGCTACCCAAATAATGCAACATTCCACTCGGATTTTGAAAGTATGAATGAATGTAAGATTGTTTTGAATGTTTGAATGATTTAGTTATTCAAAAGTTTGAAAGTTGTACCAAGTGTTTTAGAATGAACTTTGAAAGTTTTGATTGAAAGAAAGTTTGTTTTGAAGGATTTGAAGTTTGATCGAATTAAAGTTTGTTTTGAAAGAATGAAAGTTTGTCTTAATTGACTGGAAATTTTATCTTATTTGAAGTCTTTGTTTTCGAAAATCTAGTTTATTGTTTAAAGTTTTGAAAATTGTACTAAATATTTTTAAAGGACTTTAAAAGTTTTGATTTGTTCGTAGTTTTGTTTACGAATGTTTTGAAAGGAAAATGAATTTTGAAATTCGTTATGGAAATTGCTTATTGAGTATTTTTGTACTCATTTTTTTTATGTTTTCTAAATGTTTTCAGATGAAGGTTCAAATGACTGCTCAGATAGTGATTGAGGAATAGCGTTCTGGCATGAGGAGTTGAAATCTTTAGTATTTTCCATTGTTATTAGCTTATGAGAACTTAGTTAGTTATGGTAGTTATTCTTTGGCTTTATTCTAGTGTAGGTTTTTTTTTTTGTTTGAAAGTTGGACTTGTCCTTATCTTTTGTCATAGTATCGTATTAAATAAAGAATTCTTTCCGTTAATTTAGTGTTTAGTTGTTTACGCTTCCGTATTTTGTCAGAATGACCGTATTGGAAAATACGGGTTGTTACACTTTTAGTAACGTTCCCTGTTTGAATGTTGAAAATCCTGGGGCGTTACATGAACTCTCTCCTATTTTACAAATTTTAGATATATCTTGTGTCTATTGTGGTGATAACCACTTGTATGAGAACTGTCCAGCTAATGCAGCGTTTATTTTCTATGTAGGTCAAGGTACCCAGCGGAATTTCAACCCGTATTCAAACACTTACAACCCTGGATGGAGGCACCATCCAAACTTTTCCTGGAGTAACCAAGGAGTAGCTAGTAGCAGTGCACATCAACAATACAAGCAAAACTACACTCCTCCTGGTTTTCCAACTCAACCGACGTCGCAGCTGCAACAATAGAATCAGCAAAGAGGTCAAAATACTACTCAGCAAAGTGGTAGCAACGCAAGTTTGGAGGCCATGATGAAAGAGTTCATGACAAGAACTGACGCTGCGATAAGAAGCGTGGAGATGCAAGTGGGGCAGATTGCAAATGACCAGAAATTTAGACCCTAAGGTACATGCCTGGACACACAGAAAACCCGATGCGAGATCGTGAGGGAAAGGAGCACTGTAAGGCGGTTATCACGAGAAGCGGATTAAGTTATGATGGATCCTCACTTCCAGACGAAGGAACTAATGCAGGTACACTTGTTCCTGCATCCACCTCCAATCCACAACAAGAAGAGAATGTAGAACCTGTAAGTTCAGAAGAAAAAGGTAAGAAGGCGGATAAAGGTAAGCAAGTAGTTCCCAACACTAGTCCACAGGTAGGTAATATTAAGATTCCTCCACCTTTCCCCCAAAGGCTAGTTAAAAAGAATCAGGATAGTCATTTTAAGAAGTTCTTTGAGATTCTAAAACAGTTGCATATCAATATACCTCTCATAGATGCTTTAGAACAAATGTCTAACTACACTAAGTCTTTAAAAGACATCATATCTAGGCTTAAGAATTTAGGTGAGCATGAGACGGTAGCCTTGACAAAGTGTAGTAGTGATGCTCTAAGGAATCCATTGCCTGTTAAATGTAAGGACCTAGGTAGTTTCACTATTCCTTGCTCAATAGGAGGTAAAAACCTAAGAAGAGCATTGTGTGACTTAGAAGCAAACATTAATCTTATGCCTCTTTCTATCTTTAAAGAGTTAAATATAGGAGAAGCTCGTCCCACTACTTTCACTTTACAACTAGCTGATAGATCCATAAAGAAACCAGAAGAAAAAATAGAAGATGTGCTTGTTAAAGTTGATAAGTTTATTTTTCCCGCTGATTTCATAATTTTGGACTGTGAAGCAGATCTTGAGGTGCCGATCATTCTTGGGAGGCCATTTTCAGCAACTAGAGATACGGTTTTCAATGTCAGGAAAGGAGAGATCACGATGAAGGTCAATGATGAGCAGGTAACCTTCAATGTCCTCGATGCGATGTGTCTCCCAGATGAAGTCGATGAGTGTTCTACAATAGGGGCAATCATAGAGGAACTCTAGCAAATGATGGTGGAAGACTTAGAAGCAGATTTAGAGGCTGCAGAAAAAGAATCCAAAATTGCGCCTGGTGCAATTTTGCCCCAATCTGAGCGTTTTGAGTTTTTGCAGCCGACAATAACGGATTTGAAGGCCTTGCAACCTTCCATCATTGAACCTCCAGAATTGGAAAAGAAACCCCTACCTTCTCATTTAAAATATGCTTATTTGGGTTTAAACGATACTTTGTCTGTTATCATTTCTTCATATTTGTCTAATGAACATGAATCTTTGCTTTTGCAGGTTTTATCAAAGTACAAGAGGGCTATTGGATGGACCATAGCGGACATAAGAGGAATTAGCCCTACATTTTGCATGCACAAAATCATCCTGGAGGAAGGAGCCACCAATTCTATCGAGTGCCAAAGGAGGCTTAACCCAAAAATGAAAGAGGTGGTCAAAAAGGAAATCATAAAATGGTTAGATGCTGAAGTGATCTACCCCATCTCGGATAGCAGCTGGGTTAGCCTGGTTCAATGCATTCCCAAGAAGGGTGGTATGACGGTGATTACAAACGACGACAACGAGTTGATCCCAACTAGAACGGTGACTGGTTGGAGAGTGTGTATGGACTACCGTCGGTTAAACAAGGTAACTCGAAAAGACCATTTTCCATTACCCTTAATTGACCAAATGCTTGATCGTCTTGCAGGGAAAGAATGCTATTGTTTCTTCAATGGGTATTCTGGTTACAACCAGATTACTATAGCTCCGGAGGACCAAGAAAAGACCACATTCACGTGTCCCTATGGGACATTTGCATTCCGGAGAATATCGTTCGGTCTTTGTAATGCTCCTACTACCTTCCAGTGATGCATGACCGCTATTTTTTCAGACATGATAAAAAGCATGGTAGAGATTTTCATGGATGATTTTTCTGTGTTTGGTGAGTCGTTTGATGTTTGTTTAGAGAACTTAGAGAATGTTTTAAAAAGGTGTGAAGAGACTAACCTTGTGCTTAATTGGGAAAAGTGTCATTTTATGGTACGTGAAGGTATAGTCTTAGGTCACAGAATTTCAGAAAAAGGAATTGAGGTCGATAGGGCTAAAATAGATGTGATTGCTAAACTATCCCCTCCTACAACTGTAAAAGGTGTTAGAAGTTTCTTCGGACACGCGGGTTTCTACCGCCGTTTTATAAAAGATTTTGCGAAAATTTCTAAACCTTTGTGTCAGTTATTGGAAGTGGATCGACCCTTTGTTTTTTATGAACATTGTTTGAAAGCTTTTGAGACACTTAAGAATGCACTTAGCTCAACACCTATCATAATTAAACCAGATTGGAACTTGTCATTTGAACTAATGTGTGATGCAAGTGATTTTGTTGTAGGTGTGATGTTGGGTCAACGAAAAGGTAAAATTCTTCATCCTATTTATTATGCAAGTAAAACTTTGAATAGTAATCAGTTGAACTATGCTGTGACTGAGAAAGAACTTTTGGCTGTTGTTTTCGCATTTGATAAGTTTCGTTCATATTTGATTGAGACTAAAGTGATAGTGTTTACTGATCATTCTGCACTTAAATACTTGTTTGCTAAAAAAGAAGCTAAGCCTAGGTTGATTAGATGAATCTTGTTGTTACAAGAGTTTGACTTAGAGATAAAAGATAGAAAATGAACAGAAAACCAAGTAGCGAATCATTTATCTAGGCTAGAGTCTTCTTTGAAACATGATAGTTGTGAGATTGAAGAGCATTTTGTGGATGAGTATCTTTTAACTATTTCTGAAGTCCCTTGGTATGCTGACTATGCGAACTAACTGGTGAGCAAAGTAATTTCTAATGATTTGAGTAAGCACCAGATGAAGAAGTTCTTTCATGATGTTAGGTTTTATAGATGGGATAAACCTTTCTTGTTTAAACTAGGACCTGACAATATTCTTCGTAGGTGTGTTGCTGAGCACGAACAAAAGGAGATTCTAGAGGCATGCCAAAAATCACCATATGGTGGGCATTTTGCTGGACGTAAGACTGCAGCAAAGGTCCTCCAAAGTGGTTTCTTTTGGCCGTCTCTATTTCGAGATGCTCATATATTCACTCAAGGATGTGTCCGCTGTCAAAGATCAGGTAACTTGACAAGGAAGCATGAGATGCCCTTAAACCCAATATTGGAAGTTGAACTTTTCAATGTTTGGGGCATCGACTTCATGGGTCTGTTCCCACCTTCATTTGGTAAGAATTACATTCTCTTAGCTGTTGATTATGTCTCGAAATGGGTTGAGGCTTTGGCCACCCCTACTAACAATGCCAAGGTAGTTTCTCTCTTCTTGCAAAGGTTTATTTTTACTAGATATGGTACACCTAGATGCTTGATTAGTGATGAGGGTACGCACTTTTTGAATAGGGCAGTAAGTAATTTGCTTAAAAAGTATAACAGTCACCATAAAATGGCTACTGCATATCACCCACAAACTAATAGACTAGCAGAGGTATCAAATAGGGCAATAAAATCAATTTTAGAGAAGTCCGTGAATGTAAATAGGAAGGATTGGGCTATTAAACTTGATGATGCGTTGTGGGCGTATAGAACTGCTTATAAAACTCAATTAGGCATGTCCCCATATCGCATTGTTTTTGGTAAAGCATGTCATCTTCCGTTAGAATTAGAACATAGAGCATATTGGGCTACGCGGAAACTAAAAAAAAATTTTGATTATGTTGCTGCAGGTGAAGCGAGATTGCTCCAGTTACATGAGTTGGATGAATTTCGTCAGTTTTCTTATGAGAATACTAAGATGTACAAAGAACAAACTAAGAAGTGGCATGATAAAAAGATAATGGACAAGAATTTAGAACCTGGAAACTTAGTTTTGCTTTTTAACTCACATTAAAGTTGTTTCCAGGTAAGCTTAAGTCTAGATGGTCGAGCCCATTCGTAGTTGAACATGTTTATCCACATGGAGCGGTGGATTTAAAGGGTTCTAATGGTAATATCTTTAAGGTAAATGGGCATCGAGTTAAGAAATATTATGGCGAATATATTGACAGAGGTAAAACCTCTGTAATACTGAAAGACCCATGAGAAACAGTGGAAACAGTCCCTCAGACAGTTTGGGGGACGTTGTTATGTAAAATATTTTTTGTCTTTTCTTTTGCGAAATTTTTACATTTTCCTTAAGGCTTTTTTGTGTAGATTCCAAATCTAATTTTTGTTTTTGCATTTGAATTTTGCAGGATCAAGATCCGACCCTCGTCTTGAGACAAAATCGATTTTTTTCTAGTTATGGTTAGGGCTTTCGTGGGCTTTATGTGGGTTATATTTAAATGGGCTTTGGGTTGTTTTTAAATCAAAAAGAGGCCCAATTTTAAACCCAATTATGATATAGAAATGAGTCATCACGGAGTGTATGAGGAAAGCCTACAAGAGGAGGAAGCTCAAATCAGCTCGAAGCTTATGCTCAAAGTCAACCCAATCATGAGCCAATCATTATGCCACAAGGTCCAATCACAAGAGTAGAGCTAAAAGACTACAAGAAAGGTGGAATGGTCACTTCCAAGCTAAGGTGTTCACATTTGGTGAAGAGTTGCATCCCTTCAAGCTTGAAAAGACATCTTGTCCTCCAAGAAACTTCATGAATCTAAAAATCCAGATTCATCCACATATTTAATTTATTATGTATTTTTCAAGGGTTGTGTCTTTTCATCCAAGGGTTGTGTCTTTTCATTATGTCTTTTGAATTACCATAAATATGGACGTACATTTGCTTTCCAAACACAACATTTTGATGAATGAATATTTCAGATTGAGTTTAGTCTCTCTCAAGCTTTTAAGCTTTCTTTGTATTCTTGTGTTAGAATGCATGTTTTAGAACTTTCAATCTAGTTTGGTCCATTAGGTTGTGGAGAGTTTGAAATCTTGAATATAGGAACAAGTTCTCCTTTATTCTTGATCATTGATCATCTTTTCCAAGCATAAATCTGTTTAGCTTTCTTGCGTTGATTCATCATCTTGTTATTGGGGTTATTCTTATTATTGTTGTGGGGGTTCACCTTGTATAAGGGAGTTCTCATGCATAATTGAGTTAGTTCCTTTATCAAATTATGTCTTTAATAGGTTTTAAAACATAAAACAAAAAGCCCTAAGATTTGAAAACACCTCATTCACGATTTTTACCACAATTTTCTCACTTGTTTTCAAATATTTTCTCAAGAAATCTCAAAGTCTCTTTCATCTCTCTCTTTTTCGGCACTTTTAGGGTTTGTTGGAGGGATTTTTGTTGTCGATCGTGAAGCAAACTCAAGAACCATTGAAGGTTCATCTTCCTCCAAGCCACACAACAAAGAGATGGAAAAGAAGAGAGTGTTGTTGCCTCCACCAACCAAACCGGATATGATTCCTCTTTAACCTCCTAGGATTTCTCATGAAAAGTTAGTTTTTGATCCTAGGGAACAAAGAAGAAAATATGAGGAAGCTATAAGAATGAACCCTAGGAGAAATCGATCCATAGGTGGTAAAAATTCTGAAAAAATCAATATGGAATCTCATGATGCTAGGGTTAATAAAGAGGGTCATAGTGAAAAGAAATTATGAGGTGTTAATAAAGTTTATCTTCTAAAAAACCAATCTCTAGAGGAAAAAGGTGTTGTCATAGATGAAGAAATAGCTAGACTTCAAGAGAGAGCGGAGATGTTCAGTAAAAATAACGAAATTAGGGACAAAGAGAATGAGAGGGTTTATGCGAAAATTGAGGAAATAAACATAAAATGGCAAGAATTCATGGAAAATTCAAAGAAAGTGAGCGAAGTGATTCAACTTGAGTTAAATAACATGAGTATACGTCGTAGGATGAATCTTCTCAAGATAACCCCGTTTCCGAGTCTTTAGAACTTTCTATGCCTCCCCCTCTTTCCACTACTGTTGCTGTGCATGTTGAAGGTCAAGAATAGGTTAGTGGAGACTCAGAACACGACACAGAGCCCTTGGAGCACTCAGATTCGACCACGGTCGAAATTCAATGCCAAATTGCGCCTGGCGCAATTATGGATGAGACTCCACCGGCCACTCTACAAGGTATTTTGTCTCCATCTTTTCCAGATCCTATCTTGACTAAAAAGCCCCTAGTTTTTTATGATTTAGAATAGGAAAGGACAACGCTGAAAATTGTCGAAATTTTGGTGGCGTTGAATGAAGCAAGGGCAGAAGACCCATTGGAGGATGATGGAAATTGTGGGGCAGCACAAGAACAATTGAATGTTGATAGAGAAGATGAAGATTTTGGAGAATTACCCCAAGAAGTGCATGGAGATGAGTTTGAGGACGAGGAAGACAATGACGATATCTCACAATATGAAGTGAGAGTACAAACTCCGGTACACGAATCTCAGCAAGTTGATGAGGAGCCCCCTGCACAAGAGCAAGAAGGAACATCCGGTCCTATGGATGTCCTTAGTGAGGCCATGGAGGAATCATCTTCTTCTTCTTCACAAGGTAAGACTCCTTCCTTGTCGAGTTTGAATGTTTCTGACCCAAACTTTGTTGCTACTAGAGAGACTACAGATGAGGAGGTGAGTTTGACCAAAGTGGTAAAGAAAACGCAAAAGAAGAAAAAAGTGGCAGAAATTGCGCCAGACACAATTCTAGGCCTAGGGCCCACGCCGCTGTAGCACGTTTGGCTGCCCAAAAAGAAGCCGAGGCTGGTCCATCAATGGTTACATTAACACCCCCCTCAAGCCAATGGATGTTGGGGCACATACATTGAGCTTGTTCATAAGTTGGAGAAAACACACAGCAGAAAGAGGTTTTGTGAGAAGATGATGATTTGTGCTGTCGAAGGTAAATGTTGAACCCTAATTTTTCTCGATTTTACCAGATCACGAAGAAAGTAGATATCAATTTCTACGTGTTTTGTTCTGGAATGCAACATAGGGTTGGAGCTGAGGTGCACCGAACTCAGATTATCACACCAGAGCATTGGAGGAGATGGAATAGTAATATGAAGTTCGTGAAATAGCATTTGAAGCAAGATTAATTCGGTCGCAACAAGAGCAAGAGCACGATACTCTACTTGTCTACTTGATGTAGATATAATCGATTGCTTTTTAGAACCCCATGATATAGGATTTGCTCCCAAATAAACATAGTAGCCTGAGGTTTAGTTTCTATCATCTGGATCTGATGCCCAATCGGCATTAGAATAACCTTGTAAAAGCATGGTAGTTGGTTTGCGTAGTAGTAATCCATGATTGAAATACCCTTTTAGATATCTAAGTATCCTTTTAACCATTTGCTAATGAGTGTTCATGAATTAACATGCTTTATTTACTGAAAAAGAAATTTCTGGTCTGGTGAGAATCACATACTGTAACGCTCCAACTACACTTCTCTAGAGAAAGGGGTCCGGAAGTAGATCACCATGTCTAGCAGAAACTAAAGCCCCACTGATCATAGGTGTAGATATAGCATTTGCTTCAAGCATTTTTGCTTTCTGAAGTAGGTCAGTAATATATTTTGATTGAGACAGGAAAAGACTATCAGTAGTAGGATAAGACACCTGAACCCCAAGAAAATAACTGAGTTTGCCCAGATCTTTGAGTGCAAATTTCTTATGAAGAGTGGAAATTAGAAATTCTACTTTAGAATCAGAGCTCGCTGTCAAAACAATGTCATCAACATATATTAGAATGTAACAACACTGTCCATTATGGATCCCAAAAAAGAGTGATGGGTCAGCACAATAACCAATAAAACCAAGAGAGACTAAAAATGTGCTAATCCTTTCAAACCACGCCCGTGGGGCTTGTTTTAAACCATAGAGAGCTTTTCGTAGCTTACACACGAGATGTTTAGAGCCTGTAGCAATGAAACCAGTTGGTTGTTCGATAAGTACAGTTTCTTGAAGAAGCCCATGTAAAAAGGCGTTGTTGATGTCAATTTGATGAAGATTCCAATTGTTAGCTAGGGCTAAAGTAAAGAGAACCCTTATACTGATAGGCTTCACAACTGGACTGAAAGTCTCTGAGTAGTCAATATCGACTGTTTGGTGAAAACCCTTGGCTACAAGGCGTGCCTTATAACGAGAAATAGACCCATCAGTGTTCCGTTTGATGTTAAACACCAATTTACAGCCCACTACCTTTTGATTTGGCATTGGATTTACCAGCTCTCATGTGCCATTTTTCATTAAAGTAGAATATTCTTCTTCCATAGCTTTCCTCCAATGATTATGCTTTAAGGCTTCCTTGGCCAAGGTAGGTTCAACTTGTTTATAGTCTGTGAGATAACCTTTGGGTTTTAATATTCCATTTTTAGCCCGAGTGATCATAGTATGAGTGTTGTGAGGATTTTCATGATGGACAGTACGTGGTATAGTAACCATAGGAGTAGGTGAGGTAGATGGTGTTACTGTAGAATTAGATTGATATGGTAGTGAGTGGTCTGGAGAAGAGGTATGTGGTGTTATAGGATTTAATAGAAGGTGGTATATAAGTGGAGATAGGGTCAGGGCTAAGATGTGGAGAGGAAGATGAAGTAGACAGAGGTTGGTTGATAGGAGATGTGTTTGGTACATGAGAGAAAGAAAGGGAAGGTGTGGATGAAGGAGAATAGTTAGAAGCTTGAGGTTGATTGTATAGGATAGGAAGAAATGTGTTAACAAAAGTCGAAGGAGAATCAGGATGAGAGTTGAGATTAAATTTGGTTTTAAAAGGAAAAGATGTTTCATTAAAGAGAACATGGCGAGATATGTAAAGACGGCAAGTGAAAGAGAGACACTTATAACCTTTATGAACATTACTATAGCCTATAAAAATGCTTGGAGTGGAACGAGGTTGAAATTTATGATCATTGTATGGTCTTAGACAGAGAAAACATAGACAACCAAAGGTTTTGAGGAAACTGTAGTTTGGTTTTTGTTTCAGAAGGTATTCCATAGGACTAATCCAATCAAGAATTGGTGTAGGTAGACGATTTATGAGGTACACGACAGTAGAGAAAGCATCATCCCAGAATTTTAGGGGCATAAAAGAGTGAGAAAGGAGTGTTAGGCCAATATCAATGACATGTCGATGTTTCCTTTCAGCGATACCATTCTATTGAGAGGTATATGGACATGAGAACCTATGTTCTATACCTTGAGTTTTTAGATACAGTGTAAATGTTTTAAATTCGCCACCTCTATCAGATTGAAAACAAATGATATTGGAATTTAAAAGCTTTTATGCTAAAGTTTTAAATTTTAGAATTGCAGAAAAGGCTTGAGCTTTAGTCTCTAAGAAGTAGATCCAAGTATATTTGGTATAGACATCAATAAATGTAATGTAGTATTTATAACCATTACGTGAAGTAGTAGAGGTGGGTCCCCATAAGTCATAAACAACTAGTTGGAGGGGAGTAGTATAGGAAGTAATGGAAGTGGGAAAGGGTAGAGAATGGCATTTGCCAATAGCATAAGAGTTGCAAAAAGACAAATTTTTATTGATATGTGTAGATGACATACATTCATGAAGAATTTTATTTGTAATAAGGGAGGAGTGATGACCTAATCTTCGATGCCATATATCAATGAGGGAATTATAATCTGTGATGGTACAAGAATTATGAGCTTTGGAGGTTTGAAGAACATGAGATTGAGTAGGAGTGCCCTTAGAACCTGTTGCTAGGGTTAATGAAGGAGGTCATAGTGAAAAAAGATTAGAAGAATTTAGCAAATTCTACCTTAGACAAAATCAATCCGTGGGGAGATAAGGTTCTGATTTAGAAGAAAGAATTGCTAGGATTAATGAGAGGATTGACATTTAAGAATAATAAAAGAGAGATTAGGGATAAAGAGAATGATCAAATATGTGCTAGGATAGCGGAGTTACACGCAAAATGGCAAAGGTTTATGGAAAATTCAAGGAAGATAAGTAAAGAAATTCAAATTGAATTAGATGGTATGAATAAATGCCATTGGTTAAATTCCCCTAAAAACAATCATGTTTACGATTCTTTAGAGTTGTTATCCCTCCCCCTCTTTCCGCTATTGTTGCTATGGCTATAGAATGTAAAGAACAGGTTAGTGGAGACTCTGAACACAACACAGAGCCATTGGAGCATTCAGATTCTGCCATGGTCGAGATTCATTGCCAAATTACGCCTGGCGCAATTTTGAAGGATACTCCATCGGCCACTTTACAATATATTTTGTCTCCCACTTTTTCATATCCTATCTTGACTAAAAAGCCTTTAGTTTTGATGATTTAGAACAGGAAAGAACAACGTAAAAAATTACCGAAATTTTGGTGGCCATGAATGAAGCAACGGGAGAATATCCATTGGAAGACGATGGAAACAGTGGGGAAGCACAAGAAAGGTTGAATGTTGAGGGAAACAATGAGGATCTTGGAGAATTAACCCAATAAGTGCATGGAGATGAATATAAGGAAGAAGAAGAAAACGTCGATATATCTCAATATGAAGTGAGAATACGAACTCCGGTGCATGAGTCACAAGAAGATGAAGAGGAGGCTCATGTTCAAGTACAAGAAGGAGCATCTGGTCGTATGGATGTCCCAAATGAGGCCACAGAGGAATCATCTTTTTCTTCTTCAAAAGATAAGACCCATTTTTTATTAAGTATGAATGTTTCTAACTCGAATTTGTTGCTACTGCAGAGAACGCAGAGGAAGAGGTGCACTTGGCTAAAGTGGTGAAGAAAACGAGAAAGAAGAAAGTTTCAGCCCAAATTGCGCCTGACATGATTTTCAAGGCACGTACCCGAGCAGCTGTAGCGTGTTTGGCTGCCCAAAAAGAGGCCGAGGCTGGTCCATCTAAAAAGGCCAAGAGGGCTAGGGGGATAAGAGATGCAGAAGTGCCACTTGAGGATGCCAACGAAGAGGAGGCCGATTATATTGAGCAAACACCATCCAAGGCGAAAAGGGTGAGGTTGGAAGTGAAAAGGCACGACTTCACTACACGTGAGATCCTAGTTTAGAAGGGCTTTGACGAAGAACAAGAGCCTGTGCCTGAGTATGTCAAGCGACGACTTGTGGAGAATGGTTGGGAGAAGTTGTTAGCCCTATCTACGCGTCTATCAGAGGCCTTGGTAAAAAACTTTTATGCTGCCATCAACCCAAACCGAGGAGACATAGTGAGAGTAAAGGGTAAAGTGGTAAACTTTTCACCTCCCATTATTAACACTCACTATGGTTTGTCAGATGTGTTTAATGCAATAGGTAATGACATGTTGGTGCATCCGACGAACGAATAATTGGATGAGGCACGTCGACTTATTTGTAGAACACACAAGACATGGATTGTCTCAACAACATGGAAGCTTTCCTTAAAGCCCCTTGACATCAATGAACAAGCAACGACTTGGATGTATGTGGTGAAGAATAGGTTGATCCTCACTTCTCAGGATTCCTCCATTAAATGCAATAGGGTGATGAGGGTGTACATCCTAATGAAGGGCATTGAGTTCAATTTTGGCGAACTCATAAGAAACGAGATTCGAAGTTGCTCAGAGAAAATAGTAGGTCCACTTGTTTTCCTTGATTAATAACTGAGTTATGCTTGTAGGCGGGAGTGGAGGTCGATGATGCAGATGTAGTGACGCCGAAGAAGAGCAGTCACATCTCTACGGAGAGTTCGGGGATATTCGATTGACCAGGAGGAAGACTCTCCCATTACCGCCGCGGATCCCGACACCAGAGGAGTGGTAACTAGGGAGCAATATGACGAGCTAAGGCACAATTACGAGCTTCTCTTGGCTACTTAACATGCCACATGTGAGTTCCTAAAGAAGTTCTACGGTGATGAAGCATCTTCTTTCCCCGATGAGCTTATGGCCGATTTACCATCTTCTTTCCAACCTACCGGTGATGATTGCTCGAATGAGGATGATGATGACTAGGGGAGTATCTCCCTCTTTTTACTTTGATAGTAGATGTTTTGGATATTCATCTTGTACATTAGATTGTTTAGGTTTTTGTTTTTGTTTTTGTTTTCTTTTTGCTTTTTTAGTTTGCTTGTTAGGTTTAGCTTAGTTTTAGTTTTAGGTTAACTATTGGGATGTTGTGCTATTAGGAACAAGTATATAAGTTTTGTTTCGGTACATGATTAAGTTTAAGCTTGCATGCTTCCTTGTTCTACTAGATTGTCCTTAGCTTCTTCAATGCATCTTTTCTAAACTCTCAACATGTTCATCTTTTTAATGAAATTCTTTCTTTTACTATTTGTTTTTGTTGAAGGGAACGAATCCCAAGCGGAATCAGTTGATCGCTTGTGATTCAACTTGAATTAGAAATTATACGATACCGGTTTTCAAAAACATAACATTCCTATTAAAAACGAGGTTAAGCCTCACAGGAGGAAGAAAATGACTTACATTTGTAGACCGTTCACAAAAACTTCTTCCTCGAACCCGACTTTTTGATTGACACTAACAAATGTTCCCCTATGCGAACACCACCACGAAGTTACCTTACTATATCTCTAGGATTAATAACCGGATTGTGGGATCATGGTTCATTGAAAGGAAACCAATGGGAATTGGGATCGTGAGAGAGGTATATGATGTTTTATGTTTTTGGAGAAAATCCAAAACCATCAACCAAAAAAACACAGACTTTCTGTGTTTATGAAATAGGGAGGAGAGAGAGGAATCGGAGTAACCTCCCACCCAACTGATGTGATGTTTGATTAATTAATTAAATTAATTAATCAATTATATATATAAATATATTTAATTAAATTAATAATTAATTAAATTAAAATCATTTTAATTTAATAATTTATATTGAATTAAATAAATAATTTAATTAAAACTAATTTAATTTAATTAATAATTAATTAATTCTTATTTAATTAAATCACATTTAATTAAATCAATTAATATTTGAATCATATTAAAATATACATTTATCTGATAACCTATAGTATTTAATATTAATCCAATTCATATTAAATTTTAACGAATAGTTTTAATATGAATCCAATTCATATTATTCTCTCATGTATATAGTTCTATAATGTATCATCATACATTATATTAAATTGTGTCATACACAATTAACTCAAATTCCCTTTAATTAAATTTGAGCAATTAAAATTTCTTCTAAGACTTAATGTTCTTAATTACCATTTATGAGCTAGCAGGGGACCTAATGGACCTATAGATCAGAAGCTCCAACGTTACGAGATTAATTGGTTAAACTCATTAACCACCTTAATCAACATATGTTAACTACGGAGTTACTCCACTAAAAATCCGAAACTGAAATATTCTCACTATAGAATGTTTCTAGAAATCGACCATTAATGATAAGTAATCCTTCACGAGTGTTCGTAACCACAGATGGGTCAAATTATCGTTTTACCCCTATATTACATCTTATTCCTTAAATACCACTGCTCTTCTAATGAACAAACCGGTTATGTTTCGACCAATAATCGAAAGTCCCTCTTGGGCCAGTGAGTGGGTGGGACCCCCCTTGTTCAAGTCATGGAGTCAGCATTTAAGAGAACACTCATCTACTCTTCTAAGGTCGGGCCAGTAATCAACATACGTTAATTACGGGTTACTCCACTAAAAACCCGCAACTGAACTATTCTCACTATAAAATGTTTCTGTGTCCACGGATATCGACCATTAATGACAAGTAATCATTCACGAGTGTTCGTAACCACAGATGGGTCAAATTACCGTTTTACCCTTGTGTTACATCTTATTCCTTAAATACCACTGCTCCTCTAATGAACAACTCGGTTATGGTCCAACCAATAATCGGAAGTCCCTCTTGGGCTAGTGAGTGGGTAGGACCCCCTTGTTCAAGTCCTGGAGTTAGCATTTAAGAGAACACTCATCTACTCCCTTGAGGTCAGGGAGGAGTTAATTCCATCTTGTGATGTTATTTCCCAGCTCCCTACTCGGTCTCGTCTCCAAAATGGTATGAATGCTGAGTCGTCGACTCAGGCCATTCTCACCCATACATATCAAAGAACGAGCCCTCATGGGTAGAAGACCATAACTCACTCAGGATTGAGAATGAGTTGCCTAGTCATCCTATGAAATAGCAATCTATTAGTCAACGGTGTTACATCTAAAGATTGGTTGTTTCGTGGTCCGATCTTATACAAACGTATTGTATAGGATCGCCTGCTCAATTCCTTCGCCTTCTTCGCATTTAGCCAATTAAATGTCTTTCACATGCGCTCGCTTCTCTCTCCTTCCATATTCTTCGAAGAATTAGAGATCTCGATCGTTGTTGTCTGAATCGTCTGTCTACCGACAGCGGAAGAAGTTTCAAGAATGAGACAGCCATTTTCCCTGTGCGATTCCAGTACTCGGGATTCCTCACTCTCTCCTATCTCAAAATTAATCTTCCATCGAAGCACTATCTGGTTAAATTAATCACCTTTGATGTTCACCCCATAGGTTGGTTCGCTGTGAAGGTCGTGGGTAGCAAATCTGAAGCAATGCTAGCTGTTCAGTGGTCATGGGTACCAAATCTAAAGCTGTGGTAGTTGTTCGATGGTTGTGGGTAGCAGTTCGATGCTCACATGTTATCAAATCTATATCAATTTTCAGATCTAAGCCATTTGTATGCATTTTATCTTTTCCATCAGCTTGCTCCTAAGGTAAAATTCTCGACTCCTTTACATTTTCCTGCATTTACACATGGGTTGATTGATTTCTTGGTTGGATGTGGATTTATTGTGATGAGAAATTCATATTTAATCTGTTTCTATTCTTAATTCTTAGTTATTAAGTATTGATTTTGTCGGTCAAACACCATGCCCTACTCTGTATTATATGGTATAACTAGTGATATTATACATTACATTGTTTCGACGTGAGAGTTCCAGTTTATATTGCCAAGTAATATCTTAATATTGGACTCCCTAATGCTGGAATCTCATGAATTATAATGACCTGTGCTAATATTTACTTGTATTGATGTGGCATGTGGGAAAAATCATACATGAATTATCTTATTGTTTGCCTTCAAAATCCCAATGCATGATTTATCTAATTTTGATGAAGGCAATTAGAGTGGTCGAAGTTAGAGGCACAAATATGAACAATGAATGAGACCTATTAATTCTGTAGCTACTATTAAAAACGATCGAGCACGCATGAATCTTGAAGATTTTTCTTGTCATAGAGATGTGGGGAAAGGTAGTAACCTAATTAGCTGCAGCAGAATTATGCTTGCTTTATCATAAAATTTCTCACTGACATATTTTCTTAGATATAATATTTTTTTTAAACAACCAAATTGATTAAAAGGGGGTGGTGCATTTGGAGTCTGAAGATGGGCTGGTAACTTCCACTTTATGTTCGGCTCCCAACTTTCCGAATAATATGGATAATGGGTTACATTCTATGGCAATGGGTGAAATTAAAGTCAATAATGGAGTAAAAGAGAATTCCAAATCTCTTGCTTCATGCTACTATGAAAATAAAATCACATATTTATCAATGCTGGGTCTTTACTGGAGTGATGCTTCAAAGATTTTTTTTCTCCTGCTCCTTTCTATTTTTTGTTCATGTAAGGTCATATGATGACTTCAAATCTCTTTGTTATAGTGTCTAACATGTTGAATATCATTCCAGCTTTATGATTGGAATCTAGCATAATTCCCTAGAAGACTTCACTTCTATTTAATATGATGTTTATTGCTGATATATTTTATCATCTTTGTAAGGGAGACTGCAAAAAAATTTATTCAATTATGGGAGCCTTCTTCTGGAACTTTATGGAACGTCAATAATGCTCCATTTGATGGACATTCTACCAGTGTTTGAAGATCTGCCACATTTCTTAAAGTACCATTTCTTATGATGCTGCTACTTGAAAGTGGGATATGTTTCTACACTATTGGAGCTGTAAGCCTCAATTTTACATCGCCCTTCTTATGGCTTCTAACATTCAAACTACTCATCCTTTTAACTAAGGTTACTCGATCTAAAATTAAGTTATTTGAAATGTTTAATTACTATGAATTACATGATGCTAAAGATATGTGAGGATTGACGGACATTTTATCTTGTCATGATTATTTATTTTGACTTTCAACTTTGAACATGTCTAAAGTTTGACCTAATTAGGAGACTATTTTATAGATTCTTGACTTCTCAAATCTCCTTGATGATGCATTCTAGTGTGCTTGAGTTTGAAATAAACTAAGATTTCTTAGTGCTAATTCGAGGTTTATAGCTAACTTCCATTTGAAGTAGACTAAAGAGAGCTCCTTCTTTGGAAAGTGTTATATCACGTAGACTTTACATATTAGTTGAGTGAGAAATCCACTCAGAATGGGATTGGTTATGTTATATCCATAGACGGGAAAGTTTACCATGCTTGATTTCTTGATTTTTTTGGTCTCTCAATCTCAACTTGGGTTATATTCGTAGGAGGAAAAAAGTACCATATGTTTGTAACAAATAGACTATTTTATCCCGAAATAAATTACAATATGTTTGTGTCTACCATAATGCCTCCTGAACAAATGATGTCTATTGAAAGAAATGAATTTGTCTAAAGATTGGATTTTTTTTATTAAATGAATTGGAGCACAGTATTATATTACAAGTTTCTCTCTATGACATAATCAATGTTTTCTTTCCTTCTCTTCTACGCTTCAGCATCTTCTTGAGTTTAGGCTTATTGGTGTTTTAATACTTATCTCTCCATTGCAAAGTTTCTTAGTTGAGGCTATATTCTATGGCAACAAACTAATGGTGAAAGTGGTGCCCTTATGTAGTTCCTTGCATTTGGTTTCCTACAATTGTGGTATTATTTATAATTTATAATTTATATTAGTACTTTGCTTCTCTATCATTTTCTCTCTCTAACCTCTTGGAATTTAGAAGATATTTCATGTGGCATTGTTAATTGCATGTATTTGAAGGTTTATTTGCTACAAATTTGTTGGATTATTTAGGTTGATTTATGGTCATGTTTTTTTTGGTCATTCCCTCAATGAGCATGTGCATATACTGCTAAGAAAAATCAGTTGTTGCTCTGTTTGCCTTTAGCATTATGGAAGTGATAGTGTGGGAACAATGTAACAACCCGTATTTTCTAATACGGTCATTTTTACAAAATACGGAAACGTAACTTTCAAGAAACTTTAAGAACTAAAATTATTCAGCGGAAGCAATTTCTTTATAGAATTTTTCTAAACTAACTTAACTAAATAGGAAGATGACTTTCAAACTCATGCCAGTATGCTAAACTTCACCTTCTACCAGAACGATCATTCAATCCTTCATCTGAAAAACATTTAGGAAAACAAAGATGAGTACAAAAATACTCAATAAGGTAAAATATTTAATACAATTTTCAAGACTTTCAAAACAAACTAAATTTTCAGAAACAAAGTCTTCAAATAAGGTAAAATTTTCAGTCAATCAAAACAAACTTTCATTGTTTCAAAACAAACTTTCATTCATTCAAAACGAACTTTCATTTGATCAAACTCAAAATCCTTCAAAACAAACTTTCTTTCAATCAAAACTTTCAAAATTCCTTCTAAAACATTTGGTACAACTTTCAAACTTTCGAATAACTAAATCATTCAAACATTCCAAAATCAGAGTGGACGGTTGCATTATTTGGGTAGCCTACAAAACATATGTGGTTACTCGTCGGTAACCACTAATCAATCAGAAGCTTCTATCAGAGTTGTCGAATTAATATCGACCAAAACAGAGTTGTCGAAATAATATCGACCAGAACAAACAGAACGATTACTTAAGTGTGAGGCCATATGAGTGAATAACACACACATTAATCTTCATTCCCGAGGAATGTCAAACCACATAAGTGCCTTCCCACAAATAAGACAGAACAGAAATCCATCAATTCTAAATTAGGCTACTACCCCAAATAAGTAAAACGTTCCTCAAAACAAAATCATGGCATATCCGGATAGTCCTATCAAATCAATCAAAATATCTTTAAAATAAAATACAAAACAAATACTTACTTTCAATATTAAATTAACTCAAAACATTGAAATAATTTTTTGAAAAAAAACTTTATCAATCCTCCAAAACATGGTTGCAAATATTTCACAAATAAACAAAATATCAATTTCAACCTTTAAATAAATCTAAACAAAATGTTATCAAATAATATAAGAATACTTCAAATACTTTGCAATTAAAAATAAAATCAATTGTCAAATTAGTTTTCAAATCCTTAATAAAACTTCAATTTCATACGCAAGATATCAATTTCAAATCTTCATATCAAAGCCAAAATAAATTTTGGTTTTCGAAGGGATATGGTAAATCACTTACGACACTTTTCTAAAGGATACGATAAATAATTTACAACACTTTTCGAAGGGATATGACTACCCAATTTTTCCATTCAAAACACTTTTTTATGCAAAATAATTAGGAAAGTATGGATTTGAGGCTACAAAACCAGATCTGAAAACTGGGTTAAAAAGCCTCTAAAATCAACAATAACAACCTTTAAAATTAGAAGAATCGATATAAATCAATACGAACTAAATTTACAAAAAGTTTCTCAATAAAACCAGCTTAAAAACCTTCTAAACAATTGAAAATTTGGGGATTTTAAATCAGGAAAATTTTATGTTTTTTATAAAATAAAACTTCCAAGAGTTTTTCATAAAACACATTAGCATAAACAAATTTATACAAGAAAATAGGTCGTGTGACTGTCATACTTTAATTTTGAGAGTGAGTCACTTTGCAATTGTTAAGTAGGTAAAGTGACTCGAATAATTGAGTAGAGTCAGTATGAAGTCCCTTAGATTCATTTGGTCAAATTTATTACAAGTTGTGATCTCTTTTAAAATATTAATTTCATATACGTGTATTAACAATTATATTACAAAATTATAATTGGTCGACCTAAGAATACACTATAATGTGACACTCGAAATGACGTTCCTTTCCTAAAAAATTTCTATTACAAAATAATTGATTTCTAGGTAGGTCTCATTAGATCGAATTATCCATGACTATTGGCGACCTCCCTAAAAAAACTAACATTGGAGTAGAACTTCAAATTTTTAGCCAAAAAATGTCATAAGGGGTACTTATGGAGATTTCTTAATCTCACGAGTCTCACACAACAAAGAAATGAATATCAATTAACTTCTGCTACCCTTGGTGGTCATATTTTGCACACGTGGTATGAAACACATGTTACAATATTTTACTCACTCTTATTAGAGCATTTGTCTTAATTAAATATTGTACAGATGTTAGTTCAATTATACACGATATCTAACTTGCACCCACAACGCTACCTTAATATTTTTATCAGCTAATGATAATGGGACTTCCATCTGACATTCAAAGACAGTTTAAAGCTGAATAACGAAATTTGTTAACTTCGATCATGATATGATCTCATATTGATCACGTATCATAACTAAAACATCTCCAAGAAACATCTATAGACAACTTTTAGGTAAAAACACAACTTTTAATAGCAAGCTAAACATAACCAACCTACTAAAGCAAGGGACAAATTTAACTAAGAACAATAAAAACTGTGACTATCCTAACCAAAATAAAAAACTAGAAAACTGATCAGCTACATAGATAATGGTTTTTTCGGTCAAGTCTCCTCCATGCCATCACCAATCTCGTGAGTTACCTCGTTACCTACAAAATCTGGAAGGAAAGAGAGAGGGGGCGAGTACAACCATTAGTACTCAGTAAGCAGCCCCTTACCTGAAGGGTCATACACAAACAACATGATTTTCACAACGTCAAACATCGTGTTCATCAAAATATATATATATATATATTATATATATATATATATATATATATATATATATATATATATCATGTATTTTAAGTAAGATCAAATATAAACTTGCTAAACATGCATCCTACACGTCAAGCCCAAGCCTCACAAACCTTACTAGACTTCCCTTTCTTATTCCTCAAAAACTTTCTCCTTCGAGTCGTACCGACCCCTGACCATCTACCCAAAGCATTGACACTTCTCTATGGCGCTTGGCGTTTGACCCTTTGACCACACATAGCCAATATCTCAAATTATTGCATCGACCCTTAACCACGCATAGCTAAGACCTCGATGACTTTGCAACATATTGGCTCTTGCCATTTCTTACCAAGGCCTCAATACTTGCCTTCCTCTAGGACTCATTGCATCAACCCTTGACCAGTCATACCCAAGTCCTCGACACTCATCTTTGTCCAAAGTTGGCGTATGAACCCCTTACCATTTACCCAAAGCCTCGACACCTAAATAGTAACGTATCAACCCTCTGACCTTGATACTCACCCATTCTCTTCATAACAAGTACAACTCTCACACATAAGTCCTACCAACATGCTTTCTAAGTCTGACCCATGCAACATTCAACTGACAAGAAAATTCAGCATGCTTTCATAACCAAAAACAACATGCTAATAATTGAAACAATATGTTCAACATGCTTGCACAACATAACAAATTTCTCACAATTTATTTCATTATACTCTACAACGATCATAGCCAAAATAGAGCATAACAAATCAACTATAATCAACTATAAATAGCTAGAACCATCCATAATTCATCCAAAATACTCATAGTCATTAACCAACAATCATGGAGAGATAATTAGTAAGGGTAACAATAACAATATCCAATAAGTATCAAAACAAATAAAATATATGAGATAAAACAAACAATGCATACATAATCATACTACACACATCCTCACAAGTAAGAATTACTTTACAAATAGGGTCCTAACGCTCCAAAGCTTCGCCAAAAGAATCCTAGATTGAAAGGGACGAAACTTTAGGTTAGTAACTCATTCAAAAACAGTTTAATTGAATTGAAACAAAGTTTAAGTCAGTCATTACCTACTGACTCACACTGAAATCACTTAGGTTAAGGTTGAGTCAATGTCAAAAAGGTTCAACACTACAGATCTGAGGCCAGAGAGGTTCGGGCTTGCAAATTCAACACTGGCAGGGGATAGGTAACTCAAATCAGCCTTCATTTGGGTGTGGATTAGCATCGAAAGTCGCCAGGTTGCTGTTGTTCTCATCGAGATCGAAAAATGGGTCACTGGAGATGTTGGTTCATGTGCTGGTCGTGGCTGCAGTAGAAGTAAATGGAAAACAAATCGTCACCGGCGGGTTTCACGTGCTACTGTCATGGAGAAAACACACGGGTCTACTGGGGAATAACATCAGCGAGAAAAGCTATGGGTATGTTAGAAGGCTGTGTTCGGTGGAATCTGCTGAAGATGCTGTCGTTCGTCGAGGAAGGACCACCGCTGCTGTTGCTCGAAGACCGCCACACGTAGAGCTCACTGACACGCCATGGTTTGCCCGTGACGGAGAGATCAATGCAAATCTCAGTTTCGAGTCTCAGATCTAGGCGTCAGGGCTTAGTTGTGGAAGAGTTGTCGTCGTGGCTTACTGGAGACTCGCCGAACGTGAGTTAGAAAACACAAACCTGCTGCTATTTCGGTGACGTCGTGCCAATGTCGGGTTGTTCATAGTTACGCCGTCGTGGGGAGCCGTCTCCAACGGGGTGGCTGAAAATAGAGGGAGGGGTGGTGCAGCTGCTACAATGCAGAGGAAGGGAAAAAGAGGGCTATGGTTTTTTTGTTTTGTTTTGTTTTCCGTTTTTGTTTTGTTTTCTTTTCTTTTTACCAAAAAGAGGTGATGTCAATGGGGCTTTATGACCTCATCAATAGGGGATTTTATTTTTTTAATCCTTTTCCAAAGAGAAAACCCGATTTTAAAAGGATAAGGAAAGGATTATACTTAATTTTGAAACTTAAGGATCTCAAAAAGGGAAAATTAAATTTCCAAAACTTTGGTTTTAAGATTTAACTAAAAATCTCCTCCAAAATTCGAAAACTTAATTCATCCTAAACTAATGAATTTAAACTTAAGTTCTAAGTTGCCCAAAATTAAAACTCCAAAACGAAGAAAATCCAATAATTTCACTTAATAAGATAGGGGAGAATCTAAAGGCACGGATAAAATCTTAAAATAAAATAACCTGAAAAGTCAGAGTGTTACAAAAATGAAGTACCAAACTTTATTTCATGATTCACATAATTAATATAATTTGTTTAGAACCACATAGTTCAAGCCTTCACAATCCTAAAGATTTAATATTACTATTAAAAACATCTTTACAAATAGTTTTAGTAAAAGGGTCCACAACCATGTTGCTCCTTGAGATATATTGCATATTCACTTTTTTCGTGCAATTATATCTCCAACAAAATTGTACTTGATATCTATGTGTTTTGTCTTAAAGCGATATTTGGGATCCTTCGTAGAAGTTATGACAACCTGACTATCAAATTTTACCAATACTAAATCAGACGTATTTTCTTTTAAATCCCAAAATGACCTTAAGAATCTAATAAGCCACATTGTTCCTTTGTTTTGCTGCTGAGAATGCCACGGAAATTCAGCTTTCACCTGTAAACAAGGTTAAACAAGTCTAATTCTTGCTACTCCAAAATATTGCCCATTTTCTTAGTAAGAAGACATATACCGAGGTAGATTTTCTTTCATCCATATATCCTCCCCAATTAGCATCTGAGTAGCCTTCTAATTCTGAATTGTTTTCCTGGTAGCACAATGAATAATTTATAGTGCCTTTGAGATACTGAAGTATTCTCTTAACAGCTTTCCAATGAGATTGTTTTGGGTTTGACTAATATTTGCTTACTATGCCAACCAAGTAGATGATTGATCTTATCACATCATGGCATACATGAGGCTTCCAATAGTACTCCGGTAAGGAAATTTTCTCATAAGCTTTATTTCTTTAAGAGTCGTTGGACACATTATTTGACTCAAATTTTCACCTTTTTGTGATAGGAGTATCAATAGGTTTACAGTCTTGCATGTTAAATCTTTTCAAGGATTTTCTGGACGTATTGACCTTCTGCTAAGGCTAATATCTTCTTGGAGTGATCACTTTCAATCTTAACTCCAAGTATGTAAGCTGCTTCACTCATATCCTTCATTAAAAAGTTTGAGGACAACCCTTAATGGTTAATACATACCCTTTATCATTTCCAGCCAACAATATGTCATGCATCCACATATAGTGAAAGAATCACGAACTTATCTTTGTTTATTTTGACATACACACAATGGTTCTCATCAATCATATAAAAATCATATGAGATGATTATTTGATGAAATTTAATGTTGTAATGCCCCCAAATTTCAAGCAGCTCAAATGGGTACGTTAATAAAACTTTTTATTCACTCAACACCATAAACAAAGAATAACTACAGCTTTCTCCAAAAAATTTCACTTAAGCGGCTTAATCAACCTTTACCGACCACAAACTATCCATTATGCGAAACTTAAATACTCAAATAACAACGAAGCAAAGACTATTCCATTAATTAATAATTGTCGAAAGGTTTCAATTCCCGCAACTCGAAAAACTGTCAAATCTAGAGTTCTCAAGATTACAAATAGACAACTTTAAAACATTGTTTAAATAGGAAACTAAACAAAACTAATATGTTAACCAAATAACAAAATCAAACTATAAAGAACCAACTCCAAAATTTTCCTATCCAAACTGAAAATTAGTAATGCAGTGCTGAATATGGTCTCTCTAGTCAAGTCTCCTCTTCGTCATCACCATTCCCATGAGTTACCTCGTTACCTACAAGATCTAGAGGGAAGGGAGAGGGGGTGAGTACAACAAGTAGTAATCAATAAGCAGCCTTACCTAAAGGGTCACGCACAAACAATATGCTTACACAACAACAGAACATCATACTCAATATTAATATCGTACAATAAATAAACGGAACAGTTTATGCATATGCTTGACCTACCATGCAACTTACATGCCAAACCCAAGCCTCACATTACAACTCACTAGTTCTCTTTCCTATTCCTCCATGACTTACTCCTTCGAGTCGTATCGACCCCTGATCTTTATACCTAGTGTTAGGACTTTCTATACCTTTAAAAAGATTAGAGACTTATGCAAGCGCACACGGTCATAAGTAATACTTGAGAGTAATCAAAGGTCGAATCCTCAAGGACTTGTTGCTTTCAAAACAATTTTTAAGAAGTGAATGGGTCAAAGTGCAATTGTGGTTTATGAAGAAAATAGTGATGAAATGTTATTGTTTGGGGTTTTTAATATCAAGCAATTTAATAAAACTCAACCTGTTTGCTTCCTACCTTAGTTTTGATGCAAAACATGGGAAATACACAATGTTGGGAAAATGCACTACGCGCAATTCTCTAGCAATTCTTGGGAAATTGAGTTTGTTGGGTTTTATGCGCTAAACTTGTGGTTTGTAAACATAAAAAAAATATTCATTCAATAAAGTTGTTATTGATAGAATTGCATTAACCCAAATCCAATAAACTAACATCTGAGGTTATGTCATGTAACTGAAACAGTATATAACAGATATACAATATATACTTAATATACAACGTATATATTTGATATACAGTGTATATATATCTACAGCATATATTTGATATAAAGGTGGATATGTTTCAGTAGTAACCTAAAGGGTCTATAGTATATGGATAAGGTAAGGTTGGGTACCTTATCCTGGTAACACTACGGATACGACCCATTTTGTAGTAGTTACAAATGACTTGATCTAGGTCGTTTATGTAGAGACATACGAGTGGGGGTATCCTATACAATGAGTTTGTATAAGACCGGACCACGAAATAATTAATCTTTAGCTATAACACCGTTAGCTAATAGATTAATATTTCAATAGGAGGATCAGGTAACTCGATCTCAATCCTGACTGAGTTATGGACTCTTGCCTGTTAGGGCACGTCCTTTGATTTGTATGGGTGAGAGTGGCTCGAGTCGCCGACTTAATATGTCTACCATTTTGGGAACGAGACCGAGTGGGGAGTTGGGAACATAACTACACAAGATGAAATTCACTTATTACCTACTTCAGGGTAAGCAGATGAGTGTTCTCTTGAGTGCTGACTCTGGGACTTGAACAAGGGGCCCCACCCTCTCACTGGCCCGAGAGGGACTTCGGTTATTGGTTGGACCATAACTGAGTTCTTCATTAGAGGCGGTACTGTAAAGGCCTGAATTTTTCAATACGTTTAACGAGGTAACGACCCTATAATATTTACTAATCCCTCCTATTGAAGGTAACGTAAAGTGTAATGTCCTCATAATGCAACCTGAAAATGGAGGTACGCGATCATTTCCCTGTTCTTTTCCCCTAATACTATAATGACGTGAATCGGTTACTTTAAGGATAAACGAGGCTCATAGCAAAACCCAATCCAAAAGAAAATAATGCCGCCTCAGTGGCTAGGAAGCCAATTAAAGGAAAACAATCGTTTTGTCTAGTAATCCAATACACCAGTGGTTCGAATGGTAATAATATCCGCAAAACAATAATTCACCTAAGATGCAGGAATAGAAAAAGAAAACGTCCCGTGAGTTAACCCAATGTCTAGTTTTTCCCCTAGCAATAAGATTCTAGCGCTACTCGCAATGCACGACATTATCCACTATCCTAACCAACACAGTTAGTGATCCCTCCTCGGTCAAACCTCCTCCACGTCATCACCACGGTCGGCCCTGTTCACACCTGAAACAATTAAGGTAGAGGGGGGGGTGAGTACATAACATACTCCGTAAGTAGCTCTCCCTAACTAAACACAACAGCATGCTCGTAATCACAACCACATCAAAACAACAGCAGAAACAACAGATAGGCAGCAAGGTATAATAACAATAGATAAACCTTACCATACAAGCAGCCTAACGCCAGGACTTCCGGGTCTCCAACCACACGACTCACTAGCCCCTGCCCACTTGAGCTAACAGCCGCTCTACCCCCTATGCTTACTCCAAGTCTAACTCTTCGAGGCGTAACGACTCTTGACATTTATCCCCAAGATACCGGCCTCCCTCTAACACGCTTGGTGTTCGACCTTGCCATTTATCCCTGAGGCCTTGAACTGTTACTCATAAGCATCACTTTACGTTAGTCCTCTAAGTCTAACTCTTCGAGTCGTATTGGCCCTTGACATTTATCCCCAAGACCCCAATACTTCTCTATAGAAACTTGACGTTTGGCCTTGCCATTTATCCCCAAGGCCTTGAACTGTGCACCAGTCCTTGACATTTATCCCCAAGGTACCGATGACTACCCGGCGTATTGGTTCTTGACATTTATCCCCAAGACCCAAAATATTCCTCTACAGAAACCTGAGGTTCGGCCTTGCCATTTATCCCCAAGGCATCCACTCAAGGCTTTGAGTAAACAAGCGACTCGTATGCATTTTCACTGCAGACGACCCACAGGTTAACGAACCACTAACCCATCCCATCACTCTTGAGAATTTCCACTAACCCTCCCAAGACAACCTATAAGTACGTCTTCCACATTTCAATTCACAGCACAATTTACCAGCATGCCTTTCATTATACCAAACAAAACACCAACACAATAGCCTCCAACAAAAAGAAAACAATATAAAACTATATAACCGGCTATCAACACGTGCATTTCATATTTGACTCGTTTACAAACGCCATAGGCCAATTACTCCCAACCACAATAATCAGAAAAGACCAGTCCCCTCCAATGATAATATGCCATGCATTCTCATAATGTCTAACAATAAAAAAATAGTAACACGAAACTCAACAACAGTCACTAGAAGTCCTCAAAACCAAGACTAACAATTCATATATGCACGAAATAAATTTATTTAACTAAAAATCAGCACGAAACTACTCTGTTAACACTAGATAATGCACGCACTCGCCCCCTGGTGCTACTTACCCACTGCCATGCTCCTATATCTTGCGTCAATTCACCACCTAACCAATAATAGACAAACAAAATAGTTAATACAAAATTTCCAGCCATCTAAATTCATTATACGAGATCTTGCAATGTCCCTTACCCCAAAAATCGGCTTCGTCTAGGTGCGGGTAACTCAAGCCTAACTCGAATAAATGTGGGTTGCGTATATCGAGCCTCTAATGGTTATGGGTAGGCGCCGAAATCGGAAACTGCTGCTGTCCGAACTATTTTATCAGTCAAAACTCACCAAATCGATACCCACGACACTGTGTGCAGCAAGGACTCGCGCCACGACTTTCGACCACCAAGGGAGACCGAACCCGCTCGCGAGGGAAGGGCTGCGCCGCGGGAAAACACCCCGAGGATAGCACCCACGCGCACCGCCGCCGCTTTCTGCTGCACGACGCCCCGCGCACGCCTGCTACTGCCCGAAGCCGCGCGTCCGTTGCTGCCTGCCGCCGCGCACCGTTGCTGCTTGGAGTCGCACGCCGCTGCTGCCTGCCGCGCCGTCTGCTGCTGTCCACCGGAGATGGTGAGCCGCTGCGTCGGAGGTCGTCGTCCGTTGAGCGCTTCGGGGAGGGGTGAGGTGACGGTAGAAGAAATAACGAAAAAGTAAAAGGGGGAGGGGTGGGTGTTCACGAATAGGATGGGTTTGGGGCTAGGGTTTTCTCTTCACTTTCTTTTGTTTTTTTTTTTTAAAAGAAGGGACCCACTTGGGCTAGGGTTTTCCCCTTAATTCGCTCTTGTTTTAAAACAAGGAAGGTCCACTTACCCAAATAGTTAATTTGGGCCCAACGACCCAGGACAATTGCCAGAGAAAGCAAACTCCTCGTTAAACAATAATTAGATACGTACGTACACGCCAAACTCATAACAATTACCACAACAGCTCAAAATAAAGTGAAATGGAACAATTAAATTAAATTAAAAAGGGTTTCTAAGAAAAGAGGCCCCGAGACTCGAGGGTAACCTAACCTGAGTAATGCGGGGCGTTCAGGTACTTAAGGTACAAGATGTAACACAGGGGTAAACCAGTAATTTGACTCAACTGTAGTTACAAACATTCGTGAAGGATTGACTTACCATTAATGGTCAAAATCCATGGACGCAAAATATTTTACAGTGAGAAGAGTGCAACTGTGGGTCTTTAGTGGAGTGACTGACAGTTAACGAATGTAGTTAGTCTTGAAAAGAATTTGAATTGTTCAAATTAGTTAAAAGGAATTAAAGTTAATTGTATGAGATGCAATTAATATAATGTATGTCGATACATTATAATATAAAGTTAATTTTGAATTTGATTCAAAATTATGAGAGATATGAATATTAGAATTTGATTATAATATAGTTTATTAATTTAATTAAATATGATTTAATTAAATTAATGTGATATATTAATTTGGTTAATATATCACATTAACCGCGCCGTCTGCTGCTGTCCACCGGAGATGGTGAGTCGCTGCGTCGGAGGTCGTCGTCCGTTGAGCGCTTCGGGGAGGGGTGAGGTGACGGTAGAAGAAATAACGAAAAAGTAAAAGTGGGGGGGGGTGGGTGTTCACGAATAGGATGGGTTTGGGGCTAGGGTTTTCTCTTCACTTTCTTTTGTTTTTTTTTTAAAAAAGAAGGGTCCCACTTGGGCTAGGGTTTTCCCCTTACTTCCCTCTTGTTTTAAAACAAGGAAGGCCGACTTACCTAAATACTTAATTTGGGCCCAACAACCCAGGACAATTGCAAGAGAAAGCAAACTCCACGTCAAACAATAATTAGATACGTACGTACACGCCAAACTCATAACAATTACCGCAACAGCTCAAAATAAAGTGAAATGGAACAATTAAATTAAATTAAAAAGGTTTCTAAGAAAAGAGGCCCCGAGACTCAAGGGTAACCTAACCTGAGTAACGCGGGGCGTTACAGGTACTTAAGGTACAAGATGTAACACATGGGTAAAACGGTAATTTGACTCAACTGTAGTTACAAACATTCGTGAAGGATTGACTTACCGTTAACGGTCAAAATCCATGGACGCAAAATATTTTACAGTGAGAAGAGTGCAACTGTGGGTCTTTAGTGGAGTGACTGACAGTTAACGAATGTAGTTAGTCTTGAAAAGAATTTGAATTGTTCAAATTAGTTAAAGGGAATTAAAGTTTATTGTATCAGATGCATTAATATAATGTATGTCGATACATTATAATAAAAAGTTAATTTTGAATTTGATTCAAAATTATGAGAGATATGAATATTAGAATTTGATTATAATATAGTTTATTAATTTAATTAAATATGATTTAATTAAATTAATGTGATATATTAATTTGGTTAAATTAAATTAGATTTAATTAATAATTCTTTTTTTAATTAATTAAATTAAATTAAATTAATTATTATTTTAATTAAAATAAAAGAAAAAAAAGAAAAGAAAAAAAAAAGAAAATGGGAGGAAACCTCCCACTTTCCACCATTGAGGTCTTCCCACTTCCCACCGGAAGTGGGGAAGCAAATGTGGGAATGATGACTTCCCCCTCACTCCTCATTCCCTATAAAAGGGAGTCTCTCCCAATTCCTTTTTACGACTTCCGGTCCTTGGTTGTTGAGTTTTCGAAACTCCAACGATAATTTCTCTCTCTCGATCTCTCGATTTCCCTTTCAATTATAAGTTGGTTCCCACAAACCGAGTTCTTAATATCCAGAGGATAGCGAGGAAGACTTTATGGTGGTGTTGGTGGCTACATTAAAGAGGTGTCTTCCTAACTTCCTTCTATTCATGCTTATATGTCTTTTCTTTGTTGTAATTTCTAAGACAAGATTGAAGCACACACGTTCGCACGCTTCCGCTGCGGGATCCAATTGAAAAGATGTGAATCCTGGAGCTGAAACGGATCTTCGTTGATAATTTTTGGGAAAAAAAAATCAAAACGGTTAAGAAGAAAACACAGGGGAAAACTTTACCTTTGAAGAACGTTTCTTCAACGGTTTCCACCCGAACACCACCACCGTGTCTTCCTCGCTATCCTCTTGGGTCTCGAGACCGTGCTTGTGGGAGCACCTCGTTTGGAATGAGTGGGAGAATTGAGAGAGAGTGCTTTTTGATTGAGAGAAATTCTTGGAGTTCAACTTTTTGTTCTTCTCTTCTGTATTTTGCTGAACTGCAAAAAGAAGAAAACGAAAACAGTGACGTGGGGAGTTACCCCACGTCACTTAACTGCCCATCCCCCTCATTTTGCAGGGGAGTTAATTATTAATTTATATGTTAATATTATTAATTAATAATAATTAATATATATATATATAATAATTAATATATATATATATATATAATTTATTAATTAATCATATTAATTAATAAATATAATTAATTATTAATCCAATTAATAATTAATTAATTAATATATATATAAATCAAATAAATAATTAACACTTAATTATTTATTAGAAAATTAGAATTATATTCTAAAACATTTCTCTCGCATAACCTATAGTTGTAATGTACATCTTATGCACATTATTTTTAACCTATAGTTTTAATAGGAATCATATTCATATTAATTTTATTTGAATCACATTCAAATAATTTCTCCCATAATATATAGTTTTAATTTATAATTAACTATATATTATAATGTATCAATATACATATAATCCCTTATGAAATTTGAACAGTTCAAATTCTTCCAAAAACTTGATCCTCGTTTTACCCGTTATGAGTTAGCAAGGGGACCTAATGGACCTACAGATCAAAAGCTCAAACGATGCAAGATTAATCGGTCAAACTCATTGACCGAGTTAATTAAGATTCGTTAACTACAGGTCATTCCACTAAAGACCCGCAGTTTGCACTCTTCTCACTGCAGAATGTTTTCGTGTCCATGGATATACGACCATTAATGACGAGTCAATCCTTCACGAGTGCTCGTAACTCAAGTTGGGTCAAATTACCGTTTTACTCCTGAGTTACATCTTACTCCTTAAATACCACTGCTCTAATGAACAACCCGGTTATGGTCCGACTAATAACCGGAAGTCCCTCTCTGGCCAATGAGAGGGTGGGGCCCCTTGTTCAAGTCCCAGAGTCAGCATTTAAGGGAACACTCATCTACTCCCCTAAAGTCGGAGAGGAGTGAATTTCATCTTGTGAAGTTATGTTCCCAACTCCCCACTCGGTCTCGTCCTCAAAATGGTAGGAATGTTGAGTCGGCAACTTGGGCCACTCTCACTCATACAGGTCAAAGGACGAGCCCTTACAGGCAGGAGTCCATAATTCACTCAGGATTGAGAATGAGTTGTCTGGTCATCCTAAGAAACAACAATCTATTAGTTAACGGTGTTACTTCTAAAGATTGGCTATTCCGTGGTCCGGTCTTATACAAACTCATGGTATAGGATACCCCCACTCGCATATCTCCACACAAACGACCTGGATCGAGTCGTCTGTAACCTTTACAGAGTGGGCCGTATCCATAGTGTTGTTAGGATAAGGTACCCAGCCTTATCCATATACTATAGACCCTTTAGGTTATTCACGGGACATTATCCACTTGTATATCAGGGTATATCAAATATATACCTCGTATATCAAGGGTATATCAAATATATACCCAGTACATATACTATCCCGGTTACACTAAAATAACCTTGCATGTTTAGTTTATTGGATTTTGGACAATGCAATGCTATGAATTCAACAACAAATTTATTGAATATACATTTGTTTTTACATAAATACAAACTAGGAGTTTAAGGCAACACACCCAACACCGATCCCTTCAATTGGTATTTGAGCCAGGTTCTGCTTTCAATCTTGTTTTGAATAACAAGTAAAATAATGGTGGGTGTTTCCATACATTTGATGCATGTGATTTGCAAATAGATGTTTTCGGTTTTTGGCATTAGATTTACATTTTTTCCGTTGCTTCAATCAATGTAAAAGCTCATTCTTTTGGGTGTTTAATCCTATAAATCGAGTCTGTAAGTTCGTGTTGTTCGTGGCAAGGAGTTGCTGTGAAAGAGTACCAGAGAAGTGGAAAAACCAGAGAAACCAGGTGGACAGCGCCTGGGCGCTGGGGGCGGCGCCTGGGCGCTGTCCCTAGAGGGGGTTGGAGAGAGCAAATCCATTGTATCAAAAAATTACCTCGTAGCTAGCTATTCCTAATAACTCTTCATGAACAAATGATGCACGTGTTATATTGTTTATTGTGGAATTTTTTAAGGATCCCAATTTGAAGTAGATTAATAATTACTAACAGATGACACTTGTTAAAAAGGAAAAAATAAATAAAAAAGTTTAAGTCATGTCATGCAAAACATAATGAAAACTTTCCATGGCAATGTGTTGCTCCCAAGTATGAAATATCAAATCAACATTATCATGCATAGTTCTTTGTACGTGAACAAAAACACGCTTAATATATATATATATATATATATATATATATATTCCCGAAAAGCTAATCATAGGTTCTTCTCTCCATTGGAACAATAGGCCTGTTATGCTCATTACTAAACTTGTTGAAGAGATTAAATATAACCTGTTGGATATTCTCTCCTAAAACTCGTAGTTTGTAAACAGTGAACATTAATGTGAGGTTATTTAGACAAGTGTTGTTAAATGAAAGTGAATTTGTTTTTTTTAATAAATCCAATAAACTACGAACCCTTGGCTATTATAATGAGTACTTGGACTTTATATGGAGACATAAACTGGATCAAGTTCAAGTAAATAGCCTAAACAGTTTATAGTACATGGATCAAGTTGGGTACCTTTTCCTGGAGACACTATTGAATACGGCCCGCTTTATGATTGTTACAAATATTGTAAGGTGTCATAAACGAAGTGATCCTGATTCGTTCGTGTAGAAACATGTGAGCGGGGGTGTTCTACACAATGAGATTGTGTAAGACTGACCCTGAAATAATCACTGTTACGTATTAACACCATCTACGGATAACATTGATTAATTTCATTTATCGATGACCTAAATAACTTGATTTAAATCCTGAGCCATCTATGAACTCCTATTTATTCAAGATTCTCCCTTGATCTGCATATGTGAGAGTAAGCTCATCAGCGCTGCTCAATATGTCTTCCATTTCAGGGATAAGACTGGGTATATAACTGGGGACATAGAATTAGCAAGACGGAATTCACTCCTACCCGATTTAGGGATAGTAGAGAGGTTGTTCCTTTAAGGGCTGATCCCGGGTCTTGAACAAGGGGCCCCATCCTCTCACTGGCCCGAGAGGAATTGGATTTAGTGATTTGATCATAAATCAATTGTTCATTAGAGGGATAGTGGTACTTAAGGAGAAAAGATGTAACTCAGGGGTAAAACGGTTTTTTTTTTTACCTAGCTGAGGTTACGAACGACATGTGAAGGATCAACTTACCGATGATGGTTATATCGAATGGACACAAATATATCTACAGTGAGGGGAGTGCATCTACAGGCTATAGTGGACAGCCCTGTTAGTTAACGAATGTTGATTAACTGAGTTAGAGAGTTTGACCGGTTAATCTCGAATCGTTGGAGCCCATGATCTGTAGGTCCAACGGGTCTCGATGCTAGCTCATAAAGGATAAAATTGATGAACTAGGTGAAGCAAGAATTTGAAGTGTTCAAATTCGGTTTTTAAGGGAATATTGTATTTTATATGAGATATAATATATAATCTAATTGACATTTAATTATTATGGAGAGTATGACTTATTTAAATTAGTTTTAAATAAGTTCAAAGCATGAAAAAGAGTTGTAATTTGATTAATGTGATTAATCAAGCTTAGGTGTGAAAGACCAATTCATATGAGATATTGATTTGGCTTGGTTTTTGTTTTAATAGAAAATTGATATTTCAATTTTTGTTTTTATAAAAATTAGTTTTATCAAAGTTTTATTTAAAAAATCAAGTTAGTGGAAAAATCCAATTTCAAAGTTGGATTTTCCCACTAACTAGTGGTTTTTGAAGTGTTTCTTCAAGGCAGACACCTATCTTTTACATGCTAGTGGAGTTTGAAGTGGAAGGCATGCAAGGCTTGTCCTTGCATGTATTTGGTCTTTATATAAGTTATGAAGATCACTTGGATAAGGCTAATGCTTCCTTGCATAAGTGCAGAATTTTTCCACTCAAATTTCTATTATCTTCTCCTAGCCATTAGTGTTTTCCCTTTGTTTTCACTCAAAATTCGGTCCCACAACCGTGTTCATCAACCCAAGGATAGCATGGATTTGTCGTTGGTGGTCTCATTGAGTTAGGAGAAGAAGTTATAATGGAGGTCTTCAAAGGTATAAAGTTAATCTCCTTCTCTTTACTTTTTTGATCATTTTTTCAAGCATGCTTATTTTAGTTAAATTACTTCATTAAGTGTATTATGATCCTTAGCTTCCGCTGTGCCTGTCTAAGATTTCCATCATAACCAAGGTATATCTTTTTTATCAGAGGTTGAATCGTCATCAGAAGAAGAATTAGGCCAAAAATTAGGATACATTATAGGAAAATAAAACTTCCATCGAAGAGAAGCAAATAAAAGGCTTTCATAAAAATTCTCATAGAATCGAGAATGAAGTAAAAAAAAATAAAAAATCTCAAAATTTTATCGAACTTCAACAAACAACTATTGACCATAGAGATGATTAGGTTCATAGTTAGTGCATATAGAGTTGCAAGTGAATGAAAAGAGAAAAAATAGCTATATTTAAAAACTTGGCTTCATTATTGGTTAAAAGATCAAGTAAATCGATTAAACAGTAATAAAGAAATTTGTACCAATAGAAAACAATCACAATCAATTAGACAACAATCACAAATTATAAATTAAAAGAAACTCCTCACCATATGGACCAAATGAAGCAATAGTGGTAGATACATACTTTTAGCTACTCAAAGACGAGTAGTTGCATTTAAAGTGAAGATGGTTGTGCTTCCACTCATGGCTGATCAATTTCAATGTCCTCTTATTGAATATCATACAATTTAAAAATTCTGCATGTTGACCATTCAAATGTTAATATTATTGATATAATGCTAAGTTTGTACATGGGAACCTTGATATATAGAGAAAATAAGAATTTAAACCATCTACAAACTACTGTCCATAGCATAAGAGAGCTGAACTTGAGCTGACTGGATGACAACCAGATAAATATTAGTATGACAATTGAAATGAGGGAAATATAAGAAATAACACTTGCACCATGGAAACGATGGAAATCCCATAAACACGAGCAAAGTCTTCAACTTTGTTTGTAACAACCGAAAAAATATATATATATACAAATTATTATTTTTTTAGTTGTTTTCTTTTATTTTCGCAAAGATAAATCTTTTGTTTTAGAAATTATTTTTAAAAGATAATTTGTTCTTAGAATTAAAAAAAATAATAAAAGAAAGAGTTTTTATTAAATCTTTATCTTTTTATTATCCTTTTTAAATAAGGATTCATTAAGGTTTGTTATAAAAGCCCTTAAACCCTAGGTTTTATTTTTCTTAAATTGCTAGACCTAGTTTCATCTTAAGAGAAAAAAAAAAAAGAAAAGAAGAAGAGTTTTGGTATTTTCTCTCAAAGATCGGTAAGTTTTTCTTCCTCATTGTTTTAGTTTTATTTTTCTTGATCTGTAGTTCTTTAATTAAGTTTATTGGGAAAATTTTTGAGATCTTTGTTTTTATAATAAAAGATTTTAAGGACTTTTTACCCTAAAAATTTTCCTGAATTTTTGGTTTGAATATTTTTGTTTATGAGAATGTTTTAGGGCGATTTTGAGACTCTTTTTGCATAAAAAAATTATCTATTTGTATCCTATAAATTATAGTTTGTTGTTATGATTTTTTACATGAAAAATTATATGTTTTTACCAAGTTTTAAAGGTTTTCTATACAATTTTCAGATCTGATTTTTCTATAAAAATAGGAATGTGTTTCTTGGTTTTGAGACATGAAAGAGCCCTATAAGAAGATGAGTCGTAGTGTTTTTGTAATCCGCCCATAATGAAAGTACATTATGTGTGAGTGAGAGATGTAAGATTATTTAAAAATTAATTAAATCCAAAATTCAAATCTATTTAAATAAGATTTTGAATTTAAATCGAGGAGCAGTTATGTAACTACTTCCTCCCCACAAATCTCTCTGTATCGGATCGGATTGAGAGTGTGTCATTATATGTGATACTGTGATTTTGGGAAGAGGAGAGAATAGAGAGAGATCATATGAGAGAAAGCAAAGAGACGATTCTTGTCTCAAGAAACTCATACGCATCATCCGGTGAATGACTTGGGGGTGAAAATGTAGGATTTTTTCGTTCGTGACTAATCTCCAACCGTTACTTTAGATTTCATAGATTCCTCTGCATGCTGCAAGAAATTAGTAACCATTGGATGAAAAACCCGACATAATATTTATAAGATAATTGTGTTCTTTATTTAGACATATATTTTCCTGTTAAGTATTTTGTACAATATATATTAAGCTATCTCATCTAAACAATGAAATAATATTTGTTCCAACCAATACTTTTTCAGCACAACTCAAGTTGAGAATATAATAATATTTGATATTGTTCTTCATGAAATTCTGTTATCTCAAATTTTCAGATGCGTGTGTGTATTATTGGGATTTGAAAACAGAAAACTAGAACAAAAGTTATATATATATATAAAAGTATATACGTATGTATGCGCGCGCCACATACCATGATAATGATTTTATGTTTTCTTTTTTTTTGACATGTAAAGCTCAAGATTTATAAAACAATTATTGACATGTTATTCTTCTTCTTTGTATAAGGTAGTTTTTGTTTTATATATCATTTTACATAAATTTGCTGAGCCTCTAGTTCCTTCACAAACTTTAAGTTACATTAAATTAAAAGAAACATGGTTTTGTCATTGTCTATATTTTTTTTTTTTGGTTGAAACCTCCTTTTTTATTGTAGTGATGCTCCAATTTATAAACTTTACTCCGATTAAAAGCATGTGAAGATGGCAAATCTATGTGTGAGGATAAGAAAAAACAGCCAATTGCTGCAATATATTAGGGTTATAATGTAGTTGAAGAAAGATATTCAATTTGCCCCACTATACTGTTATGGTCTAGGTAAAAAAAAAAAAAGGTCAATTGCCCCCATATAATGATATGATGAAGGTTCATATAAAAATGAATGACCAAGTTCCATAATAGAGTGGTATGGTAAAGGTTAATATGGACATTTTCAACTTAAGGTTCGAGTCTAAATGAAAGAAAAGTAGCGTGTTAGGTTTTGGAAGGATAATTTTGTCAAAGATATCGGGTGGGGGTTTAACTGGTAGGATATGTAATTTAAGAACTGTGAAATTTTGGACATAAGATAGTCAAGGTGGAGATCTTAATATCTAAAGGGAGCTAAATGGAAAACTCTTGTAGTTGTTCAAGAAAACATGAGGGCATTCATTTTTTTTTTTTTACTTTTTTGTTTTTGCTCTTTTTTTTTTAATTGACAAAACTTTACTTTATTTAAATATGATGTAAATCAACGTATTTATCTATTAAGGAAAATGCAGCTAAGTAATTTACCTATCCAAAAAACATTTGTGAGAAAATGTGAACATTAATTTTTGGACCTTGAAGATAATTTGTTTTTCATAAAATAATTGAGACATGAGAAGCACAAAGCGGAAAGATCCAATTTATTAGTATTTTACCTAACTAACTATAAAATTTTGTGGCTTATTTAAAAAATGAAAAATGAAAAAAAGGAATAAAGAAGTTTTTATTTATATTTTCATGAAAAACAAATGATGAGCATAACAAAAACTAAAATAAGAGAAAAAAGTGAAACTAAAGCACAAAACGTGTTTAAATATGACCGTAATTATAGGTATAACAATCATAAGATAAAAAATAAAATGACAAGTAATATACACATGAAATCATCCATTACTACATGTGGCGAGACTACTATATAAATGATAAAGGTCCTAAACGATAAAGCTCCCCAACTTGTTCTTGATTCTTTCTTTATCCAAGAAAAATAGGAGGAAGCTAGTCGGACAGTGACAGAACACGTGTGGATCAAGACTTGGGCTCACTTCTCACCATGTTTATTAGTCCACTACATGGTTTTGGCTTATAAACCAACTTTCCAAATGATAATCTTTCCATGTGGGACAAAATGAATTAGTTTACCTTTGTAATTCCCAAAAAGGTCGACCTCAATGAGGAGTTTCATGTGCCTATATGGGAGTCCAATACTAAAGGAAGGTCGACACTACTCGTCCTCGATTCTAAACTTAATGGTAAAGCCTGGGGTAAGAGGCTTGTGTAAATGTGTGTCAAAATAAAAATAAAATAAGGTCATGATAGAAAATAACACAAAAAAAAAAAAATGACCCGCTTAAAAGATGAAGTTCCCAGTGGAGTTGCCAAACTGTCACAACAGGTTTGAAACATGGAGCAACCGACTTTCTTCCCGAGGAGAGAAAAATTGATTTACCACCAGTCTTGATTTATAAGGTGTATCTAGTCACTCAAATGCATGAATAAGTTGATCTGTACAAAAAGATTTGGGTTCAGGTGTCTTTTTTTTTATGGGGAAAGTATTAGCACCCCTCGTTCATTCTATATTCTCATATTATTTAAAAATTAAATAATCTTTAGAGAAAAAAATAATTTTATTTTTATTTTAAAATGTCTCATGTTTTACTTATCATTATTCTTAAGGAAAATAAACATCAATAAATATGAGTGGCATAAAGCCAATAAGAAAAAATTATTTATTTGAATTTAGTTTCGCCTCCCAAAATAAATTTGAATCCTCAATTTCAGTCCTAGGACTTTTTAGAAAAAACATAACATAAAATATTTTGATTTGTATGTTTTTTTTAATTCAAACTTTATTCTTGTGATAAAATTTATTTATTAAAAATTTAATTTACTCCACTTAATTTTTTAAAATTATCTGCAAGAGAAAAATTACAAAAGAAAACATATTGTTCTTTCTTTTTTTTGTTTGAAAATATATTTATTTGTTAAAGATAAATTTTATTCGGACAAAAATCAAACAATTTTGTATTGGTATTTCAATTACTTCTTTCAAGCCAACAATTTCATTAGGAAACATATTAAAAATCAAATCTTGGACTCCCGAGATATTGATTTTTACCATCAAGAATTCAATAACATCAATCCTCCCAAATATTTCGAGGTTCCATTAGGGTGAAGTTTCCTTTTGAATTTTGAAGTTAAAAATCTTCGTTAAAAATCTTCGTTAACATTTTAAAAATATCCACCAAACATCACAATGTAATTAACACAATATATACATTTGTTAAATATTATATGTGTAGTCTAGATAAACATATTAGAAAAGTAAATCAATCAAATATCATGAGAAACAATAATATAAAAATTAACACTGGGAATAGAGGATAAACAAAGCGAGATAAAATAAAACAATGGAAAGAAACTTATCCCGAAAATAATAATGTTGGAAGAATTAAATTCGTTCTTTGAACAAAGGTAGACAAAAATAATATATCACCAAGTACATCAATCTACTTTATGAAAATAAACTCCGATTTTTGCCTCCTTATTCAAATGCGGCGCGAGTCAAAATCAAGATATTATACTTTATAATGTATATATTATAACAATTATATTAACTAAAGTAATGTCATGCTCAATGCAACTTTATTTTCATCTAATTAATACAACACTTATATTAATCTTGAAAATAAAACATGCATTCATACATTATAACATTTATAACTATATGATGTATGATCATACATACATACTATATATCAAACATACATATTATGCATGTAACCTATGGTCGGATTTTAAAACTATATGGCATACAATATGCAATATGCTTTTAATTAAAATACACATTCATATAATGCATAAAATAATTAAATAGCAAAGTTGGACCGGTTTTTGGCACCCTAAGAAAGCAAAATAATACAAAAAATTAAGAAAACGACCGCAACTGCCCTCGAACTGCGAACCAGAGCCACAGAAACACGTCGAAAAACACCCGGGACAGCGCCTCGGCGCCTAAGGGCAGTGCCACGGCGCCATGGCGCTACATTGCAGCATCGTGGCGCTGTGTGCTGTCCTTGCGCTGCTACATAGCGTCATGGCGCTGCCTACTTCGTCTTCTTCGTTGTTTTTTGCAACTTTTCACCAAATCTGACGCCACGAACAACTTTCAAGCGACCCGGACTTACAGACTCGATATAGAAACTCAATGCCCAGAACACCGAGTCCTTACATGATCAAATCAAGACTTAAATTGCAATCTACATGCCAAAAACCGGGAATTTTCAACCTGCAAACCCATATTTCGAATATATGAAAACACCCACTAAGAATACCGATTTTGCTTCCAAAAAATCAGAAGATCAACCTGGCTTTGATACCAATTGAAGGGATGTGAATCTTGGAGCGGAAGCAGATCATCGTTCATGAATTTTTTAGAAACAAAATTAAACAAGTGCAAAAATGAAAACAGAGGGGAAAAATGTTATTACCATTGAAGAACTCTTCTTCAAGTTAATTTCCACCCGAACACCACCACCAAATCTTCTGTGCTATCCTCTTGGGGTCTCGAGAACACGCCTGTGGGAGGGTTTGTTTGAAACTAGAGGGAGAATTGTGAGAGATTGAGATGGAGAGAAATGCTTGGGAGTTCTGTGTGATTCACACCTCTGTTTCGAAAAACTGCAAAAGCAAATAACAAAAACAGTGATGTGGGGAGTTACCCATGTCACTTAACTCCCCACTCCCTTGCAATTTTGCAGGAGAGTTAAATATTAATTACATATTTAATTTATATATTAATATTATTAATTAATAATAATGATAATATATTATATTTATATATATATATAATTAATCATATTAATTAATAAATAATTATCAATTATTAATCTAATTAATATATACACACATATATAAATCAAATAAATAATTAACACTCTTAATTATTTATTACAAAAATAGAATCCTATTCTATAGCATTTCTCTTGTATAACCTATAGTCGTAATGTACATCACATTATTTTTTAACCTATAATTTTAATATGAATCATATTCATATTAATTTTATTTGAATCTCATTCAAATAATTTCTCTCATAATATATAGTTTCAATTAGCATTAACTATATATTATAATGTATCAATATACATATAATTCCTTGAGCCAATTTGAACATTTCAAATTTTTCCAAAAAAAACTTGATCCTCATTTTACCTGTTATGAGCTAGCAAGGGGACTTAATGAACCTACAGATCAGAAGCTGCAACGATACGAGACTAATCAGTCAAACTCATTGACCGAGTTAATCAACATTCGTTAACTACGGGTCACTCCACTAAAGACTCGCAGCTGCATTCTTCTCACTACATAATGTTTTCGTGTCCACGGATATATGACCGTTAATGACAAGTCAATCATTCACGAGTGCTCGTAACTCAAGCTGGGTCAAATTACCGTTTTACGCTTGAGTTACATCTTACTCCTTAAATATCGCTGCTCCTCTAATGAATAACCTGGTTATGGTACGACTAGTAACCGGAAGTCTCTCTCGGACCAGTGAGAGGGTGGGGCCTCTTGTTCAAGTCCCAGAGTCAACATTTAAAAGAATGCTCATCTACTTCCTAAAGTCAAGGAGGAGTGAATTCCATCTTATGAAGTTATGTTCCAACTCCCCACTCGGTCTCGTCCCCAAAATGGTAGGAATATTGAGTCGGCGACTCAGGCTAGTCTCACCCAGATAGATCAAAAGACGAGCCTTCACAGGCAGGAGTCCATAACTCACTTAAGATTGAGAATGAGTTGTCTGGTCATCCTATGAAACAACAATCTATTAGTCAACGACGTTACATCTAAAGATTGACTATTTCGCCATCCGGTCTTATACAAACTCATTGTATTGGATACCCCCACTTGAATGTCTCCATACGAACGACCTGGATTGAGTCGTCTGTAACATTTACAAAGTGAGTCGTATCCATAGTGTTGCCAGGATAAGTGACCCAACCTTATCCATATAATATAGATCCTAAGTTATTCATGGGACATTATCGACTCGTATATCAGGGGTATATCAAATATATACCCAATATATATACTATTCCAATTAATGATAATAACCTTGGATATTTAGTTTATTGGATTTTGGACAATGCAATGCTATGAATTCAACAACAAATTTATTGAATAAAACTTTATTGAATATGCATTTGTTTTTACATAAATACAAACTACGAGTTTAAGGCAACACACCCAACACCCTCACCCAGTGCACGCCCCCGCCTACCCTCAGCCAACTGTCCCATGCGTGCTCTCTTGCCGCTAGCCCCATGTGAGCGCCCTCTCCACATCATGCAGCCACCCACCATGGGCGCCCACCCTTTGGTGCCCAATCTACTTCTCTCGTAGAATACTGATAATTATAGTCCGCCAATTTCATTTAAGACGCGAAATTTTAATCCCGCTATCCCCATACTCGACCCCTGCATAAAGGCTTAGTCGACCACTCCAAATGGATTGTGATCGACTTGCAATGACCCAATTGTTAGGTCCGAATCTACTACTGTATATTACCATTGTGGATCTGCCAGTTTGTTTATGCGCCTATCCACTCTAATAAATTGTTGTGTCTTCATCAATGCCATTATGGTTGTTATGATCATTGAGATTGGCAATCAATCAACAACGAATATTACATATCTTCAAAATTGGATTTCATTAGCTCATCTGCACAAAAATATCTTTACTGCTGGTTTTACACTGCATCTCGATTTTACTTGTGTAAAAATGTTTCTCTTGTTTATCGATCTCGATACTGTTATTGTTTACATTAACTTTTAGATGCTGTTCAATGTTTCAGCTTTGCGGAATTTTCTCGATCGTTTGAGTTCCATTCATGCAAAACATATATTATGGTTTGTGGTTGGCTTATATTGTATTTATGACATTTTAGGACCATTTGGGAGTGCAAATTAATCAAAAGAAGCAAAAAGACGGAAAAACTTACATGGGAGGCGCCATGCGCCTAGGAAGCCTGCAGAAAAACTGGTTTTCTTCCAACTTTGCCCTTAATGAAATGCGTCTTCCAATGCGTTTTGGTGGTTCCAACCGATGTATACGTGTAGAAGAAGTGTTCCACTATCAGTTTGAGCACGATTTGGTCAGTCAAAAGAGTTGGAAATGGGTGATTCACCATCGTTTTAGGACCTACCTAACCAATTCTGCACAGCTATAAATTCCAGCAACTTCTCCACCAAAATCATCAAGCCTTGCTTCCTTCTCTTGATCATTTTTTGTTTCTTTGTTGCTTTCTAAGTACTTTTGAGTTGCTTTCATTAGTTGCTTTTGGTTTTTAAATCCCGAGTACTTTACATTCTTTTATTGAGCTTTGTTTTGTTTCCATTTGTACTTAGTTATTTTCTACTTATTCAAATATATAAAAATCCAGCACCTTGCTTATCTTCCCTTTGCCTTTACTTTATTTTTAGTTAAGAGAGTTGTGTTTTTGGAGGAAAGAGCACGTGACACTCCCCCTTGCTTGAAAGAGAAGGGCGAAGCTCTCAATCCCGATAAAAACTCTCCGTTAGTAACTTTTGTTTTTCACACATGCATTCCACATTCAACCGTTTTACTTGCTGTATTTTCTTCAGTATGTCTTTCTAAATTCCCGTCTCTAGCCCGGTTATGGATAGTTAGCCTTTTATTTCTAATAAGGGTTGCTAAGAAGTAGTGTTTTTACTTTCCATTCATTGCTCAACATGTTTTCCCAAAAAGTTAGGATTTAGAGAAGGCCACTGTAAGTCTTAACAAGTCAATACTGAAAAGGTTGCTTATTTGCATTGTTGAGTGGTTAAACCGAGGAGAGGAGCGCCTTAGACATAAGGGTTCCGCTTAAGTAGCCTAGACATAGGACCTTAACCCGAGGTTGCGACTATTTCCATCCTAAAACTAAGATATATCTCATAATAGACATATTAGGGAATGTCTTAGGACTTTGAACTTGCTTAGACATAAGTAAAGTGAGAAGCGTAGTCGTTAGTTTCTAAAGTAAAATGCATATTATCCTTAGCATGTCCTTGATTCTTTGTTGGCTAACTTGAAGTAAATCGGGCTAGGTTTTATCATTCTAAGTCCAAATCCCAAATCCAAACCATTATTTGTGACCACTTCCCATTTTACAAGAATCACTCATTCCAACATTCACTATTCTTTAAAACTTTAGAGTTTGGAAATTGTTTAGAAGTCCTTGAGGATCGATACTTGGATACTCCATCCATTTTATATTACTCTGACAGGTGTGCGCTTGCATCTATATAATTGTTACCACGCTTAGCGCGTGCGTTCAGCATAAACGCCCAGTCAGATACTCAATAGATTACGAAACTTTTGCCCCCCACTCTAATTTCCTCGTTTCCACCAGAGACTCTCCAACAACATCTAAGGTTCCTCGAACAATGTGATATCTCACACCGGGTAAATCCTTAACCAAATAAAATCGTTGGATATAGTAACATAAAGGGTAGTTTTGTTTTATTTTTTATGAAAGTATATTTTTCTCTTCTATTATAGGATTTTCAGATTCAGCTCCAATTTAGGGGATAATTTGGACTCCTATAATATAATGACCTTAGAGCTTTCTATGATTGTATCTAAAGGCCCAATGAATTAGGATTTCCTTCGGTAGACACACTGGTCTTAGGAAGCAGTGCTAGAGCATGTCGGTTCGAGTTCGAGTGGCGCCATTAACTAAAAAGAAAAAAGAAAAAGATAAGGTCATTTCATTTCGACAAAAGACCAACCCTTGACCAGTATGAGCTCGAGGTTGCCTTCGTAACTCTCAGAACTTCTTCATAGTGGCTCCCCTTCAAATTGAACAACATACAAATAAAAGATTGATTGAGACTAATTCAGGGACGAATTAGCTCACGCGAAAAAATCAGTCGCTTCATGCTCATTATCGAGAGATAAGCCTTGAGCGGTCGACCAAATATGATATATTCGTTAAACATTCGACGATTCGAGATGAGGTGCTAAAAGAAGGAAGGGTGTAGAGAGAGGTGGAAGGAAGATAGCCTCTCATGCAGTACCATAAGGAGACAGCGCCGGAGAGCATTAAGACCTAGAACTTCATAACGTCAGTTAGTGATTGTGCCATACAAGATTTCGTCAGAGCGGGAGAGATATTCATGAATGAAATTCATAGGGATTGCGATTGCATTTACACTTGCTGTCAGCCTTGAACATCGAAGTGGATCTCCTATCTATATTTAACAGCATGAAAAGGGATGATGGCTGATTGTTAAAGAGAAGTTTTCATTGAAAGCGATTCCTTCGCTCAAGAACTAGACTCGAGCGATTAGGTCTACCAGTCAAGACAGAAAGGTGGGAAGGCCTTTGCAATTTGTATCTTCCTGTCCAGCAAAGAAAGTGAAGGGGAGCATATGATTCTCTGAGCTGGTCTGGATTTCCAATGCCTCGGGAAAGATGTCGATCTCGATGACAACGCCTTTTTCTTCTCTTCCACTCACAGAAACGGGGTCATTCCACATTACTTCCTTTTTTTCAGAGCTTTATTTAAGAGAGAATAGGGAGTCAGGCTGAAATCGCAATACGACTTCAAAATGATTTTGGAAACGTATGCTGATTAACAAGAAAAGCACTTCGGATTGTTGATTATCGCTAGAGATGGCTTATAACCAATAGTTCATTATCTAATAGATTTTTCCAGCAGTCACTTCTCCATATAAAATCAATGACTTAAAAGAATGATGCCGAAAGAAAGAGTTAGACTTCCTATCCATGACCAGGATGAAGCTTGGGTGAAACTAAGTGGAGGTCCGAACCGACTAATGTTGAAGAACCAGTGGATGAGCTGTGGTTAAGGGTGATTTTAAGGACATGAGAATCGAGCAAAAAGACGAGGGGACTCAATCGTCTTTCGAAAGAAGGACACAAACTTTTTGTACGCCGTATGCTGACTTTTTTGAAACATTTCCTGGTTGAGCAGGAATTCAAAGCTGAAAAACAGAAGACTGGGGCACTGTGTCTTAAGCTCTTCGTACAATACCGTCCCTAACGAACGATCGACTCATCTTTAAGTATGATAAAGAACTTCGTGCCGACCAGTTGCCAATAAACTTTCCTGTGTTCCTAAAAAAATCTGATTCGTGCAGATTCTTCCCCCAACTAAAGAAGAGAGCTTGGCGAAATTGGCACTTTTTCAACCGCGATGGTATGATTGTCGGGCCCTCTCCTCGTTCTGTCCACTGGCCTATTAGGTAGGATAGCTGTCTTCGAGCTTTGCCTGCTTGTATTGTTCATAGAATTCCTAATTCAAATTGAAATGTACAATAGTTCAATTCAGTAGATATTCCATTTCTTTTATGAAAAAGTTGCATTTTTAACAAATTCATACCAATTTTCATAATCTTTTGAACTTTCATTGTAAAAAGAGCCAACCACGAATTCCGAACCATAAAGGAAACCACCTTGTAAAGTAAAGAGCCTCGCTTAAAGGACAAGACCCGGAGCTCCAGCTGATAAACTATTCATACCAAAAGGATTATATCTATTGATAAGTTGTGAAGAGTTTAACCATAGATAATCTCTTAACCATCCCATCAAATAAGTGGAAGATTCATTAAACTGTGAAACTTTACCCTGCTATAATGTGATGTGCTTCCAATGCCACGGGAGTTTGAACACCTATCTCATTTCAACCAAAAAGATAACCCTGTTAAAGGTATCTAACATTCCTTCTTTATGAGTGGAAATCCAGGTCCACCTCGAACCTGTCGAGGAGACTGGGTTCGCTCATTGAAAAAGACTAAGTGTAACATGCCGAGGTTCGACCTGATTGGGGTTCGATCTGCTTGGAACCCGACAGGTCCGACATGAGAAAAAACATATAACCGTTGGTCGTGAGTACTGTCGGATCCACCACCTATAAATAGAGGGCCTCATTTCACGCTCAGGTATCGAATCTCACCTAGAACTAAATATTGAGACCGACCTATACTAACTTGAGCGTCAGAGTGCTTACTCTCCTGTGCAGGTTCGCTCTTGAGTTTAGGTCGAGCCGGGGATCGGGTTCGAGCTTGGTTCGTTAAACAGTGTGGTGCAATTCTTTGCATAAACATTTGGCGCCGTCTGTGGGGAAGGATAGTCTAAGTCATCCCGATCTAAGAAACGTGGACAAAGATGGTTCAACCAGCAAACTCAATTAACACGGCCGACCGAAGAGCTCTGGCTGCCAATGATGGCCACCAGAGGGAGGTCAGGGCAGAAGTGGTAGAGGGGCAGATTCATGACGGCCTTGGAACCGAGCCTCTCCGCAGGTCGGCACGCATTACCACGCCCGTCCTGCCACCGGCACATCCAAAGCCGTCTAAGGCCAATCGCGGCCGAGGTGGAGCCTCGAGGAGAACCACTCGTGGACCAGCCCCAACTCCTACTAGGGAGAATTTCGATGCACTCCAAAAAGAAATGGAGGCAATGCGCACTCAGATGCGCACTATAGAAGAGATGTACAACGAGATGGTGCAAGTCGTGGGTGCCGAGTCTCGATCTGCAGACCGGGTGGCACGCGACGAGGTGCGCGAGCAAAGAAGTCTTCACCTCGAGCCAGTCGAGGGAGAGCGCCCTGGAGGAGATGGAGATGAAGAGTACACTCATCAGAGTGGCGATCTCCGCGAGCATCTCAACAGAAAGAGAAGCTCGTCCTTCCGAAAGGGACGGTCTCCGTCCTGCTCGCACAAGAACTCCAACCAGCAGGCCGAGTCCTCTTATAACCCGATAACTCCCGAGGGAGTGATCACAAGGGAGGAGTTCGACCAGCTTAAGAGCAAGTTCGACGCTCAAGTTGAAGCCTTGAAGGCTAGGTGCTAGAAAAAAGATAGCCCGTTCGATGACGGCGACCTGGGAGAATCGCCATTCACCTCAGACATCCTGGAGGCTCCAGTCCCTCCGAAGTTTAAAACTCCCACCATGAAGCCCTATGATGGGTCTAAGGACCCAAAAGACTATGTTGAGGTCTTCGAAGGCCTCATGAATTTTCAGGCGGCAACAGATGCAATCAAGTGCCGCGCTTTCCAGATTGCGCTCACCGGCAGCGCGCGCCTGTGGTATCGCAGACTGTCGGCCAGGTCGATCTCGACCTACTCCCAACTGAGGAAAGAATTTATTATTCAATTCTCTTCTAGGCATTATGATAGAAAGACAGCAACTCACCTTGCCACCATCAGGCAGAAGGAAGGTGAGACGCTGAGAGAGTATGTCATAAGGTTTCAGGAGGAGCAGCTGAAGGTCGCGCACTGCTCCGATGACTCGGCCATGTGTTACTTCCTCACCGGCCTGGCCGATGACACCCACACTGTGAAGCTTGGAGAGGAGGCTCCAGACATCTTCGCCGAAGTTTTGCACAAGGCGAAGAAAGTCATTGATGAACAAAAGCTCCTCCGAACCAAGATTGGCCGACCTGAGAAGCAGATCGACCAGAAGAAGCCCAACCAAGAGAAGAGGAAGGTTCATTCCAAATCTAAGGACAAGGGATCGTCCTTCTCCAATAGCCGAGCTGAGTATCGCAGGTCGGACAGCGACCCTAACCGAATTCGACCTTACGAATGTTATACTCCAACCACCATCCCCATCTCTGAAATATTTACAAACATTGAGGAAACTGGGATAAGCTCCTTAAGCGACCTGAGAAGCTCCGAGGAGACCCAGAAAAGTGCAATAAAGATAAATATTGTCGTTTTCATGGCGATCACGACCATAATACGTCAAATTGCTGGGAACTGAAGTGCCAGATTGAAGACCTCATTCAAGATGGCTACTTCAAAAAATTTGTTGGCAAACCGAGGTCCAACTCGGTGGAAAAGAAAGAAGAGAAGAAGCGTTCAAGGACGCCGCCTCGTCGAGATGACCAACCTGCAATCATCAACACTATTTTCGGGGGCCCAAGTGGGGGCCAATCTGGAAATAAAAGAAAAGAGCTAGCTCGCGAAGCCAGGCGCGAGGTGTGCATCATCAGGGAGCAGAAACCGACGTGCTCCATTACCTTCGATGATACCGACCTGGAAGGGGGTCCACTTGCCCCATAATGATACACTTGTGATCGCCCCTCTCATCGATCACGTCCCGGTCCGGAAAGTATTGGTAGATGGAGGCGCATCTGCCAACATCCTGTCCCTTCCAACATATCTTGCCTTGGGGTGGACCAGGTCACAGCTGAAGAAAAGTCCAACGCCCTTGGTCGGATTCTCTGGAGAATCGGTCTCCCCAGAAGGGTGTATTGACTTGCCGGTCACAATTGGGCAAGATGATACACAAGTAACTCAGATGGCCGAGTTCGTCGTGATCGACAGCAGGTCGGCCTACAACGCCATCTTCGGGAAACCCATCACCCATTCTGTAACGCCCCGCGTTACTCAGGTTAGCTTGCCTCGAGTTCCGAGAAATTTTTATAACAAAATAGATTTTATTTATTTATTTATTTCATTTTATTTTATTTGATTCATCAGTTATCTTTATTTAATTTAAGTGTGGCATCTCGGTTATTGTGTACTGCTACAGAATTAGTGGTGAGTTAGTCGCGTGTAGTTATTTATTAAATTACGATTTAGTACGGATTTCGTTATGTGACACTTGTTTTGGGCCATTGGGTCAATTACGAAATTATATTATTGGCTTGTTTTAACAAGTAGAGGTTGGGTAAGTGGGCCTTGAACAAAAGGAAAAGAACCCAAGCCCAAAGGAGTTAAAAGTTTAAAACAAATAACCCTAGCCCTTGTTCTTTTTCCTCTTCTTCTTCCTCCTTTTCTCTCTCTTGTTGAAGCCGCCGGCCACCCCCACTCGGATTCTTCTTCTCCGGCGAGCAGCTCCGTTCAGGCAACGCGACGAACGACGGCGGCATCAGAGCAGCAAGTGCGGCGTCGGGACAGCAGCACTGCAGCAGCAGCGTCGGGTCGGTCAGCAGCAGGCGGCGTCGGGCAGCAGCTGGCGGCGGCGCGTGGTGGCTGTTCGCGGTGTTTTCCCTCGATCCGACAAACTCCAACGACTCGAATAGCTTAGATCCGGGAAGCCCGGTAATTTTCTTTGACCCACCTTTGTTCGAAGTTAGATTTGGATTACCCACACCTACATGAAGTCGTTTTGCGGTAATGAGACCATTTGAACCCTCTTAAAGTTGTTTTCGAAGGCTGAACAGTATATTTATATTGCTGTATTTTTCTGTTTTTTGTGCTTAGGTGTGAGTTCGACGCAAACTTAAAGACGTGGTTGGGTAAGTAGCACCAGGGGGCGAGTGCGTGCGTTATTTAGCGTTAACAGAATGGTTTTGATGCTGATTTTTAGTTAAAATAATTTAATTGTGCATGTAGGGATTGTTAGTTTTGATTTGTGAACTTCTAGTGATTTTGTTGCCGTCTTTCTATTATTGAACACTTATGAGGAAACATGCTTTCTATTCTTATTGTTGGAGGTGACTAGTAGATTCTGAATTGTTGTGGTTAGAAGTAACTGGCTCATGACGTTTTGCAAACATGTTGTAAATGAGATGCTCGCGTCGCTAAACTGATAATTACTTTATATTGTTTTAGTTGTGAGCTGTTGGGTGGTGACTTGTTTATTACAAAGAAAAGCATGCTTGTGAACTGTGCAGTGAATTGGAATGTGAGAAATATACTTGTAGGTGGTCTTGGGAGGGCTAGTGGAAGTGGTGAAGGGTGAAGGGTGAAGGGACGGGTTGGCAGTCCGTTAAACTATGGGTGGTCTGAACTGAAAATGCATATAAATCGCTTGGAGGTTCAAAGCCTTGAGTAGTTGCCTTGGGAATAAATGACAAGACCGAACGTCAAATTTCTGTAAATGAGTATTGGGGTCTTGGGGATAAATGTCAAGGACCAATACGCTGGGAAGTCAGGTACCTTGGGGATAAACGGCAAGGACCGGTGCACAGTTCAGGCTTTGGGAATAAATGGCAAGGCCGAACATCAAGTTTCTGTAGAGGAGTATTGAGGCCTTGGGGATAAATGTCAAGGGCCAATGCGACTCGAGGAGTTAGGCTTGAAAGACTAAAGTAGAGTGGTGCTTGCGAAGTAGTGGTGCTAGGCCTTGGGAATAAATGGCAAGGTCGAACTTCAAGTACTATAAAAGGAGGGGGGGCGGTATCTTGGGAATAAATGTCAAGAGCCGTCATGCCTCGAGAAGTTAAACGGGGAGTATCACAGGGGGGTGTAGAGGGAGGTTTAGTACTGTGGGACAAGGGCTAGTGAATCATATGGTTGTAGTCTTGGTAGTTCTGATGCATGGTTGTTGTATGTAAATGTCAAGTTATTGTTTTTTATCTATCGTTGTCTATTTAATTGTCTTGCCATCGTTTTATTTTATATGCCGTGACTGTGAGCATGATTTTTGTGTTAGTTAGGAAGGGCTACTTACGGAGTACCTTATGTACTCACCCCCCTTTTTATCCTTATTTGTTTTCAGGTGTGAACAGGGCCGACCGTGGTGATGACGTGGAGGGGGCTTGACCGAGGAGGGATCACTAGTCGAGTTAGTGAGGATAGAGGGAAGGGTCGTTTGGTACGAGTAGCGTTGGGATTTATTTTATTGCTAGGTGTGGACCCGAGGAGCGATTTTGTTTTCTTTAGAACTATTTTTTTATGGATGTTATTGTTAAACGCGTCACTGTTGTCGTTGGAGTTTAGGTGTACGATTGTTTTATTTATTTAAGAATTTTAGCCACTGAGGCGGACATGAGATGTCTTTTTTTGAAATTGCCCACGGAGAGCGAAGTTTTGACAGTTTATAAAATTGATATTTTTGGTGGAATTATGGGAGTCGAAGCTTTATTTTATTTAAATTATTTCCCAGGGAGTTGGTTATCTCGTGTTTAGAGTTAAGGCTAGACAGGTGGATTATTTAGCATTACCTAGGATGGTATATAACATCTTGGGGCGTTATACATTCGTTTCGGGCCGTTCCCTCAACACTTCACCAAGTTGTGAAGTACTCAACTCCTAATGGAGTGGGCACGGTCTGAGGAGAGCAGAAAACTTCAAGGGAGTGCTATGTCTCCGAGCTCAAAGGGTCATTAGTATGCGCCCTGGAAGAGCAAGCCAATTGGGACGAATTGCCAAAGCCCGAGGCCGACCCACCGAAAGTAGGAAAAAGGGAGTTCTCAGCACCAACAGAGGAGCTCAAGCTTGTTCCTTTGCTTAGCCCTGAAAGACAAGTAAGCATAGGAACCAAGCTGGGGGCCACTGATAGGGAGGAGCTGATCAATTTCCTTAGGTCTAACTAGGACGTTTTCGCGTGGTCCCATGAGGACACGCTTGGGATCGACCCGAAGATCATGGTGCATCGCCTCAACATAGACCCATCATTCTGACCTGTAAAGCAAAAGAGAAGACCTGTAAATAGGGAGAGGAGTGATGTAATTGTTGAGGAAGTAAACAAACTTTTAAAAGCTGAATATATAAGAGAAATTCTATATCCCGAGTGGCTCTCTAATGTTGTATTAGTTAAAAAAGCGAACGGGAAGTGGAGGATGTGCGTAGATTTTACAAATTTGAATAAGGCATGCCCAAAAGACTGCTTTCCACTACCAAGGATAGACCAGCTCGTAGATGCAACAGCAGGGCACAAGTTGATCTCCTTCATGGATGCCTACTCCGGATACAACCAAATAAAAATGCATGTTCCAGATCAAGATCATACCGCATTCATAACATACCAAGGTCTGTATTGCTACAAGGTTATGCCCTTAGCCAAATTGGCATCAGCATATGAGACCGACCTGGCCAAATCGGTTCCGGTTGAGATCCTGGACAACCCTTCAATTTTGGAGCCAGATTTGATGGAGGTTGACACTCCGGAGCACTCGTGGATGGATCCAATCGTGGAGTTCATCAGAGGAAATCCACCGTAAGATTCAAAGGAGCATAAGAAGATAGCGCGAAAAGTAGCTCGGTTTATACTCCGAGATGGAGCATTGTATCGACGAGGATTTTCCCTGCTTCTCCTTAAGTGTGTAACTCCTTAAGATGGGAATTACATCCTCAGAGAAGTTCACGAAGGAGTATGCGGCAACCATTCAGGAGCCAGATTGCTTTCGGCCAAGGTGGTCCGACAAGGGTATTACTGGCCCACTGTCGAGCGAGATGCGAAGCAGTTTGTGAAAACCTGCAACAACTAGCAACGCTTCACAAGTATTATCCATCAGCCTCCCGAGCTGCTCACCCCCATCTCGGCCCCATGGCCCTTCGCACAATGGAGAGTAGATATCATAGGTCTTTTTCCTCTAGGCAAAGGGCAAACCAAGTTCGCTGTTGTCGCTGTGGACTACTTCACCAAGTGGGCCGAGGCCGAGGCCCTCACCCACATCACGGAGTCCAGAGTCACATCTTTCGTATGGACAAACATCGTATGCCGTTTCGGTATACCAAACGCTATTGTGACGGACAATGGAAAGCAGTTCGACAATGCAAAGTTCAAGGACTTTTGTAGGAAGCTGTGCATAAGCCATCTCAGTTCGTCCCCTGCGCATCCGATAGCAAATGGGCAAGTTGATGCGATAAATAAAATTATAAAATGAGGGCTCAAGTTGAGATTGGACTCCAGACAGGGAAGATGGGCCGAGGAGCTACTTGAAGTGTTATGGTCATATCGGACTACCCCAAGAGAGTCAACTGGCGAAACTCTGTTCTCACTGGCTTTTGGCTCTAAAGTTGTTGTTCCAGTTGAGATCGGTATGCCAACCGACATGGTAGAGCAGTACGAGCCAACAAGGAACGAGGAATAGCTACTCCTTAACCTCGATTTATTAGAAGGAAAAAGGGAAATGGCTCAGCTACGCTTAGCAGTGTATTACAACAGAATGGCCAGACATTACAACGCCCGAGTTCAACCTAGAAGCTTTCAAGTCGGACATTTGGTTTTAAGGAAGATTCAGAATCATGTGGGCACCCTTGACCCAAGTTGGGAGGGACCCTTCGAGGTTAAAGGCATAGTCCGACCTGGAACGTATATGCTGGCTGATCTGGAAGGAAACGTGCTTACACATCCATGGAACGCGGAGCACCTAAAGCGTTATTACCCTTGAAATGTCAAAATGGTCCTAAAATGGACTTGTAAAAATTTTCAAGGGACGGAACTTTTAATAAACGAAGGAGTTATTTAATTCATGACTCCGAGTTCAATCAGAAATTAAATGAGGGCCACGGACTCCCATAAGATTTAAAACCGGCCATGTAAAGGCAAAAATTGATTAAAATCAATCCTCAAAGCCCACGGGTTCGAGGTGCGAAGTCAAAATCGATTACGAACCAAAATTCAATCCTTTGAAGCTTAAGTTAAAGGTGCGATGTGCAAGGTTCAAGAAATGCAATCCTCTAAACCCACAGGTTCGAGGTGCGATGTGAATATTAATTATGGACTCAAAATTCAACCATTTGAACGTTCAAGTTAAAGGTGCGATATAGAAAGTTCAAGTTGCTTAATATTATCTTTTGGACTTCCGAGTTCGAGAAGAAATATTGAAAACCAGTGAAGGAAACTCTCAAATTCAAACCTTAAAAACAAACGCAAATAAAAGGGGCGTTGTGGAAAGAGTTCCTCCCAAACTCAATCCTTTAAGCTTACGAGTTAGAGGTGCGAGATGAAATTATTCATATAGGAGTTCAAATCTACAAAAGCAAGTTCAAAAGCTTAAGAAAAAAGCAATAAAAAGAATAGACAGAGCTCGATGTGAAGAAGTGGAGAAACAAAGATTTCATTGATTGAAGGACAGGGCCAAGGCTTATATACCTTGCAGCTCTGCCCAAAGACTTACAAAAAAAAAAACAAACAAGCAAAATAGGCAGGAAACCTCAGCTACTTCCGAGGTGGGAGGACAGCTCGCCTTGAGAGCCTAGAAGGTTGACCTCCTGGGACTCGTCCTGTTGCGAAGGGACCTCCTCCTGGGTGGTGCCGACCTCGACCTGCTCTTGACTAGGAGCGTATTCTTCCTTGAGATCGGAGTAGTCAGAGTCCAGCTCTCTGACGTACTTTTCCACCAAAGACTGGGGACCCGGAGTGCTGTTAGGCCGAGAGGCCCATTTTTCAGCGTACTTCTTCTTCAGTTCGCTGAGGTCGATCTGAAGATGGGGCATGTCGGCAGCAATACCCTTCATAAAAAATTTGAAGCCTGCGTCGCTGAAGTCTTGGCAAACCCATCAAAGTTTGGGTGTTTCCTGAAGGTTGCTTCCAGAAGAGCTCCGTTGGTGAGACGTTCTTTATCCACCTTGAGCTCAGCAATGAGACGTCCTATCACAGCGTCCTTCGCTTCGAGGGCCTGGAGCATGTCGCCCTTCTCCTTTAGGAGTTGGAACTTCTCCTTCTCCAGCCCTTTAGTGATGGCATGGGCAGCTCGAAGGTGGGCCTTATGCCTCTCGTCCTCCCTCTTTAGCAGCTCGGCCAAGGTGTGCCTTGGCTTCCACCTTGGCCCTCAGGATATCCACCTCGGAGCGAGCCTTCAGTAGCTCTCCCTTCATTGTGGTGGCAGCCTCTAAGGCAGCAGAGGAGTTCTTGTTCTCCTTCGCTGCTAAACCTCTCTTCCATCCAACTCAGCCTTTATCATAACCGCCGAGTGAATGGAAGCACTGAACGCCTGCGACACGAGAGTTAGACCGAACTATAAGTTATAAAATAAAAGCAGATATAGAAGCAGATCCTACCTCGGCGGCGTGGTCAATGGTCCTTTGCAGCACGGACCCAGGGTCACTTACAAACTTGGACGCCCTTCTAAGGCAGCGGTCCAAGCATGCAGCCGAGATTTGGGACACCTGGTCCTTTACCCCGGAGCTTGATGGCTCCATTCTGAACCGCATCTTCACGTCGGATGCCCCCCCATCCGAGCTTCAGGGTCGTCCACCAAGTCGGCATGGCTCGTGGGCAGGGGCCCACGAGGTCCAACCTCCGAGGAGGAGGTGGTTTTCTTCTTCTTCCTTCTCCTCTTCAAAGGAGACTCCCCCCTTACCTCGTTCAGAGAAGATACATCTAGCGCCTCGGATTCATTCCTTAGGCGCTTTTCTCTGGAGTGCTCCCCAGTAAAGTCCAACTCGATCACTGGAGTTAGAATTTCAGAAGACGATTCAGCCTTGTCCTGAACCGCAGGTCGAGCCACAGTAGGGGTTTGCAGGCTTCGTACCCTCCACGGACTTAAGGGCATGAGCACGGCCCTTGGACTTGCGCTTCACGCTGCTAGTGAACCCGCACACCATCGCTGCAAGGCAGTTAAAGCAAGATGTCAGAAATAGAAGTTGAAATACAAATTTGAAGTGAGGTCGAGCTCGACTTACCGAGCTCGGAGTTTGGCCTTGAAGCTTCAACCGGACGCACCAAGGGGTTGTAATCTAACAACCCAGACTCAATGAGCAGCTTGTCAGTCACCAAGGTTTCGATCTTCCAGCCCCTTGGAAAGTGATCCTTGTAATACTTGAGGGTGTCGAATGAGGCTTGAGTGAGCTCGGGAATCGGTCTGATCGACACTGCACAAGATAGAGAAGAGTTCAAGTTAGATATGAAAGAGTTAGAACATAAAAGTTTAAAGATGCAAGAAGTAACCATAATGACCTCCTACCTAGGTTCCCAAACCTAACAGGCACGTCAAAGAAGGGACGACCTGATTCGTTCTTTGCCAGCCACTCATTAGAGGCAAAGAACCATTTCCCCACCCATCCTTTGATGGAGGTCGGCCCTTTGACTATGCCACCCGTGCCCTTCCTTGCGCACATGTAGTATCGACCTGGCTTCTTAGCTATCCTCTTAGCTTCAAAGCACCCTAGAAGCTGCTCAACATCTAGCAGATTGGCATCGTCCACTTCCAGAGCTCGTAACCAAAATAGGATGGCCAAAGCAAAAATGACACCCTATCCGTTGGGGGCCACTTGAGCAGGAGCCAGTCCGATTCGGTTCAGGAACTTCTGGGCAAAGGGGTGAAGGGGAAGTCTGAGGCCGTGCTCAAACATTTTTAAGTAGAGAGTGACCCATCCCTCTGGAGGATTGTCAGCTCTTTCCCCTTCTTCAGGAATCCTAAGGATGATATCATTCGGAATACTAAACCCTCTACAGAGGGGTCCGAGGTAATGCTCAGGCATTTTCGAAGGGTATTCTAGCCCCTGGCCTGAGGTGGAAGTGTCACTATCTTCCCCATCGTTGGAAAATCTAAAGTTTTCTATCTCTTCCAGCTCGGACTCTAACCTAAGAGCCAAGTCCTCCCCAGAGTTACTTGGTTTGGGGGGCGAACTACTTATAGTCCGACCTGCACTACCTAAACTATCACTACTGGAGGGAGAAGACATGAAAACTACTATATTTGAAAGCAAGAGTAAAACAAAAGTGACTGACCTATAGAGGGTTCGAGCTGGTTTCAGATCGAACTCCAGAAATTCAGGGAACGTAAGGTTTGACCTGTGTTCTCGAAACTATTTATAGCTAATCGGAAAAACCTCTGCGTCGTACACATGTAATGAACGAGCGGTTAGGATCATCTCAAGATTCGTAACGATGGGAATACTCGAGTGCTCCGACAGCCTAGCAGATCAAAACATCTTCCACAACGGTCGTATTCTCTCTACGAATTAGAAGTCGCCACGTGTCCAAAATTGAGTCGGGTAAACTTCTCTGCCGGATCGAGATCGGAACTGATAGAGAGGGGGCCAATGTTTGGGGGTAAAAATACCTTAGACACGTGGAGGACAATCATTGGAGTTCAATGAGTGAAATAACTCAGGTCCACCTCGAACCTGTCGAGGAGACTGGGTTCGCCCATTGAAAAAAGACTAAGTGTAACATGCCGAGATTCGACTTGATTGGGGTTCGATCTGCTTGGAACCCGACAGGTCCGACATGAGAAAAAACATATAACCGCCAGTCGTGAGTACTGTCGGATCCACCACCTATAAATAGAGGGCCTCATTTCACGCTCAGGTATCGAATCACACCTCGAACTAAATATTGAGACCGACCTATACTAACTTGAGCGTCGGAGTGCTTACCCTCATGTGCAGGTTCGCTCTTGAGTTTAGGTCGAGCCGGGGACCGGGTTCGAGCTTGGTTCGTTAAACAGTGTGGTGCAATTCTTTGCATAAACAGTTTTGTCTTTTTAGCATAAAAACCAGCGAAAGTGGTCGGCGACGGTGTAGAGTTGGAGCGAAGCTCACACACACTTGAACGAAAAATTGACACGATGTAACTTTATTGCACTAAAAAAACTACCTTCCCTCTTCTTTCTTTGTGGCTTCTTCATCATGTTGTTTCATCGTTGAAACGAAAGCTTGAAAGTCAGAAAGCTTGATAGGACACAAAGTTATTAATAGGGCGAGAAGTCAAATATCAGCCCAGACTCCAATGGGAGGCAGCAGTTGGAAATTTTTCGCAATGAGCGAAAGCCTAACCACGGGATTCCATGTGCCCAATGCTACTCGGGTCAAAGTGATATCTCGAAAAGTATTGTGCCCATTTTGGCCAACTTTTCATCATCTTTCTTTGGCCCAGAGGAGAGCAGAAGCTCTAGGATAAGTATGTCCTGGATTCCCGAATTCATTCTCGTCCTGATCCACCATGGAATTTTCAAAACTTAATTAAAGGTAAAGGTAAAATAAAAATAGGGATTTGAGTGTTTCCAATAAAAATCTCTATTATCATATTTTGGGCCATTTGCCCATTAAAGTGGTATGTGAGCTGGGTTTAGAACGTCGTGAGACAGTTCGGTCCATATCCGATATGGGCATTAGAGCAGTGAGAGGACGTTTCCCTACAAGCCTAAGGGGGTTTTCTACTTGATGATAGTGACGATGTTGATGATAGTGGCAATATTGATGATAATGACCGCTGGTGCTCATGAAAAGCTTGGAGGTCAGTGCTGTATTCTGGCTCGGGGGGGGTGTTCCCTTTCTCAATTGTGACATATTATGTTAGGTTGCCATCTAGGACTCATTCGGGGTGACTTCCAAATTCTGGTAACATTCTTCCCCCAACGACGAAAGCACTCTGCTAGGTCCATTCACGGAACATTCGAAATTGTCAAATCTCTCTTTCGCGCTCGAGAGAGAACTCCAAGATAGACGAAATTGTTTCAAAAACATTTGAGGGAATTATTTTTTTAATTTGTTTTAGTTTTAGCAAGTATTTGAATTTTAGGAAAACATCCTTTAATTTTTATTTTCCATAGAATTTAGTATTATTTTAATTTTTCATTTTTTCTTCTAAAGGCCACAGGCCTTAGCCTATAAATAGGCATGTTTCCCTCTTGTTTTAGACATGATTTTTAGTCTTGAATTGAATCAAAGTTGAGAGTTTTTCTCCCAAATTGCCGTGTACAAACCCCCTCCCCCTCCCCCTCCCCCCTAAAATATCGATTGCTTTTGTGTGGTTGAACTTAGGATCTCATATTTTACCCTCGGAGCATGCTTGTTTGATTGGTCATCAAACTCGTTCAGGGTTTCCGACTTCGAGCATAGTAAGTATCCTATTTGACAAAGGGGGGGGGGGGATGAAAGATGACTGAGATGAAGGGAGAGGGAGGTGGGAGAGAGGGGCAGAGATCTGGGAGGAGGCGGCCACAATAAAAGAGAAAGCCTGTGTATATATATAAAATTTAACCGAATCGAATTTTCGGTTCTTCAAAAATTCAACCCAACCAAATCGAATAAATTTTTAACCTAATCCAACTCTTACGGTTTGGGTTGGATTGTTCGGGTCACCGTGTTTTTTGAAAACCCCTAACAAAAAGGGAAAATATTTGTCATAAAATATAAACAAAAATTCTACACAAAAATTACTATAAATCAAATAAAAAATGATGAAATGGAATGTCGGACAAAATTTAATTAGGGGTCTATTTAATTTATAATTTATAATTTAGCATAACAGTTAATAAGATATATATTACTTACTTAATAAATAAATGGGAAAGCGCATCTTGGAGTGGGAATACGACCCTACCGAATTTTTGCACATGTAGAGGCATAGAGAGATAAAAACAAACATTTTGAAGAAAAAATGTATGACAGAATAAATTTTAGAGAGATAGAAAAGTTAGAAAAAAATAGTGAGAGAAAAGTTGACAAAAATAGAAAAGGTTAGAGAGAACCATTCGAGTAAAATATCAAATTTTCAGAGAGAGAAGAAATATGAAGGTGATATGTTAAAAAGGGAGAAATAAAAATATAAAGAGATGAAAATTTTAGAAAGAGAAATAATAATAAATATTTAAGATATTAAACTCTCACGGAGAGAAAGCTTAAGTTTCTTAGATTGAGAAATTTAGATGGATAAAATATCTTTTTAAACGCTACTTCTTTTTTTTTTTGAAATTTTCTTAGAATTTTAAAAACACTTTTCTATAAAAAAAAATTTGAATTGGTTATTAATTATTTAAGGAAAAAATAATCTGAGACGAGGTCAGGGCAGGTGCAAAAATGTTGACCGAAAAGTTCCCCATCTTCCTCCGGAAAAGATTGGGCATTCTTTTTTTTTTTTTAATAATGTTTTATTTTAAAGTTGTTTGTAAAATAATCCTGATTTAAAATGTATTAAATGAAAATGCTTTATTTAGAATTTATTCAAAAAATAATGCATTTTAATCCTGTTATCGCTCACTCAAGATCTCAACCCCATCTAAAATAGCATGATAAGTTTTAGAAGTGAAGTTGAAAAAAAAATAACAGAAAGAGAAATAAAAATTATAGTGGAAAAATAAATTAGACCTTAAAAAGTTAAAAGTGATTAAATTTTAAAAAGTTAGAAATATATTTCCTTGGAAGAAAAAAAAAATTGGATAGAGAAAAAAGTTTTAGTGAAAAAAATTAGATGAAAATTTAAGAGAGAAAAAAAGTGTTAATATTCTAAAGATGAATTTTAAAAGAGAGAAATATATAAATTTTAGGGAGAGAAATTTAGAGGAGATAAGATTTTGGAAAGAGAAATAAAATTCAAAGTGAGAAACGTGTCCAAAGACAAAAAAAAAAATAAAAAAAATAACAATACAAGATAAAAATGACAAAAATCTATTTTTTAACTTTTATTTGAAATTTACTTAGAATTTCAAAATTATTAACTAGTCTACATATGTAGAATAATATAAATGCCATCTAAGACTTTTCTTCGCGAATGTCTTACCCCAGTCTCACCCAGTCTCAACGTCTCAATCTCCCTTGGAAGTATAATAAAATATATCCACTTTTTTTGTTTTTTATACAAAAAATTGAATTGAGGTATGAGATTCAAACTTTCGAGAAAACGAGAATAATATAATTATGCTATTTATATAGAAATGTGTTAGCGGTGGTTGTGTGTCTTTCCACTAGTGTTCCCTGTTTCTATAATTAGATTTAAAACAACCTACTTTTCTTCATTTTTCATGAAGATATTATTTATGAAAAAAGTCAGGGGAGAGGAGTCCTTTCATTTATTTTTTGGTTAACTTTTTCTAGACTTAGTTTTTTTCCATTTTATTATTATATTTTATTTTAAAAGGAAACTTTTTATACACAATACAACATATATTGATCCACATCTAAACCACAAACAAATCCGATCTTTACAAAAATCGAAAAAAAGTTAGGTAATTTGACATCAAGAAACTGCTCTTTCACTACCTTTCACAAAAAAATACTATGAACATTAACACCCAAAAAAATAGTAATAATAATAAATAAATAAATAAAAAAAAGCCCTTATTGTATCACCCATGATTTGGAGGAGGAGGAGAAACATAGCCTCCTTTGGTGTTGGTGTTTGGTTCTGGATCCGAATAATCCATCGTCTCCATCATCATCATCCTCCATTTTCCTCCATTTTCCTGGAAAATTTAACAATCTCAGAAAGAAAATTTCTGATTTTCCCGAGAAACAAACACCCACGGAAAAAAAAAATATAATATATTTACCTTTAATTGAAGGGTGGAGGCCGCATCGCCATGGCGTGGGATCAACAGTCTCCACGATCCTCATTCTCCTACCAAATCCTTCAGATTTACCCAAAAAAAAAAAAACCCATCAAATTAAATAAGATAAAAATTACGAAATAAAATTAAAAAAAAAAGAAAAGAAAAGGTGAAGTATGTAGTTGTACCGTGGGAGAAGCAGAGGGCGAGAAGGAGAGAAAGAAGAAGAATTGAGAGAAAACGAGAGCGATCCATTATTGTAAAGATGATTTTGAGAGATGGGTCCTTTTCAGTTTTCAGATTTATGAATCACTGAAATCACAGAGTCTCTCTCTCTCTTGTTTCTCGTGAGTTTTTGCTATAAAATCGGCCCATGAGATCTTGAGATTCAGATTAAACTCAAAAATTGAAAGCCTATGAAATCTCAATTTTCAGATTTTATATAAGTCAAATGGGAGAGAATCTAATTATTTGAAGGATTTCAATGTAAGCCCAAGGGCAGGAGGAATTTTTAAAATAGATTATCTAGTTGGCTTTTTTTTTTTTATGTAATTCCTTTTTTAAATATATATAACTGTTTAATATATGGATTTTTTTAAATTTTACGGAGTACTTAATGTCTAATTTAGTTTTTTTTTTCTCATTTAACTTTGTTTTTTAATAAATAAATGAAGACAACTGCATCTGCAACGATTTTAGAATTATTTTTGTTCTCTAAAATTTAAATAAATCATACTACAATTTTATAATGATAATATAAGGTCCTTTAGTTTTCATTCAATTTAATCAATTAATTACTTTTTTTTTTTTGAGAAATTTAAATGAGAAACTTTAGTTTTTAAATTATTTGTAAATATGTATTTTGTAAAAGTAATTTAATAAGTAAAATGTAAAATAAAAAAAGGTAGTTGCAAATATTGGAAATTTTAACAGATTCATTAATTTGTGATTGATTTAATAATGGTATTTAATCTAAAACTTAACAATGGATATAAAATATAATTTTGTTTGCTAACTAGCCTGTCTCTTTACAAAAATTTTATAGAAATTCAGCATAAAATTAATATATATTTTAAACAATGTAACAACTTTTAATTTTTTATAATATAGCATCACAACTTTTATATTTGAGTTAGACTTTAATTAATCATCTTTTTTAAAATAAAATTTTAAACCTTATGTTATATTCAAAGTTACGTATTTAAATTTAGTTTATGTTATTTGTGTAATTATCTCAAATTTTTATTCAATAACATAATAAAATTATATTTTTCAATATGTGAAATTTTCACTCACTCCAGAAACCTAATAATATAAATTTACATCTTTTAAATTTATAAGTTTATCACATCTTTAAAAAAAATGTAAATTTACCCTCTCAGAAAAAAAATATTATTTTAACGTATTATCAACAATTCCGTTTTGTTAGTACAACTGATTGTTGAATATATATGTTAATTATCACTGAGCTATGTTCGTTTTAACAATAATTTGGTAATAATCAAAAGTTAATAAAACACAACAATTTTATATATTTTTTAGATATAATCTTAGAAAAAATGTCTAATATATATATATCATATTTTATTTGGCTCTCTCTATAAATTTAAAAATGGACTATTATAAATGTTTATATTTTTGGGATCATTATTTTGACTTCCATTTGACCAGTAAAGACGTGGTTTGGAATAAAAGGAGCTATTTTGAAATAAAAATCCTACCCAAAAAACAAAAGGAGCTATTTTGAAATAAAAACTAAAGGTATTAATACTGGGATCATTATTTTTTAACTTCCATTTGACCAGTAAAGACGTGGTTTGGAAACCATATAAAGAAACTTTTTCCTTTTTTTTTTTTTGAGATTATAAAGAAGCCAAAGTAGGGATATTAATAATCTTAAAGGCACTAAAGTTGACTTGCTTAAACATTGTTTAATTTTTTGCACATTTACATTTTTTAAATGGAAACCATTTTTATAATATTTTCAGAAAAGTTTAATTAATAATTATAACTTTTATTTTCTAAAAAACAATTATAACTTTAATGATGATAAATATTTGTTCACAAATGATGATAAATATACAAGTTTTAATAATGTATGCATTAGCTAGAGCTAACATGGGAGAGTAAAATAAAATAATTGTTTGTATTTTTTATTTTACTATTTATTTAAATAAAAAATAAAAAATGCCAATATAAGTTCATCTCTAATTATTATATGTGATCAAGAGGTCATGAGTTGGAAAAATCTATTATACTTTTTTGTACTAAAAAGATAAAAATCTAAAAAATTTAATCAAAAAAGCTATGTAGGCTATATGCTAACGGGAAGATATATAATGTCTTTCCAAATTATTTTTTAAAAAGTTTTATTTGTAATGAATTACGATTTGATGTCAAATAAAAATCTAACAAATTAATCAACAGCTAGGATTTTGTAGCCTATATGCTAACAGGAAAAATAATGTCCGTCCCAATTTTATTTTACACGATTCAAACTTTCTAATCATGTTAAAGACATTTAGTGGGAGAAGATTCAAATATCTACGCGGTATATTTGTTGTATTTGAAGAAAAAAAACAAACAAACATTCTAATTTTATTTGTCTAATCTCATTCATTCTACATTATTACAATATGGGGTGGTAGATTTGGAGTCACGGCTTTTTAGTCAAAGATAGATACTTTAACCAATTGAATTAGGTTCAGGTTGTTTATTCTTCTCGAAACCATAGATGACTATCATCGTCATATAGTTATGTAAATAACAAAATTTTCATTATCAATTAAGAAATTCCAAGCAGTAAATATAAAATTAGAAAAAAAAAACTTATTCTCAATTGTAATGATTTCAGTTTTGATAGGAAGATTAGACTGATTTGAATTTTGGATCTTATCAGAACCCATTGGAGTTTATGAGTTTAACCACAAATGCCCATTTCTGTGTGTCAGCAAAATTACAATTCAATACCAATTAAACTAATTAAATCTTTAATCACTTGTGCTCTGCAATTTCCTGGTGCTGAGTAAAAGGTTAGGCCAGTCAGATTTACTTTTTAATTTAATCTTTTTTTCTTTTTAACAAAAAAAAAACATTGAAATAAGAAAGATATATTTTTTATTTTAAAAATTGAATATGTTAAAGTGGCCACTTCATGGACCTGCCCAAAAGTTAGGCTTTCTTCCACTCGAGTACAACTCCAATCCAAATGAACAGCTTGGATGGATTCTCTTTACTTTTGCTGGCAAACTGCATATGCATATTTATATATGCAGAGTCATCAACCACTAACTCACACTGGGACTAGTTTTTATTATAAAAGATGGCTAAATTTTATATTTTGTCCCAATTCATTCCATTTGGTTCTAGCAAAATAAGGTACTTATTATCATCACAAACGATAATAATTTTTAACCCTCACCATTATATGTTGAATTCAAAGAAAATATTTAATTTGATCTTTAAACATTATAATTGCATTAAATTTAGGATATTTGTAATAGGTAGCTAAAGTTTTTGCCTTATTTTCAAATGTGGCAAAATATTTGAATTTTTATTTTCGAATTTTTGCTTATTCCAATTTTACCATCAAGTTTATATCAACAACATTGAGGTATATATATCAGTTATTGATGTACTTCATACTTATCGATGTACCCTAATATACTTCATATTAGGTATATCAAGTATATCACCTATATACTTTATTCAAAATACTTCATATTAGACATATATCAAGTATATCACTGATATATCGACATATTTTGTATGGATACAAAATTTTAGTAGCCTTAAATCTATTTTGTTGGGCATTCTATTAGAAACCAATACACTTTTTTCACCATTCTAGATTTTTAAATATATCAATGGTAATCAAATAAGGTATATATCGTTATTACGAATTTACCTTAATGTTACTAAATACTGGGTATCTATTGTAATCGATTTACCTTATATGAAGAATATTATCTAATTTACCTTGATGTATTTATAATAGGTATATCAATTATAACCAAAGATTGAAATATTGATCGACATGTCAATATTTTGATCAAGCTTCAAGCACCTCGATTTATTGCATGCAAGATATAAATTTCTTCCCCAAATATCGTCGACAATCGGACAATTTACACAAATCAAAATTGTCTAAACTAATTGGGCGGCCCAATTCGTATGATTGACATGAAGAACCCAAATAACAAATCCACAGAAGAAAGATTGAGATGGAAATGGTATTTATAAGGGGGCTGGAATCTCCCCCAACGAAAGATAATCGATGTGAGATGGTTTTCCTTCGTCTGTTCAAATTCCAATATTCTCTCATCTCTCCAATCATTCACGACATTATTCTTACCAGTTACATACATTATTTTCTCTTTTTTATTCTTTATTATTGTTCGAGGTAGCCCGAATGGTCGCACACCTAAGGCGCGGCCAATGCATGCATGGCCAACGCGCTTCATGCACGGCCAGCACATTTATGGCCAGGGCACGACCTATACACCCCCACATGGCCCAACAATGCCATGCCCAACGTGGCATGCATGCTTCCACCGCAGCCTAATGGCCCAACCTCCTGCACGCCTAGGGCGACACACACACTACCACTTGGGCTACACATCCCAGGCCCACCGCAGCCCGTCGGCCCAAACTACCAATGAGGCACGCGAGCCCCACCGTGCCCTGTCTGCACAGCCAGCACTGCGGGCTGACGGCCCAGTCACTTACACGCAAGGGTAGAGTGTGCACGATCTAGGGTCATTGCAACTCATTGGCCCAACTACACGCGTGTAGTGCCTCGAATAGGGTACACACTACCACCGCGGCCCATGGGTCCACCCAAAACTACCAGGAGTGCTTCTCGCGCCATAACTGCTTGGAGAAGAAGCTCAGAAACCCTATAAATACGAGGGGCCCCAATTCATTTGAGGGACAACAACACAACCTAGTACAATTCAGTATAAGTATAACTCTTTCTTTTCATCAGTTCATAGTCTGACTTAAGCATCCGATTGTAAAGGCAAAGTCACCACCCTCAGGTTGATCGAGATGTCCAAAAGGTTAAAGAGAGATATATCCAAAGTTTTAACTCTGCTGACACAACAAGATCAGGTTGGAACTTGTGCCAGTACTCCATCTCCTACACCTCGAAGAGATCCTGTAAAAGGAAAGCAATGAATGGAAGTTAATGATGAGTCGCAGACAAGTCTCATTCCTGTACCACTAGGAAAGTTGGTCTTAGGAGGTAACAATTGCGTTAAAGGCGAGCTGGGACTGGGGGCCAAACAATATTCCCCCACAATATCTTGTAGGGAAAGAATATTGTGATACTCACCAGTCACCAGTCCATGGGGGAAGAACTAATAGCAATGATCTTCGTAATCTTCTAAATCATAGAAGGAAAGAAGGTATTAGCCATGACTCAGAGGATTTGCAAAACTTGCAGAACAATAACCGATCGGGCCATAATCCTCCTCTCGAGGAAGGGAGATCAATCCCTTGTGACCCTGTTAGAGGTCTCCCGATAAATTGGGGAACAACGAGGGATGAATATAAACCACTCGGCGAATATGACTCCATATTCACTGACAACGTTATGGCTGTAAGTATTCCTTCTTAAATAGTACGATGGTACCACAGACTCCACAGACCCCATGGACCATATAGATACCTTCAGCACATGGATGAACCTGTAGGGGGCCCGTGGCAAGATTAAATGCCGAAATTCTCGCTAACCCTTATAGGCCCTTCCAGCATTTGGTTTCGGTAGCTCAACAAGTAGTCAATTGCTTTGTTTTGAGAATTGACCCGTGCATTCCTTACCCAGCTTGTAGAGGATTGGGAATAAAAGAAACCAGTTATACCTCCTGACCCTTCGCCATAAGGCCCATGAAAGCCTTTAGGAGTATATAGTGTGGTTCAACAACGAGGCCCTAAAGGTAGAAGGCGGGGTGTAGGAAATCACTCTAACTAACATTATGGTCAGACTACGCGATGAAAAGTCTTCTAGGAGAGCCCTACTACCTTTGACACTTTTGTTACTAAGGCACAAAAGCACATAAGTGTCGGGAAATTCCTTACAAACTACAATGAGCCGGGTCGATCAACAGGAGATTTTGATGCAAAAAGACAAAAGAAGCATGTCGATGCCAGCACCGAGAAGAAGGCCAAGCTTAGCACTCATTTCAACCCACATAATGGTTCCTTGTAGAATTTCTGGAGATACACTTCCCTTACCGCATCGGTAGAGCATATCTTGATGGAAATCAAAGACAAAAACTTCTTAAATGGCAAGTTAAGACAAAACCAAGCTCATATCTCTAGGATTAGAGTCGATACTGCATGGTGATTGAGTTTGACTTTTCATGGTAAAAAGCTTATTCTACGGACATGTTTGAGTATGAAAATGACCCCTTTCTTCCCCTATTTTGCTAAAAGTGATTACATATTGTTAAAGAGTGAGAAGCGTTTAACAATTATGGATAAAATGCAAAGTAGAATATTTTGAGATAAAAGTAGATATTTTATTGTCAAACATAGCATAAACTCATGATTTTCTATTCTGCAGGGGAGTAGCACCTGACACTTTTTAATGGGCTTTTTAATGAAACACAAGTTTTGATGCAAGGACACCGAGGACATTTCCAAAGTCCGCTCCCCCAGTCAACTATCCTAGAGGAATCATTAAAATGCATTGTTTTTAACTGTGGACAATGGAGTCATTTCACACGTCGGACTTAATCAAGTCAATGATTATTGGGTGGTTTTAGTATGAAGTCAAATTCCCAAAACATGTGTAACAAAGCTCCTTGATTCTCTCCAACCTCCCAACCACCTAATTATCTTACTACCTTGACTCTCTCCAACCACTTAATTACCTTGATTCTCTCCAACAATCCTATTATTTTAGCACTTAATTCCTCCTATTTTAGTGGCAAGTTACAACCATCTCTAAGTCTATAAATTAAAGAGATTCCTCAACATATAGTTCATGCAATCTTTAATTCATTTTAGTTTTAGTTTTAGTTTTTCATTTAGAACCAGCTTGTTCTTATTTCTTTATATTTTATTGCTTTTGGAACATAGTCTTTATCACATTCATTTATTAAGCTTTGTTTTAATACATTACAAGTTTTAATTTATTTGTACTTTGTTTATTTCATTCTTTAAACGCTTTCAAGCAAGTTTAACTCTCGTCAAGCTTGAAAGAGAAGAGGTTTAAGCTAGGACTCGTTGTACCTTTGATATTCTTCAAATTTAATCAATAGAAAGTTTTTTTTTCTTATTTCTTTGAGCGTTTTCCATTCTTTCATTATGCACTAATTTTGTTTTCAACCTCTTTGTGGATTGCATTAGGAAAATCTATTTAATTTTTACATGGATGGAAAAACCTAGGTTGCGCATGGTGCATTTCTTAGTTAATTCCTCAACATCTTTCCTAAAGCGATTTCTTAAGTTGGCCGCTAGGAAAAGTTTAGCTAAACATTGAAGCCTAATACTAAAAAGGTTAGGTTAAGTAAAATAATAGGGAATTAATATGGGATGTGAGTTAGACATAAGCGCATAAATCACGGTTCTAAATATAGGCCCTTTAACCTATAAAAGCAAATGAGTTAATAATAACATTCTAGGATTGTAACCACGCATAAAAATATGACAGTAGGTTACACTAGGCTTCGAAATAACTAAAAGTGGTTCGTGATAAGAGTAGAACTCAGTTTCAAAAAAATTGTAAAGTAGCGCATGGCACATTATTTTCTCCAGTGTGTCATTTTGTCCAAAACTAAGGCAGGAAGCAGATGAGTTGTTTTTTATTAAGTAGTTTGATATTTGAAAAACCAAATCACGACTTTATAAACCATATTTTACCAATAAAACTCTATTGCAGTTTGAAATATTTTATTTTAATTCGTTTTGAATCAAAAGTCCTTGAGGATACGATCTTAGAATTACTTATCTCTACATTACTTGTGACCGTGTGCACTTGCGTGTTTCTCTTGTCTATTGAGAAGAATTTTCAACAAGTTTTTGGTGCTGTTGCCATAGACTTATTTTCAAAATTATTTTATTTTTAAGTGATGTGTTTCATATTGTGATTGCTCCATACCATTGTTCCTTGTGACTAATTGTTATATCTAACCTTAAAAAGGGCAAAGTTTTTTTTTAGCACAAAGGCTTTCTTGCAGGAGTTGTTACAGAGGTTAAGGCGAGAACAGAAATCAAGGAAACAGAAGAAAAATAGAAAAAAAGAGAAGGATGAAAAAGTAGGAGATGTTAATTGTATTGAACCAACAACCAGAATGAGTGTTTGAAATGGATCCTCAATTTATGTATAACCTACCCATTGGAAGTAGCATGCCCATCACTCCTGTTAATAAATTCTTTTGTTTATATTGTGGTGATAGTCGCCATTCAATTGAATATTGTTTATCTAATCCTTCATATTTTTATTATCTAGGTCAACCATGGAATCAACAAGAATTCACCTCTTATTCAAATTCATACAATCAAGAGTATAGGGATTATTTGAATTTCGTGTGGAAAAAACATCAAGTTGAAAGTATCAATCCATACGAGCATGCAGTCCCAGAATTCCCTACACAGCCTCAGAAAGAGTACAATCAACCATTGATGCCAAAGCAAATACAATCATCGAAAAATTCTAGCCTTGAAGAGTTGATGATAGACTTTATGGCCAAAATTACGCAGCAATTGGCAACCTATAGATCTGAATAGGGAAGTCGTTCGATGAGCAGAGAAATATTTTACTTGAATCATTGCTTACCAACATGGAGCCCCCAATGAGAGAAGGAAAAGAGCCAAGTGAGGCAACAAATGTATGTAGCGATCTTGAATATGTCGAACCTGAGATCCTAGTGGACAACAATGATCTACCAGCCCCTAATGTGATGAACGAGGTAGGGCAGAATAAGAAAGTTGAACCCGAGCAACTAGTAGAGGTAAGTATAACGAAAATTTCACATAAGGTTGCAATGGACATAAACCCATAACTTCTCGATATTGGACCACTTTCCCCTTCCCTTAGAATTCTATGGAGACAAATCAAGATATAAAGAAGGGAGAGCTGACCATATATTTGAAGGATCAAGTAGAGGAAGAAATAGGAGAAGATGAGATAGGGTCAAAAGAAGAATTTTATGCAAAAGAGATAACCGCAATTCCACGTTTCAAAAATAAGTTCATACAAGTAAGTTACCTGCCCCTCGAGCTGGATCTTCAAGAATACCGTGCTTTGAATAAGCAAAATTGCGACGTGGCAGTAGCAGAAGAGATATTGAGTGAACTTGAGGACATGAGTTGAAAGTTGAAAGCCTCTAATATTCTTTAAATCAACATCTATATGAGGGAAGTTCCGTACATTAGTTTCATGCTTGTTTACTTTTTCAATCTTATTTTCTTAGTAAAGGATTGAAGTTCCCAATAAACTAACTAAGGGGTAAGGCAAAGAGTAGTTAGTATTATTCCATAAGAAGAAACAAAATAAGACTTAAATGTGGAATGTCCAAGAAAAGCACCACTTGGTGCCCTTTTTTTTTACTCATCAGCTTAATCGAGGGAGTTTTATGAGCCTTGTTTCATTGGTGACAGAAAGTTGTTTTGTTCATGTGTGCTTAGTCATGTGCTTTTATAGGTGGAAGTATTTTCTTCGGTTGAACTGTTGGGTTTTATGTCCTAAAACTCATAGTTTGAAAATGACAGATATACTTTTATATTCAATAAAGTTGTTATTGAAGGTTTTAATCAATAAGTAGTTATTAATCCAATAAAATGTTCTTACTATATCTAAATTCAATAAAATAAAGGATCCTAGACTGTTACCTGAGACTCAAACTCTATGTAAGAGACATAAATATGGATCAAGTTTGAGTTAACAGTCTAAATGGTCTATAGTATAGGAATAAGGTTGGGCGCCTTATTCTGGGGACACTATGGATGCGGCCCACTTTGTAGCTAGTACAAACGATGTGATCCTAATTCGTTCATGTGAAGACATACGAGTGGGGGTGTCCCGTGCAAAGAGTTTGCATAAGACCGGACCATGAGATAGTCACTTTTACTTTATAACACCGTTTACTGTTTGAAACTGACTATCTCAACTTTGATGGCCTAGGTAACTCGATCTTAATCTTGAGCTAACTACGAACTTCTGTTTACTCGGGATTATCCTTAGATCTGCATGGGTGAGAGCAGCTCAACAGCGCTGGCTCAATAAGCCTCCCATTTCAGGGGTAAGACCCGGTAGATAGCTAGGGACATAGGGTGCAAGAAGGAATTCACTTCTACCCAATTTTGGGATAGTAGAGAGGTTGTTCTCTTAAGGGCTGAATCCAGGTCTTGAACAATTGGCGCCACCCTCATCAAAAGGTTTGAGATGATTTTTTGATTTGATAGTTGGACTACAAATCATTGTTCATCAGAGGATTAGTGGGACTTAAGGAACAAGAGGTAATTACAGGGGTAAAGCGGTATTTTGACCCAGCTGTAATTACGAACAACCTGTGAAGGGTCGACTTACCGATCATGGTTATATCAAATGGACATAATATATCTATAGTGAGGAGAGTGCAGCTACGGGCTTTAGTGGAGTGACCGCGTAGTTAACGATTGTTGGTTAACTAGGTTAAAGAGTTTAACCGGTTAATCTCGGATCGTTGGAGCTCATGATCTGTAGGTCCATAAGGTCCCCTGGCTAGCTCATATAGGAATAAACTTGGAATAATTTGAAGGAATAATTCAAATCGTACGAATTAGGTTAATCATATGAGATATGATTAAGTAATTGATATATGATATCAATTTGAGAAATTTGGACAAAATATTTAAATAGGATTTAAATATTAAAATTATGAATGCGTATTCATAATCGGAGGCATGGATTTCATCAAACATCGGATTTTGGAAAAAGTCAAATAGTTGACTTTGACCAGAGAAAGTCAAAGGTTGACTAAAGTAGATTAAAATAATGTTTTTAACCAAGTTGGTGGAAAATTCCACTAACTTGTTGAGTGGAACATTTAAATAATCTCAAAAATCCACTTTTTGACACTTAGCCATGCCATGCATGAGTGGAATGTGTGTTGTAAGCTTTTGGTGAACTTAGACATGCATTTTGACACTTAGTCATGCCATGCATGAGTGGAATATGTGTTGTAAGCTTTTGGTGAACTTTGACATGCAAGAGTTGCATGTAATTTGCCTATTTAAGAAGGCTTTTGTTCAAACATCAAGGCTTCTTGGAACCTTTGGCCATTTGATGTGTTTTCAAAAAGCTTACATAACTCTTTTAGCTCCACTTTTCTCTAATTTTTTCCTTCTCTAAAAAGAGTCTCACCACTCTATTCCAAGCCTTGAGAATAGCTAGGAAGATCTCTTGGTGGTCCTTCATTGGAGCTATTTGAAGATTTTTGAAAAGCTACAAAGGTTTGTATTTTTCTCTACTTATCTCTAAGCATCATAATGTATGATCATGCATGTTTAATCCTAGGTTGTATTATGCATCTAGATTGTTATTTCGATTCTTGCTCACTTCCGCTGCGCATGTATGTATTTTCTCCATCATGAACATCATTCTGAAATGTTTTATGAAGAACATATTTCATGCTTAGTCTTAGAAATTAGGGTCATATAAGAATTGCCATTACGTAGACTCTATGCTCCTTATCTTACTTCATGTCATGTCTTCTTCTGTTGCACCACTGAATCTACTATCTTTTTGCTAAGAATAATGAAAAAATTGCAGTTTACTGGCAGTCGAGGGAATTTTGGTGTCAAAATCATTTTCGGGTAATTCCTCTTTAAATTTTTTTGAGGAGCTTATTTACAAATTGCCTTTAAAGTCTGGATGCTGCAAAAAGAGGAGCAAATAGGTTAGCAAGTTGGAGAAACAAATGAGGCTGTGGGAGAAACTGTTCGTAATGATGAGTTGGATGATGATGAAGGAATGAATCTTGGTGAGTGCTAAGGGTTGTCGAAACCCTCCAAAATAATTACTAATTTTACTAAATCTAACTCGTAAAAGTAGTGGGACGAGGTCGAATCCCAAGAGAACCAATGAAATTAATTTCTCAAAGTTAAAAAATGGGGGGTTCTGGATTTAAATTTTGAAATTTAAATGGATAAACTAAAAGGAAAACAAAAATCAATCTTACGAAACTTCCAATCCGAAGGTATGATTTTCATCTAATTATAATCTTGATCATACGCTTTACACAAAATTGGTTTCTTGATTCAAGAACTTAGTCTACTTGGAATAGTTGTGGTAAGTTTTAGTTCTCCTAATTTAATTAATGTAGACCAAACATCAAAATTGAATCTTATTAATTAATCAACTGGGCACGATAACATTCCATATTAATCAAATAATAGCATTATGGATAATGAGAATGACTAAACCAAAATCAATTAATTTGAGATAGTTGCAAGTTAATTAATTTTGTCCCTTTGTTTCCCTAGAGTCTATTATGCAAGCGATGTAAACATGGAAAAACCATAAATATACAAACATAAGCCGACTCCTTGCTACTTATTTCAATCATGCATGAAAATTATGGATCACAAACTCATGGGTAGCAGTAGAACAATTAATATTGAATTAAGGCGTCAATTTAATTAATATAAACTGTTCACAAATAATAAGAACAAGAAACAAAGAATACTTAAAAAAAAAAAAAGAAATTTTTATCTAACTTGAGCCTCCCAAGCTTATAATCGGACTTGAATTACCCTTGAGTTGGAAAAATTAAAGTCTAACCACGCATGGTAGTGAGAGAAATTGTATTTAGGAGAAGAGAGGTTTTCGTTGGAACTTTGATTGATCTTCTAATAAGCCTCATCTATTTATAGAGATTAACTTTATCCTCTTTTAAAGAGAAATTATCTCTAATAAGGAATTCCTCACTAAGTGAGAAGCTTCTATTTAAAAGAAAACAAATTAACTAAAAGAGTTCCTAATCAATTAAGAATTATGTTTCCTACTTTGATTATATTTCTTTATTTACAAAATATCCTAAAAATTCATAATTCTCAAATTGAAGCGTTTTGTCATAATAATAGTGTCTGTATTTTATCCGTTGAGTTGTTCCCAATTTGGTGAAGTATGCATTATCCTCTAAAATTGCACTTTTAAATTATTATGTGTGAAGGAATTGGAAGGGATGACTCCCCTCACTACTCCTTTTTATATTTCTCAATATCCAAAATACCGATAAAATCATACATCAATGAGATGAATCATAATGACAATCAAGTGAATAAGCATTGATAAGTTATAATTTATAAAAACTCAAGTATCTCATTAACTCATTAAAATTAAAATGTAAAAGACTTGACACCATCACGGAGTTTCACTCAATTTTCTCAAGGTGTTTTTAGGGTGCTTCACTCTCAGAGACAAAACTTAGCATCACTACAACAAATGAGGTCTTTTTCCGACACTTAAAAAAAGTCGGGAAAAATCTTTAAAATGCCAGGAGCTCCTTTTCCCGATGAAATATATGCATCGGCAAAAAAGTCGAGAGAAGCGCGTCGGGAAATGTCACTCCCAACGTATTTGACAATAAGTTTGGAAAAGTTGACTTTTCCCCAATGGTTTCAAAAAGTCAGGAAAAGTCAACTTTTCACGACCGTTTTCAAAAAGTCGAGAAAGGTTGACTTTTTGCAACTTTTTTTGAAAAAATGTCAGGATTTTTTTCCCTCGTTACTTATGATAATTAAAATCCCGGAGATTTAGCGACCTAATTTATGATATTTCAATTCACATTATTTATATATCAAAATATCAAATATCAAATATATATCAAAATGTTAAATAAAATAACATCCTCGTAATATGATGTTACAAAAAAGAGAGTTTAAAGTGTATGCGTTACAAAAGTTACATCATAACAAAATATCCACAAAGACCGACTCTATCTAATCTCTTAATACGTGAAGGCTTGAAGAATAGTAATTACCAAAAGTCCCTAAAAAACAAAACAAAACAATTATGAATGTTTAGCAATTCGAACTAGCTAAAAAATCAAAAATAAAATTCTATACTCACTTGATCCACTATCTACCCATTACAACAATCATAGAAGTTGTCATGCTTAAAAACAACTAAATTTGGCAACTCCAAATTAGTTTACCAGATCCAAGTACTTAATACAATACAAAGAATCTTAAAGAGGCTAAAATCTTAAAAGATATCAAACACAAAAGAATTTTACTCTCTTTTCATAATAAGAAACAAATAATGAGAAAGAAACCAAAGCATTACAACTCCAATATCTTGTGCAATTCCTTTAAACATTGACTATTAGCCAATTGGGTAATGTGATAAATATGCTAAACTAAGACCAAGTCAAACTTAATAGTAAACTCAACCTCCCGTAGTTCACCAATTTCAACACACACCTACTATCACAACTATCAATTAAAAAAATAATCCCAAACTTTCATCACGCCCCGAAATCGAAACAGAAAAGGGCTTCATTGTAAACGAATATGGATAAGGCCTCACATAAATGAAATATAAGTCTACTAACTTTCTTTGTCGGCAAAAGAAATATAGGCTTCATTTAGCTCCTAACATACATACAGGTACTTCTGTGAGAAAGCAAGTTCTGTTCAAGTCCAAGTAAAAGTGAGTTCCCAATAATTCAATTAGGTGGTAGTGGAGTAAGGATTTTTTGATTCATTTGGTTGGTGTTTGTTTTTTTTTCTTTGGTTTACAGTAATTTTTTTAGTGATAAGAGAATAAGGTGGTAGTAGAGTATAGGTTTTTGTTGATTTAGGTTTTTGTTGATTCTTACAGTACACACAAGGTTGTTATTTATCTGTCATTGTCATTGGTTTTGGAGGAGGTAGATTGCATAAAGTAAGTTGGCCGTTAAAAAACATTTTAGACCAATTGTAGGTTCATACAATTTATAAGCCTGCAAATCTAAGGCCGTTATCCAAGAATGCCTTTGAGAAGCCAGACATTGTTTTCTATTTTATTTCCTCACATCTCTATCCATTCTCTATTGACTTTGCCAAATCACCTCCTCACACCAATTATAATTGTCATGCCACCATCCATCAACATATCTATTTAGACTTAGAGGCATTTTTCTAGACATAATTATCCCAACATATTAGGAAATTTTCTTTCTAGTTCATGTCACACTTAAAATCCAATGACACTGGAACTAGTTAACCCAATAAAAAGTAGTATACCTTCAATCTCAAGTTTTGAAATATAATATGGAAGATAAGGATTAAAGAAAGTAAAAAAAGGAGTATACTTCAATTCCAAATTAGAAGTAAAATACTATTCATCAGTAAATAAAGTAACGGTTGGGATTGGTGGAGTCAAAACGACGCCGGAACGAATTAGGGATGAGTCGGGATCAAGCTGGGACGCGTCGGGTCGAAGTGGGGATGAAAACAGGGAATCGGGGCGCTGCAGGCCACACTGGCCGAGAAGGTAGCGTCGCGGCGCTAGGAGACAGCATCACGACGCTGTTCTGGTGGGCGTGCAGGCACGTCTTTGCGTCAGCAGCACCATGGCGCTGGGGACAACGCCATGACACTGTTTTGATGTCTATAAATACTGTTGTTCTGGTTTAGGGTTTTGAAGCCAAAAAAGAGTTATTTTGTAGCCGATTTTGAGCTGTTTGTCTGAGGGTTTCGTGGCAGTTTCAACGCCCCAAGTTCTCAGATTATTTTTTTAAGATTTAATATGGACATTTGGATTTCTCCCCATTTGGATAATTTTAATCATTGGATCTTCTAATTTTGGAGTTCTAATTTTTGGTAAATTCGAATTTAAGTTTAGTTATGTTAGTTAAAATAAATTAAGTTTTCAAATGTTGGAAAGAGATTTTTTTTAACTAAATTTTAATTCAAGTTTTGGAAATTTAATTTTCCTTGTGAATTTAGGTTATTGGGTTTTAAAATTAAGTAGTCTCTTAAATAAATTTTCCAAACCTTTTTAAAGTGGGTCTCATTTTATCAAAAGGGTTAGGAAAAGAAAATCCTATTTATTGGATCCTTTCTGACATCGTATTTAGTTTTGGTAAAAAAATAAAGGAAAGAAGCAAACCCTAACGCATCTTCAACTTCCTCTTTCTCCCATTCTTCGATGCTGACAGTATCTCCTCCTTGCAGTAGTGTCCTCCGTCGTTTTTTGAAGCAATCCATGACGGCAGTAGACCCGCACGACCCTAATGGCGACACAACCCTCCGTGGTGGGGACTCCACGACCCGCAGTGACTTCCAATAGTGGTGGGACATGACGGACAGAGCAGATCCGTCGTCTTCAACAGTGTTTCAGCGTGTGCGGTGGTGTTTCGGCGAGTTCTGCAGCAGTTCTGACGTCACTTTCCTTGCTATGCTTGATCTGCGAACAACTCCCTTTAGTGGCGTGTTCGAGCAATGGCGGCGTGCGATTTCTTCCCTCCTCGATTGCGAACGACGTCTTAGAGCAGACCCGTAACCTTCCCTGGTGACGACCCGCGACCAACATGTGAATCGACACATCTAGTGGTCAATTTGCAATCCCGACACGATCGTCAACAACCCGGTGATTTTTGACGTGGGCCCACACATATTAGAAGCTCGACTTACGCTACCCACTCCCTTTGGCATTGACTCACTCTTGTTCGAAGACAAATTAGTGATACCCACCCCCTTTGGCATTGACCCACTCCCAACCCAAGTTGTTTTAGTGTGAGTTTGTAACAACCCGTATTTTCTAATACGGTCATTCTGACAAAATGCGAAACGTAACTTTCAAGAAACCTTAAGAACTAAAATTATTCAGCGGAAGCAATTTCTTTACAGAATTTTTGTAAACTAACTTAACTAAATAGGAAGATGACTTTCAAACTCATACCAGTACGCTAAACTTCATCTTCTACCAAAATGATCATTCAATCCTTCATCTGAAAAACATTTAGGAAAACAAAGATGAGTACAAAAATACTCAATAAGCAATTTCCATATCGAATTTCGAAATTCAATTTTCCTTTCAAAACATTCTTAAACGAAAATACGAACAGATCAAAACTTTTAAAGTCCTTTAAAATATTTAATACAATTTTCAAAACTTTCAAAACAAACTAAATTTTCAGAAACAAAGTCTTCAAATAAGGTAAAATTTTTAGTCAATCAAAACAAACTTTCATTCTTTCAAAACAGACTTTCATTCATTCAAAACAAACTTTCATTTGATCAAACTCAAAACCCTTCGAAACAAACTTTCTTCCAATCAAAACTTTCAAAATTCCTTCTAAAACATTTGGTACAACTTTCAAACTTTCGAATAACTAAATCATTCAAACATTCAAAACAATCTTACATTCATTCATACTTTCAAAATCGGAGTGGAAGGTTGCACTATTTGGGTAGCCTACAGAACATATGTGGTTACCCATCGGTAACCCAAATCAATCAGAAGCTTCTATCAGAGTTGTTGAATTAATATCGACCAGAACAGAGTTGTCAAAATAGTATCGACCAGAACAAAGTTACTTAAGTGTGAAGCCATGTGAGTGAATAACACATGAATCTTCATTCCCAAGAAAAGCCAAACCGTAAAAGTGTCTTCCCACAAATAAGCCAGAACAGAAATTCATCAATTCCAAATTAAGCTACTACCCCAAATAAGCAAAACGTTCCTCAAAACAAAATCATGGCATATCCGGTTAGCCCTATCAAATCAATCAAAATATCTTTCAAATAAAATGCAAAACAAATACTTACTTTCAATATCAAATTAATTCAAAACATTGAAATAATTTAAAACAAACTTTATCAATCCTCTAAAACATGATTTCAAATATTTCACAAATAAAGAAAATATCAATTTCAAACCTTTAAATAAATCTAAACAAAACTTTATCAAATCATTTAAGAATACTTCAAATACTTTGCAAATAAACATAATTTCAATTGCCAAATTAGTTTTCAAATCCATAATAAAACTTCAATTTCATATGCAAGATATCAATTTCAAATCTTCCTATCCAATCCAAAATACATTTTAGTGTTTGAAATATGACAAATCACTTACAACACTTTTTGAAGGTATACGGTAAATCACTTACAATACTTTTTCGAAGGGATATGACAAATTACTTACCTCCTTCAGAAATCCTATGAATCTAATTAACTTCTTCCTTGGTAGTTGTCAACTTAGAGGCTTATAAACAACCAATATCCAAAATCAATCCTTAAATCCTATCCAAGGATTTAAAATTCAACAAATTACTAACCAAGTCTAATCTACCCAATTTTTTTTTTCCATTCAAAACAATTTTTTATGCAAAATAATTAGGAAAGTATGGATTTGGGGCTAAAAAGCAGATCTGAAAACTGGATTAAAAACCCTCTAAAATCAACAATAACAACCTTTAAAAAATAAAAGAATCGGTATAAATTAATACAGACTAAATTTACAACATGTTTCTCAACAAAATAGGTTAAAAAGCCTTATAATCAATTGAAAATTTGGGGATTTTAAATCTGGAAAATTTTATGTTTTATAAAATAAAACTTCAAAGAATTTTCCATAAAACAATTAACAATTTACTGATTTTTATAGAAAAATCAGATCTGAAAACTGTATAGAAAACCTTTAAAACTTGGTAAAAACATATAATTTTTTATGTAAAAATCATAATAACAAACTATAATTTATAGGATACAAATAGGTAAACTTTTTATGCAAAAAGAGCCTCAAAATAGCCCAAAAACAGTCTCATAAAAAGATTTAAACAAAAAATTATGGAAAATTTTTAGGGTAAAAAGTCCTTAAAATCTTTTATTCTAAAAAACAAAAACCTCCAAACTTTTCCCAATAAACTGAATTAAAGAACTACAAATCAAGAAAAATAAAACTAAAACAATGAGGAAGAAAAAAGCTTACCGATCTTTGAAAGAAAATACCAAAATTATTCTTCATTCCTTTTCTTTTTCTCTTGGAGAGAAAACTAGGTCTAACAGTTTAAGAAAAATAAAACCTAGGGTTTAAAGGCTTTTATAACAAACCCTAATGAATCCTTATTTAAACAGGATAATAAAAAGATAAAGATTTAATAAAACTCTTTCTTTTTATTTTTTTAAATTCTAAGAACAAATTATCTTTTAAAAATAATTTTTAAAACAAAAATTTAAATTTTTTTTTGAGAAAATAAAGAAAACAACTAAATAAAAAAATAATTTAAACTTGGTTTCAATTATATTTAAGTGTTTCTAATTGGTTACTAACCTTGAGATCGTATTCCTTTTGTTTTAGGAACTCTTCGACAAACGTAGGAGCTTTAGGACATTTGTTTGTAAGTAGCGTCTTACTTTAGGGGACTGTTTGTTTATTGTATGCTTGGTTGCTTATTATGTTATGTTCTCTCTTGGCTAAATCATGATTGTTGTTAATTATTCTAACATATTGATCTTGTTGTTGGATGTAGTGTGAATGATATGTTGGATATAGTAACTTTAAATGTATTTATGTATTGTTGATGGAAGACGTTTTAATTGTTTCGTTACTAAGAGTGGATATGTTTATGACATGATATAATTATTGTGGTTTGGTGTTTGAACCGAACTTTTGAGAAGTATATTGCTGGATTGATTACTGAATTATGGATAGTTATGTCAGCTGTGTGTTTATACTAAGTTCTTGTGATATTTATTATATAGAAAAGCATAATGACATATTGGTTCATGATTAGTATGTTTGTCTGTGGTTATGATAGCATGTTGAAATGTATGATGCACAGGTCATGGCTTAAGAAAGCATATAGTAGGACTCCGTGAGAGTCGGTTTTGTTATGAAGTGAATGGGTGAGTGTCAGGGCCAGAGGACTGACACGTCACTAATTGGGTATCGAGGCTTCAAATAAATGGTCGGGGGTCAATACGCCAACTTTGGACAAAGATGAGTGTCGAGGTTTCGAATAGATGGTCGAGGGTCGATGCGATGAGTCTTAGAGGTTAGACAAGTATTGGGGTCTTGAGACGAAAGGACAAGGACCAATATGTTGCAAAGTCATCGAGGCCTTGAATAGATGGTCAAGGGTTAATGCAACAGTTTGAGGTCTTAGGTATAAAGGTCAAGGATTTAATGCCAAGCGCCGTAGAGAAGTGTTGAGACCATGAACAAATGGTCAGGGGTCGGTCGACTTGAAGGAGTAAGCCTTGGAGGAATATGAGAGTGAATGAGTGAGTCGTGATGTGAGGATTGGATTTTGGCATGCAAGTTGCATGTTTAGTGGAGTTTATATTATGTAAAGCATTATAGCTTGTTAGTTTGTGTGTGACCCTTCAAGTGAAGGATGCTTACTGTGTACAAGTTGTTGTACTCACCCCCTCCCATTTTTACCTCCAGATTTTGCAGGTAACAAGGCAACGCACGAGAATGGTGATGGCGAGGAGGAGAATTGATGAAGAGAGACCATACAGTGCTGCGTTAATAATTTTCATTTGGATAGGATAGTTGGAGTTGTTTCTTTTAGCTTGAGTTTGTTGTTTGGTTAATTGTTTAATTTTGTTTAGTTTCCTATTTAAAGAATGATTTAAAGTTGTGAATTTTCTATTCTTTTGAGAACTTTAGTTTTGGTTATTTGTTCGGATTGTGGAATTGAATTTTTTTGAAGTTGGCTATCATTGTGTTGTTTCAAGATGAAAGTAAACTAGTGTTGACTTTGTTGATAAGAGTTGTTTAGTTGATAACTTATGAAACCTAGTAAGGTTGCTCAGTAAGGTTGCATTACAGTTGGTATCAGAGCGGAGTTGTTCCTCTAAACTAGCCTAGATCCTAGGTCGTTGATAAGATGAAAAATATACCCATATTTTATATATTTATTTTACATTTTATTAATTTATTATTTTTAAATATTGGAATTTAATTATAATTTATCATTTTGTGGCAGATTGAAGATATTCAAGAATAATAATTTAAAAACGCAATTTTAGAGGATAATGCAGACTTCACCAAATTGGGAAGAGATCAATGGATAAATACAGACACAATTATTATGGTGGGAAGCTTCAATTTGAGAATTATGAATTTTTAGAATATTTTGTAAATAAATAGATATAATCAAAGTAGGAAACATAATCCTCAATTGATTAGGAACTCTTTTATTTAATTTGTTTTCTTTTAAAAAGGATATTTCCCAATTAGTTAGGAATTCCTTATTAGAGATAATTCCTCTTTAAAAGAGGATAAAATTAATCTCTATAAATAGATAAGCTTTATTGGGAGATTTAGGATCCAAGTTCCAACGAAAAGCTCTCTTCTTCAGAATTCAGTTCTCTCCCTCTACCATGAGTGACTAGGCTTTAATTCTTCCAACTCAAGGATGCTTCAAGTCTGATTGTAATCTTGGGAGGCTCAAGTTCTTCTTTTTTCAAGTATTCTTTGTTTCTTGTTCTTATTATTTATGAACAGTTTATATTAATTAAATTGACGCCTTAATTCATATTAATTATTCTACTACTATCCATGAGTTTGTGATCCGTAATTGTCATGAATGATTGAAATAAGTAGTAAGGGGTTGGCTTTGTGTGTGTATTATGACTTTTCCATGTTTACATAGTTGGCATAATAGACTCTAGGGAAATAAAGGGACAAAATTAATTAACTTGCAGCTATCTCAAATTAATAAATTTTGGTTTAGTCATTCTCATTATCCTTAATGTTATTCTTTGATTAATATAGAACGCTATCGTGCCCAGTTAATTAATTAATAAGATTTAATTTTGATGCTTGGTCTAAATTAAGTAAATTAGGAGAATTAAAACTCACCACGGCTGTTTCGAGTAAGTAGACTAAGTTCTTGAATCAAGATACCAATTTTGTGTAAAGCCTATGATCAAGATTACAATTGGATGAAAATCACACCTTTGGATTGGAAGTTTGGTAAGATTGACTTTCGTTTTCCTTTTAGTTTATCTTTTTAAATTTCAAAATTTAATTACAAAACCGCCCATTTTTTAACTTTGAGAGATTAATTTCATTGGTTCCCTTGGGATTTGACCTGGTCTTGCTAATTCTACAAGTTAAATTTAGTAAAATCAGTAATTATTTTGGAGGGCATCGACAACTCTTACCAGTCATTTAGTGTTATAGTTTTTCTTGGTCTCCTCTCCATCACCATGTACGTGGACTTGTTACCTTATGGTTGGTTGATTTATGAACTTCTTATTTTCTTATATTGACTTTATTTGCTTATGATTAACATGTGTTGTTTTATGAATTGCTATGATTGATTAGTTAGGCATAGGATGCTCCCTTAGTTAACTAGATAGATTTTCTTAATTTTGTGCTTCTTTTCTATATGGTGGTATTGGGTTGATACCTTCGACGAAGAATTCGCATTAGCTTAAGGTGATAACAACTTGGTGTGATTCTAGTATTCTTTTCGTTTTAGATAATGCCTCACCGTCGAAGTTCGAGAGTTCGTGCAAGCGTTAAAACAAATCCTGGAAATGAGAATGTATTAGATCCCCTCGTTCCTCCAGCAGCTCCCCAGGGAGGGGTAGTCCCTGCAGTTCCTCCAGCAGCCCCTCAGAAAGGGACTACCCCTCCCTAGACTTGTGAACACATTTTCTGACCACTTATCTTAGCATGATTATTCTAGAACTTGCTTGTGAATACATTTTCTGACCACTTATTTGGATAGATGCTTCAACGTGATAAGGGAAATTTAGGCTTACTTTATGTTTGACTTCTAAAAAGCTCACCTTTCATATATTTTCCTATAGTAAGCCAACTTTGAGTCTAATTTCCTATTTTTTGTTTAGCACATCATTTTGAAACCATAAGGCATTTTTATTGTTTTATCCTAAATGTTTCCCTATGAGCGAGACAAAGGAGAAAATCTTGCATGGTAATACATTAACTCTTATTGTTATGCAAGCTAAGTTTTGTGTTGAAGAGTATCAAAATGAGGTGTGGTGATGAGCATTGAAAAAAAATTATTATCATTTGAGGAATTATGCTCTAAAATTGCAGTTTATACAAAGAAGTAATTTGGAGAGTATTGTTTCAAAAGAAAGGCAATCAATTTTAAAACTCCAAATTATTACCCGAAGATATGGGTGGACACTTCAAGATGTTAGAATATGATGTACTTTATGTTATTATGCAATTTAATATCTATGCTGTCTTGATTATTGAGCTTATAAATTTCCTCTTATCTCACCTTCACCTAAGGCCCCATTACAACCGTTATTAAAGTCCCTTTGATTTTTGCATTTTATTTATCTAAAAGTGGGAAAATTTTATTCATTTGCAAGCCCTATAGTAATAACATGTTATGTCTGATTTTGAGAGTAAAAAGAACCATAAATTCATATTGAGAGTGTGGAGTGAATTTCTGTGAGGGTGTCAGGTCCTTTGCACTAGATTTTAAGAAATTGATGAGATTCTTGAGTTCTTTTACAAATTATATCTTATCATTGCTTATTTATTGATTGCCATTTTGATTCATCTCATGGATACATTATTAACTTTACTTGTATTTTTGGATATTGGGAAGATGAGAAGGGAATAGAAAAGGGAATTGGTATAATGAATTAGATGTAGAATGTGCACCCAGGTTAATCCTTGATTGTTTAATATTAGATTGCTATATTTGCTTGAGGACAAGCAAAAAGTTAAGTTCGGGGGAGTTGATAGCCTCTAAGTCAGGCCATATTTTAAAATAATTATAATGGAATTAATTGTTAGTTTCCATTTCTTTATGATAAATTTACAGGCATAAATGTTATTTTGTTGAAGTAAAGTATCAAGAAGAATCAGGACATCAACTTGATCAAATAGAGTGAAAAGTCCTAGTCGGAGCAAGTTGAAAAGGAACAACAACATAATTTGGAGCTAGAAGACCCGAGGGGAGTAGCATTGAGATGTTACCAGAGCGTCTCAATGCTCAAATGATGAAGCCCAGCTATGTGACCAGCAAGGGTAACGTTGAGATGCTACATCAGAGCGTCTCAACGCTACGATGAAAAGCGAAATAGTTGACATTTCACATCGTAGTGTTTCAATGCTCTTTATAGCGTCTTGACGCTGCGATGCCATATTTTATTTCCACCAGGATTTAGGTCACAACATTTAGACGCTGTCTTTAGTGTCTCAATGGTGTCCGGAAAATTTCTATAAATAAGACCCCATGATCAATTGAAATGGGGGATCCAACAAGGGAAAATTGGAGCATATTACGAGGAAAAAGCCGGGTCTTGAAGATTGATCATGGAGATTGAGTCGGGGAGGATCAATCAACAAGTCGGATTCACAATCTATCTCTTTTTTTTTTATTCTGATAGTTTCATGATGAACATGAGTAGCTAAATTCCCTTGTCTTAGGGATTGATGTAGCCATTTATATCTATAAATTGATTGTCCGATTTTCTTGATTAAATGCATTTGATTATTCTATTTATGTTTCTCTTTGCTTCATGCTTTTAATCTACCGGCCACAGATTAATTGATCTTTTTAGACTTGCAATCTTACGCTCGACAGAGGTGGTTGAGTGTTTAGAACTGAGATTCATAAATGAATGAGTTTTAAGATCGGGAGATTTAGAGTTCCTTTAGAGGTCGTTAAGAGACTTCTTCGTTAAAGCCTTTGCTTGTTACAAAACTAGATAGAGATATTGGTTTAGTAATTAAGTAATTTAGTAAGGAGACTGGCTTGCGCTCGGGAGAGGCAGTTGAGATTTGAGAGTTCTTGGCCTATAGAATTGATAATCTGTTCAATCTAGATTAATTAAATAATTAGTCCATAGATTTAATGAGTGAAATCTATTCCCTAAGACTTTTCTTCCCATTAATTTGACATTGTTTAATAGTTTATGTTATTGCTTTAATCATATTCCAACATTCAATTTGATTTTCTAAATAAAATTGGGCAAAAGTGTTTGGGATAATTGAGTAATCTAGAAACCCAATCTTGAGGATGATATAGGCATTGGCTTGCCACTTTATTATAACCTGACTCGTATACTTGCGGTTGGCAATTTCTGCTACATGAGAGATCAGGAGAGAGTGAGAGCGAGAGGTCATGAGAGAACAAAGCGAGAGAATTTACAGAATGCGATTTTTCACAAATGATCGTTTCTTTCTTTACCCCTTTTATATTATTCCTTCTTCATTGTATTCTTCTGTCTTCTATTGTTTGTTTTTACACTGAGACGCTGGTGCCATATTTGTTTTGGTTGCATGACTAAAATGACTCACGCATTTAAGATTAGCCAGAAAGATAGATTTCTAGGTCTTGTTACTAGCTTGTGTCACCTCAGCAATGTAAACAAGCATATCAAACAGAAGCTTACTCCTGAACAGTTGGATATGTTCATGAAAGAAACAATATTTGGGCGATTTGTGGATCTGGACATGATGTTCTACAGTCCCCTTGTCCATTACTTTCTGCTTAGGAAGGTTATTGACGCCCTGATAGATTCAATGTGCTTCAGTATCGGGGGCACGACTATTACAGTATCGAAGGCCGAGTTTCTGTCAATGACTCAATTGTGGCGACCATCTGGTAGGGTCTTTCAGAAGAAGGTCTCAAAGAAAAGGCTCCACAGCTGATACTTCTTGGATAAGGTTGACTTATCTCTTTAGGACTTCGAACAATTATACAAGGACACTTTCTTCGACAACAACGAGGACGCTGCGAAGGTGACGTTGGTATACTGCACTGAATTTGGCATGATGGTGAAAAAGTACAAGGTGAAATCTAACGTTAATGACGACCCCTATGGGGACATCGATGACCTTGACCACTTTAGCCACATAGATTTAGGGGACAATTATATGGAATAGGACACTAAGTGGCCTGCAGAGTGCAATGAAAGACAAGGTTGCGCTCTACAAGTCCAAGGTAACTGGGAAATAGAAAGTACAAGGTGAAGTATAGTTTATTGGGGTTCCCTCTCACATTTCAAGTAACATATTTGTCATTATGACGACTGTACATACGTTTCATAAAGAGTATATTTCATGGGCGAAGCTAATATGACTGCTTCTTTCCAGGCATGGGTGTACGAGGTTGTACTATCTCTCCATACCCATGGCGTTGACGTGTAAGTGCCCGCATTTTGCGGTTCTCCTACCTTAAATCGATCACCATAGACGTTCTTCTATGCAAGGTGTTTGATTCTTCCGAGGTTCGCAAAACAGTCTTATCATAATCCCAATTATTGTAACGCCCCTGAATTTCACTACGAAGAACGAGGTAACGTTACCATTTTACCTATTCACCCCTTTCCATTAAGGGAAACATAAAATGTAATGTCCCCGAAATTTTGACATGAAATATTGAGCTAATGCTATCACCTCCCCTGTTCAGCCCCTCTCCGACAAAAAGACATGAAGCAATTATTTTAAGAACAACCGTGGGGTTTATACCACAACCAATTCCTAAAGAATAAGAAAAAAGGAACAATCATTTGGTCCAGCAACCCAAAATACACTAGAGACTCAAATAATAAAAATAACAAAAAAATCCAAAAAGAAGGAATAAAAAAAACGTTCCATGAATCGAACCAATATCTAGTACACCACTAACAATAAATCTTTAACGCTCCTAGCAATCAAGCTACAATTTAGCTATCTTAGACAAAAATGTAGAGCTAGTGATCCCTCCTCGGTCAAGCCTTATCCACGTCATCACCCCGATAGAGGGCCCTATTTACACCTGAAACAATTAAGGTAGAGGGAGGGTGAGTATATAAAATACTCCTTAAGTAGCTCTCACTAACTATTCACCAAACAGCATGCTCGTAATCACAGCGACATCAAACACAATAACTAGGGAATAAAACATCGAGAAATAATAACAGTAAATTAACATTTCCACACAAACATCCAAACGTTAGGACTCTCGTGGCTTCGATCACACGGCCCACTAGCCTCTAACTCCCTCGACTTACTACTCGCTCTACACCCTGGGTTAGTACTCCAAGTATAACTCTTCGAGGCGTATCGGCTCTTGACATTTATCCCCAAGGCACCGACATCCCTCTACAGAAGCTTGGCGTTCGACCTTGCCATTTATCCCCAAGGTCTTGAACTGTTGCTCATAACCACCACTCCATGTTAGTCCTCCAAGTCTAACTCCTCGAGTCGTATCGGCCTTTGACATTTATCCCCAAGACCCCGACACTTCTCTACGGAAACTTAGTGTTTGACCTTGCCATTTATCCCTAAGGCCTTAAATTGTGCATCGGCCCTTGACATTTATCCTCTAAGCCCCGACGACTACTTAGCGTATTGGTCCTTGATCGCCACCACGTCTAGACCCAATACTCATCATCAAATAGACTCATCATGCCGACCCACGACCCTTTGTACCTGGAGCCTCGTCACTCATCTCTACCAAGACTGGTCTGTCGACCCCCGGCCTTTTGCTCCCGGAGCCTCGACACCCAGTAGTGACGTAACTGCGTCGGCCATTGCCCACGAGGCCATGAACTTGTTGATACGAATCCATTTGTGACTAATTACATATATCAAAGGAGCAATTATTACAAGAAAGGCAAGGAAGATTCAAGAGGCTTTCACACTGCACCTTCAAAAGCCTGTTAATGCACAAGAACCAACAAAGAGTTTTGAGCCCAAATTTATTCATAATGTTACTTCAATGAGTCAAGAAGAGAATGGAGCAAAGATGGCACGGAAAAGTTGTCTATTTTGAGAGATGGCACGGAGGACAAAAAAAGTGTGTAGATTCGTGAACAGGTGCCTTTGCAGATTGCACCTCTTTGGAGTTTGTGAAGTCAAAAGTTGTCAAACCATATCCAAATGTGAAGCGCCTCCTACAGCACATAGATAAGACCATTTGAAGCGTGACTATATTTTCTGATCCGCATTTAAGTGTCTAGAATGATGTGCAATCAAGTTTTAATTTGCATGTCTTATTTTCTTCAATTTGCATTAAGTAGTATTTTGAAAGACTTTTCGTGTTCCTATGTTGAACGACCCTTTGGCCTATTTAAGGGCTTGTAATCACCTTGTTTTGACAGAATAAAACATATTGGAATTCAAGAACTTTTGTTCCTGAACACATTTGGTGTTGCTTCTTTCAAATCTTGCTTTAGGTTTGATGTTAAATCGATTCATTGGATTAGTCTCGATCAAGCTAATTCTGGAGTGAGTCGTCTTAGGATCTAGGAGTGACGATCGTAGATTCTAAGTCCGATCTAAGAGTGATTCATCTTCTAACCTTACTCTTGGTTGGAATCATTCGGTAAGTTAGTCGTTTTTGTGAATGTTTGCAAGGATCCTAGAAGGACCTCTAGCTTTGTAAACCCGAGCAACCTTGGCACTTATCATTTGGTATCAGAGCATTGGTCGACATCCTTTGGCCAGCTCTAGAGGTGAAATATCTTTACTTTGTCTAATTTTATATTCTGTCATTTTTTTTCTTTTTCAAAAGTAGTTTCTTACAAAGTGTAACAAGACATAACTTGTCTTGAAATTCTTGTATTTTGCTCTCGGATCATTAGCAAAGAAAAAAAAATTAGAAGCAAAAGAAAAAAAAAAGAAAAAAAAACAGAAGCAAAAGAAAGAAAAAAAAAACAGTAGCAAAAAGAAAGAAAAACAGTAGCAAAAAGAAAGAAAATCGTAGAAAAAAAAGCATTCGAAGATCCGAGGCACACGAAAAGTTCTTTTCATTATGTTGTGTTTTGTTTAAATTATCAAGTTTTTATCCTAGATTGAGTTGCTGTAGCCTTAGTTTGTGAGAGTGATCATTGAATTAGTTATATCAAGCTTTAAGCAAGATTGCACCAAATTAAGCCAACCCTTACATCTTTGACCTGTATCAAAAGCCTACCCTCGAGTGATAACCACGAGTGTCCTTGAGTCAAATCCTAGTGAGAGGAGTGGAAAGGTCCTTATTTTGTTATTTTATTTTTTAACAAAATGTCACAGGAAGTACCGCAAGATCCTACTATGGCTATTCTTCAATCAATTCAAGGTATGGTGGAAATGATGAGGGAAGATAGATAGGAAAGAAGGGTGCAACAACAAAGAGAAGAACGAGTCTTACAAGAAGATGAAGGTTTGTTTGACTTCGATGTACAAAAAGAACAAGTTGGGAGTAGAGGAAGGAATAACTTTGCCAACGTTATGCAACCGAGGAGATGGGAAAGAGTAAATGAAAAGAGAGATGGCGAAGCTAAACTCAAAATTCCACCATTTAGTGGAACGACGGACCCCGATGCTTACTTGCGATGGGAAAGGAAGATTAGAACGTGGATTTCATTGCTCTACATATAGTGAAAATAAGAAGATGAGACTTGCCAATGCCGAATTCATAATGCTAATGAATGGTATCAACATCTCAAATCTGAGAAAAGAAGGAAAGATGAGGATCAAATAGAAACTTGGGAAAAACTCAAAGAAGCTATGAGAATGAGGTATGCTCCCAAACATTATAAAAATGATTTGAAAACTAAACTGCAAGCTTTGAGGCAGGGAACAAAAAGTGTTGATGAGTATTATCAAGAGATGGTGATTTTAATGGAAAAGCACACATTAGAGAGAAGAGGAAGACACCATGTCTAGATTCCTTGGAGGTTTGAATCTGGAAATTGTTCATCATATTGATAGAAATCCACCACCTTACTTGGAAGATATGTATCACCATGCTATCAAAATTGAAGATCAATTGAGGAAAGAAGAGGAGCGTCAAATGGAATGAATTCATGCAACAAAAGGGAAGTTGTTTGCTGCCAAAGAGTGAAGGCCGAGAGCTCCAATGCCAAAAACAATGAAGTTCCAAAGGAGGTAAGGGAGAAGACTAATCTCTTAAATGTTGGAAGTGCAAAAGGTTTGGACACATGAGCAAAAGAATATGTCAATAAAGAAGTCATGGTAATAAGAAATGGGTGTCGTTGATTCAAATGATGGTTGTGAGAAATATGATGCAAAATTTGAGGAAGAATCTAAAGCACATGTTGATGAATTTATTAAACAAGATAGCAAACATTCTGATGTTGATGAAAGTGAGTTCAAAGAAAAGAGAGAAAGAGAAGAGTTAAGAGTTAAGAGAAGGAATCAAAGGAGAAAGAAGAGGAAATAGCAAGATACAATCCATTGTCAATATAAGTCAAATCTTATAGCATTGTTGCATAAGGACCCTTACTATCAACCTCACATATTTTATCCTAGTCTTTCTACTTTTCTAAGATTTTTGCAGGAAGTTCCAACTTTTCAATTCAAGCTCGATCAAATACAAGAACAAAGGAAGCTATAAAGGAGCCAAGAGAGTTATCCTATCATCTTCTCATGATCTGAGATTTTCTTACAAGGTAAGTATAAAATACATCTTGATTTAAAGATACTAACTTGCTTCCTTATTGTGTAGGTAACCATGGACATAAGAACCTAAGGTGAAAGGATGTGGAAAAACTACTTGTCCAAGAATTTGATAATATTTCCATGGTCAAGAAAGCAGAATGTTATGGTGGAGAATGCAAATGCAAAATACCAATGGAGGGGAAAAATAAATCCAAGCACAATTTCAACAAACCAAGTGATTGGGTTTAGAAGCACTTTTGGAAGGAACGAAGAATTTGTCCAAGTCCAAACATAAGAAGACTAAGAAGGATGATATTACATGAAGACTTCAAGATTGCACTTCAAGGAAGTCAAAAGTGGTGTTAACTCAAAGAAGGCAAACAAGAAAGGGCCATAGAAATTTTCAAGAAGAAATAAGTGACATGTCCAACGAAGAAAATCATAAATCTTCAAGCTCCAAAATACAACTCACAAGGTAAGGAACAAGTTGTTAAGGCTTATCATTCGTCTAACTTGATTCGTTTTGATGTAGGAAATGAAAACCTTGATTTGAGGACAAATCCTTTTAAAGAAACGGGGGATGATTTACATATATCAAAAGAGCAATTATTACAAGAAAGGCAAGGAAGATTCAAGAGGCTTTCACACTGCAGCTTCAAAAGTTTGTTAATGCACAAGAACCAACAAAGAGTTTTGAGCCCAAATTTATTCATAATGTTACTTCAATGAGTTAAGAAGAGAATGAAGCAAAGATGACACCGGAAAAGTTGTCTATTTTGAGAGATGGCACGGAGGACAAAAAAAGTGTGCAGATTCGTGAACAGGTGCCTTTGCAGATTGCACCTCTTTGGAGTTTGTGAAGTCAAAAGTTGTCAAACCATATCCAAATGTGAAGCGCCTCCTACAGCACATAGATAAGACCATTTGAAGCGTGACTATGTTTTCTGATCCGCATTTAAGTGTCTAGAATGATGTGCAATCAAGTTTTAATTTGCATGACTTATTTTCTTCAATTTGCATTAAGTAGTATTTTGAAAGACTTTTCGTGTTCCTATGTTGAATGACCGTTTGGCCTATTTAAGGGCTTGTAATCACCTTGTTTTGACAGATTAAGTCATATTGGAATTCAAGAACTTTTGTTCCTTAACACATTTGGTGTTGCTTCTTTCAAATCTTGTTTTAGGTTTGATGTTAAACCGATTCATTGGATTAGTCTCGATCAGCTAATTCTGGAGTGAGTCGTCTTAGGATCTAAGAGTGACCATCGTAGATTCTAAGTCCGATCTAAGAGTGATTCATCTTCTAACCTTACTCTTGGTTGGAATCATTCGGTAAGTTAGTCGTTTTTGTGAATGTTTGCAAGGATCCTAGAAAGACCTCTAGCTTTGTAAACCTGAGCAACCTTGGCGCTTATCACTTGTATATCCCTTTTTCATTACACGATAGGCCACACATTTGAATCATAGCCATCTGCTAGGATTCTATCACATAATCCCCCAAGTCATCCTCTGTAAAGGCTTTGGATAACCAAGTGACTAGTCCGCATTTTCACTTCAGACAAGTCACGGAATAACAAACAACTAGTCCGTCCCACCACTATAGACAACTCCAACTAATCCCTCGAAGACATCTATAAGTCATTCACACTTCTAATCACAACACAGTATTCCAGCATGCTCTTCATCGTACATAACGATAAAAAAATAATCCAGTAGCTTCCAACTAACAAACATACACTAAATAACATGAAACTAACACGTGCATTTTATTCTCAATACTTGTTTTCAAACATCAAAGCTTAATCACCTCCAACCATACCACTAAGCAACTCCTAATCCAGTAGCTTCCAACTAAGAAACATACACTAAATAACATGAAACTAACACGTGCATTTTATTCTCAATACTTGTTTTCAAACATCAAAGCTTAATCACCTCCAACCATACCACTAAGCAACTACTAATCCAGTAGCTTCCAACTAAAAAACATACACTAAATAACATGAAACTAACACGTGCATTTTTTTCTCAATACATGTTTTCAAACATCAAAGCTTAATCACCTCCAACCATACCAATAAACAACTCCTAATATTTCAGACAACAGGCATGGATACAAGTTATATACATATCAAATAAACAAAAACAACAAGTTTTACAATAGTAGTATCGACCTCACAACTATGTCCAATAATTAAGATGGCAAGATAAACACAGTTATAATAACAGCCAGCAATAACAATTTCTATCAGCACACAACAACACACACACCCGCCCTCTGGTACTACCTACACACTGCTACGCTCCTAAATCTTGCATCAATTCAACACCTAGACAACAAAAACAAAAAAAAAACAGCAATTAAAACAAAGCTTCCACTCAACGAAAACGATCCCAAAGGGGTTTGAAAGGTCCGTTACCGCCAAACTGACTTCGTTTAAGTGTAGGTAGTTTGAATCTAACTCGAATAGGCGAGGGTTGTGTAAAAGGGACTTCAAGCGATTATGGGTAGATGCTGAACGTCACAAACGATGCTGTAAGCGTGGTTGCGACAAAGAAAAATGCACTGAAGGGAGCGACGCTGCTGTGTGCCATGGGGAAAAAGCACCCGAGGCCGCCGACCACCGCGAAAGACCACCGCCGGACCACCGCCCCGAAACCCGCATCCACCTGCAGCAGAATCACCACCACCACTACCAAGAGTCACGTCGTGCGCCGCCTACTGCTGCTCACTGGAGTTGGGGATATGCCGCGGTGGGAGGGAGTCACTGGCGTCGGGAGGTGAGGGGCACGACTGGATATCTGAAGAAGAAGAAGAAGAGCACGAGGGAGGTGGGGCTGGTGGTTCACAAAGAGAAGGAATTTGGGGGTTAGGGTTTCCCCTATTTTTCTCCTTTGTTTTAAAAAAAAAAGAAAGCTCACTTACCCAATTATTTTTGTTAAAACAAAACAAGGCCCATGGACCAAAAGATTAGAAGTAAGCAATCAGCCCAACATCCCTAAACTTAATTATCTCCAATAATAGAAGTAAGCAATCGGCCCAACGACCTAAGATAATTGCCAAACAAAACAAACTCTTTGTTTAACAATAATTAAATACATACATAAAAGCCAATAACTCACAACAAATATCACAGCAGCTCAAAATAAAATGAAATATAACAATTAAATTAAATTAAAATTATTTCTAAGAAAAGAACCCCAAGACTCGAGGGCAATCTAACGGGAGTAACGCGGGGCATTACAATTATTTTCCTCGTCAATCATCTGTAGCATGTGCAATATAATGAATTTTTTTATTCATTCATTCTTATTTGGTTTACACGCGCAGTTGATTTTGATGGACCGACTCAGTGAGTTTGATGCGGAAAGGTAGTATCGAGAGTCAACCTTTGCAGACAGAGCTGGTAGCAGTGCCAATACACGAGCTGGCACCACATCGACTCCCACAAACGGGCCTGTAGAAACTGATCTGCATGACACTGTAGGCCATGTCGATGAGGACGAGTTCGATGAACTGTTGCAGTCTTACACGTAGATTGGCTCGGAATGAGCTAATGTTGGGGACATACTCACATCAACGATGACGGAAGAAGATGGACAGACGATCGAACCCAACCATCCAACGTCGCATCGTACTAGTGACAGCTCAATGTTGAGAGGGTCTGAGTTTGTCCCTATGTCAGAGGGGACACAAGGGATTGTAGGATGATGTTTATCGTGGACATTCGAATGATCGTATGGTTGTTTTGGAGAAAGGGTTGGACACCGTACAGTCGGAGCTGGTAGTTATTAGGTCGATCTCGGAGAGATGAGATCGGACCTTAATGGGATTGCTACAATGCTGGACATCTAAAGTAGGGTAATGTATCATCCACACTGTAGTTCCTAAGTATGACTCTAATCGTCTCTAGTATTCATCTTATGTTGCAGGGTGCAAGCACGGACGAGGGTGCATCTGTGCATCCACCATGTCATGTTGAAATGCTTACTCAATTTGGGGATTAGGACATCGAGAAGAATGATGTTGTCCGATCCGTTCTCGACGTGCAATATGTCGATGAACCTGTTCGGAAAGATGACGGTGCAGGACGCTGGGTTAGGAAGGACACTTTAGATGGGTGTCTTCCTGACAATACCCCTGCACGGTGCGTCAGTATGTCACCTCGTGCGTCGACCACACTTAGCATCGTGCCATATGTCGAAGTTAGGGCATTGCTGGCTTGCTTAGGTAAGGTGACTGTCACTGTGCAGTTGACATCACACAATCAACATCTCTTGATTCAGTCCTTAAACCTTTCTCATGATTTGCACAATGACTCTCCAAGAAGTTGTTGGAAATTATTGATGTTGTTTTGAAGTTCCGCATTCTTGGATGGAGGAAAATATTTCATAAGGAACTTGTTTGCTAAATCGTTCCATGAAGTGATGGACTTAGCTAGCAATAAATTTAGGGAATAGCTTAAGTCGCGTTGCTTTTCTGCTTACTCATTCCACTTAAATGAGTATGCCACGTGCATAAAATACCATATGTGGCAATGGGGATCTTCTGATGAAAGTCCATGAAATGACCCTAAGGTCTGGAGCATTTAAAACATAACTTGCTTCAGCTCAAATCTATCAGCTTCAATATTAGAATCTGCAATTACTAGGTTGAAGTCATAAAATGCTGGAGCCGCATATGCTCTTATTTCTTGCTTTATATCATTTGCTAACAAAACAACGTTCAGAGGAGGTGCTGGGGCATGTTTTCCAACTCCATCTTCTGGTAATCTCTCTACTCTCAACTCTAGCTGAATTTGTGGGTTATCCATTTCAACGTCTTCTTTATACTTTACTATTTGCTCGACCCTTATCCTTCTAAAAGTTCGTTTAATTTATGGGTCAAATGCAAATTCAAGGGTAGGGAAATTGTTCATTCATGTACCCCTCATCTCCGGCGTCACATGAATGAAAACTTTGGCGAGAAGATTAGCATGGCCCATGCGCAAGGATGACACGCACAAAATTGGAACGATACAGAGAAGATTAGCATGGCCCCTGCGTGAGGATAACAAGCACAAATCGAGAAATGGTCCAAATTTTTTTACATGTGACGCCCGAGAGGAGGGGTACATGAATGAACCGATACCACATTCGAATGAGAGGGATCTTGAGATAATGGAAGAATGGTCAAGAAAGGCTTAAAAGAATTGATAGTTACTACCTATACCAACAAAGTGCATCTTCCTTTTCGGTTACTCAATCGTAAGAACTTCAAAGTTAAGCGTGCTTGACTTGGAGCAATCTTTGATTGGGTGACCTCCTAGTTGGTTTACTAGGATGCATGTGAGTGAGGACAAAGCATAATGGAAGGACTCGTATTGGCCTGTAGTTCTAAAGAGTAACCCTGTTACCTACAAAATATGGTGAGAAAAATAAGGGATGAGTACAATCACAATACCCAGTAAACAGTACATACCCGAAGTATCACGCACAAATAGCATGCTTATCATAGAAAGTTCAAACGATATGCATAACAGATCATCATGCTTTATATAATAAAAATATACACATACCTGAACATGCAACCTACATGCCAAACCCATCCTCGTACCTCAATTCACTAGTTTGCTTTCCTGTTTCTCAATGACTTACTCCTTCGAGTCGTATCATCCCCTGACCTTTGTACCTAGGGCTTCAACACTTCTCTACTGCACTTCACGTTCGACCCTTGACCTTTGTACCCAAGGCCTCGAACGGTTGTGTCGACTCTTGGCCATGCATAACCAAGGCATCGACACTTCTCTAAACTCATTAGTTATTTCCTATTCCTCCATGACTTATTCCTTCGAGTCGTATCAATCCGACCTTTGTACCCAGGGCCTCGACACTTCTCTTCAGCGTTTGATGTTCGATTCCTTTGACCATTGTACCCAAGGCCTCAAACTATTGCACCAACCTCTAACCACATATAGCTAAGACATCGATGACTCTGCAACATATTGGCCTTTGTCCTTTCCCCTCAAGGCCTTAATACTCGCATTCCTTTAAGACTCATTGCATCAACCCTCGACCTTAAGTCTCGACACTCGTCTTTGTCCAAAGTTGGCATATTGACCCTCGACCTTTGCACCCGGAGCCTCGATACCCAACTAGTGACGTATCAGCCCTCTAGCCCTAATACTCACCCATTCACTTCATAACAGAACCAAACCTCACCAGAGTCCTACATACTTCTAATTCATTGCCCATGCAACATTCAACTCCCATCAATCAAGTATACAACATACAAATCAATATTCACCTCACAACAATCCAGCACGTGATATACTTGAAACATATAAGTTCCACAACAAGCTCAGCTAAATATAAGCAACAAAATCAACATGTTTTACACACAACCAATCATGGCACCAGAATAACTAACCATTATTTTCTATAATCACATCCCAGTCAGAATACGACATCAAACTCAGCGTAACCAATCATGCTTACTAATTCATAACAAATCTCATGACACAACAAGCTTATGGTGCTAACAGTTGATCAATAATGAATGATAATAATATATATTTATCAACAAACTAAAAGTATACAAGCAGGCGACATCCATCGGCACACAGGCACATGACATCTATTCACCAACCATACTTGAGACATCCCTTCAAGTAAAGTTTACTTACCCAACAATTAGTTTCACCGTGCCGGCCCCCGACCTTTGTACCCAGAGCATCAACACTGATTCTTACTAAGACTGGTGTATCGACCCCCGACCTTTGTACCCGGAGTGTCGATACCCAACTTGTGACGTATCAGCCCCCCGACCTTGTACCCGCGCCCTGACACTGACCTATTCTTCTTCCATAACATCCAAACACCACATATCATTTATAGCCTTCCAACCAAGATTCTAGTACTGCTCGCTAATCAAACTAATCACAATGTCTTTCCACAACAAATCATCTAGTATGATTTTAATGCATCACGAATCTCAATAACACATAATTTAACAACAACTAACCTGCTCACAATATAGAGAACACAGAAGCTTCAACAAATAATCTTTCATTATGCTTTACATAACAGACTTTTCACAGAACAATTCATAAAACTTTTAAGACCACGCTCAACTACAACATACTGCCAGAAAGGTTGCGCAGCCGCTGGTAAGCTGTGGGTTCGTCGGGTCTAAAGCCAACTCGTTACATCTACTTGTAACTTGCGGGATCTAGGCTAAAAACACGAAGCCGCCGCACCGGAGAGCTGCAAGGAGTTGCACTGCTACTGATCGAAAGAACGAAATGCCGGAATCTGCTGCAGAATGCCCAACCCGCCGTCGCTACCTCGTTGTGTCACAGTTTCCGTCGTCGACATGCTGCTTCAGCTGCGGGTTCGCCGTTGCCATCGATTCTGAGGATGCATCATCAGATAACACTGGTACGGTTGCCAGCGATGAAGGCAGCTGGGGCGATGGGTGGCAGTTGGGGAGTTTGGGAAGAAGATGAAGAAGAAGAAGAAAGGGAAGGGAAACTAAGGGTTCTCTTTTGCTTTGTTTCATTTAATTATTATTATTTTTCTTTTTCCCTTTTATTTCCCTTTTTTTAATCAAACATTTTTCCATTTATTTTGTTTTGAAAATTATAAAGCCCAAAACCCACTAAAAGAAAGCCTAAAAAATCAAACTTTAGTAACGAAACTAATACTCACAACAACCCATAAAAAATAATTAACTTAACCTCTAAAATCCAAGAGTTAAATCCGAAACGTAAAAGTTAAATTTCCTAAAACCTTGGATTTAAGATTTAATTAAAAATCTCTTCCAAAGTTCGAAAACTTAATTTATCTTAGTCCAATAAAATTAAACTTAATTCACATTTTTCCCAAAATTAGAACTCCAATATTAGAAAATCCAAGAAATTAAATTATCCACTTAGGGGAAAATCCAAAGGCACAAATTCAATCTTATAATAAAACTAACCCGAGAACGCGGGGCATTACAGACTACCCACCTTAAAAGACTTTCGTCCTTGAAAGTTGACTGGTCGCACTACTCAAAATGTCAGGGCGTTACAGACTCCTTTCTTTCAAAAACTTTCGTCATCGAAAGTTGACTAGTCTAGTAATTCTTGGTGCTTGACCCTGACCTATAGGTTTTCTTTTAGTTTCTTCCTTGCAAAAACTCTACGAAGGATAATTTCTTGCTTCCTTAAGGTTTTGGGTTGTCTAACCAATGTCTTAACAAGTCCTACTTTAGGCAGAAGAATCTTCATCTACCTAGGCTAACTCGCTGCCTTACTCCTCTTTTTACCTTTAAAGAAGTTGCACACTCTTGATAAACTTCATTTAGAAAGCTTTACCCCACTTTCACTATTTAACTGACAACTAACATCGAACCTGACGGTGCAAGGACCTACAACGAACAACCTAATGGTTCCAACTTAAACTCGCTTGCTAAACACCAGTAAAGGGAACTGGGAACGATCCAACATCTACTTCTCTTGGTGGGTCATCAAGTATTCCTTAGATCTTAAACAAAAATCCCAAACTCCAATATGTTCAACGAATAACAGAGAACTTTTCCTCTTAATCAGCGAACAACCAATAATCCAACAATTCCAATCCAAGGCTCACTACCCAATAGGCAACAAAAAAAAGGGAAGGACTCATCTTGAGTCACAAATACACAAACAAAAACGTTGCGGACTAGAATACTTCCTATAATGACAATTCCCATGAAAAATAGTAAAGTATCGTCAAGCATTTTAAAAAAAAACTAAACTTAGTGAAAGTGTACCTGTTGCAACAACTCCATGAAGCATACACAAAATTAAACACAAACTACCAAGTCATCTAAGGGAGCATCCTATGGCTAACTAACTCACAAGCATCAACATAACAAATCACGAAACAAACATGTTACACATAAGCATCTAAAGTTCAACAAAAGAGAATAATAAGTTTATAGAACAACAAGCCATACGACAACGAGTTCACGTACCTGGTGATAGAGAGGAGTCTAAGAAAGACCATAACACTACACGACCTAGGTTTTAGGCCTGTCTACATGGGGATCGTTACTAAAACCACCTTAAAAGCACCACTCGTACTAGAGAAATAAACCACGACAAATCTTCAACACGCTTCCATTGCGCTACTCTGATTAATAACACTTACAAGTGTTTAAACAAAGTAACCAACAACACTCAAGATTTAATCAAAACTCAATCTTGTATGAATAATCCATCTAATAATAACTTCATCTTATCCAAAACATCTCAAAGAAATCTTTACCAACCATAAATATCCACTAAACAAATATTAAGATCTTGGAAGGCAACGAAGCAAAAGCTAATTAAATATCAACATGACCAAATGTATTAATAATTATCCTTAATAGATTACAACCCCAGAGCTCGAAAAGCTAAAGAAAACTAATAACCCGAAAGAGCAATGAACTGACAACTTAAACATCCTTTAAACCATTAAAGTAAATAGAACAAACCACTAACAACTCAACTATAGGAGGGAATAATTGCAACTAGCCTAACTATAAGAAATTAAATGCACGAAACATAACTAATGGTCTTTCCGGTCAAGCCTCCTCCTCGCCACAACCATTCCAAAGAGTAACCCTGTTACCTACAAAATCTGGTGAGAAAAAGAAGGGGCGAGTGCAACCACAGTACCCAGTAAGTAGTACATACCCAAAGGATCACGTACAAACAGCATGCTTATCATAGAAAGTTCAAACGACATGTATAACAAATCATCATGCTTTATATAAATAAAAATATACACATACCTGAACATGCAACCTACATGTCAAAGCCATCCTCGCACCTTAATTCACTAGTTTGTTTTCCTGTTTCTCAAATATTTACTCCTTCGAATCGTATCGTCCCCTAACCTTTGTACCCAGGGTCTCCGCACTTCTCTACTGCACTTCACGTTCGACCCTTGACCTTTGTACCCAAGTCCTCGAACGGTTGTGCCGACCTTTGGCCATGCATAGCCAAGTCATCGACACTTCTCTAAACATATTAGTTCTTTCCTATTCCTCCAAGACTTATTCATTCGAGTCGTATTGACCCCTAACCTTTGTACCCAGGGCCTCGACACATCTCTTTAGCGTTTGACGTTCGATTCCTTGACCTTTGTACCCAAAGCCTCGAACTATTATACCGACCCCTAACCATGCATAGCTAAGGCATCGATGACTTTGCACATATTGACCCTTGTCCTTTCTCCTCAAGGCCTCAATACTTGCCTTCCTCTAAGTTTCGCTACTCGTCTTTGTCCAAAGTTGGCATATTGACCCTCGACCTTTTCACCCGGAGCCTCGATACCCAACTAGTGACATATCAGCCCTTTGGCCCTGATACTGACCCATTCACTTCATAACAGAACTAAACTCTCACCAGAGTCCTACATACTTCTAATTCATTGCCCATGCAACATTCAACTCCCATCAATCCAATATAAAGCATACAAATCAACATTCACCTCACAACAATCCAGCACGTGATATACATGAAACATATAAGTTCCACAACAAGCTCAGCTAAACATAAGCAACATAATCAACATGCTTTACACATAACCAATCATGGCACTAGAACAACTATCCATTATTTTCTATAATCACATCCCAGGCAGAATACGACATCAAACTCAGCGTAACCAATCATGCTTACTGATTCATAACACATCTCATGACACAACAAGCTTATGGTGCTAACAGTTGATCAATAATGAATGATAATAATAAGATTTATTTATCAACAAACTAAAAGTATACAAGCAGGCGACATCCATCGGCACACAAGCACATGACAACTATTCACCAACCATATTTGAGACATCCCCTCAAGTAAAGTTTACTTACCCAACAATTAGTTTCACCGTGCCGGCCCTGACCTTTGTACCCGCGTTCTCTGGCTTGTTTATTTTAAGAGATAAATAGTGCCTTTGGATTTTCCCTCCTAAGCTGATAATTTATGTTTTTGAGTTTTGTAGGAGACTTTCAATTAAATCTTAGATCCAAAGTTTTTGGGAAATTTGATTCTTACTTTTTCGGATTTAATTCTTGGGTTGTAGAGTTAAAGAAAATTATTTTCTTTTGGGTTGTTGTGGGATTTACTTTAATTAATAAAATGTAATTTTGGACTTCTTATTTTTGGCAGGTGGTTTTATTTAGTTGGGCCTCTTTTAAAATTTGAGAATTTAGGTTATTGGTTTTAAAACAAGGTTAGTAAATAAAGAAAAGAAAAGAAGGAAAAAGGGAAATTAAAATAAAAACAAAACAAAGAAACCCTAATTGCTCTATCTCTCCTCCCTGTTACTTGCAGTCGTCGCCCCCCCAAGATTTCCTTTTCTGACGACAGCACCTCCTCGATGGCGTTTTGCGACAGACCCCAACCTGCGGTGACCTCCTATAGCAGAGACGACATCCTTCAATGGCTCCTCCTCGGAACAACCGCGCATTGTTCTCCTAGCAACTCCTCTACAGTATCAACGACGACTAAAGCCAAGATCTGAGATGGCCACGATCTATGACAACTCCTTGCAGCAGCGCCAACGTTCTCCAACAGTCGAACGATGGTGTTCCTCTGATGCTTGTGTAGCAGAAATCTCGTGAACCGTAGTAGTGGCGCCGATCTGTAGCAATCAGCGACGACGCATCTTCTTTCAAACACAAATTCCGGCGTCGTTCAGCAAGTAATTGGCGACGTGGCCTTACGTTGACCCTAAATAGCACAAACTCGTGAACCCCATTGAGTTTTGTGGTGTTTTTCTCCAATCCGAAAACCTCGAGCTTAGATCCGCCGACCAGCAGCGGCGTCTGCGACAAATTCGTGGCGGGCGTCTTGGGTCTGGTGGCCTGTGCATGACAGTCCTCCAGCTTTGTTCTTTACCAACCGACAACCCCCAACCACCTTGAACAGCCTACATCCGTGAAGCTCAGCAAGTTTCATTGACCCACCCTTGTTCAAAGTTAAATTTGGATTACCCATACCCAAACGAAACCGATTTGTGATACCCACCCCTCGACATCTACCCACTCCTAACCCAAGTTGTTTTAGTATGAGTTAGTAGGTAACGACTCACCTAAACTCGGTTTCAATTATATTTAAGTGTTTCTAATTGGTTGCTAACCTCGAGATAGTATTCCTTTTGTTTTAGGAGCTCTTAGACAAGCTTAGGAGCTTTAAAACATTGTTGGTAAGTAGTTTCTTACTGAGGGGATTGTTTGTTGTGTGTTGATATGAAATGCTTGTTGATTGTAGGCCTATGAGTGTCTTTTGAATGACTGTTTGAGATTTATGATACCTTATAAATGTTGGTTATGTTATAATTGTTGAGTAACATTTGGAAATACATGTAGATGTGAGATATACTGTATTATGAACTATATACATGTTGTGTGTAATATTGGTTAGCTAATTTGGATTGATGTTATGCCCTGAATGTGAAAGTTGTGTTAATTGTGTTGGCTCTATGATTTGTTGTGTTTGAAGTATGCTAACTTTGTCATGCAACTTGTATTTGAATATGAACTATTGTGAACTTGTTTGATAGGATATATGTTGGCTTTCTCTTTTTGAATGTAAATCATGCTGAATGTTGAGAGAATGGTATTCTTGTGATGTCGGATGGCCATGTCTGAATGATGGTTGCATATTTTCGTGTATAATGCATGTTGTGTTGTTGTGAGATAATTTATGCATGGGTCATGACTGAAAAGCATGTAGGTCTCTAGTGAGAGTTCCGGGATGTAATAAAGTAAATGGAGGACTAACAGGGCCAAAAGGCTGGCACGTACTAGTTGGGTATCGAGGCTCCAGGTGTAAAGGTCGGGGATAGATACCCCAACTTGGTAGAGATGAGTGTCGAGGCTCCGGGTATAAAGGTCGGGGGTCGGCTCGATGATTCTATTTGTTGAATTAATATTGGGTCTTGATGTGGTGGCGGTCAAGGACCAATACGTTGAGTAGTCGTCAATACCTTGGGGATAAATGTCAAGGGTCGATGTACAGTTCAATGCCTTGGGGATAAATGGCAAGGGTCGATACGATTAGAGGAGTTAGACTTGGAGAACTAACAATTATGTGATTGGTTAGAAGTTGTTTGGAGGCCAAGGACCAATACGTTGAGTAGTAGTTGAGACATTGGGGATAAATGTCAAGGTTCAACACTGAGCACCATAGAAAAGTGTCAGATGCCTTAGCTACGCAAGGTTAGGGGAGTAAGTCTTGGAGGAATCAAGAAAAAGAACTAATGAGTTAAGACGTGAGGATGAGTTGGACATGCATGGTACATGTTTAGTTAAACTTATGCATAAAATGTTTCTTGTAATTTGTTTCTTTCATTTAAGGTTCGAGATTAATGATAAGCATGATGTGTTGATTGTTTGATAAGCATGACACGTTGTTTTCTTGATAAGTATATTGTTTGTGTGTGACCCTTCAGATAAGGGCTGCCTACTAGATACCGTGGTTGTACTCATCCCTCTTTTTCCCCCGCTCTAGTTTTGCAGGTATCGAGCTAATTCTTGGAATGGTGATGGCGAGGCGGAGACTTGACTAGAGAGACCATTTAATGCTGCATTGTTAAGTTTCAATTTAGATAAGATAGTTATAGTTGTTTATTTGTAACTTGAGTTTGTTATTAGATTAATAAATTGGATTGTTAAGTTCCATATTTAAAAGATGTTTTAGGGCTAACAGTTCACGATTTTTTTGAGAACATTAATTTGTTTTAGCTACTTTGAACTGTGGTGATGTAATCTATTGAGGATATTGATCAGGATAATACATTTTCTGAAGCTGAACTTGAGTTAGCCTTTGCAACGCTACTATTCGTAAACGTTAGTTTTGTGTAGTGGATAGTTTATGATTAGTGAAGATTTCAAAAAAGGTTTCTATAAGGTTGGATTGTTATTAATTTATTAACCGAGAAGAATTTGAGTTTCGTTAGAACTTTAGTGTTGTTTGGTTTGTTTAGTGCAAGCTTTTGTAAATGTTATTAATCAGAGTAACGCAACGAAAGCGTGGTGAGAATTTGTCATAATTTGTATTTCTAGTGGTTTTAATTCTCTATTACGAGTGGGACTTTTTAGGTGGCTTTTATTAACGGTCCCCATTGGGATGTTGAAAATCTTGAGGCATTACATTAAGAGAGATCTTTAAGCTCCGTATTCTAATTTATTAAAACAAAGTAAGAAAACTTAGTCCCTGAAAATGGGGTAAAAAACTTGTTCGCTTTTCCACAACTTGCGTGAAATTAGGTGCAAGTATACATTAAAGTGTTCAGTTGTAGTATAAAAATAAGGTCGTATCCATAGGGACTAAGACTAAACTTTGAAGTAGTAAAATAGAATACCGAAAAGAAAAATAAAAAATAAAATGCTTAAGAATTATGAATGTTTTAACAGTAAATGATAGAAACAGTAAACGAGCAAGAACATAAATGTTTTACGATTCTATGCTGGACCATGTAAAACAGCGAACAAACTGAAACGAGTTATGTGAAGTGATATTAAGGTAAATTTAGTGGGATTCACTTTGATGCTTTTACTCACTACTTACTATGGTTTAGGAGACCCAAAATAAGGATTGCCCAAACGGACATGGCTCTCTCCTAAGATACCCAATCATGCTTAAACCTAACTTCTGTTGTAATTAAAGCAAGCAAGAAAAACAGTTTATAGCACGATAGGCTGAGTCTCACCCCTGAGTATTCACCATCCTACTTCAAAGAGAGGAATCTAATGCAAATAGAAGCAATCAAGCATACAAGAACTCTCCTGATTCTCAAGCAAGCTAACAAACTAATAACGTTGGCCAAACAAAATTAGTAAGATTAATGAATAAAAACACTTCTATTAAATCAGCATTAAAGGCTACTCAAACATGACTCAGTAACAAGCTACAACAAGCTCATCTCCCCCGAAGGTGGGGTTTAGTTCATGCTAAAAGAAAATAAAACAATGGGTAGAGAAGAAATGAAGTCCATTGAGTAAGGAGCTTCTGCATAAGTGAAGGTTCCCCAATCTCAGTGATGACGCAAGGTTCGACTTATTCTTCGTCGACTCCTCCTCGAAATGGGTAAGGAATGTTCTCTCATTTCAATGCCCAAATTTATTATCTGTTCTCTAGCTCTCCTATGGCGACTGGATCCTCTTTCCTATTTATATCGGGTCCTTAAAATTCAAGCGGCACCTGGAAGCTATAAAGACACGGTAAAACTGGTGCAATCAGTTACTACACAGTCAAATGTGCTAGAGCATCTGGGGTTCCATAGGCTCCCATATAAAACTCTTATATTTAGACTTCAACATCGTTCTCAGCAATCTTGCAGCACTCAGCTTAGCCATCCTAAATTCTACAATTTCTATCGCACGCCCTAATTCCTCATCTTTTTCCCTTCCCCTCTTATTCTTCTCTTGCCCAACCGCCACCCTCCACTCCCTTCCTCCGACGACCTCAGACGGCGGTGCAGCGTGAGTAGCAACAATTCACGACTCCCTTTCACGGACATCCAGCAATCTCCCCAGTCGAACGACGACACGATCCTGCACAGGCTACAGTGTTATCGGTAGTGGCGTGACAGCAACAAACACCCAGATTTGGCATTCTCTGATGAACCCACAGCAACAACGACATGATTTCAATTAGCTCTAGTGTTTACCACGACGTTCCAGAGGCGACACAAGTTGTTCAGCGTCAAATGGCGAACTACAAGCCCAGCAACGACGCATCCTGCGTCTGGTGCATCACCAGGCAACGCGCTGCCTTCCGGTGAGCAGATCCGGCGACTTCTGCTTTAGATCCAGCGATTCGCAGCGTTCCTCTTCCCCCCCCCCCCCCCCGACGATGCAGCCACGGACGTGATAGAGGTACGTGTTTCGGCGGCTGCACGATTTTGAAGGGCGTCGGTAGTTGACGGTGACAGCAGCAGTGGTTCCTGGTGAGATTCCAAAAGTCCTGCTATATTTCCTGGCGGATTCGATGTTCCTTGGTGGGCGGCATCCCCGTGCACGACTTCCCATGGTGGCAACAACTTCCCCGTGATATGAACCAAAGTGTCTTACTCCTCAAGATTTAAAGAAAGTTGTTGGAGAATCCTAAGTCCAAGTTGACAACAAAGTGGAGTTGCATTAAATCCACTCTAGTGTCATTTATGACAACCTCAAGTTGCATTGAATGAAGTCAAGAACAAGTCCAACTTCATTTACTACAAACTCTAGTTGCATTAATGGAAGTCTAAGTTGAACTCAAGATGCATTAAATGAACAAGACTTCAAAGTAGTTCAAAATCCAGTTCATTCACTCTTTGATGGTTACAACTTCTTGGTTTTATGGTGGAGGAGTTTCATTCTTGGATTTAAAGCATGTTTAATTGTATTTTCAGTTTTAAACATTTCATTTATATGTTTTAAGTTACATTTGAGTTAGTGGTGGTTATGGTATTGATGTAGTAGGGAGTTACAACCTTTACAATTCTTTTGGGTTACTTGAAAGGTTGTTTTGGAGGCTATAAATAACCTAGCTTGTTCCCTTGGAAAAACAGAATTGAGATTTGAGTTTTAAGATAATGAAATTTAAGCTTATTGAGCCACGAGCTTTTCCTTTGCATTTCTTGTGTTTTAGAATTGCATGCTAGAATCATTCAAGTAGCCTTGATCAAGTGAACTTGTGGAGTGATTCAAATCTTGAGTTTTGAAACAAGTTTTCTCTACTCTTGATCTTGATCATCAAGGTAAATTCGTTCTAACTTCTTCCTTGGGTTGAAATCATCTTGATTTGGGGGTTTTAGCATTTGTGATCTAGGGGTTTGCATAACCATAAGGGTTCTTAGATCCAATTGGCTATTGTTTTCTTATCATTTGGTATCAGAGCACTAGGCTCTAGATCGGATATATGTTTCCGTTATCGTATTGCTCTTCTTGTTCTTTGTTTTGAAATTTTTGTTCTTATTGTTCATCTCGTTACATTCTGTCCACGTATCTAAAATACAAAAAAAATTGTATTTCCATTATTCATTTCGTCTTGTTGTCTTCTATGAGTTTGTAGATCCCTGTCTTACCTACAACTTTTCTTTCTTTCATATCTTCTGATTCAATTTGCTTCTGGGTGAAAAGTTCGAAAATTGACATTCTGTTCTGGAAACTGCTCTACCCGAGAGCCTATGTTCTTCTTTGTTCGTTATTTTTTTTAAGTTGCAAAGCATGCTAGATCTGAGTTGTGCTGTTGAAATTGCCTATTTGTGTTAATCTGGCTGTTGGTATTAAATCATATCAGTTATGTTTTGATTTATTTCCACAACTAACAGTTACTCATTAAATTCTTTGCGGTTACAATTGTCTTAATTAATTTCCAGCAATTTGTTGTTCAATGCTCATGATGTTTTTCTTGTGTAACTCATATATGTTATAAAAGGCTGAATTAAACTCCATCAAATCTCAAAGTAGCCTTAATTGTTCAAGAGTTACATTTTCTGGTCTTTTAAATTTTCATCTTGTGCCATCTTAATTATTCTGGTCATTTTCTTTCTTCTTTAGCTTGTTTCTGATTTGAGTCTTGAATTTACTCCTATATCAAGTTATTTAAGTGTTTTCTTTGTGTGTTATATCTAACCACTTGAGTTGCAAACTTTGCTCATTGGCTTATGCAAGTGATATTGTGAGTTTCTTGAGAGTGTTGTTGTTTTCAGTGTAAACACGAGTGACTATACCTTTACGAGTGTAAACACGTGAGGGAGTGCTTGTGAGGTCTGTTTTTTCTTTGTTACTTTGTTTTCTGTTGCAGCCATGTCTCAGCAAGAGAATTTTACAACGTTTTTCCACAATATGGAGCATTTGACAAAGACGCTCCGAAGGTTGGATTCGAGACTCAAATCTATTGAAAGACAACCAACCCATTTGAAGCAAAAGAGGAGTAATAATTCACTCCACCATAAGGAGTATTGGGAGGCCGAAGGAAGGGAATATGGTGGATGTTTCAGTGCTGTCCAAAGGAGAAATCTAAGAGGAGTTCATAATGTTGATCATACCTTGGGAAGCATCAAGCCTAAACTTCCTATGTTCTATGGTAGGTCAAACCCGGAGGAATACATTCAATGGGAAAGGCAAGTTGAAAGTGTCTTTGATTATTATCCTTTAAGTGATGAAAGAAAGGTAAAACTTGTTGTTGCTCAACTTCGAGATTATGCAATTACTTGGTGGGATAAATTAATTTTGAGTAGGCGGAGGAACCTTGAGCGTCCAATAGACTCATGGTATGTTCTTAAGCATTTAATGAGAGAGCATTTTGTTCCTAATCGTTTCCATAAGTTGAAATCTTTGAGATAAGGGAACCAAAGTGTGGAGGCTTACTATATGGAGATGCAAATGTTGCTTAAGGAGTTTGATATTTATGAGGCTGAGGAGGCTACAATGGCTCGTTTCTTAAGAGGACTTAAGAAGAAGATTGCCGAACGACTGGATCTTCAATTTTATGAGGATTTAGAAGGGATGGTGCAAATAGCCATAAAGATTGAGAAACATCTCCAAAAGGAAGTCTACAAGGTATACTAAATGTAAACCAATTTCAAAGATTGATCTATCTTTCCAGACGGTTAGTTTACCTACTGAATCTAAGCCTATTGTTGAGGTAGAATGTGATAAAATTCAAAAAGACATAGTTCGTGACCTAGTGCCAATGTATGCTAATAGTGTTTTACTTAGTAGGCAACTAGATTGCAAAGAATTGTTTGATTGTAATACTTCTACTATTGTAACACCGGCTTCTAAGGAAGCATATGATGTTGTGTGTATGTTAGGGAAAAAGGCGCATGAGGTCGAGACAAAAGCATGTGAATTGTTTGAAAATGAATGTTGTGTGAAAGAGACGCATGAGATTAGTCTATGGCCTAAAGAGAAAAATGAGAGAAAAGCCAAGAATGTAAGCTTGTTTGAAAAAGTTTGTGATGCCAACTATGTTTTATTTTCAAAACAAAAAATTCTTGATCTTTTGTACAAAGACACTTGTTATCTAGGGGAGAGCTTAAACTATGTTGGTATAGTGTTTCCCCTTGAATTTTTATAGGAGGCTAGAACACTCATTGAGAAGATTGAACGAAAGAATGCTTCCAAAGTACACAATGGCAGCCAATATGTGGTTTACAAGGCTGAAACATCTCGTGAGAACCAAAAGTCCAAATTTGTTTCTAAATTCATTCATGGCAAGAAGCATACAATGTTCAAACCGTCTTATTGGGTTTGGAGACACTATTGGAAGGATCGATTTTCTGTTGGAAAGAAGTTGAAGAGGAACCCCATGTAGAGATATACACTTGACTTTTGATGATTTTAAGAGTGCTATACACGGCGAGTTTGATGAAGATTACATATTCAATGCTGCTGATTTCTGTCCATTTGATGTAGGAGATCTTTTGATTCGAGGACGAATCCTTTTGAAGAAAGGGAGGATGATATGAACCAAAGTGTCTTAGTCCTCAAGATTTAAAGGAAGTTGCTGGAGAATTCTATGTCCAAGTTGACAACAAAGTGGAGTTGCATTAAATCCACTCTAGTATCATTTATGGCAACCTCAAGTTGCGTTGAATGAAGTCAAGAACAAGTCCAACTTCATTTACTACAAAATCAAGTTGCATTAATTGAAATCTAAGTTGAACTCAAGATGCATTAAACGAACAAGACTTCAAAGTAGTTCAAAATCCAGTTCATTCACTCTTTGAAGGTTACAACTTCTTGGTTTTATGGTGGAGGAGTTTCATTCTCGGATTTAAAGCATGTTTAATTGTATTTTCAGTTTTAAACATTTCATTTATGAGTTTTAAGTTACACTTGAGTTAGTGGTGGTGATGGTATTGATGTAGTAGGGAGTTACAACCTTTACAATTCTTTAATGTTACTTGAAAGGTTGTTTTGGAGGCTATAAATAGCCTAGCTTGTTCCTTTGGAAAAACAGATTTGAGATTTGAGTTTTAAGATAATGAAATTTAAGCTTATTGAGCCATGAGCTTTTCCTTTGCATTTCTTGTGTTTTAGAATTGCATGCTAGAATCATTCAAGTAGCCTTGATCAAGCGAACTCGTGGAAAGATTCGAATCTTGAGTTTTGAAACAAGTTTTCTCTACTCTTGATCTTGATCATCAAGGTAAATTCGTTCTAACTTCTTCCTTGGGTTGAAAACATCTTGATTTGGGGGTTTTAGTATTTGTGATCTAGGGGTTTGCATAACCATAAGGGTTCTTAAATCCAATTGGCTATTGTTTTCTTATCACCCTGTCACCTAGATCGCGCTCAGTAGCATCAGTAGCACGTCTCCAGTGCTGGATTTTGTGGACAGTGGCATTCCGATGGTTTTTTGTGGTGACCCACACCCAAACGTAGCCCAATTCGTGTTACCCACCCTTGTACGAAGCTGTTTTATGATGCCCAACCCCTTCGGCGGACCCACTCTTAACAAAAGTGCGTTCGGTGTGAGTTAGTAAGTAATTACTCGCTTAAACCCGCTGTTAGATGGTTTGAGTGGTTTTGTTCGGATTCTAACCTGAAACGTAATCTCATTTGTTTTAGGAACTTTTCAGCGAAGCTTAGGAGTGTTAGGTTCTTTGCTGTAAGTAGTTTCTTACTTGAGGGATTGGTTGTTGTGTGCTGATATGATATGGTTGTTTGCTCATGTGCCTATGTGTGGTATTTGCATGATTGGTTGTCATTGTTATCATTTCGTAAAAGTCATTGTTTATAAAACTGTTGATATATCTTAGGAAAATTATGTGGTTGTGTGAATAAATTGTAACCAAGTAATTTTGGATGGCTATGTTTGAATAGTTGTTGTGTCTTAGTTGGTTTTCATGATGAAAATTGTATACTGGTACTATAATCTGTTGTTTCGGAAGCATATTGAATATTTGTGAGAAATCGGTTGTGTTTGATGTATGCTAGGTATCTATTGATTATATTTTGGTTAAGTTGTTGGTTGTGCCTCTTCTGTGAACCGTGACTGTTGGAGCTATTGGATCATGCTGGACTATTTTAAATTGATTGGTATCTTCGTAAGAACATTTTGGTGTATCGCATATTGGATTATTATGAAATTATTGGTGCATGAGGCATGGCGTAGAGCAAGTAGGATTCTTGTGAGAGTTTTAAGATATAATGAAGTGGGTGGATGAGTAACAAGGCCAGAGGGTTGGCACGCCATTAGTTGGGTATCGAGGCTCCAGCTACAAAGTTCGGGGATCGATACCCCAACTTTGGTAGAGATGAGTGTCGAGGCTCCGGGTACAAAGGTCGGGGTCGGCACAGTGATTCTATTGATGAGTAGTGTTGGGTCTTGATGTGGTGGCGGTTAAGGACCAACATGCCTAGTAGACGTTGAGGCCTTGAGGATAAATGCCAAAGATCGATGCACAGTTCGAGGACTTGGCCATGTGTGGTCAAGGGTGGAACGCCAAGCGCTGTAGAGAAGTGTTGATGCTTTGACTATACGGGGTCAAGGGTCCGTACAACTTGAAGGAGTAAGTCTTGGAGGTAAAGGAAAGAGAACTAGTGAGTTTAGAAAATCTCGATGCCTTGGCTATGCGAGGCCAAGGTTCGGTACGACTCAAAGGAGAAAGTCATAGAGAAACAGGAAAGAGTACTAGTGAGTTGAGATGCGATGGTGTATATGCATGTAGGTTGCATGTTTAGATGTATGTTTATTTTCTTATTATGTAAAGTATGATGAACTGATAAACATGCCGTTTGAACCTCTTTGTGGTAAGCATGTTGTTTGTGCGTAACCTTCAGGTATGGACTGTTTACTAAGTACTGTGGTTGTACTCATCCCTCTTTTTCTCCTCCAGTTTTGCAAGTATCGAGCAAACTCTTGGGACGGTGATGGCGAGGAGGAGACTTAACTAGAGAGACCATTTAACACTGCGTTGTTAAGTTTCAATTTGAATATGATAGTTATAGTTGTTTATTTGTAGCTTGAGTCTGTTATTAGATTAATAAATTATTTTGTTAAGTTCCTTATTTAGGGGATGTTTTAGGATTGACAGTTCGTTATTCTTAGAATATTAATTTTGTTTAGCTACTTGAACTATGGTGATGTAATCTGTTGAGGATATTTATCAATATAATACATTTGTTCAAGTTGAACTTGAGTTAGCTTTTGCTTCGCTGCTATTTGTGAAAGTTAGATTCGTGCAGTGAATGGTTTATGATCAATGAAGATTATTTCATTGAGAAGTTTTATAAGGTTGGATTGTTATTAAATTATTAAGTGTGAAGAATTTGAGTTTCGTTAGAACTTTAGTGGTGTTTGGTTTGTTTAGTGCAAGTTTTTGTAAGTGTTATTATTCAGAGTAGCGCAGCGGAAGCGTGGTGAGAGTTTGTCATAGTTTGTATGTGTAACACCCCGCGTTCTCTAGCTTGTTTATTTTAAGATATAAATCGAGTCTTTGGATTTTTCCCTGGAGCTGATCATTTAAATTCTTGGATTTTCTATTTTGGAGTTCTAATTTTGGGTAAATTAGAATTAAGTTTATTTTCGTTGGATTAAGATAAATTAAGTTTTCGAATTTTTGAGAGGAAAATGTTATTTAAATCTGAATTCAAAATTTTAGAAATTTAATTTTTCTATTTTAGATCTTTATTCTCGGGTTTTAAAAATTAACTTAATCTTTTAAATAAATTTCCCAAACCATTTTAAATGAGTTATCTTTTTGGAAAAGAATAGGAAAATCCCCCGTTTACTTTTAGCCTATCTTTGTTGGTTTATTTTTGGATTATTTTGTTTGGAGAAAAAAAAGAAAACAAAGGAAAACAAATCAAAAACCCTAGCCCCCATCTTCTTCTTCTCCTCTTTCTTCCCCAACACTCCTACCGCCCCCCACCCCACCCAGTTTTTCCTGCAGCCAGTGATCCTCCAGCAGCAACCGAATGACAACACGAAACTGTGAATTTGCGACAGGATTCTTTGATCTACAACAACTCACGAGCCCGAGCGTCTGCAGCAGTTGCGATGGATTCCTCCGGTGAAATCTGCAGCACCGACGCCTAATAACCACCGGCAATGAAGCAGACCACGCCGGCATTCCTCGAACAGCAGCAGTGTCGATCTTCAACAGCGGCGCAACCTCGTTCATGCTTGATTTCTAGTATCGATTGTAGAAGTACGAGACTTCGACCACGGATACGACGGTGCTGCAGCTTCAACCGCGTCCTACTAGCGGCGTCTTAGACAGATCTGTCGAACCCACGGTGGCCAGAACTCATGTCGACGAGCAGCGGCTCTCGGAACCCCGCGACAGCCCTCCCCGTGAACAATAGTGGATTCGTGAAGATTTCTTCATTTCGACGACTTTTAGAGGTGACCCACGCTTGAACGAAGTTGATTTCATGGTGCCCACCTCCTTCGACATTTATTAGGCACTTACCCAGACATTGTTGGCATTGGATTTACAAGCCCCAACATGTTCGCTATCTTTCATCGAGGTTCAATGGGTTTCGAGCCAACGCAAATGTTAGGAGCTTGTAGGCGCGATGAAGTAGTACCAGAGGTGCGTTGTTGTTTTTCATTACTCTAAACTTGTATGTCCAGTTTTATTAATCGATGCAGGCTTTGTGTCTTGTTGTGCTTGACTCTGGAAATGATCCTATTATATTTGTCAAGGTTGGACTTGGCTTTCTTAATTTGTTGACTATTGTTGCTAAACTAGATTAGTTGTATTAACTAGAATGTTGTGAGGCACTCGTTGGATCTTATGTTTTATGAGTGTGACTGGTGTGTCGATTTTATCGGATATGTTGATTAATCCTTTATGCTATTTCTAGTTTGATAATATGTACTGGCTTGTCGTGGGTTAGTGTTATGGAATGATTTTTGGACATAAAGCATGTATTATACTTGTCGGTTAAAATATGTTGGCTTTGCTTCATCTTTTGGCATGATGGAAAGTGGTGTGTTGTTGCTAAAGATGTGAGTAGAATGCCTAATATTATGGAAAGACTAATTGTGGTAACATTTGACTTGATATAAACATGTTGGATTTTCTTCGTGTGACTAGCATGATGTGATGACTTGTGCTATGATCCTTATTGACAACTAGGAAGGGGATGTCAATGTTGGTTTGCTATGAAAAGGATATTGGATGACTGTTAGGGCCCCAAGTGAAAAAGGTCGGGGCCCGATACGTTACTATTGGGTGTTGAGGCTCCGGGTACAAAACGTCGGGGGTCGGCATGATGAGTCTTTTTTATGATGAGTAATGGGTCTTGAAGTGGTGGCGGTCAAGGACCAATACGCTAAGTAGTCGTCCAGGCTTTGGGTACAAAAGTTCAATGGTCGATGCACAGTTCGAGGCCTCAGGGGCAAATGGTCGAGGCTGTTACGTCACTACTGGGTGTCGAGGCTGTGGGTGCAAAAGGTCAGGAGTCAATAGGGTAGTATTGGTAGCGATGAGTTTCGAGGCTCCAGGTACAAAAGGTCGGGGGTCGGCATGATGAGTCTAGTTCATGTGTAGTATTGGGTCTTGACGTGGTGGCGGTCGAGGACCAATACGCTGAGTAGTCGTCGAGGCCTTGGGTACAAAAGGTCAAGGGTCGATGCATAGTTTAAGACCTCGAGTATAAAGGTCAAAGTCGAACACCAAGCTTTTGAAGAGGAGTGTCGAGGCCTTGGGTACAAAAGGTCAAGGGCCAATACGATTCAAAGAGTTAAACTTGGAGGACTAACATAGTGTGATGGGATTGAGTTAGCTTGGAGGAACTACAGATCAACGGGCCGTGTGATCGAAGTTACGTGAGTCTTGATACCTTGTATGCTTGCGTGTGTGTATTGATAACCGTTATGACCTATCATTACATTGTTACTAGCTATCGTATTTTGTTGTTAGTCGCGGTTACGAGCATGCTGTTTGTGTACAGTTAGTGAGGGCTACTAGCGGGCCTTGTTGTCGGTGTTACTTTCACTACATGTGTGGGTTAATGAGTGTTACGTTTTATTAATGCATGGATGTCAGTTTAATATTTTATCATGAATGTTCCATGTTGAGCTTGTTGTTTGTGTATAGTTAGAGAGAGCTACTTACGGAGTATTTATGTACTCACCCCCCTGCAATTATTGTTTTAGGTGAGATTACGGGTTACGATCATGGTGATGGTGCGGAGGAGACTCGAGAAGAATGACCATAACTAGCTTCCGTTTAGTTTTTTACTTGTTTAAAATTGGTTGTTAAGAGTTCTTATTGATTTAGTTTATGTCCTCTGTTTTGAGCATTGATTTGTGTAAAGTTCAAGGAGTTATTAGAAATGTTTTAGAAGACTTTTCTTTTAAGTTTGGACTCTTGTAAAGATTGGGCTTTTGGTTTAGTTGAGAAGCTTAGGGAGTATGTTTAACGTTATTGGATTTGCTAACTTGGAAAGGTTGAAGAATTGATTAACTGTTTGGTTTTGGTGTTATTATCAGAATGGCGTAGTGGTAGCGTGGTGGATTTATTTGCTTAGTTGATTCGTTATCATCTTGCGGGGTTATGCTTCTGTTGAGTAGGTTATTGTTGGTTTATCGTCATTTACTCAATTTAGCTTTGTTTGGACTTAAATAGGAGAGTTGTGTGTAGCTTGTCCATGGAGGACAAGTTGTTTCGTTCATTTATTAAGTGCAGTATTCACAGGTTTAAGTTGAGTAAATGAAAGGATGAATTAGCAAATAAAAAGATAAATTATCTAAGTTCGTTTAGGCCTATGTGTTGGGAGGAAGTATAGAACAATAAGTTTAGTAACGTTCCCCGTGTAAGTTATCAAAATTCGGGTGTGTTATAGTCATGTGACGCCCGACTAGAGAGGAGAGGTACATGAATGAATCGATACCACATCTGAATGAGAGGGATCCTGAGATCATGGAAGAATGGTCAAGAAAGGCTTAAAAGAATTGATAGTCACTGCCTATATCAACAAGGTTCATCTTCTTTTTCGGTGGCTCAATCATAAGAACTTCAAAGTTAAGCATATTTAGCTTTGAGCAATCTTCGGTTGGGTGACCTCCTAGTTGCTTTACTAGGAAGCATTTAAGTGAGAACAAAACAACAGTATGTCTCGTGGTTTAATTCTCTAGTACGAATGAGACTTTTTAGGTGGCTTTTAGTAATGGTCCCCGTTGGGTTGTTGAAAATCCTGGGGCATTACAATAAATCTCCGCTATTTTGTTGTGCGCATAGTAGTAGATATTTTTTTCCCAACAAGTGGTATTAAAGCTATAACATTCAACGTCATGGGATTCAGTGAAAAGTCCCGTTTCGAATGGATATTGGATTTAACGGCAAGAACTTTGGATTTTGAAAGATGCAGACGGAAGGCTACTCGACCTACAAGAAGATACATAGAACCTTGAAGGAATGACAAGATGGGATAATGACGAATGAGCAGAAATTGATGAACAGGTAGTTGCAACTATAAACGGTGACGGTTTTGATGGAGGCATAGAAGAACATATATGAAAACCCCCTCTACGAACAACAAGGTACATCTCGTTAAAAGATATTTTTACATTTGCATAGATGACAAGGGGTCGGTCAACTACCACATAAATGAGGTCACTAATCTGATGAATCAATTGGTGTCTGTGAAGATTATGTTTAGTTATGAGGTAAATGTTATAGCTTTGCTTACTTCTTTGCTTAATAGTTGGGAAATGATGATTACGACTATGTAAAATTCATTGGGGACAAGAGCTTGAAATTTCATGAGATCTGTGATACTATGATTGTTGATGTAACAACCGAAATATATATATTTAAATTATTATTTTTATTTAGTTGTTTTCTTTATTTCCTCAAAAAATATAAATTTTTGTTATAAAAATTATTTTTTTAAAAGATAATTTGTTCTTAGAATTTAAAAAAAATAAAAAGAAAAAGTTTTATTAAATCTTTTTTTTATTATCCTTTTTAAATAAGGATTTATTAGGATTTGTTATAAAAGCCCTTAAACACTAGGTTTTATTTTTCTTAAACTGCTATACCTAATTTTCTCTCAAAAAGTTTTGGTATTTTTTCTCAAAGATCGGTAAGATTTTCTTCCTCATTGTTTTAGTTTTATTTTTCTTGATTTGTAGTTCTTTAATTCAGTTTATTGGGAAAAGTTTTGAGGTCTTTGTTTTTTAGAATAAAACATTTTAAGGACTTTTTACCTAAAAATTTTCCATAATTTTTTGTTTGAATCTTTTTTGTTTATAAGAGTGTTTTTGGGCTATTTTGAGACTCTTTTTGCATAAAAAGTTTACCTATTTGTATCCTATAATTTATAGTTTGTTGTTATGATTTTTACATGAAAAATTATATGTTTTTACCAAGTTTTAAAGATTTTCTATACGGTTTTCAGATCTGATTTTTTCTATAAAAATTAGTAAATTGTTAATTGTTTTTTATGGAAATTTCTTGGAAGTTTTATTTTATAAAATAGAAAATTTTTCAGATTTAAAATCCCCAAATTTTCTATTGTTTATAAGGTTTTTCAGCTTGTTTTTATTGAGAAACTTTTTGTAAATTTAGTTCGTATTAATTTATATCGATTCTTCTAATTTTAAAGTTTGTTATTGTTGAATTTAGAGGCTTTTTAACATAGTTTTCAGATCTGGTTTTGTAGCCCCAAATCCATACTCCCTAATTATTTTGCATAAAAAAAGTGTTTTGAATGGGAAAATTGGGTAGATAAGATTTGAGTTAGTAATTGGTTGAATTTTAAATCCTTGGATAGGATTTAAGAATTGATTTTGGATATTGGTTGTTTCTAGGCCTCTAAGTTGACAACTTTCAAGGAAGAAGTAAATTAGATTCGTAGGATTTCTGAAAGAGGTAAGTAACTTGTCATATCCGTTCGAAAAAGTGTGGTAAGTAACTTGTCATATCCCTTCGAAAAAGTGTGGTAAGTAACTTGTCATATCGCTTCGAAAAGTGTTGTAAGTGATTTACCATATCCCTTCGAAAAGTGTTGTGAGTGATTTACCGTATCCCTTTGAAAAGTATTGTAAGTGATTTACCATATCCATTCGAAAAGTGTTGTAAGTGATTTACCATATCCCTTCGAAAACTAAAATGTATTTTGGATTTGATATGAAGATTTGAAATTGAAGTTTTATTATGGATTTGAAAACTAATTTGACAATTGATATTATGTTTATTTGCAAAGTATTTGAAGTATTCTTATATGATTTGATAAAGTTTTGTTTAGATTTACTTAAAGGTTTGAAATTGATATTTTGTTTATTTGTGAAATATTTGAAATCATGTTTTGGAGGATTGATAAAGTTTATTTTAAATTATTTCAATGTTTTGAATTACTTTAATATTGAAAGTAAGTATTTTTTTTTGCATTTTATTTGAAAGATATTTTGATTGATATGATATGGCTATCCGGATATGCCATTATTTTGTTTTGAGGAACGTTTTGCTTATTTGGGGTAGTAGCCTAATTTGGAATTGATGGATTTCTGTTCTGGCTTATTTGTGGGAAGGCACTTTTGTGGTTTGGCATTCCTTGGGAATGAAGATTCATGTGTGTGTTATTCACTCACATGGCCTCACACTTAAGTAACTTTGTTCTGGTCGATATTATTTTGACAACTCTATTCTGGTCGATATTATTTCGACAACTATGTTCTGGTCGATATTAATTCGACAATTCTGATAGAAGCTTCTGATTGATTGGTGTTACCGACGGGTAACCACATATGTTATGTAGGCTACCAAAATAATGCAACCTTCCACTATGATTTTGAAAGTATGAATCAATGTAAGATTGTTTTGAATGTTTGAATGATTTAGTTATTCAAAAGTTTGAAAGTTGTACCAAGTATTTTAGAATGAACTTTGAAAGTTTTGATTGAAAGAAAGTTTGTTCTGAAGGATTTCAAGTTTGATCGAATGAAAGTTTGTTTTGAATGAATGGAAGTTTGTTTTGAAAGAATGAAAGTTTGTTTTGATTGACTGGAAACTTTATCTTATTTGAAGACTTTGTTTCCGAAAATCTAGTTTATTTTGAAAGTTTTGAAAATTGTATTAAATATTTTAAAGGACTTTAGAAGTTTTGATTTGTTCGTATTTTTGTTTACGAATGTTTTGAAAGGAAAATGAATTTCGAAATTCGATATGGAAATTGCTTATTGAGTATTTTTGTACTCATTTTTTTTTTCTGTTTTCTAAATGTTTTCAGATGAAGGTTCAAGTAACTGCTCAGATGGTGATTGAGGAATAGCGTTCTGGCATGAGGAGTTGAAATCTTTAGTATTTTCCATTGTTTTCAGCTTATGAGAACTTAGTTAGTTCTGGTAGTTATTCTTTGGCTTTATTATAGTGTAGGTTTTTTTTTTTGTGTCAAAGTTGGACTTGTCCTTATATTTTGTCATAGTATCGAATTAAATAAAGAAGTATTTCAGTTAATTTAGTGTTTAGTTGTTTACGCTTCTGCATTTTGTCAGAATGACCGTATTGGAAAATACGGGTTGTTACAGTTGAGAAGATTCGCTTGAAAGAAAGTGGAAATTTCGTATTTAGGTTAGGTACGAAGAATTTTATGGAACTAGCCTAACAAATTTGGAACAACGGGAAATAGGAGACCAATTATGGGAATATATAGCAGAGGCATAGTCAGAAGAGTGAGATCAGCGCGGTTGAATGTTTTTACTCATATAAGAAGGGTCACTTCAAGAAACCATGTAGGAAGTTTAAAGAGGATTAAGAAACAAAAGTTTCTACAAAATTTGATGATGTGTTGCTAGCTTGTGCTAAGAGTAAAACGTTTGTAGACTAGTAATCATAGTGGGCAGTGGACAGTGCAGTCTTAGTACACGTTTCATCAGATAAAAGGTGGTTTTACATTCGTCGCTCCTGGCAATCATGGCACGTAAGGATGGGAAATGTTAAGCTCTCAAAGATAAAAGGGATTGAGGATGTTAGTCTAAGGACCGACAATGGGACCAAGCTAGTTCTGCATGATGTTAGATATATATCTAGTTTCATAATGAATTTGTTATGTATATGGAAGATGGATGATGAAGATTACATATCCGAGTTTGTAGATAACATGTGGAAACTCATGAGAGGATATGAGGTAGTGGTTGTTGGCCACAAAGAAGCTTTATTGCATGTGTCGAGATTTGTCATTGTCAAAGGATCAGAAAGATGGATTATGCACAGGGATACTGATGGTTCAGAGGGAGATGTGATAGAACCAGCAGTAATGGCAATTAGGAAAAATGAGGAGAATCTGCCATGAGTCAGGGTTCAATAACAGGGAAGTTGAGAAACGAAAAAAAAAAAAGAATAGTTCAATGCTATTTAGTAGACTGACAGTTTATAGCCCCAGTTGGCAAACGAGTTGCCGAGTTGATAAAGTCAAACAGGTGAAAGAGTACATCTAGTAGAATGACTACAGCTGATGCTAAAGTCAAAGGTCAAGTCTCTAGCTTGGCAACAAACTTTGGTTCGTTGGCCAAGTCATCAGTAAAGAAGCCTTTCTTGAGGATTTGTTGGGTGATCAAAGAAGGAAGCGTTGGAGATCACATAGTTTGAGTGGGAGCACGTTGTTGTGTCTCTAACGTATAAGTGACAAGACCACGTAGAATTGTCCATTCTAAAAGCAATCATAAATAGAACATTGAATGTCGTCAAGAAGATGTTTGTACACTATTGGTGCAGCAATAGTAGAGCTATTATTGGTGCAGCAATAGTAGAGCTATTATTGGTGTAAGAAGATGTTGATTAGTTACTGTTGGTATAGTCAGAACTGATCCTTGGTCGTTTGCCAAGATTAGGGACACTATTGTTGCAATGAGAGGCGAGATAGCCATTTTTTCTCCAAGTGTGAGATTGTTGGGAACATGGAGCCAAAACATTGTTAGACTGAGTCAGGATGAAGCAAGAATGAAGCGGAATCGAAGAAGCGGGGTTGCAGGGCTATTTTGGTAGAGGAGGAAGCACCCCGACGCCACAACACAACGTCGCAGTGCTATCACGATTTATAAAAATGGCAGCTTCAGCCGTAGGTTGTTTAAATGGTAGAATTTGTTAGACAGCACTATTTTTTAGTAGAGTGTTTGACATTTTGGATTTAAAATAAACGATAGAGCGCAAGTATACACCCGTCATAAGTAATAAAATGGAATGAGTATTATGAGTATTGATCCACATAGACAATTGAATCCTTTTCAATGAAAATAATGTTGATCGGCGACTTTGCATTTGATTTTAGGGTAACAAATATCAAGAATGATGCTGGATTTGATATTTAAAAACTCAATAGAATAAACCCAGTGTAGTTACTTTGAATTAGCTAAAAATATACAATATTTTCCCAACTAGGCATCAAGTGCATCCTTGTATTTTTCATCTGTTTTGCTATGCCATCTTCTTATGCCTAAGTTATTTTGAAGTTATAAATTCATTCCTAATATGTGTATTAGAAAATTAAAACCAACTGTAACCTTAGATCGAGGTCTTATGCATAGGCTACCCGAGCGAAATTTTTATGTCTAATGTCTTTGTCTCCAAAGTTAAATAATTAAAGTTGTCAAGATATATCAACCATTTTAGAATTGATGTTGGGTTAAATCATTAATTGGCCAAATCAATTTTTAACTTTATAAAACAACCTTGAGTAATAAAAGGAAAAAAAAAACACATTTTGCCTTGTTTGACTTTTAAAAACCATAGCTAATCATCCACATTCGAGCTTGGGAAAATAAATTTAGTACATAATTTCAAAGGAAAAACAGAATCGAACATTCTTAAAAATGGAAGACATGATGTAAGAAGAGGAAAATAGGAACAAGTTGCAATTAAGAAGTTTGTAACCTGAATGACCCTAACCCTATCTCTTTCGAGATTCGAGGAGGAATACTCAATCGATTCTACGAAATTATGTGATTACAGGCTTTGTAGAGAAAAAGAATGGAGATGTAAAAACAATAAACTTGCTGGAATTACTTTGAAAGAAATTCAAAACTTACAATTTATAAGTAACAAGTTGGAAAGTAACCATAAACTTGAAGTAAAGTAAGTTCTAAAATAACAAACAACTAAAGAATTAAGTAAAATGAAATAGGCTAAGAACAAAAGAGTAAAAAGCTAAATTTGATCAGATGAATGAAATAAAAGATAGGTTGTTAAATATATAAGGACTTCAAGTTAGGAAATTCAGATCCGCGTTATGAATATCAGCGGCTCTGGTGCGCTTAGGTAACTCATCATCGCCTCGGGTTCTTGAGCATCCGCTGATTCTCCAGTCGGTTCAGACCCCACTTAGTTTCACCCAAGCTTTCCGCCTGGATAGATCACCCAGGTTCGGGTCCATAAGCAGTGACAATTGCCCCATGAAGACTCGCTTTCGCTACGGCCGGTGGGTTCCTTAACCAAGCCACTGCCTATGAGTCGCCGGCTCATTCTTCAACAGGCACGCGGTCAGAGTCCTGGTCTCCTCCCACTGCTTGGAAGCTTACGGTTTCATGTTCTATTTCACTCACCGATGGGGGTTCTTTTCACCCTTCCCTCACGGTACTACTTCACTATCGGTCACCCAGGAGTATTTAGCCTTGCAAGGTGGTTTTTCGTGGAGAGTCATCCCTTCAAAACTTCTTCGACTAAGTTTTCTGTTGAATTGGAAGCTATAATTGCATGGATGACATGTGTAAGGGTTGGGAGAAGCTTTCAAACACATCAAAACTTGTGTTTCACATCAAGGGCATTTTCGGTATTATGTAAGGCACCACGCGTCTAGTACAAAAAATTCCTACACAAAATCATAATTTATGTGAGAAATCAATGCTAAATGATATATACATGTTCTCAATACATGTATAGCCTAAGATAACTCCAAAATAAATGTTTTGGACACTAAACTAAGCATTTTTTTTGTAACTTCCATTACCGCCTCCAATTTTCTATAAATGCCAAAGTGTCTTCCTCAAAAGCTCGAATCTGAGGATTTGGTGAGTCCCCCTCATAGCATCCTTGAACACTACCATTTTTCTACTACCATCTTCCATCCTTTTATTTCTTGTCGTCTCACTAGAGAAGTGGCCATTTTTCTCAAACATTCTCCCATGTCAGTAGAGAAAGGCGTTAGGTGCCTTTTTTGGGTCTTTAGACTCAGAATTTTCTCAATTTCCATATATCGCATTCTCGAACTACCCTTTTGTATGTTCCACCTATTGGACCACTGATTGGTGTCTCAAAGCTCTGAAATGCACATTACCCTCCTCTTTTGCATGTTTTCTACATTCAATAGAATTCCTCCTAGGAACGATGCTTCTTTAGGTAAAGAAGGTCACTAGGAGTACTAAATAGGTGGTCCAGTAGTGCAGTTTTCCAAGGATAACGGTGGATGATGAAAGATGAAAGTACTTCGGATGATCAAACCAAGTAAAATGTCGGCTGCCATGAAAATTAAAAGGGTAGGGGGAGGAAGAAATGATTTTTTCAAAAAAAGAGGGGGAAATGAAGAGGTGAGATTTGAAGGTCTTTTTAATTAAAACAAATTAAGATGTTTAATTACGGCTAAAGATTAGTTTAACTAAATTAAGCCCTTGTTGAAAAAGGAAATGATTTAATCAAACTAAGATAAATAAGACAAAAAAGATAAGTTTAACACTAACAACCCCAAATCTTTAATTTTTAATCTTTTAAAATAAAAATGAAAGAGATTAATTTAAAAGCATCAAACTTGATCAAAAAATAGTAAATTATCACAGTCCCCCAAGTTAAAATCCAAACTAACCCCAAGAATTTCAAATTCAATCTTTTTAAAATTTTCAAAAAGGTCGAGGAGCCGAGCGCCTCTAAAAATAATCGAACTTTTCTAAAATTTCGCTCAAACAATTGGTTAGAACCTTAATCTTAGTGATATGAACCAAGGAAGCACCATTGTCATGCCTCAAGGACCCATAACGAGATCAAGAGCCAAGAAGCTACAACAAGCTTTACTTTCTCATGTTCAATACTTGGTGAGCACGGCTAGGGATGATCAAGAGAGAGATGGAACTTTTCAAGTGAATATCTTCCAAGTAGAGCATAAGGGAGACGTTGCATTAAATGAACTCTAAGTTCATTTAAAGGAGCTGACGTTGAAGTGGAGTTTAACTCAAGTTGCATTCAATAAAGCCAAGTTCAATTCAAGGAACTCAAGTTGCATTAAATGAACTTAAGTGCATCTCAAGCTTCATTTATTGCAAGTCATCCATCAATTAATGGAACTACACTTCAAACTACTTTAAGTGAAGCTTCATTTATAATTGGGAGGTTACAAAGACTTTGAAGAGTGACCAAGACTTCAATTCTCGGATTTAACCCTCTTTTTATTATATTTTCAGTTTTAAACATTTCATTTATGTGTTTTAAGTTACATTTTAGCTAGTGGATGTTATGGCCATCATGTCATTGGGAGTTACAACCTTTCAAATGCCTTTAGGTTACTTTTAGGGTTGTTTTGGAGACTATAAATAGCCTAGTTTGTTTCCTTTGAAAGACAGATTTTGGATGTTCAATGAAAGTTGCTATTTTGCTTCAAAAGCCTAGAGCTTGTTTTTCTTTGCAATTCTTGAGTGTTAGATTTGCATGCTAGAGTCATTCAAGTAGCCTTGATCAAGCTATCTTGTGGAGTGGTTCGAATCTTGAGTTTAGAAACAAGTTTTCTCTACTCTTGATATTGCTCATCAAGGTAAATCCGTTCTAACTTCTTCCTTGGGTTGACATCATCTCGATTTAGGGGTTTTAGCATTTGTGATCTAGGGGTTTGCATAACCATAAGGGTTCTTAGATCCAATTGGCTATTGTTTTCTTATCATTTGGTATCAGAGCACTAGGCTCTAGATCAGATATATGTTTCCGTTTTCGTATTACTCTTCTTGTTCTTTGTTTTGAAATTTTTGTTCTTATTGTTCATCTCGTTACATTCTGTCCACGTATCTAAAATACAAAAAAATTGTCATTTCCATTATTCGTTTCGTCTTGTTGTCTTCTATGAGTTTGTAGATCTCTATCTTATCTACAACTTTGTCTTCTTTCATATCTTCTGATTCAATTTGATTCTGGGTGAAAAGTTCGAAAATTGACATTCTGTTCTGGAAAACTGCTATACCCGAGAGCATGTGTTCTTCTTTGTTCTTTATATTTTTTTCACTTGTAAAGCATGCTAGATCTGATTTGTGCTGTTGAAATTGCCTATTTGTGTTAATCTGGCTGTTGGTATTAAATCATATCAGTTATATTTTGATTTATTTCCACAACTAACCGTTACTCATTAAATTCTTGGCGGTTACAATTGTCTCAATTAATTTCCAGTAATTTGTTGTTCAAATGCTCATGATTTTTTTCTTGTGTAACTCATATCTGTTATAAAAGGCTGAATTAAACTCCATAAAACTCAGAGTAGCTTTAACTGTTCAAGAGTTACATTTTCTGGTCTTTTACATTTCATCTTGTTCCATCTTAATTATTCTGGTCATTTTCTTTCTTAAGCTGTTTCTGATGATTTGAGTTTTGAATTTACTCCTTATCATCAGTTATTTGAGTGATTTCTTTGTGTGTCTTATCTAATCACTTGAGTTGCAGTCTTGCTCATGGAAATTACTTTTCAATATTGGAGTGTACTTTGCTGAGAGGGTGAGATTGAGCGTTGTGAGGGAGTGATTCATTGTTTGAGTGTTAAACACGAGTGAAATTCATTAACGAGTGGAAACACGTGAGGGAGTGCTTGTGAGGTCCATTTCTTGTTACTTTAACTTGTTTTGCAGCATGTCCAATCCTGAAGATAATACCATTCCCGATGCCCGAAGGAGAGAGGCACTAGAAGGAACTATGGAACGATTGATTCGTGGCATGGAGGCTTTGACAGAATGGACAGGAAGGTTGGAGGCTGAAAACCAAGCTCCGTAGAGAAATTCCACCACCACGTGTTGTAGATGAGGATGATTATGAAGGGGAGTTGGATCTGATCATTGGGAGGACGATCAAGTACAGTCTTGGCGGCTCTAATGACGGGGACGAGAGGAGAGAGAGACATATTGGTCGTGGCTTAGATCGAGGGCGAGCGGCGAGGAAGAGAGGCTACTACATAATCTCCAACGGAGAGCTCCACGGGAGGATGCTCAAGTTGACCGAAACTTGGGAAATATCAAATTGAAGCTTCCAAAGTTCTATGGTAAGACTGATCCGGAGGCTTACATTCAGTGGGAGAAGCAAGTGGAGTACGTATTGACTGCCACAATTTTAGCGAAGAAAAGAAGGTAAAACTATGTATTGTCAATTTAAAGATTATGCAATAACATGGTGGGACAAATTGATGTCAAGTAGGAGACGAAATCTTGAGGCGCAATCGATTCATGGTATGAATTCAGGAGTTGATGAGAAGGCGGTTGTCCTAGACATTTCCAAAGGGACACGGCGCCCAAAGCTACAAGTGTTGAGAAGGTAGCAAGTCGGTGGAGGACTATTTTTACAGGAGATGGATTTGTTGATGGATCGACTTGATCTTGAAGAGGATATGGAGAATCTCATGGCACGATTTCTGAATGGCTTAAACAAGGAGATTGCTGATAAGGTTGATCTACAAACCTTACTTTAACATAGAGGAGATGTTGCATATTGCCATAAAGATCGAGAAGCAACTCCAACGAAAGTCCCAAGGTATTCTACTAAACCTTCTTCAAGTACTTCTACATGGAAAAAGGGATAGTAAGCATGCTGATATAAGTCTAAGACCCGAGAGTTAAGTGAGAAACCTAAGGATAAGGGAGGAAACTTCTTATAAGGAGAAAGAAAAGGTTGATGAGACTAAGGAAAGAAATAGAGATATTAAGTGTTGGAATGTCAAGGGGTGGTGCACTATAGTAAGATTGCCCTAATAGAAGAACTATGGTCCTTAGGGAGGGAGAGGTGGTGACGCGACGGATGAGGAGGAAGATGAGGTAATGAGAGAAAGAAAATGATGATTGTTGATAGTGAGGAGTATAGTGAAGAGGACCCTACACATATGTCCTTAGTCACTAGGAGAGCTTTAAGCACCCAAGTTAAGGAGGATAGCTTAGATCAAAGAGAGAATTTATTTCACACTAGGTGCCTTGTTCAATCTGTACCTTGTAGTATGGTGATCGACAGCGGTAAGTTGCACCAATGTTGTGAGTTCAATTCTGGTCAAGAGACTTAATTTAGAGACTAAACCACATCCTAGACCGTATATAAGCTTCAATGGTTGAGTGATTGTGGGGAGGTAAGGGTGAATAAGCAAGTTCTTGTTTTCTTTTACCATTGAAAAGTATGCTGATGATTTTTGTGTGATGTTGTCTCAATGCATGCCGAAGATATTTGTTTGTTAGAGAGACCATGGCAATTGATCGTCGGCGGGTAATGTATGATGGATATGCTAATCGTTATCATTTTACTCATAATGGTAGGAAACTACTCTTGTACCTTTGTCTCCAAAGATGTATATGTTGACCAATGTAAACTTGAAACAAAAAGGCAAGAGGTCGATGCAAAAGCAAAAGAAATGAAAGAAAAAGAATTGAGAGAAAAAAGAGTTTGAGTGAAAAGCAAGAGAGTAGCAATCGACCTAGTGAGAAAAATGAGAGAAAAGCCAAATGTGTGAGCTTGTGTGCTAGAATGGGTGAGGGTTAGGAATGCTTTGATTGCAAAACGAAATATCTTGTACTTCTGTACAAAGGATCTGTTTCCTTACTAACGAGCTAACCCTTCTTTGCCTAGTGTTTTGTTGCCCTTTTGCAGGAATTTGAGGAATTATTTCCGAGGAGATGCCAAGTGATTACCACCACTTAGGGGGATCAAGCACAAGATTGACTTCATTCCGGGAGCAACCATTCCAAACCGTCCGGCGTATAGGACTAGTCCTAGCGAGGCCGAAGAGATACAAAGGCAAGTGAATGACCTCCTTGCCAAAGGGTATGTACGCGAGAGTTTGAGTCCATGTTCTGTTCCGGTTATTCTTGTACCTAAGAAAGATGGGTCATGCGCTATTGTGTTGATTGTAGGGCTATAAACAAGACAACTATTAACTATAGGCATCCAATTCCTAGATTAGATGATATGCTTGATGAGTTGCATGAATGTAGTCTCTTTACTAAGATTGATTTGAAATCGGGTTATCTCAAATTCGCATGCATATTGGGGATGAATGAAAACTGCTTTCAAAAACTAAGATGGTCTTTATGAATGGTTAGTATGCCTTAGCCTTTGGATTGACTAATGCACCTAGTACATTCATAAGGTTAATGAATCATGTCTTGCGTGAATACTTAGGGAAGTTTGTGGTTGTATATTTTGATGATATTCTTGTTTACTCTAAGTCATTAAATGAGCATGTTGAGCATGTACGTTCTGTTTTGAATACTTTAAAAAAGGAGTGTTTGTATGCAAACTTAAAGATGTAGCTTTTGTATGGAAAACGTTAACTTTCTTGGTTTTGTAGTTTCATCTAAAGGTGTGAGGTTGATGAGGAAAAGGTAAAGCTATAAGGGATTGGCCTACACCTAAAAGTGTAAGGAGGTAAGAAGTTTTCATGACTTACGGGTTTCTATCGTAGGTTCATAAAAGACTTTAGTAAAATTGCTTCACCTTTGAATGAACTTGTTAAGAAACATGTTACTTTGTGTGGGGAGAGGACCAAGACAAGAACGTGCTTTTACCACTTTGAAAGAAAACTTGAGTTCCACTCCACTACTTGCATTGCCTAATTTTGACTTAACTTTTGAAATTGATGTGTGATGTAGTGGGTAGGTATAGGTGCTGTTTTAAGCAAAATCAAAGACCTTTAATGTTCTTTAGTGAGAAGTTGAATGGTGCTTCTTTGAAGTATCCCACTTATGACAAAGAACTTTATGCTTTGGTTCGTGCATTACAAACATGGCAACATTATCTTTGGCCATAAAGAGTTTGTTATCCATAATGATCATGACAAGTCTTTTAAAAACTTGAGAGGTCAAGATAAGCTCAATCGTCGCCATGCTAAGTGGGTGGAGTTCATTGAGACATTTCTTATGTCATTAAGTTTAGTAAACAAGTAAGAGAATGTAGTTGCCTGATGCTTTGTCTCAAAGGTATGATCTTTTCTAACACTTTGAATGCTAAACTACTTGGATTTGAGCATATTAAAACCTTGTACCATGATGATCCTTCTTTTGGTTCTATTTGTGATTCTCTTGAAAATGGTACTGTTTTGGATGGGTACAACTTGTTTGATGGATTTCTTTTTAGGAAAGGTAAGTTGTGCATTCCAAATTGCTCTATTCGTGAATTGCTTGTTAAAGAAGCTCATGGAGGAGGATTAATGGGGCATTTTGGAGTAGTAAAAACATGTGACATGCTTTCTGAATATTTTTATTGGCCTAGGATGAGACATGACGTTCATAAAGTTTGTGAGCATTGCATTTCATGTAGGCAAGCTAAATCTAGACTTAAACCGCATGGCTTATATTCTCCTTTGTCCGTTCCAATTGCTCCTTGGTTGGATATATCAATGGACTTTGTCTTAGCTTTACCAAGGACTAGGAAAGGTAGAGATAGTATATTTGTGGTTGTTGACAGATTTAGTAAAATGACTCATTTCATTCCATTTCACAAAACTGATGATGCTAAATACATTGCGGATTTGTTCTTTATAGAGATTATTCGATTGCATGGCATTCCTTACAGCATTGTTAGTGATCGGGATATAAAATTCTTGAGTCATTTTTGGCGTGTCTTATGGGGAAAGTTAGGTACTAAGCTAGTCTATTCTACTACATGTCACCCTCAAACGGATGGTCAAACTGAGGTAGTAAATAGGACATTGATTACTATACTTAGGACTGTTATTGATAAAAATATCAAATCTTGGGAGGATTGTTTGCCATTTGTTGAATTTGCTTACAATAGGGTTGTCCATAGTACTATTAAGTGCACTTCTTTGAAATTGTTTATGGCTTTAATCCTATAACACCTCTTGATTTGCTACCTTTGCCACCTACTGAATTTGTGAATTTTGATGCTAATGCTAAGTTGAATACGTTCATAAGCTACACAAGGAGGTCAAGAGAGGATTGAGAAGCAAATGTCAATATTGCTTCCAGAATAATAAGGGACGAAGGCATCTTATATTCAACCCGGGAGATTGGGTGTGGGTGCACTTTCGAAAGGAGAGATTTCCCGTCCAACGACATTCTAAGCTCAATCCTAGGAGAGAGATGGTCCATTTCAAGTTCTCGAGCGCATCAACGACAATGCTTATAAAATTGATTTACCAGGTGAGTATGCTGCTAGTGCAACTTTAATGTTGCTGATTTGAGTCCTTTTGATGTAGGTGGATGGCTATGATTCGAGGACGAATCCTTCTCAAGAGAGGGAGGATGATGTGAACCAAGGAAGCATCATTGACATGCCTCAAGACCCATAACGAGATCAAGAGCCAAGAAGCTAACAAGCTTACTTTCTCATGTTCAATACTTGGTGAGCTCGGCTAGGGATGATCAAGAGAGAGATGGAACTTTTCAAGTGAATATCTTCCAAGTAGAGCATAAGGGAGACGTTGCATTAAATGAACTCTAAGTTCATTTAAAGGAGCTGAAGTAAAGTGGAGTTTAACTCAAGTTGCATTCAATAAAGCCAAGTTCGATTTAAGGAACTCAAGTTGCATTAAATGAACTTAAGTGCATTTCAAGCTTCATTTATTGCAAGTCATCCATCAATTAATGGAACTACACTTCAAACTACTTTAAGTGAAGCTTCATTTATAATTGGGAGGTTACAAAGACTTTGAAGAGTGACCAAGACTTCAATTCTCGGATTTAAACCTCTTTTTATTATATTTTCAGTTTTAAACATTTCATTTATGTGTTTTAAGTTACATTTTAGCTAGTGGATGTTATGGTCATCATGTAATTGGGAGTTACAACCTTTCAAATGCCTTTAGGTTACTTTTAGGGTTGTTTTGGAGGCTATAAATAGCCTAGTTTGCTTCCTTTGAAAGACAGATTTTGGATGTTGAATGAAAGTTGCTATTTTGCTTCAAAAGCCTGGAGCTTGTTTTTCTTTGCAATTCTTGAGTGTTAAATTTGCATGCTAGAGTCATTCAAGTAGCCTTGATCAAGCTATCTTGTGGAGTGGTTCGAATCTTGAGTTTAGAAACAAGTTTTCTCTACTCTTGATATTGCTCATCAAGGTAAATTCGTTCTAACTTCTTCCTTGGGTTGACATCATCTCGATTTAGGGGTTTTAGCATTTGTGATCTAGGGGTTTGCATAACCATAAGGGTTCTTAGATCTAATTGGCTATTGTTTTCTTATCACTTAGCCAAAGTAACCTATCTACAATTGAAAATAGTTTTATATTTGAAATATAAAACAAAAGAAATCTAACGTAACTAACATAAATTACCTATCAAAAGAATTACGAAGTACACTCAAACAAGATAAAAATAGAAATAGGTACAAGAAAACTCCACCATGGTGCAGGCTCATTCTCAGCATGTAGACTTAAAATATGGACTACAAGGATGGTATTTGGTTTTGGTTTTCTCCTGGCAGTCTCATATGCATTTAAGACTGCTACTCAAATGATTTCTTCTCACTCAACCATGGACAATGCTTAGTTTTTAGTAGTCTTAAACCCTCTTGGCATATCCGATTAATTTATCATCTATAATGGATCTGTAGATGAATTTGGCCTAAAAATCCAGCCAATGGGCCAAACGGCTCTCCTTGTCCTTGTGCCATTCTTTATGGTTTTCTTGAAAAAAAAAAACTCATCATGAACTACAAAAACACACTTATTAAAAAGTTCATAAAAATAAGCAGTAGACAAAAACTTCCCTCATATAGATTTAACTTTAATGAACTTTTAGAGGCTTCTAAATTTCAACTGATTTACTCGAGCTTATTCGATCTTCCTCCAACTACAACCATGTCATAGTTTCTCCTCTTTAAAGCCCAATATACTTCACAATTCAGCTCGAGGGGTAGGTTAGATACTTTTCTACAATTGTTTTTGGGAATTGAGACTTCTGTTTGAACATAAAATCTTTCCTTTGCATATGTCTCATCCTCTTTTGTTTCTTTATTTTCTTCATGCTTAAGATGTATGGTGAATTCCCCATTTTCTATGTCTTGAGAAAACTTTTGAGCGAAATAAGAGAGTGGTCTCATATCTATAAGCGAGTTGTCTTGAAAAGAATTTTGATGGAAATGAGAGAGTGATCTCATAGCTGCAATCGGTGGATTTGAGCCTACTGCAAACTCATTATGAGAACTACTCCCATCCTCTTCATTTTCTAATCCATTTTTTTCATTTTGAAAATGAATGTTCCACGCATGCTTATGTATGTCTTGCTTATCATTCAAAACTTGCTGAGGGAATGGAGAGAGTGATTCCAAATTTACGAGCATTAGGTTTGGGCCTATTGCTACCTCATATTCATCTTTTTGTTCAATTACGCCTCAACCGACTACTCTGGTTCAACTTCTTTCACCTTCTCTACCTCGTTGGCCACATCAGAGATAGTTAGATCATTATTTTTTCGCTGGGAGCTCTGGTTCTTCATAAACTAGCTCGTTCCCTAGGTTCAGAAATTGAAGAGGAGCAGGATCGGAAGCGGTAAGCCACCTCTCTTCGTTTTGCTTTTCTGTCTAAGGTTTTTGTGAAAGGGATGCCCCGGATCTGACATGTCGCTTGCTGAAAAGCTAGCTCCTACTCCTACTCATTCTCCTCCTTCATCGTCGTTGGTCCTTCGTTCGGATTCTGCTCTCGCAGTTCTCAAAGTAACGTCAAAAGGAAGTATTTTTTATTGCCCTCTGACCTTTTCTAGGCCCCCTGGTATAGTTCTGTCCATTATCCTTTAAGTTTTCCAGTATAACCTTCCTGTAATAGGCATTGGACAACTTTGTGATGATCGCCAAAGCTATGCGCCATCTTTACATTGTTCAGTGATACATTCATCATATTTTTTAGGCGAAGTAAGGGTGAGCTCGACGAGAGTTGGAGACGCTGTGGAGTTAAAATAGTGTGATTCCGAGTAAAAGGGGTAAGAAATAGGGCGTCATAGGAATTTCGTTCACTCAATTCAATCAAAACGCAATTGATTTGGATATATTAGACCCAAAAGACTAAAGGCCCCTACTAAAAGGCGAGCACTGAAATTCAAGAACTTTTGTTCCTTAACACTTTTGGTGTTGCTTCTTTCAAATCTTGCTTTAGGTTTGATGTTAAACCGATTCATTGGATTAGTCTCGATCAAGCTAATTCTGGAGTGAGTCGTCTTAGGATCTAGGAGTGACCATCGTAGATTCTAAGTCCGATCTAAGAGTGATTCATCTTCTAACCTTACTCTTGGTTGGAATCATTCGGTAAGTTAGTCGTTTTCGTGAATGTTTGCAAGGATCCTAGAAGGACTTCTAGCTTTGTATACCCGAGCAACCTTGGCGCTTATCACCCCCCCCCCCTGAAATCAAATCCTGGATTCGCCACTATGTTCCATGTTAGGTCAGCCAAAAGGTAAAATTCTTCATCCTATTTATTATGCAAGTAAGACTTTTAGTCAATTGAACTATACTATGACTGAAAAAGAACTTTTAGTAGTTGTTTTTGTATATGATAAGTTTTGTTCATATTTAATTGGGATTAAGGTGATAGTCTTTACAGATCATTATGCATTAAAATATTAGTTTGCTAAGAAAAAACCAAAGCCTAGGTTGATTAGATGGATGTTGTTGCTACTGGAGTTTGACTTAGAAATTAGACATATGTTGGTGGTATGACCCCAGCTCTTCTGGTCGGGAAACAAAAGTGGCAAGAAAATGCATTTAAACTTTCATTTAGAGCTAAATGAGCGTCTACAGTGAGACTTGCGAAAAGTAAATGGCTATGTAACGCCCGTGAGTTTTCGGGTTATTTTCATTTTAAGTTTTAAATCGAGCGTTTGGATTTTTCCCTAAGAGGTTAATTTAAATTCTTAGATTTTCTTATTTCGGAGTTCTAGTCTTGGGAAAATTAGAATTAAGTTTATTTTTGTTGGATTAAGATAAATTAAGTTTTCGAATTTTGGACAGAGATTTTGTTTAAATCTTAATTCAAAGTTTTTGAAATTTAATTTTCTCTCTTAGACTCTATTATTGGGTTTGAATTTTAAGTTAATCTCTTAAACAAATTATCCAAATTCTTTTTAAGGTGGGTTTCCTTTTAACAAAAGGATTGGAAAGAGAAAACTCTATTTATTGGATCATGAAGCCTCTGACATCATATTTATTTTTGGTAAAAAGAGAAAAGAAAACAAAACAAAAAAGAAACGAAAAGAAATCCTAACCACATCTCTTTCTTTTCCTCTATCCTTCTCTTGTACCCTAGCCACCACCCACCATTGTTCCTCATTCTCCAGCGACAGCACCTCACGGCGACAACAGGGGTGCTTCCCCATCTGGCGAACCCGTAGCAGCAACAAATTTGTGTCGGCGTCTTTCGAGCAGCAGCAGCGTCTCCTCAAACCAGCAGTGACAGAGAGCACGATTTCAGCAGGGACTCGCGTTTTCCGGTGTTCCAGCAGCGACGTAACCTCCTGGCAACAACGGCGGCGTTTCATTGAACTTCAGCGGTGGTCCGACGTGTTCTGTGGTGGCACGGCGTCTTCTGCGGCGGCGCGGTGTGTTCTGCAGCGGTGCGATTTCTCGTCAGCAACGACGACGCGACGAGTTTTGCCGCAGCCACGATCTTCCTCGGTGTTTTCCTCGACATTTTCCGGTCGTGGGTATATTCGATGACCCCGACAACATAGATCCGTGAAGCTTAGCAAGTTCCTGTGACGTTCTTCTTTGTTTCGGTAACTTTTAGCATTACCCATCGCTTTTTGACATTGGAACAACAAGTCTAAGGCCATTCGAAGTCTATTTTGGGAGCACGAACCTCCTCAGCGTCTACCCACTCCTAACCCATGTTGTTTTAGTGTGAGTTAGTAGGTAACGACTCACCTAAACTCAGTTTCAATTATATTTTAAGTGCTTCTAATTGGTTACTAACCTCGAGATCGTACTCCTTTTGTATTAGGAAGTCTTCGACAAGCTTAGGAGCTTTAGGACATTTGTGTAAGTAGTTCTTACTTTTGAGGATGTTTGTTCTTCTTTCTATGAAACGTTTGTGTGCTTGTGTTTGCTTGTTTATGGTTGTTTATACTATGTTACTATTCGTATAGTTCTAGATGAGATATTGGTTATGTTGTTGGTTCTGTTGATTGATTGTGCCTCTCTTATGAATTATATATGTGGTTGATGGATCATGCTAGGTTATTTTGAGTTGATTGATATTACGTATGATTTGTGTTTATTGCATACTGGACTATTATGAGATGATTGATGCATGGGTCATGGCTTAAAAGCATCCAGGACCTTGCTAAGAGTTTGGTTATGTTATGAAGAGAATGGGTGAGTATCAGGGCTAGAGGACTGATACGTCACTAATTGGGTATTGAGGCTTCGGGTAAATGGTCGGGGGTCGATACGTCAACTTTGGACAAAGATGAGTGTCGAGGCTTCGGGTAAATGATCGAGGGCGATGCAATGAGTCTTAAAGGTAAGGCAAGTATTGGGGCCTTGAGAGGAAAAGACAATGACCAATACGTTGCGCAGACATCGAGGCCTTGAATAGATGGTCAAGGGTCGGTGCAACAGTTTGGGGCCTTGGGTAAATGGTCAAGGGTCAAACACCAAGCGCCATAGAGAAGTATCGAGGCTCTGGGTAGATGGTTAGAGGTCGATACAACTTGAAGGAGTAAGACTTGGAGGAATAGGAAAGAGAATTAGTGAATCATGTTGTGAGGATTGTGTTTTGGGCATGTAGTTGCATGTTTAATTGAGCTTATATTATATAAAGCAACTTGTTAAGCATATTGTTTGAAATCCTTGTAAAGCATGTTGATTGTGCGTGACCCTTTAGGTAAAGACTGCTTACTGAGTACTAGTTTTTTTACTCACCCCCTCCTTTTTCCCTTAGTTTTTACAGGTAATGAGGTCACTCACAGGAACGGTGATGGCGAGGAGGAGACTTGACTAGTTTGACCATATAGCGTTGCGTCATTGTATTTTAGTTAGGATAATCGGAGTTGTTTCTATTTAGTTTTTCTATTATTTGATCAGCAGGTGGATTTGTTTAAGTTTTATGTTCCAATGATGTTTTAAGATATCAGTTCGTTATTTTTTTTAGAACTCTAGACACGTTTAGTTAGTTTGGTTGTGGTATTAGAACTTTTAGAGTAATAAAGTTTATTTCATGAGAATGTTGAGCAAAATGTAGTTATTTTATTTTGTTGATGTTGAGATGAATAAGAGGTTTTAACAACGTGCCCCAGTTGAGTTGTTTGAAATTTGGGGGCGTTACAGTTGGTATAAGAGCGAAGTTGTTCTTGTAGACTGGCCTAGATCCTAAGTCGTTTAGTGTTATGGTTTTTCTTGGTCTCCTCTCTATCACCGAGTGCGTGGACTTTGTTATCTTATGATTGATTGATTTACGAACTTATTATTCTTTTATGTTTTTACTTGATTTGCTTATGTTTGTTTATGTTTGTTTCATGAGTTGTCATGTTGATGATTGTGTGATGCATTTTCTAGTATGTTTTGTGACTCAAGGTGATTCATTCCATTATTTATTGTTACTTGTCGGTGGATGAGCAGAGTTGGAAACTGTTGGATTAAAGTTTTAGTATGAGAGTAGCTCAGTGGAAGCGTGGTGAGAATTATCATCATTTAGTATTGCTAGTAGTTTAATTCTCTGGTACGAGTGGAACTTTTAGGTGGCTGTAGCAACGATCCTCAATTGTTTGTACTTTTCTTCTCTTGAAAGTAATAGTGTTTAAATTATTATAGTTTTAAGTATTCTTTTGTATATTGGTCCTTGTTCCCTCTATTCTATTTGGTAAGCGAGTCTTAAGTTAGAACCATTAGGTGGTTCGTGGTAGGTCTTCACGCTGTTAGCTTCTATGTTAGTTATCAGTTATTAAGTGAAAGTGAGAAAGTTCTTTATTAATCAAAATACCCACCAAGAGTAAGGTAGCAATGAGCCATCTTAGTAAAGATGTTGCAAGGAAAAAAAAAACTAAGAAGTATAAGAAGATTTAGGTCAAGCACTAAAGGATCATTTGACTAGTCAACTTCCGACGACCTAAGTTTTGTAAGGTGGGTAGTCTGTAACGCTCCGAGTTTTCGGGTTATTTTCATTTTAAGATTTAAACGAGCCTTTTTGGATTTTTCCCTAAGAGGTTAATTTAAATTCTTAGATTTTCTTATTTTGGAGTTCTAATCGTGGGAAAATTAGGATTAAGTTTATTTTCGTCGGATTAAGATAAATTAAGTTTTCGAATTTTGGAAAAATCTTAATTCAACGTTTTGGAAATTTAATTTTCTCTTTTGGACTCTATTATTGGTTCTAATTTTAAGTTAATCTCTTAAACAAATTATCCAAATCCTTTTTAAAGTGGGTTTCCTTTTAACGAAAGGATTAGGAAGAGAAAACTCTATTTATTGGATCATAAAGTCCTTTGTGACATCATATTTATTTTTGGTAAAAAGAGAAAAAAACAAAACGAAAAAAAGGAAAAGAAACCCTAACCACATCTCTTTCTTTTCCTCTCTTGTTCTCTTGTACCTTAGCTGCCACCCACCATTGCTCCTCATTCTCCAGCGACAACACTTCATGGCAGCAACAGCGGTGCTTCCCCATCCGGTGAACCCGTAGCAGCAGCAGATTTGCACTGGCGTCCTTCGAGTAACGGCAGCGTCTCCTCGAATAAGCGGCGACAGAGGGCTCGATTTCAGTAGGGCTCGCGTTTTCCGGTGTTCCAGCATCGATGCAACCTCCTGGCAACAACATCGGCGTTTCTTTGAACTTCAGCGGCAGAGCGGCGTGTTCTGCGGCTACGCGGTGTGTTCTGTGGCAGCGCGATTTCCCATCAACAATAGCGGCGCGACGAGTTTTGCAGCAGCCACGATCTTCCTTTGTGTTTTCATGGACGTTTTCCGGCCGTGGGTGTATTCGATGACCCCGAACAACATAGATTCGTGAAGCCTCGCAAGTTCCTATGACGTTCTTCTTTGTTTCGGTGACTTTCAGCATTACCCATTGCTTTTTGACATCGGAACAACAAGCCTAAGGCCATTCGAAGTCTATTTTGGGAGCACGAATCTCCTCGGCATCTACCCACTCCTAACCCATGTTGTTTTAGTGTGAGTTAATAGGTAACAACTCACCTAAACTCGGTTTCAATTATATTTAAGTGCTTCTAATTGGTTACTAACATTGAGATCGTACTCCTTTTGTTTTAGGAAGTCCTCGACAAGTTTAGGAGCTTTAGGGTATTTGTGTAAGTAGTTCTTACTTTTTGGGATGTTTGTTCTTCTATGTATGAAAAGTTTGTGTGCTTGTGTTTGCTTGTTTATGGTTGTTTATACTATATTACTATTCCTATAGTTCTAGATGAGATATTTATGTTGTTGGTTATGTTGATTAGTTGTGCCTCTCTTGTGACTTATATATGTTGTTGATGGATCATGTTGGGTTATTTTGAGTTGATTGATATTTACGTATGGTTTGTGTTTATTGCATACTGGACTATTATGAGATAATTGATGCATGGGTCATGGCTTAGAAGCATGCAAGACCTTGGTGAGAGTTTGGTTATGTTATGAAGAGAATGGGTGAGTATCAGGGCCAGAGGGCTGGTACGTCACTAGTTGGGTATCGAGGCTTTGGGTAAATGGTCGGCGGTCGGTAAGTCAACTTTAGACAAAGATGAGTGTCGAGGCTTTGGGTAAATGGTCGAGGGTTGATGCGATGAGTCTTAGAAATAAGGCAAGTATTGGGGCCTTAAGAGGAAAGGACAAGGACCAATACGTTGTGAAGACATTGAGGCCTTGAATAGATGGTCAAGGGTCGGTGCAACAGTTTGGGGTCTTGGGTAAATGGTCAAGGGTCAAACACCAAGCGCCGTAGAGAAATGTCGAGGCTCTAGGTAGATGGTCAGAGGTCGATACGACTCGAAGGAGTAAGAATTGGAGGAATAGGAAAGAGAATTAATCAATCGTGTTGTGAGGATTGGGATTTGGGCATGTAGTTGCATGTTTAGTTGAGTTTATATTATATAAAGCATGATAACTTGTTAAGCATATTGTTTGAAATCCTTGTAAAGCATGTTGATTGTGCGTTACCCTTTAGGTAAGGGCTGCTTACCTAAAGGTAAGTTTTGGGGTGTGTTAGGTTTGACTTTTTGCTGCAAAAACGTGACTGTCGGGACATGTTTGACCATAAAAACAATCCATTTTTCTTAATATTTAATTAAAAGTGTTTACATATTCTTAAAATATGATATAAGGAGAATATTTCTAGGTAATTAGCAATAGAAAGTGTTTTGAGAGAAATTGAAGTAAAACGTGGTCTAACTTGGCAAAAACTCACAAAATTCTCATGTTGCAGGAACTATGCACATAGCGCATATTTGCCAAGTTTTCCAAGACGTGTGTTTCACTCACGGAGGGCACGGAAGTCATTTCACAAATGTTTAGTTGGAACAAAATCAGCCTAGTCCAAGTCAAATTATAACAACCCCTTACCTCCTATTTTGGTGGGGAGTTCAACCAACTTGGATCCGTACATAAGGAGAGTCTCCTCTTGCATTCCAGCATCCATTCCAATTGATACATTCGCATTCATTGTCGTTCTCTCAAAGAGTTTTAGCATCCATTTTCAGTCTAAATTCGTTGTAGTTATTTTTCCCTTTGTTACTCTCTTGTATTTTCGAAAACTCTAGTGTTGTTCTTGTTTTAATTCAAGTTCTTTCATTTTTCTTCAACTTTTTTAATTTACTTTAACGTTGTTTATCAAGTTTAAACTCTCTTCAAGCTCGAAAGAGCCAAGAAGGTTAAGCTGAAACTCATTGTACGTTGATTTTATTTAATTTAAATTAATGGAAATTATTCCTCTTATTCCTTTGTTTGTTTTCTTCTCTTTAGTTATGCACTAATTTATTTTTCAATCTCTATGTGGAATGTCTTAGCCAAAATTACTTAATTTTAACACGGTCAAGAAAAAGGCAAAAATGTGCCGGGTGCATTTATGGATTGGTTTCTATAAACTTTTCTTTACATCTTTTCTTAATTTGGCCACTGGAAAATCGATCTCTGTACCAAAGCCCGATAGTGAGAAGATTAGTTAGGTAAAATTTTAGGAAACCAATATGGGATGTAACTTAAACATAAGTGCATAAACCACGATCTTAAACATAGGCCCTCTGACCCATAAAAGCAAATCAGTTGATATTTACATTCTATGATTGTAATCCATGTTTGTGCAAATAAGTTTGTTGGTCTACTTTGTTTATCTGCTTTGATAACTGAATTGTGTCTGAAAGCAAGTGTAAGAGTATAGCAAGCCGACATTGTAACTCCAAGGAAGCCAGATACTTTAGTTAGGCGTCTGTGGCTATATTCTAATAGGATATGAGAATTGCTCCTCTAATGCCGCGAAATTAGAAGCTAGAACTGCAAGCTTACATGCCAAGTATCAAGCTCTCAAACACAAATACTCCTGCCTCTTATCCATTGCATATGATACATGTCAATTCCTTCATGACATATTTTGAGATGCCGCCATCTATTACGGATGATTTGAAGGACGAAATCCCGTCTTCTTCATGATAGCCCGAATTTTTTTACCATGATTCCGACAATGTCTAGAGGAGTCCCCTCCTACCTTTATTTCTTGCATTTACTTGTTCGTTTGAACTTGTTTTGGTAGGTTAGTCTTCTTTTTAGTTAGGTTTGTTCTTTTGCTTAGTTAGACTTGTTTTTATTTTGGATTAACATGCATGTCTACTATGGAACATTTTGTGAACATCGATATGAATAGTTGCCATGCGAAACGGGTGCATCATATTTTGAGCTTTGTTATTCATTTGTCCCTTGTTTCTACAATGTCAATGTTCCAATGAATAGCATGCTTATCTTTTTAATGAGTCGCTCTCTATTTTGTTCTTTATGTTCGTATCTCATGTCAATGGAAATAGTTATGGATATGTATTACTTAGGTTTTTCTTGTGATCAAGCCATGCGTCATTTTCTACCTTTTTTGTTAATAAAATTCTTTTATGCCTCTTTGGTCTCTAACCCTCTATTTGGCGTCAAAAAAGTTTAAGAAATGATTTTAAATTTCATGACTTGAAATCTGAGAAATGATTTAAACTTATTTATCTTGTTTGAAAGGACAATGATTTAAAATTAATTGAATTAAAACTTTTTGTTTGGATGTTCGCTGGAAATGAAAAGAGAATAAAAATTTTACTAATTTTGGCTTTTAATATGAATTTGGTAATTATAAATTCAAATATGACCAGGTTGAATATGTAATTTACTTTAAAATTTTATGAAATCCTGCAGAATCCGACCATTTTGATATGGAAATTTTTTTTTTTACGGATTTGAAATAAACAATGTGATAAGAATCATGGTGTTCCGCACGTCTCCACTGGACCTATTACACGAGCCAAGGCTAAGAAGCTTCAACAAGCATTCCTTATTCACGTACAAAATTAGATAGGCTCAGTTCAACCTTTATTTCAGATGCTGCAAAATAATCCAAGAGAGGACGATGTTGTGAAGGTCAACGTTTGCAAGATTGACGTTGTGCCAATATTTTAAAGATTCATTTGTTGTTTCTAAGTCATCAAACTTTGCTTGTAATTTTTGAGTTTTTGGTCTTCCAAATTATGGTTTCAACTTTAGAGTTCAATTCTGGGAAGTTATTAAGTAGACCAATTGTGGTCATTACTACTTATGGGTTTTATTTTGGAAAGTGAAGGGTTGGGGGTTTCACTCATATAATGTCTATAAAAAGCCCCATCCAAGCAATGTAAAAGGCAGATTTTAGCTGAATGAAATTTGATCTCTCAAGAGACATTTTCTTTAGAAATCTCATTGCCATTTCTAAGGTTTCTTGCAATTCTTGTGATAGATTGCATTTTGAGCCATTCAATCCAGCCTTGATCAAGTTTGATTGTGGAATGACTCATTCTAGAACAAGATCTCCATTCTTGCTTCTAGATCTTTGATCATAGAGGTAATCAATTTCTAGCATTTCTCTTGGTTGATTCTAACTTGTTTAAGGGGGTGTTAATTTCTTTGATTCAAGGGTTCTTGCTCAACAAAAGCTTGGATCATTGGGCTGAGAATTAGGATTGCCTTATCACAATGGAATTCATTTGAAATGCCTCCAAATTTGAGGTACCAAACAGAGCATAAGTGAAAACTTTTTCAATGTTATATAGGAAGTCCTTATCCTTGTTGTTGAAAAAATTTTGCATTACTCAAAAATCTTTTCCCTGTGAGGACACTTTCTCTCTCACGTTTAGAGTTTGGAGGGTTAGTGTGTCTTTTTACATATTGAAATAAAATGCTATTTTTATTTCTAGAAAGATCATGCTTTTTACTTTTTGCGAAAATGAGTTAAAAAAAGTAAGAAAAGAAAAAGATTGCATAAGAAAAGAAAAACAAAGGCAAGAGAACAAAAGAGTCCGAAAAAATCATGTCCAAAAAAGAGGCAATTATTGCTCGTGAGAAAAATAGAGTGGCGAAAAGATAAATAAGTTAAGAGAAAAACAGAATAGTAAGAAAGTAGAGTGACAAGAAAATGTACTTATATTTTTTGTGTGTCCCATTATAGACACTCATGTAGACTAGTGTTAAGTGGCATTAGAAACCGTGAGGGTAGTAGCTACACAGCCTAGTGCAACCTTGTGAAACCCATTGTCGATATGTTATGCTGAGCTATTACCTAAAGGACTTCTAGATGTGGTTGTCGTGTAAAGCCGATAATAGCGTACCCCAAAAACCTAAGGGCTAGTATCCAAGTCCGCGTGTCTTCTTGATGTAAAAGTTTTGAAACAAAAATGAAGTGTAAAAACTCCTTTAATACTGTAAAAAAAACAAATTTAATTGGAAAAATAGGAGTTAGAAATGTTTTTATTTTTTGAAACAAAAGAAGATTATGGTAAACTGGCTTGAAAATGAGAATGAGGATTTTAGCTATGACATCTTTCTTGAGACATTATATGAGTCATTCACTTAGTCAATCATGGATTGTGATTCATTCATCTACTAAGTATGTTAGTTGTTGGAGCTGAGATTGTTGTTTTTACTCATGGACAAGCAAATAGCTAAGTTTGGAGTGTGATGAATCTTATTTTTCAAGATTCAAATATAGTTTTTATCCATGTTTTAGAGTCTTAATGATTCATTCTTGTCCATATTGCCCATATAAAAAACATATTGCTGAATGTTTGTTAGAACACATCATTATTGCATGGAAATGAAATTTGGACACTTATGGGAGTAAGCACAACATAAACTTATGTTCTTTTAATATTCAGGTAAAAATAAGCGCCAGGTACTTTTTTTCGGGATTTTAGTAAAATGCTTGTTTCGAGTGGAAGGCAACAAAGACATTTCCAAAGTCAACTTTCCAAGTCAAATCGACGCTCTTGGAGTTAGATTGAGTTCGGTTGAACAAAATTCGATGACTTTAGCTCCAAATTCATTTTGGTGGCTAGTTGCAACCACACCACCTCCTATAAATTCAAGGGCTTCCTCAGATAATCTCAGTTCATCACGTTTTTTAGTTTGGAATTATCTTTGTTCATCGTTCTTTTCAATTTTAGGTTTTAGAATTCTTAGTTTATTGATTACATTCGTTTAAGTCTTGTTTCAATTCCTTTTACATTTCATCTTTCCTGTACTTCGACTATTCATTTCTAAATGCTTTATTGGGAGTTTTATCTCCCTTTAAAGTCCGAAAGAGAATAAGGTTAAACTAGGACTCATTGTTAGTTTTGTTAAAAATTCAATTTCTATTAATGGCAAGCATTTCCTTTATTTATATGAGTACTTTCTGCAATTAATTGTGAATTTAATTAGTTTTTCAATCTCTTTGTGAAATCCGTTAAGAAAATTCATTAAAAATAAAGCACAAGAGAGAAGTTGCAGGTAGCGCCTGTCACTACTAGTTAACTCCCGAACATATTTTCTCAAGCAATTTCTTAAGTTGGCCAATGAGAAGTTTTGCCAAACTGAAGTCTACCACTGAAAGGGTTAGGTTAAGTGTTTATAGGGATTTAATATGAGAGGTAGCTTAGATATAAACACATAAAATATGATCCAGATATAAGTCTTCTGACCCATAAAAGAAGATGAGTTGGTATAGACATATGACAAATGGGTGCCTTAGGCTCTAAAGCAGCCAAAAAGCAATTTGCGATAGGAGTAGAACTCAATTCCCAATAAAAGTCAAAAAAGTGTCTGGCGCATTTTTCATATTATATTGTTTCTTTGAAAACTAAGGCAAGAAGTTGGGTTGTCCTTAATTAGTAGCTTGATATTTTAAAAACCAAACCAGGACTCCAACAACTATTTTTGAGATCAATAAAACCGATTGCAATTTGAACTTCTTCGCAACATCTTTTTTTAATCAAAATCCCTATGGATAGCAACTCGACATACATTTTCCCACTATTACTTGTGGCAGTGTGCACTTGCACACAACCTCTTATCAATAAGGTAGAGGCACAACAGTAACGACTTTATACTGCTCCTTTTCTCCTCTCTTTGGTTACTCTGTATTACTAGGTTAAAGTCCCCTACGATCTGTTCCTCAATTTCATTGCCAACTGATCTATTTGCATTTCTAAATTCTCAACGAAGCTGCTTGACTTTGAAGTAGCACAGTTTGGCTCTAGATGGCGTTACTCTTGTCCATGTACAACTTAATCATATTTTCGAATGAACTGTAAAAGTTATCTTTCTACTTTATTTATGCAGTCTGAACATAGCCTGAGAGTCTAAATTGAAAATTTCCCTTTTGGATACATGATAAGCATCAAAGGTTCCAACTTGGGTTGTCCACCTTAATTTCCACCCCAACTAAAATTAGGGTGTTGCCTCCAGTTTTGGTTGTAAGTGTTTTTGTAAGGATTATTCCTGTTTCTTTCCGCATTTCCAAAATAACATGTTGATGCAAGGTGTCCAGGGTGCTGCCTCCAGTTTTTGTTGTAAGTGTTTTTGTAAGAATTATTCCTGTTTCTTTCCGCATTTCCAAAATAACATGTTGATGCAAGGTTCCATGGACAGTCGTATGTGTGGTGTTCAGCTTCACAGTAGGAGAATAACATAGATCTCACATTGTTGGCTCCACTCTTAGTTTGCAATATTCCAACAATAGGTATATTCTTCATCATCATGTCGGCCAAATTTGCTATCTTGGTCAAACAATCACGTGGAATTGTTCCTTGTAGTAGACATTGGATCTAACCACTAGTGGTTATTTGATGAAAAATTTTCCAGAATATCGAATGCATTACTGTATGATTTTGATTATAAATGCTCCATTAGCTGATCGATCACCAATCTTGTGTTGTCACTCAATCTGTTATAAAATGTCTAAATTCTGATGCATCGAAAAAGGTCATGGTGTGGCCATCTTTGTAACGGTTCTTTAAACCTTTCCCAAGCTTCACTGACAAATTCTCCTTCCTTATGCTGGAAATTATCGATATCGCTCTTGTACTTTGCATTTTTACTTGGGGAATATATTTCATCAAGAATGTTTTTGCTAGATCTGCCCAAGTTGTTATTAACTCTACTGGCAATGAGTTCAACGAAGTTCAAGCACTCTCTTGCAGCAAGAATGATAACAATTTCTGCTTCAGTGCTTATCTTGTTACTCCATTGATCTTCAATAAATTTCTAACCTTCAAGAAATATCTGAAATGAAGGTGGGGATTTTCTGATGCATGACCTCTAAACCACTCCATAGTTTGAAGCATTTGAAACATTACGAGTTCAGCTCAAACCCATCTGTGTCAATATCTAGGTTCACGATAACTGAGTTAAAATCATAGAATTTTGGAGTTGCATATGCTCTAATTTCTATGTTTCCGTCCTCAACAAGATTGACAACATTAGAGGAGGGACTCTGACAACTCTAACATTCTCAACTTCAGTGACCTCATCCTCCTATACTTCCTAACCCCTCAAATTCGACTGATTCTACCGAGGATTCATTTTAGCCTCTAGTTATTATCGAAGGTCTTGCTCATCTCGTCTCCTTTGGAACATTCTTTCTATTTCAGGGTCAAGCAAAACTTCCAACTAAGGGTTTTCATTCATTCACTTATAATATCACCAAATTGCGGCTGACAAAGCTCCTTAAGGCACCGTATTTTTAAGCTACAAAGTATGAGTAAAAATAAAACAATAATTGGCAATGACGCTAAAAACTTGTTGTCTTCTACTAACTCTATGAAAACAGTGTGTAAATGTACACAAAAAGTCTATTGTAGTAATGAAAACAAGGTCGTATCCACAAAGACTGATATTATTTAACCCAATAGACTAGAATAGAAATACTAAATCCACACTAAGATAAAAGTTCGAATTAGAGATCAATTACATAATTTAAATGATGAATTACACCTTAACTGAACGAAATAATTTAATATCAGTAAAGGTAGCCATAGTGTGAAAAAGAACAAAATACGACAAAAAAATGATAAACAATCAACAAGAATAACTTGCAAGGGCAAGGTATACAGTCACAAGGTAAGACTTAGTAGTTGAAAACACAGGGGAAGTTGTTGTACTCTAGACTAGCATATTAAACCACTACTCTAGCATTGTGACATCCGAGTAGAGAGGAGGGATACATGGATAAACGGGAACCACATTTGGATGAGAGGGATCTTGAGATTATAGAAGAATGATTAAGAAATGCTTAAAATAATTGATAGTCACTACCTATATCAACAATGCACCTTCCTTTTCGTTGGCTCAATCATAAAAACTCCAAAATTAAGTGTGCTTGGCTTGGAGCAGTCGTATGTTGGGTAACTTGCTAAGGGATTTTTTTAGAAAGCATGTGAGTGAGGACAAAGCTTGCTGAAAGGACTGGTGTTGGTCTGTAGGTGTTGGATTTTGTGCCCTTAGCTAGTGTTATTTCACATATCTAATATACAATGTATATATTTGATATACAGTTTATATTTTTGATATACATTACATAATCGATATACAAGTGGATAATGTTCCAATAATAACCTAAATGGTCTATAGTACATGGATAAGGTTGGTTACCTTATCCTGGTAACACTATGGATATGACCCACTTTGTAATAGTTACAAATGATTTTATCCTGGTCGTTCATGTAGAGACATGCGAATTGGGGTATCCTATACAATGAGTTTGTATAAGACCGGACCGCAAAATAATTAATCATTAGCTCTAACACCATTAGTCAATAAATTGTTATCTCATAGGACGACTAGGTAACTCAAATTTAATCCTGAGCGAGTTATGGACTTCTGCCTATAAAGAATCGTCCTTTGATTTGTATGGGTGAGAGTGACCCGGGTTGCCGACTCAATAATCCTACCATTTTTTGGACAAGACCGCGTGAGGAGCTGGGAACATAACTACGCAAGATGGAATACAATACTTCCCGACTTTGGGGAAGCAGATGAGTGTTCCCTTACATGCTGACTCTGGGACTTGAACAAAGAGCCACACCCTTTTACTAGCCCGAGAGGGATTTCAAGTTATTGATTGAACCATAACCATGTTGTTCATTAGAGGAGCAGTGGTACTTAAGGAGGAAGATGTAACTCAAGGGTAAAACGGTAATTTGACCCAGCTAGAGTTACGAGCACTCGTGAATGATTGACTTGTCATTAATGGTCGTACATCTGTGGACACGAAAATATTCTGCAGTGAGAAGAGTGCAGCTGCAAGTCTTTAGTGGAGTGACCTGCAGTTAACGAATGTTGATTAACTCGGTTAATGAGTTTGACTGATTAATCTCGTATCGTTGGAGCTTCTGATCTGTAGGTCCATTAGGTTTCCTTGCTAGCTCACAACGGGTATAATGAGGATCAATATTTTGAGAGAATTTAAAATGTTAAAATTATATATATCAGGGAATATAATGTATATTATGATACATTATATATATAGTTTATTTTTTAATCAAAATTCAAATTAAACTATATGTTATGAGAGAAATATTTGAATAGGATTCAAATAATTTAAATGAATTGGATTCATATTAAAACTATAGGTTAAGAGATGCATTTGAATATGATTCAAATATATAGTTTAAATAAATATGTGATATTTAATTAAAAGTTAAACCGTTAATTGTTAATTATTTATTTATTTAATTAATATTTGAATTTAAATTAATTAATTATTAATTTCATTAATTAATTATTAATTTCATTAATTAAATTAATTAATTGTTAATTTATTTAATTAATTGTTAATTTATTTAATTAATTTGTTTGTTATTAATTAAAAAGAATAAGATATCCTGATGGTCTTTAGATTTCCCCTAGATTCAGGAAAAGATATCGTATATCCAAAAGGATAAGATATCCTAATAGTCTTATGATTTTCCCTCTTTATAAATATAACAGTAAGCTGAAACCTAAAAGTATGCTAAAGGCTAAAAATCTCTCAAATCTCTTACTCTATCAATTCCTTGCAATTGGATCTCACAATTCGGATTCTCGACCAAGAGACATAGCGAGGAAGATCAAGTGGTGTTGTCTCATTGGGATTACACGAATAAAGTCTTCAAATGTAAAATCCAACATTTTTCCCTGCTTTTTTTTATTTTTTTGTGTTTTAAATTTTAAAAGAAATTCAAGAACGTGTTCTATTACTTCCGCTCCGGGATTCACATTCCCTTTAGTAGGGATATGATAGTGTACTTTATACACCACATTTCATGATATTCAGGTGGAAATTATTTTACAATTTTCGGTCATTTATGGCTTATTTACATGCATAATTGATGTTTTTATAGGATCAAGCCATTAGAAAGAATTGGAGCATAAGCGTTCGATTGAGGGAAAACTAGAGCTAAAAAGAGGAGCTTAATTAAGCCACATCAGCGCCGCAGTGCCATCATACAGCGTCATGGCGCCCTGCAGACGAAGCTTGGGCCTTTTTTCCGCGATGACAGCGCTGCAGCTCTGTATTGTAGCGCCATGGCGCTACGAACTTGCACGTCCGTCACAAATCTGGGATAGCGTCATGGCACTCACTAATGGCGCCATGGCGCTATAGCGATGCCCTAACTTAAAAGAAATTTGTGTGCGCCATTTGGGGTAGTTGGTGGGAACCCTCATATGGAAGAATGGGAAATTGAAGAGGATTGGCTCGAGATTGGAGGCAAGGAGGGCGAGAGACGATTTTTGAAGGCTCGTGATCGTGGAGATTGAGTCGGAGACGGTCAATCGACACTACGACTTTAGTTTCTCTCCTTTCCCTTATCTTTTCTAGATTTATTATGAAATTCTTTGTGGGATTTTGTTGTATTTTCGTGAACATGAGTAGCTAATCTTCTTGTTCTAGAGATTGACATAGCCATTGGATTTATGAGTTGGATTTATTAACAATTGTCTTGATTGATTTGTTTTTAATCTATTTATGCATTTATTTGCTTAATGCTTTTAACCTCTTGATCGCGGATTAATTGTTGCTAAATTTGAATCTTACGCTCTGGAGAGGTGGTTTAAATTGGAACCTGAATGCATGACTGGGGTAGTTCTAAGATCGGGAGATTTAGAATTACCTTAGAGGTTGTTAAAAGACTAAGACTTAAGGGCCTGCTTGTTAATGAAACTAGATAGGGATATTGGTTTCTTAATAAGTGGTTGAATTAATTGTGCTCGGGAGAGACTTTCATGATTCATGATTCTTGAGTTCTTGACTTATAGATTAATTGCATATTCCATCTTGACATGTTTAATTTGTCCGCTTGTTGGTTCAGTTGGTAAAATCATTTCTCTAGGACCCGTTCTCCATAAGAGTTTTCTTTAGAGTTTCTTATTCGCTTTGTTATTTTATTTTTGTGTGTCAAAATAAATTCCTAATTGTTTCTCTAGATAGAATTGGACATTAATATCCGTAGTACTTGAGTGACTAGAAACCCAATCCATTGGACGATATCGGTAATTACTTACCACTTTTATTAAAACTTGACCCGTACACTTGCAGTAAGCATTTTCTGCTCCAGGATAGTCTTCACTCTTCTAAGTAATTCAGATAAAGACGGTGGTGCAACTAGATTGTGGGGATGTAGGGGAACACTTTATAAGCAAGGCTAGGTGAACCTCATTCCTAAGTATTCAGATCTAATTGAAAATGTAGACTAACCTCAAGTAAAATCAACCATACTTTCATACATTCATCTGAATCATATAAAAACAAGCAGTTCCAAAGGATGGTCAGTTGTTTAGACCAATAAAAAATAAAATACAATTTTATTTAGGAGTGAATAAGGTCAATATACAACAACCGAGAGTCTAAAATAAACCTACAACCTCAGTTGGATTTGGGTTTAGCTCATATGACCAGTCCTTGTGAAATCGATAGTGTTTAGTCTTGTCATGTTTGTTGGAATCCTACCACAACTTGTTTGGCCGTTTAAGGAAATCTTCAATGCCGCTTTCTTCAATGTTGGCCAACTTGTGCTAGATCTACATTCGAGTTTATAGTGTGGGTACTTTAGAATAAGGCTCATCTAACATGCCTAAAAACTGAAGAATGTTGTTGTTCTAAACAAATCTTAATAGCATAAAATCTGGAAAATCTGGGAAGATACCACGTTAGTTTGGCCAGTGTCGCTAACATCATTATTGCTGGAGCATTGTTTACTTGTACTCAAATTAATTCACATAAACTCTTCCCCCTGTCTTTCACTCTTTGTTTACTCTATTTTTTCTGTACGATTTGTGTTTTGGACTAATTCCGTCTATATTTCTCAATGTTTTAGGACAAATCTTTTATGCTAAAGTTTATCTACATAACAACTGCAATTTACCCCAATTAATTGTTATTTTTCCTTTCCTTTTTCTTGAGTAAGCATTGAAATGTTTAGTTATCAATTCTTGTGGCTTCGACTTTTATCACTTGCTACACGATTGTGTACACGTGCACAAGGATTTCACATTCGTTAACATCCTTCATCTGGTCAAACTCGAAACATGTAGCCCAACCTTAAGGGATAACTTCTGGCTTTTGGCTTTCTCTCTATAATTGAGCGTATTTCATAGGTATTCTGCATGAGTAGTTTGACCTTGTTGTATAAGGTCTATCTCTTAGCTCGGTCATTAAGGACATCTAGAGCCCTATTAAGACAAGGACCTCTAGGCGAGTTCTGTGAACAAAGGGTCTACCTCGATGTAGTCCACGTAATATGATTGATCTCCTTGTAGATTCAGGTCGTCCTGCTCGGTCTACTGTCTCCTTAGCCATTGTTGACCTCTCCATCAGGAATTCTTAAGTCGACATAATTTTTTCCTTTGCGTTGGTCGTGCTAATTTAGAGGTACAGACACCTTAGTTTGCCTGAGGTTAATAGTAGGTTTGCTACATGCCTTTCATTCAAGCTCGCATCTATCCATTTAGACTCACATGATTGCATGTATATCAAGAATATCTATTGGGCGACTTGTATTCGTCGACCTCAACCTGGGCGACATCGTGTACCGCAAAAGTGGATGTCGCCCATAGAGTGGATGATCAGTTCTACAGGCTGAACTTCAATGGGTTAGGACTCCAATGGTCGTGCAAAAGTTAGGAGTAATACTTAAGGTGCCTGAAGTAAAAAGATGTTACGGTTCTGGAAGATTTACAAGAGGTAAGGGTCGTTCCAATGACTCGGGGTGCCAGATCCTTGAGTGTGAGTGTGATCATAGCTTAAGCAGGGAATGACTTTGTCTAGTTGCTTCGCACCAACAATGTCAAATATTGATGTTGAATTCTGCCAACTCTAGAACATCGGTCTCTTCTCACCTTGGTGAACTTACGTGGAGTGAGTTATGTGAAGGAAGACCAACATAGAAGGAATAAACATGCCCAAGCTCAAGTCACTCTGGGTTTAAGTTAATTAAGTGAGTCTCAAACAAATAGCGTAATTTGTTGAAAGGAGTGAGGGTCCTTTTATAAGCAGGTGAGAGGAGACCATTCTGTTATGGTCATTCTTTAAACATTTACACAATTAGAGAGTGTTATGTAGTAGGTCAACAATAGCATAGCTCAGAAGTGTGTCTTTGCAAAGACCATCTTAGCCTTCTCGAGCTACATATGTTAGTCTCCTGAGTAGAACAAACTATATACTTTGTCTAAATAGATTCAGATAGTTCTTCCGATATATCTTGATTGGTCCACGTGGCAAGTCATATTTTTTCATCCAACATTCTCCATCTCCGTTTTTTTTTTTTTTTTTGTCTAGTGTTCTCTATTTTTTTTTCTTATTTTTCTTTTCATTTTGGTAGTAGGAAAGATACTTTCCTTATCTATCATAGATTTTCCGATCTTAAGGATTCCTCAATTTCATATCTTGAATACTGCAACATTCATAAATTCTAGAGCACTGCCTTGCCATAGCATGATAAATTACGCTACTACTTCAGTACATCTTCGCATAACTACTTTATGGAATTTATAAACAAATATCTTAACAAATACTTAGGGGTCGTTTGATAATCATTTCATTTTTGGTTTTTAGTTTTTTAAAACCAATTCAATTTTCTGTTTTTGATTTTTCAAAAACCATTTTGAAATCCTAGGTAAATTTCCAAAAAAAAAAAAAAAAGTAGGACCCGTTTGATAACCATTTTAGTTTTTGGTTTTTGGTTTTTCCTGTTTTTAGTTTTTGGTTTTTGGCTTTCTGTTTTTAAAAAACAAAAATCATATATGTTTGATAACCATTTTGATAAAAAACAAAAAACCAAAACATGTTTGGTAACCATTTTTTGTTTTTTGTTTTTAAAAATTAGAAAATTGAAAATACTATCAGAGAGAGAAAATTTTATGTAGAGTAGAGTCAACAATGGTATGGGTGCGAGTGAGGATACTCTCCCTCATTCTCGGGCTCATGAAAATTTTTAGTCTCCGTCACCACCTCGTTCTTGGGTCCGAGAGATGTTCTCGAGAAAAATTATCGGTTATATAATTGTTTTTAATTATTTTTAGAATTCAAATATAAAAAAGTGTAATAAATATATATTAATTATTTAAAAAAAGAAATCGGGGATGGGGAGAGGGTTGGGACATTCATTTTCTATTTCTGGGACCGGCCCTACGAAAATTTTTGTGTTCCCCTAATGTAGAGACATGAAAATAGAGATGTAAATAAACTTTTGGAAGATAAATTTTAGAGAGATAAATAAAAATATTTAGAAAAAAAAAACTAGTTAAAGAAAAGTTAAAGACGGAAGGAGAAAAATTTTGGAGAAAAAAATAAAGTTGAGAGGAAAATATTTGTTAAAGAAAAAAAAATTAGAAAGAAAGAAAAATTTTAAAGTGGAAACAAATTTAGAGATAAAAACAAGATTCAAAATGTAATTTTTATAGAAAATAAATAAATACACAGATAAATAAAAATTACAGTGAAGGAAAATTGAATGAGAAAATAAAATTTAATTTTTAGAGGAAAAAATAGATTAGAGAAAAATGTTAGGAAAAAATTTAAATTTTTAGCGAGAGAAATGAAACTGGTATGTTGTTAGACAAAAAGAAAACAAAAATACAGAAAAATTTGGAGCGAGACAAATAACCATAAATACTAAAAATATGAAAATTTTAGAGAGATAAAAATAAAGTTTGTAGAGAGAAATTTAGAAATAAAAAAAATTAGAGTGAAAAATAAATTTTTTAGAAATAAATATGAGAAAGGAAAAAAAAAGTTGAATAGTAGGAGAAAAAATGAGATTTTGAAAAACAAAAACCTATTTTTGAAAACTACATTTTTTTTTAATTTACATAGAATTTTAAAATAGTTTTTGAAAAATAAAAAACAGAAAAATGAATTGATTATCAAACCATCCTATTGTTTAAAAACTAAAAACCAAAAACCAAAAATGAAATGGTTATCTAGGCTCGTAGTTTTCAAAAACTGATTTCTGTTTTCAAAATTTAACTTTTTCATCAAATACTCCATTTTTTTTCTTCATCATATTTATCATATTTATCTCTAACAAAATTCTTTGTTGTTCTAACTTTTCTTTTCATCCTGAATTTCTCTCTACAAAATTTATTTTTCTCTCACTAAAATTTTTATATTTTAAATATTTATTATTATTTCTCTTTCTCCAAAATTTTCATATTGATGTATCTTTATTTTTTTTCTAACCGATCATTCTCATTTCTCTCCCTAAAAAGTTAATAGTTTCTCAAGTTTTTTCTCTCTCTACAGTTTCTTTTTTAAAACTTTTATTTTTCTCCTTAATCTATTTTTCCTTTGAAAATTATATCTCATTTTCTCTTTCACGTATCTTTCACTATAATTTTTATTTATCTTATTATTTATTTATTTCCTCCAACAGGTATATTTCGAATATTATTTTTATCTTTAAATTTTTTCTCATTATAATTTTTTTTATCTTTAAATTTTTTCTCATTATAATTTTTTTTATCTTTAAATTTTTTCTCATTATAATTTTTTTTTCTCTGTAATTTCTTTTTTTCTTTAACGTATCTTTTTCTCTCAACTTTAATTTTTTTCTTTAAAATTTATCTCGTTTTGTCTTTAAATTTTCTTTCACTAATTTTCTCTTTCTCTCCAAAATTTATCTTTAAAAAAAATATTTTTATCTATCTAAACTTGTATTTCATGTCTCTACATTAGGGATGACAGAAATCTCCTAGGGTCGGGTCCCTGTTCGAAAAATAGGAAATTCATGTCCCAAACTTGTTCCGATTCTATTTTTTTAATAATTAATATATTTTTATTAACAAATTTACTAAATTGTGAATAAAATATTGAATATTTTTTAAAACTAATTATTTATAATAGTAAATAATAATTCTAAAAACAATTCATATATATTTATTACACTTTTATAAAATTCTAAAAATCATATGAATTACAAAACCAGTAATTTTTCCCGCGAGTATCCTCGTCACAAAATAACGATTCTTTAACATGGTTCTAGATTCCCAAACTGAAGAACGAGGTGGAGATGGTGGATTAAAAATTTTCACGAGCACGAAAATGGGGGAGCACATCTTCCATCTCGTCCCACATTATTGTCGTCCCTACTTTATATTGAATCTTCTCTCTAATATATGTTTCCACTTTTCCAACTTTTTAAAAACAGAAAACAAAAAATCAACTATCAAACATATATGGTTTTTGTTTTTTAAAAATATAAAAATAAAAACCAAAAACCAAAAACCAAAAATCAGAGACATAAATCATTATTAAAACGGGCCCTTAACAATTCTCCAAATTATTCGACAAGCTAAGGGTCATAATACATACAGAGTTCCAAAATAATTCAAATGAGAAAGCTTATAGTTACATCTAAAACCCTCCTTTAACAATAAGCTAGAAAGGGGAATAATTAACTCTTTTTTAGAGTTATCAACGTAACAGATTACATACATATGGCGACCTGTTTTTTGATATCCGGCAACGAACTCGTGAAATGGCAGCCCTCCCCTCAATGACGCGAATGCCCTGTAGCATCCCCTTTGATGGTGAACTTCTTCGAGCGGAAATCTTCGACGACTCGAGTTTCAGCGCATGACCCACAATAACTCAACATGCTAATTTGCAACACCTGTGCTCGAAGTTCTATAGTGTTGTTATTTTGAACCCTTTCGACATCGATCTAGCAAAGACCCAAATTGTTTTGGTAAGGGTCCATAGGAAACGATCATTTTTTATGCTCCTTTAGATTTGACTTAAGTTTTTGGGATCGAGTATTACAATCTGGAAACTTTTCTTTGTCTATGGGAGGAGTCAGTTTAAGATATTTGAGCATTAGGCATATTATAAGAACTTTAGGGCGTGTGTGCGCGTATTGTATGTTGTATGGACTTAAATTGTTTCTGTTTGTATGCAAAATGTTATTTTATAATTTCCTTATCTATGTACTTCAAAATTTGTGAGCTAGCTTCTGGTTTTGGAATGTTCAATAGTGTGATTTATGAACGTTGTAAAATCATGTTGGGACTATTATGAAGTTGTTGTTGAACTATTCTAGAGGAGTTGAAGGTATGTTCTGAAATAAGCATGCTATATGTTAGGTCAATTATTTGCTTAACTGTTACACATGATTATTTTTTGTTTGAAATGAAAGACATTCCAGGAATGTTACTTGCTGTGGCTGAATTTTATAAAGCATACTGGCTATTTTGAGAGCTTATATGCTTGTACTTATTATGATAAGAATGTTGCAGTCTTGTGAGAAGCTTTTTTTTTATGCTAGCCATGAATAGAAAAAAAAAAACTAATGTTGTCGAGGACATGTATGGTGTTATAAAAGCATGTTCTCCTAGTGCTAAATTGCACATTCGTTATGTTCTTTGGACTGATTAGAGTTTTTTCTTTTTTTTTTTTGTGCAAAGGTAAAGTAAGATATATCAAATAAGAAAGGAGGATGTCACAGCCCGAGATCAAGGCACCAAAAACCACGAGGGCAAACAATCACGAATATAAGTCCCACGCAGAGATAAGCATGGGCTCAGAGCTCCTACAACAGCTCCCAGGCCAAGTAGTGCAATGAAAATACACCTCAGCGTGAACGGCCCTGAGAAGCATAGACGACGAGCAACCCTTACTACCATGAATCCTCAGATTATGCTCCCTCAGAAACAGTCGATGTCCCAGCTAACCGCCACACACGACGACGAGCATACGACCCAGCACTAACATGACAAACCCAAGTAAGCTCAGTAGGCCAGTAGGAAACTTGATGTGAAGAACTAGCCTACGAAATCATACCAGCCCAAACCTCCCTACTATAAGGACAGTAAAAAAATAGATGATCCCAAGACTCCAAACCAGCACAAAAAACACAAGTAGCAGATACCAATGCATTCCACAAGCTAAGACAATCACACGTAGATAGGTGATCACGAATTGCCAGCCAAGCAAGAAAAGAGTGTTTAGGGATATTCCCTCCAAACCACAACAAGGGAAAATAAGGAACCAGAGGACGACGAGGGCGAAGGACCCTCCAAGCACTTGAGATCGAAAAAAGGCTGAACAATGCGAGAATCCAAACAGGTCTATCCTGCCTTCCAACCACAGCACGCATCGACATCACCTCCGGAAAAAGCTCAAGAAGATCCAGCGAAACACGAGGCCACTGCCAAGAACCATCACTAAGCTAAAAGCCAGCAACCAGCCGTAATAGATGACCCTATCACCACATCTAGGGTGAATCGGACCTCCCGACAGCCAGGAATCATGCCATACAAAACTAAGCTGACCATCACCAATAACAGTACGCACTATATGATAGAAAGAATCACAGATACCCAGAATATCCTGCCAACACCAGGAAAACCGAGGCGAAGGCCGGACAGACTAGATACAAGCTCCCCGTAGAGCATAAGCCTCCACTCAGGCTACTCACAAAGAACCAGCTTGCATGATAAGAAGTCAAAGCAGCTTCATAATAGCAACACAATTCCACGAGGCCAAGTGGCGAACACCCAACCCCCCCTTCTAAAGAGGAAGACATACCTCAGACCAAGCCACCTTCACCCTAAAGGACCCACTCTCGCAACCCTTCCACAAGAAAGAGCAAATGATACGCTTCACCTCATGAACCACCTGGGACGAAAGAACAAAACACACTGGCCCAACAAACTTGAAAACTCTAAAGCACCGAGCTAATTAGCTGTAAACGACCAGCAAAAGAAAGGACACGGGCCGACCAACTTCGAATACGAGCAACAATATTCTTCAAAAAAGGCTTACCATCTTGAAAAGACAACCGACGCGAAAAGACAGGAACTCCAAGATACCTCACTATGAGGGAAGCTACAGAAAAACCCAAGAAAGAAGTCAATGCCTGCACCTTCTCAAAAGGAAGACCTACCCCAAAAAAAGAGCTCTTATGAGTATTAGCAACAAGACCAGTCAGCTCCTCAAACGCCGCCAAAGATGCCCTGATAAAGGAAAGAGAACCAACATCCCCATGCGAAAAGATCATTAAGTCATCAGCAAAACACAGGTGAGTCAAGCCAACCCGATCACACTTTCGGATGATATCGAAACCCCGATTAAGCATACGCGACAACACCTCCATAACCATAACAAAAAGATATGGAGAAAGAGGATCCCCTTGACGTAAACCACGCCGACCTAGAAAATAACCCTCGAGCAAACCATTCAGAGAAATGGAGAACATAGGAGATGTAACACAAGCCCTTATCCAATTCACAAACCGATCAGGAGTCCAAATGGCCAGTAACAAACCAAACAGAAAATCCCAATGCACCGAATCATACGCCTTCTGAAAATCCACCTTAAGCACACAGCGAGGGATACTCTTATTAAGAGGATACCCCCCAACAAGCTCTTGACAAAGCAAAATATTATCCACAATACGCCCCCAGACACAAAAGCATACTGATTCTGACTAATAAAATTGGGAATCCAGACTTTCAACCGATTAGCTAAAAGCTTCGTAAAGCACTTATAAAACACATTACAACAAGAGATAGGGCGGAAATCCCCTAGCCCCGAAGGATTGGGGATTTTAGGAATCAAAGTAATCGACGTAGCATTAACCCCAGAAGCAAAAAAGAAGTATCAAAGAAATGCAACAACGCTTTACAAAAGTCATCGCCCACAATATTTCAAGCCGCCTTAAAGAAGCCCACTAGGGATCCATCAGGACCAGGAGTCTTACCACCACTCATGTTAAACAACAGCTCCCGCACCGCCAGAGAAGTAACAGGACGACACAACTCCACACCACACTCAGGAGGCCACACAAAATCCACAATATCGGCAAGATGGTCAGTAACATCTCTATAGCTCACACACTTAGAACCCGACGATAAAAACTAACCATCAAATGAGCAATCTCAGCACAGTCAGTAACCACCCGGCCTACATCATCAGTCAAACAGGTAAGATCATTTAGAACAACCCGGCCTCTAACACTACGGTGGAAAAAAAAAAAGCAGAGTTTTGGTCACCCAACGACAGCCACCTGACTCGGGACTTCTGACGCAGTGAAGCCTCCTTCATCCCAGCCCACTCCCAAAAACTACGACTGGCTACCTTCTCCTCCTCTTGTGCAACCGTCGAAGAAAGGTCAGTCAAAAGGAAAGCTTGAGCAGCAAGCATATGGGCACGCGCCTCCTACACACCCTTCTGGATAGCATCAATATGATGACCTAAACGACGTAAAACAGGCTTCAGTGCACGAAGATTCATATCAAAACTCACAAGGGGGGAAACCTTGGGATAAACCTTCCACGTGTACCGAACAACTGACAAGAAAAGAGGATTAGCAGCCCAAAAATCAATGAACCGAAAATATGGACGTCACCATGGCACCACAGCACAAACAGGAATGACAAGAGGGCAATGATCATAAACGCCCCACTCTTGAACCTGAACCTCAAAATCAGGCATGGAACCAAACCAAGCAAAATTGACCAAAACACGATGTAGACGCTTTAGAATAAAACCAGCCCCTATATGCTTGTTCGTCAAGGTCAAATGGAAACCAAAGAGTCCCATAACAGTGCCTGCTCAGAGGTGAAGTTTGACGCATAAACACAAAGAACCTGCACCGAAATTTGAGAAACCTAATAAAAAATGACACCATGCACAAACTGATCAGAGGTCGAAATCGGAGAGAAATCATAACGGCTTGGGCGCCACAGCACCCAAATCTTACCAACGCCATAAAAAGAGTAACTACTTACACACTGCCAATGCGCCTGGAATGGACGAAATAATAAGGCAAAATTACCAAGCAAAACTCGAGTCTCCAAAAGACAACAAAACTCAGCACGAATACTACTAAAAAATGAATGGACCTCATGGCCCTTTGCAGTCACATTCAGGCTCCTCACATTCCACGAGCATCAACTAGTCATGAGACACAAAAGGGGGAGAAGAACCTGCCCTGGTAACAGGAGACAAACGACGACGGCGAGAGACAACTGTAGTGAAACCCTCATGGTCATCCCCTAAGAAAAATCATCCTCATAAAGTGGCTAAAACACCTTCTCACCACCATCCTAACCAGTGGGGCCTGGGTCATGACCATCCTAAACAGTCTCAGCAGGTAAAGACAAAGCCTCAAAACAATTACCACAAACAGCCCGCTCACCTGGCGCCCTATCAGAAGCCATGACGGCAAGGGCCCTCACATCCCTGAACACCACCACCAGGGAAACCACAACTAGTGGAGCTGACACCTGAGGAGCCGGACCCCAAGGCGCCTTAAGAACCTAGACCTGCTTAGCGGTACAGGTCGAATCAGAATGACCAAAGATACAGCATTTCGAACACCACCGTGGCATCCAGGCATACTCAAGAGCAACTGTAAACAAGACATCACGAACCTTCATGTTACTGACGAAAGGAAAGATGAAGCAGCCCTCATCTCCAAGCATATACTGGCAAAATAAAGGCGGCTACGATCCTCAGTAGTCTTATCAAGACATACATGCACACCCAACACATTGGCAATAACACTAAGCCCCCGGGGAGTCCACAGTTCAAGTGAAATATTAGACAATTTAACCCAAACTGGAACAAAAGCAAAAAAAAAGACTGAGGAATAATACCATGGGTCCACTGACGGAGAAAGAGCAGCTTCCCGCCAATGTGCCACGACCCACGAGACAGAACCCAATCACAGGATGTAGAATGTAGAAACTGGAACACAATAAGCCCATCGTCTAGATAAGTAATAACCGGCTCCTCCACCTCGCCCATATCCGAGCCACCAGACGGGAAACAATAGCATAAAGAGGCTGAGAATCCAGAAACTGTCCCACCAAGGAGTTAACCCACAGCTTCTCCCCCTTTCTAACAATTTCATCAGAAGGAACCACAATGAGCTCCCCGTCCAACATCACTAGAGGAAAACACTCAAGCCTAGACGCCACCCCAAAAGAGGATTCAAAAAGGCCGCACCAAGAATTTGGACCGCAAGGAGTCAAACCACTCGAAGAATCGACCCCGTTAGCCACCAAACATGTCCTAACCGACCCCGGAACTGGCCTCAAATCAGAACCATGCAGAACCCGTGAGGAAACCGCGGGAACGAAGAAGAACCGGAGCTAACGGGAACCAAAACACCCTGAATCAGTGCGAAATCGTGCAGAATCGACACTGAACCTATTGAACCAGCAAGAACCGGTGGGGAACTGGGCAGAACCAACGTTGAACCTGCCAAACAAGCCATAATTGGCGAAGGACCGGGCAAAACCGGCACTGAACCTACCGAACCAGCCAGAACCGATGCTGAACCTGTTGAACCAGCCTGAACCGTCACCGAACCGGACCCCAACAGCCTAACCACCTTAAACCGAAAAGTTGGACCCGTTGAACCAGCTACAACACCAGACCAGACCGGACCATCATCACCGAGCCCAGGTCGGCCCAACCCATCACCAACAACACGCGGCCCATGCAAAACCCTAGCGTTCCCTCCCATCCCACCATCAGCTCCAACGTCGTCGCCCACCTTGGCCGAATCCTGCACTGGCGACGAACTCCGCAAAGGTGAACGGAGCACTACCCCGCCCCTTGGATCTCTTCATTGAAGAGATGCGAATCCTGGAGCGGAAGCAGACTTTCGTTGCTATTTTGCGGGATACAAAATCGAATTTTACAGAAGAAAAATACAGGGGAAATTCTACCTTTGAAGAATGTTTCTTCAACTAGTTTTCCTCGAACACCACCATTGTGTCTTCCTTGCTATCCTCTTTGGTTTCGAGAACCGTGCTTGTGGGAGCATTTTTATTTGGAATGAGAGGGCAAAATTGAGAGAAAGCGCTTGATCGAGAGAAAACTGGGAGAGTTTTTTCTGTACTGTTCTGTGTTCTGTATTTTTTGCAGAACTGCAAAGAAAACAAAACAGTGACGTGGGGTAACTTGTAGAGGAAGGCTAACTGCTTGCTGGCTGGGAGCTGTATGAGCGGTAACGTCCACGTACGGCTCTGTGAGAAGGGCGGTGGACAGAAATAGCCTTGTTGTACCTCACTCTCGTCTTCAATGGGGTCTGCTCTTTTTTTTTGGGAGAGTATGCCAATATGATCTTAATGAGGTGCGGGGCTTTGCATCTGACATTCGTTGGGCTTCCCTCTTCGGGGGCCTGCGTCCCGGCATTTTTGTGCAATAAACCCCTCCGGCCGAAGACTAGTGGTAGGTGGTCCCGCGGAGCTTTCGGAGAAGGGTAGCCTAGTGTGTAAGCACAGCAATGAACCGCGGCGAACCCTCAGACGACCTATCCAAGATTAGGGGGAGATCCTCAGTAGTGGTGACCCTTTCACTCTTCACGGACTGATACATGTACCGAATGCTCATACGGGAAAGTTTAACTCCCCACGTCACACTAACCTCCCACTCCCGTGCAATTTTGCAGGGGGGAGTTTAATATTAAAATATTAATAATATATATATATATATATATATATTTATATAAATAATTAATATAATATATGATATATATATATAATAATTAAAATATAAAATATGATTAATTAATAAATAATTATTAATTATTAATCAAATTAATAATTAATATATATATAATATATATATATATAAATCAAATAAATAATTAAACACTTAATTATTTATCATAAAAATAGAATCATATTCTATAACATTTCTCTCGTATAACCTATAGTTCTAATGTACATCTTATGCACATTATTTTTGACCTATAGTTTTAACATGAATCTTATTCATATTAATTTTATTTGAATCTCATTCAAATAATTTCTCTCATAATATATAGTTTTAATTCAAAATTAACTATATATATTATAATGTATCAATATACATATAATCCCTTAAGTAATTTGAACATTTCAAATTCTTCCAAAACCTTAATCCTCGTTGTACCCGTTATGAGCTAGCAAGGGGACCTAATGGACCTACAGATCAGAAGCTCCAACGATGCGAGATTAATCAGTCAAACTCATTGACCGAGTTAATCAACATTCGTTAACTACGGGTCACTCCACTAGAGACCCGCAGTTGCACTCTTCTCACTGCAGAATGTTTTCGTGTCCATGGATATACGACCATAAATGACGAGTCAATCCTTCACGAGTGCTCGTAACTCAAGTTTGGTCAAATTACCGTTTTGCTCCTGAGTTACATCTTACTCCTTAAATACCACTGCTCCTCTAATGAACAACCCGGTTATGGTCCGACCAATAACCGGAAGTCCCTCTCAGGCCAATGAGAGGGTGGGGCCCCTTGTTCAAGTCCCGGAGTCAGCATTTAAGGGAACACTCTTCTACTCCCCTAAAGTCGGGGAGGAGTGAATTCCATCTTGTGAATTTATGTTCCCAACTCCCCACTCGATCTCGTCCCCAAAATGGTAGGAATGTTGAATCGGCGACTCGGGCCACTCTCACCCATACAGATCAAAGGACGAGCCTTCACGGGCAGGAGTCCATAACTCACTCAGGATTGAGAATGAGTTGCCTGGTCATCCTAAGAAATAGCAACCTATTAGTTAACGGTGTTACATCTAAAGATTGCCTATTACGTGGTCTGGTCTTATACAAACTCATTGTATAGGATAGCCCCACTCGCATGTCTCCACACGAACGACCTGGATCGAGTCGTCTGTAACCTTTACAGAGTGGGCCGTATCCATTGTGTTGCCAGGATAAGGTACCCAGCCTTATCTATATACTATAAACCCTTTAGGTTATTCACGGGACATTATCCATTCATATATCAGGGGTATATCAAATATATACCCCGTATATCAACTATATACCCAGTATATATACTGTCCCGATTACATCAAAAATAACCTTGGATGTTTAGTTTATTGGATTTTGGACAATGCAAAGCTATGATTCAACAATAAATTTATTGAATAAAACTTTATTAAATAGACATTTGTTTTTACAAAATACAAACTACGAGTTTAGGGCAACACACCCAACATTCATCGCACGAACTACCGAATGAACAGAACGGTGATCCAACCTTCACCGCCCCGACAACCACTGCCAGAAACACCGCCTGCTTGAAACCAGAATGAACTCCCCACCAAAACTGCCAGAGACCGCCACGGAAGAGGGAAAACGGCCCTCTGCAATCAACAAACACCGCCAAGCCTGAACACAAAATCACACCACCGCCTCACCGAAGAACAAAACTCGAACCCGCACGATTATCGCACCACCACAAAATTCTTGCTACCGAAAATCACACCACCGCCCACCGAAGAATGAAACCCAAAACCGCACGATCGCAAAACGCAGTATCGCACCGCCACAACTGACCAAAAACGATAATGTGCAATCGGCGACTTCCGTGCTCCCAAACAGACCCCACCGCCACCGACACACTCGATCTCAACACCAACACCACTGATCAATTCCAAAAGTACAACGCAAACAATCACCGCAATACAGCAGACAAACAAATCCAACGCCTCAACAGTGCAAACGATTACCGCAAGACATCCCACACCAGAAAAGAAGCACGAAGACCGATCGAAAGCCCCAACCCAGACGGCCGAAAATCACCGCCTTGGAGGAGAGAGAACAGAGAAAAGTTTAACTAGGAATGCCGGTTAGAGTTCTTTTCAGACAATCTTCACTATTTATCTTCTCCATTTGTGCCGCCAAAGAATACGAAGAACTTTCCTTTTCTATTGTATATTCGTAGATCTGGTGAATCATAGTGCTACAGCATTCCAAATATAAGGCGCGCTCTATCCTCACAGCACAGCATGATTGTTTTCCCAACATTTCTCATACCATCTTCACTTAACACGAGTCATTATGATAACCACAAAATATAATACTTTAACAAATATGTCTTAAACCGCATAATACACCCCATCTTCCAAAAATACTTCATTGTAACCAACTTATAGCATCATAATTATTTCCTCGGAAAACAGTGGTCTAAATAGAAGATTTATTAACACTTCTCAAGAGTTATCAACTCGAGAATGGCTTGAAAAGCACTGAAATTGTTAAAATAAGCAAGTCAGTTAATTTAAATATTTTTTTAAGTACTAATTTAAATATTTGTTATGAATTCTTTTAATAATGTTTCTTGAAATATATATCTACATCGATATCCATGAGTGGATCCACGTGAGGACGAGAGGACGTGTGCCCCTGAATTTATATTAAATAAAATATAGTATATATATGATTCAACAAAAAGTACCATTGCTTGTTGGTTTCCTCCTTGATAGTTTGTTGTGCCCCACGTCAACTTCCTTCTACTTTCTCTCCTTTTTATTATTTCTTTTTTAATATATATATATTTTTTCCTTATATATGTTTTTTTATTAAATATATATGTTTTTTGTTTTTTAAATATATTATCATTTTTTTGTTACATATATAAATTTTGGATTTTTTTTTCATAATATGAATAAAAAACAAAAATAAGGTAGACGGAAAACTAATTCGAAAGTTGGGGTAGCTAAATCGTGTACGACGTACACCATTTAGCGAACTCATGTCCTTATATATGTTTTTTCATGGACATGAGTTCATGAAACTCGCATATGTTATATGCGAGTTTCGTCTGACGTGGCTCCAACTGCGCATAGTTGGAGTGACGTAGGGTTTGAAATCGTGTGCATTCAAATCGTGTGTAACGAACACGATTATTGAAATCGTGTACGTTGCACACAATTTTTGTTTTGAAATCGTGGGCGATGCACACGATTTAGTTTCTGGAGACGTGTACAATGTACCCGATTTTGCAATTTGTGTACATTATTGTACACGATTTTATAATTCGTGTACATTGTACACGATTTAGGTGGTCCTAAATTCGTCCCCACCCATTTCGACCACACAAACCCTAAAAAATTTCAAAATCCTCCCTCTCTCTCCAACCTTCTAGCCGCCAGCACGTGCGCAGCCGTCGCCTGCCACCGCCTGCAGCATCCACCTCCACTCGCCTTCTCCCGCCTCCGCTGCCGTCGGCTTGCTCCCTCCGACCACCGCTCCTGCCTTCCTACAACCGTTGCCCTACCGCCGCCTGTCGTCAGTTTGTCTTCTCTTCTCTCTTTTCTTTTTTTTTTTTATTGTTGCTTTTTTTTATTTTTTTGGATGTATATGTGTGATTTTTTTCAGTATTGCTGTTTTTTATTTCTTTTTTGGACTATAATGTATTTGTTTGTGATTTTTTTTTAATATTGCTGTTTTTTGTTTATTTTTTAGATTATAGTGTATTTATTTATTTTTATTTTAAGAATGGTTGTTAGATTTTAAGTATTTTGGACTGTTTTGGTATGATTTTTTTAAGTTATATTTTTTAAATATTGCTTTGTATTATTATATGTAATTTATTGGTGGTAAAAGGAAGTTAGTTGTCTTTTTTTTTTATAATTATTATGTTTTTGTACTATTACGTGTTTAATTATTTTGTACAGTTAGAGGTTAACGATCTAGTCTCATAAAACAAGTTGTACATGTCATTATCTTGTGATGAAATTGTGGTAATTGAACCTGGAAATGGTCGAGATACTGATATAGAAGTAGAAGTTGATGAATTGTTTGGAGAGGAGTTGTGCATGCATGACCCAATAAACAATGCTCCATGCCAAAATGAAGAGATACCTTTAGATATTTTCACAGAAATAGATTTTGTGATAATTGATTCTATATGTGAAGAAGGGTCAACATTGGAGGAAGGGTTAATGTTTGTGGAGAATGATTCAAGCCAAATATATTATAAAGGTAGGAAATTTATGACAAAAAAAGATGTATAACTTGTAGTAAAAAAATATTGTGTTGCACAACATTACGAAATGACTGTGGTAGCATCAGACCAAGATAGTTGGTATGTGAGATGCAAACAATGGAAGGAAGGTTGCAAGTGGAGACTCCACGCTAGTCAACGTAAAACCCACAGAATGTTTGAAATCACCATATTTGAGGAACCTCATTCATGTTTATACTCAGAGGTCACACAGGATCACTCACAACTAGATTTAGATTTACTCTGTAACGAAATTTAAACTATTATACGACGTGATCTTAGTACGTCTATAGCTTCACCGCAAGAAATTATCAAAAAATATTTTCGATATAATGTGAACTATAGACGTATTTTGTAAGCTAAGAGAAAAACATTGATTAAAGTTGGTGATTGGGCGAAATCATACGAGGAACTTCCTTATTGGTTGAATGCTACCATACATTACAAGGACCTCGAGTTGTATGGGATCTCATATCATCGCATGCTCCTGGTAATCTTATTTTTGGTAGTGTTTTTTGGTCGTTTGGTCCTGCAATTGAATGGTTCAAATACTATAAACCATTAATTCAAATAGATGGTACACACTTGTATGACAAATATAAAGGGAAGTTACTTATAGTCACATCAGTTGACGCTAATGGGCATATGTTTCCTATTGCATTTGCTATTGTTGAAGAGGAAAATACTTCTAGTTGGTCAGGATTTTTGTGTGCTTTAAGAACATTGGTTATCCAACGAGACGGTATTTGTTTAATTTCTGATAGACATAAAGGTATTTTGGCAGCGGTGAAAAATGAAGAAAATGGTTGGAGTGAACCGAGTGTAATGAGTACAGTGTATGCCCTAGTTTATTGTATTTTCCCTTTGCTTTATGATAATGTACACCCACTCGAGTTTAGTTCAAGTGGGAGTTTGTTGGGTGTGTTGCCCTAAACTCGTAGTTTGTATTTATGTAAAAATAAATGTATATTCAATAAAGTTTTATTCAATAAAGTTGTTGTTGAATTCATAGCATTGTCCAAAATCCAATAAACTAAACATCCGATGTTATTTTAGTGTAACCGGGACAATATATATATATTTGATATACTGGGTATATAATTGATATACCCCTGATATACGAGGTATATGTTTGATATACCCTGATATACAAGTGGATAATGTCACGTGAATAACCTAAAGGGTCTATAGTATATGGATAAGGCTGGGTACCTTATCCTGGCAACACTATGGATACGGCCCACTCTGTAAAGGTTACAGACGACTCGATCCATGTCGTTCGTGTGGAGACATGCGAGTGGGGGTAACACCGTTAACTAATAGATTGCTGTTTCTTAGGATGACCAGGCAACTCATTCTCAATCCTAAGTGAGTTATGGACGAGCCTGTGAGGGCTCGTCCTTTGATCTGTATGGGTGAGAGTGGCCCAAGTTGCCGACTCAACATTCCTACTATTTTGAGGACGAGACCGAGTGGGGAGTTGGGAACATAACTTCACAAGATAGAATTCACTCTTCTCCGATTTTAGGGGAGTAGATGAGTGTTCCCTTAAATGCTGACTCCGGGACTTGAACAAGGGGCCTCACCCTCTCATTGGCCTGAGAGGGACTTCCGGTTATTGGTCGGACCATAACCGGGTTGTTCATTAGAGGAGCAGTGGTATTTAAGGAGTAAGATGTAACTCATGAGTAACCGGGTTGTTAATTTTTCAAATTATATTATTTGAAAAATTAACCCATAAAATTTTCTTCTTAGTTAAATATATATATATATATATATTTTTTTTTTGTTTTTCTAAATATATTTTTATTGTTTATATTTTTAAATATATTTTTTCTGTTTTTGTTTTCCAAATATATATTTTTTAATTCATTTTTGTTTCCTAAATTATTTTTATTGTTGAGTCTCACATTCAATATATTTTTATTGTCCTGTAATTTAATTTCCATGTTAGCTTATTTTAGATTTCTAAATATATTTTTAAAAAATGTATTTTTCATTTAAAATGAATAATTTTAATTTTATTTCTTTTTTCATAAAATATGTTAGTTACATTTATTTTAGGGAACATAGTTCTTTTAACAAATTTAAATTTGTAATCCTAAACTTAGATAAATGTAGTAATTTTTATCACTTCTTTCAATAAAATTAAAACCACAAAAATTCAATATTTTTAACAAAAATCAAGTTTCTCATATTAAATTTGATTACATAATCTAGCTTAAATAACTCTAAAAAAAACTTATGAATCTAAGCCAAATAAATCAACTTTAATATCTTTTTTTTGTCTAAATACTATCAATTATTTAATACCAAAAATATATTTTCTAACTCAAATGAATATCTCTATCAAATGGTAAAATTTGCAACATAGGTAAAAATTACAATAATTATCAAATTGACACACATTGTTAATTAAGTTCAAGTTTCCGTAACGTTTATATATATTTGTACCCTTAACCTAAAATTATGGATCTACCACTGTCGATATCTCATAAATGTTTACATTAATATTTAAATCAACGTGAACATTTAAAATGTTAACCTAAATTCGTAATTGGAGTATTTAAATTTGAGTAAAAGAAAGAGTTAAATTATGTGGATAGTTTGAAGTGACGTTTTTTTTTTTTGGTTTTCGTATCAGCAACGATAGAAAATTGAGCGGCTGGCGTTGAACGAGGCTTAGCTTTCATGCACATATCGAAATGAATCTCTGAAGATAAAATAAAATGATGAGCAAAGGCGAAGGCCATCATAATCAACAAATGACTTAACACACGTATTCCATGGCTGCCACCGGTTCCACCCAACAATCACAACAAATAAGATTTAACACAATTTAAAAATAAGATTAAAAATACTGTTTTTGTCCATATTTTCTAAATTTGGTTCATTTTAATTCATGTAGTCTCAATTGAAGTTTATTTTAGCTTATATACGGTAAAAATCTTCCTTTTAGTCTATGTACATTTAAAATGTGACCATTTTACTCTCTATTGGCAAAATTTTAACGTAAATTATACGCCTAACAACTAACAAAAACTGTTTAATATAAAATCATGGTTACATATTAAAAAAATATTAAATATACTATCGTTTAAAATTCAAATAGAGAAAAATGAGATTTAAAATAGAACTAGGGAACCAAAAGAGATTAGGGATCAAAATGATATCTTAAAAATAAGTATAGAGATTGTATTAGAGATGGAAATGATATCTTAAAAATAAGGACCGAAGTGAACAAGTAAATATTTCAATCAAAAAGTAAGAAAGAATCCCATAATGGCACCACGTGATTTGGGCCCCACCTTACACCTCCTTTTCTTTTCTTTGTGGTGCCCAATCTCTCCCAATAATTCTAAATATCTTTTTGTGTTCCTTTTCGTCACGTGAACTTTTTGTCGCCTCATTTTATCTAGTTTTCTCCTCGATAAAGAAACAACATATATTTTTTCTTATTTGGTAAGGGCATTTTTAATAACAATTTCTATTTTTCAACTTCTATTTTTTGTTTTTAAAAAAATAAAAACCACCTATATTTGATAATTTTTTTTTACTTTTAAAAAACAGAAACCAATCATATTTGGTAACTATTTTTAATTTTATATTTTAAAAAAATTAGAAAATTGAAGATATATATTAAAGAGAGAAAATTTTGAGTAAAGTAAAGATGACAATGGTGCGAGGTGGGAGTGATGATGTTCTTTTCCATTCTAGTGCTAGTGAAAAATTTTAGTCCTCGTTCTTCAGTTCGAGAATCGAATTTCGGATTAAAGAAACCTTATTTGGGGAAGGGGATAGTCACGTAAAATATTATCGGTTTTATAATTATTTTTAATTATTTTTAGAATTTAAAAATTAAAAAATTGAATAAATATATATTAATTATTTTTAGAATTATTATTTACTAGTATAAATAATTAGTTTTAAAAAATATTTAATATTTTATTCACAATTTAGTAAACATGTCAATAAAATATATATTAATTATTTAAAAAATGAAATCAGAGACAAGTCATGACATGCCTTTTCTATTCTTGGAGTAGAGACCCGACCTTGAAATAATTTTCGTCATCCCCAATGTAGACACATGAAAATAAGTTTAGAGAAATGAAAATAAATTTAGAAAAAAAATTTAGAGGAAAAAGAGTAACGTTAGAGGAAAAAATATATGTTAAAAGAAAAAATAGAAAGAAAAAGAAAAATTATAGTGAAAAAGGAATAAAAAAAACAACATTCCAAATATACTTTTTAAAGGAATAAATATATAAGGAAGAGAAAGAAAACAATAAATAAATAGAGATGAAATTTTTGAAATATTAAAATTTTGAAGAGAGAAAATAAATTTTTAAAGATATATTTACCTAGGAAAAATATAGAGTGAGAAAGAAGTTTGTTAGAGATGAATATGTTATAGAAAAAAAAGTTTAACGAAAAAAGATTTTGAAAAACATAAATTTGTTTTTACAAACTACTCTTTTCTTTTTACCTAGAATTTCAATATTTTTTTTAAAGACAAAAAATAGAGAATTGAATGGATAATCAAACAGCTTTGTTTTTCAAAAAATTAAAAACAAAATAAAAAACAGTAAACGAAATGGTTATTAAATGATCGTAAAATACTAACTTACACCTTTTTTTTGTCCATGTATTTTTAAAATTTTCACTTTTGTTTTCATACTTTTAACTTTTCATTTTAGTTCTTGTACTTTTAAAATGTTCGCTTCGGTCCTCTACTTTTAAAAACTAACCATTTTGGTCTTTATTTTTAAAATTTTAACACAAATGCTACACATGATAAAACTCTTTAATAATAAATTCATGGTTATATTTTAATAAATATAATGAGTACTGTAGTGTCAGTGTAAAATAAACTAAAATTAAACTAAAATTGAAAAATACAAAGACCAAACTAATATTTTAACATCTTTTTTCTTCCAACTAAATCTATATGGTTTAGTATTTAATATTTTTTATATTTTTCAATTTCCTCTCTAATCTTTAACAAATTTTAATTTAGTTGGTAGTATTTTAAAAATTAAAATCATATTATTTTTATGGATGAATATTAAAATTGGTAATAATAAGCTTACGTATTATGACAGCTAGTGGGTAGGTACGAATTTGTAGGATAAACTAAGTCATATAATAGAAGATATTACTTAGGAACTTACTGTTCAACAACAAAATGCTACCAATAGTCACCTGGACCAATGGTACGTAGACATATTTTTGCTTTTTAAAATTTTATTATTTATTCAAGTTGAATATCTCATCAAAATATCACCAACATCCTTTAGTTTTTTCACCTCCCATTTTTTTCTTTTCTTTTTTAAGAATCCTCTCTCTCTCTCTCTCTCTCTCTCTCTCTCTCTCTCTCTCTCTCTCTCTCTCTCTCTCTCTCTCTCTCTCTCTCTCTCTCTTCAATAACAAGCTTACAATGTTGGCAGTACCTTGAATAGCAAAATAATGTGTCATTTGTAAATAGATTTTCAAAAGAAAATAAGGTGTGGATGGAAAGGTACCAACGTTTAAAAAAATCAGTGGCAAAGGATTATATTCTAAGGGAGGGAGTTGACTATGAGGAAAATTTCTCAATGACAATGTTAAAGATAGCACTACATTACACAGAGGGGTTTATAAAGCAATATCAGGAGCAAAAAGTTTGTATATTGAAACGATCCTTTTATGGATTAAAACAGGCACCAGATATTGGAATATTAGATTTTATATTGATACCAAATCATTTGGCTCTGAACAAAATGTTGATGAACTTTGTATATACAAGAAAATTATCAAGAAAAATGTAGCTTTCCTCATACTTTATGTGGATGATATCTTTCTCATTGACAACGATGTGGGTTTTTATACTGACATTAAAATAAGCTAGCTCACAAATTCCAAATGAAAGATTTGAGAGAAGCTCAATTTATTATAGGGATCCATATAATAAGGTCTTGTAAAAACAAAACGCTAGCACTGTCTCAAGCATCTTATATTGACAAAAAATTTTATAAATATTCGGTACAAAATTTCAAGAAAGGTAATGTACTTTCAGGCATGGAATTATATTGTTTAAGAAATAGTTTCCTAAGATACCTCAAGAAGTTGAGGAAATGAGATTGATTCCCTTTGTCTCAACTGTAGGTAGTCTTATATATGTCATGTTATGCACGAGAAATGACATATGTCATGCAGTAGAGATAGTCAGTAGATATCAGTCAAATCTCGGGTATGATCACTGAATTGCAGTAAAAACCATTCTCAATTATCTACGAAGAACGCTAAATTATATGCTTGTGTATGGAACAAATGATTTTATTCATATATGATACGCTAACTTTGATTTTCAAACTGATAAGAATTTGAAGAAATTCACATCATATTGGTATTCACTCTAAGTGAAGGAGCCATAGTATGGAGGAGCATTAAACAATGTTGTGTTGCTGACTCCACCATGGAAGTTGAACATGTAGCTGCTTGTGAAGCAGCAAAGAAGAAGTATGGTTTATGAAGTTCCTAACTGATTTGGAAGTTGTTATAAATATGAATAAGTCCATCACTTTTTATTATGAAGTGGTGGAAAACTCCAAGAAACCAAGAAGCCACAAAAGAGGAAGCATATACAAAGAAAATGTCATCTTATAAGAGAAATTGTGCAAAGGAGAGATGTGACCGTCACCAAGATAGCATCTGTAGACAGTTGTCCCAATCCGTTACAAAGACTCTCTAGGTTAAAGTGTGTGAAGGTCATCTAAAGAATCTAGGTCTATGAGATATGTCTCATCTCGTCTTAGACAAGTAGGAGAAAATGTTGGATAAATAGTATGCTCAAGGATACATATATCTCGCTGGCTTTAGTGCAAGTGGGAGATTGTTAGGATTTATGCTCTAAAGTCTCATATTTTGTAAACTTTCAATTATTCATAAATAAAGTAATTATTTTATTTTACTTTGTTATGTGCAAATATTATCTAAATTTTTTAGGGTATCATATACAATGAGTTTGTATAAAATTGAACCGTGAAATATTTAATCTGTCTTTATAAATCTGTTAAAAGATAAGACAACTATTTCACAGGATGATCATATGTGACTCGATCTTAATCCTGGTTGATTTATGAACCCCTATCTTTGGGGGCATGTCCTTTGATTTACATGGGTGAGAATTAATTTTTTTAGCCGATTCAATAAGACTACTATTTTGGGGAGTGACTAAAAGGTCAGTGGGAGCATAATCTCACAAGATGCAATTCACTCATTTGCATTATAGGGCAATTGGACGAATAGTTCCCTTAAGTGTTGAATTAGGGACTTGAACAATGGACCAACATCCTCTCACTATCCCTAGAGGGACATAGTTTATGGTTGGATCATAAATGGATTGTTGAGGATTAGTGGCACTTAAGGTATAAGATGTAATTACAGGGGTAAAACGAACTTTTGACCCATCTATAATTTCGAACAACTCATGAAGGGTCAACTTGCATGCAGTAATTATATTCATGGACATAACTTGTTCTACGATGTGTAAGAGTGCAACTCTGAGTTTATATTGGAGTAACCTTGTGTTAATAAATAAAAGCTAATTAATTAATAAGTTTAATTAATTAATTTTATATCATGGGAGTTTAAAAACTTTAGGTCTACAAGGTCCACTTTTTTTCTTTTGAAAAAATATTTTTTATTAAAAGAACTTAAGAAGCCATTCAGGCTACATAATTTTGATGGTTAGCTTCAACACGCTGATAGAAGAAAAAAGGAAAATCAGTTAGCCACAAATACATATGCCCAGACGGAGCGCCTCTCTAGCCCAACGCATGGGCCTCATCCCCTGAAGACATGTTGGAAGGAAATTTTGGAAGACGATCGAGAAAGGGTCCTGATATCCACAATCCAATTTGCAACCTCATCTTGCGTTTCAGTGTCTTCACAGATCAAATTGACGGCTTCCATAGAATCTGATTCAATCAACACCTGCTTCAACCCTAAGTGTAGGGCTAATTTCATCCCTTCGCGAAGCGCACAGATTTTCGCCAGCTGAGAAATCTATATTTATCTTCACCGAGCCGGGGGGGGGGGGGGGGGGGGGGGGGGGGGGGGGGGGGGGGGGGGGTCGCCACCTCATTCTTCCAAGGTACTCTTCCATTCTGACCTTTTGACTCCTTGTGGTGTGCCAAAAGAGAATTCATTTGCATAATCAATTATCCAGTATGCCTTTGTATTCACATCTGGGATCTACTTTGAATTTGCATCCATTCTGACCCGCGCTCAAGAAAACATCCGTTGAAATTCTGTCGCGTCTCAATGGTTGGGAGCAGCCGATTCCAAATTAGTCTAGATCGTTTGCAACCCACCAAATTAGTCTAGATTTCCTTTCGCAAGCACACCGGATAAATATGTAACACCTCCAGTTTGACATAACTAGAATTATATTTTGACACACACCCTCCATAAGAACGAACTTTTCCTGGTAAATTGATTTTCCAGAAAAATTTCCACCATTCCTCCTTATTATTATCACAAGTAGATTATATGAACAACTTGTTTCTCATCGCCATTTTGTAGCCACTCATAATTGAGTATAAGTCATTGATGTTCTAATATCATATCCATCTGTCCACCGCTCCCAAATTACTTTGGAGAATTTCTGAAATTACTCAAACAACCCCTTAATTTTACCATGTGCCGTTGCTTCTGAGGGGTGATGAAATCTACCACCCGAGGCTTCCAAGTTAGGATTCTGATTAGTAGATATCGGCCTAAAAAGTAGATTCACTGTCTTGCTAACCCATAAGAACATTATTAATGGACCAAATAATATAAAATTTTAATATGAGATATTAAAATTTTTTATTTGGTTAAAAATTAAATCCTAATTAATGTATTTGATACATTAAAAAAAAGATTTTATATGAATCAAATAGTATAAAACTTTTTAATATGACATGTTAAAAAGACTGTATCCCAAGTTTCTATAAATAGAATCTTTAGGTTAAGCTAATAACACATTCATTTTCCACCAATTCTCTTCAAACACTCTCTTGTTTCTTTCCAGGCAACTTTAGTCCATTGTTCAAGTCAGAAAAGATCTCGTGGAGAGATTCTAAAAAATATTGTACTTTTTCAATAAATTTAGTTTTTAAATATAAATTCAATGCGGATCAATAATTTCGGAATGAATCACCATCCATTAAATTACTTGAGATTAATTTTATACTCAAATCAATTTGATTACTTTACTTAATAAATATTTGTAAATATTTTATGTTATATTTATTTGGTAGGAAATTTTACTCTCTAGTAACAAAATTCTAGCTAACAATAAGCAGATTGAAAATTGAGAGCATTGGCTTGACTTGACCAAATTTATTTTGAAAGGTTTTAGGTGAAAGAATTATATTCCTTAAAAAAAGTGAAAGAATTATAAGTCATAATATCTTTTGTTTAATGTTATAAGAAATTATAAACATTGATGATTTCTATAATTCAATTTTAATTAATATTTTCGTTGATTAATTAGTACGAGTTGAATTTTATTAATTTTATGAAAAAGTGCATTGCTCCAAATTAACAATGGTTCCTTTTGAATTATTAGTGTGCTATGTGTTGTACGTTTAACTTAATTAATTTTATAAATATAATATCACTAATAGTAAAAAAACAATAATAAACAAAAAAAATAAATGTATATCTATACAAACTTCATGTATAAATAAATAAATAAGCATGTATATACATTGTTTTCTATTAAGGATTTGGCTCAGTATTTTGTCTGTTTTTAATTTCAAGTTTTCTATGAATTTTAACCTTATCACTTAGTTTCAATATTAAGGCTCAATCTAACTAAATTCATAGCGTATTTCACCATTTCTCATCTTTTAAGATTAGTATCTTATTATTGCAAGATAAACATACTTCAAAATCAAATTGTAACATCTAAAATCTATAATTCATAATATAAATTGACTCATGTATCATATTCTCTTGCATACACTATCGTAAATTGCTTTTGAGTTTATGGATACCGGAAAAATGAACGAAATGAGAGAGAATAAAAATAGACAAAATAAAATAGGGCAATGTGGAAGAACTCTTTTTCATAATAATAGAATAAAATAATAACAAAAAAAAATCAAAATCAAATCTCAACTATACACTCATCTTTTAGGTACATCAAAGGTCAGAAAATATATGCCACCAACATCTTGAGATGTTTTCGAGATTGAATAATATTTGAAAGATGTTTTGAGAGAACTAAAAATAAAGAAGTAGTGAAAAGTGCTGTGGAAAAAATGGTGGAAGAAACCTATTTTTATAGCAGTAGGGAATAAAAAGTTACAAAAGCTTTTGAAATTACTAAACTCTTCAAATTCTAGTATGAATTACAATTAGAAAAAAATAATTTTATGTCGTAGGAAAACTTTTTGCATTCTAATATTTTAAATCCTATACATTTATTTGTATTAATAATTAAAGGAAAAATTAATTTTATGTTGTAACAAAACTTTTTGCATTCTAATCTTTTAAATTCTATAAATTTATTAGTATTAATAATTAATAATTAATAATAAAAATTACAAAAACTTTGGGAATTCTTAAACTCTTTGAATTCTATTATGAATTACAATTAAAGAAAAAAAATTAATTTTATGTTGTAGGAAAACTGGTTGCTTTCAAACTTTTTAAATTCTATAAATTTATTATTATTAATAATTATAATTAATAATTAATTCAATTTTTATAATAATAGATTAATGATATAGTTTGTAAATTAATAAATTTAGTAAGGGACAAAAGTGTCCAAAAATATTTTTCCTACATTCTCCCTTTTTAATATAACGTAGATAAATTTTGTGCCGAATTGAACTTAACATATATGTCGTGACTCTTAAGTTTTTTTAAAACAAAAAATGATAGAGAACTCAAAATAAAGATAAAGTGTAGCTCAAAGTATTAGTAAAAAATTATAGAAGAAAATGCCTATTTATATTAGTAGATGATAAAAAGTTACAAATATTCTAGAATTCTAAAACTTTTGAAATTTTATTATCAATTATTATAAGTGAAAATAATAAAGCTATTCATACAATTAAATATAACAACTATTTATATATTTTAACTTTTTAGATTTCATGTTGTCCTAAAAAAAATAAACTTTTTAAATACCATGCAATTGTCAGGGTCGATATATACTATTTATAATTTATTAATTAATTTACTATCTAGCATTAATTTAGAATAAAATATCAAAGATGAAAAGGATTAGTTATTATTAATGAAATAATTAAGCTCTTCATAAATTAAACAATTTTTTACCCATCCTAACTTTTTAGATTACATGTTATCCTAAAAAATAAACGTTTTGTAACGATTTGACAATAAAGACGGTATTGGTGGGTTCCATTTTGTTATTTTTTTTTTCTATAATTTCGTATTCTTGGGTTTTACTCCTATGTGATATCTATTATTCTAGATTTTTTTTCTTTTTTTTTCCCGAATTTTAATGCGGTTTGTTTCTTTTTTCTTTTAACTTTTTCTTTAAGATTTTTTTTCATGTTTTTTTTGTTTTAAGTTGTATTCTTTTAATTTGAAGGTTTTGATTTTTATAATAACTAATAATAGTTTATTTCAATGTTAGTGCTGTAATATATATATTTTTTGTTTCGTTTTGTTTTTTTTTTTTTTAATTATTTAGATTTTGTAAAATTTAATAGGACTAATTTAAGTTTGAATATAAAAAAATATTTTGTTTAAGCTATTGAATCTCATCCGTTGTAAAGAAAACCAACTAAATCCATACCACTTCGACACCAATTTCAAATGTGTTTAGAGTGTGAGCACTACTCATATCTGACTTATTTCCTTTTCTTAAATTTCTTTTTGTTTATTTTTTCTTTTTTTCCTTATATGTTGATATTTATTATTTAAAATTTATTAATTAATTTACTATTTACCATTACTTTTCTATGATATGTTTTGTAAATTTATAAATTAAAAAAGATTATAATAGTCTAAAAATATTTTTTCAATATCTAATAAACATGCTAAATTTCTTATAAAATTTGAAACCATAAGACATTTGAGTTATCAAATACAAAAAAATAAAATAATAATATAGCAATTATAAAATAACAAAAATAGAACAATGGTAAGAAAACAAAAAACAAAAAAAAAAGTTAGAAACTAAATCAATACAGACATCCTTGGATATAGATGAGTCTTTTTAGACAAACATCGATTGGTCTTATTGACAAACATTGTTATGTAACTTCATAAAAGTAAAATTATAACAATACAACCTTACAAATCAAGATACAGCTTCGATGTATAAATTTTGTTACAACTTGAACGTATCAGGTACGTCTTCAATTGCTTTCAAGATTAGAGAGATTTTGAAAGAACGATGGAGGGAGAACCAAAAAGAATGAAAAATGTAGATTGACTATTGGTTAAAAATGGTGGAGGAAAAGACCTATTTATATAGGTATAAGATGAAAATGTTACAAATCTTTTGGAATTCTACAAGTTTTGAAATTTTATTATTTATTATTATTAGTGCAAATAATTAAGCTTTCATAAATTAGATAACACCTTTTCCAATATTCCACCTTTTTTGAATTCCATTTAATTGTTATGGTTAAATAATTAAGTAAATATTTATTATTTATAATTAATTAATTAATTTTCTATGACATGGTTTGTAAATTTATAAATGAAAGGAATGATATAATAGTCAAAAATATTTTTCCAAGATTCCCACTTTTTAATATAGTATAGATGAGATGTCTTTCTCACATTGTTACTTTGAATCTCTCAATTTAATTGAATTATTGTAAATAGACCGTATTATTTAATTTAGAAGATAAGAAAAAGGATAAATGAAAAGAAAAAAAAGTTCAATTTTCTGCCGCTTGCAGCATTGGATTGTGCAAAGAATACTGAATTTTGTTAGTTGGGAATAACATAAAAAAAAAAAAAGTTTGTAACAAAGGAGAAAACTATTTTTTAGAAAGAAAAACATGAATATAGTAAATTCGTATAAAAAAAGATACCGTAAATAAAAAAAAAAATAGCAAATAAAAAAAGACAACTGAAGGAGAGGTATTTTTTATTGTCGCGTTTTTTATTGTCGCGTTATGGAGTAAATTGAAAAAAAAAATGGAGAGGGGGGAAGACCATTTATGAAAGAAAAAACTAGGAGATAATTGGTGAAATTTTTTTATGGAATCCATCTTGAATACACTAACAAAAAAAAATATAACAATAAACACATGTTTATACAGTATTACTGAGTATTGATCTATGTAACTGTCAGTCTGTCATCCACCCTATAAGAGAGGAAAGATTCTAATTCATCGGTCTACGTAAATGTCAGTCTATCATTCATCTTATAAGAGAGAAAAGATTCTAATTCATCTTGATATGAATGATCTAATTTCTCTTCTTAATTTTAACCCACTCACTTATTAGTTCAGAAACCTATTAATTTTAACTCAAAAAAAAAAGTAGATCTATTAATTTATTTTTTCTTTTTTAAATAATAATTATGTTTTGGTACTTAAACTACAATAGTGTTAATCAATGTTTTAAAAAATACTTTTTTATTTATCACCAAAATAGTAGGTAAGTAGTTTTACTCATATAAAATCACTTGAAAACTAACTAACGGTCTAAATTTTAAAAAAAAATTCAAAATTATTTCTAGAAAAGTAGTTTTATTTTTAATTTTTTTCGGAAGTATTTGTTAGATACACTGGATCAAATGAATTCAGTGTTGTTTTTGGAGTAAAAAATTTTTTTTTAAGTTTTCAATAATGTTTTTAGATTTGCAGAATTAGATTAAAAAGATAAACAATTTTCTTTTCCATAAATTATACTATTTCACGTTATAAACTTATTTCATTTTTTTTGTTAATATTAAAATAGGTAAAACGTAATATATTATATAATATTATAAAATAATAATTATATAAATTTTAAAAAAATATATTAATAGAATAATTAATAGTATTTTAGATTGAACTAAATATTTAACTACTATGAATATATTACTAACAGACTTTTAAGCATTTTTAAATTGAGATTCATTTTCCAAATTTACTACAAAATACCTATTCTGAAATATTAAAAACATCCAATACAATTTTGACATCCTATAATGTAAACTTATTATCCCTTAAAAAAAGTAAACTTATTATCCGTCCATTTTAATATCTACCAACAAATTGAGTATTAATTTTCTATCTACATGTTGATATTTCCATCCATGTATCTATGGGTTCGAAATTAACATTCGAAAAGATATGAAAAACATCACAAAAATATCACAATAATATTAATATTAATCACTTCAACCAGAGCTAAATGCATACGTTGATTTCAATATTTTTTATGAATTTTTTTATTTTCAACATTTTAACAAAAACAGTACAGTAAAAAAAAAGTAAATTAAAAACTTTTTAGGCAATTGAGTTGCTTTTATCTCTGCCCTTTTGATGCCACTTTTTTTGTTGTGGAGTTATAAAAAGCTGCTTGGCTTTTTGTGTGATGACAGTTCAACACTTATCTGCAGCAGAGAGAGGTTTTTCAACAGCTGACAAAAATGGCTGTTTCAGAGGCCCACAAATTACCATTCAACCTTCTCCTCATTGGTTTTCAACTCTTTATTTCCTTTTTCTCCCAACAAAATGACAAACAAACCCATCCCCCAATACCTTCAAACAGTTTTCACAAATTTCACCACAAGTTCTATAAAAATGCATACATGCAAAACTAATAAGATCAGTTTTTTGATTTCTAAATATTTATTTAGGTACACATTATAGTTATTATTGGTACTGCTACTGCAGCTACTACTTCTCACTCACTTCTGTAGTACTAACTAAGCTTTTCCTGGATCACATACATTTTTATATATATATGTACATCATGATTCAGACAAACTTCAAACTGGAGACAAAATGCCACCTACTTCTTAAACATTACAAATACACATAAAAATTTCAAGTCGTTTTTGTCTTCGAACTCGTGGGAACAGCCATAGAAGCTACTTTTTCTTCTCGGTCGGATGGGTCTAGTGATTTATACAGATTTGTAACAGAAGGATGGACACGATGCAGTTGTATGTATCGTCCGGATGAGAAGTGGGAACAATTGTTGATATGAATTGTTGGTTGGTTCCCTTTTACGAGCTTTCATGGAATTTGATTGATCTGGACAATGCAGCTGGGTTGACTTGCAAGACTGGGGAAGGTTCGGCTTTGTGATTCTTTTCGTCACCCTTTGGTTGATGGAAGGCCTTGAAAAGCCCTTCGCTGACTGAATCAGTCTTGTCATTCTTGATCCCTAAAGTTGCCCATATAGAGCTTTTTGCTGCTTCTCCTGGGTCATCGATCCTCAACGTTTTCGGAATCCAGAGGCATCTCTCAGCTTTGTTCTCATTTTGCTGCTCGTCCTCCCCAGAATCACTTGGCTTATTCACATTCTCGTCTCGCGAATGTTTCCCCAAGGTTGGAGAGTTTGGAGCATGGTTTTGGGCAACAAGGTTCAAAGATGGCGGCTGTGGAAGCCAAGGGATGGTCCAGGCACCGGGTACGGTACAACCCCAAAATGGCGCGGTTGGATAGAAGGGCATAGGGAAGCCTGGTGGATAGAAAGTTGGAGGTGGAACAGGAGAGCTCCATCGTGGTGAATTCCAAGGGTAAGGCCATGGAGCCCCAGGGAAAAATGGAATCTGAGGTGGTAAAAATCCTTGACAATTATGAATCACTTGTTCTTGTGGCCCAGCTTTACCTTCTTCACTATTTATAAATGATGGAGTTGCAGCAGATTCTTGAGACTGATCATCATTCTCTCCATTCTGATTAGGCGGAGCAGGAATTTTCAGAGCTTCGGGTTTATGAAAGCCGTTTCTAGTGCCATTCTGTCTTGTTTTATCAGCAAGGTTCAAAATGGAAGCCATTGATTCACAAAGAGGAGTGTCTGAACCAAATGCCAACACATTCCCATTAGGTTTGAGTGCAGAATGATGGATAACGTTGGTAACATTGTTTCGAGAATGCTGAAGTGCTTCTGAAACAATAATCTGACGCTGGTGTGAAGCGGAGTTCTTGTTCTTACGACGTCCTGCCCCCACAGGAACGTTCCTCATCGTCCCCCCAGCAGTCCAATATCTTTGACAGTTCTTACAAAAGTGCCGTGGTTGGTTCACATTGTAGTTGTTATAGTAACAGAACTTGGTATCCATGCTGTTACAGCGGGGGCAAGGAAGTATCTTATCGGGTTTTTTGAGCGTCTTCTCTTGCGAGTTACTCGTTTCATTCTGTTCATCAGTCTTTGTAGTACTAGAAAGATTACTTTCCTCACCAGATGGTACTTTAGAATTCTCCGATCTCACCGCAGAAGTATCCGAATTTGTGAACTCTTCGGTCGAGACAGACATGGCTCTATCTCCATCCTCTTGCTCAGTTCCACCTGATTTCCCTCCCATGGGTTCCTAATATACCAAAGACAGATACCAAACAAAATTCCTTTATGAACACATAAAAAAGAACATTACTAAATTTAAGCAACATGCCTAGAGCTCACTGGCACAAGAATCTCCTTATAAACTCACTAATCTTAACCCAAATTCTGAAAATTCTGCACAGCCTATTATGGAAATTACAGAAGAAAAGTACCTACCACTCAATCCACTATACAGGACAAGAATTCCAAATTGATAAACCTGAGTATTCAATTCAATGAAAATCTAAAATTCTCAGAACAGAACCAGAAACACAGAGACAAAGATCTCACAAAATCCACCGAGTAAAAACAAATATCCATTAAAATACCAATCAACAAAAATCAAGACAATCAAACGAGAAAACAAATTAGAAAGAAACCTAATTAAATTTCCCAGAACAGGTGAAGATATATTTAGTCAACAAAATCAATCCGACGAATATCGAACCAGTGAAATTTTCGCCATTAAAGCAAATGAGAATGTAAAAAACCATTGGAGGCAAATCCACACCTTCTCGGCCTCCAGATCTTCACCATCTCCGTCGGTATTGCCTTCCGGAGATAATCTGGAAGAAGGAGAATCGTGGTCGTGACTAACGGCGGCGTAGTTACCGTCGGCGGCGGAAACAAGAGTAGCTAAAGAAGAGGACGGTGGAGGAGTGGCCGGAGAAGCCTCCGGCGGAGCAATCGTCTTCCCGAAGAGCTTAATCGCGGGGTCCTTTGGCTCCGACATTTTTTTCTTTTTTCTTTTTTCGTTTTTTTTGCTATTTTATTTTCGGTTTTATTTTTTCTTTTGGAAAACAAATCCAAAAGAGAGAGAGAAATCTGACACGAGTGAAGTGTCAGCGTGGAGAAATTTTACATCCTACTAGGAGAACTCCGCTTTTTCCCTATTTTCTTTGTTTTTTTAGTACGCTTTTTCCCTATTTTCAAATTTTATCTATTATTTTATTTTAAGTATTTGATTAATATTCCTATAATAAATAAATATCGTACTATTTCATGATTTACAATTTCAACACCAAATCTCGTTATTCTATTATATAAATATTTAAAAAAAGAAATTGATGTTTTTCGATAATAAAATAGGTCAGTATGATATATATATATATATATATATAATTTCAAATGGAAAATAAATATAGGTTTTGTAAACGACGACGTATTGTTTATCGTATAGGGTTCTTTTTTTCTTAAATATTGGTCGCACTGGGTGTGAAATGCCACGTCAGCAGAAGTGGGTGATTCTCAGCCACAAGCTTGTTTGTGGCCTTGAAAAGATCTTCTTTCTTTCCTCTCTTTTTGATTTTATTCTTTTGCTGTTTGCTTTTTTTTTTAGTGCAAAAAATATTTTAACGTCGTTTTTCAATCCTAGTCAGCATTTCTTCTCCTTGGGATATATCCGCTTCCTCACCTAATAACCAGCGAATTGCGAAAATTACTGCAAAATATTTCCAAAAAATAGAGGCCAAGTATGGAAATCTCAAAATTACCCTTAATTTAGCCCAAAACACTGGCGCCTATACTTGTAAGAATTTATAGTAGGTGTCCCTATTTGTCACCCGATATTGATATTGGAAAATAGTCAAATGATATTTGATAGTGAAAAATGTTAATTTATATTATTCTAACTATTTTAGTTTCATATTGGACAGTTTTACCCATATATTTACTTATTAGTTTTAAAATAAAAATATCCTAACTCCCATTATCTCTCCTATATTCTATGGGTCCTTGATTCTAGTTTTTTTTTCTAACCTAGAATTAGCCAATTATAAGGAGACATCACAGGACTCTATTAGAGAGAATCTATCTGGAGTTGAAAAAGGGAGAAGATGTGAAAAATTGATGGAATTGAGCACAGAACAATGGTGGGGCAATGAAAGAAATGAGTTGCAAGTGGTGTGGCGGCAGGTGGAGGGTAAAGGAGAGGGAGGTCTATATGTTAAGTTTCCATAATCTGTGTACCTTTTCGGTGTGAGGTAGAGTGCTTTATATTTTTGTATTAATTGGGAACCTTATTTTTTCACAATATCTGTATTTCTTTAATTGATCTTGTTCACTGTATTTGTTACTCTCTCCTTATTTTTATATTTTTGTATTAATTGTTCACATAAATACACCTCTCTCCACCGTATTTGTTGTTGTATTTGTTCTTCTCTTCACCGTATTTGTTGTTGTATTTGTTCTTCTCTTCACCGTATTTGTATTTGTTATTCTTGTATTTTTGTGTTCACCGTACTTGTTATACTTTTGTTTCTTTGTTCACCATATTTGTTGTTCGTATTTGTTGTATTTTTATTTATCTGTTCACCGTATTTGTTGTTTTTGTTCATCCATTTGTTCTAGCTTGAGTGTTTAGTATTTGTATTTCTAATTACATTTTGTTTATAAATGTTTATTAGATGTTTTTTTCCTTAGATCTGTTACTATAATTATCTCTAAAATTGGTTGGAAAACTATTTGAATTTTTTAAAAATATAGGTAGGATTCTAAAAATATTTGAATTATCCTATAAACATAGTTAGGTTTGGATTCTCCTATGAAAAGTAAAAATAACAAATTCATTTTAAAATTATTTTAGAAGAGGGTAATTTCGTCCTAAAACATTAGTACATATTTTCCTACTTTTAAGTTGGCCATTATTGAAAGGGTAAAGTTGTTTAACCATATTTTGAAATTGCCTATTTTAAATGACTATATTTATTGTTATCCCTAACTTGTTGGATGTTGGATTCAATTTCCCTCAGATTCCCTCACATATATATGTCTGATATATACTTGAGATATATTACTGATATACAACTAACATAGCACCGATATAACTATGATATAACTTCTTATATGATTATACGATTTACCATTTATTGATTTACCATTATATATATCTGATATATACTTGATATACCTCATTTACAACTGATGTACCATTGACATAGAACTGATATATCACTGATATAACTATGATCTCTACTGATATAACTTCTTATGTGATTATATGATTTACTATTGATATATACCTTTGTATACCATTGATATACAACTTATTTACTTCTGATATAACTGTCATATCTACAAATATAACTCTTATATATAATTTACCACTAACATATGTCTGATATATTACTTAATATACCTCTAATTTACCACTGTTATACAACTAATATACTACTGTTATACAATCAATATACCACTGTTATACAATTAATATACTACGAAAACTACTGATATAACTTCTTATATGATTATATGATTTACTATTTTATTGATTTATTACTGAACTTCTTATATGATTATATGATTTACCATTTTATTGATTTACTACTGACGTATCACTGAGATAGATATATATATATATATATATATATATATATATAAAAGATATATATCGGATAAATACTTGATATATTTTGATATATTATTGATATAAAATTGATTTACTTATAGTATAATTATGATATCTATTAATATAACTTTTGCTATGATTATAGGATTTACCAGTGATTTACATGTATCTCTGATTTACCACTAATATATCTCTGATATAATTTTAATGTCTAGAAAATTCTATTTTTTTTATGGACTCAGAGCACACACTAAGTTCAATCCACTTAGAGCACAAATCTCAAGCTCCACTGATTCTTCCACTCTCACCTTGCTCAATTCCACCAATTCTTCTTCCTTCAATGCCAATTTAAAACCCAATATGCCTCGTCATTTTTTCATCGACTCCAATTTCTCCAGCGACCTCTGCGTCCGATAATTCCCTTTCTGCTCCTTTTTTTCCTTCTTTTTAGTCCTCCCGTTTATAAAATACATTGATTTTATTCTCTCACTTTTTGTTGGTTCGTTCTCAGTATGACGACATAACTGAGATTGAATGGCTTTCCAATTTTATGGAAGAGTCCTTCTCCATCGACGACTTGGAGAAGTTAAGTTTGATACGGGCATGAATTCCCGGACTGGCGAAGCCTCCAAAACCCTTGAATTCCAACTTGGGATCACAAAAACTACTCCTTGAGCCATGCCGAGCATATGAAATTCTCGATTATCTGTGCTCTCCCTGAAAAATCCCCATAATTGCCTCCGTCTCCGGCGCCGTCTTCGCCCAAATCATGATTGGCTCCGCCTGCAATATGGTCGGACTGCGGCTTGCCTCTACCATCCTCTTCCTCGTCACTTCCCCGGTGGTTTATTTAACCTCAATAGCCTTGTCTCCGGCTTCATCCCCTGCTTTGTTCCTTGCCCGATTCTTCATCGGCTTCTCCATCGCCACAGTTGTCTCCACCCAATTCTAAAAAAAAAAAAGAGGTAATATTGGAATTTGAAAATAATAAATCTCACCTTTTGCCATATTTGTAAATTTAAAATGTAGGTGACATTTCTTTAAATATACAAAAGAGTTTTCACACCCGTTACAATTTTCCTTTTAGAAACATTGATGGAAAACATAGTTGGCTGGATATATATATTTAAATTAACTAATATTGATTATCAAACACTTAAAAAATAAATATTGATTACTAAACTATAACAAATCATTGTATTTTTTTAGTACAAAAATTGAATGGTGGAGATCAAACCATCAACTTATGATTGAATTGGCACAAATGATAAAGCCTATTACTAATAGACTATATAATTGATATAGATGTTTCAATAGTTATATTTACACTTAACTGGACTTGTTTTACCATATATGTGAGCACCATTTTTTCTTGATTAGAATTATGTTTATTTTTTTTTATGTAATTTAGATTCTAAAAATAATTTACCATAAATTCAAAAATAATTTTGGTTTTTCTCATCTATATGTCGCGAGATAGATCGCTCGCCCGGAGAAGGGAAACAAGGAGAAGGATGAGAAATAAAGTCCCTCATATTGCCAGCGGAATCTTCTACTAAATTGCATCATTGAGGGCATTTTTTCTACCTCCATTATTCTAAGAGAGTGCCGACTTAGAGTTATCGAAAGCGCTGTCACTGGGCTCCTCCAAACGTTGATTTTTGCCTCCAGTTGGCGAATGCGCTCCTTGAGCTACCTACCCTATATTTGGAAAAAAGGGGTTGGATCTTTCTTCATCTGTTCCCCTCATAGCCTTATATAACTTAGAAATCCGGGTCGTCAGGTTATGATTCTCCACCGTCAGGTCGAGGTTCCGGCCCTACTCTCCTTCCACCTTAAGTGATACAACCCAGACCACTCCACCGTGCCATCTCAGAGCGGCCCCTCGATGATTAGTCTTCGCTGGGCACGCTGGATCTCTCTATAACGCTCGCAGTGCATCTCAAAACACTATCACTCAATGCTTTTCTGAGCCAGTAGCAACGTGGTCATGAGGAGAAGATTCCTGGTCTTTGTCCATCTATTTCTTGTCCAAGGAAGGGTCAAAACAGCCGGAAGAATGATTAAAATATTCGGGAGATGTTATGGACAAAATCGATGGAAGACGTTATGTTGATGTAAGTCCTCCTGCTCCCCATTTAAATATAGGAGTAGAGGGGCATAATAGGTAAAAAGGTCATCCCAAAAATAAACGATCAACGAAAAATCAATTAGTGTGCCTCGAGTCTTGCAAAGGAAAGATTGGCAAATTGTTGCGTCCACACAAATGTGCTGACAACACATGCAAGTATACACGAAATTGCCGATTGTAGTATGAAACGAGGTCGAATCCACAGAGACTTTGGATAATATTTTAAACGATGTTTGCAAATATCAAATGTGTAGAAACGAAGAAATATGAGTGTTGTGTCATAAATAAAAAAATATAATAAACAAAGCAGTAAACAAATCTCAACAGCAGACACACCTCGAAAAGCTGATAACAGAAATAAGTTACAGCACAGAACAACGAAAATGAGGGGTAACAGATATGGAAAAGTGGGGGAGATTCAGTGTACTTTCACGGGTTATCAACCTACCCTCTAGCTTACTAATATCTATTAATGCCCTGCTCGACTCGGTTCCCCTTCGAGATACCCCAAACATGAGTAAGTACAACTTTCGTTGCTACATACCCAAGCAATAAACAAAAGCTCTAGGCAAGATTAGAGAACCCTATTCCTGAGTATCCCTAAAGCTATAAAAAAGCGCTAATCACAAATAAAGCAAATCAGCACCCATTAGCCCTCCCGAGTCAATACAGAAGCTAGTAAACACTACAAAGTGGTCAATAATGTCACGCAAAATTGAAGAAATACAAAACAACTTTATTTAAAAATAGATGCAGCAGCTAGAGGTTCAGTATCAAGTTAGTAGCATGTAAGTCTCCCCCAAGATGCGGTTTAGCTCAACATGGGGGAGGAAAACAAAATGGAAGAAATGAGAATACAACCCATTCCAAGGAAGCAACAAAAGGAAGCAGAGAAGAAGAAGCAGACAACTCGTCGAAGCAGGTAAGCCTCATCTTTCTGTTGTCAGCTATCACACCTAAAAATGGAGATACTCCCTCCTCTTGTCTTTTCAACTCTCCAATTTTGTCTCCATTGGGATCTGTGTCAGGCGGATAGGGCAACATACCCCTTTTATATTGGGTTCTGTTTTTAGGGCATCCAGCAGAAATTTGTACGGACACGGTAAATCCCGTGTCTGGGCTGTTACTGTGCAGTAATTCCATGCTCCAGCTCTACTTCGCTCCAGCTTTTGTCTGCCCTGACTTGAACATGCTTCATCCACTCTTCTCTAGGCTCAGCACTCATTTCATACTTTGTCTTCATTTTCTAAACTTGTGCAATTACACCAGAAATAAGAGAGTTTAGTGCACTTTTTAGCTAAAGCATTCAAGGTCTGGGACTTTCACTCAATATTCGATTTATAAGATTTCTCATGATGTTTAAGAGCTAAAACCGACACATTTTGACAATTCCTTGTATAAAACTACCTAAATAAACATTAGAATAACTCTCTTTTTAGAGAGTTATCACAAATAAACTTAAAGATGCCTCACGATGCAAAACACCTGCAATGATTGGTGTAGCCATGAATCCACAATAGGTGAAAGGATGCCTTTTGAAAATCAAATTCGATGCATGTCCATTCAAGAAGAAAGACACAAGCAAACACTACAACATGCGGTGCTTGGTGATATGATCATAATTGGACAAGAGCTCCAAGACACAACATACATCAACAAGGAGAATGATTAGGAGGAGAAACCCCTAAAAATAGGAAGATTCATTGGACCCATTAGCATATTTTAAAGATTCTCGAGGGTCATCAAGAGCTACCAAACGCTAAAAGGAAGAAGGGAGTGTTGGACTTTGTGCCCTTAGCTAGTTCGTTCAATTTATTTATTCAATAAAGAGTTATTTATTTGCATTACTCGTATTCCAATAAACTAAGATCCAAAAAGTTATCTAATGTAACTGGAACAATATATAACTGATATACAATATATATTTAATATACATTGTATATATTTGATATACAATATATAATTAACATACAGTATGTATTCGATATACAAGTGGGTAATGTTTCAGTAATAACCTAAATGGTCTATAGTACATGGATAAGGTTGGGTATCTTATCCTGGCAACACTATGGATACGACTCGCTTTGCAATAGTTACAAACGACTCTATCTAGGCGTTCATGTGGAGACATGAGAGTGAGGATATCATATACAATTAGTTTGTCTAAGATGAGACCGTGAAATAGTGAATCTTTAGGTATAACACCGTAAATTAATTAGATTAATATTTCATGGATGACAAGGTAACTCAATCTTAATCCTGAGTGAGTTATGGACTCCTTCCTATAAGGGATCGTTCTTTGATTTGTATGAGTAAGAGTGTCCTGGGTTGCCGATTCAATAATTTTTACCATTTTGGGGACAAGATCGAGTGGGGAGTTGGGAACATAACTACGCAAGTGAGTGTTTCCTTAAATGCTAACTCGGGACTTGAACAAGAGGCCCCACCCTATTACTGACCCAAGTGGGACTTCTATTTAATGGTCAGATCATAAACAAGTTGTTCACTAGAGGAGCGATAATATTTAATGTGTAAGATGTAACACAGGGGTAAAATGGTAATTTGATCCAGCTAAAGTTACGAACACTCGTGAAGGATTGAATTGCGGTTAATGATCAATTTCTGTGGACACAAAATATTCTATAGTGAGAAGAGTGCAACTGCAGGTCTTTTATGGAGTGATTCACAGTTAATGAATGTTGGTTATTTTGGTTAATGAATTTAATCAATTAACCTCATATCGTTGGAGCTTCTGATCTATAGGTCCATTAGGTCCCTTTGCTAGCTCACAACCGGTAAAACGAAGATCAAGTTTTTTTTAAAGAATTTGAAATGTAAAATAGGGAATGTATATACTGTATATTGATACATTATATAAATATTAATTTTGGATAAATATTTGAAATTAATACTATATATTATGAGAGAAATATTCGAAAAGATTCAAATAAAAATTAATAAGAATTGAATTCATATTAAAATTGTAGGTTAAAATTAATGTAGATAAGATGTACATTAAAACTATAGGCTATAAAAGGGAGGTGCATTTGAATATGATTCAAATAAATAATATTAATTAAATATATGATATTTAAGTAAAAGGTTAAATAATTAATTGTTAATTATTTATTTAATTAATATTTGGATTTAATTAATTAATTGTTAATCAATATAATTAGTTATCTTATTAATTAAGTAAAATAAAAAAATCAACTTCCATGCACAGTTGTAGGAGAGTAGTGACGTAGGATAACTCCCCACGTCATTCCTTGTTAAATGCAAAAGGCATTTTGCATCTATCTTCTTTGTCCCTTACACTCTAGATCAGAACAAAAGCTCTCCCTCTCACAATTCCCTATATTTTTTGTTTTTCAAAATTGGTTCCCTCCAACCGGATTCTCACCCATAAGGATAGCAAGGAAGACCTTGTATAGGTGTCGATTGGTTTTTACGTAAAGAAAAGTATTTATAGGTAAAAATATATTTATTTGTTTTTATGTTCTGTGCTTTTTAACTTCAAAGGTGAAATCAAACACGAGCGTTCCCACACTTTTGCTAAGGATTAAATTCCTTTAGGAAGGTCCAAGGAAATGTCCAGGCCTTGAGGATAAGCTCATCACACATGCATTGACTGCATAACGCACCCAACCACTAGCAAGCCTCTCAGCGCGTACGCTTCAGCGCCAATGTCAGCGCCTAACAATGTGCGAACTTAGCAGCCCCGCACGCACGACCTTGCACGTTAGGTCCTATACCTTGTGCCCACCAGCCTTGTAGCCCACACTACTCGTCCACTACCGCTCATGCCATCGCCACAACTCATGTCTCCTACCCTGAAGCTTGCGCTCGTGCGGGTGCCCCACGCCTGCACGTCCAGCCATGCCGCCTACCACCCACGTTGCCCGCGCGTGCCAACACATCTGCCTGCTTAGAGCCACGTTGTCCCACCCATTGCCGCTTTTATTTATTTTATTTTATTTACCTTAGATTTTAGGATTTATTTTATTTTGTAAAATGAGTAAAGGCCTTGGCCTTTGCCTATTAATAGGTGTTCCCCTTGTGGTTTGAAAATAGATTTTAATGAAGAAATAAACTTTGAGTTGAGAGGTTTCTTTTATTCTTGACATCGGGCAAACCTCTGCAAATAGTGTTATCCTTTGTGTGGTTGAACTTATGGTACATTATTACTAGAACATGCTTGTTTTGTTGGTCACCAAACATGTGGAGTGTTTCTACCTCGAGCATAGTGAGAATTATGTCTACTAGTGGCAATTTTGACTGCAAAGGTAATCCATCTAACCTTTCCATTTTCCGTTGAACCAACTATACGACTAGATTAAAGTGGCTAGAGGTTCGAGAAGTCCATACGCTTGGATTGACACGTATCATTTGGTATCAGAACCGAGGCTCTAGATCGGATATATGCCTTTACTTTCTGTCTTTGTCTTTACTTTTCTTGTTTTCAACACACAAAAAATGTCATCTGTTGTTCTTGTCTACCGCATGTCTATGTAACGCCCCCAAATTTTGGTTACTTACACAAGGAACATTACTAAACCTACTTGCTCCAAACTTTCTCCCAAGGCATAAAGGCCACTTAACGAACCTAGATAATTCAGCTTTTTATTTGCTCAACATAAACGTGTGAACACTTCACTTATGAAATAAACGAAACAGCTTGTCCTCCGTGGACAAGCGACACATAACTCTCATGTTTAAGTCAAAGCATAGCTAAATCGAGTAAACGACGATAGACAAACAACCTACTCGATAGAAGCATAACCCTGCAAGATAATAACAAATCAACTAAGTAAATAAATCCACCACGCTACTACTGTGCCACTTTGATAATAACACCAAAACCAAACAATTAATCCATTCTTCAACCTTCCCAAGTTAGAAAATCCAATAACATTAAACATACTCCCTGAGCTCCTCACGGAAACCAAAGACCTAATCTTTATAGGAGTTCAGACTTAAAACAAAAAGTCATATAACACATTTTAATAACTCCCTGAACTTTAAACAAGTCAATGCTCAAAATAGAGAACATAAACTAATACAACAAGAACTCCTAGCAACATATTTTAGACAAGTTAAAACTAAATGGAAGCTAGTTATTGTCCTTCTCCTCGAGTCTCCTCCGCACCATCACCATCATCATGAACCTGATCTTCACTTGAAAACAATAATTGTAGGGGGGTAAGTATTAAGAATACTCCATACATAGCCCTCTCTAACTACACACAAACAATATGCTCAACACACAACAGTTGTTACAAAATATTAAACTGGCATCCATGCATCAATAAATCATCACGCTCATTAACAAACACATGCAACCAAAGTAAACCTCGACCACAAGGTCTGCTAGTTTCTAGATCCTCCAAGCTCATTCTAACCCATCAAACTATGTTAGTCCTCCAAGTCTAACTCTTCGAATCGTATCGACCCTTGACATTTATACCAAAGGCCCCGACTCCTCTACAAAAGCTTGGTGTTTAACCTTTGACATTTATCCCCAAGGTCTTGAATTGTGCTCGTCTAGGCTACTTCTAACCCATCACGCTAAGTTAGTCCTCCAAGTCTAACTCTTCGAATCGTATTGACCCTTGACATTTATCCCCCAGGCCCCGACACTCCTCTTTAGAAGCTTGACGTTCGACCTTGACATTTATCCTCAAGGCTTCGAACAGTGGATCAGCCCTTGACATTTATCCTCAAGGCTTCGAACAGTGGATCAGCCCTTGACATTTATCCCCAAGGCCTCGACGACTACTTAACATATTGGTCCTTGACCGCCACCATGTCAAGACCCAATAATCATCACCAAATAGACTCATCATGTCGACCTCCGACCTTTTGTACTTGGAGCCTCGTCACTGACCTCTACCAGGATTGGCCTATCGACCCCCGACCTTTTGTACCTGAAGCCTTGACACTCAGTAGTAACGTAAAAGCCTCGATCACTTGCCCTAGAGGCCATTCCACTCGTGTATCTACCTTTCATTACACGATAAACCATACATTCGAATCATGGTCCTCTGCTAAGATTCTATCATATCATTTCCAAGTAACCCACAATCTTGACTCCGAACAACCAAACGACTAGTTTGCATTATCATCACAGATAAATCTCAGAATAACAAACCGCTAGTTTGTCCCATCACTTTAGACCCCCCAACCAATCCTTCAAAGGCATCGACAAGCCATTCACACTTCTAATCACGACATAAACAAACATAAACAAAATAACATAAAACTAACACGTGCATTTTAATCTCAAGACATGCTTTCAAACATCAAAGCTTAATCACTTCCAACCATACCAATCGACAACTTTAAGTCATCTCAAATAAACATGATACACAACGATAACAATTAGAGGTCCTCAAACCATGCCTAACAAATTCTAAATACATTAGATACATAAGTATAACAAAGTTCAACACGAAATCATCTCAATAACACCCATTAACGCACACACCCGCCCCTTAGTACTACTTACACGCAACCACGCCCCTAATTCTTGCGTCGATCCCACACCTAAGCATTAAAAACATAAAAACAGCAAGTTAATTATACGTTCCAGCCTTCAAAATCAATTATAAAGGAGTTTAAAGGGCTCGTTACTGCAAAATCGACTTCGTTTAGGTATGAGTAACTTAGATCTAGTTTGAAAATGTGTGGGTAGCGTAAAGCGTAAATCACGCTTCGAAAGGATGTGGGTAATCGCCGAACACCACAAAATGCTACTGTTTGCATTTTACAGTAGGGGAAACACTCCAAATCTGCCTCCGACGCTGTTGGGTGCTACAGTAAGAGCACGAGCCACCAAGTCTATGTGACTATGTGATAAAGGAACTGTCTCAATTATGCATGAGAACTCCCCTATTCGAGGTGAACTCCCACAACAATAATAAGAATAACCCCAATAACAAAATGATGAACCAACCCCAAGAAAGTTAAACAGATTTATGCTTGGTAAGATGATCAAAGATCAAGAAGAAAAAAGAACTTGTTCATATCTTCAATATTTCGAACTCTCCACAACCTAATTGATCAAACTAGATTGAAAGTTCTAAACATGCATTCTAAACACAAGAATACAAAGAAAGCTTAAAGCTTGAGAGAGACTAAACTCAATCTGAAATTTCAATCACCAAATATTGTGTTTGAGAAGCAAATATACATCCGTATTTATAGTAATTGAAAAGACACAATGAAAAAACAAAACCATTGGCCTAAATAGTCCAAATACAGCCACCACTCTTTCAAATCCATTCATGAACCCTTTTAAATGCAAATATGTGGATTTTAAAAATACAAAATAAATTAAATATGTGGATGAATATGAATTTTTAGATTCATGACGTTTCGTGGATGACAAGATGTCTTTTCAAGCTTGAAGGGATGTAACTCTTCATCAAGTGTGAACACCTTAGCTTGGAAGTGACCATTCAACCCTTATTGTAGTCTTTTAGCTCTAGCTCTTGTGATTGGACCTTGTGGCATAATGATTGGCTCATGATTGGGTTGACTTTGAGCATAAGCTTCATTTGGGCTGATTTGAGCTTGCTCCTCTTGTAGACTTTCCCCGTGCACTCTATAATACCCCCGAATTTCAACGATACTTCCGAGGTAACCTTAACAAATTCCCAGTTCAACCCCCCTTTTAGAAGGAATGTATAAGACAATAAGTAAAAGATAAACCACATAGAGACCCCTATTTCAATTCAACCTTATACGTAAAAAGTTTGCCCTCCGTGGGCTAATCGATTCAAAAAGGCAAGTAAATTCTTGTAACGTCCCAGGCCCAGGATTCAAAACCTCTATGCCCCGGCATTCCCCTGCGACTTGGCTGCGTCACCGTCAAAAGGAAGGTGCATCTTATTGATATAGGTAGTGACTATCAATTCTTTTAAGCATTTTCTTGACCATTGTTCCGTGATCTCAGGATCCCTCTCATTCGAATGTGGTATCGGTTCATTCATGTACCCTTCCTCTCTAGTCGGGCGTCACATGCCCACCAGCTTCTGCCTTGGTTCGTCCCCGGACCACATCTTACTGGGAGAGGTTACGCTCTGATACTTTAGAAGAGTGTAGACTGCCCCTACTGACCAACACGAGTCCTTCCAACATGCTTTGTCCTCACTCACATGCTTCCTAGTAAAACAAATAGAAGGTCACCCAACCCAAGATTGCTCCGAGCCATCGAAAAGGAAGGTGCACCTTGTTGGTATAGTTAGTGACTATCAATTCTTTTAATTTGAATGGCTTTAAGCTTGCTGGTCTGAAGTCGAAAAGTGATGGGTAACACCGATTTGAGTCCGAATAGGGACGGGTAACTCGAAACCGACTTCGGCGTCGACCCACATCAGAATGAGAGGGATCTTGAGATCCTGGAACAATGGTCAATAAAGGATTAAAAGAATTGATAGTCAATACCTATACCAACAAGGTGCACCTTCCTTTTCGGTGGCTCAATCGTAAGAACTCCAAAGTTTAGTGTGCTTGACTTGGAGTAATATTGGGTTGGGTGACCTCCTAGTTGCTTTACTAGAAAGTATGTGAAGGTTAAATGGGAAATCTAAACAAGTGACAATATAGGTTCAACTGAAAAGGAACAAAATTTTTTAATGCAAGCCCCCTTCTCATCACCACCGCGGCCAATGACTCGGTCTGCAGCTGAAAACAATAATTTCAGAGGGGCGAAAAATCAATATGCAACCACTTGTCCCCAAGCTTAAGTCTCACCGTATCTTGGCCACAAAGCTCATTGACCTCTAGCTTAACCAAACTCATCATAGTCCATCATGTTATGTTAGTCTTCGACTTTGACCCTTACTCTCAAAGCCTCGAACTGTTCATCGACCCTTGACCTTTTGTATCCAAGGCCTCGATGACTACTCAGCGTATTGGTTCTTGACCGCCACCACATGAAGACCCAACACTCATCATCAGCAGACTCATCATGCCGACCCTTGACCTTTTGTACCCAGAGCTTCGACACTCGTCTCTACCAAGACTGGCCTATCGACCCCGACCTTTTGTACTCGGAGCCTTGACACCCAATAGTGACATATCACCCTCGATCATTTGTCTTAGAGGCTATGTATTTTTTGTTTAACACATATCAAGTCAAAATAAGCCACACCTTATATTCTTAGTCTTATACTAAGATTCTATTCCATGACTTCTAAAGTATACACCCGAGTAACTCTCAGCTACAAAACCACTAGACTTGTTTGACTCCTCAGACCAAACACAAACAAGCAAACCAACTAGCCTTTGCTATCGCCTCAGACAAACATCAACAAACAATGAACTAGTACATTCTATCACCGCAGACACACCACAAATGATCTCTTCATGGCACCGACAAACCTTTTACACTTCCATTCGCATTACATTTTATCCACATACTTCTTATTCATACAAGGAGAAACACAAACTCACAAAGAAAACAACCAATCGATCCATTCACTTCAGGCAATTCCAATCAACCCAACCAAGGTAACTACCACCCATCCTTACTTCCACACGCAACATAATTTTTCTAGCAAGCGGTTCATGGTTCAAGGCAGAAGAAATAGCCCAACAACTTTATACTAAGCAATATTAAAACTAAATAATATAAATCTAACTTACGCAAATCATCCCAAGCATGCTTCAAACATAAAAAAAAAGAAAACTAATCACTTCCAACTATCTCACCAACACTAGACATATCGAACAATACAAACAAAAACAAAACACTTTCATAATTAAAATATAAGAAAAGTAGCAGCCTACGACCAGAAGTGTCCACTAGGAGATGCCCATTCACGCCTAACGATTTAAAGATACAAGAGATACATCAATAACAAAAATTCACCACATAACAATCTCAATAACACTCTATTATACACGCACCTGCCCCTCATTCTACTTACCCGCTGCTATGCTCCTAACCTTGCGTTGAATCAACACCTAGGCAAACAAAAGACAACGAGGCAACAGTCAAAACAAAAATTGAGCCACTGAAATTGGTTACAATGAGATTTCGAAAGGTCCGTTACTGTAAAATCAACTTCGTTTAGGTGCGGGTAACTTGGATGAAGCTCTAATGGGTGTGGGTCACGTAAATCGGGCTTTAAACGATTATGGGTAAGTGTCGAATGCCACAAAAGAATGTTGTAAGCGTTTCTGCAATAAGGAACTCACACCAACCGAAAATGAGGATGCTGTGCGACTTGGGAAAACCATACCTGAGATCGCTGACCTCTGCAGAATGCTGAATGCTGCTGCTAAGGGACCGTCCAGCTGGAACGACGCTGCCGAATGCTGCAAAATGCCGCAAGGACACCACCCGCCGCCACCACAAGCCGAAACGCGACCGGCTACTGCTGCCACCGGAGATGGGGACGCGCTGTAGTGGAAGAGAAACACCGGTCGTGGGGTGGAGGCGTGGTGCGTTTGGTTGACGGGGAGAAGAAGAACACGATGTTGGGGGGGGGGAGGGAGAGAGCTGGTGGCTCACGTGTAAGTGAGGAGAAAGGGTCCCTAGGGCTTGTTTTATTATTTCTCTAGGTTTTGAACTAAAAGCGCACTCACTCAATTTTTTTTTAAAGAAGGCCCCTGGGTTAAAATTATAATTTTCTAGCTTCCCGACAATACTAAGCTTAAGCGTCCCCAATTAACAAAAATAAACAAACAAGTCCAATGGCCCAAAACAAAACGAAAAATAAATATTTCATTAATAGAAACATAAAGCTCACAACAGCACGAAACAATTTAATTAATAAAAAAATATATATTTCGACTAAAACCTCGAGACTTGAGGGTAATCTAACCTGAGTAACGTGGAGCATTACAGACTTCCACCCTTCAAAAGCTTTCGTCCTCGAAAGTTCGCTGGGCATACAACTTAGGATATTTCGCTTTGATCTCACATTCCCTTTCCCAGGTAGCCTCATCCACTTGGTGATTTCTCCACAGGACCTTCACCAAGTCAATAGTCCGATTTCTCCACGTCCTAGTCTCTTTTGATAAGATCTCAACAGGTACCTCTTCATAGCACAAGGTTCTATCCAACTATAATGATTCGGAATCCAGGACGTGAGAATGGTCATGTACATACTTCCTCAGCATGGACACATGGAACACGTTATGAACCGCACCCAATGAAGGAGGCAAATCCAACCTGTAAGCGACTGGGCCAATGCGCTCTAAGATCTCAAAAGGGCCATTGTACCTCAGACTGAGCTTCCCCTTCTTACCAAAGCGTAGGACTCCTTTCACTGGTGCCACACGAAGAAAAACGTGGTCGCTGACACTAAACTCCAACTCATTTCGTCTATTATCTGCATAAGTCTTATGTCTACTTTGAGCCGACTACATTCTCGCGCTCTAATCCTTTGAATGGCACCATTAGTCTCCTACACCAGCTCCAGTCCCAACAGGGCACTCTTGCCGACCTCATCCTAATGAACATAAGACCTGCAATTTTTCCCATACAATGCTTCGTATGGTGCCATACCAATTGTTGCCTGATAACTGTTGTTATAAGAAAACTCTATTAAGCTCAGTCTGACCATCGGTCTAGGGATGGAATGCCGTACTAAAGTTAAGTTGAGTTCCAAGTGCTTTATGCAAACTTCACCAAAAAGTTGATGCAAAGCGAGGGTCTCGATCAGACACTATGGACACAGGTATGCCATGAAGTCTTACTATCTCCTGCAAATAAAGCTCTACCCACCTTTCTACCGAGTAGGTGACCTTGCTTGATATGAAATGAGCAGATTTCGTCAGATGATCCAAAATCACCCAAATCACTGTGTATCCCTTGACCGTGCTCGGTAAACCCGTAATGAAGTCCATGGCCATGTCGTCCCACTTCCAGACAGGTATACTTAAAGGTTGTAACAATCCAACCGGTCTCTGTCTTGAGGCCTTCACCTATTGACACGTCAAGCACTTACTAACAAACTGGACAATTTTCCGCTTCATGGTGTGCCATCAATAATGTTTCTTAAGATCTATGTACATTTTGGTACTCCCAGGATGCACTGAGAACGAGGTATTATGAGCCTCAGTTAGTAAGTCCTTCCTTAAGGTAAAGTCTTTTAGTACGCACAGTCTCCCCCGATAGAGCAATGCTGTATCATCTGAAATGGTGTAGTCTCCTTGACCCACCATATCGAAACCTTTGATTAAGTTTGGATCTCCCTTTTGGGCAGCGATGATCCGTTGTCTCAGAGTGGTTCAACCGAGAGTCGAGCTAACACTGTTGAAACATCTTCCACTGCTAACTCCACCTCACAATGGTCTAATTCATCTAATATTGGAGCATGACATACTATCAATGACGCTACACTCGCCGCTCTTCTACTAAGTGCATCGGCCACCACGTTTGCCTTACCAAGATGGTAATTGATCTCACAATCATAGTCGTTTACAAGCTCTAGCCATCTTCTCTGCCTTAAATTAAGTTCCTTTTGAGTGAAAAAGTATTTTAAACTTTGGTGGTCCGTGAAGATTTGAATTCTTTCTCCATATAGGTAATGCCTTCATATCTTCAAGGCAAACACCACTATGACAAGCTCCAAATCATGGGTGGGGTAATTAAGTTCGTGCACCTTTAGCTGTCGCGAGGCTTAGGCAATAACTTTCCCATGCTGCATTAAAACGCATCCCAAACCTCTACGTGAAGCGTCATTGTACACCACCAAACTTCCTGCCCCATCAGGTACCGTTAGCACAGGGGCCGTGACCAGTCGCTCCTTCAATTAACGAAAACTTTTCTCGCACCCGTCGCTCCACGCGAAAGTGGCGTTCTTACGGGTCAACTGAGTCAACGGTGCTGCTATACAAGAAAAATCTTAGACAAACCTTCTTTAATAGCCCGCTAGTCCAAGGAAACTACGAATCTCTGTCACGGAAAACAAATATTTCATTTATAGAAACATAAAGCTCACAACAACACCACAGTAGTCCAAAATAAAATAAGGTGGAAACAATTTAATTAATAAAACAAAATATATTTCGACTAAAACGTCGAGACTTGAGGTTAATCTAGCCTGAGTAACGCGGGGCGTTACACACTCCGTGATCACTCATTTCTATATCACTATGAGTCGTGGGTCACTTCTAACGGTCTAGAAGTCGCCAAACGTGCTGGAAAACACTGCAGCACCCCCAATCGCCACAAATACGAGCCGTGCGTTGCTTGAACATGCCATGAACTGTTGTTGCTGCTGGAGAAAGCGTGGTGCCGTCGTAGGGTGAAGTTGCCGGAGAGTGTGTCGTTGCCGGTTGTCGGTATTTTCGTCGGGAGGGATGGTGCGACTGGGTAACAGAGAATAAGGAGAAATGGGGGGGGGGGGTGCCTCACGCAAAAGGGAGGGGAGAAATGTGATATAGGTTTTTTTTTTCTTTTCTCTTTGTTTTGAAATAAGAATCCCAATTACCCAATTTTAGAAAAGGGATTAGTACATTGATGATCTATTTAGAAATCATAATTACATAAAAGGATTGAAATGTATAGAATTTACACTTTTGTCATGAAACAACCCTAATTAAGATGGTACCCATCACATAAATTACTAGTATATTCTTTTGAGGATGCACCTAAATATTAAATAATTTTAAAATCTAGAATTGGTAAATTGGGAGGTTACAATTTAAATCCCTTAAAATTTTCTGTTTATCCTGATCGAAAGGAGATTTCCATCTGTTCTTCCTCTGTTTTCCATTCGTTCTTCTTCTCTGGTCATTTTTGCATTCCTTCGTCTTCGGCCGACGTCTGCCTGCCTTCCTCTCCGGCCACCTTCGTTTTTCTCCATCGCTAGAGTAGTTCGTCTCCGTTTATCTCGATCGGAAGGTTTGCATTCCAATATATCCTAATAGTTTTCTCTTTCAGATTCGAACAATGTTGAAAACCCTGTTTTTTTTGTACTATTAAATCCTTTCAATGTTCCTTCCACGCCCAAGTAGTCTCCAATGGTTTTTTTTATTTCTGATTTCGTGTGACCTAATATGTACTTTATATCCGGATATAATTTATAACTCAAAAAGGTTTGTCGGATATAATTATAATGCTCAAGTAGTTGTGTGAACTTTCAAATATTGTAGGAAAACCAGTATTGCATTGGGGTGATTATACCACGGTTGAACTTCCAAATATTGTTAGGGTTTTTATCGAAAGAACTCTCTACATGTGAAAATCAATAAAAGTAGTATTGGTAAACAATTGATTTTAGAGGATTATAGCAGGAAAATTATTTTACCAGTTGCTTATAACTCAAAATTTATTATGCCAGTTGGAATTTACTTTATATGGAATGTACTATATATCCAGATATATCTATATATTCTTATGGAAACGGTGAATATGTAAATTATATCATACTTAAAAGGTATATATACATAATGTTAATTATCGCGAATAATAGTAGATTTTAAAAGTAGAAGTAGAATATAGGTTATAACCTATATATAACATAAACATAAAAATGAAATAACGAAACAACATGAACATAATTGAATGCTTAATAAGAAATATATATATATATATATATATATATAAATAGATAAACTGTAATTTTAAAAAAAATAACATTCATTCATACCCATGTTTCCTTCGATGTATAGATAAACTGTGTTTTCTTCTCCTTTTGATATTGACGTATCAATACGTGCTTCTCATTAATTATCTTTTGTTAAAGGATAAATAACACAAAAAATATATATATAAATTAGCCACTTGAAAACTTGTGGGAGCCATAGATGACCTCAAAAATGGTAGAAAGAAGACCTTGCCAAATTTATACCTTGCAAAACGGTAGAAAGAAAACCTTGCCAAAACAACTTAATCACCAACTAAACCTCATAACAATAATTTCACTCAAACAAAACTAGCATCCCACTAAAATAACAAAGGGGAACAACCACTCAAAAATGTTAGGAAACAAGGGGAGGTTAGTGAAGAGATGAACCTGTTATAGAATAAGGGGAATCTGTTTGGGAAATTACAAAAGGAGAGAGAAGGATTTGAATATTTTTGTAATTAATAATATTGGTAAATAATCTTTTTGAATGAGTGAATTAAGGGATTAGTGTTGAAAATTTATATAGGCCCACAATAATTAAGGGATTATGATAACAATTTCTGAAATTAATTCTTTTATATTTAAAAAAAATTATAATAAATGTAAATGCAATAAATAAGGGTAAAATCGGTATTAAAATAAAATCCTACATGCAGAATTCTAAAAGTGTAAAATTGGAAAACTTTAGACATTTGTGTAAATAAGTTTCCAAAACAGCCCTCCGAAGATATTATTCCTAAACTTAACAGTCTCCAATTAATGATTTAAAAAAAAGGCTCCAATTAATAGAAATAAAAAAAATAAGTCCAACGGCTCATAACAAAAGCCGAAAAATTAATTAAAATAAAACTCACAACGACACTACGACAACCCAAAATAACATAATTAACTTAAACTTTAGAAGGCAATAATAAAATCCAAAGGTAACAATTAAATTTTCAAAAACCTTGGATTTAAGATTTACTTAAAAAATCTGTTCCAAAATTCGAAAACTTAATTTATTTTAAACCAACGAATTCGAACTTAAATTCTAATTTACCCAAAATTAGAATGCTGAAATTGGAAGATCCAAAAGTTGAACTTAACAAATTAAGGGAAAATCCAAAGCACGAATTAAGTCTTAAAATAAAAATATTCTAAAAACCCGGGGTGTTACAGTGGGACGAACAAGGGCGAAAGCTGGTGGGTATGTGACGCCTAAATAGAGAGGAGGGGTACATGAATGAATCGATACTACATCTAAATGAGAGAGATCCAGAGATCATAAGGCTTAAAAGAATTGATAGTCACTACCTATACTAACAAGGTGCACCTTCCTTTTTGGTAACTCAATCGTCAGAACTCCAAAGTTACGCGTGCTTGACTTGCAGCAATCTTCGGCTGAGTAACTTCCTAGTTGCTTAAGTAGATCATAACTAAATGGTTATGCAGCCGGGTCGCAGGGGATGCAGGGGAATGCTGGGGCGATTAGAGCCAAATCCGGATTCCGAATCCTTGGGCTGGGGCGTTACAATCTATTTCTCTATCATTCTTGCATGATTGTTTTGAGATTCAAAAATTACTTTAAAGTTTTCAAATATTTGTTCTGTTTATTTAACATTCAAAAAGCTTCCAACAAGAAAAATTTCACTTTAAACCAAGTTCTATAACCAAAGTTATCAATTTTTCTTCGAACCCCATATTTTAAGAGAAATTTGCAGAGAGCAAAACTGAGAGCCAAATTTCGAAATTCCCTATCTTTTTGCCCATAACTCCAAATTGAGTAAAATTAGTGTATTAAAAGGACAATCAAGTTAGATTTTCAGAGAGAACAAATCGATAAATTTTATCAAGTGGTCTGAAAGTTATTTTTGTTTTAGTGAGCATTGTTTTTCTGGAAAATCTCGCAGCATCCAAGAATTCCCAGTGTCAACTTCAAATAATCATATCTTACTGACTTGCTACTTGATTTTAGTCAAATAAAATACCAAAATGAAGTCTTTGAAAGAGCTTTCTAAGCGTACCAAGATTGTCACCATTCGAGCTTTGGAGCAGAAGTTATCGCTATTGGAAAAAGAAATGTCCAACTAAAAAACTTTCCTTATTTTGATTTGGACATATTTGGGAAAATCTTTTAGCCTATGAAATCCATCCTAAATCAAATAACTTTTGGCAATTATCTTTAGAGATAATGTCTTCGGAGGGCTGTTTTAGAAACTTATGTACACAAATATCTAAAATTTTCTAATTTTACACTTTTAGATTTGTGCAGGTAGGATTTTATTTTAATTCCAATATTACCATTATTTATTGCATTTACATTTATTATAGTTATTTGTTTTTTTGAAATATAAAAGATTTAATTCCATAAATTATTACCATAATCCTTTAATTATTATGGGCCCCATACTAAATTTCAACACAAATCCGTTAATTCACTCATTCAAAACCTTAATTTACTCTTTTAAAAAGATTGATTTTCCCTTAATTCATTCACATACTTGTGCTCAATCTTCAAGGACAATTCAAAATCACATAAACATCTTTTGAAGTCTCAATAAAAATGTATCCGCATATTCAAAAAATATATTCAAAATTACAGTATATATCAACTTATATATCTGCATATATACATTCAAAATCACTATAGTATATATTCGTATATCCGCATATATACAAGTTGAGTTATAAGATATATTCAATTATATATCCGTATATATACATTCAAAACCACTATAGTATATATCCACATATCCGCATATATACAAGTTGAGTTATGAGATATATCCTAATCAAATCACTATACTATATATCCTCACATATACAATATTTCATATGAAATAAGAAATTGAAAACATCAGTTGGAATGCAAACCTTTCAATCTGGAAATGAACTATGGCGACTGAGAAAATGGAGGCGACCAAAGATGAAGGCAGGCAGACGTTGGCCAAAGATGAAGGCTTCTAGAAACGACCGCAGAATAAGAACCGATGAAAATCTCCTTTCGAAGGTGGCCGGAGATGAAATGCTCTTACGACAAAGAAAAGCGGAGCCAGCCGGAGAGGAAGGCAAACAACGATGGATGGTCGGAGAAGAGGAACAAAGGGTTGGAGGAAGAAAAGAAAAACGAGGAAGAAGAAAGGGGTGAGTTTCGAAAATGGATGGTTTTTTGGGGTTTTGAGATTTTTCAATTTTGGAAGGTATCATTAGAACATTTTAAGGATTTGACCTCTCAATTTATCAATTTTATATTTTAATAATTATTTAATATTTAGATGGATCCTATGGATATCTTAGTAATTTGTGTTGTGGTTACTTTTCCATCCTTTTACGTAATTATGATTTCTAGGTAGACCATTTATGTACTAATCCCTTATCTTTATTTTTGGTTCACTAATATTTTTAAATTATTTGTGAAGGGATCGAATTCCGCAACGGAAATGCCTGAACACATGTGCTTTAATCTTGTTTTCAAGTTACAACAAAGAAAAGACATAATGCATGATTAAAAGGAAGCAATGCAACATACCTTTGAAGACATATCTTCAATGTAGACATCAACGCTATCAAAAAGCCTTCATCGCTATCTTTTGGATGTTAAAGAACTCGGTTTGTGGGAACCATCTTAAAACTGAGAGGGAGATTGAGCGATTGAGAGAGTGGTTTTTCGCTAAAGTTACAAAAAGTCATTCGACCGTCGATCGGAGAATCCAAAGAAAAAGGAGAGAACCTCATTTTTAAGGGAGAAAGAGTGGGGGAAAGTCACAACTTCATCATTCACCACCTTCCAACTTCCCATTTAATGGGGGAAGTGAGAGATTTTTCTTTTTCTTTTTTTAATTTTTAATTTTATTTAATTTCAGTTAAATTAATAATTATTTTAATCTAATTTAATTAATTACAAAAAAGAATTATTAATTTAATTTAGTTATATCTAATTTAATTTAACCAAATTAACATATCCCATTAATTTAATTAAATCATATTTAATTAAACCAAACTTAAATTACTCAACCATATTAGAATCAAATTCTAATATCCATCTCTAACATAATTTTGAATCCAATTCAAAATTAACTTTATATCATAATGTATCAACATAGATTATATTATTGCATCTCATATAATTAACTTTCATTTCCTTTAACAAATTTGAACAATTCAAAAATTTTTTTTCAAGACTAAATGTTCTTAACTATCCTTTACGAGCTAGCAAGGGGACCTAATGAACCTACAAATGAGAAGCTCCAACGATATGAGATTAATTGATTAAACTCATTAACCATATTAATCAACATTTGTTAACTGTCAGCCACTCCACTAAAGACCCATAGCTGCACTCTTCTCACTGTAAAATATTTTGCATCCATGGATTTTGACCATTATAAATAAGTCAATCCTTCACGAGTGTTCGTAACCACAATCTGGTCAAATTACCGTTTTACCCCTGTGTTACATCTTGTAACATAAGTATTGCTGATCCTTCAATGAACAACCCAATTATAGTCCGACCAATAACTGGAAGTCGCTCTCAGGCCAGTGAGAGGTTGTGACCTCTTGTTCAAGTCCTAGAGTCAGCACTTAAGAGAACACTCATCTACTTAACCTAAAGTCGCGAAGAAGTGAATTTCATCTTGTGTAGTTGTGTTCCCATGTCCCCACTCGGTCTCGTCACCAAAATGGTAGGAATATTGAGTCGGCGACTTGGGGCACTCTCACATATACAAATCAAAGGACAAGCCCTAACAGGTAGGACTCCCTAACTCACTCAGTTTTGAGATCGTGTTACCTGGTCATCCTATTGAAATATTAATATATTAGCTAACAGTGTTACAACTAAAGATTAATTATTTCGCAGTCTGGACTTATACAAACTCATTGAATAGGATACATCTACTCGCATGTCTCTACACAAACGACCTGGATTAAGTCATTTGTAACTATTACAAAGTGGGCCGTATTCATAGTGTTACTAGGATAAGGTACCCAACCTTACCCATATATTATAGACCCTTTAGGTTATTACTGGAACATTATCCACCTGTATATCAAATATATACTGTATATATATACACTGTATATCAAATATATACGCTGTATATTAAATATATGTGGTATATCTGTTATATATTGTTCCAGTTACATGACATAACCTCAGATGTTAGTTTATTGGATTTGGGTTAATGCAATTCTAAATGAAACATCAATAACAACTTTATTGAATAAATATTTGTTTCATGTTTACAAACCACGAGTTTAGGACATAAAACCCATCAATTTGTGAATCAATTTACCAAGTGGGAGAACCCTAAAGAAGGAGGACAACCTCATGGGATGTTAATCCTGTAGCGGAACGAATGATCTTTGTTCTTGAATTTTTAGGAACAAAAACCCACAAAACAAAGAGAAAAATATAGGGGAACGTTTTTCCTTACCTTTGAAGAACCATTCTAAAGGAATCACCAACAAACACCACCACCGATCTTCCCGCTATCCTCTGGGAACGATGATCTCGCTTGTGGGAGCTTTGTTTTTGGAAAACAAAAGGGAATTGAAAGAGTTCGAGGTAGAGAGAAATTTTTTGGAAAAAAACTGGTTCTATTTCTTGTTTTGCAGAATTCTTCAACCCAGCAAGAATGACGTGAGGAGTTACCCCATACCAAAACCAATAATAATAATTAATAATAATTAATACATATATATATATATATAATTAATTAATCTTATTAATTAATTAATAATTAATCTAATTAATAATTAATTAATTAATATATATATATTAATTAATTAAATAAATAATTAACACTTAATTATTTATTATCATAATAGAATCATATTCTAAATCATTTCTCTCGTATAACCTATAGTTTTAATGTACATCTTATGCGCATTATTTTTAATATATAGTTTTAATAAGAATCATATTCATAGTAATTTTATTTGAATCTCATTCAAATAATTTATCTCATAATATACAGTTTTAATTAGAATTAACTATAAATATTATAATGTATCAACATACATATAAAATCCCTTGAGCAATTTGTACATTTCAATTTGTTCCAAAAACTTGATCATCGTTTTATCCATTATGAGCTAACAAAGGGACCTAATGGACGTGTAGATTAGAAGCTCCAACGATACAAGATTAATTGGTCAAACTCATTAACCGAGTTAATCTACATTCGTTAACTACGGGTTATTCTACTAAAGACCCGCAACTGCACTTTTCTCACTACAGAATGTTTTCGTGTGTATGGATAAACGACCATTAATGGCAAGTCAATCCTTCAGGAGTGCTCGTAACTCATGCTGGATCAAATTACCGTTTTACCCCTCAGTTACATCTTACTCCTTAAATACCACTACTCCTCTAATGAACAAGCTGACTATTGTCCAACCAATAACCGAAAGTTCCTCTCGAGCCAGTGGGAGGGTGGGGCCCCTAGTTCGAGTCTTGGAATCAGCATTGAAGAGAACACTCATCTACTCCCCGAAAGTCGGGGAGGAGTGAATTCTATCCCGTGAAGTTATGTTCCCAGCTCCCACTCTGTCTCGTCCTCAAAATGGTAGGAATATTGAGTCGGCGACTCGAGCCACTCTAATCCATACAGATCAAAGGACGAGCTGTCGCGGGCAGGAGTCCATTACTTACTTAGGATTGAGAATGAGTTGCCTGGTCATCGTATGAAATAGCAATCTTTTAGTCAACAACGTTACATCTAAAGATCGACTATTTCGTGGTCCGGTCTTATACAAACTCATTGTATAGGATACCCCCACTAGCATGTCTCCACACGAATGACCTGGATCAGGTCGTCTGTAACATTTACAAAGTGGGTCGTACCCATAGTGTTGCCAGGATAAGGTACCCAACCTTATCCATATACTATAGATCCTTTAGGTTTTTCCCAGGATATTATCCACTTGTATATCGAGAGTATATCAAATATATACCCAGTATATATACTATCCCGGTTACATGATAATAACCTTGGATATTTAGTTTATTGGATTTAGACAATGCAATGCAATGAATTCAACAACAAATTGATTGAATAAAACTTTATTGAATATAAATTTGTTTTTATATAAATACAAACTACGAGTTTAGGGCAACACACCCAACAAACTCCCACTTGAACTAAACTAGAGTGGGGTGTACATAATCATAATGCAAAGGAAAAAATACAATAAACTAGGGCATACACTATACCCGTTACACTTTCTCCCATTTGCCCTAGACTAGTCGTACAATGCTCGTAAATGTAGACTTTCTAGATGGTCCTCAAACACTTTAGACTGAGTGCCTTCCTAAAAGGATCAACAATGTTGTGCTCCGAAGCAATCTTTGTGACAATCAAATCCCTTTATTGCACTATCTCTCGTATTAGGTGGTACTTCCTTTCTATGTGCTTGCCTCTGTTGTGGCTTCAAGGTTCTTTAAAATTTGACACAGCACCACTGTTATCACAGTAAAGTTTGATGGGCAAGTTCATATTTGGAACGACTTCCAAATCGGTCAAGAACTTCCTTAGTCAAACAGCTTATTTTTCTGTTAACAAACTACAACGTACTCAGCCTCCATCGTGGAGTCTGCGATACATCCTTGTTTGATGCTTCGCCAAACTATCGCTCCTTTGTTAAGAGTGAATATTGACTCCGACGTGGATTTCCTTAAATCCTTGTCTGTTTGGAAGTCTGATTCAGTATATCCCATAAGGATCAAATGCTTAGAGCCATACACGAGCTTGTAGTCCCTCGTTCTCCTAAGATACTTGAGGATTCCCTTAACAGTTGTCCAGTGATCATATCCTGGGTTGGATTGATACCTACTGACTATCCCCACTGCATAGCAAATGTTAGGCTTAGTGCACAGCATAACATACATCAAGTTGCCCACTGTGGAAGCATAGGGTATGCGTCTCATATCCTCAACTTCTGGAGGCGTCTTAGGACATTGTTCCTTAAACAGATGAATTCAATGCCTGAAAGGCAATAATCCCTTTTTTGAATTTTGCATCGAATATAGAACAAGCATCTTGTCGATATAAGTTGCCTGAGACAGGACTAGCGTTTTGTTATTGCGATCCTTTAGAATTTGAATGCCAAGAACACACCGAGCTTCTCCCAAATCCTTCATTTGAAACTTAGTATCTAGCCACTTCCTTATCTCAGTGAGGTATCCTACATCATTCCCAATGAGTAGGATATCATCCACATACAACACTAAGAAGGCTACGGTGTTGTTGACGATCTTCTTGTATACATAAGATTCATAAACATTTGGTCAAACCATAAAATTTGATCACAGTATCAAACCTTATGTTCCAAGATCAAGATGCTTGTTTTAATCTGTATATGGACCGTTTAAGCTTGCAAACCTTTTGCTCTTGACCTTGAGCTATGAACCTCGGGTTGAGACATATAAATACTTTCTTCAAGATTGCCATTCAGAGAGGCAGTCTTGAGGTCCATTTGCCAAATCTCGTAGTCATAATATATGGCAATGGACAAAAGTATTCTTATGAACTTGAGCACAAATATAGGGAAGAAGGTTTCTTCATAGTCCACCCTTTCCCTTTGTGTGTAGGCTTTCGCCAAAAGTCTCGCCTTATAGGTCTGTACCTTTTCCTCGGCGTCTCGTTTTCTCTTGTAGATCCATTTGCACCCTATGGGTCTTACCCCGTTAGGTTGGCTACAAGTTCCCAAACGGAATTGAAGTACATAGACTCCATTTCCAGGTCCATGACTTTGACCCATTTATCATTGTCTACATCTTGCATTATCTGTTTATAGGTCAATGGATCCTCGACACCGTCATCAGGTATGGCAACTTAAGTTTCTGTTAAACCCACGTAGTGGTCAGGTTGTGACACAATCCTCTCACTACGTCGAGGCACGCTCAATTATTGAGGTGGATGTGACTTACGTGATGTACTAACTTCATCAACAGCTTTAGTTGAAGTGTCAGCTTGATAAAAAATTCTTGTTAACGTATTTGTAGCCTCTTTGGAAATCTCGTTTATCACTGCCTTACTTTGTGATTTATGATCTCAAACGTGGTCTTCTTCTAAGAAAGTGGCGTTTGTCAAAATACAAACACTCTGTTTTCTTAAGGATCGAAAAAGAGACCACCTCTCGTCTCTTTAGGGTAACTTACGAATAGACATACTTTTGAACGAGGTTCCAATTTCTATATGTAACACCTCGCAGCCCAGGATTCGGACCAGGATTTGAAATCCGAATTTGGCACCTCTCTTCCCCAGCATCCCCCTGCATCCCCTACAACCCGACCACGTCACCGTCTAGTTCTGAGCTACTTAGAAGAGCGTAGACTATCCCTACAAACCAACACGAGTCCTTTCAGCATGTTTTGTCCTCATTTACATGCTTTCTAGTAAAGCAAACTAGGAGGTCACCTAGTCGAGATTGCTCCAGGTCAAGCACGCTTAACTTTGGAGTTCTGACGATTGAGTTACTGACAAGGAAGATGCATATTGTTAGTATGGGTAGTAACTATCATTTCTTTCAAGGTTTCTTACCATACTTTCTCTAGTTTAAGGATCCCTCTCATTCGGATGTGGTATCGGTTCATTCTAGTTGGACGTTACATGCCCACCAGCTTTCGCTTTGGTTCGTCCCCGAACCACATCTTACTAAGAGAGGTTCCACTCTGATACCATTTTGTAATGCCCCGAGCCTAGGATTCGGACCGGGATTCGGAATCCAGCTTTTGGCATCTTTCTGCCCCAACATCCCCCTGCATCCTCTATGATTCGACCGCACCACCGTCTAATTCTGAGCTACTTAGAAGAGCGTAGACTATCCCTACAAGCCAAGACGAGTCATTTCGCTTAACTTTGGAGTTCTTACAATTGAGTTACTGAAAAGGAAGCTGCACGTTGTTAGTATAGGTAATAACTATCATTTCTTTTAAGCTTTCTTAACCATACTTTCTCTGGTCTCAGGATCCCTCTCATTCGGATGTGATAGCGGTTCATTCTAGTTGGTCGTTACATGGGCTCGGGCCGTTACACTTTGGGTTAGTCACGAGCACGTGTGCCGGACATCCCCAAATATGGAAGTTACATAAACTAGCTTTACGACCATTCCATAGTTCAAAGGGTGTTTCAAAAACACTCTTCGATGGAACTACGTTCAAAATAAAAACCGTAGTCACCACTACGTAACCCTAAAACGAGTTGGGCAACTAAGCATAGCTCATTATTGAGTGAACCATGTCTAACAGGGTTCGGTTTCTCCTTTCCAATACACCGTTCTGTTGTGGTGTACCAGGGGCTGAGAGTTGGGACATGATTCCATCTTCTATCATATAGTCTTGGAATCTCAAATCCATGTATTATCCACCCCGATCAGATCGAAGTGTTTTAATGGTTTTACCAATTGATTTTCAACTTCAGTCTTTGTACTCCTTGAATTTCTCAAGAGCTTCGGACTTGTGTTGGATCAAGTATAGATAACCATACCTTGAATAATCACATATAAAAGAGATGAAGTATTCATACCCTCTTTGAGCTTTAACATTCATCGGACCACAAAGGTCTGAATGTATAAGTTCTAAGGGCTCTTTGGCTCTATAACCTTTTCTAGTAAAAGATCTTTTAGTCATCTTGCCTCCCCTTCTTGTCCCTTATTTTTCATAAGCGACTGGTAGGTCTGCAGCTCATTTAAGAGCGTGGTAAGAGTGTACTCTAGCTTATTTATAATGACATTGCTACGAAATGGTAGGGAACTATTCGGAAGAGATTCCATAATGAAGCTGATCTGACTCTGCTCGTGTATGACGACCCCATTCCACTCTGCCACGTTGAAGTGGACCATCAGGTTGAGAACATGTTCTCGCACTGAGGAGCCCTTCTTCATACGGGAGTTATAAATGAACTTAAGGGCTTCATGTCGAGCCTGTGAGGATGGTTGTCCAAACATGCTCTGCAGCGAGTCCATGATCTCCTTAGTGGTAACTGTGTCTTCGTGCTTCTTAGCAAACACATCAGATATGCTCGCCAAGATTTAGACCTCGACCTTGTCATTGGCTTTGATCCATCTGTCATAGACGTTGCGCATTGCCCCATTGGTATTAGGCGCAGGAGCTTGAGAACAATCCTCTTTCAAGACGAACCTAAGATCATCTATCACTAGTATAGTGTTTAGGTTCGATTTCCATTGTTTGTAGTTTTCGCCATTAAGTTTTTCAGTGGCTAACAACGCAATAATAGAAGTAGACATGCTGAAAATTAAAACAAACCTATATTAGTTTCTTGCATTATTCTTTAACCCAAACAAATTTTAGCAAAATTAATTAAGCACACTAACAAAATTGTTTTACAATGATGCTTCAGTGATTTAGAGCAACAGCTACCGTAGGGCAGGCAACTATCCCTTCACTGAATTGAGATGTTCTCAACTAAATCTTACACTAGAATAACTCTTATTCCTATAATCTTTAGTCATCATTTATTCGGTCAGGCTAACTAGCTTAACAACTCCCTGTAAGTGTGACCCATCATTTCCAGATGTCAGCGGTCCGCTTCAATAATACCGCTGTAGGAAAGGAAAATATTAGAGCAAAACCTAAGAAATCCTTATCCATTTATGGAGTTGGCCTTGTTTTCGATTCCATACAATGGACCCTCCATAGGGATGCTCGCACCAGGACGACACGTAGGTCATGTATGAATTCTCACGGTGAAAACCAATGATGGAGACCGTAAGATGTATTGTCACACGTCTTTCTCCAACTTATTATGAATATTATATTCGTTCACCTCGATATTGAACCATGCAAACACCTTCTGTAGGGAGGCCGCGCCCAGGGTGACACAAGGTCGAGCATGGAACTCACAGTTAAATATAAAGGAGAAACGTGAGAGGAAAAAAAATGTCATATATACATTGTAGATAAAAAATATACGTGGTATATAACACATTATGTTTTACTCCTACTTGGTATTCTAAGAAAATGGTATATTATTTAGTTAAATCCCGACAAAGTGAAATTAACTAAGTGAATTTGTAGTCGGCCAAAATATAACTATTTATATTGGAAGTTGTACACTAATGTTTTAGTTTATCAAACGTTTTAATAAACTAATGACATTATTGCATGTATATAAAATATTGACTAATTCAACCCCTAGGTCGGTTCCCAAGTAGAGATGTTCTCTTACGGTCATCTTAAATACCTCAACCTAGACAGAATCTTCCTTAGATAGGGTTCCCTTATAGGCAATATTTTATATTTAGTCTTTTATTAATTTATTTTAAACCTAGTTAAAACAAAATAAAAGACTACTCCCTAATCATATTAGAAGATATAACCTAAGGTCTAATTAATTTTAAACCGCTTTAAATTAATTAACTTAGACCCTATGTTTGCATGCAATTATTTATTATAGATTTTAATTTCTATCTACCAAATTTTATAACTCTTATAGAGTTATAAAATTTAAGAAATTAAAAAACTATAAACATGCATTGACGACATACATTAATATAACAATTATATCAACTAAAGTAATGTCATGCTTAATGCAACTTTATTTTCATCTAATTAATACAACACTTATATTAATTAATCATGAAAATAAAACAAGCATTCATACATTATAACATTTATAACTATATCATGCATGATTACACATACATACTATATATCAAGTATACAAATTATGCATGTATTCTATGGTGGGATTTTAAAACTATATGGCATACATTATGCTATATACATTAAATAGCAGAGTTGGACCGAATTTTTGCATGCTAATAAAGCAAAATAAATAAATAATTAAAAAAATCGAAGAAAATGATTGAAATAGCACTCAAACTGCGAACCGGGACAACATAATAGGTCGAAAAACACTCGGGACAGCGCCGTAGCGCCAAAGGGCAGGCTGCTACAGCAAACAGCAGCAGCACAGCGCGCGTTGCTGTCTGCTGTTCTTTGGCAGCTCCGTGGTGCTGCTGCATAATGTCATGGCGATTCCTGCGCGGACTACTTCGTCTTCTTCGCTGTTTTCTGCAAAACTTCGCCCAATCTGACGCCACGAACAGCTTTCGAGCGATTGACACTTACATACTCTATACGGAAACATAATGCCTAAAACACCGGGCCATTACTTGATCAAATCAAGAAGAACGATGCTATCTATATGCCAAAATCCGAAAATATCCAACCTGCAATACCTATGTTTCGACAAAACAGAATTACCCACCAAAAAACATGATTTTGATCCCAAAAAACTCAGAACGTAAACGCCGATCTAATTCCAATTGATGGGATGTTAATCCCACAGCGGAATGAACGATCTTTGTTCTTGAATTTTTAGGAACAAAAACCCAGAAAACAAAGAGAAAAATACAGGGGAACGTTTTTCTTTACCTTTGAAGAGTCGTTCTTCAAGAAATCACCAATTAACACCACCACCGATCTTCCTGCTATCCTCTGGGAACAATGATCTCGCTTGTGGGAGCTTTGTTTTTGGAAAACAAAAGGGAATTGAGAGAGTTTAGGTAGAGAGAAATTTCCTGGAAAAAACTGGTTCTGTTTCTTTTTGTGCAGAACTCTTCAACCAAACAAGAATAACGTGCGGAGTTACCTTACGTCAAAACCAACCTCCCACTCCCCTGCAATTAAGTAGTGAGGTGTTTTATTTAATATATTATTAATATTACATTAATCTAATTAACAATTAATTAATTAATATATATTAATTAAATAAATAATTAAGACTTAATTATTTATTATCATAATAGAATCATATTCTAAAGCATTTCTCTCGTATATCATATAGTTGTAATTTACATCATATGCACATTATTTTTAACTTATAGTTTTAATATGAATCATATTCATAGTAATTTTATTTGAATCCCATTCGAATAATTTCTCTCATGATATATAGTTTTAATTAGAATTAACTATATATATTATACTGTATCGACATACATATATAATCTCTTAAGCAATTTGTACATTTCAAATTTTTCCAAAAACTTGATCCTCGTTTTACCCATTATGAGCTAGCAAGGGGACCGAATGGACCTCCAGATTAGAAGCTCCAAAAATACAAGATTAATCGGTCAAACTCCATTTTCGAGTTAATCTACATTCGTTAACTGCAGATCACTCCAATAAAGACCTGCAGTTGCACTATTCTCACTGCAGAATGTTTTCGTGTCCACGGATATACGACCATTAATGACATGTCAATCCTTCACGAGTGCTCGTAACTCAAGCTGCGTCAAATTACTGTTTTTCCCCTGAGTTAAATCTTACTCCCTGAATAAACTGCTCATCTAATGAACAACCTGGTTATGGTCTAACCAATAACCGAAAGTCCCTCTCGGGCCAGTGAGAGGGTGGAGGCCTTTGTTCAAGTCCTGGAGTAAGCATTTAAGAGAACACTCATCTACTCCTCGAAAGTCGGAGAGGAGTGAATTCCATCTCGTGAAGTTATGTTCCCAACTCCCCACTCGGTCTCATCCCCAAAATGGTAGGAATATTGAGTAGGCGACTCAATCCACTCTAACCCATACAAATCAAAGGACAAGTTGTCACGGGCAGGAGTCCATAACTCACTTAGGATTGAGAATGAGTTGCCTGGTCATCCTATGAAATAGTAATCTGTTAGTCAACGACATTACATCTAAAGATTGACTATTTCGTGGTTCGGGCTTTTATAAACTCATTGTATAGGATACCCTAACTCGCATGACTCCACACGAACGACCTGGATCGGGTCGTCTATAACATTTACAAAGTGGGTCGTATCCATAGTGTTGCAAAGATAAGATATCCAACCTTATCCATATACTATAGATCCTTTAGGTTACTCTTATCCACTTGTATATCGTGAGTATATCAAATATATACCCAGTATATATACTATCCCAGTTACATGATAATAACTTTGGATGTTTAATTTATTGGATTTAGACAATGCAATGCAATGAATTCAACAAAAAATTTATTGAATAAAACTAATATAAATTTATTTTTACATAAACACAAACTACGAGTTTAGGGCAACACACCCAAACACAACCGCCACACTTATTGCCCTTAGCGGAGAAAGCCCTTTTTCGTAGCCACATAGTTTTTTCTTGAGTGCAATCCCTCCGAACGACTTTGAACTTCATGGCAGCCCAAATAGATATTGTACACTAATTATACTTTGAGTTGCCTTCAGTTTCACCCAAATCTAAGCTTTGTACACCATACACCCTTATCCGAAAATTCCCCTTTGTCTCAAACTTTTTTGTTTTGTTGGAAATCTTTTGGTCTGTTTTAAACAACATTTGGATTTGTACATTGTTTAAAGTTTATTTTTTGTTTTCTCCTACTTTCTTGCTTATTTTGCTTCTTTGTTTGCTTGACTCAATTTGCATATGTAGGATCGTATGACAATACTCTAAAGTCGGGTGAATAGGGCTGCATACCAACTTTTAGATTTTAAAAATAAAATGAAGAATAACAAAAATCAAACAAAATTACATGCACAAATTGAAAGAGAAATGACACCAGAAATTTTATAGTGGTTCAGAAATTTCTACTTCTCTATCAACAGCTCGGCATACGACACCGCAGCTCGTCGCCTGCCCATCCGCAGTCTAATGGGCAAGTTGAAGCCATCAACAAGATCATCAAGCGTGGTCTGAAGACGAGGCTGGAATCTCTGAGAGGTCGTTGGGCAGAAGACTTACCAGAGGTATTGTGGTCTTACCGAACTACACCCCGCCGATCTACTGGTGAGACGCCATACGGCCTAACCTTCGGGTCCGAAGCTGTTGTCCCTGCGGAAGTTGGCATGCCAACACCCCGAGTTGAGAATTTCGACGAGCAAGCCAACAGTGAAGCTCTACTCGTGAACCTTGACCTCCTCGAGGAGAAAAGATCTCACTCCCAGCTTCGGCTAGCAGAATATCAGAACCGTATGGCTCGGTACTACAACGCCAGGGTAAAGGTCAGAACGTTCAAGCCTGGCGACCTCGTCCTCAAGAAGGTAATGCAGCATGTCGGAGCACTCGAGCCGAACTGGGAAGGCCGGTACAGAGTCTTGAAAATACTCCGACCTGGAGCGTATTTGCTGTCCGACCTAAATGGGAAACAACTGCCCCACCCATGGAATGCCGAGCATTTGCGAGTTTATTATCAATAATATGTGTGTAATCCGACGTGTAGAATTTCATTCATTAATGAAAGCCGATCTCCAATGACTTGTGCAACATTTGACTTTATTCATTAGAATTGTTACTACTACCTAGCTACGTCAAATGGGGGCCGAGGAAGACTACGGGGACCTATGCTAAACGACCTACGATAAGTTGCATTTTTACAAACATGTGAAGAAATGGTCAGCCCGTAGGAACCTGGTTATCCTAAATACACACCGCTGAGCTGAATTGTTCGGCTCGTAAGCCGTTGTGTAGGTAAGAAATTATGAAGACTTGAGAAACTCAAACAACGAGACCAAAATTAAAATTGAAATTTGATTAAATTTCTCTAAGTATAGGGACCTCAGAGAGAACAAACTTAAGTTTGGGCGAAGTTTGTTTTCATTAAATTTAAAGTTTGATGAAGAGCCGAGGTATATATGCCTCGGCTCGGTACAGTGATATGACAAAAGCAAAGTAGTTGTAATAAATTGAAGAAGCAACAGAAGAGGGAGATGATCTACTCCTGAGGAGGGTCGGCAGGCTTGCTGGGCCCTGCTTCGGCACCAGCAGCATCGGCCTCTTTGCCGGCCTCCGCAGGGTGGTCCACCCAAATGGACTCGTACTCTTGCTCGACGGCGGCGATGGCATCCTTCGACCCATCGGCCTCGACCTCTTTCTCAACTCGCGCTTGGTCGACCTCGGCTTGGAGCTCAGCGATCCTCCGCTCATAGGAGGCGTTCGTCTCCTCCTCCTTCAGGTCCCGTCCTCCGAGCTCCAGGCTCATCATCGACGCCGAGAGGCAGATGTGGTAGTGCAGCTGTAGAAGTTTGAGGTTAGATCAAAAGAGATAAAGGAAAGGAAGAAGGGAAAAGTAAATGCGAGCTCACCTCTGCAGCAAGAGCAATGGTCCTCCTCACCGCCTCCACCGGGTCCTCGGGCGCCCGGACAGCTCGCTCCACTCGGTGAGAGCTAGAGGACCTCACCTTCGTCGCGGCCTCATGGATGCTGAGGCGAGAAAAGGCGAGCTTAAAGGGGAGCGGGAGCTCGTCGCAGTGCTGCCGCCCTTATTGAGAACCTTCCTCCGAGTCGACCACGATAGGAGGAGGTGGAGAGTTGACCTCCTCGGAAGGAAGCATTTCCCTCGCCCGCTTCTTCCTCATCAGCGGAGTAGCCGATCCCTCGCCCCCAGCGACAGTCTGTAGGGGCTGAGCTTGGAGGGCCTGAAGCTTGGCCAAATTCTCCAGCCCGGGAGCCGGAACGTCGGCACTGCTCGTGCGACGACGAACTTGAGAACGCGTCGATGGAGCGGCCAAGGTCGAGGCCCGCTGCCGCTTCGTGCTGCTGAGCGCGAGAAATTTAGAGGCCATCCCTGCAAAGAAGACGAGGTTAGTTGAAAGGTCCCCATTTAACAAGCTGATGTGCCGAGAAGAAGTTACCTTTAGGAGCTCTCCGCTTCTGTGAGCTGGGTTGCCGAGGTTTGGGGAGCTTCTTGAGCTCGTCTGGTTGATCGTGAGGACTGAGGCCGCTGGAGAATAGGTGGGAGTTTGAGATGAGTGCTTCACCCCACAGCGCGTACTTTAGTCTCCGACCTTGGGCTCGTTTGATGATTTCCCAAGACTTGTTGTTGATCCTCGGAACGGAGGATGGAAGAGCTGCAAAACAAGCCGACGTCAGCAACGAGGTTACTCAAGTTAAGAAGACAAAAAAAAAACCCCTAGCTCGGGCCTAAGACACTCACCTACATCACCGAACTCTACTGGGACTTGGCAGGTCGGCTCACCCCCTCCGTCCTTCTGAAGCCACTCGCTAGAGACGAGGAACCAACACTCCTTCTAGTTCTTGTTGGAGGAGGGGTTCCTAATCAATTGACCCACGTTCCTTCGAGCTGAGAGGTAGTACCGACCCTCTCCCTCGTTGGAGGCTTTGACGGTGTGGGTTGCTAAGAGCTGGTCTACCGTGAGCCTATCCTCATCCTCGTCCCGGAGGACCCACCACAAAACGTAGGCTCCGAGCACGGTAGACCAACCGTTAGGGGAGAGCTGAGCTGGGGCGAGGTTGACTGCACTAAGGAACCTTTGTATCAAAGAGTGGAGTGGAAGCCTGACCCCCCTATGGAACATCTGAGGGTAGAAACTGACGAAGCCCCGAGGAGGGTCGTCGAGGTGTTCCCTGATGTTCGGCACCCTAAGCTCTATAGAGTTGGGGATCGAGTAAGTTTTGTGGAGCTCGGCCAACCTACCTACCGAGCAAGATGAAGGAGGAAGCTCGACCGCCGGGCCAGGATTAAGGTTTCCCGAGGTAGAAGCTATGTTAGGGTTTGCCGAGCTATCCTCGACGTAAGGATTCCCTGAAGTAGAAGCTAAGGTCGGATCTCCTAAAACGCCGTTCGAACTAGAGGAACTGGACGACCCGGACGACGAATCCCTAGACGAGCTACTCATCGCTAGACTTGACTGGGGAGACTTAAAAGAACTACCTGAAAGAAGAAGGAGAGAATACCTGACTTTGGCAACTGCCGAGGTACACGAAAACTCAAAAGTGAAAAGTAAAAAGTGAAAAGTGAAAGACTTTCGCCTTTTATAGGACAGCCCAGAGGCACGAGAGCCGTTCGATCAAGGAGGAATCAACGGACAAGATTTGTCCACGCCAGGCTGTCCCCACGACGACGTTTGGGTTCCCGAAGCAGAAGCTAGGGCTGACGACATCCATGACGTCACACATGCACGCGTGGATTCGACCCGTCTCCAGTTAGCACGGAAGACTTCGTCGAGCCGACCTTTGCCGCGCCGAAGTGGGGGCCAGTGTTGGAGGTGAATCCTGGCCTGCCACGTGTCATATCGGAAGAATGAGCTGGGTGGACACGCGAACGAAATGTAGAAATTGACTTCAGAAACACTCAGTGCCGAGCCGACCTAAGGCAAAGTCCGTAACAATGTTTCTTCCGTACCCGACAACACGCCGCGATTTTAGGGTGTGTCAGAATCCCTGTCGGGTCCAGTTTCTATAAATAGAAACCCTTGCCTTAAATGCAAGGTATGCAATCCTAAGTAGACTCGGCAACTTAGCTCGGACTAGAACTAACTTGCTCGTCGGAGTACTAACTTTGTTTTGCAGGTCTCAAGAGTGTTCAGGGAAGGTGTGGAACCGTTTGCCATAATTCGTCCTGAACGTACCGATCTAAATTGTATCCGAGCTCATCAATTTCGGGCTCAAAAAGATTCATTCAGCCATGTATTTCAACTGAACATTGTGAGTTGCTGACAACTTGTGTTGACGGCAGCTGCAAGATTAGAGGAGGATTATAGGGTTTTGAAACCCTATTTTAGTGAGCCAAAGAAGGAGAAAGTTGAAGACCACGATATGCCAAATATGCCGGTCAAATTTGCTTTTATTATTTAGATATATATCTTTGATCTGTGTTTAAATTAATTTACATGATTGATACTTAAATTTTTCATGTTGGTGCTTAATTTTTATGCATGACTTAATTATATTGCATAAAGTATGCTATATAGTTTTTTTTTTAAACTCCCACTATAGGTTATGTAATCATGCATTTTTAAAATAATGGTTATTTTTGGTAAAATGTTTGAATCTTTCCTAATTTGATTAAGCAATTACTTTAGTTTATTCAAGTTTAGAATAATTTTAAAATTGATTAGAAACTAAAATAATATTTGTCAACTATTCCTAATTGGATTAGGTTAACTGTTTTAATTACTTCAAGTTTAGAATAGTTTTAAATTTGAATAGAAATTAAAAATAATATTTTAATTAACTAGTTGTTTAAATGGTTTAAAAGCTAATAAAAACTAAAATAATTAACGTGGATTTCTATTTGTTAAATATATTGGACCTTAACCCTCTGTTTGGCGTCAAGAAATTTGATGAAATGATTTTCAATTCCGTGATTTAAAATCGGAGAAATGAATTTAACTTCTTTATCTTGTTTGGAACAAGAAAGATTTGAAGCGACTTAAATTAGATTTCTTTGTTTTGATGTTAACTGGAAATGAAAAGAAAATAGAAATTTTACTGATTTAGGCTTTTATTCTAAATTTATTAATTAGAAATTAAAATATGACGAGGTTAAATAGGTAACTTACTTCAAAAGTCTATCAAATCCTGCAAAATCCGACCATTTTGATATGGAAAATTTTTTAAGTAAAAATAGGATTTGAAATCTAAATCATTCAAAATTATGTGCTACCAAACAGTGGAATTCATTTGAAATCCGTCATGATTTTGAATTCCTTCAAAATCCAAGGTACCAAACATAGCATAAATCCACATAGGTAATTTGTTATTTAATTAATTGTTAATTAAAAATTAATGAAATTGAATAATAAATTAATCATAAGGAAACTATGTCTAAGGCAGGTCCTCACTAGGATTGAGGTATTTAAGTTGACCATAAGGAAACACTCAAGGGGACCTACTTGGGAGTTGAATTGATATAAATTTGGTCCATAATGTGAATAGTTTTAATTATGTTGAAACTTGGTAATTCACGTTAAAACCTTACCCATTTTAAACGTTAAATGGACTGGGTTGAATGACTTATAAATGAGATTAGTCTTTTTTGTCTAAGTGATAGGAAACCCTATTTCCCAAATAGTAAGTTGGAGAGGGATGTGTGACAACATATCCTATGGTCTTCATCATTGGTTCACAGTGTGAGATTCATGTGAGGCCTCGCGGCAGTTTTGGACTGCCCTCCTACGGAAGGCGTTTACATAGATCAATATCAAGGTGAATATCCTGATAAAGATATGATTATAGTTTTGCCTCGATACTTGACCTACCCTATGGCAGTGCTCGTTGAGATTAAATTATGAAATCTCAAATGATGGGTCACACTCACAAAACACTCATTAAGGTGGTTAATGAATGTCTTTGACCAAATTAATGGTAACTAAATGTTATAGAAATATGAGTTATTTTGATATAATGTTTGGTTGAGATTGTCTCAATCTAGTCAAGGAACACTTGTCATACCCTACGGTGGTACTTGTTCTGACTCACTAGAGTACCATAATATTATAAACGTGATTTATAGGGTTCATTTATCAAAATGTTTGTTTTCTATGCTGACATTTAGTGAATATTGATTGAACTATTATGAATTAATGTTTTCCTTGTATATTTCAACAAGTTGTCTAGTTCTCTCATTTTAACCTTTTACTCATATGTCAAATTTGAGAAAATTATTCACTTGGAAAAGTAATTTGAATACTGTAATATATATATTTTTTAATACGAATACTGTAATATTGGTGGTGTAAATTTAGTATTTGTATTTATCGAGGAATGTCTTTAGAAACTCGATTGCCACCATGTCAATTGAAGGGTTTGTGTGACATGCCTGATCTTTTTTTTTTTTTGACATGCACATCCCTCGTGCTAGAAAACCAAACCACTAGCAACATAAAATGTGAGAAAATATCACCATGCTTCCACTACACTACTCTGATACTAGAATTTTAATCTATAACCGATACACGAAAACACATACAACCAAGCCTAAACAATTAATCTTCAGTAAAGTTCTGCCCGTAAAGAAGAAGACCTACTTGATAATCCAACCCAATAAAATGAACATGACAAGCATCTCTAAAAAACAACTGACAATGTTTAGTACTGGCACCAAATAAGGCTAAACAAATAGCTAAGCCCCCATCTCTTTTGCACAAAACCTTAAAGCCAAAGAGGCAATTACAACTTTATTACGTGTTTCATAAGAAATAATCGGTTCAATCTTCAAAAAAAAAAAAAAAAAAAACTAAAGAATGAATGGAGTAAAATGTCCTACTAACCACCTAAACTATTACAAGAGCCAAAGTTCAAAACAGAGAACATAAACTGAAACAAATTGAACTCCTATCCTACTGCTATAAATGTAAACGGAAGCTTGCCATAGTTTTTATTCTCGAGTCTCATCCTCCCCATCATGATACGCATGCACTTCCTCACTATCTGCAAAAGCTGGGGGAAAAAGAAGGGATGAGTACAACCACAGTATCCAATAAGCAAGCCATACCTGAAGGGTTCAAATTCAAGCGGGTTCAAGTGAGTCATTACTTACTAAATCACACCGAAACCAATTGGGTTAAGAGTGTGCCGATACTGAAGAAGTTCGAGCTTCCAAATTCGAGTTTGAATGGTCTTAGACTTGCTGGTTTGATGCCAAAAAGGAATGAGTAACTCAAATCGACTTACATTTGATTGTGGGTAAGCGACGAATAGATGCCGAAGGAGGTGGATACCACGAAATCGACTTTGTTTGTGTGTGGGTAACTACAACTTCGAACAGGGGTGCGTATCGTGAATCAAGCTCCAAATGGGTGTGAGCCCATGCCCAAAGTCGCCGGAACAAAGAAAAACACCACGAATCTCGCTGGGCTTCTCGGATTTAAGCTGTCAAAGGTCGTTGGAGTTGGAGAACATCGCCACTGCCTAGTTTGCTATGCACTGTCACAGAACATCATGGAATCATCGGAATGCTGCAGAAGATGTTGAAACGTAAAACACGCCGAACCTGCTCGTGAAATCCCGCCATGGTTCGCTAGCCATGCCGTTCGCCACTGGAGGAGAGGTAGCACCTTGAGTCTGGTTGTGAACGATGTGGAAGATGCATCGCTGTAGGGAAGACGTCACAGCCGACTGGTTGCTTTAGATGAAGGCGGAATCCACGCCTAATATCGTCATAGTCAAACACCGCCGCCATTGCTCCAGACATCGTCGTCCCCGCCTGCATCGAAGGAGAAGTCGTGCCATCGTGGATGTCGCTGCCCGCTGGACAAGGGATTGAAGAACAAGACGCCCAGGGGCGGGTAAACAACTGCTAATGGAAGGACGAGAAAGCGATTGGTTTTAGGGTTTTGCCGTTTTTTACCCCATTTGATATGCATGATCTATTTATCAAAAACGTATTGAGATGACTTGTTTAATATCTTTTAGATGACATATTAGATGTCAAACTAAAAAGATAAAGAAGGCAACAACATACGAGGTGCTGTAGCTACGGGAAGCCAATTTTGATAAATGTAAAAATGATATCTTGATATTAAGCCTTAGAAAAATTATAGAAAAATTAAATGAATGAAGTTATAAAGGAAAATAGTTTCTGAACTAGCTATTACATTCATAATTACAGGGACTTTATGAAGCACCTCTATGAGAAGAAAAATAGAAATAAAAGGTAAATTTGATTTACTCGATTTTAGTGGAAATAATAATTTTACTCGGATAGTTGATTCAAAATCCACTATCATTACTGTGAAAAGTTGTAAGGCCAGAGAACCACTAAACTTGTACATTTAAATCTAGATGGTCTGATAAATGTAAATTCAAACAAATAAGTCTATCAATTTACTATGATTTGATCGTTGTATAAAGTACATGAATCTACGTACTAAGACTAATTGATAGAGAGTTCGGATTGTATCTGACTCTAAACACCAAATACAATTGTGCAAAGTCAAGTTGCAAAGAGGAGAAATAGGACCTTGTTAAACATGATCAAATTAATAATGAGTTCATACACCATTACCAAATTCCGGTTAGGATATGCAATAAGATTACATAGTAAACATGATTCCTTCCACAAGTGTCTCCTATACATCTTTGGGATTTCGAAAGAGTGGTAAAGCTAGTTTACAACACTTTAAAATTCGGGAATAACATTTAAAAATATGCATTAGTGTAAGCTATCCCTCAGGAAAATTTTTTTTCTACGGTTCATATGAGAATTATTTATTTGTATAACAAATATCAATTCTATATAAGGAACAAACAAAAGCAAGAAAGATAGTGTTGAAAAATTGGTTCCAAGTGAAACCACTTAACTAGTAACAAAAGTTGTTTACTATCCTGTTACATTTAAGAGTCAAATGGATCCTTGCTATTAATTGAAAACTATTCATTGTGTTGGGAGAGTTGTAAGATGACTCGGACGTCACAAGAACTTAATTGAGGTCGGTGTTGTCATATTAGATGACAACATTTCCTAATGTCCTTAGGGAGGCAATATGGTTATTGACCAGGATTAATAGGTCAAAGTCATAAATCTCAAGATAGATTTCATATATTCTATCTTAGTCTGAAACTTGTAGATCTTATTGATAGGGTAAAACCTATGGTTCATTAATGGATCTACAAAACGAAAATATGTTAATATAACACGGTACAAATCTTCAAAGTGAGACTAATGGCAAATGGTGACCCCTGTCATCTTGCCACATGTGCCTTTTCTTTCCAAATTTATTTTGGCCATAAAGTACTCGTTTGGACTCGATTCGAGTGATTTAAAAGAGTGTTGGATTCGTCTTTATGAGCTATATATATGCAATAGACACTTTGAAACACTAAAATCATTATTAAATAAATTTTGGTATCATCAAAACGTTTGACATGATTGAAGCACATAAAGCTAACAACATATTGTTGTCATTTCACTTTTCCGAAAGCATTAGGCTTGAGGTAGTCTTGTTTCTATTTTTTCTTTCTTTGCTTGATAGTCACCAAGAGCATTAGGCTCAAGATATTTGTTTTTGTTTCTTCTAAATATATCATTAGGTATTGTTGGCATCATTCATTGTTAGTATCACTCATCACTTATCATTGGTATCTCTGAGCATCACCCTTTGATTAAATACCATTGATATCATTGGTATTATTGATTGCCTTAGACTTTGCTTGTTATACTTGAGTGTTGATTCGTCACAAGCAACCAAGCTTGAATCTCAAGGTAAGTGTACTCACACCACATCAAGCCTTACCCCTAAAAAAGAGAGAGATCTGAACTTCAAGTGAGGGAGTGAAGCGAGAAAATATTTCTTGTTTTACTAATCTTTATTTGTGTAGTTATGGAATCAAGAACGAAGATTTCACAAGAAGTGTTGGGACTTCCTCTACATCTAAAAAGATTAGAGACTAGTGGAAGCGCACACAGTCACAAGTAATACTCGGAAGTAATCCAAAGTCGAATCCTCAGGGACTTATTGCATTCAAAACAGTTTTTTAGAAGTGAACTGTTCAAATATGCAATTGTCGTTTATGAAGAAAATAGTGATGAAATGTTGTTGTTTGGGGTTTTAACTATGAAGAAATTTAATAAAACTCAAACTCTTTGTTTCCTACCTTAGTTTTGATGCAAAACATGGAAAACACACTTTGTTGGGAAAATGCACCAAGTGCAATTCTAGTTTTTCTTGGGAAACTGAGTTCTACTCTTTCACTACCACTTTTGGTTGCTGCAGAGGCTATGGTAACCTACAATCATATGTCTATGTGTGATTACAATCCAAGAGAATAATTATCAACTCACATGCATTATGGGTCAAAGAGTCTATGTCTAGTACCATATTTTATGCGCTTATCTCTAAGTCACATCCCATATTGGTTTCCTAATATTTTACTTGACTTGCCCTTCTCAGGGTTGGGTGTTAGTGTATAAATCAAGTTCTCACTGGCCATGGAAAAAAGACGTAAAGAGAAGTTTTTAGAAACCAACCCAAAAAAGTGTCAGACACAATTTTGGGCATATCCTGAGCGCGTTGAAAATCAAATCATTTTGACTAAGGCATTCCACAAAGAGGTTGATAACTTATTTAGAACACTTTTAAAGGAAAGAAAATGCACGAAAAAATAAAGGAAGTATTTTTCATTGAATTAAGACGAATAAATGAGCTGTACAATAAGTTCTAGCTTTATCCTATTCTCTCTCGAGTGTGAAGAGAGTGTAAACTCGCTAAAGAACTTAAGAATAACAAAATAAACGAAGAACAAATGATAGAACTTGAATTAAAAACAATCAAGTATGAAAGTACAAGGAAATAATAACTAAAATTTGAATCCAAGACTAAGAACAAGTTCTACAATGAAGAGAGAATGTGAATGAAGCTAAAGACGAGCTTAGAAAGGATTATTTGCAAGTGGAGGGATGACTTCCTTATATAGCACCTAGGGTTGGTTGAACTCCCAACCATTTTAGGTGGAAATGGGTTGAGATTCACCTAACAAGCCCTCTTAGACTTGGATTCACGGTTTTGAGTTGGGTTGAACATGTGGGAAATGTCCTTCTTGCCCTTCATTAATCAAAACGTGTGTTTTGACAATTTGTTCTCCAAAAATGCGCCGGGCGCAATTCTGCAAAAACAGAAAACTGTTATTTTCTTCCAACTTTGACCGCATTTTTCTCATATTTTTTCTAAAGTACCAGTTTGACTTTTATGCAAAAAAATGTTCTATACATGTTCTACTTTAAGAATATGTGGTCCTTTTTGGCAAATAATGATGGGAAAGGGGTCAAAAACGTGGTCAAACAGGCCTACCGACACATGTTTCTGCAGTAAAAAGTTAACCCTAACACACCCCCAAACATACCACTGCTCGTCTAATGAACAACCCGGTTATGGTCCGACCAATAACCGGAAGTCCCTCTCAGGCCAATGAGAGGGTGGGGCCCCTTGTTCAAGTCTCGGAGTTAGTAATTAAAGACAACACTCATCTACTCCCCTAAAGTCGGGGAGGTGTGAATTCCATCTTGTGAAGTTATGTTTCCAACTGCCCACTCAGTCTCGTCCCCAAAATGGTAGGAATATTGAGTCGACAACTCGGGCCATTCTCACCCATACAGATCAAAGGACGAGCCCTCACGGGCAGGAGTCCATAACTCAATCAGGATTGAGAATGAGTTGCCTGGTCATCCTAAGAAACGGCAATCTATTAGTTAACGGTGTTACATCTAAAGATTGGCTATTTCGTGGTCCGGTCTTATACAAACTCATTGTATAGGATACCCTCACTCGCATGTCTCCACACGAACGACCTGGATCAAGTCGTCTGTAACATTTATAGAGTGGGCCGTATCCATAGTGTTTCCAAGATAAGGTACCTAGTCTTATCCATATACTATAGACCCTTTAGGTTATTCACGGGACATTATCCACTTGTATATCAGGGTAGATCAAATATATACCCAGTATATCAAATATATACCCAGTACATATACTGTCCCGGTTACACTAAAACAACCTTGGATGTTTAGTTTATTGGATTTTGAACAATGCAATGCTACGAATTCAACAACAAATTTATTGAATAAAACTTTATTGAATATACATTTGTTTTTACAGAAATACAAACTACGAGTTTAGGACAACACACCCAACAAAGGGGACATGCCTAAAGGAGTTTTATAAGCAGTTCTATACGTCCACAAAGCATCGTCAAGTTTAATAGCCCAATCCTTCCTATTCACATTCACCAGACTTCTCTAAAATTGACTTTATTGCCCTATTTGATACCTCCGCTAATCCATTAGTTTAAGGGGTGATATGCAGTAGCCATCTTATGATGAATGTTATACTTTTTTAATAAATTACTGACTGCTCGATTTAAAAAGTGTTTGCCCTTGACTGGGCGTTTATGCTGAACGCACGCACTAAGCGTGGTAACAATTATATAGATGCAAGCGCACACCTGTCAGAGTAATATAAAATGGATGGAGTATCCAAGTATCGATCCTCAAGGACTTCTAAATAATTTCCAAACTCTGAAGTTTTAAAGAATAGTGAATGTTGAAATGAGTGATTCTTGTAAAATGGGAAGTGGTCACAAATAATGGTTTTGGATTTGGGATTTGGACTTATAATAATAAAACCTAGCCCGAATTACTTCAAGTTAGCCATCAAAGAATCAAGGACATGCTAAGGACAATATGCATTTTACTTTAGAAACCAACGACTACGCTTCTCACTTAACTTATGTCTAAGCAAGTTCAAAGTCCTAAGACATTCCCTAATATGTCTATTATGAGATATATCTTAGTTTTAGGATGAAAATAGTCGCAACCTCGGGTTAAGGTCCTATGTCTAGGCTACTTAAGCGAAACCCTTATGTCTAAGGCGCTCCTCTCCTCGGTTTAACCACTCAACAATGCAAATAAGCAACCTTTTCAGTATTGACTTGTTAAGACTTACAGTGGCCTTCTCTAAATCCTAACTTTTTTGGGAAAACATGTTGAGCAATGAATGGAAAGCAAAAACACTACTTCTTAGCAACCCTTTTTAGACATAAAAGGCTAACTATCCATAACCGGGCTAGAGACGGGAATTTAGAAAGACATATTGAAGAAAATACAGCAAGTAAAATGGTTGAATGTGGAATGCATGTGTGAAAAACAAAAGTTACTAACGGAGAGTTTTTATCGGGATTGAGAGCTTCGCCCTTCTCTTTCAAGCAAGGGGGAGTGTCACGTGCTCTTTCCTCCAAAAACACAACTCTCTTAACTAAAAATAAAGTAAAGGCAAAGAGAGAATAAGCAAAGTGCTAGATTTTTATATATTTGAATAAGTAGAAAATAACTAAGTACAAATGGAAACAAAACAAAGCTCAATAAAAGAATGTAAAGTACTCGGGATTTAAAAACCAAAAGCAACCAATGAAAGCAACTCAAATGTACTTAGAAAGCAACAAAGAAACACTAAAAATGATCAAGAGAAGGAAGCAAGGCTTGATGCATTTGGTGGAGAAGTTGCTGGAATTTATAGCTGTGCAGAATTGGTTAGGTAGGTCCTAAAACGATGGTGAATCACCCATTTCCAACTCTTTTGACTGACCAAATCGTGCTCAAACTGATAGTGGAACACTTCTTCTACACGTATGCATCGGTTGGAACCACCAAAACGCATTGGAAGACGCGTTTCATTAAGGGCAAAGTTGGAAGAAAACCTGTTTTTCTGCAGGCTTCCCAGGCGCCTGGCGCATCCCATGATACTTTTTCCGTCTTTTTGCTTCTTTTGATTAATTTGCACTCCCAAATGGTCCTAAAATGTCATAAATACCATATAAGCCAACCACAAACCATAATATATGAATTTTGCATGAATTGGAACTCAAATGATCGAGAAAAATCCGAAACAAAGCTGAAACATTGTAAAAACAGCATCTAAAACCTTCTTTTTACGCATGTAAACAAGCGTAATCACACCCCCAAACTTAACTTTTTGATTGTCCTCAAGCAAAACTTAGCAACTTTAATCAGCTTTCTAACACATGGACAAGGAAAAGCAAAAGCAACTGAGATGTTCAATCATAAATTGTCTCAAGGAAAAGATGTCAAAGCCTACCATTCTATTGCCTTTGTAAACTTAGTCACTATAAACCAAGTTTGAAATGATAAAAACTTTTTCTTTCAAAATCTTTTTTTCTCTTTGAAAAACAGAAAACGTTTTCAAATACCCCTAAGGAATCTGCACACTCCCTTCTTACACTAAGACTTTTACATCTGAAAGACCGGCTACTAGCCCCTGAGGTTTCCACACACTAACATCGGTTTCAACCACAGCTACTCGTAGAAAGACTTTGAAACTAACAGCTAGGTCATAAAACGACGACAATGAGAAACACGAAGTCACTTATCACCATCCTTACTGCTATTTTCAAAGTCAACACCCAACCTAAAACTAAATGGGTGTCTACAGTAGGACTCGGAAATCATAACTACATTTTCTTTACTCTCATTGTTTTTACCACTCTTTTCTTTCTAACACAAGTCTTTTCCCCACTCTTATTTTCTCTCAACAAGACTCTTTTTACTCTTTTGCAACTTTTTTTTATTGTTTGTTGTGTTTTTTTTTTCTTTTCAACACTTTCTTTTTTTAATAGCATTTGTTTTTCCAACTGACTCTTTTTCAAAAGAAAATAGCATGATTTTTCAAATATAACACTTTATCTTTCTGAAACAACGACTGATACAACGACTATCCCCCCCAAACTTAAGAGAGACAGTGTCCTCACTGGGAAAAGACTTTTGCATCGGATGAAAAAGGCTTAACAGTAAAAAGGACAAGGACTTCCTATATAGGGGCAAAGAAAAAGCTTAAAGTCTGTAAAGATCAAATAGACATAAAAGAAAATGAGTTTATCACATAAACAAAGGAAATAGCTCAAAGCTTAGTCAGGCATAAAACAGAAAACTCAACAATCTCTTATAATCATCATCGACATGAAATCACATGCACAGCACAGATGCTTCAAAATAGGCATGTGAAAAGCTAAACTAAGGTTAAGTGAAGGCATACTTTAAGTGATCAGAAGATAAACGATACTAATTTCATGCTTCAACTGAGCTCGAAACATAATCAATACAAAAAAAAACATGCTAGTAGAATGCTAGAATATGCAAACTACGTCATTAACCAAAAGAAGAAAACACAAAAATAGCAAAGAAGGAACCTCCCCTTCATGAAGTCGGAGGTTGTGGACTAGGATCAGTGTCAGTACTGGGAGATGGATGACCAAGGATAGCAGCTAGCGCTGGAGGCCATGAAGGTAAAACCGCAAAATCCAATGAAGCCCTTAAGTTGTAGATTGCACGACTTCTCGAACCTGAGAGTTTTCGAAATGCTGGAAAAACAGGGCAGGCGCCAGGCGCCTGCATAATTCTTTTTTTTTTTTTCAACGTTTTCACAAACATTCTCTTAATAAGAAAAACTTTATAATTAGACAAAAAGAAAATACAAGATACAAAGACTTCCTTCCTTTACTTTTGTTCTTTCAAAAACGGATAAGAAGGAAAAAACATTTTTCGCAAAAATTTATTGACCTGAAAGTTGAATAGAGGTTTTTCCTCTATCCACTGGTTCTCCAAAATACGGCTTAAGTCTCTGCCCATTTACTTTAAAAACATTTCCCTTAGAGTCAACTAGATCCACTGCCCCATATGGGTAGACTTTAAAAATTTGAAAGGGACCAGACCATCTAGACTTAAGTTTTCCAGGGAAAAGTTTCAACCTAGAGTTGAATAACAGAACCAGATCACCTTCTTGAAGATTGTTCGGCCGAAGACGCCTATCATGCCACTGTTTAGTTTTTTCCTTAAACAACTTAGCATTCTCATAAGAAAAGTGCCTGTGTTCTTCTAATTCCAACAATTGTAACTTCCTCGCTTCACCTGCAGCCAACAAATCAAAATTTAATTTCTTAGTAGCCCAAAATGCTTTATATTCTAGCTCAAGAGGCAAATGACATGCTTTTCCAAAAACTAGCCTATAGGGGGACATGCCGAGGGGAGTCTTAAATGCTGTCCTATATGCCCAAAGTGAATCATCAAGCTTAAAAGACCAATCCCTACGGTTAAGATTTACAGTTTTTTCTAAAATGTTTTTTATCTCCCTATTAGATATTTCGGCTAACCCATTCGACTGAGGATGATATGCTGTTGCAACCCTATGACGCACATTGTATTTAGTCAGCAACTTTTGCATAGACCTATTCACAAAATGAGCCCCCCCATCGCTTATCAGACAACGCGGGGTTCCATAACGCGTAAAAATGTGCTTTTGCAGAAAACGAATGACAACTTTGGAATCATTGGTAGCAGTTGCAATGGCTTCTATCCATTTCGAAACATAATCTACTGCTAACAATATATAAAGCTTACCATTAGAAGATGGAAATGGACCCATAAAATCTATACCCCACACATCAAATATTTCAATCTCCAGGATCGGGGTTTGAGGCATTTCGTGGCGTTTAGATATATTACCTGTCCGTTGGCATTTGTCACAAACCTGGGCAAACTTATGTGCATCTTTGAACAGAGTGGGCCAAAAGAACCCACTTTGCAAAACTTTGGCTGCGGTTTTGTGTCCTGCAAAATGTCCTCCATATGGAGACATATGACAAGCGTCTAATATCGCCTCGTGCTCTTCTTCTGCGACACACCTGCGTAAGATATTGTCAGGTCCTAGCTTATATAAAAAAGGCTCATCCCAACGATAACATCGAACTTCATTTAGAAATTTCTTTACCTGTTGCTTGTTGAACTCATAAGGAACTATTCGACTTACCAAATAATTTGCTATATCGGCATACCACGGAACTGAATCAACTCGCAAGAGTTGCTCGTCAATAAACTGTTCACGTATAACAGTTCCATCATCACAGAGCGGGGATTCCAATCTAGACAGGTGATCAGCAACTTGGTTTTCAGTACCCTTCCTGTCCCTAACTTCAATCAAACTCTTGAAGTAACAAAATCCACCGTATCAAACGTGGTTTAGCATCTTTTTTAGCAAATAAATATTTTAAAGCAGAATGGTCAGTAAAAACAATGACTTTTGTGCCTATCAAGTAAGACCTAAACTTATCAAAGGCGAACACAACTGCTAACAGTTCCTTTTCAGTAGTAGTGTAATTGAGTTGTGCACCGGTCAGAGTCTTACTAGCATAATACACAGGATGCAAGATCTTGTTTTTACGTTGTCCTAACATAGCTCCTATTGCATAATCACTAGCATCACACATGAGCTCAAAAGGTAAATCCCAATTAGGTTCGATAATTATAGGAGCTGAACTTAGAGCAACTTTCAACATTTCAAATGATTTTAAACAGTCATCATCAAAAACAAATGGTCTATCATGTTCTAACAATTGACACAAGGGTTTAGAAATTTTAGCAAAGTCTTTTATAAAGCGGCGGTAAAATCCCCCATGCCCTAAAAAACTTCTAATCCCTTTGACATTTGTAGGAGGAGGTAGCTTTGAAATGATGTCTATCTTAGCGTGGTCTACCTCTATTCCTTGCTTGGAAATTTTGTGACCCAAAACAATACCCTCTTGTACCATGAAATGACACTTCTCCCAATTTAGGACTAGGTTTGTTTGTTCACATCTCTCCAATACTCTCTCCAAATTAACTAAACAAGCGTCGAAAGAATTTCCAAAAACAGAAAAGTCATCCATAAAAACTTCTAGAATATTTTCTACCATGTCAGAGAAGATGGCCATCATACACCTCTGAAAAGTCGCGGGTGCATTGCATAGTCCAAAGGGCATTCGCCTAAAAGCGAACGTACCATACGGACACGTAAATGTTGTCTTCTCTTGGTCTTCTGGAGCAATAGTAATTTGATTATAACCCGAATATCCATCTAAAAAACAATAGAAATCCTTACCTGCCAGACGGTCGAGCATCTGGTCAATAAACGGAGAGGAAAATGGTCTTTCTTTGTTACCTTGTTGAGTTTGCGATAATCAATGCAAACTCTCCACCCGCTCACAGTTCGGGTTGAGATGAGCTCATTCTCCTCGTTGGCCACCACGGTTATACCCCCCCCCTTTCTTTGGTACACACGTACTGTACCTTACCCAGCTGCTGTCGGATATTGGGTATATAACACCGGCGTCAAGCCATTTAAGAATTTCTTTCCTTACAACCTCTTTCATCTTCGGGTTCAACCGCCTTTGACTCTCAATAGAGTTCTTAGCATCTTCTTCCAATAGAATTTTGTGCATGCAAAAGGCTGGGCTTATCCCTCGGATATCTGCTATCGTCCATCCAATGGCCTTTTTGTGCTTCTCCAAAATCTGCAATAAAGAATATTCATTAGTAGGTGATAAATTGGAAGCTATAATAACTGGTAAAGTGTCGTTATCCCCTAGATACGCATATTTCAAATGCGACGGCAATGGCTTCTGCTCCAACGTGGTGGTTCCACTATGGACGGAAGTAACGACTTGCATTCTTCTTTTTGTATTTTTTCAATAGGATTAGCCACATCTTCTGGTCCTTCTGCTATCTTATCAAGCTCTTCTTCAATCTCTGTAACTAATAGTCATAAAACTCATCAAACATAATAGGATTCAAGCTATTTATAGCAGAGCACTCTTCAAAGTCTCCTGGTAATTTCATGGCGTCTAGAACGTTAAATTTAACTTCTTCATTATTTACCCTCATTGTAATTTCTCCCTTCCTCACATTAAAAACTGTATCCCCAGTGGCTAGAAATGGTCTTCCCAAAATAATGGGAACGTCTAAGTCTGCCTCGCAATCTAGAATGATAAAGTCCGCAGGGAAAATGAATTTGTCCACCTGGACTAAACATCTTCTATCTTTCCCTCAGGTCTTATGATAGATCTATCTGCTAGTTGGAGGGTAACCGTAGTAGGTCTAGCTTCTCCTATGCCTAAAGATTTGAAAACTGATAATGGCATAAGATTAATGCTAGCGCCTAGATCACATAATGCCCTACCTAAGTTTTTTCCTCCTATGGAACATGGAATGGTAAAACTGCCAGGATCATTACATTTCATGGGTAGCGGGCTGCCTACAGCTTCACTACTACATTTTGTCATGGCTACCAGTTCATGCTCTCCTATTTTTTTCTTCCTAGAAACTATATCTTTCAAAAACTTAGCATAATTTGGCATCTGTTCTAGAGCATCTACTAATGGTATATTTATATGCAGTTGTTTTAAATATCTAAAAATTTTCTAAACTGGGAATCATTATTTTTCTTAACTAATCTTTGTGGAAACGGGGGAGTAGGAGTAAAAGAAGGCTGTACCTGTGGAGGAACACTCGGGGTGTCCTCATTACCTTTTCTAATATTTTCTTTTTCTGGTGTTGTTGGATTTTCTGGTATCTTTACAATTGGTTCAGTGGACGGAATCTGTACATCTGTTGTTGGCATTGTTGGTCCATCATATGCCAGTCCACTCCTGAGGGTGACAGCTTTGCACTGTTCTTTCCCTTCTCGTTTTGGTAATTCAGTATGGCCTGGAAAAGAACCTTGTGGTCTATTCTTCAATTCATTGGCGAGTTGTCCCAATTGGGTCTCGAAATTCCTCATTGATGCCGCTTGGGATTGTATCACTGCGTCGGTTCGGGCCATGTACTCCTTCATCATATTCTCAAGATTTGAGTTGTTATTTGAACTGGTGGAGTCTGTGTTCTCTGATTGTACTGCTGTTGCGGTGGTGGGATGTATTGCTGTGTAGGTGGAACATAGGGCTGCTTGTTCTGTTGGCTCTGCCCTTGATTAAAACCGCTCGAACCTCCTTGTCCTCCCCATGAGAAATTAGGGTGGTGCCTCCAACCTGGGTTGTAGGTGTTCGAATATGGGTTAAAGTTCCTATTGTTCCCATGTCCTACATAAAAAACAGAAGCAGGGTTATGTGGACAATTATCATAAATATGGTTTTCACTGCAAAATGAACAAATGAGATCGTTGACTTGGCAAACAGGGGCAGGAGTGCAATAATCCGACTGCACAGGTTGTATCGGCGTGGCTAATGGATTTTTTATTCCCAATGCCATCTCTTTCAGCCTCTGGTTCATTGTAACCATCTCTTTTTGCATCGAGGTCGCAATGTCCAGAGCCAAAACTCCAGCTGGATCTTGCTTCTTTGGTGCTGCCCTAGATCTTTGCGAACACCATAGTTCGTTGTGTGAAGCTAAGTCATTTAGGATGTCAACTATCTCGTTGAATGTCTTCTTTGTAAAGGCTCCGTTGGCAGCATTGTTTAGCATCATCTTAGTAGGATGATCTAAACCTCTAAAGAAATGTTCTATCTGGATGCATGCCGGCAAGCCATGGTTCGGACATTTCCTGATTAGTTCTTTAAATCTCTCCCACGCCTCGTGAACAGGTTCACGATCATACTGTCTAAAGGAGATGATCTCCTCTCTGATATCAGCGTGGCGAGTAGGTGGAAAGAATTTTGTTAAGAACTTCTCCACTAACGACCCCCATGTGGTGATGGATCCCGGTGGAAATGCATTGAGCCATGCTCTAGCTTGGTCCTTCAAAGAAAATGGAAAAAGTGTTAGTCTCAGAGCATCGTCTGTTATACCAGGTAATCGAAATGCATTTGCAATTTGAATGAATGATTTCAGATGATCATGTGGATCCTCATGTTCCTGCCCTCCAAAATGTCCAATTGTCTGCAACATTTGGAACATCATTGGTTTAAGCTCAAAGTTTGCGTGGGCTGGAATAGGGTTGACTATCCCTGAATGAATCAAAGTTCTGAAAAGCCGTGGCGGCATATTCTCGCATTGCCACGTCTCTGTTGTCCGCCATCTGGATATGGTTGAATTCATCATTTCTCGCATGATCCCTCATATTACCGTTAACAGCAGGTGGATCAACCGGATCACGAGGTGGAATATCTGCCATTGATGTGCTCGTACTCTCTACCTCACTTTCAGGACTGATTTCACCTTCTCTCTCTTTTTGCTTTTCTAGTTGTTTTCGAAGTCTTTGCTCCTTTCGAGTTTTTCGAAGGGTCCGCTCAATCTCAGGGTCAAGGGGTAGAAGAAAAGATCTTGTGCTCATGCACTTTAACTTACCCTTGTGAGATAAACGACCAAAAATATAGAACAAAAACGGTGGATGGAGATTACACCCAACAACAATTCACAAAAATAAAAACTAAAAGAATTTGAAAATAATTTTAAAACTAAAGTCCCCGGCAACGGCCCAAAAAACTTGACTGGGCGTTTATGCTGAACGCACGCACTAAGCGTGGTAACAATTATATAGATGCAAGCGCACACCTGTCAGTAATATAAAAATGGATGGAGTATCCAAGTATCGATCCTCAAGGACCTTCTAAATAATTTCCAACTCTGAAGTTTTAAAGAATAGTGAATGTTGAAATGAGTGATTCTTGTAAAATGGGAAGTGGTCACAAAAATGGTTTTGGATTTGAGATTTGGACTTATAATAATAAAACCTAGCCCGAATTACTAAAAGTTAGCCATCAAGAGAATCAAGGACATGCTAAGGACAATATGCATTTTACTTTAGAAAACCAACGATACGCTTCTCACTTGACTTATGTCTAAGCAAGTTCAAAGTCCTAAGACATTCCCTAATATGTCGATATGAGATATATCTTAGTTTTAGGATGGAAATAGTCGCAACCTCGGGTAAGGTCCTATGTCTAGGCTACTTAAGCGAAACCCTTATGTCTAAGGCGCTCCTCTCCTCGGTTTAACCACTCACACAATGCAAATAAGCAACCTTTTCAGTATTGACTTGTTAAGACTTACAGTGGCCTTCTCTAAATCCTAACTTTTTGGGAAAACATGTTGGAGCAATGAATGGAAAGCAAAAACACTACTTCTTAGCAACCCTTTTTTAGACATAAAAGGCTAACTATCCATAACCGGGCTAGAGACGGGAATTTAGAAAGACATATTGAAGAAAATACAGCAAGTAAAATGGTTGAATGTGGAATGCATGTGTGAAAACAAAATTACTAACGGAGAGTTTTTATCGGGATTGAGAGCTTCGCCCTTCTCTTTCAAGCAAGGGGAGTGTCACGTGCTCTTTCCTCCAAAAACACAACTCTCTTAACTAAAAATAAAGTAAAGCAAAGAGAGAATAAGCAAAGTGCTAGATTTTTATATATTTGAATAAGTAGAAAATAACTAAGTACAAATGGAAACAAAACAAAGCTCAATAAAAGAATGTAAAGTACTCGGGATTTAAAAACCAAAAGCAACCAATGAAAGCAACTCAAATGTACTTAGAAAGCAACAAAGAAACACTAAAAATGATCAAGAGAAGGAAGCAAGGCTTGATGCATTGGGGAGAAGTTGCTGGAATTTATAGCTGTGCAGAATTGGTTAGGTAGGTCCTAAAACGATGGTGAATCACCCATTTCCAATCTTTTGACTGACCAAATCGTGCTCAAACTGATAGTGGAACACTTCTTCTACACGTATGCATCGGTTGGACCACAAAACGCATTGGAAGACGCGTTTCATTAAGGGCAAAGTTGGAAGAAAAACCTGTTTTTCTGCAGGCTTCCCAGGCGCCTGGCGCCTCCCATGATACTTTTTCCGTCTTTTTGCTTCTTTTGATTAATTTGCACTCCCAAATGGTCCTAAAATGTCATAAATACCATATAAGCCAACCACAAACCATAATATATGAATTTTGCATGAATTGGAACTCAAATGATCGAGAAAAATCCGAAACAAAGCTGAAACATTGTAAAAACAGCATCTAAAACCTTCTTTTTACGCATGTAAACAAGCGTAATCAGCCCTCATCACTAATAAAGCATCTAGGTGTACCATATCTAGTGAAAATAAAATTTTGCAAGAAGAGAGAAAGTACCTTGGCATCGTTAGTCAGGGTGGTCAGAGGCCCAACCCATTTCGAAACATAATCAACAGCCAAGGGAATGTAATTCATACCGCATGAAGGTGGGTACGGACCCATGAAGTCGATGCCCCAAACATCGAACAACTCTACTTCCAATATTGGGTTTAAGGGCATCTCATGTTTCGTTGCCAAGTTACCTGATCTTTGACAGCAGTCACAAGCTTAAGCAAATATGTGAGCATCTCGAAATAGGGACGACCAAAATAAACCGCTTTGGAGGACCTTTGCTACAGTTTTACGTCCAGCAAAATGTCCACCATATGGTGATTTGTGGCACACGTCCAGAATCTCCTTCTATTCATGCCATGAAAGAAAAGTTCATCTCATCTATAAAACCTAACACCATGGAAGAAATTCTTTATCTGGTGCTTACTCAAATCATTAGGAATTATATTGCTAACCAGATAGTTCGCATAATCAGCATACCAAGGAACTTCAGAAATAGTTAACAGATGTTCATCAACAAAATGCTCTTTAATCTCAATACTATCATGCTGCAAAGAAGACTCTAGCCTAGATAAATGATCCTGCTACTTGGTTTTATGTTGCCTTTCTATCTTTTATCTATAAATCAAACTCTTGTACAATAATATCCATCTAATTAACCTAGGCTTAGCTTCTTTTTTAGCAAACAAGTATTTTAGTGCCGAGTGATCTGTAAAAACTATCACTTTAGTCCCAATTAAATATGAACGAAACTTATCGAATGCGAAAACAATAGCTAAAAGTTCTTTCTCAGTCACAGTATAGTTTAACTGAATACTATTCAAGGTTACTTGCATAATAAACAAGATGAAGAACGTACCTTTTCGTTGACCCAACATTGCACCTACGGCAAAATCACTTGCATCACATATTAGTTGAAATGGGAAGTTCTAATATGGTTCAATTATGATAGGTGCTGAGCTAAGTGCATCTTTAAGTGTCTCAAAAGCTTTCAAACCATCTTTATCAAAAACAAAGGGTCGATCCACTTCCAACAGCTGACACAAAAGTTTATAAGTTTTCGCAAAATCTTTTATAAAACCGTGGTAGAAACCTGTGTGTCCTAAGAAACCTGTAACACCTTTTACAGTAGTGGGAGGGGGTAATTTGGCAATCACATCAATCTTGGCCCTATCGACCTCAATTCCTTTTCCTGAAATTCTGTGACCTAGGACTATACCTTCACGTACCATAAAATGGAACTTCTCCCAATTAAGAACAAGGTTATTCTCTTCACACCTTTTTAAAACATTCTCTAGATTCTCTAAACAAACATCAAACGACTCACCAAACATAGAAAAATCATCCATGAATGTCTCTACTGTGCTTTCGATCATGTCGGAGAAAATAGCTGTCATGCATCTTTAGAAGGTGGCAGAAGCGTTACAAAGATCGAACGACATCCTCCGAAATGCAAATGTCCCGTAGAGACACGTGAAAGTAGTCTTCTCTTGGTCCTCCGGACCTATTGTAATCTGGTTGTAGCCAGAATACCGTCTAGAAAGCAATAGCACTCCTTCCTTGCAAGACGATCAAGTATTTGGTCAATAAAGGGTAATGGAAAATGGTTTTTTCGAGTTACCTTATTTAGGCGATGGTAGTCCATACGCACTCTCCAACCAGTCACCGTCCTCGTTGGGATCAACTTGTTGTCATCGTTTGTAATCATCGTAATACCACCCTTTCTTGGGAACGCATTGAACCCAGCTAACCTTGCTACTATCAGAATTGGTACTCAACAGAATTTGTGGCTCCTTGTTCTAGGATGACTTTGGGCATGCAAAAAGTAGGGCTGATTCCTCTTATGTCAGCTATGGTCCATCCAATAGCCCTTTTGTACTTAGATAAAACCTTCAAAAGCAAAGATTCATGTTCATTAGACAAATACGAAGAAATGATAATCGACAAAGTATCGTTTAAACCCAAATAAGCATATTTTAGATGAGAGGGTAGGGGTTTCTTCTCCAGTTCTTAAGGTTCAATGATGGAAGGTTGCAAGGCCTTCAAATCAGCTATTGTCAGCTACAAAAACTCAAAATGCTCAAATCATGGTAAAATTGTACCAGGTATAATTTTGACTTCTTTTTCTGCAGCCTCCAAATCTGCTTCTAAGTCTTCCAATATCATTTCCTGAAGTTCCTCCATGATTGCCCTTATTACAGAGCAGTCCTCGACTCATTCGAGAGCCGTATCGCGTCAAGGACATTGAAGGTGACTTGCTCATCATTGACCTTCATAGTGATCTCTCCTTTCCAAATGTAGAATAGTGTGTCTCCAGTTGCTAAAAACACCTCCCAATAATGATCGGTACCTCAAGATCTGCTTCACAATTCAAAATTATGAAATCGGCGGGAAAAATAAATTAATCGACCTTAACAAGCATATCTTCTATTTTCCCTTCCGTTTTCTTAATGGACCTATCAGCTAGTTGCAAAGTGACAGTAGTGGGACGAGCTTCTCCTATATTTAATTCTTTAAAGACAGAAACAGGCATAAGATTAAAGCTTGCCACTAAGTCACACAATGCTCTTCCTAAGTTCTTACCACTTATTGAAGAAGGGTTAGTGAAACTACTTGGGTCCTTACATTTAACAGGCAACGGATTCCCTAGAGCATCACTACTGCACTTTGTTAAGGCTACCGTCTCATATTCTCCTAACTTCTTATGCCTAGATATGATATCTTTCAAAAAACTTGGTGTAGTTAGGCATTTGCTCTAAGGCATCTATAAGAGGTATATTTATATGCAACTGTTTTAGAATCTCAAAGAACTTCTTAAAATGATTATCCTGATTTTTCTTAACTAGTCTTTGGAGGAAAGGTGGAGGAATCTTAAAGTCACCTACTTGTGGAGTAGTGTAACGCACTACTTGCTTATCTTTCTCGTCCTTCTTACCTTTCTCTTATGAACTTACGGGCTCTGATTTCTCTTCTGGTTGTGTAGTTGAGGTGGATGCAAGAACAGGTGTAACGACATCAGTTCCTTCATCTAAAAGTGAGGGTCCATCATAACTCAATCCGCTTCTCGTGATAACCGCCTTACACTGCTCCTTGCCTTCATGATCTCGCTTCAGATTCTCCGTGTGTTCTGGCAAGGTACCTTGTAGTCTAGAATTTTGTTCATTCGCTATCTGCCCTACTTGCATCTCCAAGCTTCTTATTTCAGCATCAGTTATTGTCATGAAGTCTTTCACAATGGCCTCCAAACTTGCATTGTTACTACTTTGCTGAGTGTTATTTTGAGCTCTTTGTTGATTGTATTGTTGTGGCGGCAACGCTGGTTGCGGAGGAAAACCAGGAGGAGTGTTGTTTTGCTTGTATTGTTGAGTCGGTGCTTGTACACCTGCTACTAGCTACTCCTTGGTTACTCCAAGAGAAGTTTGGATGGTGCCTCCAACCAGGGTTGTAGGTATTTGAATATGGATTGAAATTCCGCTGGACACCTTAACCAACAAAAAAAATAAACGCTGGATTAGCTGGACAATTTTCATAGGTTATCACCGCAATAAACACAAGATATATCTAAAATTTTGTAAAAGATGAGAGGGTTGAAGAATCCTTGAAGTGGCGAATTTGGTCTCCTTTTCCACTGTCAGCTGTTTTAACATTTGGTTCATGGCCGCCATTTGGGCTTGCATTGAAGCTATTGTGTCTAACTCAAAGACTCCGGCTGATACTTATTTCTTTGGCAATGACCTTCCTATCTCTCATTGGTCATTAATTGATGTCATCTTGTTCAAAATGTCAACAATCTCATTAACCGACTTTTCTAACAACGAGGCATTGGTTGCGATGTTCAACATCATTCTTGATGAACGATCCAATCTTCTATAGAACTGTTCAATCTGCAAACATGCGGGCAATCCATGGCTCGGGCATCTTCTAAGTAACTCTTTAAAACGCTCCCAAGCTTCTTAAACTGCTTCGTTCTCCTTCTGTCGAAAAGACACAATGTCTTCTTGAAGGTCTGCATTCCTGGTCAATGTGTGGTGCTTTAAGAACGGATTGAGGGCGTGAATATTTATCTAATCAGTTTAGGCAACTATGTGACGAAAAGGGTATAGTAAGCAGCTAACTACTTCTCGAACACCACAACATAATGGAATAGCTAAAAGAAGAAATAGAACTATTATTGAAATGGTCAGGTCAATGATGGCTCGAGTGAAATTATCAACCACCTTTTGGGCATGCTCTATTAACCATTGCTTAAATCTTTAAGCATGTGCCTTCAAAATTTGTTGCTTCCACACCCTATGGGTTATGGACTGGTAAAAAACCTGACCTTAGTTGCCTAACGGGATTATGCTGCTTATGTACATGAGTCATCACATCCGCATAAAAAATTAGGTCAAAAAGGTAAAAATAATATATTTATAAGATACTCGGAACACTCGAAAGGCTATGTGTTTATTGGTGAACAAGAAAATAGGAATGTAACTGAAACTGAATCACGATATGCTACTTTCTTGGAGAATGATTTTCCAAAGAGATGTGAAATCAGTGATGAGATATCCCTATTTGAAAATTATAATCAAAATGATTTGCTTTCATCAAATCTATCATGAGATAGTCTTAGTACTGTACCAATAGTATCTCATCTAGGTGTGAGATATATGAACACTACGTGTGATTTGGACGAATCACAAACCACTTGTGATTCAATTGATTAGTTGTCACGGATTCAATAAAATCAACACGTGAACAATCAACAAAACCACAAATAGGGCGTAGTAATCATGGTAGAATACCGAAATGTTGTTTTGACGATTAAATTTATATGATTACACCCGATGATGACGAAGAACCAAGAAATATTTAGGAAGCTCTTTGATGTCCAAAAAGAGAGAAGTGGATGAAAGCAATGGAAGAAGAAATAGAGTCAATGAAAGTGAATAATGTTTAGGAATTATTTGATCTCCCAAAAGGACGCAAAGCAATTGGTAACAAGTGGATTCTTAAGAGTAAGTGCAAGGCTGACGGTTCAATTGAAAGATATAAAGTTTGACTTGTAGCAAAAGGTTCAAACAACATGAACGAATAGACTATGAGGAGACTTTCTCGCCTATTGTGAGTTTTACCTCTATAAGACTCATTCTAGTCATAGTCACCGGTTTAGAGTTGGAATTATATCAAATGGATGTAAAACGACATTTCTAAATGGTGAATGAGAAGAAGAAAGTTACACGCAGCAACCCATCGGTTTTGTTATCGAAGGACAGGATGATAAAATATGTAAATTAATAAGGTCAATTTATGGCCTTAAATAATTTTCGAGATAGTGGTACATCATATTTCACAAAGTAATCATCTCATATGATTTTCATATGATCGATGAGGATCATTGTGTGTATGTCAAAACAAACAAGGATAAGTTTTTTATTCTTTCACTATGTGTGGATGACATACTGTTCGCTGGAAAGTATAAGGAGTATGTGTTGGCCATTAAATAATGGTTATCCTTAAACATTCAAATGAAATATATTGGTGAGACAGCTTATATACTTTGGATTAAGATTCAAAGAGATCGCTCCAAAATGATGTTAGCCCTACCACAAGGCCAATACATCCAGAAAATTTTTGAAAGATTTAATATGCAAGACTGCAACCACATTGATACTGCTATTACAAAAAAGGCGAAAATTTGAGTCATAGAATATGTCCTGCGACTCCGGAAGAAATAGAGCTCATGAGAGAAGTTATTGAATGCTATTGGGAACCTCATGTATGCTATGGTGTGTACGAGACCAGATATTTGCTTTATCGTTGGCATGGTAGCAAATACCAGTCAAACCTTGGTCAACCCCATTGGAAGGCTGTTAAGATGATACTTCGGTATCTCAAAGGCAATATGCTACCAAGGAAACAATTCAGAATTAGAAGGCTATTCAACACTGATTGGGGAGGGGATATGATGAAAGAAAATTCATCTCAGGATATGTCTCCTTACTCAATAAAGGACCAATATCATGGAGTAGCAAGAAACAGACTTGTATAACCTTGTCTACAATGGAAGTTGAATTTGTGGCACTTTTAGTGGCGATTCAAGATGTATGGCTTAAGAGATTCTTAAGTCATTGGAATTTAAAGAAAGTACGCTGACTCAATATTGGTAAACTGTGATAGTCAGACTGCTATAGCTTTCACAAAGGATCCCAAATCTCACTTTCAGACAAAGTACATAGATATCAAATACAATTTTGTTAAAGATATGATTGCACAAAAGGAAGTAGATGTGCAATCACTACTAGAAATTCAGTCTACCGTGACGTTTTTTTGGAGTCACAAAAATCTTTCGTGACGTTATTATTGGCGTCACGTATACGCCAATCACAAAAGGTATACGAGACGGTTAAAAAACGTCACCAAAATTGGTACACGTGATGGTTAATTAGCGTCACGAAAGACATCAACTTCCACGACGTTCATAAACCGTCATGAAAAATGATTTCGTGATGGTTAAAGAATGTCACGGAAAGACCTTGAAAAGGGGAGGAGAGGTCACGTGACATCCTTTCGTGACGGTGTTTAAACGTCACGGAAATTGTTTTTCGTGACGGTGTTTACACGTCACGAAAAGTGAATTTCGTGACGTTTGATAATCGTCCTAAAAATATTTTGGTGACGGTTTAAAAACGTCACTAATGATTTCATTTTGTGACGATAAAAAGAGGGTCACTGAATACGTATTTAATTTTGATTGTAGATCTTGCGAAATATAAATATCATATTGTCGTTCGAACACGCAAATATATTAATTTACCATAACAAAGTTGAAATATATTAAACATGAACAAGGAAGCTAATATATTAATTTAGAATGTATTAGTATTCTCAAACACAAATTACAGAATTACAGAATTAAACATGTTCTTTACACACCAACCCCAACAACGATGCTCAGCCACCACTTAGTTGCATTTCTAATTGTCGCATCTTTGGGTTAAGAAAGACCTAATGAAAAAACAATACCCAAGTTAGATAAATGACTAAACAAAAACCAACCTACTCATCAACATTCATAGTCTTCCTTATCAACTTACTCGATAATATAATAAGACAACCAACATAACGACCAAACAGAAGAAGTGCGATTCAAATAAACGACATGCCTACACTTTTTCTACATTCTTAAATTACATAGCACAAAATATCAGTACAATCATAATATAAGGAAAGTATCAATATGATATGATAACGAACAAAATTATCAAACAAAGTTCTAACATAACTGAAGAGGTTACAATAACAAAAATAACCGAACACTTACTCTATATCCTTCAGCAGCATAGCACAAAATGAACTTAAACAATATAATACAAACTAGCTAATATAGCAGAGGGATTGTAAACGTACATTCCTTTTCTATAATCAATATTCAGTATTTCTTGTAAACGTACTCAATAATATAGCTATAGTCCCAGCATATAACAAGTTCGATTCATAAGTATTTAATATTCAAATGATATAGTATGAATGATGACGAAAAGCTTAAAATAGCTTACCTTTGTTATGATGGAACTTTGAATGAAACGGCCATAACATGCTTCAGCTCACCCGAACACAGTTCGACAAGCATTTCTAGTGCGAAGATTGCTCCTGTCATATAAACCAATAATAAGCAACTTAGGAAAATGAGCTTTCTAAAAAACTTGACATAAACAACATCCAAACAAAGTTTTAAATAATACAGTACCGCATATGCGTAGCTACGAAGCCGACCAAAAATTTCTTGTCTGACAAAATAGATACGTCAAAGTAGTGTGTCTGACGAAGTAGTCCTATCAGAAAATTTAAATATTCAGATTACTCTAAGTACTACACCTTCAAATGAATAAACAGTGATATAGTTAACAACTCACACCAAAGTTTTTCTCTTCGTCATGAAAGTATAAGGTGGCCAGCATTCCAAAAAATAAGCGAGACAAAAGTGTTGCTACCAATGCATCAACCATGAACTCGAACAATGTGCAAGCAAAAAAGAATATTATATGCAACATGAGTTCATGGTCGGCCAAAAAAAGTAAATACACATCTTATGAAAAAGTAAGGTAGGACCCAACAAACTCGACCCACTCCATTCTCAACACGTTTATGTCATCTTTTGTGTATTCTTTCGGTTCAAGTTTCATCTGTAACCATAGAATCAGTAATTAATTAAGTTCGAGACATTCGCATATATACATATGTTTTGACATTCATACAGGCTAAATTATTACTTACTACATCTGTGATCGAAGTGCTTTGTTGGTTTACTATGGCCCGCATGAACTGCATAACGTAATACCCACATTCTGTTGAGCCAGGTTGTCTTGGGCACTATGGACACAACAAGGCATTTCCCAAACACTAAGCTGATAATCAATAGAACAGTGACTGTGAACCATTTAATGAGTGAACTACATCTCTTACCTTTACACACTTCCAATGTACCTTTACTTTGTTGCACTTATTCAAAGCCCTACGAAGCGGTGGACAATAAGTTTATAAAACAAATGAACTTAAGCTCAATCATTAGGTGACTTCTACATACCGGTTGACGACATCCATTATATCATTGTCCAGACGATTTCTCAAAGGGTTGATTGAATACACCATGGTCTTCGAGTAATCAATCACTATCAATATCCAATGTGATCTATGCATTCCAAATAAATTATCGAATGCCAAACCAGATTCTTTGCATTACCTGAGTTCCTGAACAATCTTATAAACCTTGGAATAATTGGAAAGTACCACATTTGCTTAGCAGAAACTCCTTTCTCCTTCGTTGAATTCTTATGTGTTTTCCACCTTGACGAATTACACTTAGGACATTTAGACATATCTGCGTACTCCTTTCTATACAAGCAACAATTGTTCGGGCATGCATCAATTTTTTCGTAACTCAAACCAAGGGCACACAACGTTTTCTTTGCTTCGTACATAGAAGTCAGCATTTCATTAGGGTCTGGTAATATATCACTTATTATGGACAGAAGTTCAGAAAAGCTCGAGTTACTCCACCCAAATCTCACCTTCAAGTTGTATAACCTTACAAGAGCTGATACTTTTGTAAACTTTCCACATCCGGGGTACAATGGCTTCTTAGCATTATGAAACATAGTTTCAAATGATTTTGGTACATCAGAGAATTCATCCTGAACATATTGAACCAAGTCACCCACCTCAAAAAAGTCGAGATCATCTTCATCACTCTCGAGTGCATCATTATTGTACGTCTGCTCGGCCGGGATATTTCCTAAGTCTTCTCCGTGCCAAAACCATACCCTATAACTTTGGTCAATACCATTTGAATATAAATGATCTCTAACGATTGCTATGTCCTTGCATATAAGATTCCCACACTTCAAACAAGGACATCGGATGGAATTAGAACCATTGGCATGACTCAACCCAAATTCAATGAATGTTTGAACTCTCACTTCATACTCTTTGGACAATCTATTTTTCTTCATCCATGACTTATACATCTCACTACTAAAATGTTGACGACAGAAGATCAATAAGACGTGCGTAGCATAAAAAACACAACTTGTAAATATTAAATTCCAAACGTTTATTACCAAGACCGCATCATTAATCAAGAAAAGAAGTCAAATATGTCAATATAGCACGCTTTAAACTCAAACAAAGAAATCCAGCATCCATTTTCAAGCTTTCATGGGATCATTCCAAACATTAAACCAAAACAACGCCAGCATGCTTTAAAAAAAAATGAATCGCAACATCCAACGATTTCGGTTTCTAGCAGAAGCAGATCCCAACTAAAACCCACTAACAAACTTAGCAGAGCCAACAAGGTTATATACATCGTTCTTACGAACTCATGATACACTCTCCACACAACAACCATGCAACAGTTCATTCTCAAATCCACTGACGAACTTAGCATAACCAACAAGTTTCTACATCATTAAACAATTTTACCACATCTCCCAACACAATAAAATACTTTCATAAATGTACCAACAGAAACTAAATGTCAAACCCTATATGGTTAATTAAGGAAAGATAGAAAGGGATAGTACCCAAAGATTGACGAAGAGCGCGGTGGTCAGCCCTGATGTTTTCTACCAGTGGCAACTATAGATAGCTCAACAACTTCACGACCAAAGATTCTAAGAAGACCAGCCGATACAACTAGACGACGAGTCCAAAGCTGGAAAACTTTAAGGTCTAAAACTCTCTGGTTCAGAAAGACACCAAGCTGCAAAACAACAGACATCAAATTAAGTTATATAGAAAAGTAAAGGGATAAAACATGAATATGGTGCCTCCAATATGAAACTAAAATCCCTCCGGCCCATAAATTCAACCCTCACGCTACTCTTTCTCTTTGCACTACTACAAAATTAATTGATTACAGCCCATCCAGTTATCACTTATTCTAAATTTGGAGATATAAGCTACAAATATGGGTGGATTTAGCATACATCTGCCAATTTTGATTATTTGACCAACATTTTAGTAGAGCAAAAAAAAAAGATACTAGATTCATAAAAATCAAATGATCTGAATCAAAAACCAAAACTGAATCAAGAAGTAATTGCATTCAAACTCAAATTTAGAAGTCTCAAGATTCATTTTCAATGCAAATTTATCACAAATATAGTATAAATTTAGCATATAAGACGAAACATATTGACAAACTACAAATAAGAGAGATGTGGATATCTCTTCTACTAGAAAATCAAAAGACATTAAGAGGCTTGACAATCAAAATTTTGACATAATTTCCAAAATAGAATTCATAGAGTTTTCAACAAACCCTCACTGCAAACTAATGCTTAAGTCATATATGACTCGCCACTCACTGTTGATACCTATATCCATATAGAACTTATTAAGAAAGCCATTTTCACTTCTTCTAGTTTACCTTCCATACATGTTTGATACTAACACCCAATTTTTTGGTTTGTTGACAAAATCCTACTCCCCTCACTCTTCACATATAGAACTTGTTCCCTTCCCTGCCCCCAGTTCTTTGTTCCCTTATTTTAATTTTTATATATAGTCACAATGCACCTCCCCGTTTGCAAATAAATCAATCTCAAAATTAAAAAATGTACATATTTATGTATTCAATTTCATGGTGATTACTACCAAATTTCCAAGTATTACAAAATGCCAGAGGAGAGGCCGAGAGGATCATACCGTAGTGGAACTAAGCGAGCCCAATAGGAGGTTGTCAGTATCCTCCCTCCAAAACCCCACACCTAATCCAACTGCCAGCCCAGCCGTCGTGGAAATGCAAAACTCCTTTCTCCAAATCGCACTTTCCCAACCGAATCCAACTCCTCTCCAAGAAGAAGACGAACAACAAGCTGTTGCCTTCTTCTAAAGCGACTCGAATCTAAACCAACAATTCGTTCCTTCCTTTTTCCGATCGACGATGTGCTGCGGCGGAAAGCTGTGCATGCTCTGTGTCTGCCTGATCGCGGTCGCCGTCGCCGTCGGATTGCTCTTCGGATTCGGAGTTTTCAAGGACGGCTTCCACAAGATCAAAGATAAAGTTGATTTCTGCGATGGACCTCTGTGCAGCGGCGGCTCCTCATTTCTAGGTTTTCTCTTCCGTAGATCTCCGCTTTCTTTCAATTTTTTTTTTCATTTCTCTTTATTATTTCTGTTATTTTGAGATTGCTTTCGTTTTTTTCTTTTTCGAATATAAGGCATTTTTTCACTTCTATTTGCAATAATAATCCATGGATTGTTTTTTTTTTTATTTCAACATGCGCTCTTTGATTATAATTTTTAATTATTTGAGTTGAAATGAAATTAGAAATTGATCAATTTCTAATTTGTGCAAGTTCAGAGGCTAATCCAAGGGAATGTCAATATAGAAATAATTGTGCATCTTATCCATTCCGCTATTTTGAAATTTGGGATATAATTGTATCTTATATCATTAGATGAAACAAATTATTATATTTTGTGAAGAAAATAAATTATTATTTGTTTTTTAATTAAAAATAACATTTAAGTCTTTTTTATTATTATTTTTTTTTCTTTCAAGAGAAGCATGAAGCATGTTTGAAAGAAATTTAGCTACACAAGAACTTCGAAATTACGAGTTAAAAAAAAACAAACAAACAAAAAAGGTGAGAACATATTTAATGTTTTTTTTAGTGAAAAAAATAATGTTAAAAAATGTTTTTTTAAATAATTTATTTTCTTTAACTATTCATTGGTGTCTTTTTTTAATATATATATGATTTTGAAAATTAAATTTAAAAATCAATATTTAGAATTGTTATCTATAATTTGAAACTAAATTTCAACCTCAATTTTCAAATTAAACATTAGTTTTAGACATAGCTTTGCTTCAGCATATGGTGTATTAAAGTTGCATTTTAGACCAAAATTAGTCAAAGGTTTAGACGACGATTCACCTCTAATCTATAGACTACGCGATTTTTGTTTGAGGAGAGGTAAGAGTCTCTTGCCATTTGCCTAATGTTCGCACAACAATATGATTTCAAAAAGCAACTTTTAGTGACGTTTTATCATATGTCACTAAAATACAGTTTTCCAACTTATAGTGACATATAAACACAGTCACGTAAAGCCATACCTTTTTACGAATAAGACTAGAATCTTCTTATCGTATCGTGACGATTTAAAAACGTCACAGAAAATAATATTCCGTGACGTTTTATACGCGTCATGGAAAAAGCCGTCAATCCGAAGAACTTCGTCTTTTCCCGCCAAAAACGCGCCTCAATTTTTTTCGTGACGTTTTTTAAACGTCACGAAAAATAATCTCTTGGTAACTTATCGTGACGGAAAAAATTTGTCATGCAAACACGTCAATCCGGAACACTCCGTCATTTCCCGCCAAAAACGCGCCTCAAGGTTTTCGTGACGGAAAAAAAGCGTCTCAAAAAGTCAAAATTCTGGAATTTTCCGTTTTTTCCCTCCAAAAATGCGTTTTAACCTTTCGTGACGTATTTAGACAATTGTGAACAGTATTTTACTGTTTAGTACCGTCACGAAATCCAAAAATTCTAGTAGTGAATATATATCAACGAGCAACATGGTTGCGGACCCCTTTACTAAGCCTATTTCTATAGATGTATTTAATAGCCACATTAAATCTTTAGGGTTGCAAAGGCTTTAACTTTGTATTTTTTAACAAATTGTGTACTGTGTATTTGAACTATGAAATAAAGTTTTGTATTTTATTATGCACACGCGCAAAATGTTTGGTATATTTAATGATAACTATGTCGAACAATAGACTGGCTCTCTCACACGAGCAATCGCTTCTATGACTTGCGTGTCAGTTAGAAATGAGATAAATTTAAGCAATTTTATTGGTGTGGTATTAAAATAAAATATGAGATATGTGCTAGCTTAAAATGAGACATCGTCTTGATATGTAATCAAGATGAAATCATATTATGATCGAAAGTGACAACTCACATTATTCACCTCAAATTGTCTTGCCAAATGGAAGTCCCATTATTATTAGTTGATAAAATATTAAGGTAAACTTGTGGACACAAGTTAGATATTAAGTATATCTTAACCATCATTTGTACATTATTTAGTTGAGACATATGCTCTAATGAGAAAGAGTAAAATATTGTAGTACGTGTTTCATACCACATGCGCACACTTTGACCAACTAAGGGTAGCATAATTCAATTTTATCTCTACTTATTTGTTGTGTGAGTCCCATGAGAATAACAAATCTCCATAAATGCCCTTATGACATTTTTTGGCTAAATTTTCAAGTTCTGCTGTAATGTTAGTTTTCTTAGGGAGGTTGTCAATTGTTATGAATGATTCAATCTAATGGGACTTACCTAGAAAGAAGTTGTTTGGGAATGAAAATCTTTTAAGAAAGGGAAGATGATTTGGAGTGTTATATTATAGTGTATTCACATGTCAACCAATTATATTTTTGTAATATAGTTATTAGTACACACATAATATGAAATTAATATCTCAAAAGAGATCATGAGTTTTGATAAATGTGATTAAATGCCTCCAGGGCACTTTAATATGAAATCAGTTCAAAACATTTAAATAATTTCAATCCAACTTTATCAAATCATACAAAACATAATTTCAAATATTTCACAAATAACCTTAAAATCAATTTCAAGCATTTAAATAATTTCAAACAAAACTTTATCAATTCATATAAAACATGTTTCAAATATTTTGAAAATAAACATAATATAAATTTTTTCGAAGGGGTATAAGAAATTACTTACAACACTTTTTGAAGGAATATGACAAATTACTTACCTCTCTTGGAAATCCTACAAATCCAACTTAACTTCTTCGTAGTTGTCAACTTAGAGGCCTAAAAACAACCAATATCCAAAATAAATCCTTAAATCCTAACTGAGGATTAACTCAATTTTCCCCTTCAAAACACTTTTTAATGCAAAGCAATTAGGAAAATATGGATTTAGGGCTACAAAACTAGAGTTAAAAACTCTAAATTTAAAAATAACAAACTTTAAAATTACAAAAACCGCTATAAATCACTACGGACCAAATTTACGAAAAGTTTCTCAACAAAACAAGCTTAAAAACCTTACAATTGAAAATTTGAGGATTTTAAATCTGGAAAATTTTATGTTTTATAAAATAAAACTTCCAATAATTTTCCACAAAACAATTAACAATTTACTGATTTTTATAGAAAAATCATATCTGAAAACTATATAGAAAAACCTTTAAAACTTGGTAAAAACATACAAATTTTCATTTAAAAGTCACAACAATAAACTAAAGTTTATGGGATACAGATAGCTAAACTTTTTATGCAAAAAAGAGTATCAAAGTAACTCAAAAACAATCTCATAAACAACAAGATTCAAACCAAAAATTCTTTCAAATTTTTAGGCAAGACTTAAAATCTTTTGTTCTAAAAACAAAGACCTAAAAACTTTTCTCAATAGAACTACATATCAAGAAAAAATAAACCTAAAACAATGAGGAAGAAAAAATTTATCAATCTTTGAGAGAAAATACCAAAATTATTCTTCTTTTCTTTTCTTTTCTTCTTGGAGAGAAAACTAGCTAGGTCTAACAGTTTAAGAAAATAAAACCTAGGGTTTTAAAACAAACCATGAAACTTTTTTTAAACAGGTCAATCTAAAAAAATAACGATTTAATAAAACTCTTTTTTTTTAATTCTAATAACAAATTAACTTTTAAAAATAACTTTTAAAACAATAAATTTTACCTGTGAGAAAATAAAAGAAAACAATATATATATCTCAGTTGTTACAACGCCACTTTCTAATTTTCGAGTACATGTTTCCAATTTCGTCGTTTAAATTTAGTTTTTGCAAATACATACATTAAAATTGTATGATTTGTATGATTTGAATTATTTAGGCTCGAAGATTTATGTTATCAACAAACTTGAAAGAAATTTGTTAGAGTTAGCCTTGTTGACTTTATTGTGATATTTTGATGGTATATTCGAAGAAAGGATTTTTATTATTATTATTATTACATATATATACATATTTTTCTTTTTCTTTCCTTCCTTTTTTTAGAAGAATTCACTGGGTGCCTTTCTTGTATTCTATTGAGATGCATATAGTGCTCTTGAAATAATGGTAAAACTTATAATGAGACTGAGTTGGTTATAGGAGATATATTGAATATGATATCTACTAGTAAGTTGGAAGATGACGGGTACGGAAGTGAATTTACTAGAAACATGTGGAAACTTCCTAGAGGATCCAAGTTGTTTTGATTGTTTGCCATAGAACATTTATAATGTACACTTTGAGATTTAGTGTTGGTAAAGGATCTGAGAGATAGAGATACAGATCAGAGCTCCATATGATTTAGATGGGGACATGATTGAACTAGCAACATGGACAACAAACATATATCCATCGGTTAAGGTTAAACATTTGAGAGGTCAACCTAAGAAATCAGTTCTGGTTAAACAATTGGGAGGTCAAGATAAGAAAAAGAATAAGAGTTCAGATGTACTTTCAAAATAAAAATAATAATAAATAAATAAATAAGATAAGAAAAAGAAGAAAAGAGTTTAGTTAGGTACTTTCAAAATTAAAATAATAATAATAAATAAAAAAGATAAGAAAAAGAAGAAAAGAGTTTAGTTAGGTACTTTCAAAATTAGAAAAAAAAAACCATCAAACCTTAGCCCTCTCCCTCAACTCACTCACGGAGCCCCCTCGTTCACGCTGACCTGACACACGGACTCAACCAACCTACCATGGAAATTTGGGCTAAATAGCCATTTGAACAAGATAATATTATTTTTTACCCACTCTTTTCAAAATTGTTGCTGACAATCACTTAGATATCAAATTACGCCTTATTCTTATCTTCTTTCTTCGGCTGCTTCAATGAATGCATAAGTAAAAAGAGAGATAAGGATTGTTAACGGACAGGCACACCCTTCCGTAGGGTTCCATACTTGACGGTCAGGTAGCAAAAGTAAGATCAATAAAGACCACAATAAGCCTCTAGACGAGACGAGACTGGGAGTTTGAAGACACTAATCTAATACCGGGTGAAGAAGAAGAAACGAAACTCCACTAATTATTTATACAAAGAGAGGAGGCCAAAAGACAGTAAGTGACGATTCTAACTCATCCTGAACCTAATTGGCGTCAGATTATTACTGTCCCTTCACTCAATTTCTTCTCCTCTTTTTTCCTATTTTACATCTTTTTTCCAGACTCCCCCTCTCTCCTTCTCTCTATTTTAAATTATTTATTATTTATTTCTTTCTCCTGCTCTGTGCAACCCATTTCTCCATAGACATTCTCTTCAGGAAATCCCCATTTCCACAACCTTGAGGGTGGAATCCATCCATCAACGGAGATAGTTGCCTAAATTTATGTTCTTGAAAAATTCGTCTTCTTCTGGCTTCAACAGCTGTTGGATGCGAATCCTGGCCTGCCACGTGTCATGATCGGAAAACTGAGTTGAGTGAGCACACAAACGAAATGTAGAAATTGACTTCAAAACACTCGGGTCGGCAGTAAGGATAGGACCTACAGTACCGAGCCGACCTGAGGCAAAGTCCGTAACAATATCTCTTCCGAACCCGACAACATGCCGCGATTTTAGGGTGTGTCAGATTTCCTGTCGGGCCCAGTTTCTATAAATAGAAACCTTTGCCTTAAATGCAAGGTACGCAATTCTAGAGAGACTCGGCAAGTTAGCTCGGCCTAGAACTGACTTGCTCGTCGGAGTGCTAACTTTGTTTTGCAGGACTCCAGAGTCTTCTGGGAAGGTGTTGGACCGTTGGCCACAGTTCATCCTGAACGTTCTGACCTACGTTACATCCGAGCTCATCAATTTCGGGCTCAAACCTCTGGCGTCGTCTGTGGGGACGACACATCTAGAAGTCAGCCTCACCTTTTGCAATCTGAGCCAATAGCCTAAACCCGCTCCCAGCAGTCACGATCTCAACTTTCACCTATCCGCTCTCCGATGAGGGATGCCGTCACTTCCCGAGCCCATGCTCGACTAACGTACTCTCAGGTGGCAGGAACTCCCATCGTCAAACAACGACCCCACGCGGGGGTTGGTCAAGGAGAATGGAGGTCAGCCGGCCACATCCGATCCAGTAGCAGTTCGGGACTTCCACCTTGCCTCAAATCAGTTCCCGCCACTGCAACCTCAGAGAAACGGGTTGCCGCCCCGCGCACCTCGCCTCCGCGGTTGGGGAAACACATGTGCACGTTCTGGAGTAAGTGCCGATGCTGGCGTGGACCCCGTCATGGTAGCCGACGTGATCGCCGAGCTCAGGGAAGTCAAGGCAAGGCTCGAGGCGGTCGAGAGAGGCAGCGAGGTGTCTGGCTCTTCCGTCTCCAGGGATCCCATTCGAGGAAAGGAACCGATGCATCCTACCCAAAGAACGGAGTATCAGTTCCGACCTCGCAGGGAGGCCCGAGCTGGAGCACCCTTGCGAAAGCTACAACGGGTGAGGACAGGCAGTGCCCTGGAAGCACAGGTTCGCGACCAATTCGGACTCCCTTGGCATCTTTCGATAGCTCTAACGCCCATCGGGGTCGACGTGCCGAGACGCCGAGGCGACGAGTAGTGGCACCCGGAGATCGGGAGTATCTGGTTGACGATTAGGAGGAAAGCCCAGAGGTCGACGTTCAAGAGAGGTCCTCCCACGCTGACCATTCATTCCGGTCTGAAGTGGACCTCCTCCGGGATCAGTTTCAGAGGGAGATAGAAGATCTCAAGCGACAGTGCAGGCCTGTGGATCCGCATCGCGTGGCCGAGCAGAGGAACTGCCTTTCTCCCAAGCGATCCTGGATGCACCTATCCCACTGAGGTTCAAGGCTCCAGTCATGAGTTCTTACGACGGGTCTGGAGATCCGATCTCCTACGTAGAAGTGTTCGAGGGGAAGATGGATTTCCTGGCCGCAAGCGACGCTATGAAGTGTCGAACATTTCAAATAGCCTTGGAAGGCTCGGCAAGATTGTGGTACCGACAGTTGAAGCCCCCGGTCCATCGACAATTACCAACAGCTGAGGAAGTTGTTCATCAACCAGTTCTCAGCTCGGCAGTTGTTGAAGTTGCCGCCCTCTCACCTCGGAACAGTAAAGCAACGACACAAGGAGTCCCTGACGGAGTACATCGCTCGGTTCATGGACGAGCATGTCAAAGTGGTAAGTTGCACCGATGACATCGCCATGATGTACTTCACCATAGGCTTGAACGACAGGAACCTGACGATAGAGTTCGAAAGCCGACCACCGGCCTCCCTGAACGAGATGCTTGCTAGAGCTCGCCAGTACATCGACAGCTTGGAGTTGTGGAAAGCAATTGGAGCTCGGCGAAGCAACCGTGGTAAGGACCGGGACCAAATGTCCCCTTCTCCCAAGAAGCAGCGCAGCGATGGTTGGGGCTCGTCTCGGCGGGCAGACGACAGTAAGAGTAGAGGCCGCCGAGACAAGAAAGACCCTTCAGGCCGTCGAAGGCCAAAGTTCGACAAGTTCACTCCGCTGAACGCCTCAATCGCGGAGATCTACGCAGCGGCCGAAGATACCGAAAAAATACGTCGGCAGGCGTGAAAGGGCGGAGCCAGAGGGTCGGCTCGGGAGGACAAGCGAGAGAAGTCGCCCCTGCCGAGACGGAAGGAGGATCGTCCCGCCATTATAAATAGCATCCATGGGGGCCCGAGTGGGGGACAGTCGGGGCAGAAGAGAAAAGCTCTGGCTCGGGAGGCGGCACACGAGGTCTGTACCTCGTACCCCGGGGAGCCTACAATGCCGATCTTATTTGACGACCAAGACGGTGAAGGAGTGCACATGCCCCATAATGATGCCCTAGTAATCGCCCCACTCATAGATCACGTGAAGGTGAGAAGAGTTCTTATCGACGGTGGAGCGTCGGCCACCTATACTGCCCTAGGGTGGGAGAGGAAGCATTTGAAGCTCAGCCTGACGCCTTTGGTCGATTTTGCAGGGGAGTCAGTCAGCGCGGAAGGATGTGTCTCGCTCCCTGTTACCATTGGTGAGGGAGATCAACAAGTAACCAAAGTCGCAGAATTTGTTGTGATAGATCGAAGCTCTGCGTACAACGCCATAATTGGTCGGCCCTTGATTCATGATCTCAGGGCAGTTCCATCTACTTACCACCAGGTCTTGAAGTATCCCACCTTGGCCAGAATTGCGACAGTCCGGGGTGAGTAAAAAATGTCCAGAGAATGCTATGCGGCCGCAATGAAGGGAACAGCCACTTGTGCAGCGGTCACGGGCGTGGCAGGGTCGTGTGTCGACGAACCAGAGCCGAGCCGTGGTACCCCAGCTGAAGAGCTAAAGCTTGTCCCCCTGCTGGGGCCAGGAAAGCACGTCAGCGTCGGCAGCAGACTGGGGGGCCAAGGTGAAACAAGAGCTCATCGGTTTTCTGAAAGCAAATGCTGATGTGTTCGCATGGTCTCATGACGACATGCCGGGCATAAACCCAAGTATAATGGTGCATAGGCTTAATGTAGATCCTAGTTATAGGCCTGTGAGGCAAAAGCGTCGGCCTGTCGACGTCGAGCGAAGTAATGTAATTTGTAAAGAAGTCGAGCAGTTGCTACGAGCTAAATTCATAAGAGAAGTTCATTACCCCGCGTGGTTGTCTAACATAGTTTTAGTTAAAAAGTCCAACGGCAAATGGCGCGTCTGTATTGACTTCATGAGCCTCAATAAGCCGTGCCCGAAAGATAGTTTTCCCCTACCTCGGATAGATCAGCTCGTCGACGCGACAGCAGGGCATGAACTCCTCTCCTTCATGGATGCCCACTTCGGGTATAATCAGATTCGGATGCATGCGTCTGACCAAGAGCATACCGCCTTTGTTACCGACCAAGGGCTGTATTGCTACAATGTCATGCCTTTCGGTCTGAAGAATGCCGGGGCGACCTACCAGCGAATGGTCAACATGATGTTCGCCAAGCAGATCGGACGCAACGTGGAGGTATATGTAGACGACATGTTGGTAAAAAGTAAGTAGACGAGCTCCCATTTAGCCGACCTAGCAGAGGCCTTTAGCGTGCTTCGAAAGTATCAGATGAAGCTCAACCCGAGCAAGTGCGACTTTGGGGTCTCGTCAGGAAAGTTTCTCGGGTTCATAGTCCACGAACGCAGAATTGAAGCAAACCCAGACAAGATAAAAGCAGTCCTCGAGATGGAGGCACCGAGGAATATTAAGCAGCTGCAGAGGTTAAACGGTCGATTGTCAGCCTTGAATTGCTTCGTATCTCGCTCCACTGACAATTGCCACCCTTTCTTCCAAACACTAAGGAAAAAAGGGTCGGTTCGAATGGACCGACGATTGCGAAGCTTCGGCAGTTGAAGCAGTACCTCAGCTCGGCTCCTTTGTTGTCATAGCCGCTGCCCGGTGATGTACTCTACCTATACCTAGCAGTGTCGGAAAATGCAGTGAGCTCAGTACTTATCAGAGAGGCGGAAGGGCGGCAGAGCCCTGTTTACTACACAAGCAAATCGTTGACCGAGGCCGAGGCTCGTTACCCCTGTGTTGAGAAGCTGGCCCTAGCCTTGGTAACCTCGGCGCGACGCCTACGACCATACTTCTAGGCACACAAGATAATCTTTCCGATAAACTTCCCCTTGAGGCAGATTTTCTACAAGCCCGAAACGTCAGGTCGACTGATGAAGTGGGCACTAGAGCTCAGTGAGCATGACATCGCCTTCGAGCCGAGAACAGCGTTGAAAGGTCAGGCGACCGCAGACTTTGTTGCCGAGCTCACCCCACCCCTGCCAGGGAGCGATGTCCGTGACCAGTGGACACTCTACGTGGATGGTTCATCCAATGAGAAAGGTTGTGGGGCAGGCATGCTGCTCCTCGGCCCCGGTGGTCTTCGGTTCGAGTACGCACTCCAGTTTAGCTTCCGAGCTTCCAACAACGAAGCCGAGTACGAGGCATTGATAAATGGACTGAAGGTCTCCAGTAGGATGGGCGTGAAGCGACTTTTGATTCTCAGCGATTCCCAGCTGATTGTCAATCAAGTTACCGAGGAGTACCAAGTGAAGGAAGCTCATATGGAGAGGTATCTGGCCAAAGCCCGAGAGCTCCTTGCCCAGTTTGAGGACTATGTGATTCGACAGGTGCCGAGGTCCGAAAACTCCAACGCCGACGCACTGGCTCGCCTAGCCTCGGCATACGAGATCGACCTACCAAGAACGGTTCCAGTTGAAATACTCGCTAAGTCGTCCATCGACGAACCTGAGATCATGGAGATCACGTCAGCTCGGCCTACATGGATGGACCCAATTAAGGACTACCTGGTCAGTGGCTCAGTCCCTGCCGATCGGAGCCAGGCCAGAAAGCTCCGACGCCAAGCTGCTCACTACTTGGTGCAAGAAGGCAAGCTCTTCAAAAGGGGATATTCCCTACCATTACTACGGTGCCTCGACCCAGAAGAGGCGAGGTATGTCATGCACGAGATTCACGAAGGGGTTTGCGGAAACCATGGAGGAGCTCGGTCCATGGCCGCGAAGGTCGTCCGCAAGGGCTACTACTGGCCGACGATTGAGCGTGACACCAAGGAGTTCGCCAAAACATGCGACAAATGTCAACGCTTCGCGAGCATTTTGAGGCAACCCCCTGAGATGCTGATGCCGATCTCAAGCCCTTGGCCTTTCGCTCAGTGGGGGATAGATCTGATCGGCCCACTACTGATGGGGAAGGGGCAGTTGAAGTTCGCCATAGTAGCTGTAGATTACTTCACCAAGTGCTGGAAGCGGAACCTCTGACGTCTATTACCAAGGCGAAGGTCGTCAGCTTTGTATGGAAGAGCGTAATATATCGGTTGGGATACCAAACGCCATCATTACCGACAATGGGAAGCAGTTTGACGGTGCCCGATTTAATCAATTTTGTCAACAGCTCGGCATACGTCACCTCAGCTCGTCGCCTGCCCATCCGCAGTCTAACGGACAAGTTGAAGCCATCAACAAGATCATCAAGCGTGGTCTGAAGACGAGGCTGGAATCTCTGAAAGGTCGGTGGGCAGAAGAGTTACCGAAGGTATTGTGGTCTTACCAAACTACACTCCGTCTATCTGCTGGTGAGACGCCATACGGCCTAGCCTTCGGGTCAGAGGTTGTTGTCCCTGCGGAAGTTGGCATGCCAACAACCCGAGTTGAGAATTTCGACGAGCAAGCCAACAGTGAAGCTCTACTCATGAACCTTGACCTCCTCGAGGAGAAAAGATCTCACTCCCAGCTTCGACTAGCAGAATATCAGAACCGTATGGCTCGGTACTACAACGCCAGGGTAAAAGTGAGAACGTTCAAGCCTGGCGACCTCGTCCTCAAGAAGGTAATGCAGCATGTCGGAGCATTCAAGCCGAACTAGGAAGGCCTGTACAGAGTCTTAAAAACACTCCGACCTGGAGCGTATTTGTTGTCCAATCTAAACGGGAGACAACTCCCTCACCCATGGAACGCCGAGCATTTGCGAGTTTATTATCAGTGAAATGTGTGTAATCTGACGTGTAAAATTTCATTCATTAATGAAAGCCGATCTCCAATGACTTGTACAAAATTTGACTTTATTCGTTAGTGTCGTCTACTACTACCGAGCTACGTCAAATGGGAGCCAAGGAAGACTACGTGGTGTGACCTATGTTAAACGACCTACAATAATACAAACGCGCGAAGCAATGGTCAGCTCGTAAGAACCTGGTTATCCCAAATGCACACCGCCGAGTTGAAATGTTCGGCTCGTAAGCCGTTGTGTAAGTAAGAAATTGCTAAGACTTGACGAACTCAAACGACGAGACCAAAACTAAAGCTGAGATTAGATTGAAATTTTAATCAAATTTTCTCTAAGTATTGGGACTTCGGAAAGAGTAACCCAGGTCTGAGTAAAACTGCATTTCATTAAAAGAAAAAGCCTGATGGAGAGCCGAGGTATATATGTCTCGACTCAGTACAATGTTTGAATTTAAAAACAGTAAAGCAGGAGAAGCAACAGAAGAAGGGGCCGAGCTACTCTTTCGGAAGGTCGGTAGGGCTGCTGGTTCCGACATCAGCATCAGCGACCACGGTGACCTCAGTAGCCTCAGCCTCCTTATTGACGTCAGTGGGGCGGTCGGCCCAGATAGACTCGTACTCCAGCTCGACGGCTGCAATGGCCTCCTTCGGGCAAGAGGTGTCGAGCTTGTTGAGGGCATAGAAGAAGCCCCTGTCCGCTAAGTCGCGAGCTAGGCTGTCGAATTCAGGGAATTCCTTTATCTTCTTCTCCAAGTAGGCCCAGCTCGCCAGATTTTGCTGAACCTCATTCCACCCCTTCTCAGCTCGTCCCTGGGCATTCTTGAGGTCATTACGAGCCTGAACTATTAGAGCCTTTGACCTATCAGCCTCGGCCTCCTTTTCAGCTCGAGCCAAGTCGACCGCGGCCTCTAGCTCGGCGATCCGCCGCTCGTAGGAAAAGTTCGTCTCCTCCTCCTTCAAGTACCGCCCTCCGAGCTCCAAGCTCATCATCGATGCCGAGAGGCAGGCGTGGTAGTGCAGCTGTAAAGAGTTTGAAGTTAGATCAAAAGAGATAAAGGAAAGGAAGAAAGGAAGAGTAGATGCGAGCTCACCTCTGCAGCAAGAGCGATGGTCTTCCTTACTGCCTCCACCAGGTCCTCGGGCGCCCGGACAACTCGCTCCACTTGGCGAGAGCTGGAGGACCTCACCTTCGTCGCAACCTCATGGGTGCTGAGGTGGGAAAAGGCGAGCTTGAAAGGGAGCGGGAGCTCGTCGTAGTGCTGCCGCCCTTGTTGAGACCCTTCCTCCGAGTCGACCATGATAGGAGGAGGTGGAGATTTGGAGTTGACCTCCTTAGAGGGGAGCATCTCCCTTGCCCGCTTCTTCCTCACCAGCGGGGTAGCCGATCCCTCGCCCCCAGCGATAGTCTGTAGGGGCTGAGCTTGAAGGGCCTGAAGCTTGGCCAAATTCTCCAGCCCGGGGGCCAGGACGTCGGCGCTACTCGTGCGACGACGAACTTGAGGAGGCGCCGATGGAGCGGCCGAGGCCGAGGCCCGCTGCCGCTTTGTGCTACTGAGCGCAAGGAATTTAGAAGCCATCCCTGCAAAGAAGACGAGGTTAGTTGAAAGGTCCCCATTGGGCGAGCTAAGGTGCCGATAAGAAGTTACCTTCAGGAGCTTTCCTCTTTTGCGAGCTGCGCTGACGAGGTTTTGGAAGTTCCTTGAGCTCGTCCGGGTGGTCGCGAAGACTAAGGCCGCAAGAGAAAAGGGTGGAGTGGAACCTTTGAATGAAAGGGTGGAGTGGAAGTCTGCCCCCCCTATGGAACATCTGGGGGTAGAAACTGACGAAGCCCGGAGGAGGGTCGTCGAGGTGTTCCCCGATGTTAGGCACCCTAAGCTCTATGGAGTGGGGGATCGAGTAAGTTTTGCAGAGCTCAGCCAACCTACCTACCGAGCAAGATGAATGAGGAAGTTCAACTACTGGACCGAGGTCAGGGTTTCCCGAGGTTGAGGCTATATTGGGGTTCGTCGAGCTATCCTCAACGTAAGGGTTCCTTGAGGTAGAAGCTAAGGTCGGATCTCCTAAAACGTCGTCTGAACTAGAGGAACTAGACGACCCAGACGACGAATCCCTAGACGAGCTACTTATCGCTAGACCTGACTGGGAAGACTCAAAAGAACTACCTAAAGAAAGAAGGAGAGAGTACCTGAGTTGGAAACGGCCGAGGTACACAAAATACAAAAGTGAAAAGTGAAATACTTTCGCCTTTTATAGGACAGCCCGGAGGCACGAGAGCCGTTCGATCAAGGAGGGATCAACGGACAAGATCCGTCCACGCCAGGTTGTCCCCATGACGACGTTTGGGTTCTCGAAGCAGAAGCTAAGGCTGATGACATCCATGACGTCACGCATGAACGTGTGGATTCGACCCATCTTCTGTTAGCTCGGATGACTTCGCCGAGCCGACCTCCACCCCGCCGAAGTGGGGGCCAATGTTGGATGCGAATCCTGGCCTGCCACGTGTCATGATCAAAAAAGTGAGTTGAGTGAGCACACAAACAAAATGTAGAAATTGACTTCAAAACACTCGGGTCGGCAGTAAGGATAGGACCTACAATGCCGAGCCGACCTAAGGCAAAGTCCGTAACAACGTTCTCTTCCGAACCCGACAACACGCCGCGATTTTAGGGTGTGTCAGAATCCCTGTCGGGCCCAGTTTCTATAAATAGAAACCCTTGCCTAAAATGCAAGGTACGCAATTCTAGAGAGACTCGGCAAGTTAGCTCGGCCTAGAACTGGCTTGCTCGTCGGAGTGCTAACTTTGTTTTGCAGGACTCCAGAGTCATCTGGGAAGGTGTTGGACCGTTGGCCACAGTTCATCCTGAACGTTCCGACCTACGTTACATCCGAGCTCATCAATTTCGGGCTCAAACAACAGCTATCGCTTCCTTTCTCATTTTCCACTTCTATGGTGGATTAGACTCCATTACCATGTGCTTAATTCCTTAAATTGAACATACCTTTTCATATAGCGTTTTGAATTCTTGAATCTTTGTACATTCATTGATCGTGGGTGGGTTCCTATCTCCTTCCTCCTTTTTACAAAATATACTGTACCAAACTCTTAAACCCCAGCTCTTGCACTGCCTCTTGTACAGACTATCTTCTTCTCCCTGAAACCAAACGCGCCGAGGGGAGAGAAGAGAGAAGAGAGAGGGATGAAGAGAGAGGGACGGAGTGAGATTGAGAAAACGAGAGCGAGAGGGATGGAGTGAGATTGGGAGGGAGAGAGAGGGAAGAGGTGATAATAACAAAAAAAATGGGATGTTATGGAAAAAACGGGATTGGTTTTTTTCCTTTCCTTTCACCTAATTTAATTAAATTAAATTTTAAATTTCAGATTAAAGGGGCAGATTTATGAGGAAGAGATTTAGGAAAAAAGGGATTTTTTTTTAATTGGACCTAATTGGATAAAATTTTAAATTTACTATTAAAGGAGACCTAATTAAATTTTAAATTTGAATTCTAATCAAAATTAGGGAGAGATTAAAGGAGAGATTTATGTTTATTTTTCAAATGATTCGTTCAAATAAATAATTAGAGATGAAAAAACAATTAAGGAACAAATCTATATTAGATTTCAAATTTGAATATACTAAAATTAACGATATTGAACGAGAGATTGAAATTTGGTCCACTCAATTACAATTATAATTTTAACTTTTAATTAAAAAAATCTTCTATACTTAATCCTTTTAAATTTGAATTGGACCAAAACGTTTAGAATAGTTTTTAAAAAAAATTTATTTAATCATTGATTGAAATATTTAATAAAAATATATATATTTAGAATATTTAATAAATAAATAAATATATATACATATAATAATACAGATTTGGAATCATTTTAAAAGGTTTATTTATTTGGTAACAAATCAATCTCTCCCAGTATTCATCAGCTCTCCTTCCTTTTTATTTTTTAGGTGTCGGTGGTCTTCACCTACTCACTCTTGCTCATTGATCGATACGCACTTATCTCTCATTGGAATCCAATCGTTGGAGAGCAATCGATTGTCGATTTTTTTTGGCAATTTTACTCGAGATCTAAGTATTTAGTCTCTAATCTAAAGCGTTACAATTTTTTTTGTCCAAAAATTTAGAAAATTGGGAAGAGAGGGGGAAAAAATTGTTGGGAAATTGAAGACCCTGAATAATTTCCCCTTCCACAGAAATATCCAAACACAACCAAAATATATGAAAATAGGAAGAAAACTGTAAAAACACAAGAATAACGACATAGCAAATTATATTGGTTCACCACTAAGGGCTACGTCCAGTCTTCCATTCAGATCTGGGTAATTCACTAATAATTGTTTAAGGATTAGAATACAAAACTCTCCCCAAAAATATCCCCTAGAGGTCCCAACAAAAGCCCTCTAACTTCTAAGTATTATAACACACTATACTTAGGTACAGGAATGAAAACCACTAGATACAGAATCATTTTCAACACTGCCCACAACCACTCAAGTCCCTTCTATTTGGATTTTGTACAAATGAAACCTTAACATAAGGGTTTTATTTATAAGAGGCCAAATATCCTAATTATTATAGGAAAACAATATTGTAATCCTTATAAGACAACAATATCCTACTCCCGGTAGGAATTGGTAATAGTGTTGAAAAATCTTTTTCTTCATAGGACAGTGTTTCGTATTTTGGCTCCATAATCCCAACAACCTCCCACCTGGAGACAAAGCGACAATTCTCTGCCTCCCACTACATCAACAGTGTTCTATCATCTTCTTGACACTCTCTGACAAGGCACAGTTCTGACTCCTCCATCAACGAACTGATCAATACTGCTTGGCCTTACCCAACCATCGTCTGACTCTGCCTCGAGACTGGGCAGCTCTACGTGGTCTTGTCCCCCAGACTTAGAGAATAGCCACGTACTCCCACTTGATTTAAGTGGTCCTCGTCGCTTCCTTTCTCGATCGAACCCAACGACCTCTGAAGGAAGATTCTCCTAATGACTTGGCGCTCCCACCCAAGTCTGTCGCCACACTAGAAACAGAACTCGTACCGTTCAATGCACTAATTCGCCTATGCGACTTCATCAGCTCGCTTGAACGTCTGACACCTGAGGTATGAACTCGATGGCCTATCAAATTCCTGTTTTCTTTTTTTGTACTTCTCAATTGTTTTACTTGAGCTGATGGCAGATTCTTCTGATCTGTTCTGGCCATCATTGCTGCTGGTCCTCTAAGGTCTCGCCCTGAACCATCTGCAGCAACTCTATGCATCGTCTGTCTCAGTGAACCCTTGGCAACCTCAAATTCTGACACATAAACAGAAGATCTCTTGTGGCATGTTGCCACCACCCTGGATTCCCTCTTGAGCTTCTAGCAACCCCCATTAAGCTCACTGCTGTAGCCATCGTCATCTAGCTTCCATGCGGATAACAAATTAAATCTGAAGCTAGGAATATACCTAACACCTCGTAGCACCAACTCGTCCCCTTTGCCTATCTTCAAACAAACATCTCTAATTCCTCTCACCTTGGAGATACTATCATTCCCCATCTTCACTGAGCCATAATCACCTATAGTAAGAGATGAGAACCAACGTCTATCTGAAGCAACGTGCGCTGATGCTGCAGTGTCAACCACCCACTGGTCTACAGATATGTTCCTCTGAGCACAAGCTAGAAACTCTTCAATCTGTTCTTCTTCTGTTACAACATTTGCAGTAGTGTTCCCCTTCTCAATATCTTCTTTAAACTTCCTGCAAAAGCATTTAATGTGTCCCTTCTTGTGGCAGTAATAACACTCTACTTCTCCACTGGAACTCCCACTACCCTTGCTATATCTCTGCTGCTGTTTCCCATTGTAACTCATCTTTGCCTTCCCTTTGTTCTGAGCTACCAAAGCTGATTCAACCCCGGTTTCTGCCCCTGAAGTAGATTCAGACATTTTCCCTAATTTTCTCTCGGCTTCCTCAGATATGACGGTATCACAAATAGCTGTAAATTTCAAGCTATTTTCCCCTAGCGAATTCGACATCGCGGTCTTCATCGTCTCCCAATTGTCAGGCAAAGACGTCAACAGCCTCATAGCTTTCACGTCCTCGTCAATCTTGACACCCATTCCTTCTAACTTGTTCAAGATATCGGTGAGTTCATTAATTTGGGAATTCAATGAGGTTCCCTCCTCCATGTGGATATTAAAATACTTCGTCCATAGAAGTATTTTTGTATTAGTAGAAGGTTTTTCATACCTGTCTTGCAAAGCCTTCAACAAATCTTTCGATGTAGTCTCTTTCGCCACCAAACTACAAACATTCATTGATAACACCATTCTAATGTTGGCAACGGCCTGCTCATCCATCTCATTCCAATCCTTGTCCGGCATCCCTGTTGGTCTCTCTCCCAAAGTCTTGTGTATCTTCTTGCATGTAAGAAGATCCTTTACCTGCATCTTCCAAAAAACCGAAATTATTTCCATTGAACTTCAGGACCCCTTCATAATAATGGTGTGCTTGATATCTGTCACCCATGATGCTGCAACCTTACAGCTCTGATACCACTTGTTGGGAAATTTAAGACCCTGAATAATTTCCCCTTCCACAGAATATCCAAACACAACCAAAATATATGAAAATAGGAAGAAAACTGTAAAAGCACAAGAATAACGACACAACAAATTATACTGGTTCACCACTAAGGGCTACGTCCAGTCTTCCACTCAGATCTGGGTAATTTACTAATCATTGTTTAAGGATTAGAATACAAAACTCTCCCCAAAAATATCCCCTAGAGGTCCCAACAAAAGCCCTCTAGCTTCTAAGTATTATAACACACTATACTTAGGTACAAAAATGAAAAACACTCACTAAACCCACTGGATACAGAATCCTTTTCAACACTGCCCACAACCACTCAAGTCTCTTCTATTTGGATTCTGTACAAATGAAACCTTAACATAAGGGTTCTATTTATAAGAGGCCAAATATCCTAATTCTTATAGGAAAACAATATTGTAATCCTTATAAGACAACAATATCCTACTCTCGGTAGAAATTGCTAATAGTGTTGAAAAATCTTTTTCTTCATAGGACAGTGTTTCGTGTTTTGGCTCCATAATCCCAACAAAAATAGTAAATTTTCATTTTGGGAGGAGAGAAGAAGAAAAGTTTTTGAAAATCTGGAAAATTTCATTTTAGAAGGGAGGGTGAAAGAGTTGGAGAAAATACTAAAAGGAAAATTTTATATTTTTTCCTTTATTTCATACGCAATTTATTTGGGAGGAGGGATAAAAGAGGAAGATTGAGAGGAGAGAGAAAGAGAAAAAAAAAAGTAAAAAGATGTAAAATAGGAAGAAAGAGAAGGAGAAAGAGGGTGGAGGGTAGTGAAAGTAATTTGATATCTAAGCAGCCACGATTAAAAAATATGTGTTGAAAAGAGTGGTAAAAAACAATATGGGAAATTGGGCTGAATAGACTCTTTCAAAGGCCAACATCACTACGTCAAAATTTGACGTTTTCTAACAATTTGCTTAGGTCACTTTTGCATGAAATTACAAATTACTCCTTTTTATTTTATCTCTCCTTTTCTCCACTCTTTCCTCTTCATCTCATGCGCTTTTCTCTATCCTCCTCTCTCTTCCTTATTCTTCATCCATCTCCTAGAACACCAAGAACAAGGAGTTCACATAAACCCCCTAAATAAAAAAAGAAAAAAACAGAACACAAGCTCTCGCTCTCTCGCTCCCGCTCTCGGTGCTCTCGCTCTCAACCCTCTCGCTCCTACTCTTGACGTTTGTCTCTCATCAGAATAAAAATCGTAAATGGAGCAGCTTGTTGTTGGTTTTTTAGAGAAGTTGAAGAAAAAATAATTGGAATGGGGAGTGATAAAGAGGAAGATAACACTAAATATTTACAACTTTTTTTGTGAATAAAGAAGAGAGATAAAGTTGGTGTTGAACTTTTCTAGAAAGAGAAAATTTATAACGAGATGAGAGAGGAAAGAGGGGAGATAAAGGAGAGAGAAAGTGATAAATTGAACAACAAGTGAAGAGGACAAATACGTATTTTCACACAAAATTGATAACATAACATATATTTAATTAAGTGGGTACTCAAAAAATGACTACTTCTGCCAAAACCCCAAACAATATTGTCTCCTTAAAATGTCTATTCAGCCGAATTTCCTGGTCTCTGTGAACTCAATAGCGACGATCAACCCAACATCAGACCCAGAAGTAGCGACCATCACTGGTGTGAACCCTCTTCCAGCGGCGATGAGTCACGACCCAGCAGGCTTGCAGCAGTAACAGCGACGCATTTGTCGCAGCGATATCCTTTCTAGCAGCTTTCCTCTCCGGCTATTTGTGCATTTATCTTCGCATTGATTTCTTCGTCGTCTCCTCTACCTAGCAGCGCTACTTCATCGTCGTGCAGTGGGATGGTGCCTTTTGTTCTTGTTCTCCCATTAGTGTCGCTAACAAGCAGCAGATTTTTCGATGAGGTGGCCTCGTTTTCAGAAGCCAAATATATATATGCGAATACTTTTTTTTTTTTTACAAAAATATATATGTGAATAATTGGTGTAGAAACATAAGTTTTGTTTGTATATATGTAAGAAGTATAATTGTAAAAAAAAAAAAAAAAAAAAAAAAAAAAAAAAAACCCCAAAAAGTACTTCATTGAAAATATTTTTGTGACAGAAAAAAACCATCATCTCAGGGAGGTGTTGTTTAGGCCATCGTCAGGTTTTCGGTAACATCGAAAGCGTGATTGGTTAGTCTGACTCATTTATGCTTTACGGATGACCTCATGATTTTATCATAGAGAGATCTCAGTTCTTTATCCTTTATTAAGGATGTTTTGGCCTCTTTTGGAGAGTTGGTGGGTTTTGTTGCGAATACTCAGAAGAGCTCGTTTTTCAAGGTGGGTCTTCTTGATGTTGAGGTGGAGTGGTTGGCGGCTTTCTTAGGCTTTTCGATGGGTTCGCTTCCTGTGTGTTATCTCAAGGTTCCGCTCCTTTCGCGCCAACTTTTTCATCGCGATTGTCAACCTTTGCTTGGTCGGCTTGTCTCTCATGTTCGGAGTTGGTCGGCTTGGATGCTTTCTTTTGCTGGCTGGTTGCAGCTTATTCGATTGATTCTACAGATTTTCAGGGCTATTTGGCCAGTGTGTTTATCCTTTTGGCTTGAGTTGTTCATGATGTTGGGCGGATTCTGCATTCTTTCCTGTGGAAGTGCCGAGAGCAGACGGTCAGGGGCTAAGGTGGCTTTGTCTGTTGCGGGAGGGTGGTTTGGGTGTGCGTCACTTGGCCTCTTGGAATTATGCCGCTATAATGAAGCTGCTTTGGCTTCTCATTACGCGACTGGATCTCTTTGGGTGTCTTGGGTGGAGGCTTTATATTCTTCGAGGGATTGTATTTGGACCATTTATACTTTGCCTTGGTTCTCTTGGTGTTAGCAGGATATTCTTTCTGTTTATGGATGCTTTTCGGCCTCTGGTTCGGTTTGCTATTAGAGGTGATCAACATTGTTTTGTGTGGCATGACGCTTGGCTTATGGGGGGTCCGATTTATTTGAGGTTTTGGTAATCAGATTATTTATGATGCTACAAGTAAAGGGATTTAATCCCACAGTAGAAGCAGGTGAACGCTTGAACTTCGATTTTGTTTTAGAAATACGACAAAGAAAAGACAAAAGCATTATAAAAATGGAAGTGGTGAAACATACCTTTGAATACACTTCTTCAATGTAGACACCAACACCACCAAAAAGCCTTCCTCGCTATCCTCTAGACGTTAAGAACTTAGTTTGTGAGAACCTTCTTAAAATTGAGAGAGAGATTGAGAGATTGAGAGGGAGGCTTTGTTTTAGAGTTTAGAAACTGAAAACACCAACCAACAACAAACGGAGAGAACCTTCCTTAATGAAGGAATGGTGGGGGACACCACCTCCTCACTTCTCAATACAAATTGTGGGAAGTGGGAGATGTTGTTCCTTTTTCTTTTTATTTAATTAATTATAGAAAAGGAAATGTTAATTGAATTCAATTAAATCTAATTTAATTTAATCAAATTAATCTAACCCATTAATTTAATTAAGTCATATTTAATTAAATTAATCAATCGTATTAGAATCAAATTCAAATATCCATCTCTCATAACATATAGTTTAATTTTGAATGCAATTCAAAATTTACTTTATATCATAATGTATCAACATACATTATATTAATTGCATTTCATACAATTAACTTTAATTCTCTTTAACAAATTTGAACAATTCAAATTCTTTTCAAGACAAAATATTCTTAACAATCTTTTACCAACTAGCAAAGAAACCTAATGGACTTACAGATCAGAAGTTCCAAAGATACGAGATTAATTGATTAAACTCATTAACCATATTAATCAACATTCATTAACTATTGGTCACTTCATTAAAGACCCACAGTTGCGTCCATGGATATTGACCATTGGCAAGTCAATCATTCACGAGTGTTTAACCACAGGTGGGTCAAATTACCGTTTTACCCTTGTGTTACATCTTGTACCTTAAGTATCATTGATCCTCTAATGAACAACCCGGTTATGGTCCGACCAATAATCAGAAGTTCTTCTCGGGCTAGTGAGAGGATGGGCCCCTTGTTCAAGTCCCAGAGTTAGGACTAAAGGGAACAATCATCTACTCCCCTAAAGTTGGGGAGGGGTGAATTCCATATTGTGAAGTTATATTCCTAGCTCCCCACTCGGTCTCATCCCCAAAATGGAGGAATGTTGAGTCGGCGACTCAGGCCACTCTCATCCATACAAATCAAAGGACGAGCCCTAATAGGCAAGAGTCCATAACTCACTCAGAGATCGAGTTACCTGGTCATCCCATGAAATAATACTCTATTAGATAACAATGTTACGACTAAAGATTAGTTATTTCGCTGTCCAATCTTATAGAAACTCATTTTATTGCATACCCCCACTCGCATGTCTCCACACAAATGACCTGGATCAAGTCATTTGTAACTATTACAAAGTGGGTCGTATCCATAGTGTTACCAGGATATGGTACCCAACCTTATCTATATTCTATAGACTATTTGAGGCCATTTGGTTGAAGGTTTCAAAAAGGTAACTTGGGATTAAGATATCTAGAATTAAGTTGCCTGAGAATAAAATGCATGGAAATCAAAGATAACTGTGTTTGATTGTATATATGTCTGAGATTAAGATGACTGAAATTGAGATGTCTGAAAAAAAATTATATATATGTTTATTTTGTGTGATTACTTTAGAAATATGCATTTTATGTCATTGTAGATATTATTAATAAATAATCAAATTTAATTAAAAATAAATTATAGAAATTTAATAATTTTAATTTATAAGTTATTTTATATTAACATTCTAAACTATAAATTGTGACAATTTAGCATAGTGATCAGTTGAACAATTAATAGTAAAAGTTATTTACCTAAAATTCAACATAAACATATTTAGCAAAATGATATTCGGGTATAAAGCTTTAGAATTAATCAAAATTAATTTACATTATAATATATATTTATTAAGTTAAAATATTAAAATTATTCTAAGCAATTATGTTTTAATTTAAGTTTCACTACTCATTAGTAAATATATTATAAATGATATATCTAAATTTATTTGTTGATTTTATTTAGCCATCAATCTTAATAATTAGTCTAATATTTATCATAAAAGAAATGTGTTCAACAAAATTGATATTTTCATTCTATCAATTGCATCCATCTATTACATTTTTTATAGGAAAAAAAGTTAAGAATATACTTTAATAAATTAATTTTTATTACAGTAGAATAATTAATTTAGATAAATTTTTTATGTTGTTTTATTAACTATAAATTCAATTTAATAATTTTGAATAATTTTAATTAATTTATGTTAATAAAATAAAGTAAATAATTACATTTTAAAAAAATAATTTATTGAAAATGAGAGAGATAAAAAACATGATACAGAACCAATGGACAAACCCATGAAAATGGGAGGGCAAAGAAAGCCCTTGTCCATGGGAATAAAGGATGTCTCGGAATACACTACAAAAAAAAGGGATACGATAGTTCATGAAAAACGCTATTGAAGACTTTTTTATAGCGTTTTTTTAGAGTCGTGACAGCCGATGCTATTAAAAGTCCATGACTTTTGATAGCGTTTTTCAAGAGCTATAGTTGACGCTATAATAAATGAAGAAGTTATAGCATATTTCAATTGCTATGTAAACCTTGAATAGTACTTTCATTTAACGCTATTTTATGTTTAAATAGCTCTTTTTTGTGTTATCTTAAATCCATAATAGCTATTTTATGTTTAAATAGCTCTTTTTTTGTGTAATCTTAAATCCATAATAGCTCTTTTTTGTTTAAATAGCTCTTTTTTGTGTAATCTTAAATCCATAATAGCTATTTTTTTTGCTATCATATGGTATATAGAACTACCAACGTAAACTTATAATAGCCTTTTTTTGATGCTACTAAAAGTCATTATAGCTCAAATTTTGCACTATCTTAAACTTATAATTGCTTTTTATTTAGACATATTATATATATAGCATTTATATTAGGTAGTTATAGATTTCTATAATTTTATTCCATTGCTGTAATTATTACGGTCGACTTTTTTTATAGCATTTAGCTTTTGCTGGGTAACTTTGTATAGTTCGATCAAATTGGATCAAATTGGCTTAAGAACTCCCTTGTAGTTCAATAAACATGCAAAAATATTATATAAAACATTAAATGTCATCCTTTTATAAATAAAGATTTTATAATCCATTACATCACATAATAAAGTATTCAATATTAGTAAAGTTACATAAATTCACCAAAAGTAATATCTAATAAAGTGAGCTCATATATTACAAAATTCACCACATTTTGGAGAATAAAGCAACCTATAGTACAATGAGTTGTCATCTTTAATCCATTTGCTTTTATATTATTTCATTCACCTACAAAATATTTAGAAATGGAAAATAGTTACGTGAATACGGAGAATGAAACAAACAATAATCCTTATTAAATGAACACACGTAAATGTAGAAAATGTTCATACCAAGTCATTTTATCAAATTTTCAGGCAATTGTACTAAATTTCTTCAATACACATCATTTATAATCCCAAGAAAACAAGAAAGCAAGGCTGACTCAATCCTCGACTAAATTTCATCAAAGCCATTGACACATGACAAAATACAATGTACTCCAAATTTTCTAAACTTTTTAACTCCACAAAACAAAAACAATAATGCCATACTTTGAGTCAAATCTCAAAATTCTACGAAGTCTACCATATGAATTGAAACATCACATCATACAAGTAACTCTAAATCTCCTAAACATTCAACTCCCACCCACCAAACATCTCTACCGTTTTTTAACTAAATTTTAATTACAAACTTTTTCTATACTCACAGAAATTGTAAAAAAATTCACGTAAAAAATGTTTCAATCTTTCTATGTTCACCAAAGTCATTGATGAATTATTTTCTATATGAAAAAGAAGAATAAAAAGGAAATCAGGTCAAGAAGTACAAATTGGAGGGAAAATAGTGCAAAAACTTTTGATGCTAGCTAGCTAGAGACAACTATTTGGTGTTTACCTGGAACCAAGCTGAACATTGAAGTTGCAACCCAAGCCATGGTGATAACTCCTTCCCTTACTTTGTCCATCACCTTAGCTATTAGCTCACACTCTTTCGTTCTCCACTTGCTAATATTGTTCCAACCTTCTTCAGAAAATAGAAAGGTAGAAAATCCTGATATTTTTGTGAAACATGAACATGACAACATTCTACTAAGATCATTTGTACAAATTTGGGCTATTTTTTCAAATTTACTAATCATCATGGATATGCTCTTCAAGGTTGAAACAACTAAATCAACTGTCATAGTAATTCATATCCTATCCAATGCTATTGGAATTTGTAGAGGTAGAGAAAACTTAAATTTGAAAACCAAGAGGTAACTACCAGACGAGAAATTAATGATTAGAGCTTACTTGAGTGGTATCCCTACTGTTAAATTATATTATTTTTTTTAATTTGCTATTGTATTTAGGTTAGGTTTCCTTGTTCTTATGGATAAGTGTTTTCTTATCCTAATAGGCAAGGGTTTATTTTCTTTTCTTTTCTATAGCTCCTATTTATAGTCTTGTATCAATTCTTTAGAACTACGCAAGAAATAATTATTTTTCTTATCAATTAACATGGTATCAGAGCCTTTAGGCTTTTTTGAGTGGCCTTCATTGTCGATCACTTTTTCAATCGACCTTCATTGTCGATCAATTTCCTACAATTTTTGGGTTTGCCGTTCGTGGTCTATTCGTGGATCGTGTGGCTGCTGTGGTTTTAGGGCATAAAAAATAAGATAAGAAAAAATCATTTTTTGTCCAGTTCGGTCTGATTTGATTTTTCTGGTCTGTCCGGTTCAGCTTGTTTCGATCCGGGTCAAAGTATTTCCATTCCGATTAGTATATTTCGGTTTGGTTCAGTGTGTTTCCGACCCGATTCTGCAAATTTCGATCCGGTTCAACATACATTCAACTCGGTCCCGCCCATTTCGACCCGGTTCAATTTATTTTGGGCCTGGTTCAATTTGTTGTCGATCTAGTTCGGCGTTTATCAACTTGGTTAAGCCCGTTTTTTAGTTCAGTTTGACTGGTTTTGGTTCGATTCAGCCCTCTTTCAGTTTGGTTTAGTTCAGTTTAGTGCTGATTTTTCCTCATCCTTCTATTTGGTACTTCAACCGTCAGTTTTGTGCGTGGATCTCTATTTTTTAGTTATTGTTCAGTCATTTTAGCATCAATATCGCAAACGTCCAAGATTACCAAAAAGTTGGACATACAAGAGATCACACAATTAAGGAACCTCTTAAAAACTTTGGATAATGCTACTAGTGAAGGTACAGGTTCTGTAACTTTGACAAGTACAACTTCTCAGCCTAAACGTTGTACTTGGATTATTGATTCTGGTGCAATTGACCATATGACGAATAGTAGCTGTCATTTTATCTATTATAGTCCTTGTCCGAGCAATAAAAAAATTTCTACAGGATATGGTACATTAGTAACAGTGGCTGGTCAAAGAGACATCAAGATAAATTCAAACATTATGTTAAGAAACGTGCTCCATATACCACACTAACTGTTAATTTGATCTCGGTGGAGAATTTGATCAAAGATTTAGGATGCAGATTAACTTTTTCTGATTCTTCTTGTATTTTAAAAGACCAGGGCAATGGGAAGATGATCGAACTTGCTAACGAAAAAAATGGACTCTATTATCTTGATGAACCTATTGATCAGAATATTGTTCCGTCTCCTTCACTTCACAAACTCATCATCCTTCGAGTAAGCATTTGTTGAACCACTATAGACTAGGACATCCTTTATTTCGAACTCTTAAAATTTTATTTCCCGATTTATTCAAAAATCTTAATTCAAAGTCAATTCAATGTGAAGTTTGTGAACTCGCTAAACACATGTGTGCACTCTTCCCTAGTAATAATAAACGAATATGAGTTCCTTTCTCTCTTATTCATACTGATGTGTGGAGTCCCTCCAATGTGCCAAATGTTACCAAATTTCGCTAGTTTATTGTGTTCATTGATGACTATACTCGAGTCTCATGAGAAGGGCAATCACTCATTCTTAAAACCAGCATTCTTAAGACCAAAGAGGCGGGCAGAAAAGGGGGGAAAGCTCTTCGTTCCTGGTTCTCCTGTAGCTGGATTCTCCGGAACCACAAGAATCCTAGGCACGGCCATACATAACATAGAAATCACACTTGGGAAGGGGGGACAATTAGCTAGAGTAGCAGGTGCTGTAGCGAAACTGATTGCAAAAGAGGGGAAATCGACCTCGTTTGAGTTCTTTTTAATTACGTACAATTACAGCTCTGATCACTTCTGATCTTTCTAGAGGTGTATTTGGGACGACTTTCTTGATTACAGCAACAATAATGTCACCAATATGAGCATATCGTCGATTACTAGCCCCTATGATTCGAATACACATCAATTCTCGGGCTCTTTTCCTTTTTAAACAAAAATCTGATGTTGGCTCTACCATTCAAACATTCTTTCATATGATAGAAATCCAATTCGAAATCAAACCCAAACGATTCCGCTTTGACAATGCTTGAGATTATTTCAATCAAAATCTAACGTCATTCTTTCAGAAAATGGAGTCATCCATGAGTCGTCTTGTGTAGACACTCATTCTTTCAGAAAAAAAGAGTCATCCATGAGTCGTCTTGTGTAGACACTCCTCAACAAAATGGAGCGGCCGAAAGAAAAATTGGTCACATTCTTTCTGTGACACGTGTCATTCTTTTTCAAAGAAATGTTCTTAAATCCTTCTGTGGGGAGCTGTGCTAACAGCTACTTATTTAATCAATCGTTTACCATCTGCTACTTTAGATCAAAAAACTCCTATCCTATCAAAATTTTATCCTGATTTTTGAACCACAAATAACTTGATTCCTTGAGTATTTGGTTGTGTAGCCTTTATTCATGTTCATAGTCATCGGCGAGGTAAACTTAATCCACGAGCACTCAAGTGTATTTTTGTAGGATACTCGAACACTTAAAAGGGATATAAATGTTATCATCCTTCTTCAAAAAGGTACTTCATCTCTGCTGATGTTACCTTTTATGAAGACATCAGCTTCTTTACCTTACCTTATCTTCAGGGGGAGGAAATATTGTTGGAAGATAAGAATATGCCCATTACTAACCTCACATTTCCTATATTAAATCCTTTATCATCACTTGTACCAAACCCTATTGACATTGACCCAAACATTAGTCAATCCTCCTCATCTTTACCACCCATAGACACCTCACCAGGGCCATATAACCCTTTACCACCCATAGGCACCTCACTGGGGTCATCTAACCCTTTTACAACTATACCATTACATGTTTATTCAAGAAGGAACATTGAAAAGGATACGCACGTCCAAGAGTCTGAACATATCTCTAGAACTGAAATTGACGATAAAAGAATCAATGATGAATCATACATTACAATAACTATTAATGATGAGTCAAACCTGGATTTGCCTATTACTTTAAGGAAGGGAAACCGAACTTGTACTCAGTATCCATTGTCTCACTTTGTATCATATGACAAACTCTCAAGTCAGTACAAAAGTTTCATGCTTAATCTTATTCAGGTAAATATTCCAAAAACATATATGGAGGCAATACAACATGAAGAATGGAGGCAAGCAATGAATCTTGAAATGCAGGCTTTAGAAAAAAAAAAAGAACATGGGAGCTGGTTACTATACCAAAAGATAAGAAAGCTGTAAGATGTCGATGGATATATACTGTGAAGTTAGAGCAGATGGAAAACTTGAGAGGTACAAAGCACGGTTGGTTGCTAAAGGATATACTCAAACATATGGAGTTGATTACCTTGAAACCTTTGCGCCCGTTGCCAAGATGAACACAATATGGATACTTTTATCTCTTGGTGTAAATCATGGATGGGACATGTTACAATATGATGTAAAAAAATGCTTTTTTGCATGGTGATCTAGAAGAAGAAATTTATAAGGAGATTCAACCTAGGTATGAGCAGGCAGGAAATAAAGTTTGTAAATTAAGAAAGGCGTTGTATGGACTAAAGCAATTTCCTAGGGCATGGTTTGGTACATTTTCTCAAGTTATGAGGAAGATGAGCTATAAACAAAGTCAGGGAGATCATACATTGTTTAAAAAACATTCTACTACAGAGGGAGTGACAGCACTAATTGTTAATGTTGACGATATTATTGTCACTGGTAGTGATAATAACGAACAAGATAAATTGAGAAATTATTTAATCCAAGAGTTTGAAGTTAAAGAACAAGGAAAGCTGAAATATTTTCTTGGAATAGAAGTTGCCTATTCTAAACAAGGCATATTCCTATCACAACAAAAATATGTGATTGACTTACTTTTTGAAATAGGAAAGCTTGGCAGTAGACCAATGGGAACGCCAATTGATCAAAACCATAGATTATGTACATCTGAAGAGAGTCGTCTAGTAAATAAGGAAACTTACCAGAGGTTAGTTGGAAAATTAATATATCTTTCTCATACGAAACCAGATATTACGTGTACTGTAGGAGTGGTAAGTCAATTTATGCATAGTCCAAAAGAAGTTCATCTTCAAGCAGTGTGCCGAATACTTCACTATTTGAAAAACTCCATTGGGAGAGGATTGTTGTTTAAGAAAGGCGAGAAACTCAATATAGAAGTTTATACAGATGCAGATTATGCAGGATAGATAGATGATAGAAAATCCACTTCTGGCTATTGTACTTTCTTTGGTGGAAACTTAGTGACATGGAGAAGTAAAAAACAAAATGTAGTTGCAAGATCGAGCTCATAAGCGGAATATAGAGCAATGGCATTGGGCATCTGCGAGTTACGGTGGATAAAAATTATTTTAGAAGATTTGAAGATTCCATGGGAAATGCCTATGAAACTTTACTGTGATAATAAATCTGCCATCAATATTGCACATAATCCAGTTCAACATGATAGAACCAAACATATTGAGGTTGATAGACACTTCATAAAAGAGAAGTTAGACAGCAGTCTCATATGTACTCCATTTGTACCAACAAATAATAAAATAGCAGATATCCTAACTAAAGAATTGAACAACAACAACTTTGAGCGTTTGGTTCACAAGCTAGGAATATAAAATATTCATTCACAAGCTTGAGGGGAGTGTTAAATTATATTATTTTCTTTTAATTTCCTATTGTATTTAGGTTAGGTTTCCTTGTTCTAATGGGTATGTGTTTTCTTATCCTAATAGGCAAGGGTTTCTTTTCTTTTCTTGTATATAGCTCCTATTTATAGTCTTGTATCAATTCTTTGGAAGTAAGCAACAGATAATTATTTTTTTTCTTATTAATTAACACTTACCAAGCCAATAATGAATATCATGTTGTAAAGCATCACTTTCTAAGGATGACTTCGGCAAAGTATAAATATTATGGAGAAATCACTACAAATACCTATAACAAAATGTTTGTTATATTTATTTTAGTGTTGCAATTGTAGCAGGTTGAAGTTGATCAAAATATGACTGCAATTATTACAAGACAATATCTACCTCACAAACCGGGTTTAATTAGAAAGTAGACAAATGCTTCATTGATGTGTGATGTATTAAGAAATCAGGAGCTATATGGAAATTGTGATCCCCATTTCCCTTGTGGCTTTTTTAAATTAAACCTATTGATTGAGTACTTAAGCTAGGGACATATATATATATAGTAATGAAGATAACATGACAATCAACAAAACATAACAAGTGTAAGAATGGACAATGAAAGGTTGAAATAAAACACATTAAATTATTGATTTTAACATGTTTGATAAAACTTGGGAAGCAATTGATTCAAATATTTGTGAATACTAAAAATACTAGTAAATAGTGAACTTTGTATTCAGAGAGTTATTTTCATATTGGAGATGAGTGAGACACTAAGGACCAACAAAAAATCATTAATTGAAAATCGGTAGCCACAAAATTTAAAGGTCCAACCAAAGTTAAAAGCTTTAACGAAGTAAACTTGCCTATTATTTGATGCGCAACCAAGCTTACAACATCAACAGAATGATATATATTGGACAGTGGGGCTCGTACCTACAACAATAAAACACTATAGATATATTACTATATAAGATTGGTGCATTGACAATCAGCTAGAGCAACAACAAAAATGAAATGCTACAACAATTAGGAAAATAGTAGGAAAACCAAAGAACTTCACCAATACATGAAACTTGCAGAAAATAAAGAAAAGTTGTCAAGCTATATTTTATTTTGTGAAGTTAAAGGAAAGTTCTCATCATATTCGTTGATCATGCATCAATAGGGAGGGATCTACAGATTCATCTCTTCCTTTCTACCAGTAAAAATAATCTTGAACAATAACTTGTTTTTGAACAAATTTTTCCTACTTACTGATAAGGGGCAATTATGTATCAAGAGAGGTTAAAAGACAACCATGGGAGTCACATTTGTACAAGCAAAAAAGAGTAAACAAAGATGCAAGATCCAACATGATTGATTAAGTTGTCTTCAATAATTTTTGGAGCAACAAATCTATTTCCAACATTAATAAATACTGGACTAACTATGGAGTAACTATGAATTATGACCTTCAATCACTGCAAACTTGTCGTTGGTAGATCAGCAATAGCTTTGAAATTCTTGGCTGATGAACCACATTCTGATGCCAAGTTATGCAGTATATGTAACTTGTCCATCCATGGTTTTGATTCTACGGCACATATATACAAGTGGTCAATCATAATTTTGACATTGTTGATCAAAAGTTTGACAAAAAGCACAGTACTTATAATGGAACCTAGTAACTAAAAATTTAAAAGTAGCCAACCTGCCACTGGCATACAAAGACACAAATTTGAAATATTGGAAATATGAACTTGAAAAACCATGTTCGTATACGTGCAGCTCACCTTCGAAGAATGTACTGAGAGCAACGAAATCAAACCTGATATCCAAATTGATATAAAATAAGCAAATAAATATTAAAGAATCCGATAACGAAATAATGAAACTAATATTAGGAATTTTAGTAAAAATTCAAGAATAAAACAACTAAAATAAAAATTAAAGAAAAGGGAGAAAAAAACTAAACCCTATGAGGGTAAAGAATACATAAACAAGCACACTCCAGAATAGAACCAGAATGGATGAAACTTCAAATTTAGCATTCACTCCACTTTCCAAACCAAAATCCCATAATATTATCTTCAATCAACAATTGAGTTATCTCATCAAGCAAATTAGAAGGGAAAAAAACAGAGTAGAGATACAAAATTGATACCTTTTCGAATTGCTTGAGATGAGTGGCAAATAACTTCACAAACTCTTAAGGAGATAGATCCTTAATTGCCCTTGCAGTAGCCATGGTTGTTGAATTCAATTAGCAAATGTCGGCAGAGGCTTCAATTGTAGAGCTAGGGTTTACGCCTTCCTCAATTCTCTCTAAAAACTCTTAACATCGTTACACTTAACATAAATTTTTGTTTCATGAAGATTCACAAATGTTGCTCGAAATTTTATAAACCTTACCTTAAAAACTTGTGAACCTAGTGACTAACTCAAAGAATTTCAAAAGGAAGAGGGGAAGCGGCAAAGACACGAGTGAGGTCGTTGAAGCACCGAGTACGTAACCTGAGTCAATGGTTGCTCTGGGTCAAAAAATAAATGTTGGAACCCACCATCTCTCCTCAAAACAAAAAAAAAATTACTCAGCACAAACGGATATGAATACAACCTTGATCTTCGAAGCCTAAAAACTCTGCACAGGCGGCGCAAATCGATAAGAAAAATGATAAAGAACAAAAACGAATCAAGAATGGAGTTGTGAGAGTTGAAAATCTATGGATTGGAGAGGAGAGGCATCCGTGGGATGAATCAGAGTTATTTCGGCGTAGGGGTGGGTTCAAAACCCTCATTTCCATTCAGTTTGCACGAGAGAGAACGGAAGCAGTGAAGATTTGCACGAAGGGAGCGGCGATTGTGAAGATTATTTTCACGAATGAAGATTCGTGCGAAGATGAAAAGATGAGAAGGATTTGCGATTATGCAGCGAAGACAAGAAAAGGATTGAAGATGTTAGGCTTTTCTCGATATTACGTGGTACAGATAATAGAGATAAGGATTGTATTATTGAATAATTAAAATAATACACTTCTACAATAGTGTTAATACTGCTACGTATATATACAGTCATGGTTAGTTTGTTAATAACAAACTAAATAACTACCAAGATTACATTAACAAATTATATTTAGTTCTAAGATAAAAAACATCCATCTTGGACTTAAAAAACGCATAGTAGAATCCAAGGCCTTGGTAAACATGTCTGCTAACTGAGAACTAGATCGAATAGGCATGAGCTTTAAAAAAACCATTAGTAACTTTGTCATGGACAAAGTGACAATCAATCTCAATATGTTTAATACGCTCGTGAAACGTTGGATTAGAAGCAATGGAGACAACTGCTTGATTGTCACAGTAAAACCACAGTTGGTGGAGAGAAAGAAACATGTAAGTCTGAAAGAAACTGATGAATCCATATCAACTCACTAGTAACACCAAGCTAAGGCACGATATTCAGCCTCGGCTGATCAAGAAACCGTGGGCTGCTTCTTAGACTTCCAGGAAATTAAAGATTCTCCCAAGAAAATACAAAAACCAGTAATCGAATGACGGGTATCTGAACACAATCCAATTAGCATCTACAAAAGCAGAGGATTTTAAGATACCTCAATAGATGATGAACAGCAACCAAGTGACCAGAACATGGGCGTTGAAGAAATTGATTGAGTCTATGCACAGAGAAGCAAATATCCGGGCGAGATATCTATAAATAAAGCAACCGACCAAGTAGGCGACGATAGGACGTTACTTCTTTATCGGAAAGAGGATCACCAGATGACTGTGATAGTTTAAGATTTGGGTCCATACGAAAAAACAGCAGGACAAGCTCCCAAAAAACCAGTATGTTCAAGTTGAGATAAAAACAACCATGCTGAGCACGGGAAACTTCCAAACCCAAACAATACTTAACATTGCCCAAATCTTTAAGTTGAAAATTTGATCGAAGAATAGCCTTGACGATGCAAGCTCATTTGGGGAAGGACCAGTCAAAATAATATCGTCAACATAGACCAATAAAGCAATAAAAGCATAACCATGCCCACGAGTAAAAAGTGAGTAATCTGCCTTGGACTGTTGAAAACCACTGGAAATAGAAGCATGAGAAAACTTCGTAAACCACTGACGAGATGCCTGTTTTAAACCATAAATCGACCGGTTCAACTTATAAGAAAGAGACTCCCCCTGACGAATAGAAGGTTTATAATCAAGTGGTAAGGACATATAAACATCCTCAAATAAAGCTCCATTGAGAAAGGCATTGTTGACATCCATTTGGACCAGAGGCCAATTAAAAGAAGCAAATAAGGTCAACAAAACTTTAACAGTTACAATTTTGGCAACTGGAGAAAAAGTATTTATAAAGTGTATACCTTCTTGTTGGTTATAACCTTTAGCCACAAGACGTGCCTTGTAACGATCCACCGTGCCATAACCTTATATTGAACCCGATACACCTATTTGCAGCCAATAGCATGTTGTCCAAAAGGAAGCGGAACAAGAGACCAAGTGTTGGTTCGTTCCAGGGCAGCAAGTTCGTCATCCATAGCCTTCCGCCACTGTGGGTACTGAACAGCCTAATGAAAATAAACTGGTTCAAATTCATAGAGACGTTAAGAATAAACCGACAATGATCAAGAGACAAATAAGCATAGGAGAGAGAATTCGTAAAAAAAAGGTGCAGAGGACGAAGCATATGTTTATGCAAGGATATGCACAACAATGTATTTCCGATTGCAGCTCGAACTCGGCCCCCGGACCGATCTGAATACTTGGGCGGACCTGCACAAAAAGGTGAGCACTCCGACGATCAAGTCAGTACAGGTCGGATTCTTAGTTTAGTTCGAGGTCAGAAATCATCGTACCTGATCGTGGAGTGAGGTCCTCTACTTATGGGTGGTAGTCCCGCTAATCTCGCGACGGTTACACCCGGTAATCTCGGGACCGTCGGTTACACCCGATAATCTCGGGACCGTTGGTTACACCCGATAATCACGCCGCTGACAGCAGCTCACATCGGCCCCTACCGAGCTTCCCGGTAGGTCGGACCTTGGCCAGGTTCACCTCGGCCCTCAACTTTGCATCCATCAACGCTAACGGTGGTGATCTCGGCAGTCCGAGCTGGGCATGACTCATAAGTCATCTTGGAGAACCAATAGGGGTCCTCCACGTGTCCAGGGTATTCTTTCCCCAAACAGCATAAATATCTTGTAAGAGATTGCAATTATAATCTCTCAAGTAAGAAGGAGGGTGTTGGGATCGCTGAAGTCGAGAAGGCATAGCAACATGAACAGCCGATACAACAGCATGTATAATAGCAGAATCTGGTGTAATATTAGATAGAGTTGGATCAACATTAGGCACGACTGGGTCAGTAACAGGAACAGGTGGTACAATTCAGTAGGGACAGTTGTAGCAAGATTAGAATCTGAAACAACAATGGTACGAGACTCACAGCCAACAACATCAGCAACAATGGGAGCAGGCGTAACATCAAAAGGTTCAGTAATAGTAGGAGTGGGCAAAGTAGCATATGAAGGATGAATAGAAGGCACTTCGGATATAACAGTAGGCAGTACAAATTCAGCCAAAAAATCAGCAATAGAAGTACTATAAATTTGAACCACAGTATGAAAATGGAACAAATCTTCAAAAAATAGGACATCACGTGAAACAAAAAATTGTTTCCTGGTAATATCATAAAGTCTATACCCTTTAATACCAGCTGGATATCCCATAAAAAAAAGGGGCGAGCTCTCGGATCAAATTTCGTGCGGTGTAATGGCAAAGTGGAAAAATAAGCAAGACATCCAAATGTGCGTAAAGAAGCATAATCAAAGTCTTTTTTAATCAAAACATTATAATGTGATGCATTGGAGAGCAATGACATAGGTGTACGATTAATCAATTAAGTAGCAGTAAGAACACAATCACCCCAAAAATGGAAAGGGACCCGAGATTGAAAAAAGAGAGCCCAAGCAACATTAAACAGATGTTGGTGTTTCCGTTCGACAACCGAGTTCCGCTGAGGCCAATCAACACAAGAAAATTGATGTAACGTCTCTTTAGAAGCAAAGAAATCAGTGAATCGAAGCTCAAGAGCATTGTCAGAACGAGATATCTTGATAACCTTAGAAAATTGTGTCTCAATCATCTTAAAAAATCGAGCGACTATTGTTAATGCATCATATTTACGCCGCATGAGATACACCCAAGTAAAACGAGAGCAATCATCCACAAATGTTAAAAATATGTATAACCATCCGAAGTAGGAGTATTAAAATGACCCCAAATCACAATGTAATATATCAAAAACAGAATCAGTAACATGGTTATTTGCAGAAAAAGAAAATCGACGTTGCTTAGCCAATGGACATATATGGCAAACAGAAGAAGAACAACCACCAGTAACAGGTAGAGATTGTTTTAACAAAGCAAGTCGAGGAGGAAAGGGATGTCCCAACCGTTTATGCCAAGTATCTATAGAAGCATGACAAGCAAAAATTGAAACATCCTTATGAGCAGAAATTGAAAGCAAAGGAAGCGAAAGAGTGTTAAGTCCATCCACGCAATCAACCTTGCCAATCGTTTTCAATAGTGACTTGTCATGAATAAAACAAGAAGCACCAGAGAATTCAATCGAAATACCATCATGTCGAAGCAGGGCACTTGCAGACAGAAGATTATAAGTGAATTGAGGAACAAATAGCACGTTATTGAGGATAAAGTCGCCTGATAACTGAACAAGTCCAATAAGTTCCACAAAAATTCGAGATAATGTAGGCAAGACAACAGTAATATTAGTAGCAAGGCGCAGATCCAGAAAAATAGACCTGTAATGCCCCAAGTTTTCGAGTTAGTTTTATCTTAAGGTTTAAATTCGGCCTTTGGATTTTTCCCTAAACTGGTAACTAAATCTTTAGATTTCTAAGTTGGAGTTCTAATTTTGGGTAAATTAGAATTAGGTTTAATTTCGTTGGATTAAGATAAATTAAGTTTTCGAATTTCGAACGAGATTTTTAATTAAATCTTAAGTCCAAGGTTTTTGGAAATTTAATTTTTCTTTACTCTTGGGTTTTATTATTGGATTTTAAAATTAAGTTATTCTTCCCAAGTCGTTTTAAGAACGAGATTTCTTTTAACAAAAAGGATTAGAATCTATTTCTCTTATTTTAGGTCTTTAACCATTTACTTTTGTTTATTTGGATTTATTTTGTTAGAAAAAAGGGGAAAAAGAAAAAGGAAAAGGAAAAAGAAATCAAATAAAACCCTAGCCCCCTTCTTCATCTTCCTCCCTTCTCCCTCTTGTGTAGCAGCCACCCACCCTCCCCCCCTCCCCCCCTTCTTCTTCGTCTCTGGTAGCTCTCACCGGTAACACCACTGATGACCTGAACCAGCGGCAGTCAGCGACCTTGACAGCAGCAACGACGCCCAACATTCACGTTACCAAATTTGCGCGTGGCTCAGTACGATTTTGTCCTTACAGCAGCGGGCTTTGTCCTTTCTAGCCCAGATCCGGCGAGTCTCTAGCATTCCACGACGGCCCGAGCTCAGATCCACGACGACCACGACCTAAGACGACTTTCAGTAGCGGCGGCCCATCAGTTCGAGTGTTCCGGTGGCGTACAACACTAATTTGTGTCAGTTAGGGTGTTTCCGGTGCGTTTTGTTGCTGTAAAAACGCAAAAACAGCATAGTTCTTGGTGTTCAGCAATTACCCACTTCCGTTCGAGGCCCTATCCGGGCTATGTCTTTTCGAACTAGATCTAAATTACCCACACATAAACGAAGTTGATTTTGAGGTAACGAGCCCTTTTAACCCCCTTAGGATTGATTGTGGAGGCTGGAACGTTTAATTAACTTGCTGTTTTTATGTCTTTAATGCTTATGTGTGGAATCAATGCAAGAATTAGGAGTGTAGTTGTGAGTAAGTAGCACCAAGGGGCGGGTGCGTGCGTTATTAACTGTTATTGGAATGGTTTCGTGCTGAATTTTATTATGTTAATGTATCTCATGCATTTAGAAATGGTTAGGTGTGGTTTTTGAACTACTACTAGATATTGTTGGGTTGCATATTGTTGTTCTTTTTGATATACATTATGAAAATGTATCGCTTTTGATTGTTGGATATGACTGTAAAGTTTTTGATTAGTATAGTTGGAAGTGATTAATCTATGACGTTTGAAACCATGTTTGAGATGAAATGCATGTGTTAGCTTTTATGTTTGCTTAGTTGGAAGTTGTTGGGTTATCGCTTTTGTTCTGTACGATGAAAAGCTGGAAAATTGTGTGGTGATTAGAAGTGTGAATGGCTTGTAGATGCCTTGGAGAGATTAATTGGAGTTGTCTGAAGTGGTGGAACGGACTAGTTGTTTGTTATTCTGTGATTTGTTTGATGTGAAAATGCAGACTAGTTGTTTGGTTATTCGTAGTCTTTACTGTGGGTGACTTGGGAATTATGTGATAGAATCCTAGCACAGTCCTATGATTCGAATGTGTGGTCTGTCGTGTAATAAAAAGTTGATAGACAAGTTTCATTGTCTCATGGGCAATGGTCGAGGCGGTTACTTCACTACTAGGTGTCGAGGCTCCGAGAGCAAAAGGTCGGAGGTCGGCAGACCAGTCTTGGTAGAGATGAGTGTCGAGGCTCCGGGTACAAAAGGTCAGAGGTCGGCATGATGAGTCTTTTTGATGATGAGTATTGAGTCTTGACGTGGTGACGGTCAATGACCAATACGCTGAGTAATCATCGAGACCTTGGGGATAAATGGCAAGGTCGAACACCGAGCTTCTGTATATGAGTGTTGGGGTCTTGGGGATAAATTTCAAGGACCGATACGATTCGAAGAGTTAGGCTTGAGGAGTTAGAGTTCAACGGGCCTTGTGGCTGATGTTACGTGAGTCTTGATATTTTGGAAACAAGTCTGCGGTAGTTCAAAACTGAATTGGCACAATATCGCAAAGTGACCGCCTTTGCTCAATTTGGGTCAGACCTTGATGTTGCGCACTAGTCTTCGGCCGAAGGGGTTTATTGCACAAAAACGCGGAGGAAAATCACTTTGATCTCTTTTTACAGAGAAATAAGTGGCTCACGAGGTCTCGAAAGAAATATATTCTATTTGATCTCGAAATCCTCATATAGCACTTCTTCCAATCCGGGATGGGGGATCGCTTGTAGGAATGACATAATGCTAATCCATGTTCTACGCGACCAAGGAAGCATCGTTTTTTAATCTCAATGCTTGTGTATGTTTTGATATGACCTAGCGATGCATGATTTCTAGTTATCGCATTTTGATGATTCGTGTGATTACGAGCATGCTGTTTTGTGTATAGTTAGTGAGGGCTACTAGCGGGCCTTGTGGTCGGGGTTACTTTGATTGGATGTGTGGATTAATGGGTGTTCAGATTAATTGATGTATGAATGCCAGTTTAATACTTTGTAACGCATGTCGTGTGCTGAGTGTGTTGTTTGTGTGTAGTTAGAGAGGGCTACTTACGGATTATTCTTAGTACTCACCCCCTCTGTAATTATTGTTTTAGATCAAAATCAGGTTCATGTGATGGTGATGGTGATGGTGCAGAGGAGACTCGAGAATAAGGACCATAGCTAGCTTTTGTTTAGTTTTAACTTGTCTAAAATATGTTTGTGAGGAGTTCTTGTTGAATTAGTTTATGTCCTCTGATTTGAGCATTGTCTTGTGTAAACTTCAGGGAGTTATTAGAATGTTTTAGATGACTTTTCATTTAAGTCTGGACTCTTGTAAATATTATGTCTTTGGTTTCATTGAGAAGCTTAGGGAGTATGTTAATATTATTGGATTTGCTAAGTTGGATATCAGCCTCATCATCGGGCCCGAGGCCTAAAGGTCGGCCCAGGCCCAGCCCAAGCCCGATCCAAGCTCGATCCAAGGTCAACTTTTGACTGGCCCGACCCAATCCAACCCTTTTATTAATTGGATTGGATATGGATATTCATTTTTTAATTTGGGCCAGCCCGTTTGAGCCGTATTTGGATTGGCCCGTAGGGCCGGCCGAAAAGCCCAATCCAATATTTATTAATATTTATATTATATAATATTAATATATTCTTTTATTATTTATTTATTATAAAAAATAAATTATATATGGTAGGCTATAGGATCTTTTGTTTCCCCTTACTAAATAGGTACATACGACTCTACCACTTCCCAATATCTCATTTAAATCATTGTTTTGAAACATATTACGAGGAAACTCTCCAACTTCCCAAATTCAAAATTTAAAATTATTTTAAATATATCTAATATTAGGTTGTAATTTTTAAAATTTTTTAATACAAAATTTTCTTATAAATATCAACCTTCTTTTCTTTTTCTTCACTCAAATTCTAACTATAATTCTCAATCTCAAATCCTCTCAAGTTCCAATTCAGAGTGTTTAAATTTTCAATTAAATAAGACAACTTGAATTTATAAAATATGACATAATAAAATTTATTAGTAAGATTATAAAAATAACAAAAAAATGTACCAAAAATTATATAAAAACACATATTCTATAATTTAAAAATAAAAGACTTAGTTTGGAAATTATTTAAATTTTAAAATTTAATAATTAAAAATATATTAATATATGGGCCGATCTAAGCCCGATCCAAGGGGCCGATCCAAGCCCAATCCAACTTTGGCTCATCACCTTAGGCCCATGGATTGGGCTATGAGCCTAGATTTGAATGCTTGGATCGGCCCAAGCCCGACCCAAACAATAGTTGAGGCCCGTAGGGCTTGGGCTTGGGCCAAGCTTGGACCATTACTTCTTTGGGCTGGACCGGCCCAGCCCAGCCCAATGATGAGGCTGAGTTGGATAGATTGAAGCATGGATTAACTGTTTTGGGTTTGGTGTTATTATCAGAGTAGCGCAGTGGAAGTGTGGTGATTTTTATTTGCTTAGTTGGTTCGTTATTATCTTGTAGGGTTATGTTCCTGTCGAGTAGGTTGTTTGTCTATCGTCGTTTACTTGATTTGACTTGCTTGACTTAAACAAGAGAGTTAGGTGTCACTTGTCCATGGAGGACAAGTTGTTTCGTCCATTTGACAAGTGAGGTGTTTAGAGGTTTGGGTTGAGGAAATGAAAAGCTGGATTATCTAGGTTTGTTTAGTTGCCTTTATGCCTTGAGAGGAAGTTTGGAGCACGTACGTTTAGTAATGTTCGTCGTGTAAGTTATCAAAATTCGGGGGTGTTACAGTTGGTATCAGAGTAGAGTTGGTCATCTAGAGCGTACCTAGAGCGTAGGTCATCTAGGGTTATGGTTTTTCTTGGTCTCCTCTCCATCACTAGGTACGTGGACTTGTTACCTTGTATTCATTGACTCATTGACTCATGGACCTAGTATCCTCTTATGTTGAATTTATCTGCGTATGTTTGACATATTTGTTTTATGTTAGAATACTTAGGTTTCTACCTCTGATTAAGAGCTAGTATTTTTAGTCCTCAGTGGTTAGTTGCTTAGTTAAGTAATCCTAGTATACTTCTTCCAGTCGATGACATGTCATAGAGTTAAGAATCGATCAAGCACGCAAGTTATTCCTGAAGATGATGGTAGAGCACCATGTGTAGCTTTCTATTCGTTCAAGCATACCTCAAGGGTCGATCTCAGTGAAAGGTTTACTAGCATCGATCGCTATGACACGTCCAGGCGACACTCAGGCTCGAGTCGATAGTCAATCTTTCGCTCTCTACTTCAATCAACGTTTTAACAAGGAAGCATGACAGTGACACAATATGAAAGGAAATTTGCTGAATTTTCAAACTTTGTTCCGGACTTGGTTGGGAATGAAGCTAAAAGGATAAAACGTTTCATCAAAGGTCTTCATGGGGAGATTAGAGGACTAGTTACAGTTATAGAACCAATCACTTACACTGCAGCTCTCGGGAGTACCTTAGTTCTGAATGAGAGTATTCTAAGGGATAACCAAGTTTACTAAGGGATAGGCACATCGCGTGAAGTTAAAAAAAAAAGTTCTCACTATCTTCTTCAAACCAAACTTTGGGGCCCCTCAACAGCAGATACAGACACGAGACACTCCTTCATTGTGTTCCCTCTGTCATACACTTCATACTGCGCTATGTTGGAAGAAGAAGAGGATCTGCTTTGAATGCAAGAAGGCGAGCCATTATGTCAGAGAATGCCCGATGACTGGAGTAAGTACCTGTTAAGAAACCCTTGATAGTTGGATCTAAGAACCTTGTTAACGAACAAGACCCATAGAACATAATCCCAAAAACCCCGAAACCGATTAAGGAATCAACCCAAGGAAAGTAAAAACCGGATTACCTTGATGATCAAATATCTTAAGGCAAGAAAACTCGCTCCTTGTTTGAGATCTGAATCACTCCACAAGAGGTATGATCAACACCGCTTGAATGATCCTAACATGCAAATTCTAAAGGCGCAAGAAATTGCACAAGAAATGGGAGATAAAGCTCTCAACCAAGCTAATGAAAAAACTCACTTTTCATTAAACTTCAAATTGTGTTACAACAAGATATCTCAACGCTATATATAGTCATCCTAGCAAGCCATATGAAAAGTCTTAAGCAAATGAAAAGACTTGAACTTACAAGAAATGAAAAGACTTGTAAATGAAAAGACATAACTTACAAGAAATGAAAAGACAAGCAAATGAAAAGGTTAAGAACATGGAAAGCCAACCAAAATAATTGCAATCCTGTCCATAATGAGGGTTGTGAGTGTTTGACCTGGTTTTTGAATTGAATGAGTTGACTTTGACTTGTCTTGATGGAGTTGACTTTGACCTTGACCAAGTGGACTTTAACTTGCCTTAAAAACACTTAAAAATGCATAACTTGCACCAAATTGAAGTGAATTGTTCCAACATCTTGCACATCTTCCTTTTAATTTTCGTGTCGAGTTCACGAACGCTTGGACACGAAGTAGTAAGGCTTGTTGAAGTTTCCGAGCTCTTGTTCTTGTAATTGGTCCATGAGGCATGACAAAGGGAGCTCCTTGGATCATATCAGTACCCCAAAGGATAACCAAGAAGGCAACACTATCTCATAAAAGACTTTGATGTTGTTGCTACAGGTACTTGTTTCGACCTTATTCTCGTTTGTTTTGCTCTCTCTTAGTAGTGATAATATTGAAATTATCATAGCTTTGAGTATTCTTGAGTTCGTGATTTATTTATTGATACTCTCTACTTTTGTGTGTTAAGTGAGCTTTAAGTTGGAACCATTGGGTTGTTCGTTGTAGGTCCTCACACCGACAGGCTCGGTGTTAGTTGTCATTTAATTAGTGAAGTGGGGGAACGCTCTCTATAAATGCAGTTTATCAAGAGTCAAGCAACTCTTTTAAAGGCAAAAGAGGAGCAAGGCAACTAGTTAGCTTAGGAAGGTAAAAACTCTACTACCTAGAGAGAGACCGGTGAAGATCTTGGTTAGAGAAACTAAAATCTTAAGGAGGCAAGAAATTTTCCTTAGTAAAGTTGTTGCAAGGAAGCAACTAAGCAGTCTAAGAAGATTTTGGACAAGCACCAAGGATCACTAACTAGTGAACTTTCAAGGACGAAAGTTCTTAAGGTGGGTAGTCTGTAACACCCCAGTGTTTAGTGTGGTGCGACCAGACGACTTTTGAGGACGAAAGTATTTTTAAGTTGGGTAGTCTGTAACGCCCCAAGTTTTTGAGTTATTTTTATCTTAACATTTAAATTCGACCTTTGGATTTTTCCCCTAAGTTGGTAATTAAATTTTTAGATTTCTAAGTTGGAGTTCTAATTTTTGGTAAATTAGAATTAGGTTTAATTTTGTCGGATTAAGATAAATTAAGTTTTCGAATTTCGAACGAGATTTTTAATTAAATCTTAAATCAAAGGTTTTTCGAAATTTAATTTTCTTTACTCTTGAGTTTTATTCTTGGGTTTTAAAATTAAGTTATTCTTCCCAAATCCTTTTAAGAACGAAATTTCTTTTAACAAAAAGGATTATAATCTATTCCTCTTATTTAGGTCTTTAACCATTTGTTTTTGTTTATTTGGATTTATTTTGTTAGAAAAAAGGGGAAAAAGGAAAAGAAAAGGGAAAAACAAAACAAACAAAACCCTAGCCCCTTTATTCATCTTCCTCCCTTCTCCTTCTTGTGTAGCAGCCCCCCTCCCCCCCCCCCCCCCCTCCTTCTTCGTCTCCGGCAGCCAGTGGTGTGGCTCAACACGATTTTGTCCTTACAACAGCGGGCTTTGTCCTTTTTAGCCCAGATCCGGCAAGTCTCTGGCATTCCACGGTGGCCCGAGCTCGGATCCACGACGACCACGACCTAAGACGACTTTCAGTAGCGGCGGCCCATCAGTTCGGGTGTTTCGGTGGCGTACAACACTAATTTGTGTCAGTTAGGGTGTTTTCAGTGCGTTTTGTTGTTGTAAAAATGCAAAAACAACATAGTTCTTGGTGTTCAGCAATTACCCACTTCCGTTCGAGGCCCTATCCGGGCTACGTCTTTTCGAACTAGATCTAAATTACCCACACATAAACGAAGTTGATTTTGAGGTAACGAGCCCTTTAACCCCCTTAGAATTGATTGTGGAGGCTGGAGCGTTTAATTAACTTGCTGTTTTTATGTCTTTCATGCTTATGTGTGGAATCGATGCAAGAATTAGGAGTGTAGTTGTGAGTAAGTAGCACCAAGGGACGGGTGCGTGCGTTATTAAGTGTTATCGGAATGGTTTCGTGCTGAATTTTATTATGTTAATGTATCTCAGGCATTTAGAAATCGTTAGGTGTGGTTTTTGAACTACTACTGGATATTGTTGGGTTGCATATTGTTGTTCTTTTTGATATACATTATGAAAATGTATCGCTTTTGATTGTTGGATATGACTGTAAAGTTTTTGATTAGTATAGTTGGAAGTGATTAATCTTTGACGTTTGAATCCATGTTTGAGATGAAATGCATGTGTTAGTTTTATGTTTGCTTAGTTGGAAGTTTTTGGGTTATTGCTTTTGTTCTGTACGATGAAAAGTATGCTGGAAAATTGTGTTGTCATTAGAAGTGTGAATGGCTTGTAGATGCCTTGGAGAGATTAGTTGGAATTGTCTGAAGTGGTGGAACGGACTAGTTGTTTTTTATTCTGTGATTTGTCTGAAGTGAAAATACAGACTAGTTGTTTGGTTATTCCTCCTTACTGTGGGTGACTTGGGAATTATGTGATAGAATCCTAGCAGAAGGCTATGATTTGAATGTGTGGTCTATCATGTAATAAAAAGTGGATAGACAAGTTTCATTGCCTCATGTGCAATGGTCGAGGCGGTTACGTCACTACTGGGTGTCGAGGCTCCGGGAGCAAAAGGTCGGGGGGTCGGCAGACCAGTCTTGGTAGAGATGAGTGTCGAGGCTCCAGGTAAAAGAGGTCGGGGTCGGCATGATGAGTCTTTTTATGATGAGTATTTGGTCTTGACGTAGTGGCGGTCAAGGACCAATACGCTGAGTAGTCGTCGAGACCTTGGGGATAAATGTCAATGGTCGATGCATAGTTCAAGGCCTTACGGGTAAATGGCAAGGTCGAACACCAAGCTTCTGTAGATGAGTGTCGAGGTCTTGGGGATAAATGTCAAGGGCCGATAAGATTCGAAGAGTTAGACTTGGAGGACTAACAGGGTGCTGGGTTAGAAGTTACAGTTCAAGGCCTTAGGGATAAATGGCAAGGTCGAACACCAAGCTTCTGCAGAGGAGTGTGGTCGGGGTTACTTTGATTGCATGTGTGGATTAATGGGTGTTATGATTAATTGATGTATGGATGCCAGTTTAATACTTTGTAACGCATGTCGTGTGCTGAGTATGTTGTTTGTGTGTAGTTAGAGAGTGCTACTTACGGAGTATTCTTAATTATTGTTTTAGGTCAAAATCAGGTTCATGGTGATGGTGATGGTGCGGAGGAGACTCGAGAAGAAGGACCATAGCTAGCTTCCATTTAGTTTTAACTTGTCTTAAATAGGTTGTGAGGAGTTCTTGTTGAATTAGTTTATGTCCTCTGTTTTGAGCATTGTCTTGTGTAAAGTTCAGGGAGTTATTAGAATGTTTTAGATGACTTTTCTTTTAAGTTTGGACTCTTGTAAATATTATGTCTTTGGTTTCATTGAGAAGCTTAGGGAGTATGTTAATATTATTGGATTTGCTAACTTTGATAGAATGAAGCATGGATTAACTGTTTTGGGTTTGGTGTTATTATCAGAGTGGTGCAGTGGAAGTGTGGTGGTTTTTTATTTGCTTAGTTGGTTCATTATTATCTTGTAGGGTTATGTTTCTATCAAGTAGGTTGTTTGTCTATCGTCGTTTACTTGATTTGACTTGCTCGACTTAAACAGGAGAGTTAGGTGTTGCTTGTCCATGGAGGACAAGTTGTTTCGTTCATTTGACAAGTGAGGTGTTCAGAGGTTTGAGTTGAGTACATGAAAAGCTGGATTATCTAGGTTCGTTTAGTGGCTTTTACGCCTTGAGAGGAAGTTTGGAGCATGTACGTTTAGTAATGTTCCCCGTGTAAGTTATCAATATTCGGGGGCGTTACAAGACTTTTGATGGCAAATATGACTAGAAGCCACCGAATCAATTATCCAAGAATTGGAGCCAATATAAGCAATTGAAGATAACACCGAAAAAGATGTACCTACAACGTGAGACATATTTGGCGGTGCAGTCTCTGGTTTTGATACCGTAAGATGAGATTGCAGCATCTCCATCAATTGAGAGCACTGATTAGTACTCAAGCTAGCAAAAAATGCTGGCTGAATATTAGATGAAGGAGAATTTTAGGAGGATGGGGCAACAAAATTTTCGCTGGAGCTTGATTAAACATGCTTGTAGCAGCAGGATTAGAATATGTTGTATTCGACCGAGCAGCACTGAAATTATTGCGGTATCCAGGTGGATATCCATGTAATTTGTAGCATTTATCTATTACATGGCCCCGAAGTCCACAGTGTGTGCAATAAGAACGATTATCCCTTTTTCAAAATTGATTAGTGTTATTCTTGTTTGAAACTTCGGCAGCAGCCACGGCCATGGATTCAAGAGAAAAATTACTCGTGCCAACATTATGTTGACGTTCTTCTTGAATAAGTAAGGAAAATACCTTGTTTATCGGAGGAATGGGATCCATGAGGAGAATTTGAGCCCGAACAGTGGCATATGATTCGTTAAGGCCCATGAGAAAGATCATGACGTACTCTGAACGAAGAAACCCTAATAGTGACTTGGATCCGTCACATTGGCAGTCAAGTGATGGTCGATACTCCATGAGTTCTTGCTAGATCGTCTTCAATTTTGTGTAGTAAAGCTCAATCGACATCGTACCTTGTACGGTGGTAACCAATTCCTTACGAAGTTGAAAGATCTGTGGGCCATTGCTTTGCTGAAATCGCTCCTTGAGTTCATCCCAAATGTCTTTGGCAGAACTAGTGTATACGATGCTTGCGGCTATTTCTTTGGAAACGGAATTTATAATCCATGATGTCACAATATCATTGTTACATTTCCATGCTACAAGTAGATTTCCTTCGGATTTCTTGATGGTGCCATCAACAAAACCTACTTTGTTCTTTCCAGAAAACGCAATGAACATAGATCTGCGCCAGAAATTGTAATTACTTGCCCCTATCAGTTGTTGAATGACCAAGACAGTGGTAGGTGCAGTGAATGATGAATTAGATAGGGATTAAGCTGAGATTCTATAAGTTGTTGAGAAAAATCTATGACCTGTATCTGTTCCAACTGCACTTGTTTCCTTTGCCATAGCAAAAATAAAAGAAAATGTATGTACTATTATCTTCTCACAGATTAACAAATAAAATTGATCAAGAAAAGAAAATTGTAATCATGAGCGATTAAACGGAGAAGAAGCAATTGTGCGAGAGTTTTGCCTTGATACCATATTACACGATACAGGCAATAGAGAGAAGGATTGTATTATTGAATAATTAAAATATACAGTTGTACAATGTGTTAATACTGCTATGTATATAAGTCATGATTAGTTTGTTAATAACAAACTACCTAACTACCAAAATTACAGTAACAAATTAGATTACACTAACAAATTATAGTTAGTTGTAATAATCGATTTTTCAAGAGGACTCTTACTTTTTTCACGGCAATTTTGAAATTTCAGTGTACGCAACAAATTTTTATCTTAAACAACAATTTCCGCGTTTTCTTTTGATAGCCTATTTTAGAAAAGGCTATATCAAAAAGCTATAAAAAGTGGTATTTCCTCTAATGATAAGTTATTCCCAAGAAAAATTTTCAAATCTATCATCAAACTAATAAGGGATTTACTTACCCATGCCCATTCCCACCCAATAAAACCCCCAACCAAATGACCCCTTTAGGTTATTACTAGAACATTATATACATGTATATCGAATATATACTGTATATATATACACTGTATAACAAATATATATACTGTATATTAAATATATACTGTATATATGTTATATACGAAACCAATTACATTACATAACCTCGAATGTTAGTTTATTGAATCTGGGTTCATACAATTCTAAAACATACATTAATAACAACTTTAGGGCATAAAACCCAACAGCAAGCTCGTCCCGGGTCAAGGTTGCTTATTTTTTGTTTTCCAATGGTTCGTGGTTGACCTTGGGCAGTTGGTCTCTGAGATTTCATTCGTGCAAGTTTTTCTTGGGAGAGTTGATGTGCCCATTTTGATTCTGGTTTCTCGGGTCCCTTCTTGGTGTCGAGTGCATGAGGTGTGTTGCGGCCGACCCAACCTTCTGTTCCTTAGTTCTTTTTGGTTTGGTTTGGTGAGATTATTCCAAAGCATTCTTTTATTGCTTGGTTGATGATGTGTGATCGGCTTGCTACGAGAGATCACTTATGTCGTTGGGACTCTTCCATTCCTGCTTCCTGTGTGTTTTGTGCTGGCATGGAGTCCCGGGATCATCTATTCTCTCAGGGCCCCATTAGTTGTGAGGTTTGGTCTGACATGATTGCTTAGGCTGGTTTTTCTCACTTGGTTTCATATTGGTCACCCGAGCTTGCTTGAGTTCGTCACATTAAAGTTGGGAAGTCTGTTCGTCGTCGTGTGTGACGCTTGGCGTAGACTTTGGCTATTTCTTTTATCTAGAGGAAGAGTAATGATATAGTTCATGCAGGTGGGGTGGATCGGTCGCCTTTTGCCTTCTTGCGTGCCTTGAAAGCTGAGGTCTATTATTGTTGTACCACCTGACCTAGGAGCTGCTATTTGACTTATGATCCTATGGTTATCTCGGCCTGACATTTGTTTTATTAATTTACTTTTCTTTCTTTTTGTCTTGTGTTTGCCCTTTGGATGTTGTGCCTTGATTTCGGGCTGTGAGATCCTCATTTTTTTGTTTAATATATTTAACTTTGTAAAAAAAAAAAAAACCCATCATCTACAAACTTTTCTCGACTATAGTTTCATTCAACGCAATTGTAACACAAGAGAATGTCTCATTCAGCACAATTGTGACACAAAAGAATGTCAGAGTTAATAGGTGCATGATGGCTATAAAATGTGATTTATCAAAATTTTATTGAATTCTAAAAATTATCAATACATAATTTTTCAGGTTGGTTATAATCTATCGTTATTAAAATTTGTTTGACCTACGTTTATAAAGTATCACTATAAAATTTTTGTGACCGTTATACACTGTTGTTATCAAATTTTTTTTCCTTATGGATGTACAAAATTTTCTATTGTTGTTAACAATTATAAACTCAAAAACTCATTTTATGAAATTGTTTAACCATTATTATTAACATATTAATGACAGTTTTTTTTTGTTAACTTTCATGTTTGCTCGTTTATTGAGGAGCGATGATTGTTAAAATCTATTACAAATTCTTTTTCCACTTGTTTTTTTAGTATAAATATGGAGGTGGAGATCGAACTTACAACCTCTTGATTTGACATATATGTTAATTACCGTTGAACTATGTTTACTTCGAGAATATCAACGACTCTCGTTTTTCAACAACCTATCGGTTCTTGTATTCAAATTTCCTTCAACCAAAATGGAGTAAAGAAAAGGTACGTTCCCCAAGAATTTCCTCATTTCAGCCCTTCCAAATTTCAAACAGTTGTTTTTTTCTTTTTAATAATATATTTTTTTTCTATTGGACAATGTTTAGGAAAATGCATAAAAGGAGAGAAAAAGACTAACAATTAAAGTAATATACTTGCCCACGGAAAAACAAATGCCTCATTTCCAAGAAACTTCTTTCATTTGGAAATTTCTGTGTTAGTGCCAAAAGCGACAGATTCCCACCAAAAACTAACTTTATCATCCAATTCTTACGATTATTAATTAAAATTTTTTAACACTTCCCTGTGCCCCATTAATTCCCTACAAACTAAGAAACTCTATAAAGTTCAATGATTGAATTGTTCATCTAATTAAACTATTCAAATTATTTTGTTAATTACTTAATTTAAGAAATCTGACTCCTTTATTTTATTTTAGCAAATTTGACTAAGTCTCCCATTATTTAAATCGAATCAAAATACGTGATTCACATTTTGTGTCTTTCGTGTCTCAAAGTCTTACTACAATGATAAAAATATTAAAATTTGTAATTAAAATCTCTAATATTTTGCACATGAAGTCCCTAAGGAAAAGAAAGTTAATTTTGTATACCGAATAATACATACCTCATTCTTAGATCTATCTTTTCTCTTTTTTTTTCACAGCTCTTTTTTTTTCTTGGAAAAAGAAAGAGAAAAAATCTATCTTTTCTCTCTCCCTCTCTCTTTCTTAATTCGTCTCTTATACTCGTTAGAAACATAACACATGAAATTATAGAAAGTAAGTGTGTAAGACGAGTTTTAAAAAAATAAAAAGATGTAGCCCTGGAATTAACAAATCAAGCAGCAAAGTCATCTAGTTAAACATTGACTCCAACTCTATTGAATGTTCCATGTGAACTAACATTCTTATCCCACCTTAGTTGGTAACCCAAATAAGAAGAAATCCAAAAAAAAAAAAAAAAAAAAGGGCTAAGTGGGACCCACTTCCTTTTTTTTTTCTTTAAGAAAAATGTAGTGAAGTTTCCTTACAACATCTTCTCACGTTGAACATTATTCTACCTTAAGTGCACATCTTCTCTGCATTGCCCACTTGCTTCCCATATAAAATCATCTTCCATTCTCCAATTTCTCTTCTCAAAAACAAGTAACAACAATCTTTATCCATGTTCTTTAGCTTAGAGTACCCAATTACAATGGAGAAGATCAGGCCGCTAACCGGCATTAGTGTGGCGCAGCTCCTCTTCCCGACCCTCGTCTTCGCCGACTCGTTATCGTCCTGCCCCATCTTACTCGGTTTCGCAGCCCAAATACGTAGCCTCATTGCCATGCCTCTCTCACTCTTCCAACCACGCCCTAACAAAAAGCCTTCCCCACAGACAACTCTCTTGAGCAGAGAAGATATCAGAACAGTGATGGAAAAATTTGAGTTATTTTGCAGCCAAGAGGGAGAGGAAGAAGAAGTTGGTGAGCTGAGTGCCTTGTTTGAGGAGATTGAGCCAAGCTTGGAAGAGCTCAAAGAAACATTCAATGTGTTTGATAAGAACAAAGATGGGTTCATTGATGTTGAGGAATTGCAGAGAGTGCTGCTTTTGATTGGGTTATGGGATAAAGGGAAATTAGGCATTGAGGAATGCACCCAAATGATTGCTACATTTGATCACAACAAAGATGGCAAAATTGATTTCATTGAGTTTGTAAAGTTAATGGAAATTGCCTTGTGCTGAAACTTATCATTTTTCTTTTGTTTCTACAAAGCTTAGTCCTAAGAGTTGTTTGTCACAATTTTTTCTCGGAATGGGAGATTTTTAAATGGGAAATTTTACTCGATAGCATAAAATTAATTTGTAATTTAAAAATTTAAACGTTTTTCAAATATAGCATAATTTTTACTTTTCTTACTATATTTAAATTTGACTTTAATTGAAATATCCTGTTTTTGTAAAATTTCAAATGTTATATTTGAAAATACATATTTATTTTATGGTACTTATCTCATTGCCTCGATTTTAAATTACTTGTAATCAAATTGGAGAAATATTTGTAATCAATGGATGGTTTTTTCTTTTTTCTAAATCTAAAAAAAAAAATACTCCTAAACTTTGTTGTTTGTTTAAAAAATACTCCTTACTTTTCAAATTTTTCAATATAACATGGACTTTTTATAAACCTTTCAAAAAATACCATTAAAGTAAATATGCGTCACTATTTTGAATGAAATGTTAATGTAGTAGAATCTAAAACTAAATGACAATTAATGAAAAGCTTATTTGCAATAAATTTAATATTTAACTGTACCAACAAATGAAAGTGTGACATGTAACTATGTTGGAAAATAAAAAATAAGAAAAAAAAGATGAAAATAACAAATAATCAAAATACGCCAATGTCCCTCCTAACGCACGCGCGCGCACATGTGGTACTTCGCACGAGTTTCTAGCGTTTTCTAGCTTCACGTGTCAGTTTCGTTTCTCGGCCATTCCAGTTTTTCATTCATTTTTTTTTTTTACCTTTTTTTGTTTCCTTATTTCTCCTTTAATTCCCACACCCTTCATTCCCAAAAAACGAAGATCTATTAATAAATTTAAATTCGATTCAAACTCTATTTTAAGAAATTTATTCTTCTTTTGTTTAGTCATATTCTTCCCCAAAAATACATATACTCCATTGCTAAAATTCTCTCCTAAGCCTCCCCCATTACAATCCTTTCCTAAGCTCGATTTTGATCTATTTTTCACGAGAGGGAAAATCATATTTTGAATGATTCGACTTTGTTTTAGTGCAAAAATTGTAATTTTACTCCTAGGAGGGTTAGTTTACTTCGTGGGAATTTATTTTACATTTTTGAGACCATTTTGTATTATGGTGTAGGAGCACCTAAGTATTGAGTGATTGATTTAGTCATGAACCAAAAGAATGATTTCTAATGGTTTAATCTTTAATTAGTGAAAATGATCGGTATAGGCGGGATCCTTGAACTTTCAAAAGGCTCCGTAGAGGGTGTTGATGCATAACTTAGGCCTATTGGAATATCAAATTTGTACCAATCTTCAATAGTAAAAGATATCTCACGAAATCTGTAAAATAGAAAAATTACACACAAGTGTGGTGTTAGACACACACTGCTTAAGTCAGAATCCAAATTTTATACTTAAGTTAGAATCTGATTATTCAATCTTCTCCTAAATATAAAGAAAATCATAAAAAACATCAAGATATCTTTTCCTAAATATAAGGGAGATCCTAAGGTTATGAGGATATCTTTTCCATTTGAATTGGTTTGATAAAATGAAATCATATTAGAGAAAATAGGGTTTTTCCTTCGCTAAACAAAGGTCCACACTCACAAATTAGAAGATAATGAGTTGGCATAAATCTATTGTTTGAATTGTCTCGAAAAAATGTGTCGCTTGCTAATCGGTCATTCATGGTCGGCTGTTCTTGGTTGATCATTCTTGGTTCGCGTTCATTGTCAGTCGTATTTGGTCAGCCAATTCCGGTCCGCCATTCTTCCTTCTCCATCATCTGTCCACCATTATTGGCTCGCCATTTTTGGTTTGACATTATTGGTCCATTATCCATTGTCAGTCATTATTGTCGGTCTTTTTGCTCGTTGATCTTGATTGGCCTTTTAGCTTACGGATCTTGATTGGCCTTATGACTCATTGATCTTGATCGACCTTATGACTCGTTTATCTTGATTAGTCTACTAGGTCATTGATCTTGATCGGCTTTATGGCTTCTTGACTCGTTTCATCTTGATTGGTCTTATGGTTCGTTGATTTTCACTCGATCTCCTGGCTCGTTGATCTTACTCGTCCTTCTAGCTCATTGATATTGATAAATTTTCTGGCTTGTTGATCTTGATTAACCTTCTAGTTTGTTGACTTTAATTTACTTTGCCTTTAACGATGACCTCTACTCTTTTGATGAAATTTTGTTGAGTTGAATGTAGTCACGTGGCAATCAATTTCTATCTTAAAAGTAGTAAGATTTTGTGCTAGGTCTAGTATGGAATCAACGATATGTTCAATTTGGTGGAATTTTTCGTAGTTAGAATGATGTCTCGTTTAATTCAACGTTTGGGTAGAGGTTAGAATGATGACTAATATCATAGATCCACTATGTAAAAGAAGTGCTGACGAAGAAATGCATATGCTTGGATTTTGCAATGTATGAGATCATTATTACCATTTGGGTAGAGGCGGTAATATTTAGACCTACCGATTTGTCCTAAGATAAAGACTCTATTAGTAAGTTAGTTTTTGCTCTATTTATTCAGGGAAGACCAAAAGAGCAAATTTATTAATCTCATTTATTGCAGAGAGATGAGAAGGAACTCGATGTTATGTTGTTTGACTATGTATGTCGAATTTGCTTGCCCACCTCTTATCGCCTTTAGAAGGAGGCAATTATCTTCGAAGTATATGTTTTCCTCTTTGAAGGAACCATATAAATAAGTCAACTTTTTAACTTGTTGATTTGCGGAGGAGAAAAAAAATTGACTATTCATTCTAAGTGACGGTAGATTGCAACGGTTGCTCTGATTGGTTCTCCTGAATCACTGCAGGTCTATAAAATTTTCTGGTCCTAGGTTGGACCGGTATGGTAACCCTAGAATGGTTGAATATGGTTTAATTAAAGTTTTTAGTACAGTGAATCCAATTTAAACAATTAGGTAAACTTTTTACAAATAAATAATTATAAAACAAAATTAATCAATAAATTAGAAATAACATTTCAAGCGCCATTAGCAATTAATTTCATGCAATTTATGATAATATAAAATTAATTGCAAAAATTAAATAGAAGAGAGTTAGAGAAAACAGCACCGAAATTTTATAATGGTTCAGCAACACCGACCTACTCCACCTCCGAAGTTGCTCTTTGATGTTCGATTAAGAAACTTGACTATTTTCACGGTAGGAGTCAAACCAGTACAAAACCTTCTTTTTTCAGAGCAAAAAGAAACCAGATCCTTTCCACGGTTAAGGATCAAACCATTACAATGCTCTTTTTTGAGCTGAAGAGTAACCCTTACAAGATTTGGAAATTTGACGAATAATGTTACAACAATCTCAAATGGTGGATGTACAAATTTACGCTAACAAATTTGTAAGAGAAATTCTTACAAATAAAAGCCCTCAAGTGACTAAGGAAGATCAAAATTATATGCTCGAGAATCTCTTAAGATAAAATCTGTCTCACAAAAAATTAGAACAAAAATTAAAGTTTTGAAGAGAGATGAACAATGGAGCTTGGGAGAGAAAAATGTTGTAAATAAATACGAGGGGGAAGAAGTTTGAAATTAGTTTGAAATCAAATTTAATTTGGATATATGGTAGAATAAGATGAACGGTTGAGATTAATTGAAAAAATTAATAATAATAATAATATATAAATTTAAAAAAATAATACAAATTACAGCACATGTCGCTTTCTCAATAGTCCACTCCAATGACTTAGCCGTTTTGTCATCCACTTTATGTATTTTTCCTTTGAGCTTGTTTTGTCAATAATTTCTTCATTTGAGCTCCAGTTTGGGTAATTCAAAGGACGTTGGAATCATTGTCTCGAGTTGTACGCTATGAACATTTCAAAACACTAAAATTATCAATAAACAATAAAATTAGGTTTGTTATAATCAAAACATTAATTAATTAAGTACTTTATTTATTTGAGATTAAGGACCAAGAGTCGACTGTCCTTATTATGTTTACTTGTTCAGCTTGATCTGCAAGACTCTAGCTGGACTAAGCGACTATTTGGTGTTGAATTTTGTGAGAATCTTTCTTAACTTAGTTCTCGTTCTTTGTTCTCAACCTCAGGCTCACTTTCAACTTCATATTTGTTCTCAGTCAGTATCTAGATTGTTTTCTCGGATCTGAGTTCATTCTTTGCCTCAGGTTCATTTCGGGCATTCGAGCTCGTTCTTGACATTGGTATTGTTCTCCCACTCTTGATTTTGTGGCTTTTAAATATGTAGTTGGTTCAATTGAGCTTTTAGGAGTTTGTTAACCATCTTGGCTTTTGCCTGCTTTCAGTTTTAATACTCTTGAAGTTCTTTAATTGACACGACTGGCTTTTAATCAAGTCTCTTAGATTTATTTACTAGCTGGATTCACTCACCTACTTTCAGTTTTACTACCCTTGGGTTTTAATTGGTTGGTTTCGTTCTTTTGCCTTTAGTTTTAATACCTTTGAATTTCATAAATCGGTTGGGCTCATTTGCCTATTTTTGGTTTTTTTCGTTTACTAATTGGTTTGACTTGTTTGACTGCTTTTGGTTTTATACTTTATCTAGTTTCTTGATTAGCATTGTTGAAACTTGTTGACTTACTTGACCCCCACTTGAGGAGGTCTTTTTGGGGGGGGGGGGGGGGGGGGGGTGGTGGGTGGGTGTGTCAAACAAAAATTTACTCAAGTATGCAACATAGAAAACAATTTATTCAAATCTAAATATTACTTACACTGGTCACTTTGCTACTTTGAGAACTGCTAGCGCCTGGAACAAAATGGTTTGTCGTACGAAAAAAGGGGGTGGGCCCCATAATAAGAGTGATCACTCACTCTTTTGAGGAGAACCGCATCGAGACAAAATAAATGTTTCGGCTTGCAGGAGAGGCATCTTACTTTCCTACTGACTGAATCACTTGAATCAGTTGAAGGAGGTTTCTACAGGAAGAGTTGCGACTCCACGTCGAGGCGGACAGGGGTTCATGACGAGTGGGCATGCGGAAGTAGCATATCTTTCAAGAAAAAAATTATATTACTTACAAGCATGGTATTCGCCCCCCTGAATAAAATAAAAGCTATATTGAATAAAAGAAGGGTCCCCTTCCGGGGGGCCCGAGCCATCAGTGAGATACCACTCTAGAAGAGCTGGTTTCAACTGTAGAAAATGTTTTGTATTTGGAGAGCAACCTTATTCAATCATCTACTATTGTTAAACCGTCCTACAATGTCAAGTTTTTCAGTAACTAATATATCTTCTTATTTAATATTAAATTTTCAAGTGAAGAATTTAAAAAAGTAAAAAAAAAGAAACATAAGATAATCTGGTGCTTATTTCAAGGAAAATAAAGTGCTTCCTTAAAGTTATATGTTTTAAATGATTTTATTTACTGAAGACATGTTTGATAACCATTATCTTTTTCATTTCATGTTTTTGAAAATGAAGTTTCTAAACCGTTCAGCCGATTTTGTAACTACTTTTTAAAAACGTTTTTTTATTGCATGCCTCATTTGTGACGTCACAAATGTCAAAACATCCATAAATCTCCACTTTTTCCATAAAATAATGACCATAACTATTTGTGGTATTTTTAAAGTGTCATGCAATCCCAAAATGGTTTGCCTGTAGATATTATTAATGTTTGAAAAAAATCCCTAAAACTTCATTTTTTTACACCAAAAATAAATCAATAACTATTTTTGACATTTTTTAAGTGTCATGGAATCCCAAATTTTGTTGAATTTTTCCGACGTTAAAAAAAAAAAACCATCATAAATAACAAAAATATCTGTAAATTTTTATTTTTTCTGCCAAAATTGTACGTCCAAAATTTTATTACATTTTTTAACTATCATTGAATCCAAATATTTATTGACTTTTTGCAACGTTTAAAAACTATCATAAATAATGAAAATAATTTGTAGATCACCATTTTTTCATGTCAAAATCGCACCTCCAACCTTTTATGATATTTTTTTACTGTCGTTGAATCCCAATATTTATTGACTTTTCTTGAGATTTAGAAAATGTCATAAATAATGAAAAAATATGTAAATCTCCACTTTTTCTTGCCAAAATCGTGACTCCAATTTTTTAGGACATTTTATAATTGTGACTGAATCAATATTTTTTCCACTTTTTGTGCAAGTTTTTAAATACCATAACTTTATATAAATTCTAAAACCACTGTTGCTGGTCAAATTCAGAATTGACACGTGTACACATCAATTCAGTTTGGAGTCACCAGAAGGCATAAAACGGACCCTCCATACCTGACCTAATCCATACCGAGTTGAGACGAAGAAACAATACTAGAAAACTGGTCTTCCATGACAGTTATGAACAGTAAAACATATTGGGAAAAAAAATTGTCACAAATTGTGGGGGAACGTTTTCGACGGGAAAAATGCTGATTTTCGGATTTTTATGAAAATTGTCACAAAACTGATTTTTTTTTTGTTTGGATTCAATGACAGTCAATAACTATCACCAAAGGGTTGAAGCGCGATTTTGAAAAAAAAAACGGTTATTTACGAATTTTTATATATTTTATGACATTTCATAAATGTTACGAAAAATTAATAAAAAATAGTATTACAGTTAATTTGACCATTTTAAGAAGTTATGACAATTAAAAAATGTTCAGAAACGGTTCCAAACATTTTTTTTGTGTGTGATTATTTATTTGTGTTTTTTAGTGGAAAAAGAAAACTTCAATTTATTTTGGGTAAAAAAAAAATTGTCATAAAAGGGTAAAGTGCGCGTTTTTTTGTGATAAAAAACGAAGTTTTCTAGATTTTTTGGCAGGAAAAAAATATTAGTTCCGGCTATATCCCACTTTTGTCAAAACCGCACGGAGACTTCCACAATCACAAGGTTTTTTTTACATATTTTTTATTTTTCAAATTCTCTATTTGTTTATTTAGTTTGAATTTTGTGACTTTTTTTGAGTTTTTCTTGTCTTGTTTTGTTATTATGATAACAACCGTAACCGTCGGTCGGAGCGACTCCAATGACCTTGTCTCCCACACCTGTCTATAAAAGGGACACTCCACCTCACGAATTAGCTACGTAATTTTGTTCAATAATAACTTATTACAGCTTGAGCTCACTTTAACTTGGACGTCAAAGTGTTTGTTCCCTATGTAGGTTTCTCTATCATGTGGGGTCGCACATGGGCCGCTCGCTCCAGTTAGCATGTGACCGACTTGTAGAGTTCCGAGAAAAATTGCATCAACAACTACCTTTCTTTTTCCTCTAAAATCGCACCTCCGATAACTTGGGAAAGTTTTTTCTTCTCTTGTCAACATTTTTTTATTGTTCGTAACAATCATAAGCCCATACTAAAGTTAGTTTTTATTGTTTAAATTTTACTAGGAGTCCAACTGTGTTTTTTTAAGGGCTCTAAAAAAAATTGTGAACAAACAATCCTAATTAAAAAAAAAACGATAAAAAGAAGACACCTGCAAATGAAGTAGTCACCGAATAGTGCCCTAAATCATCGTGGAAATTTACATAAGTGGTCAAAGTAGTTTTTATCATTTTAGAGATTATACTGAACTCATTGCCTTAGTATAGTATAACGGTTCTCCTTTTGCTTTCTCAATCGTCTATAAGTACTCAGTATGATATGTACTGTATAATATATAGGTAATTTTTAAATAAATATATTAATAAATTGTCTCAAATGTCTTTTCAATCTACAAGTACTCGATGGTATTATTATATGACATAGTTAAGTTCTATTAATATCTATTAAATTTATTAATTATTAATATAAAACTAATGTGTCATCGTCGTTCCAACCTAAATATTCCATGAATATGATATCAATTATCTTCTTTAAAATTGAAGGTTGGACCATCACCCATAATTATTTAACTAAATAGAAGAAGAAAAAGAAAGAACTAATATACCTAAAAAAACATGGATCTTTTAGAGGGACGAGTTGAGTTTCATGAGTTAACTTTCAAACATGCGTGTCAATATGCAAATATAAATAAGTTTAGGCATGAGAGAGAAGCTAATGATTTTGGTATAAATAAGTTTGGGCACATAACTAGCAAGCTGAGTAGACAACTTGATAAAATCTTTATTTTTTTTGTTTATCTTTATCTTTATTATTATTTCTTTTTTATCAAAGGATCGGCTCCTAAATTTTGCTAGGAAAGAGAAAAACCCAAATATTATTTGACTAGGACCAGTAATGTTCGTTTAATCTATAAGAATTTTGATAATTTTTTGTTTCATGTTTCTCAATTTTAAGAAAGGTTTTAAAGTTGTCTAGAAATTTTGAAAAATAATAAAATAAAAGTTCTTTTTTTCATGTCAATTTTTTCCCAAACATAATAAAAATATTATTTTCTTGTTCTTAATTTATAAAATATATAATAAATAGTTTAAAAAATAAATATAACATAACAAAAAAACCTTGAAAATTTAATTTGAAAATTTATTTTTCATATAAAGTTTACACTCGCTTTTATGTAAAATTTTGAAAAACAAAAAACAAAAATGTTTGTTAAAGCCGCTTGTGATTCTTTTCCAATAGAAAACAAAGAACAAAAAAATAGGAAAAGTAACACACTTATCTTTTTCTTTATTAAATAACAAGAAACGAGAAACAACCAACAAGAAACCAAAATTTTAGGACCTGTTTGGTCCCGTTCCAAGTTTCTTGTTTATATTTTCATAATTTTTAATAAACAAAAATCCCACTCATAAATTCCACTATAATGAAATAATATTTATATATATATATATATATATATATATATATATATGTTCGACGAGAAATTCAACAAGAGAACACTCGAATTAATGAACTTGTATTTGTATTTATGTATGTGACTGTTACGATCTCTAATGTATAATCCTCTGATTAATTCTCTCTGACGTAAACTTGCTTCGAGGGTTAATGAACTTGTTCTCGAATCAAGGAGGTTGTCACTTTCAGTCTCGAGCGTATTGAAGAATCTTTACAATCTTCGGCTGTGAAACTGGATGTTTGATGAAATCTTCGGCTTTGCAGCTTGTGAGGTGCTTCTGCTTTGCAACTTGTTGAAGTTCTCCGGCCAATTTGATGAAGACTTTGCAGTTTGATGGAGTCTTCAAGTGCTCTGAATCTCCAATTCTTCTATGTCCCCCTTCAATGAGAGTGATCCCCTCTATTTATAGAGTCTTGGTGAGTCTTATATGGGCCATGGGCTTAATGGGCCATGGACTTGGGTCCAGTCTCTTTATGAGTTTTGATCCAATTAGTTGATTTCATCGGACAACCATAAGAGAGACACGTGACATAATTAGATTCGTCGATATTAAAATTAATTTAGGACACGTGTAATTTTATCATTGGTCCTAAATGTAATTTTAATTTTGTGACGTGGCGTTTAGTGATTAGCCGAAATTTCTCTTTCAACAAATGCCCCTTTTCGAGATTTATGCATGTATATGTGTGGATCTCGAAAAAGAGTAATAGGTGACATCTCACCAAAATATGAAGTATGGTTCATAATTTTGATTTAACGTGCATATCAATTTTGGCATCAAATTTTGATTTTGATTTTGATTTTGATTTTGATTTTTTTTTTCACTCTGGTGCCCTTTTTTTTTTGACAATTTTTTATTCTCAACCAAATTTCTACTCGCCTTTCAAATTTTGGATTAGAGAATTCTAATAAGGTGTGATATTTAGAATTTGAAATATGTCATCCTTATTTAACTTGTACTGTCTACGGCGTCTCTCATCATTTAGAGAATTTTTATCTCTGATAAGGATTTTGGGAGGCGTTAAGATTCGATACTTACTTAATTTGGACCCTCCATAAATATTATAACCAAATGTTCAACTTGGATAAATTTAGAGGCATCCAAATTTGATTTGTTCCATTTCATCTGGACTCTTCATCAATATTTATGCCAAAATTTCTTTCTCATTTGGATTGAATTTGGCATAATGCATATTTCATGATTACAGAAACATTTAATTTTGATTGAGCACCTTGATTGATTTGGTCCAATTTACCAACGTCATTGCGTGGCCAAAATTTTGGCTTCAATTTAGCCCACAATGTATCCAAACTCGAAATTACCACAAAATTTGGCAAGCTTTCAATTTGGGAGATATTCTGATTTTGGAGTAAATCTTTCAAATTTAATTTTGAACCAAACTCATATCGTCTACCAAAATATTTTCTTCCACAAACATATTTGATTCTAATCAATTGTATTTATTTTCCCTCCCACAGACATTCTCTACTCCAAACTCTATAAATATGTGTAATGTAAAGCTCGAGTAGAATATGTAGAATTTTTGTGGGTGTGACGAGTCTTCGCAGATTGAGGCGCTCGCTGAGGAGGAGACGACACCGGTCTGGGATTGAGGCGTCACTTGGCAGAAGAAGAAGCGTGATGGCATGGGTACTGTTTATGCAAAGATGTGCACAACAGTGTGTTCCTGATTGTAGCTCGAACTCGGCCTCCGTACCGACTTGAACCTTTGGGCGGACCTGCACAAAAGGTGAGCACTCCGACGATCAAGTCAGTATAGGTCGGATTCCAAGTTTAGTTCGAAGCCAGAAATCATCGTACCTGATCGGGGAGTGAGGTCCTCTACTTATGGGTGGTAGTCCCGCTAATCTCGCGATGGTTACACCCGGTAATCTCGAGACAGTCGGTTACACCCGGTAATCTCGGGACCAACGGTTACACCCGGTAATCACGCCGCAGACAGTTGCTCACATCGGCCCCTACCGAGCTCCCTGGTAGGTCAGACCTGGGCCAGGTTCACCTCGGCCCTCATACTTAGCTTTCGCCGGCGTTGGTGGCAGCCATCTCGGCTATCCGAGCTGGGCATGACTCATGGGCCATCTTGGAGCACCAATAGGGGTCCTCCATGTGTCCAGGGTATTTTCATCCCCAAACATTGGCCCCCTCTCTGTCTGGTCCGATCTCGACCTGGCAGAGAAGTTCATTCGACTTGCTTTGGACACGTGGCGACTTCCTATTCGTGGGAAAATACAACCGTCGCGGAAGATTTATCGTCGGAATATTCAAATATTCCGACGCTTCAGATCTCAGAGAGGATCCTAGCCGCTCGCTGATTACACGTGTACGGTGGAGAAATTCTTCCGACGGACTATAAATGCCCCCAATCCTTCAGTTCATACCTTACGTTCCTTGAATTCTTGGAGTTCGATCTGAAGGCAGCTCGAACCCTTGGTAGGTCGGTCTCTTCCCTCTCTCTTTCGAACGTAATTGCCATGTCGTCCTCTATTAGCAGCAACCTAGGATCCGATTTAGCTCGTAGGCTAGAGTCCGAGCTCGAGGAGATAGAAAACTTTAGAATCTCCGATGACGGGGAGGATAGTGACGCCTCCACTTCAGGTCAGGGCTTGGAATACCCTTCTAGGATACCTGACCACTACCTCGGATCCTTTCGCAGGGGGTTCGCTATCCCTGAGAACATCCTCCTCAGGCTTCCGGAGGAGGGGGAGAGAGCTGACAATCCTCCAGAGGGATGAGTCACTCTCTACTTCAAAATGTTTGAGTACGGCCTCAGACTTCCCCTTCACCCTTTTGTCCAAGAATTTCTCTTCCGGACTGGGTTGGCACCGGCTCAAGTGGCCCCCAATGGGTGGGGTGTCATTTTCGCTTTGGCCATCCTCTTTTGGCTACGAGCTCGGGATAGTGAGGAGGCCGAGATGTTGGACGTAGACCAGCTCCTCGCGTGCTTCGAGGCGAAGAGGATAGCTAAGAAGCCTGGTCGGTTCTATATGTGCGCAAGGAAAGGCGCAGGCGGTATAGTTAAGGGGCCGACCTCCATCAGGGATGGGTGAGGAAGTGGTTCTACGCTTCCGGGGATGGCTCGCAAAGGACGAGTCAGGTCGTTCCTTCTTTGACGTCCCCACTAGTTTGGGAACCTAGGTACGGAATAGTTCTTATTTTCGTAATTTTCTTGTCATTCAGGTCTAACTCGGATCTTGTCCTCGTGCAGTTTCAATCCGACCAGTTTCTGAGCTTACGTAAGCCCCTTCGATCGCTGATGAAATACTACAAGGAGCGCTTTCCGAGGGGTAGGAAGGTCGGAACCCTGGTGACTGACGAACTGCTGCTTGAGTCCGGGCTGCTAGATTACAACCCTGCAGTTCGTCCATTGAATCCTCAAGGCCGAACTCGAACTTGGTATGCCGAGCTTGCCTCCCCTCTTTTTTTCTCTAACCTTGTGTTGACCCTTGGTTTTATTTCGCAGCCATGGTTTCCGGATTTGCAAGCGGCGTGAAGCGCAAGTCTAAGGGCCGAGCCCATGCTTGAGGCTGCCCAGAGTTCGAAAAACCTGCCACCCCTGCCGTGGTAGGGCCTGCTCGAAAGATCCAGCCCTGGTGATCGAGCTGGAGTCTTCTGGGGTCCTCGAGGGAAGCGCGCCCCAGGGATCAGACCGAGGCGGTGGACGCCCAGACCCAGGCGGCGGACGTCCCGCCTTTGGGCGAGGAGGCAAGGGAGGAAGCCCCTCCGAAGCGCAGGAAGAAGAAGAAGGCGATCTCCTCCTCGGAGGTCGGAGCTTGCAGGGTCTTGCCTGCAGGTTTTGCAGATCGGGTGGACGATCCTACGACCAGGATGGGCGGGACGTCCGACGTGACGGCACGGTTCAGAATTGAGCCGTCAAGTTCCGGGGTGAGGGACCAGGTGTCCCGCATCTCAGCTGCAAGTTTGGACCGCTGCCTGAGGAGGGCGTCCAAATTTGTGAGCGCCCCGGGTCCGTTCTGCAGAGGAACATCGACTACGCCGCCGAGGTCAGACTAGTGCCCCATTTTGCTTGATTTCGCCCAACAGGCATTCGATCTAACTTTTCCTTTGTACCCATTTCGCAGGCGTTCGTGCTTCCATTCAATCGCTCTGGCTGTCAAGGCCGAGCTGGATGGTTGGGAAGTTCTGGCAGCGAGGAGAAGAGAAAGAGGAGTTCTCCGCTGCCTTGGAGGCTGCTTCTTCCACCATGAAGGATGAGCTGCTGAAGGCTCACTCTGAGGTGGAGACTTTGAAGGCCGAGGTGGAGTCTCAGGCCGAGCTGCTGAAGAAGAGGAAGAGGACAGGCGCAAGGCCCAACTCCGAGCTGCCAACGCTATTACCAGGGGCCTGGAGAGGGAGAAGTTCAGCTCCTGAAGGAAAAGGACGACATGCTCCAGGCGCTCGAAGTGAAAGATAAGGAGCTGGAGCATGCGACTGCCGAGCTGGAGACGGCGAAGGAGCGCCTCAGCAATGGAGTCCTACTGGAGGAATCGTTTAGGCAACATCCTGACTTCGATGGATTTGCCAAAGATTTTTTCGACGCGGGCTTCAAGTTCTCATGAGGGCATTGCTTCCGACATGCCCGACCTTCAGATCGATCTCAGCGGTCTGAAAAGGAGGTATGCTGAGAAGTGGGCGTCTGGTCCTGGCGGCACCCCTGGCCCCCAAGCATTGGTGGATCAATATGTCAGGGATCTGGACTCTGACTACTCCGATCCCGAAGAGGACCAGGTCGGCTCTCCTCAGGAGGGCGCTCCCCCAGCAGGCTCTAGGCGACCACCCTTTTCTTTTGTTTGTAAGTGTTAGGGCAGAGCTGCAAGGTCTATACGCCTTGGCTCTGCTCTTTATTCAATAAAGAGACTCCCATTTGCTTCCACTTTGTTGTTGGCAACCACTTTTCTTTGCTTCTTCTTTGAACTGCAGCTAACGTCACCTCGCACTCCTACTTCCTTTAACTAACATAATTTGGAAAGTTTTGAGTTGAATCTCTTAATGTTCAATACATTGCACCACTCTGGATTTTTAACATTTCACCCCTAATTTAAAAAGGTAAAAAGGCTAAAATCCTAAGTTCGTAGCTATTCTTCAGTGGTTTTGGCATCGCACCTCGTACCCTTAGGCTTCGAAGGATTGAATTTGAACCAACTGCTGGAATGCGATCGCGTGGGAGTCCGTGTCCCCATTTAATTTCTTGTCGAACTCGGAAGCATGAAATTAAATCATCACATTTATTCCGATCATAACTCCTTTGGAACAGCCTTTACAGGTGCATTGAAAATCCTTTTGTCATGTCAAGGATAATAACGCTTCAGGTGCTCCACGTTCCACGGGTGCGCGAGGACGTCTCCTTTCAGATCGGCCAATATGTACGTCCCAGGTCGGACTATGCCCTTGATCTCAAACCGGCCCTCCCAGGCCGGGTCAAGGGCACCCACATGCGTTTTGACCCTCCTTAAGACCAGATGTCCGACCTGAAAGGCCCGAGGTCGGACACGGGCATTGTAATGTCTGGCCATTCTGCCCTGATATTCCGCCAGGCGTAGCTGGGCCATTGCTCTTCTTTCTTCCAACAAGTCGAGGTTGAGGAGCAGCCCATCCTCATTCGTCGTAGGCTCGTAATGCTCTACTCTGTCAGATGGCATGCCGACCTCAACCGGGACTACAGCTTCGGAGCCGAAGGCCAGGGAGAACGGGGTCTCACCCGTCGACTCTCGTTGGGTGGTCCAGTACGACCATAGAACCTCTGGTAGCTCCTCGGCCCACCTGCCTTTCTTGGAGTCCAGTCTAAGTTTGATGCCTCGCTTGATGATCTTGTTGACCGCCTTCACCTGTCCATTTGCTTGCGGATGTGCGGGGGACGAGCTGAGATGACTTATGCCAAGTTTGCTGCAAAAGTCTTTGAACTTGGCGTTGTCAAACTGCTTCCCATTGTCTGTCACTATGGCCTGCGGTATACCAAAGCGACATATGATATTCGTCCACACGAAGGACGTGACCCTGGATTCCGTTATGTGGGAGAGCACCTCGCCTCGGCCCACTTGGTGAAGTAATCCACAGCAACCACAGCGAACTTGGTCTGGCCCTTGCCCAAAGGGAAAGGACCAATGATATCTACCCCCCACTGCGCGAATGGCCATGGGGCCGAGATGGGGGTGAGCAGCTCGGGAGGTTGGTGGATTAAGGCCCCGTAGCGTTGGCAATTGTCGCAAGTTCTAACGAACTTCTTGGCGTCCTAGCTGAGGGTCGGCCAATAGTATCCTTGTCGGATCACTTTGGCTGACAGCGACCGGGCGCCTGAGTGATTGCCGCACACTCCTTCGTGATCTCTCTGAGGACGTACAGGCCCTCTTCAGGGTTAGGCATTTCAACAGAGGCAGGGAAAAGCCGCGTCGGTACAATGCACATCTCGGACCACGAACCGAGCTGCCCGCCTTGCCAACTTTCTTCTGCGCTCCTTGGGATCTTGTGGGGAGTTACCCCTAATGAAGTCCATGATCGGGTCCATCCATGAGGATTCTGGAGCGCCGATCTCCATCAGATCTGGCTCTAAGATCGAGGGATTATCTAGGATCTCGACGGGGACCGACCTGGCGAGGTCGGTCTCGTACGCCGATGCTAACTTGGCCAAGGCGTCAGCATTAGAATTTTTTCTCGCGGAATCCGGCTTACCTCGTAAGTTCGAAACTGGGCGAAGTATGATCTGACCTTGCCCAAATACTTCTCCATTCGGGTGTCTTTGGCTTGGTACTCATCCTTGATCTGGCTCACAACCAGCTGGGAGCCACTGAAGACCTTAACACAAGAGGCCCCCAATGCTCGAGCGATTCGCAGGCCGGCAATAAATGCTTCATACTCTGCCTCGTTGTTAGAAGTCCGGAAGCTGAACCGCAAGGTATACTCAAATCGCTCACCCCCTGGTCCGAGCAAGAGGATCCCGGCTCCGCACCCCTTCTCATTGGAGGATCCGTCGACATATACTGTCCACGGTAGGTCGGACTTGCTCAGCTCGGAAGGTGGTGTGAGCTCGGCTATGAAATCTGCCGCTGCTTGTCCTTTCAACGCAGTTCTGGGTTCGAACTGGATGTCGTACTCACTTAGCTCCATTGCCCACTTCATTAGGCGACCAGAAGCTTCTGGCTTATGGAAGATGCTTTTTAGGGGCAAGTTAGTGAGCACCACCACCGTATGGGCTTGGAAGTATGGTCTAAGTCGTCGGGCCGAGGTGACCAAAGCGAGAGCCAACTTCTCCATCTGAGGGTATCTAGTCTCGGATTCGGTCATAGCCTTGCTTGTGTAGTAGACCGGGTTTTGCCGCGCTTCCTCTTGCCTGATTAGGGCCGAGCTGACGGCACTGTCAGACACTGTTAGGTACAATTGGAGCTTGTCCCCCGGCATGGGCTTGGTAAGCAAGGGTGCCGAACAGAGGTAGCTTTTCAATTGCTGAAACGCTTGCTCGCACTCCGCTGTCCATTCAAACGACCCTTTCTTTCGTAAGACCTTGAAGAAAGGGAGGCACTTATCTGTCGACCTTGAAACAAACCGGTTCAGGGCCGCAATCCTGCCATTGAGGCACTGAAGCTGCTTCAGCGTTTTAGGTGCCTCCATCTTGATCACGGCTTTAATCTTTTCGGGGTTGGCCTCGATTCCCCGGTTGTTTACCATGAAGCCAAGGAATTTTCCCGAGGTGACTCCAAAGGCACATTTAGCAGGGTTGAGCTTCATTTGATACGCCCTCAGAACCTCGAAGGCTTCGACCAGGTCGGAGAGATGCGACTTAGACTGCTTGCTCTTGACAAGCATGTCGTCCACATACACTTCCATATTCCGGCCGATCTGCTTGGCGAACATTTTGTTCACCATTCTCTGGTAGGTCGCTCCTGCGTTCTTTAACCCGAAGGGCATGACCTTGTAGCAGTACAGACCTTGGTCTGTTATGAAAGCGGTATGACCCTCATCCGGGACATGCATCTTGATTTGGTTGTACCCAGAGTAGGCGTCCATGAAGATGAGCAGTTCGTGCCCGGTTGTGGCGTCCACGAGCTGATCAATCCTCGGCAGTGGGAAGCAATCTTTCGGACATGCCTTATTTAAGTTCGTAAAATCTACGCACATTCTCCACTTGCCGTTAGATTTTTTAACTAATACAACATTGGAGAGCCACTCGGGATACGCAATTTCTCTTATGTATTCAGCTTTCAAAAGTTTGTTAACTTCCTCAACAATTACATCACTTCTCTCCTTGTTTATAGGTCTTGTCCTTTGTTTCACAGGTCGGAATGATGGATCTATGCTGAGGCGATGCGTCATAATTCGCGGGTCAATGCCAGGCATGTCCTCATGGGACCACGCAAAGACGTCCGAGTTGGATCTGAGGAAGTGGATTAGCTCCTCTCTGTTGGTGGCCCCCAGCTTGGTTCCTATGCTTACCTGCTTCTCTTCTCGGGACTAAGCAGAGGAACAAGCTCGAGCTCCTCAGTGGTGCGGCAAACTCCTTCCTCGGCAGGTCGGCCTCGAACTCGAGCGTCCTGTCCCTGAGAGTTTCGAGGGCGCAGACCGATGAGCCTTTGAGTGCGGCGGCATAGCACTCCCTCGAAGCGGTCTGTTCTCCTCGGACCGTGCCCACGCCATTGGGGGTGGAATACTTCAAAACTTGATGAAGTGTTGAGGGGATGGCCCGAAATGAGTGGATGATGGGTCTCCCAAAGATGGCGTTATAGGTCGATCTACCGTCAACTACCACGAACTCGGCCATTTGAGTGACCCGAGTTTGGTCCTGCCCCAGCGTGACCGGCAAGTCGATGCAACCCTCTGGGATGACCGAATCTCCAGAGAACCCAACCAGCGGCGTCGGGCTTCTCTTCAATTGCGACCTCGTCCAGCCCAAGGCGAGGTAGGTCGGTAAGGACAGGATGTTAGCGGATGTGCCCCCGTCTACCAGCACTCTCCTGACCACCACATGATCAATCAAGGGAGCAATCACAAGGGCATCATTGTGGGGCAGGTGGACCTCCTCCAAGTTTGCACCGTCGAAGGTGATTGGGCGTCGGCCCCTGCTCCCTGATGATGCACACCTCGCGCCTGGCTGCACGGGCTAACTCCTTCTTTTATGTCCGGATTGACCTCCGCTTGGCCCTCCAAAAATGGTATTGATGACCGCAGGTCGGTCGGCGCGCCTGGGTGGCATCCTTGAACGCTTCCGCTCTTCCTTTTTTCTGCTGAGCTGGTCCTGGGCTTTCCCACGAACTTCATGAAGTAGCCGTCTTGAATTAGATCCTCAATTTGGCGCTTCAATTCCCAGCAGTCCGACGTGTTGTGGCCGTGCTCCCGATGGAAGCGGCAATACCTGCCCTTGCTGCTCCTCTCCGGGGCTCCCCGAAGTTTCTTCGGACGCTTGAGTAGTTTTTCCATTCCAGAATCCTCGATGTTCGTTAGGATCTCGGAAATTGGAATCGTGGTTGGGGTGAAGCGCTCGTAAGGTCGGCTCCTGCTAGGTCCGTTCTCCACCCTTCGATACTCAGGTCGGCCACTGGAGAAGGATCCCTTGTCCTTGGACTTGGGATCTGTCCTTTCATCTTTTCCACTTCTGCCCCGGCCGATCTTTCGTTCAGGTCGGCCGGTTTTGGTTCGGAGGAGCTCCCGTCCGTCGATGACTTTCTTCGCCTTCTGGAGTACCTCGGCGAAGGTGGCCGGGGCCTCTTCTCCAAGCTTCACCGTGAGGGCTTCGTCGGCTAGACCGGTGAGGAAATAGCACATGGCCGAATCATCGGAGCAGTGTGCAACCTTCAACTGTTCCTCCTGGAATCTGGTGACATACTCCCGCAGCGTCTCACCCTCATTCTGCCTGATGGTGGCGAGATGGGTCGCTGTCTTTTTGTCATAGTGCCGAGAAGAGAACTGGGCGAGGAACTCCCTTCTCAGCTGAGAGTAGGTCGAGATCGACCTGGCTGGCAGTCTCCGGTACCACAATCGCGCGCTGCCAGTAAGCGCAATCTGGAAGGCGCGGCGCTTGATTGCGTCTGACGCCGCTTGGAAGTCCATGAGGCCTTCAAAGACCTCAACATAGTCCTTGGGATCCTTCGTCACGTCATAAGACTTCACGGTAGGAGCTTTGAACTTCGGAGGGATTGGTGCTTCCAAAACGTCCGAGGTGAAAGGAGATTCTCCGAAGTCGCCGTCGTTCAGTGAATCGTCTTTCTGCTCACATTTGGCCTTTAAGGCCTCCACCTGAGCATCGAGCTCCCCCCTCAGCTGGTCGAACTCCTCCCTTGTGATTATCTCTGCGGGATTGTGAGAGGATTCAGCCTGCTGGTTGGAGCTCCTGTGGGAGCGGGATGGTGACTGCCCTTTTCTGAGAGACAAGCCTCTCTTTCTGTTGAGATGCTCACGGAGGTCTCCCCTCTGGCGAGTGTACCCCTTACTCTCGTTGTCTTCGGGACGTTCCTCCCTCCTCGCTGGGCGAGGTGGGAACCCCTTTGCTCGCGTACGTCCATGCGCGTCACTCGATTTTCAGATCGGGACCCTACGCCTGCAGCCAGCACCATTTCGTTATACATTGCCTCCATGGAGCGCATTTGTGTGCGCATTGCCTCCATCTCTCTCTGGAGCGCGTCAAAGTTCTCGCTTGTTGGAGCCGGGGCTGGACCCCGGGCGCCCTTCTTAGAGGTCCCACCTCGGCCACGGGTGGTCCTGGACGTCTTCGGGTGCGCAGGCGGTAGGGTAGGCGCGGTGATCCGTGCCGACCTGCGGAGATGTTCCGTTGCTAGGCCGTCGTGACCTTGCCTCTCTAACCGCGCTGCTCCCGACCTCCCTCTGGTGGGCATCGCTGGCAGCTAGAGTCCTTCGATCCGCCGTATTGGTCGAATTCGCTGGTTGAACCATGTTCACTCGCGTGTTGTTTAAAGGAATTGGGATGACGTAGATTGTCAGTCGTTCCCACAGACGGCGCCAAATGTTTATGCAAAGATGTGGCACAACAGTGTGTTCCTGATTGTAGCTCGAACTCGGCCTCCGTACCGACCTGAACCTTTGGGCGGACCTGCCACAAAGGTGAGCACTCCGACGATCAAGTCAGTATAGGTCGGATTCCAAGTTTAGTTCGAAGCCAGAAATCATCGTACCTGATCGGGGAGTGAGGTCCTCTACTTATGGGTGGTAGTCCCCTAATCTCGCGATGGTTACACCCGGTAATCTCGGGACCGTCGGTTACACCCGGTAATCTTGGGACCAACAGTTACACCCGGTAATCACGCCGCAGACAGTTGCTCACATCGGCCCCTACCGAGCTCCCTGGTAGGTCAGACCTGGGCCAGGTTCACCTCGGTCCTCATACTTAGCTTTCGCCGGCGTTGGTGGCAGCATCCGAGCTGGGCATGACTCATGGGCCATCTTGGAGCACCAATAGGGGTCCTCCACGTGTCCAGGGTATTTTCATCCCCAAACAGGTACCGACCGTTCGTTGCCCAAGAAAGAGACATGATGGGTCTGGTTGCCGGTGTGCGGGGATCGTGATAAACAGTGAGCCGACGAGATCTATTTGGCAGAAGCCATAGAAGTCTTCCATTGAAGAGTGTGAACACGACGAAGACTTTCGCCCGCGGAATCAGTTTGTATTCGCAGCGATCGATCCATCGGAGCTTTGTAGAATCATCGATGATCAAAGCAATATATATTATATAGTTTCAGATCTGGAATCATGAAGGATTTGTTGGGGAAGAAGAAAATGGGGGAGAGAAGCAACTTCTCTCCTCTTCTTTTGTTATTTTCATTTTTTTTTCATTATTTGGATGGCAGCTGTCGCGTCATGCGACAGCCTTAACCTTTTTTTTTTTTTTTTTACATTTTTTAGTTGCCAGCAATTTTTTCCCTTTTTTTTTACTCTTTATTTATTTATTTTGTTTTTTTTATGCTGGTCTTTTTTTTTCCTACTTTGACCCTCCATTTTTTTTTTCAATTTTTACTTTTTCTTTAACTTTTTTTTTTAAATGTACTACAATTTTTATAATCTATTGTCATAATTTCTTCTCTTGATTTTATCTCTCCAACAACATTTTTTTCCACTTGCAGCGGTCGATTATCTTCGAGACCCACCATATTGCTGTAGCATCTTTGCGAAACACCATTCGACTCTAATATCTTCGTCAACTACCAAGGCAGTTGGGTTCATCTCTTTGCTGAGTAGGTTAACACTTCTTCCACTGATTGAGGTGTTCCTACGTCAGTAGTGATCACCTTTCTTGCAGTGATTTCATTGTTGAGTAGGTTAGCATCTCTTCTGCTGGTTGAAGCGTTCCTAGGTCAGTAGTGGTCATCTTTCCTACAGTGATTTTTTCATTGCTGTGTAGGTTAACGCCTCTTCCGCTAGTTGAGGTGTTCCTAGGTCAGCGGTGGTCACCTTCCATACAGTGATTTCATTGCTGAGTAGGTTAACGCTTCTTCCACTGGTTGAGGTGTTCCTAGGTCAGCGATGGTCACCTCCTATCTGCCCTGCAGTGACTTCATTGCTGAGTAGGTTAACGCCTCTTCCGCTGGTTGAGGTGTTTCTAGGTCAGTGGTGGTCACCTTTCTTGCAGTGATTTCATTGTTGAGTAGATTAGCATCTCTTCCGCTGGTTGAGGTGTTCCTAGGTCAGCGGTGGTCACCTCCTATCTGCCCTGCAGTGACTTCATTGCTGAGTAGGTTAACGCCTCTTCCGCTGGTTGAGGTGTTCCTAGGTCAGTGGTGGTCACCTCCTGTCTGCCTTTGCAGTGACTTTATTGCCAACGATCGAGCGGGTGAAACTTTTTCGCCAACGATCGAGCGACTGCAGCTTCTTCGCCGACGATCCAATGGGTGCAGCTTCTTTCCCAACGATCGAGCGAGTGCGACCTCTTCACCAATGATCGAGCGAGTGCAACTTTTTCGCCAACGATCGAGCGCAAGGTCTTTGCCAACGATCCAGCGAGTGCAACTTCTTCGCCAACGATCGAGCGGGTGCAACTTCTTCGCCAACGATCGAGCGGGTGCAGTGTCTTCGCCAACGATCAAGCGGGTGCAGCTTTTTCGCCAAAGATCGAGCAGGTACAACTTCTTCGCCAACGATCAAGCGGGTGCAACTTCTTCGCCAAGGATCGAGCGAGTGCATCTTCCTTACCAAGGAACAAGTGAATGAAACGTCTTCGCTAACGATCGAGCGAGTGCAATTTCTTCGCCAAGGATCAAGCGAGTGCAACTTCTTCGCCAAGGATCGAGCGAGTGCATCTTCTTTACCAAGGAACAAGTGAATGCAACGTCTTCGCCAACGATCGAGCGAGTGCAATTTCTTCGCCAAGGATCAAGCGAGTGCAACTTCTTCGCCAATGATCGAGCAAGTGCAACGTCTTCGCCAATGATCCAGCGGGTGCAACTTCTTCGCCAAGGATCGAGCGAGTGCATCTTCTTTACCAAGGAACAAGTGAATGCAACGTGTTCGCCAACGATCGAGCGAGTGCAATTTCTTTGCCAAGGATCAAGCGAGTGCAACTTCTTCGCCAATGATCGAGCAAGTGCAACGTCTTCGCCAATGATCCAACGGGTGCAGCGCCAACGATCAAACGGGTGCAACTTTTTCGCCAACGTTTGAGCGAGTGCAACGTCTTCGCCAACGATCCAGCAGGTGCAGTGCCAACGATCGAACGGGTGCAACTTCTTCGCCAATGATCGAGCGGGTGTAACTTCTTCGCCAAGGATCGAGCGAGTACAACTTCTTCGCCAATGATCAAGGAGGTTCAAGTTTGCGGGATGATACCTATCATGAGGAGCAAAAACTACTTTGATGGTGTATGCCCTCAGTGATCATTCTTCATTCTACTACAAAACTAGCCTACAATAGAGCTGAATACCGTATTTGTCCTGTAGCGTCACTGTAGCGTCGCCCTTTTTTTTTAGAACGTAAATTTTTTTTTAATGAACTTGGACTGAACTTAGAATTTTCTTTAAGTTGCCTACGTACCCTTTTAAAGAGAGGGATCAAGTCATAACGTAGTTCATTTGCAAATTTTTTTTTTTGACCGTTCACCTTTTAAACTCATGTGGGCTAGGAGTATCGTGCAGTTTAGGCTCTTGCGATAAGGAGCGTTACATTTCAAATGTCATGATTTTGACCATATCCTTCATTTGTAGGATTGACTGAAATGACAAGACTTTGCTTCACCTTCAAGCAACTTTCCGTACTTATGACGAGATAATTTTCTCTTCATACGTGAAAGAACAAGGCTGTGAATCCTTTTGCCATCAAATTTTTTCGTCTCCAAGATCTTCATCCTTCCTTTGTTTCGATCATTTGCCCCCACTTTAAGACGATCCAAAGTATATGTTGAAGCTTGATTTTTTCTTGATGTGGAGACACTTAACCTTTGGAAGACTGAAGGTCGAGTCAAACATTGATTTTCTTCTTTCATCGCGGCCATACTCATTCTTTGGAAGACTGAAACTCGAGTAGTTGAAGGCTTGATGCGATCAAAGATAGAAGTCTTTTGTTTGATTTCTTTTGAATCATTGACTTCTTTCACATTTATGTAATGTGTAGTTGCAAATTCTTCCACATTTTGACCATGAAATGACTTTGAGCATATTTGATTGCATGTGTTTGTCGCTACTCCAATATGATTTGCTTGAGCTAATTCATCAATGTCCAGCTCGATTTTTCCTTCTTGAGCTAACTTTAGAATTAGTTCCTTTAAGACGAAGCATTTCCCCACTGGATGGCCAACAACTCTATGGTATTTGCAGTAGTTTGGATCGTTTACTTTTCCCGTGTCTTCTGGTCGTTTGCATTCAGGGAGTTCGATCAATTGCATTTTTAGTAGTTGTTCTAACATGTCAGAGATGTCAGAATCAGGAAAAGGATAAACTTTTTCTTGTCTATCCTTTAGAGTTAGACGACGCCTTTCATTCTCTTGTTGTTTTCCGACCTTCTTATCCTTTCTTTTTGAATAAGACTCGAGAGAAGTTGTGTTGATAACCATTGATTCTTCAAGAGTCGTCTCAGAATTCTTGTTTATTCTCTTTAAGTTAGGGACTAAAAGATCTTTATCTCCTCGATTAGCAATACTTAGCTCCATGTCGTGGGCGCGGCTTGCTAATTCTTCAAACGTGCGGGGTTTTATTCCTTGAAGGATGTAGAGAAGTCCCAATGCATACCTTGAATGCACGACTCGATAGCAGATAATTCCATTAGTTGATCTTTGCAGTCGACACTCAAAGCTCTCCACCGGTTGATGTAATCAACAACAGATTCATCTTTTTGTTGCTTAGTGTTGGTGAGTTCCATCATGCTTACGGTTCGCCTTGTGCTGTAGAAGCGATTTAAGAACTCTCCTTCCAATTGCTCCCAACCGTTGATGGATTCAGGCTCTAGATCTGTGTACCAGTCAAAAGCATTGCCCTTTAGTGTTCGGACGAATTGTTTGACGAGTAGATCTCCTCGAGTGCCAGCATTTTCACATGTCTCAACGAAATGAGCAATATGTTGCTTAGGATTGCCCTTTCCGTCAAATTGTTGGAACTTTGGAGGCTGATATCCCATAGGCATTATCAAGTTATCGATCCTCTTGGTATACGGTTTGGAGTACGTGAGGGAGTTTTGAGAAGGTCAGCCATATTGAGCTCTGATCGAATTTGTGATCATATCTTGGAGCTGCTGGACAGATAGTGAAGTAACTGAAACAGAGTGTTCATGTTGTTTTTTCTTGCATGATGTTCTTTCTTTTGTCGCTGACTTTCACAGCGTGATTTTGGCTTGACTCAGCGACATTTGCAACATCTTGAATTTCGATCTGGTTCATAAGGGAAGCAATCTTATGGTCCCTCTCTTCGACCATTTTTGTCAGCATGTCAAGTTTCTTCTCCATTTCTACCAACTTTTCTTCCATGGTGGATGGAGCTTCCTTGGATGCTATTACTTTGGTTTGAGAGAAAGAGATGAGAGGTAGAGAGGTCCCACTGGGCGTGCCAATTTGTTCGACGAGAAATTCAACAAGAGAACACTCGAATTAATGAACTTGTATTTGTATTTATGTATGTGACTGTTACGATCTTTAATGTATAATCCTCTGATTAATTCTCTCTGACGTAAACTTGCTTCAAGGGTTAATGAACTTGTTCTCGAATCAAGGAGGTTGTCACTTTCAGTCTTGAGCGTATTGAAGAATCTTTACAATCTTCGGCTGTGAAACTGGATGTTTGATGAAATCTTCGGCTTTGCAACTTGTGAGGTGCTTCGGCTTTGCAGCTTGTTGAAGTTCTCCGGCCAATTTGATGAAGACTTTGCAGTTTGATGGAGTCTTCAAGTATTGTTGCTTGGGAAGATAATATCCAATGTTCTTGAAGTCTCGTACTCTTCAAGTCTCCAATTCTTCAAGTCTTGTTGGCTTTGGATGCTTCACTTGACTATGAACGATTGTAGATAATTCTAAGTGCTCTGAATCTCCAATTCTTCTATCTCCCCCCTCAATGAGGGTGATCCCCTCTATTTATAGAGTCTTGGTGAGTTTTATATGGGCCATGGGCTTAATGGGCCATGGACTTGGGCCCAGTCTCTTTATGAGTTTTGATCCAATTAGTTGATTTCATCGGACAGCCATAAGAGAGACACGTGGCATAATTAGATTCGTCAATATTAAAATTAATTTAGGACACGTGTAATTTTATCATTGGTCCTAAATGTATTTTGTGACGTGACGTTTAGTGATTAGCCGGAATTTCTCTTTCAACAATATATATATATATATAACAAATTGGAAATAGGAACCATGAAACAAGAAACTTGTTTTGGTCCTAAAATTTTGAGAATGTTTCAAAGAATGAGAAACAAGAAAACATAATTCATAGCAGAATACTCAAGTTTCTTTATAAAATTTGAAATGAGAAACAAATAAACGTAAATGTTACCCAACAGACATTTAACATAAATAATCAAATAAATAAATAAATAAATATATATATATATGGAATCTGTAATCAAACAAGGAAAGTAATATATAGAAAATAAAATCAGTACTCTTATCTCAATATGGAAATTAGAGATTTGACAAATGATCATGGATATGAAATCTTGGAAGTTATTGAGCGGAGTAGTAGTTGCGATACAAATGGAATGAAATTACAGAGAGAAATGAGGAAACAAATAAAATTGAAATTAAAATATACAAATTAGAAAGGCTAAAGAGAGATGAGACCTTCATTGACAAGAAGACCAAAAATGAGAACCAGAAGACCCACTGTGATGCACTCTGTTGGAGAAATCCATGTCTGAGAATAAGCAGATAACGTGATGGCTGCACCCACCAGCCCTATCAGGAGAGAGCTCAAGTTCCGATTCATTTTCTGATCTCTCTCTTTTTCTTCTTCTTCTCTCTCGAATTGGGAGGATTCAATTGAAATGAAGACTTTTATGGAATCATTACCACCCACTTGCTTGTCTCTTCACAACTTCAAAATCCAAAAGTCAACTTTCTAGAGAGATTAGTTGCACTCTAGGAATATATTTTTATATTATTAATTGGACGGCTGGATTTTTATGTAAATTTGTCAAAGAAAGTGATCATTTGAATTTAAAAAATGATGGAAGACCAGAGAGTAATTACAAATTTAATATCGGAAAATTAAATTTGTAACTATTATTAAACTTGAATAGTTTTGACTATTTTATTCTGAAACCGGTGTATTTATTCTCTGTTGTGAATGTTATTTTATTTATGTCTGGAACCACTGTATTCATGATTGTTACCGTTTAACGATTTTTTATATGTTGTCTTTGAACCGGTTAAAGCAATTACATTTACAGTGTAATTGTTGACATTAACGGTCCTCTCTATAATTTATCCTTCCACAAAAATATCCAAACACAACAAAAAATATACAAATGGAAGAAAACTATAAAAGCACAAGAATAACGATACAATAAATTATACAAGTTCACTACTAAGGGTTACGTCCAGTCTTCCACTCAGATGTGGGTAATTCACTAATAATTGTTTAAGGATTGGATACAAAACTTTCCGAAAAAATATCCCATAGAGGTCTCAACAAAACCCCTAACTTCTAAGTATTTTACACAAATAATACTTAGGTACAAGAATGAAAAACTCACAAGAATCAAGATTTAATTACCACAAATATGTTGATCTTGATTAGCCCCAATGTCTCTGTCAAGACCCGAGCCGCTGCCACTAATATGCTGCAAAAACCCTCTCAAAGTCGGCTGCAAATAACCCTTCTTTCGATAGGAAAACCCTAAAACCCGAGTGTAGTATTTATAATCATTCAAATAGCACCATGACGCTGTCCCCAGCACCATGGTGCTACGAATGCAAAAGCGCCCACGCGCGCGCATGGCAGGACAACGCTGCGGTGCTGCCTCCTCGGCCTCTATGGCTTGCAGCACCCCGGAACCATCTACAGTATAACACCGAGAGTTTTCAGGATATTTTTATTTTAAGGTTTAAATCGAGCCTTTAGATTTTCCCTTAAGCTGTTAATTTAAATTCTTCGATCTTCTAATTTTGAAGTCCTATTTTTGGGTAAATTAGAATTTAAGTTTAATTCCAGAAAAATTAACTTTTCAAATTTTGGGAAGAGATTTTTTTTTAATCCAAAATTTTGGAAATTTAATTCTCTCTTTTGGATTTTTTTTATTGGATTTTAAAATCAAGTTAATCTCTCAATAAATTCCAAAATATTTTTAAAATGAGTTTCATTTTAATAAAAGGATTAGGAGAAGAAAATCGTATTCATTGGATCATAAAATCTTTTGGTGACATCATATTTAGTTCTAGTAAAAAAAAAGGAGAGTTAACGAAAAGGAAAACAAACAAATAACCCTAGCCCCATCTTCTTCTTCTTCCCCTTCCTTTGTTCCCCTAGCTGCCACTCCCTTCTTTGAGATTTCTTCTCCGGTGATCACGACAGTAGCAACAACGGCGGTTCGATTTTTTGGCAACACCCACGAAGATCCAGTAGCAAGCAGCGACGTGTGCCACGACTTCCAGCGAGGCAGCGGAGGCGTCTCCTTGAACCAGTAGCGGCGGTGCATATTCCACCTCCTCCGATGTTCCTTCAACGACCCTTGGTGCTGTTCTCACTGCAGCTTGGGCGGTAGCGGGCGGTGAACGACAGACCTGTAGCAAGAATCGAGCAGACCTGACGCTCCCACGACATTTCAGTGGCTGCGCTTTCCTCTGGTGGCTGTTCTGCGATGATAAGCGTGCGTCTGCAGTGTTTCCGATTATTGTCGACGTGATTCTGACAAGTTCTACAGCAACCCACGACCAGCAGCAATTAAATAGGATTTCGGCAAGTTTTGACACTTACCCACTCCTACTCGAAGCTCAATTCATGATACCCACCATCTTTGTCATTGGTTCGGCGTTTACCCACCACAAATCTGACCCAAACCAGCATTACCCATCGCTTTTTGACATCGGAACAGCAAACTTAAGGCCATTCGAAGTCGATGTTGGGAGCCCGAACCTACTCGGCGTCTACACACTCCTAACCTAAGTTGTTGTAGTGTGAGTTACTAGGTAACAACTCACCTAAACTTGGTTTGAATTATATTTAAATGTTTCTAATTGGCTACTAACCTCGAGATCGTACTCTCTTTCTTTTAGGAACTGTTCAACAAGCTTAGGAGCTTTAGGACATTTGTTTGTAAGTAGTTCTTACTTGTGGGGATGTTTTTTGTTTGAATATGCATGAATTGTTTGGCGTGTTCTGTGTGTTTTATTATCCAATAATATGTATGTTGATTATCTACTTGTGAATGTTAGTGATTATGAGTATTTTGGACGAAATCATGTTGGTACTGATTGGATGTGATTGATTAACTTTGTGTTGTTGGTCTCAATGCTTAATTGTAGTTATAAAAGCATACTGAAATAATTTTAGAGAAATTTGTTGAACATATCGTTTAGTTATTAGCTTGTTGTTTTTGGTTATGGAAGCATACTGAACTTGGCTGTGAGTTGAATGTTGCATGGGTCATGGCTTAGTAAGCAAGTAGTAGGACTCTAATGAAAGTGTTTCGTTATGATAAGAAAACAATAGCCAATTGGATCTAAGAACCCTTATGGTTATGCAAACCCCTATATCACAAATGCTAAAACCCCCAAATCAAGATGATGTCAACCCAAGGAAGAAGTTAGAACGGATTTATCTTAATGATCAATATCAAGAGTAGAGAAAACTTGTTTCTAAACTCAAGATTCGAACCACTCCACAAAATAGCTTGATCAAGGCTACTTGAATGATTCTAGTATGCAAATCTAACACTCAAGAATTGCAAAGAAAAACAAGCTCTAGGCTTTTTGAAGCAAAATCGCAACTTTCATTCCATCATCAAAATCTGTATTTCAAAGGAAACAAACTAGGCTATTTATAGCCTCCAAAACAACCCTAAAAGTAACCTAAAGGCATTTGAAAGGTTGTAAAACTCCCAATTACATGATGGCCATAACATCCACTAGCTAAAGTGTAACTTAAAACACATAAATGAAATGTTGAAAACTGAAAATATAATAAAAATAGGTTTAAATCCGAGAATTGAAGTCTTGGTCACCCTTCAAAGTCTTTGTAACCTCCAAATTGTAAATGAAGCTTCACTTGAAGTAGTTTGAAGTGTAGTTCCATTAATTGATGTATGACTTGCAATAAATGAAGCTTGAGATGTACTTAAGTTCATTGGATGCATCTTGAGGTCACTTTGACTTCCATGAATGCAACTTGAGTTGGCCATAAATGAAACTAGAGTGCATTTAATGCAACTCCGATTTGTTGTCAACTTGGACATAGGATTCTCCAACATCTTCCTTTAAATCCTTGAGCACTAAGATACTTTGGTTCATATCATCCTCCCCTTCTTCAAAAGGATTCGTCCTCGAATCAAAAGGATCTCCTACATCAAATGGACGGAAATCAGCAGCATTGAATATGTAATCTTCATCAAACTCGCCGTCTAGAGCACTCTTAAAATCATCAAAAGTCAAATGTATATCTCTACATGTTGACTGTAGTGTCTCCAAACCCAATTACAAGCGATCCTTCCAAAAGAAAAGCGATCCTTCCAATAGTGTCTCCAAATCCAATCACCCGGCTTGAACATTGTATACTTCCTTCAATGAATGAATTTAGAAGCAAATTGGGACTTTTGCTTCTCACGAGATGCTTCAGCCTTGTAAACCACATATTGACTGTCATTTTGTACTTTGGAAGCAATCTTTGGTTCAATCTTCTCAATGAGTGTTCTATCCTCCTGTAAAAACTCAAGGGAAACACTAGACCAACATGGTTTAAGCTCTCCCGTTAGATAACAAACGCCTTTGTACAAAAGATCAAGAATGTTTTGTTTGGAAAATAAAACATAGTTGACATCACAAACTTTTTCAAACAAGCTTACATTCTTGGCTTTTCTCTCATTTTTCTCTTTAGGCCATAGACTAATCTCATGCTTTTCTCTCACACAAGATTCTTTTTCAAACAATTCACATGCTTTTGTCTTGACCTTATGCGCCTTTTTCCCTAACTCACACACAACATCATATACGTCTTGAGGAGTAGGTGTTACAATAGTAGAAGTGTTACAATCAAACAATTCATTGCAATCTAGTTGCCTACTAAATAAAACACTATCAGCATGTGGCACTAGGTCACAAACTATGTTGATACGAATCCATTTGTGACCAATTACATATATCAAAGGAGCAATTATTACAAGAAAGGCAAGGAAGATTCAAGAGGCTTTCACACTGCACCTTCAAAAGCTTGTTAATGCACAAGAACCAACAAAGTGTTTTGAGCCCGAATTTATTCATAATGTTACTTCAATGAGTCAAGAAGAGAATGGAGCAAAGATGGCACGGGAAAAGTTGTCTATTTTGAGAGATGGCACGGAGGACAAAAAAAGTGTGCAGATTCGTGAACAGGTGCCTTTGCAGATTGCACCTCTTTGGAGTTTGTGAAGTCAAAAGTTGTCAAACCATATCCAAATGTGAAGCGCCTCTTACAGCACATAGATAAGACCATTTGAAGCATGACTACGTTTTCTGATTCGCATTTAAGTGTCTAGAATGATGTGCAATCAAGTTTTAATTTGCATGTCTTATTTTCTACAATTTCATTAAGTAGTATTTTGAAAAACTTTTGGTGTTATTATGTTGAACGACCATTTGGCCTATTTAAAGGCTTGTAATGCTCTTGTTATGGATAACTTAAGATTAAAACATATTGAAATTCAAGAACTTTTGTTCCTTAACACTTTTGGTGTTGCTTCTTTCAAATCTTGCTTTAGGTTTGATGTTAAACCGATTCATTGGATTAGTCTCGATCAAGCTAATTCTGGAGTGAGTCGTCTTAGGATCTAGGAGTGACCATCGTAGATTCTAAGTCCGATCTAAGAGTGATTCATCTTCTAACCTTACTCTTGGTTGGAATCATTCGGTAAGTTAGTCGTTTTTGTGAATGTTTGCAAGGATCCTAGAAGGACCTCTAGCTTTGTAAACACGAGCAACCTTGGCGCTTATCATATGTCTTCTTGAATTTGATCACATTCTACCTCAACAATAGGCTTAATGTTAGTTGGTAAACTAAAATTCTCTAAAGATAAATGAATCTTAGAAAATGGTTTAGGTTTAGTATACCTTGTAGACTTCCTTTGGAGATGTTTCACAATCTTTATGGCTATTTGCACCATCCCTTCTAAATCCTCATAAAATTGAAGATCAAGTCGTTCGGCAATTTCCTTCTTGAGTCCTCTTAAGAAACGAGCCGTTGTAACTTCCTCATCCTCATAAAGATCAAGCTCCTCAAGCAACATTTGCATCTCCATGTAGTAAGCCTCCACGCTATTGCTACCTTGTCTGAAAGATCTCAACTTATAGAAACATTTGGGAACAAAATTGATAAGAATCATGGTGTTCCGCACTTCTCCACTGGACCTATTACACGAGCCAAGGCCAAGAAGCTTTAACAAGCATTTTTTATTCACGTACAAAATTGGATAGGCTCAGTTCAACCTTTATTTCAGATGCTGCAAAATAATCCAAGAGAGGACGATGTTGTGAAGGTCAACGTTTGCAAGATTGACGTTGTGCCAACATTTTAAAGATTCATTTGTTGTTTCTAAGTCATCAAATTTTGCTTGTAATTTTTGAGTTTTTGGTCTTCCAAATTATGGTTTCAACTTTAGAGTTCAATTCTAGGAAGTTATTAAGTAGACCAATTGTGGTCATTACTACTTATGGGTTTTATTTTGGAAAGTGAAGGGTTGGGGGTTTCACTCATATAATGGCTATAAAAAGCCCCATCCAAGCTATGTAAAAGGGAGATTTTAGAGGAATGAAATTTGATCTCTCAAGGACATTTTCTTTAGAAATCCCATTGCCAGTTCTAAGGTTTCTTGCAATTCTTGTGATAGATTGCATTTTGAGCCATTCAATCCAGCCTTGATCAAGTTTGATTGTGGAATGACTCATTCTAGAACAAGATTTCCATTCTTGCTTCTAAATCTTTGATCATAGAGGTAATCAATTTCTAGCCTTTCTCTTGGTTGATTCTAACTTGTTTAAGGAGGTGTTAATTTCTTTAATTCAAGGGTTCTCTTGCTCAACAAAAGCTTGGATCATTGGGCTGAGAATTAGGATTGCCTTATCAAAAATGCTCTCTCATTAAATGCTTGAGAACATACCATGAGTTTATTGGACGCTCAAGGTTCCTCCGCCTATTCAAAATTAATTTATCCCACCAAGTCATTGCATAATCTCGAAGTTGAGCAACAATGAGTTTTACCTTTCTTTCATCACTTAAAGGATAATAATCAAAGACACGTTCAACTTGCCTTTCCCATTGAATTTATTCCTCCGGGTTTGTCCTACCATAGAACATAGGAAGTTTAGGCTTGATGCTTTCTGATACGAATCCATTTGTGACCAATTACATATATCAAAGGAGCAATTATTACAAGAAAGGCAAGGAAGATTAAAGAGGCGTTCACACTGCACCTTCAAAAGCTTGTTAATGCACAAGAACCAACAAAGAGTTTTGAGCCCGAATTTATTCATAATGTTACTTCAATGAGTCAAGAAGAGAATGGAGCAAAGATGGCACGGGAAAAGTTGTCTATTTTGAGAGATGGCACGGAGGACAAAAAAAGTGTGCAGATTCGTGAACAGGTGCCTTTGCAGATTGCACCTCTTTGGAGTTTGTGAAGTCAAAAGTTGTCAAACCATATCCAAATGTGAAGCGCCTCCTACAGCACATAGATAAGACCATTGAAGCATGACTACGTTTTCTGATCCGCATTTAAGTGTCTAGAATGATGTGCAATCAAGTTTTAATTTGCATGTCTTATTTTCTACAATTTGCATTAAGTAGTATTTTGAAAAACTTTTTGGTGTCTTATGTTGAACGACCATTTGGCCTATTTAAAGGCTTGTAATGCTCTTGTTATGGAGAACTTAAGATCAAAACATATTGAAATTCAAGAACTTTTGTTCCTTAACACTTTTGGTGTTGCTTCTTTCAAATCTTGCTTTAGGTTTGATGTTAAACCGATTCATTGGATTAGTCTCGATCAAGCTAATTCTGGAGTGAGTCGTCTTAGGATCTAGGAGTGACCATCGTAGATTCTAAGTCCGATCTAAGAGTGATTCATCTTCTAACCTTACTCTTGGTTGGAATCATTCGGTAAGTTAGTCGTTTTTGTGAATGTTTGCAAGGATCCTAGAAGGACCTCTAGCTTTGTAAACCCGAGCAACCTTGGCGCTTATCATTTGGTATCAGAGCATTGGTCGACATCCTTTGGCCTGCTCTAGAGGTGAAATATCTTTACTTTGTCTAATTTTATATTCTGTCATTTTTTCTTTTTTCGAAAGTAATTCTTACAAAGTGTAACAAGACATACTACAACTTGTCTTGAAATTCTTGTATTTTTGCTCTCGGATTATTAGCAAAGAAAAAAAAATAGAAGCAAAAGAGAAAAAAAAAACAGAAGCAAAAGAAACAAAAATCAGTAGCAAAAGAAAGAAAACAGTAGCACAAAAAAAAAGCATTCGAAGATCCGAGGCACATGAAAAGTTCTTTTCATTATGTTGTGTTTTGTTTAAATTATCAAGTTGTTTATCCTAAGATTGAGTTTCTGTAGTCTTAGTTTGTGAGAGTTGATCATTGAATTAGTTATATCAAGCTTTAAGCAAGATTGCACCAAAATTTAAGCCAACCCTTACATCTTTGACCTAGTACCAAAAGCCTACCATCGAGTGATAAACACGAGTGTCCTTGAGTGAAATCCTAGTGAGAGGAGTGGAAAGGTCCTTTTTTTGTTATTTTATTTTTCTAACAAAATGTCACAGGGAGTACCGCAAGATCCTACTATGGCCATTCTTCAATCAATTCAAGGTATGGTGGAAATGATGAGGGAAGATAGGCAGGAAAGAAGGGTGCAACAACGAGAGAAGAACGAGTCTTACAGGAAGATGAAGGTATGTTTGACTTCGATGTCCGAAAGACAAGTTGGGGAAGAGGAAGGAATAACTTTGCCAACATTATGCAACCGAGGAGATTGGAAAGAGTTCATGAAATAGAGATGGCAGAGTTAAACTCAAAATTCCAGCGTTTCGTGGAACAGCGGACCCTGAGGCTTACTTACAATGGGAAAGGAAGATAGAGCACGTGTTTGATGGCTATACATATAGTGAGAATAAGAAGATGAGACTTGTCATTGCCGAATTCATTAATCATGCTAATGCATGGTATCAACATCTCAAATCCGAGAAAAGAAGGAAAGAGGAGTTTCCAATAGAAACTTGGGAAGAACTCAAAGAAGCCATGAGAAAGATATGCTCCCAAACATTATAAAAATGATTTGAAAACTAAACTGCAAGCTTTGAGGCAGGGAACAAAAAGTGTTGATGAGTATTATCAAGAGATGGTGATTTTAATGGAAAAAGCACACATTCGAGAAGAAGAGGAAGAAACCATGTCTAGATTCCTTGGAGGTTTGAATCTGGAAATTGTTCATCATATTGATAGAAATCCACCACCTTACTTGGAAGATATGTATCGCCATGCTATCAAAATTGAAGATCAATTGAGGAAGGAAGAGGAGCATTCCAAATGGAATGAATTCATGCAACCAAAAGGGAAGTTTGGTGCTGTCAAAAGAGTGAAGGCCGAGAGCTCCAATGCCAAAAACAATGAAGTTCCAAAGGAGGTAAGGGAGAAGACTAATTCTCTTACATGTTGGAAGTGCAAAGGTTTGGACACATGAGCAAAGAATGTGTCAATAAAGAAGTCATGGTGATAAGAAATGGTGTTGTTGATTCAAATGATGCTTGTGAGAAATATGATGCAAAATTTGAGGAAGATTCTAAAGCACATTTGATGAATTTATTGAACAAGATCGCAAGATTCTGATTTTGATAAAAGTGAGTTGAAGAAAAGAGAGAAAGAGAAGAGTTAAGAGAAAGGAATTCAAAGGAGAAAGAAGAGGACAAGCAAGATCCAATCCATTTGCCAATATAAGCGAAATCTTATGACATTGTTGCATAAGGACCCTTACTATCAAGCTAACATACTTTATCCTAGTGTTTCTACTTTTCTAAGATTTTCAGGAAGTTCCAACTCTTCAAATCAAGTGTGGTCGAACACAAGTAACGATGGAAGCTATGATGGAGCCAACGAGAGTTATCCTATCATCTATTCATGATCTAAAGATTGTATTACAAGGTAAGTATAAAATAGATCTTGATTTTGAAGATACTAACTTGCTTCCTTATTGTGTAGGTAACCATGAACAAAAGAACCTAAAGTGAAAGGCATTGTGGAAAAGTATTTGTCTAAGAAGTCGCATAAAGAATTCCATGGCCGAGAACGCAGAATTGTATGTTGGAGAATGCAAATGCAAAGTACCAAGTGGAGGAAAAATAAATCCGAGCACAATTTCAACAAACAAGTGATTGGGTTTGGAAGCACTTTTGGAAGGAACGAAGAATTTGTCCAAGTCCAAACATAAGAAGACTAAGAAGGATGATATTACATGAAGACTTCAAGATTGCACTTCAAGGAAGTCAAAAAGTGGTGTTAACTCAAAGAAGGCAAACAAGAAAGGGCCATAGAAATTTTCAAGAAGAAAGAAGTGACATGTCCAACGAAGAAAATCATAAATCTTCAAGCTCCAATATACAACTCACAAGGTAAGGAACAAGTTGTTAAGGCTTATCATTGGACTAACTTGATTCGTTTTGATGAAGGAAATGAAAACCTTGATTTGAGGACAAATCCTTTTAAAGAAAGGGGGGATGATACGAATCCATTTGTGACCAATTACATATATCAAAGGAGCAATTATTACAAGAAAGGCAAGGAAGATTAAAGAGGCTTTCACACTGCCCTTCAAAAGCTTGTTAATGCACAAGAACCAACAAAGAGTTTTGAGCCCGAATTTATTCATAATGTTACTTCAATGAGTCAAGAAGAGAATGGAGCAAAGATGGCACGGAAAAGTTGTCTATTTTGAGAGATGGCACGGAGGACAAAAAAGTGTGCAGATTCGTGAACAGGTGCCTTTGCAGATTGCACCTCTTTGGAGTTTGTGAAGTCAAAAGTTGTCAAACCATATCCAAATGTGAAGCGCCTCCTACAGCACATAGATAAGACCATTTGAAGCATGACTACGTTTTCTGATCCGCATTTAAGTGTCTAGAATGATGTGCAATCAAGTTTTAATTTGCATGTCTTATTTTCTACAATTTGCATTAAGTAGTATCAGGGCCAGAGGCTGGTACGTCACTAGTTGGGTATCGAGGCGTCGGGTACAAAGGTCGGGGATCGATACGTCAACTTTGGACAAAGATGAGTGCGGGGCTTCGAATAAATGGTCGGGGGTCGATGCGATGAATCTCAAAGGGAAGGCAAGTATTGAGGCCTTGAGGGAAAATGACAAGACCAAGATGTTGCAAAGTCATTGAAACCTTGATTAGATGGTCAAAGGTCGATGCAACTGTTTGAAGCCTCGGGTAAAGGTCGGGGATCGATAGCCAAGCGTCGTAGAGAAGTGTCGAGGCTCTGAATAGATGGCATGGGTCGGTGCGACTCAAAGGAGTAAGTCTTGAAGGAACAAGAGAGAGAATGAGTGAGTCGTGATGTTAGAATTGGGTTTTGGCATGTAGAATGCATGTTTAGTCAATCTTATGTATAAATTGTTCATTTTTATTTAAAGGATGATGTTAACATACATGACATTTTGTTGATGTGTAAGCATGCTGTTTGTGAGTGACCTCTTCAGGTAAGGGTTGCTTACTAAGTACTAGTTTTTGTACTCACCCCCTCCGTTTTCCCCTCAGATTTTGCAGGTAACGAGGTCAATCACGGGAACGGTGGTGGCGAGGAGGAGAATTGATGAAGAGTGACCATAGTGCTACGTTATTAATTTTCATGTTGGATAGGATATTTGTAGTTGTTCCTTTTGGCTTGAGTTTGATGTTTGGTTAACTGTTTAGTTTTGTTTAGTCTCATATTTAAAGAATGATTTAAAGTTGTAAATTTACTATTCTTTCGCGAACTATAGTTTCAGTTATTTATTCGGATGGTGGAATTTAAATTTATTGAAGTTAGCTATCATTGTGTTGTTCTAAGGTGAAATAAATATAGTGTTGACTTCGTTGGTAAAAGTTGTTTAGTTGATAATTTATGAAACATCGTAAAGTTGCTTGGTTGAGGTCGTGGAATAAAATGTAGTTATTCTCTTGATTCTATTGAGTTGGATAAGATGTTTTTTTTTTAGTTGTGGTAAAAAAAATAATAAATGAGAGTTAAGGAAAAGGAAAACAAACAAAATAACCATAGCCACATCTTCTTCTTCTTCCCTTTCCTTTGTTGCCTTAGCCACCACACCCACCTTGAGATTTCTTCTCCGACGACCACGACGGTAGAAGCAGCGGCGGTTCAATTCTCTGGCAACACCCACAAAGACCCAACAGCAAGCGGTAACATCTGCCACGACTTCCGGTGCGGCAGTGGCAGCATCTCCTCGAACCAGTAGCGGCGACGCAGATTCCACCTCCTCCGGTGTTTGCTCAACAACCATCGGCACTGTTCGCACTACAGCTTGGGCGGCAACTTCCACGGGCAGCGAACGACAGACTTATAGCGGTAATAATTGAGCAGACACGATGCTCCCAGGGCGTTTCAGTGGTGGCACTTTCCTCTGGTGGCTGTTATGCGGTGATAAGCACGCATATGCAGCGTTTCTGACGATTGTCGACGTGATTTTGACGAGTTCTACATCAACCCACGACCAGCAGCACTTCAATAGGATTTTGAAAAGCTTCAACGCTTACCCACTCCTATTCGAAGCTTTATTCATGATACCCACCCTCTTTGGCATTGGTTTGACGTTTACCCACCACTAATCGGACCCGAAGCAGCATTACCCATCATTTTTTGACATCGGAACAACAAGCTTAAGGCCATTTGAACTCGATTTTGGGAGCCCGAACCTCCTTGGCGTCTACCCACTCCTAACCCAAGTTGTTGTAGTATGAGTTAGTAGGTAACGACTTACCTAAACTCGGTTTCAATTATATTTAAGTGTTTCTAATTGGCTACTAACCTCGATATCGTACTCCTTTTGTTTTAGGAAGTCTTCGACAAGCTTAGGAGCTTTAGGACATTTGTTTGTTCAAATCATCCTTTTGGAGATTTGGATGTTCTCTCTCATTTTGAATTGATTTCTCATCCTCTTGAGGCTCGGGAAAATCTTCCTCCCTTTGAACGAATTGTGCAGCTTGTCTTTCCTTGGCTTGGTCCCTCAATTTCAATTCTTGATTTAACTTTGAAATGTACTTCATGGATTTGCGCGTTTCAGCAAAATTATCTCTCATAGACTTCCAAAACGGGTCCTCACTAACGTGATTCTCACGACGTCTTCGCCTTTGGTGAAACATTCCAACTTCTAATATCTCAAACTTTAGCAAGTCTTTATAGTATTCTTATGAGAATCATGCAAGAACACTTCAATATAGCATAGAATGTGAAAAGTCACAAAATCAAAAATTTAGGAAACAAATAGAGAAATGTTTTCTAATAAGCAAAATGGAATGGAAAGAAAGAGATATGAGTGAAATTGTGTGAATCAAAAGAAGATGAAGAGTCACTTTTTTTCCCTTGAAAACAAACTTTTTTTTTCCAGCAAGTATGATAAAAGATGAATCAAATATGAGAAGATGAAGAGTCACACGTAGTGGATTTAGATATGGTTGAAAATAGAAAGAAAGATGAAGAAGAATGGAAAGCGGATAAAGATATAATCTGTTTAGAGCCTAAGCTCTGATACCAAATGATAAAGGAACTAACTCAATTATGCATGAGAACTCCCTTATACAAGGTGAACCCCCACAACAATAATAAGAATAACCCCAATAACAAGATGATGAATCAACCCCAAAAAAGCTAAACAGATTTGTGCTTGGAAAAGATGATCAATGATCAAGAATAAAGGAGAACTTGTTTCTATATTCAAGATTTCGAACTCTCCACAACCTAATGGATCAAACTAGATTGAAAGTTCTAAAACATGCATTCTAACACAAGAATACAAAGAAAGCTTAAAAGCTTGAGAGAGACTAAACTCAATTTGAATTTTTCATTCATCAAAATGTTGTGTTTGAAAAGCAAAATGTACATCCCTATTTATAGTAATTCAAAAGACATAATGAAAAGACACAAACCTTGGATGAAAAGACACAACCCTTGAAAAATACATAATAAATTAAATATGTGGATGAATCTGGATTTTTAGATTCATGAAGTTTCTCGGAGGACAAGATGTCTTTTCAAGCTTGAAGTGATGCAACTCTTCACCAAGTGTGAACACCTTAGCTTGGAAGTGACCATTCAACCTTTCTTGTAGTCTTTTAGCTCTAGCTCTTGTGATTGGACCTTGTGGCATAATGATTGGCTCATGATTGGGTTGACTTTGAGCATAAGCTTCATTTGAGCTTCCTCTTCTTGTAGGCTTTCCCCGTGCACTTCGTGATCACTCGTTTCTATATCACCGGACCGCGAAATAGCCAATCTTTAGATGTAACACCGTTAACTAACAGATTGCTATTTCTTAGGATGACCAGGCAACTCATTCTCAATCTTGAGTGCGTTCTGGAGAGCCCATGAGGGCTCGACCTTTGATCTGTATGGGTGAGAGTGGCCCGAGTCGTCGACTCAATATTCCTACCATTTTGGGGGACGAGACCGAGTGGGGAGATGGGAACATAACTTCACAAGATGGAATTCATTCCTCCTCGACTTTAGAGTGTAGATGAGTTGATACGAATCCATCAACAAAGAGTTTTGAGCCCAAATTTGTTCATAATGTTACTTCAATGAGTCAAGAAGAGAATGGAGCAAAGATGGCACGGGAAAAGTTGTCTATTTTGAGAGATGGCACGAAGGACAAAAAATGTGTGCATAATTGTGAACAGGTGTCTTGGCAGATTGCACCCCTCGGGAGTTTGTGAAGTCAAAGCTTGTCAAATGTCATCCAAATGATAAGCGCCAAGGTTGCTCGGGTTTACAAAGCTAGAGGTCCTTCTAGCATCCTTGCAAACATTCACAAAAACGACTAACTTACCGAATGATTCCAACCAAGAGTAAGGTTAGAAGATGAATCACTCTTAGATCGGACTTAGAATCTACGATGGTCACTCCTAGATCCTAAGACGACTCACTCCAGAATTGGCTTGATCGAGACTAATCCAATGAATCGGTTTAACATCAAACCTAAAGCAAGATTTGAAAGAAGCAACACCAAATGTGTTAAGGAACAAAAGTTCTTGAATTCCAATATGTTTAATCTTAAGTTCTCCCCATAACAAGAGCATTCCAAGCCTTTAAATAGGCCAAATGGTCGTTCAACATAAGAACACCAAAAGTTTTTCAAAATACTACTTAATGCAAATTGTAGAAAATAAGAAATGCAAATTAAAACTTGATTGCACATCATTTTAGACACTTAAATGCGGATCAGAAAACGTAGTCACGCTTCAAATGGTCTTATCTATGTGCTGTAGGAGGCGCTTCACATTTGGATATGGTTTGACAACTTTTGACTTCACAAACTCCAAAGAGGTGCAATCTGCAAAGGCACCTGTTCACGAATCTGCACACTTTTTTTGTCCTCCGTGCAATCTCTCAAAATAGACAACTTTTCCCGTGCCATCTTTGCTCCATTCTCTTCTTGACTCATTAAGTAACATTATGAACAAATTTGGGCTCAAAACTCTTTGTTGATTATTGTGCATCAACAAGCTTTTGAAGGTGCAGTGTGAAAGCCTCTTGAATCTTCTTGTTAAGAAACCCTTGAGAGTTGGATCTAAGAACCATGCTAACGAACAAGACCCATAGAACTCAATCCCAAAAACCCCGAAAACAAGTATGGAATCAACCCAAGGAAAAGTTTTAGAATGGATTACCTTGATGATCAATATCAAGAGTAGAGAAAACTTGTTTCTAAACTCGTGATTCGAATCACTCCACAAGAGGTATGATCAACACCGCTTGAATGATCCTAACATGCAAATTCTAAAGACACAAGAAATTGCACAAGAAATGGGAGATAAAGCTCTCAACCAAGCTAATGAGAAAACTCACTTTTCATTCAACTTCAAATTGTTTACAACAAGACATCTCAAGGTTATATATAGCCATCCTAGCAAGCCATATGAAAAGTCTTAAGCAAATGAAAAGACTTGTAACTTACAAGAAATGAAAAGACTTGTAAATGAAAAGACATAACTTACAAGAAATAAAAAAGACAAGCAAATGAAAGGTTAAGAACATGGAAAGTCAACCAAAATAAGTGCAATCTCGTCCATAATGAGGGATGTGAGTGTTTGACTTGGTTTTTGAATTGAATGAGTTGACTTTGACTTGTCTTGATGGAGTTGACTTTGACCTTGACCAAGTAGACTTTGACTTGCCTTAAAAACACTTAAAAATGCATAACTTGCACCAAATTGAAGTGCATAGTTTCAACTTCTTGCACATCTTCCTTTTAATTCTCTTGTCGAGTTCACGAACGCTTGGACACGAAGTAGTAAGGCTTGTTGAAGTTTTCGAGCTCTTGATCTTGTAATTGGTCCATGAGGCATGACAAAGAGAGCTCCTTGGTTCATATCACTTCTTGTCTTGCTTCTTGTAATTGCTCCTTTGGTACATGTAATTGGTCACAAATGGATTCGTATCACTTGTGTTACATCTCCTATGTTTTCTATTTCTCTGAATGGTTCGCTTGAGGATTATTTTCCTGGTCGTTGTGGGCTCCGTCAGAGGGATCCTCTTTCCCCTTATCTTTTTGTTATGGCCATGGAAGTGTTGTCGCGTATGCTTAATCGTCCTCCGGCGGGGTTTCGATATCATCCGAAGTGTGATCGGATTGGTTTGACTCACCTGTGTTTTGCTGATGACTTAATGATTTTTTCGTGTTGGTTCTCTTTCCTTTATCCGGGATTCTTTGGTGGAGTTTGAGGCGTTGTCGGGTCTTGTTGCTAATACTCGTAAGAGCTCTTTTTTTGGGGTCGGTCTTCCTCTTGAGGAGGTGTAGGGGTTGGCTTCTTTCTTGGGGTTTTCGGTGACAACTCTCCCGGTGCAGTATCTTGGCGATCCGCTCCTTTCTCGTTGGTTGTCTTTTCGAGATTGTAAGCCTTTGTTGGAGAAGATTAGTGCTCGTATTCGGAGTTGGTCGGCTCGTGTGCTTTCTTTTGCTGGTCGCTTGCAGCTCATTCGCTCGGTGCTTCAGAGTTTCCAAGTTTACTGGGCCAGTTTTTTTGTTCTTCCGGCCCGGGTGGTGCATGAGGTGGAGCGTATTCTTCGCTCGTTTTTGTGGAAGGGTTGTGCGGGTGGGTCCTCTGGGGCGAAGGTGGCTTGGTCTGAGGTCTGTCTTCCTCTTAGGGAGAGGGGCTGGGTGTTCGCCACTTGGCCTCGTGGAATTGTGCTGCTATTATGAAGCTGCTCTTGCTTCTTCTCACGCGTGCTGGGTCGTTGTGGGTCGCTTGGGTGGAGGCTTATGCTTTACGGGGTTCTTGTATTTGGACTGTTTGGCCTTCGCCTCGGTTTTCCTTATGTTGGCGAGATATTCTGGGTGTCCGGGATTCACTCCGTCCTCTGGTGCGTACTGTTCTTGGGGATGGTCGGCTTTGTTTTGTGTGGCACGATCCAGTTGCCAGTGGGTCCGATTCACCCGAGGTGTGGGGATAGGGTCATCTATGATGCTGCTAGCTCTTCTATGGCTAAGGTTGTTGACTTTTTGCTTCCTTACGGTTCCTGGCGGTGGCCTCGTGTTTTGATGGATCTTATTGAGCTTCTCCCGGAGGTGTTGTCGGTGCGAGCCGTGGTTGGTCAGGAGGATCGCCTTGTCTGGACTCCTGCGGTGTCTGGCCTTTTTTCGGTCTCTAGTGCTTGGGGGATTCTTCGTCCTCATCATCCCCCAGTTCCTTATTTTTCCTTGTTATGGTTTGGTGGGAATATCCCTAAACATTCATTTATTCCTTGGTTGGCAATTCGTGATCGCCTTTCTACGCTTGATCGTCTTCGCCAGTGGAATGCGTTGGTGCCTGCTACTTGTGTTTTTTGTGCTAGTTTGGAGTCTAGGGATCATCTGTTTTTTGATTGCCCTTATAGTAGAGCGGTTTGGGCTGGTATGATTTCGTGGGCAGGTTCGTCTCATCGGGTTTCATATTGGTCTACAGAGCTTACTTGGATTTGTCATGTTAGTGTGGCGTCGTCTGTTCGGCGGCATGTGTGGCGGTTAGCTTGGACTTCGACTGTCTCTCTCCTTTGAAGGGAGCGAAACCTTCGTATTCATGGTGGTCAGGATCGCTCGTCGTCTGTGCTCCTTCGGGTCATTAAAGCTGTGGTGTATTTTCGTTGCACTACTTGGCCAGGGAGTTTTTGTAGGAGCTCTGAGCCCATGCTTGTCTCTGCTTGGGACTTATTTTTGTGATTTCTATTGTTCTCGTTACCTTTTTGTTTTGTTGCCTTGATCTCGGGCTGTGAGATCCTTCTTATGCTTTTCTTCTTTTAATATATTTTATTTACCTTTGCAAAAAATATATATATATATATCTACAGTGAGGAGAGTGCAGCTACGGGCTTTAGTGGAGTGACTCGGTAGTTAACGAATGTTGGTTAACTAAATTAAAGAGTTTAACCGGTTAATCTCGGATCGTTGGAGCTCATGATCTGTAGGTCCATAAGGTCCCCTGGCTAGCTCATATAGGAATAAACTTGGAATAATTTTGAAGGAATAATTCGAATCGTACGAATTAGGTTAATCATATGAGATATGATTAAGTAATTGATATATGATATCAATTTGAGAAATTTGGTCAAAATATTTAAATAGGATTTAAATATTAAAATTGTGAATGCGGATTCATAATCGGAGGCATGGATTTCGTCAAACAGTCGGATTTTGGAAAAGTCAAATAGTTGACTTTGACAAGAGAAAGTCAAAGGTTGACTAAGAAGATTAAAATAATGTTTTTAACCAAGTTGGTGGAAAATTCCACTAACTTGTTGAGTGCACATTTAAATAATCTCAAAAATCCACTTTTTGACACTTAGCCATGCATGCATGAGTAGAATGTGTGTTGTAAGCTTTTGGTAAACTTAAACATGCATTTTGACACTTAGTCATGCCATGCATGAGTGGAATGTGTGTTATAAGCTTTTTGTGAATTTTGACATGCAAGAGTTGCATGTAATTTGCCTATTTAAGAATGCCTTTGTTCAAACATTAAAAGGTCTTGGAACCTTTGGCCATTTGATGTTTTATTCAAAAAGCTCATATAACTCCTTTTAGCGCCACATTTCTCTAAATTTTTCCTTCTCTAAAAAGAGTCTCACCACTCTATTCCAAGCCTTGAGAATAGCTAGGAAGATCTCTTGGTGGTCCTCATTAGAGCTATTTGAAGAATTTTGAAAAGCTGCAAATGTATGTATTTTTCTCTAAGCATCATAATGTATGATCATACATGTTTAATCATAGATTGTATTATGCATCTAGATTGTTATTTCGATCCTTGCTCGCTTCCGCTGCGCATGTATGTATATTATTCATCAGAATCATATTCATATTAATTTTATTTGAATCTCATTCAAATAATTTCTCTCATAATATATAGTTTCAATTAGAATTAACTATATATTATAATGTATCAATATACATATAATCCCTTGAACAATTTGAACATTTCAATTTTTCCCAAAAAAAACTTGGTCCTCATTTTACCCATTATGAGCAATGCCTTGGGGAGTTCTATCAGAAGTTCCAATGATGCGAGATTAATCGGCCAAACTCATTGATCAAGTTAATCAACATTCGTTAACTACGAGTCACTCCACTAAAGACCCGCAGTTGCACTCTTCTCACTACATAATGTTTTCGTGTCCATGGATATACGACCATGAAGGGCAAGTCAATCCTTCACTAGTGCTCGTAACTCAAGCTTGGTCAAATTACCGTTTTACCCCTGAGTCACATCTTACTCCTTAAATACCACTGCTCCTCTAATGAACAACCCGGTTATGGTCCGAGCAGTAACCGGAAGTCCCTCTCGAGTTAGTGAGAGGGTGGGGCCCCTTGTTCAAGTCCCGGACTCAGCATTTAAGAGAACACTGATGATACGAATCCATTTGTGACCAATTACATGTACCAAAGGAGCAATTACAAGAAGCAAGACAAGAAGATTCAAGAGGCTTTCACACTGCACCTTCAAAAGCTTGTTGATGCACAATAATCAACAAAGAGTTTTGAGCCCAAATTTGTTTATAATGTTACTCCAATGAGTCAAGAAGAGAATGGAGCAAAGATGGCACGGGAAAAGTTGGCTATTTTGAGAGATGGCACGGAGGACAAAAAATGTGTGCATAATTGTGAACAGGTGCCTTGGCAGATTGCACCCTTTGGGAGTTTGTGAAGTCAAAGCTTGTCAAATGTCATCCAAATGTGAAGCGCCTACTACAGCACATAGATAAGACCATTTGAAGCGTGACTACGTTTTCTGATCCGCATTTAAGTGTCTAGAATGATGTGCAATCAAGTTTTAATTTGCATGTCTTATTTTTTACAATTTGCATTAAGTAGTATTTTGAAAAACTTTTGGTGTTCTTATGTTGAACGACCATTTGGCCTATTTAAAGGCTTGGAATGCTCTTGTTATGGGGAGAACTTAAGATTAAACATATTGGAATTCAAGAACTTTTGTTCCTTAACACATTTGGTGTTCCTTCTTTCAAATCTTGATTTAGGTTTGATGTTAAACCGATTCATTGGATTAGTCTCGATCAAGCTAATTCTGGAGTGAGTCGTCTTAGGATCAGAGTGATTCATCTTCTAACCTTACTCTTGGTTGGAATCATTCGGTAAGTTAGTCGTTTTTGTGAATGTTTGCAAGGATGCTAGAAAGACCTCTAGCTTTGTAAACCCGAGCAACCTTGGCGCATATCATTTGGTATCAGAGAATTTGTCGACATCCTTTGGCCGGCTCTAGAGGTGAAATATCTTTACTTTATGTAATTTTATTTTTCTGTTATTTTCCTTTTTCGGAAGTAGTTTCTTACAAAGTGTAACAAGAGATAACTTGTCTTGAAATTCTTGTATTTTGCTCTCGGATCATTAGCAAAGAAAAAAAATTAGAAGCAAAAAAAAAAAGGAAAAAAAAAATAGAAGCAAAAGAAAGAAAAAACAGTAGCAAAAAGAAAGAAAACCGTAGAAAAAAAAAGCATTCGAAGATCCGAGGCACACAAAAAGTTCTTTTCATTATGTTGTTTTGTTTAAATGATCAAGTTGTTTATCCTAAGATTGAGTTGCGGTATTATTAGTTTGTGAAAGTTAATCGTTTTATTAGTTATATCAAGCTTTAAGTAAGATTGCACCAAATTTTAAGCCAACCCTTACATCTTTGACCTAGTACCAAAAGCCTACCCTCGAGTGATAAACACGAGTGTCCTTGAGTGAAATCCTAGTGAGAGGAGTGGAAAGGTCCTTATTTTGTTATTTTATTTTTCTAACAAAATGTCACAGGGAGTACCGCAAGATCCTACTATGGCCATTCTTCAATCAATTCAAGGTATGGTTGAAATGATGAGGGAAGATAGGCAGGAAAGAAGGGTGCAACAACGAAGAGAAGAACGAGTCTTACAGGAAGATGAAGGTATGTTTGACTTCGATGTACAAAAAGAACAAGTTGGGAGTAGAGGAAGGAATAACTTTGCCAACATTATGCAACCGAGGAGATGAGAAAGAGTAAATGAAAATAGAGATGGCAGAGCTAAACTCAAAATTCCACCATTTAGTGGAACGACGGACCCCGATGCTTACTTGCGATGGAAAGGAAGATAGAACGTGTATTTCATTGCTCTACATATAGTGAAAATAAGAAGATGAGACTTGCCATTGCCGAATTCATTAATCATGCTAATCAATGGTATCAACATCTCAAATCCGAGAAAGAAGGAAAGATGAGGATCAAATAGAAACTTGGAAAAAACTCAAAGAAGCCATGAGAATGAGGTATGCTCCCATACATTATAAAAATGATTGAAAACTAAACTGCAAGCTTTGAGGCAGGGAACAAAAAGTGTTGATGAGTATTATCAAGAGATGTGATTTTAATGGAAAAAGCACACATTCGAGAAGAAGAGGAAGACACCATGTCTAGATTCCTTAGAGGTTTGATCTGGAAATTTTTCATCATATTGATAGAAATCCACCCACCTTACTTGGAAGATATGTATCACCATGCTATCAAAATTGAAGATCAATTGAGGAAAGAAGAGGAGAGCATTCCAAATGGAATGAATTCATGCACACAAAAAGGAAGTTTGGTGCTGTCAAAAGAGTGAAGGCCGAGAGCTCAATGCCCAAAAACAATGAAGTTCCAAAGGAGGTAGGGAGGGAGAAGACTAATTCTCTTAAATGTTGGAAGTGCAAAAGGTTTGGACACATGAGCAAAGAATATGTCAATAAAGAAGTCATGGTAATAAGAAATGGCGTCGTTGATTCAAATGATGGTTGTGAGAAATATGATGCAAAATTTGAGGAAGAATCTAAAGCACATGTTGATGAATTTATTAAACAAGATAGCAAACATCCTGATGTTGATGAAAGTGAGTTGAAAGAAAAGAGAGAAAGAGAAGAGTTAAAAGAATGGAATTCAAAGGAGAAAGAAGAGGACAAGAGCAAGATCCAATCCATTTGTCCATATAAGCCAAATCTTATGACATTGTTGCATAAGGACCCTTACTATCAAACTTTGCTCATTGGCTTATGTGAATGAGATTGTGAGTTCCTTGAGAGTGATGTTTTTGCGTGTAACCACGAGTGACTATACCTTTACGAGTGTAAACACGTGAGGGAGTGCTTGTGAGGTCCATTTTTCTTTGTTACTTTGCTTTCTTTTGCAGCCATGTCTCAGCAAGAGAATTATGCAAAATTTTTCCACCGCGAAAACACCTCCTCACCACTATCCCAAAAAGCGGCAAAATTTTTCAAGAGTTAAAGGAAGTTGTTGGAGAATCCTATGTTCAAGTTGACAACAAATTGGAGTTGCATTAAATGCACTCTAGTGTCATTTATGGCAACCTCAAGTTGCATTGAATTAAGTCAAGAACAAGTCCAACTTCATTTACTACAAACTCAAGTTGCATTAATGGAAGTCTAAGTTGAACTCAAGATGCATTAAATGAACAAGACTTCAAAGTACTTGAAAGTAGTTCAAACTCCAATTCATTCACTCTTGAAGGGTTACAAACTCTTGGTTTTATGGTGGAGGAGTTTCATTCTCGGATTTAAAGCATGTTTAATTGTATTTTCAGTTTTAAACATTTCATTTATGTGTTTTAAGTTTTATTTGTGTTAGTGGTGGTTATGGTATTGATGTAGTAGGGAGTTACAATCTTTACAATTCTTTTAGGTTACTTGAAGGGTTGTTTTGGAGGCTATAAATAGCCTAGCTTGTTCCCTTGGAAAAAACAGATTTGAGATTTGAGTTTTGAGATAATGAAATTTAAGCTAATTGAGCCAAGAGCTTTTCCTTTGCATTTCTTGTGTTTTAGAATTGCATGCTAGAATCATTCAAGTAGCCTTGATCAAGCTATCTTGTGGAGTGGTTCGAATCTTGAGTTTAGAAACAAGTTTTCTCTACTCTTGATATTGATCATCAAGGTAAATCCGTTCTAACTTCTTCCTTGGGTTGACATCATCTTGATTTGGGGGTTTTAGCACTTGTGATCTAGGGGTTTGCATAACCATAAGGGTTCTTAGATCCAATTGGCTATTGTTTTCTTATCAATCCCGACACAAAGGGCCAAGAAAAAGAACAGCCTTACCACTATCCCGACCTGAAGGACCAGAGTCATGATCAGTCGTAGCAGTCTCAGTAGGTAAAGACAAAGCCTCAAAACGGTTACCAGAAACAGCCCGCTCCACTGGACGAGCAGGAGCCACAACAGCAAGGGCCCGACCAGGCCCGGACACCACAACTGGGGAATGTCCATTTGATATAACCATGATCGGTAAGTCGACCCTTCACAGGTTGTTCGTAATTACAGCTGGGTCAAAATACCGCTTTACCCCTGTAATTACCTCTTGTTCCTTAAGTCCCACTGATCCTCTAATGAACAATGATTTGTAGTCCAACTATCAAATCAAAAATCCTCTCAAACCTTTTGATGAGGGTGACGCCTATTGTTCAAGACCTGCATTTAGCCCTTAAGAGAACAACCTCTCTATTATCCCAAAATTCGATAGAAGTGAATTCCTTTTTGCACCCTATGTTGATGCAAATCCAACCACGGATCCATTGAATGTACCCGAGGGACCAATTACAAGAAGCAAAGCAAAGAAGATTCAAGAGGTTTTCGTAATACATCTTCAAAGGCTAGCTAATGCACACGAGGAGACAAAGATTTCTGAGGCCAAAATTCTTTACAATGTTAATTTAATGAGTCAAGAAGAGAATGGAGCAAAGATGGCACGGGAAAAGTTGTCTATTTTGAGAGATGGCACGGAGGACAAAAAAAGTGTGCAGATTGGTGAATAGGTGCCTTTGCAGATTGCACCTCTTGGGAGTTTGTGATGTCAAAGCTTGTCAAATCTCATCCAAACGTAAAGCGCCTCCTACATGTGATTTCTAAGACAATTTAAAGCAATTCTACGTTTTTGGCTTCACATTTAGTTGTCTAGTTTGATGTGCAATCATGTTTTAATTTACATGTCTTATTTTCTACAATTTGCATTAAATAGGATTTGAAAGACTTTTGGTGTTCCTCATGTTGAACGACCCTTTGGCCTATTTAAAGGCTTGTAATCACCTTGTTTTGGCAGATTAAACATATTGAAATTCAAGAACTTTTGTTCCTTAACACTTTTGGTGTTGCTTCTTTCAAATCTTGCTTTAGGTTTGATGTTAAACCGATTCATTGGATTAGTCTCGATCAAACTAATTCTGGAGTGAGTCGTCTTAGGATCTAGGAGTGACCATCGTAGATTCTAAGTCCGATCTAAGAGTGATTCATCTTCTAACCTTACTCTTGGTTGGAATCATTCGGTAAGTTAGTCCTTTTTGTGAATGTTGCAAGGATCCTAGAAGGACCTCTAGCTTTGTAAACCGGAGCAACCTTGGCGCTTATCATATGTCCCTAGATATCTACCGGGTTTTACCCCTGAAGTGGGAGGCTTATTAAGCCAGCGCTGTTGAGTTGCTCTCACCAATGCAGATCTAAGGATAATCCCGAGTAAACAGAAATTCATAGTTAGCTCAGTATTAAGATCGAGTTACCTAGGCCATCAAAGTCGAGATAGTCAGTTTCAAACAGTAAACGATGTTATAAAGTAAAAGTGACTATCTCATGGTCCGGTCTTATGCAAACTCTTTGCATGGGACGCCCCCACTCGCATGTTTTCACATGAACGAATTAGGATGACATCGTTTGTACTAGCTACAAAGTGGGCCGCATCCATAGTGTCCCCAGAATAAGGCGCCCAACCTTATTCCGATACTATAGACCATTTAGACTGTTAACTCAAACTTGATCCATATTTATGTCTCTACATAAAGTTTGAGTCTTAGGTAACAGTCTAAAATACTTAGTTTATTGGATTTAGATCTAGTAAGAACATTTTATTGGATCAATAACTACTTATTGATTAAAACCTTCAATAACCTTTATTGAATGATAAAAGTATATCTGGAATTTTCAAACTATGAGTTTTAGGACATAAAACCCAACAAATTTATATTAAAACTATAGGTTAAAAATAATGTGCATAAGATGTACATTACAACTATAGGTTATAGGAGAGAAATGCTTTAAAATATGATTCTATTTTGATAATGAATAATTAAGTGTTAATTATTTATTTAGTTAATATAGATATATATGTATATATATTAATTATTATTAATTAATAATATTATTTTATATATATTATTATGATTTTAATAATAAAACACTCCCTTGCAAAAATACATGGGAGTGGGAAGTTGTTGATGACGTAGGAGTTACCCTATGTCATTCCCTCTCTTCTCTTTTTGCTGCGTTCTGCAAAAAACAGGAAAACACAACTCCCCAAGGCATTGCTCTCTCATGCTCTCTTAATCTCTTTGAATTCTCCCTCAAGTTCCAAAATTGAACGCTCTCACAAGAGGGATCTCGAGACCCAAGAAGATAGCACGAAAGACTCTTTTTGGTGGTGTTTGGGTGGTGATTAAACTTGAAGAGCGGTTGTTCAAAGGTAAAGATAACATTTCCCTTGTGTTTTAATTTTTGCAATTGTTTGATTTTGTTTCTAAAAAATTCATGAACGATGATCCCTTCCGCGTGGGATTCAATCCCTACATTGGTATCAGAGCCAAATAGTGATTCAATTTCGCTTTTGGATAAAACGGTATTGGTTTTGGTGGGTTAATTTGATGCATAAGATGTATGTTGTTTCCTAGTAGACAGTTTCACTTTTTGGTATTTAGATTTACAATTTTTTTTATACGATCAATGTAAGGGCCTGTTGTTTTGGGTATTTTGTTGTAAATCGAGTCTGTACAGTCCGAGTCGTTCGTGGAAAAGAGTTGTTGCGAAGAAAGGCCGGGTTTTTAAGGTTTTTGGTGCATTTTCGCTGCTGGAACAGTGAGCAGCGCTGTAGGTCCGTGATAGCAGCGCCATGGCGCCATCCTACAGCGTCGTGGCGCTGCAGCATTTTTCCAGCATGCGCCGCGACACTGCGTTATAGTGCTACGGTGCTGTGCTGTAGCGCCGTGGTGCTGCAGCTGCTGGAATTTGCTGCAGCAGTGCCACGACGCAGCCCTATGGTGTCGCGGCGCTGTCCCGGGTGTTTTTTTCGACTTCCCGTTCGTGTGTTCGAGGCTCTGCAGGCGTTTTGTTGTTTATTTAAATTAATATAAATTAGTTTATGTTAATTTAATTATAACTTAGGATGCAAAAAACCGGTCTACTTAGCTATTTATTTTATTGCATTATGAATGTGATTATTTTATGAACTATATGTTGCATTAAGTATGTCATATAGTTTTAAAATACCACCATAGGTTAAGTATAATCATGCATCATATGTATATAATAGTTATAATGTATGGTAGTATGTTTATTTTCATAATTGATTAATATAAGTGTTATATCAATGAGATGAAAATAAAGTTGCATTGAGCATGACATACTTTAGTTAATATAATTGTTCTATTAATGTATGCTTAAAATGCATGATTATAGTTTTAATTTCTTAAATTTTATAAGAGTTATAAAATTTGGTAGATAGAAATTAAAATCTATAATAAACAATTGCATGCAAACATAGGGTCTACGTTAATTAATTTTAAAGGGGTTTAAAATTAATTAGACCATAGGTTATATCTTCTAATATGATTAGGAGGTAGTCTTTTATTTTGTTTTAACTAGGTTTAAAATGTAATGATAAAAGACTAAATATAAAATATTGCTTATAAGGGAGCCTTGTCTAAGGAAAGTTCTGTTTAGGTTGAGGTATTTAAGCTGACCGTAAGGGAACACCTCTACCTGGGAACTGACCTAGGGGCTGAATTAGTCAATATTTTATGCATACAATAATGCCATTAGTTTATTAAAATATTTGATAAACTAAAACATTATTGTAAAACTTCCAATATAAATAGTTATATTGGGTCGACTAAAAATCACTTAGTTAATTTCACTTAGTCGGAATTTATCTAAGTAATATACCGTAGTCTTAGAATACTAAGTGGGAGCAAAAGAGAATATGTAATATACTACGTATATATTTGATATACAAAGTATATATAACATATTTCTCTCTCTCTCTCTCTCTCACGTTCTCTTTTATACTCACATTGTGAGTTTCATGCTTGGCCTTGTGTCGCCCTGGGCGCGACCTCCTTACGGAAGGTGTTTGCATGGTTCAATATCGAGGTGAATGGAGATAGTATTCATAGTAAGTGGGAGAAGGACATGTGACAACACATCCTGCGGTCTCCGCCATTGGTTTGCACCATGAGGTTTCATACATGACCTGCGTGTCGTCCTGGAGCGAGCATCCCTACGGAGGGTTCATTGTATGGAATCAAAACCAAGGCAAACTCCAATATTTTCCTTCCTTATGGTGGGATTATTGGGGCGGACCTTTGAGGTTTGAAAATGGTAGGTCACACTTACGGGGAGTTGATAAGCTAGTTAGCAATTCCCTGACCAAATGAACGATGACTAAAGATTATAAGAATAAGAGTTATTCTGGTGTAAAATTTAGTTGAGAACGTCTCAATTCAGTGAAGGAGTACCTGTCTGTCCTATGGTGGTTGTTGCTCTAAATCACTGAAGCGTCGTTGCAAAACAATTTTGTTAAGGTGCTTCATTACTTTTGCTAAAATTTGATTGGGTTTAAAGGCTAATGCATGAAACTAATATAGGTTTGTTTTTACTTTCAGCATGTCTACTTCTATTATTGCACTCCTAGCCGCGCAAAAACTTAACGGCGAGAATTACAAACAATGGAAATCGAATCTAAACACTATTCTCGTGATAGATGATCTTAGGTTTGTCTTGCAAGAGGATTGTCCTCAAGCTCCTGTGCCTAACGCCACTATGGCGGTACGCAACGTCTATGATAGATGGATGAAGGCCAATGACAAGGCCAAAGTCTACATCTTGGCGATCATATCTGATGTGCTTGCTAAGAAGCATGAGTCACTGCTAAGGAGATCATGAACTCGCTGTAACAACCTGTATTTTCCAATACGGTCATTCTGACAAAATGCGGAAGCGTAAACAACTAAACATTAAATTAACGGAAAACTTCTTTATTTAATTTGATACTATGACAAAAGATAAGGACAAGTCCAACTTTAAAAAAAAAACCTACACTATAATAAAGCCAAAGAATAACTACCAAAACTAACTAAGTTCTCATCAGCTAAAAACAATGGAAAATACTAAAGATTTCAACTACTCATGCCAGAACACTATTCCTCAATCACTATCTGAGCAGTCACTTGAACCTTCCTCTGAAAACATTTAGAAAACAGAAAAAAATTAGTACAAAAATACTCAATAAGCAATTTCCATATCAAACATTGAAATTCATTTTCCTTTCAAAACGTTCGTAAACAAAAATACGAATAGATCGAAACTTATAAAGTCCTTTAAAATATTTAATACAATTTTAAAAACTTTCAAAATAAACTAGATTTTCGGAAACAAAGTCTTCAAATAAGGTAAAATTTCCAATCAATCAAAACAAACTTTCATTCTTTCAAAACAAACTTCCATTCATTCAAAACCAACTTTCATTTGATCAAACTTCAAATCCTTCAAAACAAACTTTCTTTCAATCAAAACTTTCAAAGTTCATTCTAAAACACGTGGTATAACTTTCAAACTTTTGAATAACTAAATCATTCAAACGTTCAAAACAATCTTACATTCATTCATACTTTCAAAATTAGAGTGGGAAGTTGCATTATTTGGGTAGCCTACAGAACATATGTGGTTACCCGTCGGTAATACCAATCAATCAGAAGCTTCTATCAGAGTTGTTGAATTAATATCGACGAGAACAGAGTTGTCGAAATAATATCGACCATAACAAACAGAATGGTTACTTAAGTGTAAGACCATGTGAGTGAATAACACACACATGAATCTTCATTCCCAAGATATGTCAAAGCACAAAAGTGCCTTCCTGAATAAGCCAGAACAGAAGTCCATCAATTCCAAATTAGGCTACTACCCCAAATAAGCAAAACGTTCCTCAAAACAAAATCATGGCATATCCAGATAGCCCTATCAAATCAATCAAAATATCTTTTAAAAAAATATGCAAAACAAATACTTACCTTCAATATTAAATTAATTCAAAATATTAAACTAATTTAAAACAAACTTTATCAATCCTCTAAAACATGATTTCAAATATTTCACAAATAAACAAAATATCAATTTCAAACCTTTAAATAAATCTAAACAAAATTTGATCAAATCATCTAAGAATACTTCAAATACTTTGCAAGTAAACATAATTTCAATTGCCAAATTAGTTTTCAAATCCATAATAAAACTTCAATTTCATATGCAGTAAATCATTTACAAATCTGAAAAATTTTCTGTTTTATAAAACAAAACTTCCAAGAACTTCTCATAAAGTAATTAACAATTTTACTAATTTTTATAGAAAAATCAGATCTGAAAACCGTATAGAAAACCTTTAAAACATGGTAAAAACATAAAATTTTTCATGTAAAAATCATAACAACAAACTATAATTTATAGGATACAAATAGGTAAACTTTTTATGCAAAAAGAGTCTCAAAATAACCAAAAAACAGTCTCATAACAAAAAGATTCAAACAAAAAATTCTGGAAAATTTTTAGTGTAAAAAGTCCTTAACATCTTTTATTATAAAAACAAAGATCTCAAAACTTCTCCCAATAAACTGAATTAAAGAACTACAGATCAAGAAGAATAAAACTAAAACAATGAGCAAGAGAAAAGCTTCCCGATCCTTGAGAGAAAATACCAAAATTATTCTTCTTTCCTTTTCTTTTTCTCTCGAAGAGAAAACTAGGTCTAACAGTTTAAGAAAATAAAAACCTATGGTTTAAGGGCTTTTATAACAAACCATAATGAATCCTTATTTAAAAAGGATCATAAAAAGATAAAGATTTAATAAAACTCTTTCTTTTTATTTTTTTAAATTCTAAGAACAAATTATCTTTTAAAAAATAATTTTTAAAACAAAAATTTATATTTTTTGAGAAAATAAAGAAAACAACTAAATAAAAATAAAAAATTAAATATATATATATATATATATATATATATATTTCGATTGTTACAAACACCCCACCTAAAAAGAAATTTCGTCCTTGAAATTTACATATCTTGCTAAGCGAATAATTCAAGATATCTATCTATCATATCCTTTTTAGTTTCCCAACTAGCTTCTCGGTCGTTACACTCGCTGCAGAGCATGTTTGGACAACCGTTCTCATAGGCTCTATATGAAGCCCTTAAGTTCATTTACAACTCCCGCATGAAGGAGGGCTCCTCAATGCGAGAACACGTTCTCAACCTGATGGTCCACTTCAACGTGGCAGAGTCGAACAGGGCTGTCATAGACGAGCAGAGTTGGAATCTCTTCCGAAGAGTTTCCTGCCATTCTGCAGCAATGCGGTTATGAATAAGCTGGAGTACACTCTTACCACGCTCTTAAATGAGCTACAGACTTACCAGTCTCTTATGAAAAGTAAGGGATAGGAAGGGGAGGCAAACGTTGACACCTCGAAAAAGTTCCACTGAGGTCCGACCTCTGAAGCCAAGTATGTGCCATCCTCCTCTGGAAGTAAGACTTTCAAGAAGAAGAAGGTCATTGGTAAGGGGCCTAGACTTGATCCTACTGCTACCAGTGCTAAGAAAGGCAAGGCCAAGTCTGCACACAAAAGAAAATGTTTCCACTGCAACCTGGACAGGCATGGGAAGCGCAACCGAAGTACCTGGCAGAAAAGAAGAAAGCCAACGAAGGTAAATATGATTTACTTGTTTTTGAAACATGTTTAGTGGTGAATGATGACTCCGCCTAGATACTGGATTCAGGAGCTACTAATCACGTTTGTTCTTTATTTAAGGGAATTAGTTCTTGGAGGCAGCTTGACACTGGAGAAATGACTCTCAAGGTCGGTATGGGAGAGGTCGTCTTAGCTTGACGCCAAAAAGAACCACATATTCTTAAAGTAGAACATGCATTGATTATTTCTGCATAAAAGTCAAACTATGGTACTTTAGGAAAAATATGAGAAAAATGCGGTTAGAGTTGGAAGAAAATAACAGAAATCTGTTTTTTGTAGAATTGCGCCCGACGCATTTTTGAAGGACAATATGGTAAAACACACATTTTGATTAATGAAGGGCAAGAAGGACATTTCCCATATGTTCGAACACATCCCAAACCGTGAGTACAAGTCCAAGTGAGATGGTTAGGTGAATCTCAACCAATTTCCACCTAAAATGGTGGGAAGTTTCAACCAACCTATGCTGGTATAATAGGAAGCCATCCCTCCATAAGCAAACCACTCCTTCCAAGCTTCATTTCATCTTCTTTTAGTTGCTCTCTAGTTGTAGAACACTTTTTAGGGTTTATGTTTATGTTCTAGTTGTTAATTTCTTTGTTTGTCACACTTTTACCTTTTGTATTGCTTTTAATTCCAGTTCTTACTTCCATTCTTTGTTCATTTTGTTCTTTTAAAGTCTTTAGCAAGTTTCAACTCCCCTCACGGTCGAGAAAGAAGAGGGTCAAGCTAGAACTCATTGTACGACTTATTTATTCATTTAAAATTCAATGAAAAATACTTTCTTTATGTTTCGGTGTATTTACTTTCCTGTAATAATGTTCTAAATTAGTTATCAACCTCTTTGTAGAATGTCTTAGTCAAAATGATTTGATTTTCAACACGCTCGAGATTTTTGCCAGATTGCGCCTGGCACTTTTTTGGTTTGGTTTCTAAAAACTTCTCTTTACATCTTTTTCCATTTTGCCGGTGGGAAATTGATTTATACACCGAAGTCCAACCTTGGGAAATGTGAGTTAGGTAAAATAATAGGAAACCAATATGGGATGTGACTTAGGCATAAGCGCATAAAACATGGTCCTAGACATAAGCCCTCTCACCCATAATGTAAATGAGTTCGTAGATATTCTCTAGGATTGTAATCACACATGTGATTGTAGGTTACCCCAGCCTTTGCAGTAACCAAAAGCAGTAGTAAAAGAGTAGAACTCAAATCCCAAGAAAAGTCAGGAATTGCGCCTAGCGCAATTTCCCCAACATAGAGTGTTTCCATGTTTTGCATCAAGACTAAGGTAGGAGGCAAAGAAGTTGAGTTTTATTAAATTGATTGTTAGTTAAAACCCCAAACGACAACATTTCATCACATTTTTCTTCTTAAATCACAATCGCATATTCGAACCGTTTCACGACATTACTTGATTTTGTAAAGCAACAAGTCCCTGAGGATTCGGCCTAGGATTACTTCCGAGTATTACTTGTTACCGTATGTGCTTGCACGAGTCTCTAATCTTTTTAAAGATAGAGAAAGTCCCAACAAGTTTTTGGTGCCGTTGCTAGGGACTTATTTTTCAAAACCATATTCTGTTTCATGTGTGATTGTTGCATACCTCTGTCATTGGACTTAATTGTTATGTGTAATCTTTAAGGGAAGTTGTATATGAGCACAGGGCCTGGTTGGTTGACGTTTGGTCTAGATATTGAAAGAACCTTTTAAGAGGATAAGGCGTGAGCAGAGGTTGAGAAAAGAAAGAGAAACTCAAAAAGAGAAAAAAGTTGAAGAAGTAGAAGTTGAAGAAGAGACCATGGAGATGAATAGATATCCAAGAGATCCTCCACCGCCACAAAATCCACCTGTGAACGAAGATATGGCAGGTGATGAAGTATCAAACTGAGCAGGAGAAGTTTCTAATCTGATCCTTCTAGCAGATAACTGAGATGTAGCCATGTAGAATTATGTCACTCATGCGTTCCACAACCTAAATTCAGGGATAAATAATCATTTACCCTAAGCCGCACCGTTCGAGCTTAAGCTAGTCATGTTTCAGATGTTGCAGATGATGGCCAGTTCGAAGGATTGGCTAACGAAGGTCCTTACTCCCATCTCAAATAATTTTATTGAAATAGCTGATATGAACCAAAGTATCTTAGTGCTCAAGGATTTAAAGGAAGATGTTGGAGAATCCTATGTCCAAGTTGACAACAAATCGGAGTTGCATTAAATGCACTCTAGTTTCATTTACTTCCAACTCAAGTTGCATTCATGGAAGTCAAAGTTGAACTCAAGTTGCATTTAATGAACTTAAGTGCATCCAAAGCTTCATTTATTGCAAGTCATACATCATTGAACTACACTTCAAACTACTTCAAGTGAAGCTTCATTTACAATTGGGGGGTTACAAAGACTTTGAAGGGTGACCAAGACTTCAATTCTCGGATTTAAACCTATTTTTATTATATTTTCAGTTTTAAACATTTCATTTATGTGTTTTAAGTTACATTTTAGCTAGTGGATGTTATGGCCATCATGTAATTGAGAGTTACAACTTTTCAAATGCCATTAGGTTACTTTTAGGGTTGTTTTGGAGGCTATAAATAGCCTAGCTTGTTTTCCTTTGAAAGACAGATTTTATGATTGAATGAAAATTGCTATTTTGCTTCAAAAGCCTAGAGCTTGTTTTTCTTTGAAATTCTTGGGTGTTAGATTTGCATGCTAGAATCATTCAAGTAGCCTTGATCAAGCTATCTTGTGGAGTGGTTCGAATCTTGAGTTTAGAAACAAGTTTTCTCTACTCTTGATATTGATCATCAAGATAAATCCGTTCTAACTTCTTCCTTGGGTTGACATCATCTCGATTTGGTGGTTTTAGCATTTGTGATATAGGGGTTTGCATAACCATAAGGGTTCTTAGATCCAATTGGCTATTGTTTTCTTATCAATAGCTAATGTATTTCAACTTCCTGGTGTCTCTGGGGATGCACTAAGATTAAAAATGTTTCCTTTTTCTTTTAGGGATGGTGCAAGGACTTGGCTAACGCACTAGAACCAAATTCTATCAACACGTGGGCGGAGCTGACGAAGCAATTTTTGGCAAAGTACCATACTTTTACCAGGAACGTAGACCTTCAGAAGACATTGTGTCTTTCCGACAAAAGGAGAATGAAGCAGTTCAAGAAGCTTGGGAGCATTTTACTCAGAAGATGCCAGAGCAATGGATTGCTCGCATATGTGCTGATTGAATAGTTCTATAGAGGATTTGATCATTCATCGAGAATGATGTTGAACACCGCATCCAATGGCTCGTTGTTAGAAAAGTCGATTAATGAGATTGTTGATATCTTAAACAAGATGACAGACATTAATGACCAAGGTAAAATAGGAAGGTCATTGCCAAAGAAGCAAGTATCAGCCGGAGTCTTTGAGTTGGACACAATAGCTTCAATGCAAGGCCAAATGGTGGCTATGAACCAGATGTTAAAGCAATTGACAATGGAGAAGGAAACCAAAACTGCCACTTCGGCGATGCTTGAACCCTCTCCTGTTGTACAAATTTCATATATATCTTGTGTCTATTGTGGTGATAACCACTTGTATGAGAACTGTCCAGCTCGATGGAGGTCAAGGTGCCCAGAAGAACTTCAATTCATATTCCAACACCTACAACCCTAGATGGAGGCACCATCCAAACTTTTATTGGAGTAACCAAGGAGTAGCTAGTAGCAGCGCGCAAGTACCCGCTCAACAATTCAAACAAAATTACACTCCTCCTGGTTTTCCAACTTAACCGGCGTCGCAGCCTTAACAATACAATCAACAAATAGCTCAAAATAACACTCAGCAAGGTAGTAGCAATGCAAGTTTGGAGGCCATGATGAAAAAATTCATGACAAAAAGTGAAGGTACAACAAAAGAGTTCATGACAAGAACTGATGCTGCGATAAGAAACTTGGACATGCAAGTGGGGCAGATAGCGAATGACCAAAAATCTAGGCCCCAAGGTACATTGCCTGGACACACGGAAAATTCTAAACAAGAAGGAAAAGAGCCAATGTAAGGTAGTCATCACAAGAAGCGGACTGAGCTATGAAGGACCCTCACTTCTAGCTGAAGAAGACGAAATAACTACACCTGTTCCCGCATCCATTCCACCACCAGAATAGAAGGAATAACCAGTAACTTCGAATGAGAAAGGCAAAGGTAAGCAAGTAGTGCCTAGCACTACTCCACAGGTAGGTAATATTAAGATTCCTTCACCTTTCACCCAAAGGCTAGTTAAGAAAAATCAGGATAGTCATTTTAAGAAGTTCTTTGAAATTATAAAACAGTTTCATATAAATATACCTCTCATAGATGCTTTGGAACGAATGCCTAACTACACCAAGTTTTTAAAAGACATCATATCTAGGCGTAAGAAACCAGGCGAGCATGAGACGGTAGCCTTAACAAAATGTATTAGTGATGCTCTAAGGAATCCATTGCCAGTTAAATGTAAGGACCTAGGTAGTTTTACTATCCTTTGCTCAATAGGTGGTAAGAACTTAGGAAGAGCATTATGTGACTTAGGAGCAATCATTAATCTTATGCCTCTTTCTGTCTTTAAAGAGTTAGATATAGGAGAAGCTCGTCCCACTAATGTCACTTTACAACTAGCTGATAGGTCAATTAAGAAACCGGAAGGAAAAATAGAGGATGTGCTTGTTATGGTCGATAAATTCATTTTTCCCACTGATTTCATAATTTTGGATTGTGAAGCAGATCTTGAGGTGCCGATGATTCTTGGAAGGCCTTTTTTAGCAACTGCAGACACAGTATTCAATGTTAGGAAATGAGAGATCACTATGAAGGTCAATGATGAATAAGTCACGTTCAACGTCCTTGATGCGATGCGACTCCTTGATGAAGTCGAGGACTGCTCTGCAATAGGGGCAATTATGGAAGAACTCCAGGAAAAGATTGTGGAAGACTTGGAAGCAGATTTGGAAGTTGCACAAAAAGAAACCAGCGCAATTTTGCCTCAACATGAGCATTTCGAGCTTTTGCAGCCAACAATAGCTGATTTGAAGGTCTTGCAACCTTCCATCATTGAACCTACATAAGTGGAGAAGAAACCCCCTACCCTCTCATTTGCATTTGGGTTTAAACGATACTTTGTTGGCTATCATTCCTTCTTATTTATCTAATGAACATGAATCTTTACTTTTTTAGGTGTTATCTAAGTATAAGAGGGATATTGGACGGACCATAGCGGACATTAGAGGAATTAGCCCTACTTTTTGCATACACAAAATTATCCTAGAAGAAGGAGCCACCGATTCTATTGAGTGCCAAAGGAGGCTCAACCCCAAAATAAAAAAGGTGGTCAAGAAGGAGATCATAAATTGGTTAGATGCCGGGGTAATCTACCCCATTTCTGATAGCAACTGGGTTAGCTCGGTTCAATGCGTTCCCAAGAAGGGTGGTATCATGGTGATTACAAATGATGACAACGAGTTGATTCCAATGAGGACGATTGGTTGGAGAGTGTGTATGGACTACCGTTGCCTAAACAAGGTAACTAGAAAAGAAACTAACTCAATTATGCATGAGAACTCCCTTATACAAGGTGAACCCCCACAAAAATAATAAGAATAACCTCAATAACAAGATGATGAATCAACCCCAAGAAAGCTAAACAGATTTGTGCTTGGAAAAGATGATCAATGATCAAGAATAAAGGAGAACTTGTTCCTATATTCAAGATTTCGAACTCTCCACAACCTAATGGATCAAACTAGATTGACAGTTCTAAAACATGCATTCTAACACAAGAATACAAAGAAAGCTTAAAAGCTTGAGAGAGACTAAACTCAATCTGAATTTTTCATTCATCAAAATGTTGTGTTTGAAAAGCAAATGTACATCCCTATTTATAGTAATTCAAAAGACATAATGAAAAGACACAACCCTTGGATTGAAAGATACAACCTGATAAGGCAATCCTAATTCTCAGCCCAATGATCCAAGCCTTTGTTGAGCAAGAACCCTTGAATCAAAGAAATTAACACCTCCTTGAACAAGTTAGAATCAACCAAGAGAAAGGCTAGAAATTGATTACCTCTATGATCAAAGATCTAGAAGCAAGAATTGAGATCTTGTTCTAGAATGAGTCATTCCACAATCAAACTTGATCAAGGCTGGATTGAATGGCTCAAAATGCAATCTATCACAAGAATTGCAAGAAACCTTAGAAATGGCAATGAGATTTCTAAAGAAAATATCTCTTGAGAGATCAAATTTCATTCAGCTAAAATCTGCCTTTTACATAGCTTGGATGGGGCTTTTTATAGCCATTATATGATTGAAACCCCCAACCCTTCACTTCCCAAAATAAAACCCATAAGTAGTAATGACCACAATTGGTCTACTTAATAACCTCTCAGAATTGAACTTTAAAGTTGAAACCATAATTTGGAAGACCAAAAACTCAAAAATTACAAGCAAAATTTGATGACTTAGAAACAACAATTGAATCTTTAAAATGTTGGCACAATGTCAATCTTGCAAACGTTGACCTTCACAACATCGTCCTCTCTTGGATTATTTTGCAGCATCTGAAATAAAGGTTGAACTGAGCCTATCCAATTTTGTACGTGAATAAGGAATGCTTGTTGAAGCTTCTTAGCCTTGGCTCGTGTAATAGGTCCAGTGGAGACGTGCGGAACACCATGATTCTTATCACAACCCTTGAAAAATACATAATAAATTAAATATGTGGATGAATCTGGATTTTTAGATTCATGAAGTTTCTTGGAGGACAAGATGTCTTTTCAAGCTTGAAGGGATGCAACTCTTCACCAAGTGTGAACACCTTAGCTTGGAAGTGACCATTCAACCTTTCTTGTAGTCTTTTAGCTCTAGCTCTTGTGATTGGACCTTACGGCATAATGATTGGGTTGAATTTGAGCATAAGCTTCATTTGAGCTGATTTGAGCTTCCTCCTTGATAAGAAAACAATAGCCAATTTGATCTAAGAACCCTTATGGTTATGCAAACCCCTAGATCACAAATGCTAAAACCCCCAAATCGAGATGATGTCAACCCAAGGAAGAAGTTAGAACGGATTTACCTTGATGATCAATATCAAGAGTAGAGAAAACTTGTTTCTAAACTCAAGATTCGAACCACTCCACAAAATAGCTTGATCAAGGCTATTTGAATGATTCTAGCATGCAAATCTAACAGTCAAGAATTGCAATGAAAAACAAGCTCTAGGTTTTTTGAAGCAAAATAGCAACTTTCATTCAATATCAAAATCTGTATCTCAAAGGAAACAAACTAGGCTATTTATAGCCTCCAAAACAACCCTAAAAGTAACCTAAAGGCATTTGAAAGGTTGTAACTCCAAATTAAATGATGGCCATAACATCCACTAGCTAAAATGTAACTTAAAACACATAAATGAAATGTTTAAAACTGAAAATATAATAAAAAGAGGTTTAAATCCGAGAATTGAAGTCTTGGTCACCCTTCAAAGTCTTTGTAACCTCCCAATTATAAATGAAGTTTCACTTGAAGTAGTTTGAAGTGTAGTTCCATTAATTGATGGATGACTTGCAATAAATGAAGCTTGAGATGCACTTAAGTTCATTTAATGCAACTTGAGTTCCTTGAATTGAACTTGGCTTTATTGAATGCAACTTGAGTTAAACTCCACTTCAACTTCAGTCCTTTAAATGAACTTAGAGTTCATTTAATGCAACGCCTCCCTTAAGTTCTACTTGGAAGATATTGACTTGAAAAGTTCCATCTCTCTCTTGATCATCCCTAGCCGAGCTCACCAAGTATTGAACATGAGAAAGTAAAGTTTGTTGTAGCTTCTTGGCTCTTGATCTCATTATGGGTCCTTGAGGCATGACAATGGTGCTTCCTTGGTTCACATCATCCTCCCTCTCTTGAGAAGGATTCGTCCTCGAATCATAGCCATCACCTACATCAAAAGGACTCAAATCAGCAACATTAAAGGTTGCACTAACACCATACTCACCCGGTAAATCAATTTTTTCAATCCATCCTTGATCAAGTTTGATTGTGGAATGACTCATTCTAGAACAAGATTTCCATTCTTGCTTCTAGATCTTTGATCATAGAGGTAATCAATTTCAAGCCTTTCTCTTGGTTGATTCTAACTTGTTTAAGGAGGTGTTAATTTCTTTGATTCAAGGGTTCTTGCTCAACAAAAGCTTGGATCATTGGGCTGAGAATTAGGATTGCCTTATCATTTGGTATCAGAGCCTAGGTTGCATCTTTGTTGCCTACTCTAGAATTGATTCTATCTTTCATTTCAATTGTTCAGTGTTGATTTCTTGAAAAAAAAAATAAAATAAAAAAATTATCCAGAACTTGTTCAAGTAGTGTTCTTGAGTTGTTCATTCATATTTCTCTCCAATCAGTTTCAAATTGCACGAAACTTTGTTGTTCATTGATAGTTATAATCAAATCTTGTTGTGACTGTCCAAATTCGTAACTGCAGCATTTAATGATTGTAATACCTATTGAAACTCCTTGATAACGTTCGAATTTAATTGTTTTCTTCAGAAGTGAAACGTTAGATCTGAATGTTACCTTTCAAAGTTAAGAAGACCATTTAGTCAAAATCGTAAAGTAATATATTCGTTTTTGGAATTCCGTCTCTGTGTGTAATTTTAACGGAAAAATCCTGCTTTGCTTCCATACTTTATTCTTTTCAGATTTGAAGGAATTTGTCATTCAAATTTATTCTCTTTGCGTCATAAAGACTAATTCCATCATATTTAGGGTTGTCTCTTTATTTGTGTGGCACATATCTCTGAATTTCGTAGAAGGCATCCTATCGTTGTTTTCTTTATTCTAGTTGAGATTTCATAATTATCTTGTCTTGGCTGTTTCGTAATGATCACTATTACAAGAATTACTTGGACCACAAGTTAGCCTACCCAATATCAACATTTAGTCACTTTCCCAAATAGCCTACCTTTGTGTGTGATAGACACGAGTGTTCCGAGTGAAAATCAGTGAGTTGAGTGTGTGAGGTCCTAAACATATTTAACTACTGTTTGTAACGTCATGAATCCAAATGGGGGAAATGGAGCGGATATTAGTGAAGCTAGGTGGAGAGAAGCACAAACCGGGACCATTACTCGTTTAAACCAAGTAATTAGTACCTTGGCAGAACGGATGGAGCAAATTGAAGTAGCTTTAGGAAATCCCCAAGGAAGGGAAGTTAATGAAGGAAATGAAGAAGAAGATGAAAATGTAACCCTTTTAGCCGGGCACAATCCAAGGGGAGTAAGAGGTGCATGTCGGGGGAGAGGAAGGGGAAGAAGAGTGGGAAGAGAAATGTTACCACTAAGAAGGGTTGATAGGGAATACCAATATGAAAGGGAAGAGAGAGGGGCTGGGGGAGTGAAGCTTAAAATTCCATCCTTTCATGGGAGATCCGATCCGGAGGAGTATTTGCAATATGAAAGCAAAATCGAGAATGTATTTGATTGCAACAATTTTAGTGAGGAAAGAAAGTTGAAACTTGCAGTGGCTGATTGTGATTATGCCAATATTTGGCGGACATCTTTGAAATCAGAATGGAGGAGAAACTATGAAGAACCAATTGAAACTTGGGAGGAATTAAAGGCCTTAATGAGGAAGAGGTACATTCCTAAGCATTACTCTCGAGAACTTAAGCAAAAGCTCTATGCGTTGCAACAAGGATCCAAAAGTGTGGAAGACTATTACAAAGAAATGGAGGCCCTTATGAATAGAGCTGGAATTGATGAAGATGCGGAAGATACAATGGCTAGGTTCCTTGGCGGGTTGAATCGACCGTTGGATAATCAAGTGAATAGACAAACTTATTTTGATATGAAAGAGTTGTTACACCTTGCTGTCAAAATTGAAGGCCAACTAGCATGGGAGAAGGAGAACTCCAAGAGGTATACTTCTTCTAAGTCAACTTCTTTTTCTACTAATACTTGGAAAAAGAATGCAGATTTCAAACCTAAAGGAAAGTATGAGCTTGATAAAAAGGACAAGCCTGAGAGGTCCAAGGGCAAGGAAAAAGTGGAGGGATCTAAAGAGGTTCGAGAGAGAAACAGGGACATCAAATGTTGGAAATGTCAAGGGATTGGTCATATTAGCCGTGATTGTCCAAACAAGAGAGTCATGATCATTAAGAATGTAGAAGTTGTTACGGATGGTGAGGAAAGTGACCAAGATGAGCTAATTGAAGAAAAGCTCCAGGAGGATGAGGAGGAATTGGAAGATGGGAGTCATTTGGCACTTGTTACAAGGAGACTTCTTAACACTCAAGTTAAAGGGGATGATGTTAATGACCAAAGAGACAACCTATTCCACACACGGTGTTTAGTTAATGGGACTCCTTGTAGTCTTGTTATCTACAGTGGAAGTTGCACCAATGTAGTAAGTACATTCTTGATCAAAAGGCTGCAAATTCCAACTCAACACCATCCTAAACCTTACAAGCTTCCGTGGCTCAACGATAGTGGAACAATGAAGGTTGTTTCTCAAGCTTTAATTTCTTTTACCTTAGGAAAGTATAAAGATGAGATTTTATATGATGTATTACCTATGCATGCCGGTGACATCTTGCTTGGCCGACCTTGGCAATTTGATAGGAAGGTCATCTATGATGGTTATTTGAATAGGTACTCTTTTACAAAAGATGGTAAAAAAACAACTCTTGTACCTTTGCGTTCGGAAGATGTATTTGCTGATCAATTAAAGTTGGAGAAGGAAAGAAAAGAGTTTGAAGAAAAAGAATTGAAAGAAAAGAAGGAGATGGGTGAAAAAATAGTGGAAAATGAGAGAGAGAGAAAAAGTGGAGAAAAGAGTGAAAAAAGAGATGAAATTGATAGAAAAGAAAAGAAAGTCAATTGTTTGGCTAGAGTGGGAGAGGTGAGGAGCAATGTTTTCCCAAAAGCCCATATTTGTACTTATGTACAAAGAAGGGAATTTGGCTTTTAACGATAACCTTTTGCCTTTGCCGAGTTTGTTTCAACCTCTTTTGCAGGAATTTGAGGACGTGTTCCAAGAAGATATACCTAAAGGATTACCTCCAATTAGAGGTATTGAACATCAAATAGACTTCATACTGGGGGCTACCATTCCAAATAGACCAGCTTATAGAGCAAATCCAACTGAGACAAAGGAAATTCAAAGGCAAGTGGAGGAGCTCATGGAGAAAGGCTATGTTCGCGAAAGTTTGAGTCCATGTTCTGTACCGGTCATATTGGTGCCAAAGAAGGATGGAACTTGGCGCATGTGTGTGGACTGCAAAGCCATCAATAAAATCACTGTAAAATATCGTCATCCTATTCCTAAGCTAGATGAATTGCATGGTTCTTGTCTATTTACAAAGATTGATTTAAAATCTGGATATCATCAAATTAGGATGCATGTAGGAGATGAATGGAAAACAGCTTTCAAAACTAAATTTGGATTGTACGAATGGCTTGTTATGCCTTTTGGGTTAACTAATGCTCCTAGTACATTTATGCGCTTAATGAATCATGTTTTCAGAGAATACTTGGGGAAGTATGTTGTTGTGTATTTTGATGATATTTTGATTTATTCAAAGAATTTGCTTGAGCATGAAGAGCATGTTAGATCCGTTTTGATTACACTTAGAAAAGAGAGGCTTTATGCTAATTTTAATAAGTGTAGCTTTTGCATAGAAAATGTTAACTTTCTTGGCTTCATAGTTGGTAAAAGTGGAGTTGAAGTTGATGAAGAGAAAGTTAAGGCAATTAGGGATTGGCCAACACCAAAAAATGTCAGTGAGGTTCGGAGTTTCCATGGTCTAGCTAGCTTCTATAGAAGGTTTATAAAGGACTTTAGTACCATAGCTGCACCATTGAATGACTTAGTGAAAAAGAATGTTGTTTTTTAATGGGGGGAAATGCAAGAGAGAGCTTTCAATGAACTTAAGGGAAAATTAACCAATGCACCATTACTTGTCTTGCCTAACTTTGATAAAACTTTTGAAATCGAGTGTGATGCAAGTGGTTTGGGCATATGTGCTGTTTTGATGCAAGATGGAAAGCCTATTTTAGTGAAAAACTAAATGGGGCTTCTTTGAACTATCCTACCTATGATAAAGAATTTTTTGCTTTAGTTCGTACATTGCAAGTATGGCAACACTACCTGTGGCCGAGAGAGTGATCCACACCGATCATGAAAGCTTGAAGCATCTTAAAGGTCAAAGCAAACTAAATCGTAGGCATGCAAAGTGGGTAGAGTTTATTGAAACATTCCCCTATGTTATCAAATATAAGCAAGGTAAGGACAATGTGGTTGTTGATGCATTATCAAGAAGGTATAATCTCTTTACTTCTCTTAGTGCAAAAATTCTTGGATTTGAGCATATTAAGGAGTTATATAGAGATGACCATGACTTTGGAACTATTTATGCATCTTGTCTTGGTGGGAAAGCTGTGGATGATTATTATGTGTTTCATGACTTTTTGTTTAAAAAAAGTAAGCTTTGTGTTCCTAAATGTTCTATAAGAGATTTGCTTGTGAAAGAAGCTCATGGGGGTGGATTGATGGGACATTTTGGGATTCATAAAACTTATGATATGTTGCATGAACACTTCTTTTGGCCTAAGATGAAACATGATGTGCATAACGTTTGTAGCCAATGTTTTAAATGTAAATCGGCTAAGTCTAGATCACAACCAAATGGTTTGTATACTCCCTTGAATGTACCTAATGAACCTTGGACTAATATATCTATGGATTTCATTCTTAGTTTGCCTCGAACTAAAAAGGGTAGAGATAGTATTTTTGTTGTGGTAACCGAGGTGGTTAATAGAACATTGGGAGCATTGCTTAGGACTATTATTTCTAAGAATATTAACTCTTGGGAAGAAAGTTTGCCATTTGTAGAGTTTGCATATAACAGGGCAATTCATAGTACCACACATTGTTCTCCTTTTGAGGTTGTTTATGGATTCAATCCACTTACACCCCTTGATTTGCTTCCTATTCCATCAAATGAATTTGTGAGTGATGCAGCCACAAGTAAGGCCGATTTGATCAAAACCTTACACAAAGAGGGCAAGGAGAGGATTGAAAAACAGAATTCAAAAGTTGCTTCACGTATTTACAAAGGACGAAAAGAACTGATTTTTCAACCGGGTGATTGGGTTTGGATACATTTTCGCACGGAGCGCTTTCCCTCGAAACGGAAGACAAAGTTACATCCATGAGGGGCTGGTCCTTATCAAGTTCTTGAAAGAATTAACAATAATGCATACAAGATTGATCTTCCAGGTGACTTTTCAGTAAGTTCTACTTTCAATGTTGCTGATTTGAGTTCTTTTGATGTAGGTGATGACTTATCTGATTCGAGGACGAATCCTGTTGAAGAGGGGGAAGATGATAAGAATCATGATGTTCCGCACGTTTCCACTGGACCTATTACACGAGCCAAGGCTAAGAAGCTTCAACAAGCATTCCTTATTCACGTACAAAATTGGATAGGCTCAGTTCAACCTTTATTTCAGATGTTGTGAAGGTCAACGTTTGCAAGATGTTGTGCCAACATTTTAAAGATTCATTTGTTGTTTCTAAGTCATCAAATTTTGCTTGTAATTTTTGAGTTTTTGGTCTTCTAAATTATGGTTTCAACTTTAAAGTTCAATTCTGGGAAGTTATTAAGTAGACCAATTGTGGTCATTACTACTTATGGGTTTTATTTTGAAAAGTGAATGGGTTGGGGGTTTCACTCATATAATGCCTATAAAAAGCCTCATCCAAGCTATGTAAAAGGCAGATTTTAGCTGAATGAAATTTGATCTCTCAAGAGACATTTTCTTTAGAAATCCCATTGCCATTTCTAAGGTTTCTTGCAATTCTTGTGATAGATTGCATTTTGAGCCACTCAATGCAGCCTTGATCAAGTTTGATTGTGGAATGACTCATTCTAGAACAAGATTTCCATTCTTGCTTCTAGATCTTTGATCATTCTTGCTTCTAGCCTTTCTCTTGGTTGATTCTAACTTGTTTAAGGAGGTGTTAATTTCTTTGATTCAAGGGTTCTTGCTCAACAAAAGCTTGGATCATTGGGCTGAGAATTAGGATTGCCTTATCACCCACTCGAATGTCTCCACACGAACGACCTGGATCGAGTCGTCTGTGACATTTACAAAGTGGGTCGTATCCATAGTGTTGCCAGGATAAGGTACCCATCCTTATCCATATATTATAGCCTATTAGGTTATTATCGGGACATTATCTACTTGTATATTAAGGGTGTATCAAATATATACTTGGTATATCAGGGGTCAAATATATACCCGGTATATCAAATATATACCCAATAGATATACTGTCCCGGTTACATGATAAGAACCCTGGATGCTTAGTTTATTGGATTTTGGACAATGTAATGCGATGCATTCAACAACAAATTGATTGAATAAAACTTTATTGAATATACATTTGTTTTTACATAAATACTATTGGGTGTGTTGCCCTAAACTCGTAGTTTGTATTTTGTGTAAAAACAAATGTATATCAATAAAGTTTTATTCAATAAATTTGTTGTTGAATTCATAGCATTGCATTGTCCAAAATCCAATAAACTAAATATCCAAGGTTATTTTAGTGTAACCGGGACAGTATATGTAATGGGTATATATTTGATATACCCCTAATATACGAGGTATATATTTGATATACCCTGATATACAAGTGGATAATGTCCCGTGAATAACCTAAAAGGTCTATAGTATATGGATAAGGCTGGGTACCTTATCCTAGCAACACTATTGATATGGTGCACTCTGTAAAGGTTACAGACGACTCGATCCAGGTCGTTCGTGTGGAGACATGCGAGTGGGGGTATCATATACAATGAGTTTGTATAAAATCGGACCACGAAATAGCCAATCTATAGATATAACACCGTTAACTAATAGATTGTTGTTTCTTAGGATGACCGGGCAACTCATTCTCAATCCTGAGTGAGTTATGGACTCCTGCCCGTGAGGGCTCGTCCTTTGATCTGTATGGGTGAGAGTGGCTGATATGAACCAAGGAGCTACCTTTGTTATGCCTCATCGACCGATTACAAGATCGAGAGCTAAGAAACTTCAACAAGCTTTGCTACTTCGTGTCCAAGTGTTCTTGAACTCGACAAGAGAAAAAAAGGAAGATGTGCAAGAAGTTGGAACTATGCACTTCAATTTGGTGCAAGTTATGCATTTTTAAGTGTTTTTAAGGCAAGTCAAAGTCCACTTGGTCAAGGTCAAAGTCAACTCCATTAAGACAAGTCAAAGTTAACTCATTCAATTCAAAAACCAAGTCAAACACTCACATCCCTCATTATGGATGAGATTGCACTTATTTTGGTTGGCTTTCCATGTTCTTAACCTTTTCATTTGCTTGTCTTTTCATTTCTCGTAAGTTATGTCTTCTCATTTACAAGTCTTTTCATTTCTTGTAAGTTACAAGTCTTTTCATTTGCTTAAGACTTTTCATATGGCTTGCTAGGATGGCTATATATAGCCTTGAGATGTCTTGTTGTAAACACAATTTGAAGTTGAATGAAAAGTGAGTTTTCTCATTAGCTTGGTTGAGAGCTTTATCTCCCATTTCTTGTGCAATTTCTTGTGTCTTTAGAATTTGCATGTTAGGATCATTCAAGCGGTGTTGATCATACCTCTTGTGGAGTGATTCGAATCACGAGTTTAGAAGCAAGTTTTCTCTACTCTTGATATTGATGATCAAGGTAATCCGTTCTAAAACTTTTCCTTAGGTTGATTCCATACTTGTTTTCGGGGTTTTTGGGATTGAGTTCTATGGGTCTTGTTCGTTAGCAAGGTTCTTAGATCCAACTCTCAAGGGTTCTTAACAGTGGCCCAAGTTGCCGACTCAACATTCCTACCATTTTGGGGACGAGACCGAGTGGGGAGCTGGGAACATAACTTCATAAGATAGAATTCACTCCTCTCCGACTTTAGGGGAGTAGATGAGTGTTCCCTTAAATGCTGACTCCAGGACTTGAACAAGGGGCCCCACCCTCTCATTGGCCCGAGAGGGACTTCCAGTTATTGGTTGAACCATAACCGGGTTGTTCATTAGAGGAGCAGTGGTATTTAAGCAGTAAGATGTAACTCAGGGGTAAAACGGTAATTTGATCCAACTTGAGTTACGAGCACTCGTGAAGGATTGACTCGTCATTAATGGTCGTATATACATTGACACGAAAACATTCTGCAGTGAGAAGAGTGCAACTGCGGGTCTTTAGTGGAATGACTTGAGTTAACGAATCTTGATTAACTCGGTCAATGAGTTTGACCGATTAATCTTACATCGTTGGAGCTTCTGATCTGTAGGTCCATTAGGTCCCCTTGCTAGCTAATAACGGGTAAAACGAGGATCAAGTTTTTAGAAGAATTTGAATTGTTCAAATTACTTAAGGGATTTTATGTATATTGATACATTATAATATATAGTTAATTATAAATTAAAACTATATATTATGAGAGAAATTATTTGAATGAGATTCAAATAAAATTAATATGAATAAGATTCATATTAAAACTATAGGTTAAAAATAATGTGCGTAAGATGTACATTAAAACTATAGGTAATACGAGAGAAATGCTATAGAATATGATTCTATTTATATGATAAATAATTTAGTGTTAATTATTTGATATATATATGTTAATTAATTATTAATTAGATTAATAATTAATTAATATTTATTAATTAATATGATTAATTATTTTTATATATATATTAATTATTATATATATATGTTATATATTATTAATATTAATAATATTATTAAACTCCGTCATTCTTCTTTCTTTTTGGATTGTAGAACAGTTCTGCAATGGAACAGAACAGAGAAAAAGAAAGAACTCCCACCCAATCTCTCTCAAGCTCTCTCTCAATACTCCCTGATGCAAATCCAACCACGGATCCATTGAATGTACCCGAGGGACCAATTACAAGAAGCAAAGCAAAGAAGATTCAAGAGGTTTTCATAATACATCTTCAAAGGCTAGCTAATGCACACGAGGAGACAAAGATTTCTGAGGCCAAAATTCTTTACAATGTTAATTTAATGAGTCAAGAAGAGAATGGAGCAAAGATGGCACGGGAAAAGTTGTCTATTTTGAGAGATGGCACGGAGGACAAAAAAAGTGTGCAGATTGGTGAACAGGTGCCTTTGCAGATTGCACCTCTTGGGAGTTTGTGATGTCAAAGCTTGTCAAATCTCATCTAAACGTAAAGCGCCTCCTACATGTGATTTCCAAGACAATTTAAAGCAATTCTACGTTTTTGGATTCACATTTAGTTGTCTGGTTTGATGTGCAATCATGTTTTAATTTGGATGTCTTATTTTCTACAATTTGCATTAAATAGGATTTGAAAGACTTTTGGTGTTCCTCATGTTGAACGACCCTTTGGCCTATTTAAAGGCTTGTAATCACCTTGTTTTGGAGATTAAACATATTGAAATTCAAGAACTTTTGTTCCTTAACACATTTTGGTGTTGCTTCTTTCAAAGCTTGCTTTAGGTTTGATGTTAAACCTATTCATTGGATTAGTCTCGATCAAGCTAATTCTGGAGTGAGTCGTCTTAGGATCTAGGAGTGACCATCGTAGATTCTAAGTCCGATCTAAGAGTAATTCATCTTCTAACCTTACTCTTGGTTGGAATCATTCGGTAAGTTAGTCGTTTTTGTGAATGTTTGCAAGGATCCTAGAAGGACCTCTAGCTTTGTAAACCCGAGCAACCTTGGCGCTTATCATTTGATATCAGAGCATTGGTCGACATCCTTTGGCCAGCTCTAGAGGTGAAATATCTTTACTTTGTCTAATTTTATATTCTGTCATTTTTTTCTTTTTCGAAAGTAGTTTCTTACAAAGTGTAACAAGACATAACTTGTCTTGAAATTCTTGTATTTTGCTCTCGGATCATTATCAAAGAAAAAAAATAGAAGCAAAACCAAAAAAAAAAAAAAAAACAGAAGCAAAAGAAAGAAAAAAACAGTAGCAAAAAGAAAGAAAACCGTAGAAAAAAAAAACATTCGAAGATCCGAGGCACGGGAAAAGTTCTTTTCATTATGCTGTGTTTTGTTTAAATTATCAAGTTGTTTATCCTAAGATTGAGTTGCTGTAGCCTTAGTTTGTAAGAGTTGATCATTGAATTAGTTATATCAAGCTTTAAGCAAGATTGCACCAAAATTTAAGCCAACCCTTACATCTTTGACCTAGTACCAAAAGCCTACCCTTGAGTGATAAACACGAGTGTCCTTGAGTTAAATCTTGGTGAGAGGAGTGGTAAGGTCCTTATTATCATTATTATTGTTTCTAACAAAATGGCACACGATGGAGTACCTCAAGTATTGCAAGACCCTAATACGGTGATTCTTCAAGCAATTCAAGGTATGATGGAAATGATGATGGAAGATAGACAAGAAAGGAGAGCGCAACAACAAAGAGAAGAACGAGCCTTACAAGAAGATGATGCGTTTGACCTTGCTAAACAAGAAAGACAAGTTGGAGGAAGAAGAAATGGGAGAGGAAGACGACGAAATAACTTTGCCAACGCTATGCAACCTAGAAGATTGGAAAGATTAAATGAAAATAGGGGATGGCGAAGTTAAACTCAAAATTCCACCCTTTAGTGGAACGACAGACCCTGATGCTTACTTGCAATGGGAAAGGAAGATAGAACATGTGTTTGATTGCTATACGTATAGTGAGAATACGAAGATGAGACTCGTCATTGCTGAATTCACCAATCATGCCGGTGAATGGTATCAAAATCTCAAATTAGAAAGAAGAAGGAAGGAGGAGGATCCATTAGACACTTGGGAAGAACTCAAAGAAGCCATGAGAAGGAGGTACGTTCCAAAACACTATGAAAGAGATTTGAAAACTAAACTGCAAGCTTTGAGGCAGGGAACGAAAAGTGTTGCTGAGTATTATCAAGAGATGGAGACCTTAATGCTAAAAACCAAATCCGAGAAGAAGAGGAAGACACCATGTCTAGATTCTTGGAGGTTTGAATCGAGAAATTGCTCATGCTGTTGATAGAAATCCACCGCCTTACCTAGAAGATATGTACCATTATGCTGTAAAAATTGAAGATCAATTGAAGGAAGAAAAGGAGTATTCAAAAAGGTACACATCTAAAGCTAATACATATTCCAATTCTAATGCTTGGAACAAGGCTGGTTTTGTGAATAGGAATGAATCATTGCAACCAAAAGGAAATTTCGTAGCTGCCAAAAGAATGGAGGGAGAAAGTTCCAATACTAAAAAGAATGAAGCTCCAAAGGAGGTAAGGGAAAAGACTAGTTCTATTCAATGTTGGAAGTGCAAAGGGGTTGGACACATGAGTAAAGATTGTGTCAATAAAAGAGTTATGGTGATAAGAAATGGCGTAGTTGACTCGGATGATGATTGTGAGGAACATGATGAAGAATTTGAAGAACGTGATGAAGAGTATATTGAAGAAGGTAACTTCATATCCTTGATAACAAGAAGGGTACTTAGTGTAACGAAGAGAAAGTTGAAGATCAAAGGGAAAACTTGTTTCACACAAGATGCTTAATTGAAGGAAATCCGTGTAGCTTGGTGATTGATAGTGGAAGTTGCACAAATGTGGTAAGTAGTTTTATTGTAAAGAGACTTCAACTTGCTACACGTCCACATCCAAAACCATACAAACTTCAATGGTTGACAAACAAAGGAGAATTAAAGGTAAACTCCCAAGTTCTTATTCCTTTTACCTTGGGAAGATACAAAGATGAAGTCCTTTGTGATGTTGTCCCTATGCATGCGGGGGATATACTGTTGGGCCGACCATGGCAATATGATAGAGAGGTCACATATGATGGGCTGTTGAACAAATATAGTTTTACTTTGAACGGAAAGAAATTTACTTTACTTCTGTTGTCTGCATTTGAAGTACATTGTGACCACTTGAAATTAGAGAAGAAAAGAAAAGAATTCGAAGAAAAAGAGAGGAGAGAAGAGAGCAAAAGTGAGACTAGTGAAAAAAAAAAGAGAAGAGTGAAAGGCAAAATGAGAGTAAAAACCAAGAAGAAAAAAAAGATGAGTTGAAAAGAATGAATGTGAGTTTGATTGTAAGAAAGAGTGAATTGAGAAATGTGTTGTTAACCCAAGAGCCACATTTTGTGCTTATGTGCAAAGGTATGTGTTTAGCAATTGAACCAAAATCTCATGATGTTTTGCCAAGTGCATTTAAGTCTCTTTTACAGGAATTTAATGACATGTTTACCCATGATGCACCTACGGGTTTACCTCCTCTTAGAGGGATTGAACATCAAATTGACTTTTTACCCGGTGCAACTCTCCCGAACATGGCTGCCTATTGGACCAATCCCACCAAAACCAAGGAGATTCAAAGGCAAGTGGAAGAACTCATGGAGAAAGGTTATGTTAGAGAAAGTATGAGTCCTTGCTCGGTTCCGGTAATTTTGGTGCCCAAGAAAGATGGCACATGGAGGATGTGTGTTGATTGTCGAGCCATCAACAAAAATCACGGTAAAGTATCGACATCCTATTCCTAGATCGGATGACATGTTAGATGAATTACATGGTGCTAATCTGTTTTCAAAAATAGATCTTAAAAGTGGTTACCATCAAATTCGAATGCATGAGGGAGATGAGTGGAAAACATCTTTCAAAACAAAGTTTGGGTTGTATGAATGGCTTGTCATGTCATTTGGCCTTACTAATGCACCAAGTACTTTTACGAGGCTAATGAATCATGTTTTGAGAGAATACATTGGAAAATTTGTTGTTGTATACTTTGATGATATTCTTGTTTACTCAAAAAGCTTGAATGATCATATTTTGCATGTCAAGACAATTTTACTAAAACTTAGAGAAGAAAAGCTTTATGCCAACTTCAAAAAGTGTAGTTTTTGTCAAGATCAAGTCAACTTCTTAGGGTTCATTGTTGGAAAGGATGTGGTGAAAGTTGATGAGGAAAAGGTAAAAGCTATTCGAGAGTGGCCAACACCCACCAATGCAACCGAGGTAAGATCTTTTCATGGGTTGGCTAGTTTTTATAGGAGGTTTATTAAAGATTTCAGTAGCATAGCCTCACCATTAATGAACTTGTTAAGAAGCATGCTAAATTTGAGTGGAAAGAAAAGCAAGAAAATGCATTCAATGAATTGAAAGATAAATTGACCAATGCACCTTGTCTTGTTTTGCCTAACTTTGACAAATCTTTTGAGATTGAATGTGATGCAAGTGGGATAGGTATAGGAGCTGTTTTGATGCAAGAAAAAAGGCCGATCATGTTCTTTAGTGAGAAGCTAAATGGAGCACAGCTTAACTACCCAACTTATGACAAGGAAATCCATGCACTTGTGAGGGCTTTACAAGTTTGGCAACATTACTTATGGCCAAATGAGTCTGTTATCCATACCGATCATGAAAGTTTGAAGCACCTCAAAAGCCAAACAAAGTTAAATCGGAGACATGCTAAATGGGTGGAGTTCATCGAGACATTTCCTTATGTCATTCATTACAAAAAAGGTAAGGACAATGTAGTGGCCGATGCATTATCAAGGAGGTATGCTCTATTTTCTTCACTTAGTGCAAAAATTCTTGGTTTTAAGCATATGATTGAGTTGTACAAAGTTGAGAAATCGGAATTTTATGATGTGTATGTGCAATGTTTGGAAGGGAAAAATATACATGATTATCTTGTGTTTCATGGTATGCTTTTTAGCAAAGGTAAGCTTTGTATTCCTAAGTGTTCCATTCGGGAGTTGCTTGTAAAGGAGGCTCATGGGGGAGGACTTATGGGACATTTTGGAGAATTTAAAGCGTATGGCATGTTGTGTGAACACTTTTATTGGTTAAAAATGAGGAAAGATGATATGAACCAAGGAGCTCTCTTTGTCATGCCTCATGGACCAATTACAAGATCAAGAGCTCGAAAACTTCAACAAGCCTTACTACTTCGTGTCCAAGCGTTCGTGAACTCGACACGAGAATTAAAAGGAATATGTGCAAGAAGTTGGAACTATGCACTTCAATTTGGTGCAAGTTATGCATTTTTAAGTGTTTTTAAGGCATGTCAAAGTCTACTTGGTCAAGGTCAAAGTCAACTTCATCAAGACAAGTCAAAGTCAACTCATTCAATTCAAAAACCAAGTCAAACATTCACATCCCTCATTATGGACGAGATTGCACTTATTTTGGTTGACTTTCCATGTTCTTAACCTTTCATTTGCTTGTCTTTTTATTTCTTGTAAGTTATGTCTTTTCATTTACAAGTCTTTTCATTTCTTGTAAGTTACAAGTCTTTTCATTTGCTTAAGACTTTTCATATGGCTTGCTAGGATGGCTATATATAACCTTGAGATGTCTTGTTGTAAACACAATTTTGAAGTTGAATGAAAAGTGAGTTTTCTCATTAGCTTGGTTGAGAGCTTTATCTCCATTTCTTGTGCATTTCTTGTGTCTTTAGAATTTGCATGTTAGGATCATTCAAGCGGTGTTGATCATACCTCTTGTGGAGTGATTCGAATCACGAGTTTAGAAACAAGTTTTCTCTACTCTTGATATTGATCATCAAGGTAATCCGTTCTAAAACTTTTCCTTGGGTTGATTCCATACTTGTTTTCGGGGTTTTTGGGATTGAGTTCTATGGGTCTTGTTCGTTAGCAAGGTTCTTAGATCCAACTCTCAAGGGTTTCTTAACATTTTGGTATCAGAGCATTAGGCTCTTTGATCGGATATATGTTTCCTTGCGTTTATCTCTTTGAATTCCTTATTCATTTGCTTATGTTTGATTATATCTAAGCATATTAGCATTCTGTCTAAAATTACAAAATAAAAAAAAAGTATCAATTTCGTTCATCTTTCCAATTTTCGTTCTCTGCATTATTATAGATCTGGGTCTTATCTACAAATCTGTCTTCTTTGAAGTCTTCTAATTCAACTTGCTTAGTGGTGAAATTCGTGAACTTTGCTGATTGATTCCAAAAAAAAAAAGAAAAAAAAAACTGAACGTGAAAGCATTTATTGTTAGCATTATTGTGCTTTTGCTGATCCATAACTGATAAAAAAAAAAGAAAGAAAGAGGAAAAAGCATAGAAGACCCCATTTGTCATTACTTCTTTGTGTAGCCTTGCATTGAAATCTCATGCTACTTTCTTGTTGCTTAATTCCCAACCATCTTTATCCTTAACTCTACTTTCTTTCTTTCTAGCTTCCATTATAATTCTGTCCATTATTTTTTTCTTAACTTGTTTCTTTGTTGTTATTCGGGTTACTCCTAAAATCACACTCTTGTTTGAGTTCTTATGTGCTGTCTAAACCACTTGAAATGCACATAGCTTTTAACTTTGCTAGACTCACTTACCGATTTGTTTGAAGTGCATAAGAGTGTACTAAGTTGTGAGGGAGAGATGGTAAGGGAGCGATACATTATTTTGAGTGTTGAGGGTTAAGCACGAGTGAACTTCACTAATGAGTGAATTAGTGGGGGAGTGCTTGTGAGATCCATTTTTTCTTTGTTACTTTAACTTTGTTTGCAGCCATGTTTCACACTGAACGTTCACAGAAATCGCGGTTCCACAATAGCCGGCGATATCATGATAACCACCATGGCGATGATCCATATACGAAGGAATTGGTCGGGATTCGCAAAAACATAAATGACCTCAATGAATTGTGCCAAGAGTTCAAAATGCTATACGAAGACATGAAGAGGCATGCTACAAAATCGGTTCAAAAAGAGGACGATTGTCTGCCTCAAGAGGAAAATCATCAACAAATTCCAAATGAGGCAGAGAATCAAGATGCCATTGATGCGAATGTTCAAACTATTCTGCATGCCCAACAAGAAGATTTTAATATTGATGTTGTTATTTATGATGCTGAAGAAGATGTGCATGTTGAGGTTTTGACGCCTGATGAGTACACAACCACAGAGGAGGTACTTATTGAGAAGGCGATCAAGATTACAAATATTGTGCAAATTGGGGGAGAGAGAAGAAGAAAGCATGCAACTGCAAAATGAAGACCTCGGCAACACTCAGAAGCCACATTCACTCATTGCTTCAATGCCCTTGTATTGGGGATTTAAACCAGGAATTTGGAACAAGACTGCAAAGTTTTTCTTTACTACAAGCAATTACAAGTTTACCATACAAATTTATTATCTTATCAACATGTTTGAACGAGCTCAAGATGCCGAGTATAAGGTTGCATTGCAAGGAGATCTTATAGATTCGAGGACGAATCCTTCTGAAGAAGGGGAGGATGATATGAACCAAGGAGCTCTCTTTGTCATGCCTCATGGACCAATTACAAGATCAAGAGCTCGAAAACTTCAACAAGTCTTACTACTTCGTGTCCAAGCGTTCGTGAACTCGACACGAGAATTAAAAGGAAAATGTGCAAGAAGTTGAAACTATGCACTTCAATTTGGTGCAAGTTATGCATTTTTAAGTGTTTTTAAGGCAAGTCAAAGTCTACTTGGTCAAGGTCAAAGTCAACTCCATCAAGACAAGTCAAAGTCAACTCATTCAATTCAAAAACCAAGTCAAACACTCACATCCCTCATTATGGATGAGATTGCACTTATTTTGGTTGACTTTCCATGTTCTTAACCTTTTATTGGTCCATGAGGCATGACAAAGAGAGCTCCTTGGTTCATATCAGGAAATGTCCCAGCTTAGGTTGGCAAAGTACCAGAAAATAATGGCCAGGCATTACAACGCGCGAATTAAACCCAAACGTTCTAGATTTGATGCTTAGTCCTCCGCATAGTGTAGCAGCAAGTCGGCTTACTGAATCTAACTTGAGAAGATCGCTTTGAGATTAAACGCATTGTACACCCTAACACATACATGTTGGTCTCAGACATCCATGGAATGCGGAGCACCTCAAACATTATTATCCTTCAATTGTAAAATAGTCTGAAATTGTGGACTTATGTAAATTTTCAAAACGGATAATAACAGTGACAGATCTTGTAATTTGATTCTAAGTCTTCCTAACTCACTAGGTTTGACCTACAATCAAATGGGGGTCATAGGTAATAGGTCATGAGGTGCAAGGTGCAACCTAACCACCTCTATTCATCGTTATTGAATATCTCCACCGTCAATAGATTTTCCAATTCTTCTAACTATGTTAAAAAGTGAAATTGACAGTAACAACAAAAAAAAAAAACAAAAGGGTCGAAGAGTCAAGATTTTGAATTAAAAAAGTTTGGAGTTTCATTAATGAATGATTGATGTATATATGCCCTCGCCGAACTAATACATGAGAAGGAAAGCAACAAAAACAACATGAGGAAAGATAGAAAGTGACACAAAATAATGTCCATAATACAAGCTCAAAGGTGCGAGCTAAACTCTCATTGAGATGCCAGTAGGTGGGCCTCTTGCGAGTCTAGAAGTGCTGCCTCCTGAGACAAAGGCATCATTTGGTCTTTAGATTGAGCCTATCTCACTCCCACCCTAAGCTGTTTTGACAGCGTTACTCCCTTGAGTCATTTCACCATCCTCCATCTCGAGCTCGTTAACTACCCAACTAATTAAACTTAACCCCAAATACGTCCTGCCAACTCCCTATGCAAACAAATATATAAAATCAAGTTCCAATTCTCATCAATTTAACGATAAATCAATCCCATAAAATATCATTCAACGACATTCGTGGACCACCTCACGAGGCAAGTTTATTATTCAAACTAGGCGAAACTCAATGAATAGAATAAAACTAAAATAGGCAGCTATCCCGAAATAAAACTAACAGCAAGGGAAATCTCTCAATTATTCAAATACGAACAATTCGTTTATTGGCCATAACATAAGACCTTAACCAATGACTTAAACTAAACAGGAGTAACTAAGCAGCCTATGGTCCTCGATCGTCATGTCTCCTTCGTCCCATCACCATGGTCGCCCCCGAGCCTTCACCTGAAACAATCATTGTAGAGGGGGGGGGGTGAGTATATAAAATACACTCCGTAAGTAGCCCTCACAAACACACACACACATCATGCTCAATTATATCATGAAACAATCGTAGTCATGCCTTTCAACACATTATGCATTCAAACATAAACACATTCCATAGAAATTTAGTGACAACCACAACCAGTAAACACATTAACAACCAACCTCTAGTCTCCCTAACACCACAAGTACCTCCACACTTATCTCAGCTATCCTAACCTTCCACAGTTATCCCCTTCGAATAGAGTCGGCCCCTGACCATTTATACCCAGAGCACCGACACTTCTGCATCGGCCCTCGACCATTTATACCCGAGGCCTCGATGACTTCACCGTCTATGGGCCCTCGACCATTTATACTCAAGGCCCCAATAGTCTTCCTTCCAAAGGACTCCTCGTATCGACCCTCGACCATTTATACCCGAGGCCTCGATACTCCATTAGTGACGTATCAGCCCCCGACCATTTATACCCAAGGCCCTGATACTCACTCATTCATTTCCTCCAAGAATCCAACTCTCACCAGAGTCTTACTGTATACTTTCTTAAGCCACTTATACGTGTCTTCATTTGCCGCTGCTACGGGTTCAAAGCACGTCGAAGTTTGTCGTCGTTCTGTTCGGAGTGGGCTAGCAGCACCGGTGCTGCATCGAGGCGTCGGATGAGCTGCCGGAAAACGAGAGGAGGGGCGGCGGGATTGGGAATGAAGAAGAAATTGGGGGGGGGGGGGGGGCGGCTAGGGTAGAAGAAAGAAGAAGAAAGAAGAAGAAAGAAGGAACTTGGGCTAGGGTTTTTCCTTTTTGTTTTCTTCCTTTTTCCCTTTGTTTTAGAACCAAATTAACCCAATGGAGGCCCAACAAGCCCAAGCCCAAAAGATAAGAAATCTACCCCCTCTTAAACAAGACCCACCACACGGGGTCCGGTAAATATTAATTTAATTGTATTTTAGAGCCCGATAAATATAGATAAATTTAATTAACAATCAATTTAAAATTAAATGAAAAATCTCCTGATTCGAGACTAACTAACCCGAGGGACTCGGGGCGTTACAATTTAAAAAGAGAAAAAGGTCGAATAACAAAGTTAAAGGCGGACATCTAAAAAGACTTCTTACCTAAGTTCCTAAATCTATAGGGGACGTTAAAAATGGCTGACCTTGCTTGTCAAACACAAGCCTGTAACGCCCCGAGTCCCTCAGGTTAGTTAGTCTCGAATCAGGAGATTTTTCATTTAATTTTTAAATTAATGGTTAATTAAATTTATACATATTTATCGGGCTCTAAACTCCAATTAAATTTATATTTACCTGACTCCGTGTGGTGGGCCTCGTTTTAAGATGGGATGGATTTCGTTTCTCTTGGGCTTGGACTTGTTGGGCCTTTATTGGGTTAAGTTGGTTTTAAAACAAAGGAAAAGAGGAAAAAGAAAAAAAAAAAGGACTTCATCTTCTTCTTCTCTTTCTCCCTTGTTGCCCTAGCCGTCACCCACCCCACTTCTTCTTCTTGTTCACCGGCGACCACACCTCACGGCGGCGACGGAAGCGGCGGCGCCTCCTCGAAACAGCAGCAGCGGCGGCCGGCGACCACATCCGTAGCAGCAGCAGCGGCGGACGGCGACCCATCCATTGGCGGCGCGACTTCGACCCAACGTCCCGACGATCTACAGCAGCAGCAGCGTGATTTCCTCCGGCGACGTGTTCTCCGGCGAACGGCCCAGCGTTCTCCACGAACCCCAGCGGTCTGCAACGAGCCAGCACCGCTTCTTGCAGCGTTCCTCGCGGCGGCGCACGGCGAACGGTTCAGATCCGCGTCGAACCGGCGGCGCACGGCGAACCTCGACGACCTGCTGCTACGATCCGACGAACAGCAACTTCAGCGGCAGGATTCGTGCGTTACAGCAGCGTTTAGGACGTTTGGCGATGACCCACATCCGTTTGAAGCTCGATTTAGGCTACCCACACCTTGGCGAGCTAGATCTAGGTGACCCACACCTATACGAAGTCGGTTTTGGTGGTAATGAGTCATTTGAACCCTTTTAGAATTGATTTCGAAGCCTGAATAGTCTACGTAACTTGCTGTATTTTTCTATTTTAGTGCTTAGGTGTGAGATCGACGCAAAACTAAAGGGCGCGGTTGTGAGTAAGTAGACAAGGGGCATGTGCGTGCGTTAATGTGTGTTAAATGGTCTCTAATGTGCTGATTTTGTGGCGTTTAATATTAATTTTGTTACGTCATTGTGCTAAATAACTCTCGTTGTGTTAATCGGTATACTTGGAGTAGTGTTGGATATTTGTCGGTGAAAATGGTGAGATTTCTGCTTTGCTAAACTGCTGAGTATTGCTGTGGAAATGTTTGTTGTCTGAATATGCACGAGTTGTTAGGCGTGTTTTGTGTGTTTTTATCATTGCGACGAAAGTCATTGTGTAGCCGTTGTTAAGAAAAGTTATATTGTGAGAGCATGATTGGTTTATTATTTGATTATTAGAATGTTGTTTATGTTGTGGCAGCATGCTGAATTGTATTTGTGAGTTGAAAGATGCAGGGGTCATGGCTTAAGAAAGTATATAGTAAGACTCTAGTGAGAGTTTGATTCTTGGAGTAAATGAATGAGTGAGTGTCAGGGCCTCGGGTATAAATGGTCGGGGGCTGATACGTCACTAATTGAGTATCGAGGCCTCGGATAAAAATGGTCGAGGGTCGATGCGAGGAGTCCTTTGGAAGGAAGGCTATTGGGGCCTTGGGTATAAATGGTCAAGGGCCAATAGATGGTGAAGTCATCGGGGCCTCGGGTAGAAATGGTCGAGGGCCGATGCAATAGTGTCAGGGCTCTGGGTAAAAATGGTCAGGGGCCGACTCTACTCGAAAGAGTTAACTGTGGAAGGCCTGGATAGCTGTGATAAGCGTAGAGGTACTTGAGATGTTAGGGAGACTAGAGGTTGGTAGTTAATGTGTTCCTGGTTGTGGTTGTCACCGAATTTTATAGAATGTGTCTATGTTTGAATGCATAATGTGATGAAAAGCATGACTATGAATGTTTCATGATTTAGTTGAGCATGATGTGTGTGTGTTGTTGGTAAGGGCTACTTACGGAGTATATTTTATATACTCACCCCCCCCCCTCTCTACAATTATTGTTTCAGGTGAAGGACTCGTTGGCGACCATGGTGATGAGACGGATGAGACATGACGAGCGGGGACCATAGGCTACTTAGTCACTCTTGCTTAGCTTAAGTTATTACTTAAGACCTTATGTTATGGTCAATAAACTATTTGTTCGTATTTGAATAATTGGGAGGTTCCCACTTGTTATTAATTTTATTTCGGGATAGGTGTCTATTTTAGTTTTCTTCCATTCATTAAGTTTTGCCTAGTTTGAATAATAAAATTGCCTCGTGAGGTTGTCCACGGATGTTATTGATTGATATTCTATGAAATTGATTTATTGTTGAATTGATGAGAGGTGGAACTTGATTTTATATAATTGTTGCATAGGGAGTTGGCATCACGTGTTTGGTGTTAAGTTTAATCAGTTGGGTAGTTAACGTGACCTAGAAGTGTGTGGGAAATTGTGGGTCGTTACAACAAGCCACTCCCCGGAAGCATAAAACTGCTCTCATTTCCACTGTTTAATTGACGATGAAGTCTTAATTATACCCCTTGCTGTTTTTCTCACACAATGATAAAAACACCCGAGTTTTTTTGGAATTATATTTACTTTAAAACACACTAGAAGTTGCTATGTATTAAGCAACACGATGTCTTTGATTTCTCAGCACCTAAACCACTAGAGTCGAACTATACCAAAAAACATGCCCTACCTATTGGGGGCGAGCTGAGTAGGTACGAGATTGACCCTACTAAGAAACTTTTGAGCGAAAACGTTAAGTGGCGCCTAAACTTGAACTCAAACATCTTTAAATAAAGAGTGACACATCCCTCTAGAGGTTTCTCAGAGGATTCTCCTTTTGTAAGGTGATAAAGACCTATGGAGTGGCACCAATTCCCTTAGTCCGAGCTAGAGGCATCACTACTACTACTATCCCCCTCCGAACTCCTAACATTATCTTCGGGAATGTCCACCTCTTCTAACTCTTCATTCAACCTATTTACCAATTCCTCACTATAAGTAAAACTGCTAGGGGACGACGTGCTAGAGCTCCGACTTAACTTGTCGGACGAACTACTACTCTTACTACTGCTAAAGGTAGACATTGTAAAGAAACGCAGTAGAAACTTTTAGAAAAGGAAAAAACTAACCTAGAGTGTAGCATTGAGCTGACATGGTTGGACTCAAGATTTTTTCGAAAGATGGAAAGAGTATAAGGTGGAGTTGGATTTGAATGATATTTACAGTGGAGCAAACATTCATCCCAACCTTACATGCGTCACTAGGTCAACGGTCCAGATCGAGCAGCATACCGAGCGTTATAAACTCTTGATTACTTTTATAGTTGTCATACCAATCCTTCGTCTTCCCGAACGGTTATATTTCTCCCCTGGATCTCATAAGTCACCACTTAGCCATTTTTTCAAACACATAAAAAACTTATTTGCCAGATTAAGCTAGACCTACCAAAGAGAGGGCCAATGTTTGGGGGGTGAAAATTGTATTGCCACACGGAGGACAAAGAGAGGTCTAAATTTACACGTTACGCAATCAGGCAACCTCATACGGTTTTTAGGTGCCATACATAGCCGTGAGCACATTAAGGGAGCCCTACGTGCTATGTGACCAACATCTAGGATCGACCCAAAGTGTGAGATGTGTCCAATCTTCAGGCCGACACCCATAACCACCTGTCAGAAGGTCTATCGGACACCCCCACATATAAATAGAGGGCACCACTTCTGCAGACACGTGTCGCATTTTATCTCAAACTTCTTATTGAGTCCGAGCTAATACTGACTTGATCCTCAAATTGTTTGACTATCTTATGCAAGTCATTCCTTGAAAAGGCTTGTCGGCTACTCCATCTAACCGACCTTGCCCAAGTCAAACCTCCCTTGGGATTTTGCATAAACGACACATATGGCACTCGACAAAACATTTCAATTCCAAAATACTTCACACTACCTGGCTTATTTCATATAAAACTTCCTTTTTTTTTTAAAACAATAAATCAAACCAGGAAAAAAACAAAAATTCTTTTAAAGAATCATCAATAAGGGTTCAAGCGCCAAGACGAGATGACCATTTTGCTAAAGCCAACTTCTATACGTACAATATCTCATCTTGACCTCTATCATAACTTTACTGGTGTAGTAGATTAGGCTCTTACACCCTTGTATAGATGTTCATTTTTCCTGTGGGAATGGGGCTATGTGAGGAATCCCCGTTTAAATTTCCCATGAGGTAGGGATGAAGAACATTTCTTTCCCGTTACCTGAACAAGGATGGGGATGGGAAATGCATTCCCTTTCCCTACTCCTCATTCCCCACCCCGCCACAATTTGTTTATATATACTAAATACAAATATACAATTTTTCATCGTTACTTAAACCCGGATAAAGATGTGTATGCGAAAGGATTAAACCATGTAAATGAAGTTTTATCATGTGAAATTAAGTAATTAATGTTTGAGCCCGAAATTGACTGAGCTCCGACACGATTTAGATCGGTATGCTCAGGACGAGCTATGGCCAACGGTCCTACTCCTTCCCTGAACCCTTTTTGAGACCTGCGAAACAAAGTTAGCACTCCGACGAGCAAGTTAGTTCTAGTCCGAGCTAACTCGCCGAGTCTACTTAGGATTGCGTACCTTGCATTTAAGGCAAAGGTTTCTATTTATAGAAACTGGGCCCGACAGGGGTTCTGGCACACCCTAAAATCGTGGCGTGTTGTCGGGTACGGAAGGGACATTGTTACGGACTCTGTCTAACCTCGGCTCGACGCTATAGGTCCTACCCTATCTTCCGACCTACGTATCTCAGAGTCAATTTCTATGCTTTGTCTGCGTGTTCAACCAACTCACCTTTTCGATCGTGACACGTGGCAGGCCAGGATTTACCTCTAACATTGGCCCCCACTTCGACGGGGCGGAGGTCGGCTCGGCGAAGTCCTCCGAGCTAACTGGAGTCGGGTCGAATCCACGCGTGCATGTGTGACGTCATGGATGTCGTCAGCCCTAGCTTCTGCTTCGGGAACCCAAACGTCGTCGTGGGGACAGCCTGGCGTGGGGGATCTTGTCCGTTGATCCCTCCTTGATCGAATGGCTCTCGTGCCTCCGGGCTGTCCTATAAAAGGCGAAAGTCTTTCACTTTTCACTTTTTACTTTTCACTTTTGAGTCGTCGTGTACCTCGGCCGTTTCCAAGTCAGGTACTCTCTCCCTCTTTCTTTAGATAGTTCTTTTAAGTCGTCCTAGTCCGGTCTGGCGATGAGTAGCTCGTCTAGGGATTCGTCGTCTGGGACTTCTAGTTCCTCTAGTTCGGGCGATGTTTTAGGAGATCCGACCTTAGCTCCTACCTCAAGGAACCCCTACGTCGAGGATAGCTCAGCAAACCCCAACATAGCCTCAACCTCGGGAAACCCTGACCTCGGTCCTGTAGTCGAACTTCGTCCTTCATCATGCTCGGTAGGTAGGTTGGCCGAGCTTCACAAAACTTACTGATCCCCAACTCCATAGAGCTTAGGGTGCCCAACATCGGGGAGCACCTCGACGACCCTCCTCCGGGCTTCGTCAGTTTCTACCCCCAGATGTTCCATAGGGGGGTTAGACTTCCACTCCACCCTTTTATACAAAGGTTCCTTAGCGCAGTCAACCTCGCCCCAGCTCAGCTCTCGCCTAATGGGTGGTCTACTGTGCTCGTAGCCTACGTCCTGTGGTGGGTTCTCCGAGACGAGGACGAGGACAGGCTCACGGTAGATCAGCTCTTAGCGACCCACACCGTTAAAGCCTCCAACGAGGGAGAGGGTCGGTACTACCTCTCAGCTCGGTGGAATGTAGGTCAGCTGAGTAGGAACCCCTCCTCTAACAAAAATTGGAAAGAGTGTTGGTTCCTCGTCTCTGGCGAGTGGCTTCGGAGGGACGGAGGGGGTGAGCCGACCTGTCAAGTCCCAGTAGAGTTCGGAGACGTAGGTGAGTGTCTTAGGCGCGAGCTGGGGTCGTTTTTTTTTTGTCTTAACTTGAGTATCCCTGTTGCTGACGCTGTCCCATTTTGCAGCTCTGTCGTCCCCCGTTCCGAGGATTAACAACAAGTCCTGGGAGATCATCAAACGAGCTCAAGGGCGGAGATTGACGTGCGCACTGTGGGGTGAAGCTCTCGTCTCCAATTCTCACCTTTTCTCTTGCGGCCTCAGTCTTCGTGACCACCCGGATGAGCTCAAGAAACTTCCAAAACCTCGTCAGCGCAGCTCGCAAAAGAGGAAAGCTCATGAAGGTAACCCCTTATCGGCACCTCGGCTTGTTCAATGGAAGTCTTTTAAGTAGCCTCGTCTTTTTTACAGGAATGGCATCCAAATTCCTCGCACTCAGTAGTACGAAACGGCAGCGGGCCTCGGCCTCGGCCGCTCCATTGGCGCCTCCCCAAGTTCGTCGTCGCACGAGTAGCGCCGACGTCCCGGGCCTCGGGTTGGAGAATTTGGCTAAACTTCAGGCCTTCCAAGCTCAGCCCCTACAGACCGTCGCTGGGGGTGAGGGATCGGCTACCCCGCTGGCGAGGAAGAAGCGGGCGAGGGAGATAGCCCCCTCCGAGGAGGTCACCTCCAAATCTCCACCTCCTCCCATCATGGTCGACTCGGAGGAAGGATCTCAACAAGGGCGGCAGCTCTGCGACGAGCTCCCGCTCCCCTTCAAGCTCGCCTTTTCTCGCCTCAGCATCCATGAGGCCACGACGAAGGTGAGGTCCTCCAGCTCTCGCCGAGTTGAACGAGCTGTTCGGGTGCCCGAGGACCCGGTCGAGGCGGTAAGGAAGACTGTAGCTCTTGCTGCCGAGGTAAGTTCGTTCTCATTCCACTTTTCTTCCCTCGTTTTAATCCTTTCGCCCTAACCTCTGGCCTCTGCAGCTGCACTACCACGCCTGTCTCTCGGCGTCAATGATGAGCCTGGAGCTCAGAGGTCGGGACCTGAAGGAGGAGGAGACTAACGCCTCTTACGAGCGTAGGATCGCTGACAGGTCGAAGGCCCTGATAGCCCAAGCTCGTATCGACCTGAGGAACGCCCGGGGCCGAGCTGAGACTGCAGAGAAGGGCTGGAATGAAGCTCAGCAAAATCTGGCGAGCTGGGCTTACTTGGAGAAGAAGATAAAGGAATTCCCTGAATTCGATGGCCTAGCTCGCGACTTAGCGGACAGGGGCTTCTTCTATGCCCTCAACAAGCTTGACACCTCTTGTCCGAAGGAGGCCATTGCCGCTGTCGAGCTGGAGTATGAGTCTATCTGGGCCGACCGCCCCACTGATGTCAATCAGGAGGCTGGGGCTACTGAGGCCGCCGTGGTCGCTGACGCCGACGTTGGAACTAGCAGCCCTGCCGACCTCCTGCAAGAATAGCTCGTACCCTTCTTCAGTTGCTTCCCCTACTTTACTATTTTTAAATTCAAACAGTGTACTGAGCCGAGGAATATTGATAAGCGCCAAGGTTGCTCGTGTTTACAAAGCTAGAGGTCCTTCTAGGATCCTTGCAAACATTCACAAAAACGACTAACTTACCGAATGATTCCAACCAAGAGTAAGGTTAGAAGATGAATCACTCTTAGATCGGACTTAGAATCTACGATAGACACTCCTAGATCCTAAGACGACTCACTCCAGAATTAGCTTGATCGAGACTAATCCAATGAATCGGTTTAACATCAAACCTAAAGCAAGATTTGAAAGAAGCAACACCAAAAGTGTTAAGGAACAAAAGTTCTTGAATTTCCATATGTTTTTTAATCTTAAGTTATCCATAACAAGAGCATTACAAGCCTTTAAATAGGCAAAATGGTCGTTCAACATAAGAACACCAAAAGTTTTTCAAAATACTACTTAATGCAAATTGTAGAAAATAAGACATGCAAATTAAAACTTGATTGCACATCATTCTAGACACTTAAATGCGGATCAGAAAACGTAGTCATGCTTCAAATGGTCTTATCTATGTGCTGTAGGAGGCGCTTCACATTTGGATATGGTTTGACAACTTTTGACTTCACAAATTCCAAAGAGGTGCAATCTGCAAAGGCACCTGTTCACGAATCTGCACACTTTTTTTGTCCTCCGTGCCATCTCTCAAAATAGACAACTTTTCCCGTGCCATCTTTGCTCCATTCTCTTCTTGACTCATTGAAGTAACATTATGAATAAATTCGGGCTCAAAACTCTTTGTTGGTTCTTGTGCATTAACAAGCTTTTGAAGGTGCAGTGTGAAAGCCTCTTGAATCTTCCTTGCCTTTTCTTGTAATAATTGCTCCTTTGATATATGTAACTGGTCACAAATGGATTCGTATCAAATATATACCTCGGCTCTTCATCAAACTTTGAATTCAATGAGACACAAACTTCGCCCAAACTTAGTTGTTCCCTCTGAGGTCCTTATACTTGAAGAAATTTAATTAAACCTTAATTATACTTCGGCTCTTCATCAAACTTTAAACTCAATGAAAACAAACTTCGTCCAAACTCGAGTTGTTCTTTCCGAGGTCCCCATACTTGGAGAAATTTAGTTAAATTTTCAATTTGGTTTTGGTTTCGTTGTTTGAGTTTTTCAAGTCTTAGTAATTTCTTACTTACACAACGGCTTACGAGCCAAACACTTCAGCTCGGCGGTGTGCATTTGGGATAACCAGGTTTCTACGAGTTGACCATTGCTTCGTGCGTTTGTATTATTGTAGGTTGTTCAGCATAGGTCATACCACGTAGTCTTCCTTGGCCCCCATTTGACGTAGCTCGGTAGTAGTAGGCGACGTTAACAGATAAAGTCAAATTTTGCATAAGCCATTGGAGGTCAGCTTTCATTAATGAATGATATTACACTTCGGATTACACGCATCTCATTGATAATAAACTCGCAAATGCTCGGCGTTCCATGGGTGGGGGAGTTGTCTCCCGTTGAGGTCGGACAGCAGATAGGCTCCAGGTCGGAGTATTTTTTGGACTCTGTACGGACCTTCCCAGTTCGGCTCGAGTGCTCCGACATGCTGCATTACCTTCTTGAGGACGAGGTCGCCAGGCTTGAACGTTCTGACTTTTACCCTGGCATTGTAGTACCGAGCCATACGGTTCTGATATTCTGCTAGCCGGAGCTGGGAGCGAGATCTTTTCTCCTCGAGGAGGTCAAGATTCACGAGTAGGGCTTCACTGTTGGCTTGCTCGTCGAAATTCTCAACTTGGGGCGTTGGCATGCCGACTTCCGCAGGGACAACAGCCTCCGACCCGAAGGCTATGCCGTATGGCGTCTCGCCGGTAGATCGGCGGGGTGTAGTTCGGTAAGACCACACACCTCTGGTAACTCTTCTGCCCACCGACCTTTCAGAGATTCTAGCCTCGTCTTTAGACCACGCTTGATGATCTTGTTGATGGCTTCAACTTGCCCATTAGACTGCGGATGGGCAGGCGACGAGCTGAGGTGACGTATGCCGAGCTGTTGACAGAATTGATTAAATCGGGCACCGTCAAACTACTTTCCATTGTCAGTAATGATAGCGTTCGGTATACCGAACCGACATATTATGCTCTTCCACACAAAGTTGACGACCTTCGCCTTGGTAATAGACGCCAGAGGTTCTGCCTCCACCCATTTGGTGAAGTAATCTGCAGCTACTATGGCAAACTTCAACTGCCCCTTCCCCATCGGTAGTGGGCCGATCAGATCTATCCCCCACTGAGCGAAAGGCCAAGGGCTTGAGATCGGCGTCAGCATCTCCGGGGGTTGTCTCAAAATGCTCGCGAAGCGCTGACATTTGTCACATGTTTTGGCGAACTCCTTAGTGTCGCGCTCAATCGTCGGCCAGTAGTAGCCCTGGCGGACGACCTTCGCGGCCATGGACCGAGCTCCTCCATGGTTTCCACAAACCCCTTCATGAATCTCGCGCATGACATGATTACGCTTGTTTACATGCGTAAAAAGAAGGTTTTAGATGCTGTTTTTACTATGTTTTAACTTTGTTTCGGACTTTTTCTCGGTCGTTTGAGTTCCAATTCATGCAAAATTCATATATGATGGGTTGTGGTTGGCTTATATTGTATTTATGACATTTTAGGATCATTTGGGAGTGGAAATTAATCAAAAGAAGCAAAAAGACAAAAAAACATCATGGGAGGCGCCAGACGCCTGCGTGCCTGCAGAAAAACTGGTTTTCTTCCAACTTTGCCCTTAATGAAACGCGTCTTCCAATGCGTTTTGGTGGTTCCAACCGATGCATACGTGTAGAAGAAGTGTTCCACTATCAGTTTGAGCACGATTTAGTCAGTCAAAGATGTTGGAAATGGGTGATTCACCATCGTTTTAGGACCTACCTAACCAATTCTGCACAGCTATAAATTCCAGCAGCTTCTCCACCAAATTCATCAAGCCTTGCTTCCTTCTCTTCATCATTTTTAGTGTTTCTTTGTTGCTTTCTAAGTACTTTTGAGTTGCTTTCATTAGTTGCTTTTGGTTTTTAAATCCCGAGCACTTTACATTCCTTTATTGAGCTCTGTTTTGTTTCCATTTGTACTTAGTTATTTTCTACTTATTCAAATATATAAAAATCCAACACTTTGCTTGTCTTCCCTTTGCCTTTAATTTATTTTTAGTTCAGAGAGTTGTGTTTTTGGAGGAAAGAGCACGTGACACTCCCCCTTGCTTGAAAGAGAAGGGCGAAGCTCTCAATCCCGATAAAAACTCTCCGTTAGTTAACTTTTGTTTTTCACACATGCATTCCAATTTCAACCATTCTACTTGCTGTATTTTCTTCAATATGTCTTTCTAAATTCCCGTCTCTAGCCCGGTTATGGATAGTTAGCCTTTTATTTCTAAAAAGGGTTGCTAAGAAGTAGTGTTTTTGCTTTCCATTCATTGCTCAACATGTTTTCCCAAAAAGTTAGGATTTAGAGAAGGCCACTGTAAGTCTTAACAAGTCAATACTGAAACGGTTGCTTATTTGCATTGTTGAGTGGTTGAACCGAGGAGAGGAGCACCATAGACATAAGGGTTCCGCTTATGTAGCCTAGACATAGGACCTTAACCCGAGGTTGCGACTATTTCCATCCTAAAACTAAGATATCTCTCATAATAGACATATTAGGGAATGTCTTAGGACTTTGAACTTGCTTAGACATAAGTCAAGTGAAAAGCGTAGTCGTTGGTTCCTAAAGTAAAATGCATATCGTCCTTAGCATATCCTTGATTCTTTGTTGGCTAACTTGAAGTAATTCGGGCTAGGTTTTACCATTATAAGACCAAATCTCAAATCCAAAACCATTATTTGTGACCACTTCCCATTTTACAAAAATCACTCATTTCAACGTTCACTATTCATTAAAACTTTAGAGTTTGGAAATTATTTAGAAGTCCTTGAGGATCGATACTTGGATACTCCATCCATTTTATATTACGCTGACAGGTGTGCGCTTGCATCTATAGAATTGTTACCACGCTTAGTACGTGCGTTCAGCAAAACCACCAGTCATGACATACCTCGCCTCTTCTGGATCGAGGCACCGCAGTAACGGTAGGGAATATCCCCTCTTGAAGAGTTTGCCTTCTTGCATCAAGTAGTGGGCAGCTTAGCGTCGAAGCTTCCTGGCCTGGCTCGGATCGGCAGGGACAGAGCCATTGACCAGGAAGTCCTTAATTGGGTCCATCCATGTAGGCTGAGCTGACTCGATCTCCGTCGCCTCATGCTGGTCGATGGACGACTCAGCAAGTATTTCAACCGGAACCGTTCTTGGTAGATCAGTCTCGTATGCCGAGGCGAGGCGAGCCAGTGCGTCGGCGTTGGAGTTTTCGGACCTCGGCACCTGTCGAATCACATAATAGTCCTCAAATTGGGCGAGGAGCCCTCAGGCTTTGGCCAGATACATCTCCATACGAGCTTCCTTTACTTGGTATTCCTCGGTAACTTGATTGACAATCAACTGGGAGTTGCTGAGAATCAAAAGTCGCCTCACGCCCATCCCTCTGGCGACCTTTAGTCCATTTATCAACGCCTCATACTCGGCTTCGTTGTTGGAAGCTCGGAAACCAAACCGGAGCGCGTACTCAAATCGAAGACCGTCGGGGCCAAGGAGCAGCATACCTGCCCCACAGCCTTTCTCATTAGACGAACCATCCACATAGAGTGTCCACTGGTCGCGGACATCGCCCCTGGCCTGGGTGGGGTCAGCTCGGCAACAAAGTCTGCGGCTGCCTGACCTTTCAACGCCGTTCTCGGCTCGAAGGCGATGTCGTGCTCACTGAGCTCTAGTGCCCACTGCATCAGGCGACCCGACGTTTCGAGCTTGTAGAAAATCTGCCTCAAGGGGAAGTTTGTCGGGACGATTATTTTGTGTGCCTGGAAGTAGAGAGGAGATCATCTCCTTTAGACAGTATGATCGTGAACCTGTTCACGAGGCATGGGAAAGATTTAAAGAACTAATCAGGAAATGTCCGAACCATGGCTTGCCGGCATGCATCCAGATAGAACATTTCTTTAGAGGTTTAGATCATCCTACTAAGATGATGCTAAACAATGCTGCCAACGGAGCCTTTACAAAGAAGACATTCAACGAGATAGTCGACATCCTAAATGACTTAGCTTCACACAACGAACTATGGTGTTCGCAAAGATCTAAGGCAGCACCAAAGAAGCAAGATCCAGCTGGAGTTTTGGCTCTGGACATTGCGACCTCGATGCAAAAAGAGATGGTTACAATGAACCAGAGGCTGAAAGAGATGGCGTTGGGAATAAAAAATCCATTAGCCACGCCGATACAACCTGTGCAGTCGGATTATTGCACTCCTGCTCCTGTTTGCCAAGTCAACGATCTCATTTGTTCATTTTGCAGTGAAAACCATATTTATGATAATTGTCCACATAACCCTGCTTCCGTTTTTTATGTAGGACATGGGAACAATAGGAACTTTAACGCATATTCGAACACCTACAACCCAGGTTGGAGGCACCACCCTAATTTCTCATGGGGAGGTCAAGGAGGTTCGAGCGGTTTTAATCAAGGGCAGAGCCAGCAGAACAGCCCTATGTTCCACCTACACAGCAATGCATCCCGCCACCGCAACAGCAGTACAATCAGAGAACACAGACTCCACCAGTTCAAAATAACAACTCAAATCTTGAGAATATGATGAAGGAGTACATGGCCCGAACCAACGCAGTGATACAATCACCGGGCAGTGGCTTCGACAACAAGGGAGCCGAGCTGAGGTATTGCTTCAACTGCCTTAGCGCAACTTCGCAATCGTCGGTCCATTCGAACCGACCCTTTTTCCTTAGTATTTGGAAGAAAGGGTGGCACTTGTTCGTGGAGCGAGACACAAAGCGATTCAAGGCTGCAAGTCGGCCGTTCAACCTCTGCAGCTGTTTAACATTTCTCGCCGCCTCCATCTCGAGGACAGCCCTTATCTGGTCCGGATTTGCTTCAATTCCGCGTTCGTGGACCATGAACCCGAGGAACTTTCCCGACGAAACCCCAAAGGCACACTTGCTCGGGTTGAGCTTCATCTGATACTTTCGAAGCACGCCGAAGGCCTCTGTTAGGTCGGCTAAATGGGAGCTCGTCTGCTTGCTTTTCACCAACATGTCGTCTACATAAAACCTCCATGTTGCGTCTGATCTGCTTGGCGAACATCATGTTGACCATCCGCTGGTAGGTCGCCCCGGCATTCTTCAGACCAAACGGCATGACATTGTAGCAATACAACCCTTGGTTGGTAACGAAGGCGGTATGCTCTTGGTCGGGCACATGCATCCGAATCTGATTGTACCCGGAGTAGGCATCCATGAAGGAGAGGAGCTCATGCCCTGCCGTTGCGTCGACGAGCTGATCTATCCGAGGCAGGGGAAAACTGTCTTTCGGGCACGCCTTATTGAGGCTCGTGAAGTCAATACAGACGCACCACTTGCCGTTGGACCTTTTAACTAAAACTACATTAGATAGCCACGCGGGGTAATGAACTTCTCTTATGAATTTAGCTCGTAGCAACTGCTCGACTTCTTTACAAATTACATTGCTTCGCTCGGCGTCGACAGGCCGATGCTTTTGCCTCACAGGCCTATAGCTAGGATCTACATTAAGCTTATGAACCATTATGCTCGGATCTATGCCCGGCATGTCGTCGTGAGACCATGCGAACACATTAGCATTTGCCTTCATAAAACCGATGAGCTCCTCTTTCACCTCGGCCCCCAGTCTGCTGCCGATACTGACCTGCTTTTCTGGCCCCAGCAGGGGGACAAGTTCTAGTTCTTCAGCTGGGGTACCACGGCTCGGCACTGTTTCGTCGGCACACGGCCCTGCCGTGCCCGTGACCGCTGCACAAGTGGTTGTTCCCTTCATCGCGGCTGCGTAGCATTCTCTGGACGTCTTCTGCTCACCCCGGACTGTCGCAACTCCAACCGAGGTGGGATACTTCAAGACCTGGTGGTAAGTAGATGGAACTGCCCTGAGATCATGAATCAAGGGCCGACCAATTATGGCGTTGTACGCAGAGCTCCGATCTATCACGACGAACTCTGCAACTTTAGTTACTTGTTGATTTCCCTCGCCAATGGTAACAGGGAGCGAGACACATCCTTCCGCGCTGACCGACTCCCCTGCGAAACCGACCAAAGGCGTCGGGCTGAGCTTCAAGTGCTTCCTCTCCCACCCCAGGGCCGTGTAGGTCGAGAACGATAAGATGTTGGCCGACGCTCCACCGTCGATAAGGACTCTTCTCACCTTCATGTGATCTATGAGTGGGGCGATTACTAGGGCATCGTTATGGGGCATGTGCACTCCTTCGCCATCTTGGTCGTCGAATAAGATCGGCGTTGCAGGCTCCCTGGGGTACGAGGTGCAGACCTCGTGTGCCGCCTCCCTAGCCAGAGCTTTTCCTCTTCTGCCCCGACTGTCCCCCACTCGGGCCCCCATGGATGGTGTTTATAACGGCGGGACGATCTTCCCTCCGTCTCAGCGGCGGCGACTTCTCTCGCTTCTCCTCCAGAGCCGACCCTTCTGGCTCTGCCCTTTCACGCCTGCCGACGTACTTTTTCAGATAACCCCTCCAGATCAGGTCCTCGACCTGTTCCTTCAAGTGGAAACAACATGAAGTGTCGTGACCATGATCCTTGTGGAATCGGCAGTACAGTCGCTTGTCTCGTTTCCCTGAAGGTCGGCGGAGCTTTTCTGGGGCTGCGAAAAGCGCTTCCAGGTCGGTATCTTCAGCCGCCGCGTAGATCTCTGCGATTGAGGCGTTCAGCGGGGTGAACTTGTCGAACTTCGGTCCTCGTCGGTCCGAAGGGGCTTTCTCGTCTCGACGGCCTCTACTCTTATTATCGTCGACCCGGCGAGACGAGCTGCAACCATCGCTGCATTGCTTCTTGGGAGGAGGGGACTTTTGATCTCGATCTTTACCGCGGTTGCTTCGCCGAGCCCCATTGGCTTTCCACAACTCCAAGCCGTCGAGTACTGGCGAGCTCTAGCGAGCATCTCGTTCAGGGAGGCAGGCGGTCGGCTTCCGAACTCTATCGTCAAGTTCCTTTCGTTCAAACCCGTGGTGAAGTACATCATGGCGATGTCGTCGGTGCAACTTACCACTTTGACATGCTCGTCCATGAACCGAGCAATGTACTCCGTCAGGGACTCATTGTCCCGTTGCTTCACTGTTCTGAGGTGAGAGGACGGCAACTTCAACAACTGCCGAGCTGAGAATTGGTTGATGAACAACCTTCTCAGCTGTTGATAACTGTCGATGGATCGGGCTTCAACTGTCGGTACCACAATCTCGCTGAGCTTTCCAAGGCTATTTGAAATGCTCGACACTTCATAGCGTCGCTTGCGGCGAGGAAATCCATCTTCCCCTCGAACACCTCTACGTAAGAGATCGGATCTCCAGACCCGTCGTAAGAACTCATGACCGGAGCCTTGAACCTCGGTGGGATAGGTGCGTCCACAATCGCTTGGGAGAAAGGCGGCTCTTCTTGCTCGGCCACGCGAAGAGGATCTACAGGCCTGCACTGTCGCTTGAGATCTTCTATCTCCCTCTGAAACTGATCCCGGAGAAGGTCCACTTCAGACTGGAACGAATGGTCGGCGTGGGAGGACCTCTCTTGAGCCTCGACCTCTGGGCTTTCCTCCTCATCGTCGACCAGATACTCCCGATCTTCGGGTGCCACTATTCGTCGCCTCGGCATCTCGGCACCTTGGCCCTGATGGGCGTTGGAGCTATCGAAAGATGCCAGGGGAGTCCGAATTGGTCGGATCCTCGGGCGCCGGCCTTCGACCTGGTGGTCTTGCTGAGGGTGGTCATGAACCTGCGCTTCTAGGGCACTGCCTGTCCTCACCCGTTGTGGCTTTCGCGAGGGTGCTCCAGCTCGAGCCTCCCTGTGAGGTCGGAACTGATACTCCGTTCTTTGGGTAGGATGCATCGGTCCCTTTCCCCGAATGGGATTCCTGGAGACGGGAGGGCTAGACACCTCGCTGCCTCTTTCGACCGCCTTGAGCCTTGCCTTGACTTCCCTAAACTCGGCGATCACGTCGGCTACCATGACGGGGTCCACGCCCGCATCGGCACTCGCCCCGGAGCGAGCACCTGTGCTTCCCCAACCGCGGAGGCGAGGTGCGCGGGGCAGCAACCCATTTCTCTGAGGGTGCAGTGGCGGGAACTGGTCTGAGGCGAGGTGGAAGTCTCGGACTGCTACTGGATCAGATGTGGCCGACCGACCTCCATTCTGCTTGACCACCCCCGCCTGGGGTCGTTGTTTGACGACAGGAGTTCCGGCCACCTGAGAGTAGGTGAGTCGAGGATGGGCTCGAGAAGTGACAGCATCCCTCATCGGAGAGCGGATGGGCGAAAGTTGAGATCGTGACTACTGGGAGCGGGTTTGGGCCATTGGCTCAGATTGGAAAAGGTGAGGCCGACTTCTAGATATGTCTTCCCCACAGAAGGCGCCAGATGTTTGAGCCCGAAATTGACTGAGCTCCGACACGATTTAGATCGGTATGCTCAGGACGAGTTATGGCCAACGGTCCTACTCCTTCCCTGAACCCTTTTTGAGACCTGCGAAACAAAGTTAGCACTCCGACGAGCAAGTTAGTTCTAGTCCGAGCTAACTCGTCGAGTCTACTTAGGATTGCGTACCTTGCATTTAAGGCAAAGGTTTCTATTTATAGAAACTGGGTCCGACAGGGGTTCTGACACACCCTAAAATCGCGGCGTGTTGTCGGGTACGGAAGGGACATTGTTACGGACTCTGTCTAACCTCGGCTCGACGCTATAGGTCCTACCCTATCTTCCGACCTACGTATCTCAGAGTCAATTTCTATGCTTTTGTCTGCGTGTTCAACCAACTCACCTTTTCGATCGTGACACGTGGCAGGCCAGGATTTACCAACAACAATTAATAACAACATTTTTAAAAAATATATTTCATTAAGAAATAGTTTTAAAATGTAAATGGAAAAAAAATTCATGGGGAACCTGATCCTTGCAAATTCACTACGTGGAATCCCTACCTCAATCCCCACGAAATTTTGTGGGGAATTTTGTAGGGATTGGGAATTAAATGGGATGCGAGGACGGGGACGGAAAAGTCGTCCATCCTCTCCCTTGCCCGTGTACATTCCTATGCACTTCTTATGTGATAAGCGTGAAGATCACCACTCTCTCGACCAAGTACAAAGACGAGCTTATCGTTTGGGAGAGGTTTTTAGAGAAGCGAGGCTGAGCTAGGATAACTCTTTAGTTGATTGAAAGTTGTTTTGCATTAATGTGTCCACTTGAATAGATCTTTCACTATAATGAATTTTAGTTTACATAGCATTTAAATATAGAATTTTACAAAATAGTGACAACAAATTACGTCCGCACAACCCCTGAAATTTAAAAATAAAAAAAGAAAAATAGAAAGTGCAGTGATAAAATTACATCCGCATTGTGCGACTTTCCTTAGGTTTTCCCTCTGCCTCTCGCAATCTTCCCCTATCTTCTTCCTCCCCAACCGCTATAATTAACGACCCGAATTTTTTGATAAATATTACTCTACTTTTTTTTTTAAGCGGAAGAATAATAAAATAACACTATTTATAAAATAAAGACAATCTTTCTTTATCCAATTACGAACAAAAATTCTAACCCAAAGTATCCAGAACTTAAAAAGAGAAATAAACAACTTACCAGTTTTCTCTAACTAATCAAACTCAAACCCTAAGTCCACTCTCATGTCAGACTCTATGTCCATCACAACAAGATCAACCACCTAAACAAATATCTGAAAATTAAATTTTAGAAAAACAAATAGTTCAGTAAAAACAATAGTCCGTAAATAAAACTCATATAATTTAATTTAAAAAAAAATCATATTTCTTAAAGACTTAAAAGGTTGGCGTAGAGGCGAGTTTTCTCTTGGGGTTGGCCAAGTGGATCTAAGACTTAATATTTATTATTAATATTAATAAAACTAATATTAATAATTAACATATATAGAATTAAGAAACCCTTGAGAGTTGGATCTAAGAACCTTGCTAACGAACAAGACCCATAGAACTCAATCCCAAAAACCCCGAAAACAAGTATGGAATCAACCCAAGGAAAAGTTTTAGAACGGATTACCTTGATGATCAATATCAAGAGTAGAGAAAACTTGTTTCTAAACTCGTGATTCGAATCACTCCACAAGAGGTATGATCAATACCGCTTGAATGATCCTAACATGCAAATTCTAAAGACACAAGAAATTGCACAATAAATAGGAGATAAATCTCTCAACCAAGCTAATGAGAAAACTCACTTTTCATTCAACTTCAAATTGTGTTACAACAAGACATCTCAAGGCTATATATAGCCATCCTAGCAAGCCATATGAAAAGTCTTAAGCAAATGAAAAGACTTGTAACTTACAAGAAATGAAAAGACTTGTAAATGAAAAGACATAACTTACGAGAAATGAAAAGACAAGCAAATGAAAAGGTTAAGAACATGGAAAGCCAACCAAAATAATTGCAATCCCGTCCATAATGAGGGATGTGAGTGTTTGACTTGGTTTTTGAATTGAATGAGTTGACTTTGACTTGTCTTGATGGAGTTGACTTTGACCTTGACCAAGTGGACTTTAACTTGCCATAAAAACACTTAAAAATGCATAACTTGCACCAAATTGAAGTGCATAGTTCTAACTTCTTGCACATCTTCCTTTATTTCTCTTGTCGAGTTCAAGAATGCTTGGACATGAAGTAGCAAAGCTTGTTGAAGTTTCCTAGCTCTCGATCTTGTAATCGGTCCATGAGGCATAACAACGGTAGCTCCTTGGTTCATATCATCGAGTTGCTGACTCAACATTCTTACTATTTTGGGGACGAGACCGAGTGGGGAGCTGGGAACATAACTTCACAAGATGGAATTCACTCCTCCCCGACTTTAGGGGATAGATGATTGTTCCCTTAAATGCTGACTCCGGAACTTGAACAAGGGGCCCCACCCTCTCATTGGCCGAGAGGGACTTCCGGTTATTGGTTGGACCATAACCAGGTTGTTCATTAGAGGAGCAGTGGTGTTTAAGGAGTAAGATGTAACTCAGGGGTAAAATGGTAATTTGACCCAACTTGAGTTAAGAGCACTCGTGAAGGATTGAATCGTCATTTATGGTCGTATATCCGTGGACACGAAAACGTTCTGCAGTGAGAAGAGTGCAACTGCGAGTCTTTAGTGGAATGACTCGTAGTTAACGAATCTTAATTAACTCGGTCAATGAGTTTGACCGATTAATCTCACATCGTTGGAGCTCTGATGTGTAGATCCATTAGGTCCCCTTGCTAGCTCATAACGGGTAAAACGATGATCAAGTTTTTGGAAGAATTTGAAATGTTCAAATTACTTAAGAGATTATATGTATATTGATACATTATAATATATAGTTAATTATAAATTAAAACTATATATTATGAGAGAAATTATTTGAATGAGATTCAAATAAAATTAATATGAATAAGATTCATATTAAAACTATAGGTTAAAAATAATGTGCATAAGATGTACATTATGACTATAGGTTATACGAGAGAAATGTTAGAGAATATGATTGTATTTTTATGATAAATAATTAAGTGTTAATTATTTATTTGATTAATATATATATGTTAATTAATTATTAATTGGATTAATAATTAATAATTATTTATTAATTAATATGATTAATTAATAAATTATTTTTATATTTTAATTATTATATATTTATATATATATATATATATATTTTTAATTATTTATAAATATATATATATATATTATTAATATTAATTATATTAATATAATAATAATATTATTATTATTAAACTCCCCTGCAATTTTGCAGGGGAGTGGGAGGTTTCTGTTCATACTTTTCTTCTTCAAGTGTTGAAGAAAACAAAAAGAAGAAATACAGAGATACATAAAAAAAAACTCCCACCAATTCTCTCAAGAGCTCTCTCAATCTCTCCCTCTCGTTCCAAAGAAATTCTCCCACAAGAACGGTCTCGTACCCAGAGGATAGCGAGGAAGGCTCGGTGGTGGTGTTCGTCGGAAATTTTTTGAAGATACGTTCTTCAAAGGTATTGAGTTTCCTCTGTATTTTTCTTATTTCAATTTTAGTTTTGTTTCCCGAAAATCAGCAACGAAGATCCGCTTCCGCTCCGAGATTCACATCCCTTCAATTGGTATCAGAGCTAGGTATGCGATATAGTTTTAAAATCCCACCATAGGTTACATGCATAATATGTATGTTTGACCAAATAAACGATGACTAAAATTTATAGGAATAAGAGTTATTCTGGTATAAAATTTAGTTGAGAATGTCTCAATTTGGTGAAGGAGTACTTGTCCACCCTACGGTGGCTGTTGCTCTAAATCACTAAAGCGTCGTTGCAAAACAATTTTGTTAGGGTGCTTATGATAGAGAAAATACATACATGCGCAGCGGAAGTGAGCAAGAATCAAAATAACAATCTAGATGCATAATACAACCTAGGATTAAACATGCATGATCATACATTATGATGCTTAGAGATAAGTAGAGAAAAATACAAACCTTTGTAGCTTTTCAAAAATCTTCAAATAGCTCCAATGAAGGACCACCAAGAGATCTTCCTAACTATTCTCAAGGCTTGGAATAGAGTGGTGGGACTCTTTTTAGAGAAGGAAAAAATTAGAGAAAAGTGGAGCTAAAAGGAGTTATGTAAGCTTTTTGAAAACACATCAAATGGCCAAAGGTTCCAAGAAATCTTGATGTTTGAACAAAAGTCTTCTTAAATAGGCAAATTACATGCAACTCTTGCATGTCAAAGTTCACCAAAAGCTTACAACACATATTCCACTCATGCATGGCATGACTAAGTGTCAAAATGCATGTCTAAGTTCACCAAAAGCTTACAACACACATTCCACTCATGCATGGCATGGCTAAGTGTCAAAATGCATGTCTAAGTTCACCAAAAGCTTACAACACACATTTCACTCATGCATGGCATGACTAAGTGTCAAAATGCATGTTTAAGTTCACAAAAAACTTACAACACAGATTCCACTTATGCATGCATGGCTAAGTGTCAAAAAGTGAATTTTTGAGATTATTTAAATGTTCCACTCAACAAGTTAGTGGAATTTTCCACCAACTTGGTTAAAAACATTATTTTAATCTACTTTAGTCAACCTTTGACTTTCTCTGGTCAAAGTCAACTATTTGACTTTTTCCAAAATCCGATGTTTGATGAAATCCATGCCTCCGATTATGAATCCGCATTCATAATTTTAATATTTAAATCCTATTTAAATATTTTGTCCAAATTTCTCAAATTGATATCATATATCAATTACTTAATCATATCTCATATGATTAACCTAATTCGTACGATTTGAATTATTCCTTTAAATTATTCCAAGTTTATTCCTATATGAGCTAGCCAGGGGACCTTATGGACCTACAGATCATGAGCTCCAACGATGCGAGATTAACCGGTTAAACTCTTTAACCTAGTTAACCAACAATCGTTAACTACGCGGTCACTCCACTAAAGCCCGTAGCTGCACTCTCCTCACTGTAGATATATTATGTCCATTTGATATAACTATGATCGGTAAGTCGACCCTTCACAGGTTGTTCGTAATTACAGCTCGGTCAAAATACCGCTTTACCCCTGTAATTACCTCTTGTTCCTTAAGTCCCACTAATCCTCTGATGAACAATGATTTGTAGTCCGACTATCAAATCAAAAAATCCTCTCAAACCTTTTGATGAGGGTGGCGCCAATTGTTCAAGACCTGGATTCAGCCCTTAAGAGAACAACCTCTCTACTATCCCAAAATTGGGTAGAAGTGAATTCCTTCTTGCACCCTATGTCCCTAGCTATCTACCGGGTCTTACCCCTGAAATGGGAGGCTTATTGAGCCAGCGCTGTTGAGCTGCTCTCACCCATGCAGATCTAAGGATAATCCCGAGTAAACAGAAGTTCATAGTTAGCTCAGGATTAAGATCGAGTTACCTAGGCCATCAAAGTTGAGATAGTCAGTTTCAAACAGTAAACGGTGTTATAAAGTAAAAGTGACTATCTCATGGTCCGGTCTTATGCAAACTCTTTGCACGGGACACCCCCACTCGCATGTCTTCACATGAAAGAATTAGGATCACATCGTTTGTACTAGCTACAAAGTGGGCCGCATCCATAGTGTCCCCAGAATAAGGCGCCCAACCTTATTCCTATACTATAGACCATTTAGACTGTTAACTCAAACTTGATCCATATTTATGTCTCTTACATAGAGTTTGAGTCTCCGGTAACAGTCTAGGATCCTTTATTTCATTGGATTTAGATATAGTAAGAACATTTTATTGGATCAATAACTACTTATTGATTAAAACCTTCAATAACAACTTTATTGAATGATAAAAGTATATCTGTCATTTTCAAACTATGAGTTTTAGGACAAAACCCAACAGCTTAATTACTTTTGCTAAAATTTTGATTGGGTTCAAATAGCTAATGTATGAAAATAATATAGATTTGTTTTTACTTTCAGCATGTCTACTTCTATTATTGCACTCTTAGCCCCGCAAAGACTTAATGGTGAAAATTACAAATAATGGAAGTCAAACCTAAACACTATTCTCGTGATAGATGATCTTAGGTTCGTCTTGCAAGAGGATTGTCCTCAAGTTCCTGCGCCTAACGCCACTGTGGCGGTGCGCAATGTCTATGACAGGTGGATCAAGGCCAATGACAAGGTCAAAGTCTACATCATGGCGAGCATATCTGATGTGCTTGCTAAGAAGCACGAGGACACGGTCACCGCTAAGGAGATCATGGACTCGCTGCAGAGCATGTTTGGACAACCGTCCTTATAGGCTCGACATGAAGCCCTTAAGTTCGTTTACAACTCCCGCATGAAGGAGGGCTCCTCAGTGCGAGAACACGTTCTCAACCTGATGGGAGACACTTCCCTCCGAAGAGGTTAATTCCAGATCTCCGCCTCCCCCCATCATGGTTGACTCGGAGGAGGGGTCCCAGCACGGTCGGCAGCACTACGATGAGCTCCCGCTCCCCTTCAAGCTCGCCTTCTCTCACCTCAGCATCCACGAGGCTGCGACGAAGGTGAGGTCCTCTAGCTCTCGCCCAGTTGAACGAGCTGTTCGGGTGCCCGAGGACCCGGTGGAGGCGGTAAGGAAGACTGTAGCTGTTGCTGCTGAGGTAAGCTCGTTCTCACTCTGTCTTTCTTCTCTTCCTTTACTCTTCCTGCCCTGAACTCTGGCCTCCGCAGCTGCACTACCATGCCTGCCTCTCGGCGTCGATGATGAGCCTGGAGCTCGGAGGGCGGGACCTGAAAGAGGAGGAGACGAATGCTTCCTATGAGCGGAGGATTGCCGAGCTCCAAGCCGAGGTAGGCCAGGCGCGAGCCGAGAAAGAGGCTGAGGCTGACAGGGCGAAAACCTTGATGGCCCAAGCTCGTACCGACCTGAAGAATGCCAGGCAACGGGCTGAGACTGCTGAGAAAGGCTGGAACAAGGCTCAGCAGAACTTGGCGAGCTGGGCCCACTTGGAGAAGAAAATCAAAGAATTCCCCGAGTTCGATGACCTAGCTCGCGACATGGCGGACAAGGGTTTTTATTATGCTATCAACAGGCTAGATAAGGCTTGCTCGGAGGAAGCCATCGCTGTTGTCGAGCTGGAATATGAGTCCATCTGGGTCGAGCCCCCCACCGAGGCTGGTAAAGAGGCCGAAGCTGCTGACGCCGAAGCAGGGACCAGCAAGCCTGCCGATCCTCCCCCAGGAGTAGGACATCTCAGCCTCCCATTGCTTCTTTCCATTTCGTCTTTACTCTTAGAATCAAACTATTGTACCGAGCCGGGGCATATATACCTCGGCTCTTTATCAAACCCTCAATTTTAATGAAAAACGAACTTAGCTCAGACTTGAGTCGTTCTCTCCGAGGTCCCTATACTTAAAGAAATTTAATTAAACCTTAATTATACTTCGGCTCTTCATCAAACTTTAAACTCAATTTTAATGAAAAACGAACTTAGCTCAGACTTGAGTTGTTACCACGCTTAGTGCGTGCGTTCAGCAAAACCATTAGTCAGTTCCAACCGATGCATACGTGTAGAAGAAGTGTTCCACTATCAGTTTGAGCACGATTTAGTCAGTCAAAGATGTTGGAAATGGGTGATTCACTATCGTTTTAGGACCTACCTAACCAATTCTGCACAACTATAAATTCCAGCAGCTTCTCCACCAAAGTCATCAAGCCTTGCTTCCTTCTCTTGATCATTTTTAGTGTTTCTTTGTTGCTTTCTAAGTACTTTTGAGTTGCTTTCATTAGTTGCTTTTGGTTTTTAAATCCCGAGCACTTTACATTCCTTTATTGAGCTTGTTTTGTTTCCATTTGTACTTAGTTATTTTCTACTTATTCAAATATATAAAAATCCAGCACTTTGCTTGTCTTCCCTTTGCCTTTACTTTTTTTTTAGTTAAGAGAGTTGTGTTTTTGGAGGAAAGAGCACGTGACACTCCTCCTTGCTTGAAAGAGAAGGGCGAAGCTCTCAATCCCGATAAAAACTCTCCGTTAGTTAACTTTTGTTTTTCACACATGCATTCCAATTTCAACCATTCTACTTGCTGTATTTTCTTCAATATGTCTTTCTAAATTCCCGTCTCTAGCCCGGTTATGGATAGTTAGCCTTTTATTTCTAAAAAGGGTTGCTAAGAAGTAGTGTTTTTGCTTTCCATTCATTGCTCAACATGTTTTCCCAAAAAGTTAGGATTTAGAGAAGGCCACTGTAAGTCTTAACAAGTCAATACTGAAAAGGTTGCTTATTTGCATTGTTGAGTGGTTGAACCGAGGAGAGGAGCGCCATAGACATAAGGGTTCCGCTTATGTAGCCTAGACATAGGACCTTAACCCGAGGTTGCGACTATTTCCATCCTAAAACTAAGATATCTCTCATAATAGACATATTAGGGAATGTCTTAGGACTTTGAACTTGCTTAGACATAAGTCAAGTGAAAAGCGTAGTCGTTGGTTCCTAAAGTAAAATGCATATCGTCCTTAGCATATCATTGATTCTTTGTTGGCTAACTTGAAGTAATTCGGGCTAGGTTTTACCATTATAAGACCAAATCTCAAATCCAAAACCATTATTTGTGACCACTTCCCATTTTACAAAAATCACTCATTTCAACGTTCACTATTCATTAAAACTTTAGAGTTTGGAAATTATTTTGAAGTCCTTGAGGATCGATACTTGGATACTCCATCCATTTTATATTACTCTGACAGGTGTGCGCTTGCATCTATAGAATTGTTACCACGCTTAGTGCGTGCGTTCAGCAAAACCATCAGTCAAGTTTTTGGCGCCGTTGCCGGGGACTTTAGTTTTAAAATTATTTTAAAATTCTTTTAGTTTTTATTTTTGTGAATTGTTGTTGGGTGTAATTTCCATCCACCATTTTTGTTCAATATTTTTGGTCGTTTATCTCACAAGGGTAAGTTAAAGTGCATGAGCAAAAGATCTTTTCTTCTACCCCTTGACCCTGAGATTGAGCGGACCCTTCGAAAAACTCGAAAGGAGCAAAGACTTCGAAAACAACTAGAAAAGCAAAAAGAGAGAGAAGGTGAAATCAGTCCTGAAAGTGAGGTAGAGAGTACGAGCACATCAATGACAGATATTCCACCTCGTGATCCGGTTGATCCACCTGCTGTTAACGGTAATATGAGGGATCATGCAAGAAATGATGAATTCAACCATATTCAGATGGCGGACAACAGAGACGTGGCAATGCGAGAATATGCTGCCACGACTTTTCAGAACTTTGATTCAGGGATAGTCAACCCTATTCCAGCCCACGCAAACTTTGAGCTTAAACCAATGATGTTCCAAATGTTGCAGACAATTGGACATTTTGGAGGGCAGGAACATGAGGATCCACATGATCATCTGAAATCATTCATTCAAATTGCAAATGCATTTCGATTACTTGGTATAACAGACGATGCTCTTAGACTAAAACTTTTTCCATTTTCTTTGAAGGACCAAGCTAGAGCATGGCTCAATGCATTTCCACCGGGATCCATCACCACATGGGGGTCGTTAGTGGAGAAGTTCTTAACAAAATTCTTCCCACCTACTCGCCACGCTGATATCAGAGAGGAGATCATCTCCTTTAGACAGTATGATCGTGAACCTGTTCACGAGGCGTGGGAAAGATTTAAAGAACTAATCAGGAAATGTCTGAACCATGGCTTGCCGGCATGCATCCAGATAGAACATTTCTTTAGAGGTTTAGATCATCCTACTAAGATGATGCTAAACAATGCTGCCAACGGAGCCTTTACAAAGAAGACATTCAACGAGATAGTCGACATCCTAAATGACTTAGCTTCACACAACGAACTATGGTGTTCGCAAAGATCTAGGGCAGCACCAAAGAAGCAAGATCTAGCTGGAGTTTTGGCTCTGGACATTGCGACCTCGATGCAAAAAAGAGATGGTTACAATGAACCAGAGGCTGAAAGAGATGGCGTTGGTAATAAAAAATCCATTAGCCACGCCGATACAACCTGTGCAGTCGGATTATTGCACTCCTGCTCCTGTTTGCCAAGTCAACGATCTCATTTGTTCATTTTGCAGTGAAAACCATATTTATGATAATTGTCCACATAACCCTGCTTCCGTTTTTTATGTAGGACATGGGAACAATAGGAACTTTAACCCATATTCGAACACCTACAACCCAGGTTGGAGGCACCACCCTAATTTCTCATGGGGAGGTCAAGGAGGTTCGAGCGGTTTTAATCAAGGGCAGAGCCAGCAGAACAAGCAGCCCTATGTTTCACCTACACAGCAATACATCCCGCCACCGCAACAGCAGTACAATCAAAGAACACAGACTCCATCAGTTCAAAATAACAACTCAAATCTTGAGAATATGATGAAGGAGTACATGGCCCGAACCGACGCAGTGATACAATCCCAAGTGGCATCCATGAGGAATTTCGAGACCCAATTGGGACAGCTCGCGAATGAATTGAAAAATAGACCACAAGGTTCTTTTCCAGGCCATACTGAATTACCAAAACGAGAAGGGAAAGAACAGTGCAAAGCTGTCACCCTTAGGAGTGGACTGGCATATGATGGACCAACAATGCTAACAACAGATGTACAGATTCCGTCCACTGAACCAACTGTAAAGATACCAGAGAATCCAACAACACCAGAAAAAGAAAATATTAGAAAAGGTAATGAGGACACCCCGAGTGTTCCTCCACAGGTACAACCTTGTTTTACCCCTACTCCCCCGTTTCCACAAAGATTAGTTAAGAAAAATAATGATTCCCAGTTTAGAAAATTTTTAGATATTTTAAAACAATTGCATATAAATATACCATTAGTGGATGCTCTAGAACAGATGTCAAATTATGCTAAGTTTTTGAAAGATATAGTTTCTAGGAAGAAAAAGATAGGAGAGCATGAACTGGTAGCCATGACAAAATGTAGTAGTGAAGTTGTAGGCAGCCCGCTACCCATGAAGTGTAACGATCCTGGCAGTTTTACCATTCCATGTTCCATAGGAGGAAAAAACTTAGGTAGGGCATTATGTGATCTAGGCGCTAGCATTAATCTTATGCCATTATCAGTTTTCAAATCTTTGAGCATAGGAGAAGCTAGACCTACTACGGTTACACTCCAACTAGCAGATAGATCTATCATAAGACCTGAGGGAAAGATAGAAGATGTTTTAGTCCAGGTGGACAAATTCATTTTCCCTGCGGACTTTATCATTCTAGATTGCGAGGCGGACTTAGACGTTCCCATTATTTTGGGAAGATCATTTCTAGCCACTGGGGATACAATTTTTAATGTGAGGAAGGGAGAAATTACAATGAGGGTAAATAATGAAGAAGTTAAATTTAACGTTCTAGACGCCATGAAATTACCAGGAGACTTTGAAGAGTGCTCTGCTATAAATAGCTTGAATCCTGTTATGTTTGATGAGTTTTATGACTTGTTAGTTACAGAGATTGAAGAAGAGCTTGATAAGATAGCAGAAGGACCGGAAGATGTGACTAATCCTGTTGAAAAAATACAAAAAGAAGAATGAAAGTCGTTACTTCCGTCCATAGTGGAACCACCTACTTTGGAGCAGAAGCTATTGCCGTCGCATTTGAAATATGCGTATCTAGGGGATAACGACACTTTACCAGTTATTATAGCTTCCAATTTATCACCTACTAATGAATATTCTTTATTGTAGATTTTGGAGAAGCACAAAAAGGCCATTGGATGGACGATAGCAGATATCCGAGGGATAAGCCCGGCCTTTTGCATGCACAAAATCTTATTGGAAGAAGATGCTAAGAACTCTATCGAGAGTCAAAGGCGGTTGAACTCGAAGATGAAAGAGGTTGTAAGGAAAGAAATTCTTAAATGGCTTGACTCCGGTGTTATATACCCAATATCCGACAGCAGCTGGGTAAGTCCAGTACAGTGTGTACCAAAGAAAGGGGGTATAACCGTGGTGGCCAACGAGGAGAATGAGCTCATCTCAACCCGAACTGTGAGTGGGTGGAGAGTTTGCATTGACTATCGCAAACTCAACAAGGTAACGAAGAAAGACCATTTTCCTCTACCGTTTATTGACCAGATGCTTGACCGTCTGGCAGGTAAGGATTTTTATTGTTTTTTAGATGGATATTCGGGTTATAATCAAATTACTATTGCTCCAGAAGACCAGGAGAAGACAACATTTACGTGTCCGTATGGTACGTTCGCTTTCAGGCGAATGCCCTTTGGACCATGCAATGCACCCGCGACTTTTCAGAGGTGTATGATGGCCATCTTCTCTGACATGGTAGAGAATATTCTAGAAGTTTTTATGGATGACTTTTCTGTTTTTGGAAATTCTTTTGACGCATGTTTAGTTAATTTGGAGAGAGTATTGGAGAGATGTGAACAAACAAACCTAGTCCTAAATTGGGAGAAATGTCATTTCATGGTACAAGAGGGTATTGTTTTGGGTCACAAAATTTCCAAGCAAGGAATAGAGGTAGACCACGCTAAGATAGACATCATTTCAAAGCTACCTCCTCCCATAAATGTTAAAGGGATTAGAAGTTTTTTAGGGCATGGGGGATTTTACCGCCGCTTTATAAAAGACTTTGCTAAAATTTCTAAACCCTTGTGTCAATTGTTAGAACATGATAGACCATTTGTTTTTTATGATGACTGTTTAAAATCATTTGAAATGTTGAAAGTTGCTTTAAGTTCAGGCCCTATAATTATCGAACCTAATTGGGATTTACCTTTCGAGCTCATGTGTGATGCTAGTGATTATGCAATAGGAGCTATGTTAGGACAACGTAAAAACAAGATCTTGCATCCTGTGTATTATGCTAGTAAGACTCTGACCGGTGCACAACTCAATTACACTACTACTGAAAAGGAACTGTTAGCAGTTGTGTTCGCCTTTGATAAGTTTAGGTCTTACTTGATAGGCACAAAAGTCATTGTTTTTACTGACCATTCTGCTTTAAAATATTTATTTGCTAAAAAAGATGCGAAACCACGTTTGATACGGTGGATTTTGTTACTTCAAGAGTTTGATATTGAAGTTAGGGACAGGAAGGGTACTGAAAACCAAGTTGCTGATCACCTGTCTAGATTGGAATCCCCGCTCTGTGATGATGGAACTGTTATATGTGAACAGTTTATTGACGAGCAACTCTTGCGAGTTGATTCAGTTCCGTGGTATGCCGATATAGCAAATTATTTGGTAAGTCGAATAGTTCCTTATGAGTTCAACAAGCAACAGGTAAAGAAATTTTTAAATGAAGTTCGATTTTATCGTTGGGATGAACCTTTTTTATATAAGCTAGGACCTGACAATATCTTACGCAGGTGTGTAGCAGAAGAAGAGCACGAGGCGATATTAGACGCTTGTCATATGTCTCCATATGGAGGACATTTTGCAGGACACAAAACCGCAGCCAAAGTTTTGCAAAGTGGGTTCTTTTGGCCCACTCTGTTCAAAGATGCACATAAGTTTGCCCAGGTTTGTGACAAATGCCAACGGACAGGTAATATATCTAAACGCCACGAAATGCCTCAAACCCCGATCCTTGAGATTGAAATATTTGATGTGTGGGGTATAGATTTTATGGGTCCATTTTCATCTTCCAATGGTAAGCTTTATATATTGTTAGCAGTAGATTATGTTTCGAAATGGATAGAAGCCATTGCAACTGCTACCAATGATTCTAAAGTTGTCATTCGTTTTCTGCAAAAGCACATTTTTACGCGTTATGGAACCCCGCGTTGTCTGATAAGCGATGGGGGGGCTCATTTTGTGAATAGATCTATGCAAAAGTTGTTGACTAAATACAATGTGCGTCATAGGGTTGCAACAGCATATCATCCTCAGTCGAATGGGTTAGCCGAAATATCTAATAGGGAGATAAAAAAACATTTTAGAAAAAACTGTAAATCTTAACCGTAGGGATTGGTCTTTGAAGCTTGATGATTCACTTTGGGCATATAGGACAGCATTTAAGACTCCCCTCGGCATGTCCCCGTATAGGCTAGTTTTTGTAAAAGCATGTCATTTGCCTCTTGAGCTAGAATATAAAGCATTTTGGGCTACTAAGAAATTAAATTTTGATTTGTCGGCTGCAGGTGAAGCGAGGACGTTACAATTGTTGGAATTAGAAGAACACAGGCAATTTTCTTATGAGAATGCTAAGTTGTTTAAGGAAAAAACTAAACAGTGGCATGATAGGCGTCTTCGGCCGAACAATCTTCAAGAAGGTGATCTGGTTCTGTTATTCAATTTTAGGTTGAAACTTTTTCCTGGGAAACTTAAGTCTAGATGGTCTGGTCCCTTTAAAATTTTTAAAGCCTACCCATATGGGGCAGTGGATCTAGTTGATTCTAAGCGAAGTATTTTTAATGTAAATGGGTAGAGACTTAAGCCGTATTTTGGAGAACCAGTGGATAGAGGAAAAACCTCTATTCAACTTTCAGGTCAATAAATGTTTGCGAAAAATGTTTTTCCTTCTTATCCGTTTTTGAAAGAACAAAAGTAAAGGAAGGAAGTCTTTGTATCTTGTATTTTCTTTTTGTTTAATTATAAAAAGTTTTTCTTATTAAGAGAATGTTTTTGAAAACGTTGAAAAACAAAAAGAAAGAAAGAAAGGAAAAAAACGTTGAAAAAAATTTACGCAGGCGTCTGGCGCCTGCCCTTTGCGAAAAATAAAAATCATGCAGGTGCCTGGCGCCTGCTCTGTTTTTTTTCTTTCCAGTATTTCGAATTTCTTTTTCCTTCGTGATTTGGGTTTCATTTTTCGACTTTTATGGGTTTTATTTTGGGTCAAACATTAATCCTTTGTAATTTAAGTTTCAAATCTCTCCTTAAACTAAAAAATACTTCAATTCTTGTTTCCCTAATCTTATTTGGAATTCAAACTTATTTTTTCCTTTTAGGTTTAGGAAACCTAGTTGAACTTAAATCTCAATCCCTTTCCATTTAGGATTTAGTTTGGGGAAAGCTTTAAATAGACCCACTGCCTAAGCCTTGCACCTCCACACAAAAACCCACACACATCTTTTCTTCCCCTTTGTTTTTTTCGAAAAAAAACCACTCCTTCCCCACCATTGTTCTCGATTTCAGCCACCACCAAAAAGAAGAAGAAATTTCCAGCATTTGATTACTTCTATGGCTTCTTTTTCTCAACATACTTCACTTCCTACCTTTTCTACTCAAGCTCCAAATGCCACAAGCATTCCCTTTCCACCATTGGAGAACTTCCAACACCACATGGTTCCAGATTCTAGGCTAGCTGCTGTTAGAGGAGGAAACCCGCTTCAAACATTTGAATGTCCTCCGTCCCAAGCTCCTACACAACATCCTATAATGAGCCCACATGGTTATGTTAATTTTCAGCAACTACCCACCCTTAATATACCTCAAAACAGTGAGTTTAGGGCTGAAAATCCTCAACAACCTCCTCCAATGATCAATCCGGGTATGTACCAACCGTTTATGTTTAACCCGGTTCCTTCCTATCATTTTCCGTTGTCTCAAATGCAAATTCCAGCTAGTGTTCATTCTTATGGAATGCCAAACCCATCTACTCTATTTCCTAGCCTTCCACCTTATTATGGAATGGGTCATTGGGTACCTCCACATAATTATGGGATGATTTAACCTAGGGTTCCCCCACCACATCAACTTCCATTCCTAGAAAGAGGACCTCAAGCACCCCAATTGAACCCTAACATATTGACTACCTTCAACATGGGACAACTAAAACCCTTAGAGCCTCCTAGGATGCCAATCCCAACCAATTTGCCAATGGATGCAGGAGTTGAGCATGAAGGGGAGCAAGAGAAGAGCCATAGCCAGAGGCTAGAGCCCGGGGTTTCGATAGGGCAAAAGAGGAAGGGCAAAGAGGTGATGACGGACCCAGAAATTGAGGAAGATGGGAGTAGTAGGCGTCTGACGCCTAAGGATTCATCTATGGAGAACAGGGATGCGGAGCAGTTTTATTCATCTCCATTGATTATTACACCGGGAGATGGTAATGATGATTTTCTACTGGTTTCCCGAGGAAATTGTTCAAATATGCCGGAAACAGAGGATACCGACAACGAAGTGGTGAGAACAGATACTCAGGAACCTTCCCCATTGGATACACCTACAGAAGGAGCATTTTGTAGTCAACAAGAGTTGCCTACTGGGGCAATTGGATCTACTCCGTTGGCAACGGATGAGTACGTCACACCGATGGCCACTCTACCAGGGGTAAGGGATGCTCACACTATTCCTTCTAATGCAGTTAACCCGCTTGGGTGTGATACAGGTAGATCCAAGGTTGGGGAGAATAGTACTCAAGAACCTACCAGCGAAGAAGATCCTGAGGACACGCAGACGATAAGGGAAATGTTCCAATACAAGAGGCGGGAGAAAAAGAGTTCAAAACGTCGGGCAGTTCAGGTTAAGAAGCCGACAGTGCCCATGAATGAACCTAAAACGAGAGCTGCGAAAGCTAAAGCAGCTGAAGCTAAGCAGAAGGTAGTGGCACCTGGGCCAGTTGATACAATCGAACTGGACTTGTCTGAGGGAGAGGAGGTCGAGACGAAATGGAACGCGGCAAATTTAGCCACTCGAACTTCCTTAATGAAATCCCGTAAGATTATGACAGAATTGGGATTCGACCTCACTCTAGGAGATGTGCCTGATGATTGGAGGGAGACCGCTAGAGATAAAGAATGGAGACCACTCATTCAGCCCATACAATGTGAGGCTTTGGAGTTAGTCAGAGAGTTCTATGCTGCTGTCCATCCCCAGTCACATATAGCCATAGTGCGTGGGAAGGAAATAAGGTTTGATGCCACTCAGATCAACTACACCTTCAACATTAAGAATATCAGAGATGCTGTGGGCAATAAGATGTTAGTGACTCCGACTCTAGCACAGCTTGATGAGGCTCTAGAATGTGTTGGGAAGCCCTCTGCCACTTGGGATTTGACTACTCATGGCAAGGTACGACTAAAACCCGAGGATGTTTCACTAGCTGCTGCAGGATGGTTATACATAGTCAAAAACAGAATTTTGCCAACGGAGCATGATGAGCATGTCACTCAGGATAGAGCCCTGCTGGTTTATGCCATGCTAAAGGGCATAGATGTGAATTATGGAGAATTGATCAATACCAGTATCCATGAGTGTGCCCACCGGACACGTGGTTAGCTTTATCACCCACGTTCGGTCACTTCTTTATGCTTGCGACAAGGTGTACAGCTCCCTGAGGATCAAACTAAGAGAGATGCCCCAATTGTGGAAGAGAAGAATATTCGGCGTATTATTGCACATGCGTTACAAAGAAGGGAAGGTACTGGGACATCTCATACATCGGAGATCCGTCGTCTCCGAGAGGAGAACCAACAGCTGCGAGATCAGGTTCGAGAAGTCGTGCAACATATCTACAACTTGAGGGCTTCATTGGATTTTGCGGTTTTACCTTCATGGCCTCCAGCGCTAGCTGCTATCCTTGGTCATCCATCTTCCAGTACCGACACTGATCCTAGTCCACAACCTCCGACTTCATGAAGGGGAGGTTCCTTCTTTGCTATTTTTTGTGTATTACTCTTTTGGTTAATGACGTAGTTTGCACATTCTAGCTTTACTACGCATGTTTTTTGTATTGATTATGTTTCGAGCTCAGTTGAAGCATGTATAAATTAGTATCGTTTATCTTCTGATCACTTAAAGTATGCCTTCACTTAACCTTAGTTTAGCTTTTCACATGCCTACTTTGAAGCATCTATGTTGTGCATGTGATTTCATGTCGATGATGATTATAAGAGATTGTTGAGTTTTCTGTTCTATGCCTGACTAAGCTTTGAGCTATTTCCTTCGTTTCTGTGATAAACTCATTTTCTTTTATGTCTTTTTGATCTTTACAAACTTTAAGCTTTTTCTTTGCCCCTGTATAGGAAGTCCTTGTCCTTTTTACTGTTCAGCCATTTTTCATCCGATGCAAAACTCTTTTCCCAGTGAGGACACTGTCTCTCTTAAGTTTGGGGGGGACAGTCGTTGTGTTAGTCATTGTTTCAGAAAAATAAAGTGTTATTTATATTGAAAAATCATGCTATTTTTTTTTTTGAAAAAGAGTCAGTTGGAAAGAAAGAAAGTGTTGAAAAACACTTAGCTTAAAAAAAAGAAAAAGAAAAAGAAAAAAACAAATAAAAAAAAGGTTGCAAAAGAGTAAAAAGAGTCTTGTTGAGAGAAAATAAGAGTGGGGAAAAGACTTTTGTTAGAAAGAAAAGAGTGGTAAAAACAATGAGAGTTAAAGAAGATGTATTTATGCTTCCCGAGTCCTACTGTAGACACCCATTTAGTTTTAGGTTGGGTGTTGACTTTGAAAATAGCAGTAAAGATGGTGATAAGTGACTTCGTGTTTCTCATTGTCGTCGTTTTATGACCTAGCTGTTAGTTTCAAAGTCTTTCTACGAGTAGCTGTGGTTGAAACCAATGTTAGTGTGTGGAAACCTCAGGGGGCTAGTAGCCGGTCTCTCAGATGTAAAAGTCTCAATGTAAAAAGGGAGTGTGCAGATTCCTTAGGGGTATTTGAAAACGTTTTCTGTTTTTGAAAGGAAAAAGGATTTTGAAAGAGAAGGTTTTTATCATTTCAAACTTGGTTTATAGTGACTAAGCTTACAAAGGCAATAGAATGGTAGGCTTTGACATCTTTTCTCTGAGACAATTTATGATTGAACATCTCGGTTGCTTTTGCTTTACCTTGTCGATGTGTTAGACTGATTAAAGTTGCTAAGTTTTGCTTGAGGACAAGCAAAAAGTTAAGTTTGGGGGTGTGATTACGCTTGTTTACATGCGTAAAAAGAAGGTTTTAGATGTTGTTTTTACTATGTTTTAACTTTGTTTCGGACTTTTTCTCGGTCGTTTGAGTTCCAATTCATGCAAAATTCATATATGATGGTTTGTTGTTGGCTTATATTGTATTTATGACATTTTAGGACCATTTGAGAGTGGAAATTAATCAAAAGAAGCAAAAAGACGAAAAAACATCATGGGAGGCGCCAGGCGCCTGCGTGCCTGCAGAAAAACTGGTTTTCTTCCAACTTTGCCCTCAATGAAACACGTCTTCCAATGCGTTTTGGTGGTTCCTGATTACACTTGTTTACATGCGTAAAAAGAAGGTTTTAGATACTTTTTTTAATATGTTTTAACTTTGTTTTGGACTTTTTCTCGGTCGTTTGAGTTCCAAGTCATGCAAAATTCATATAGGATGGTTTGTGGTTGGCTTATATTGTATTTATGACATTTTAGGACTATATTTGGGAGTGCAAATTAATCAAAAGAAGCAAAAAGTCGGAAATACCAACATGGGAGGCGCCAGGCGCCTGGGAAGGCTGCAGAAAACAGTTTTTCTTCCAACTTTGCCCTTAATGAAACGCGTCTTCCAATGCGTTTTGGTGGTTCCAACCGATGCATACGTGTAGAAGAAGTGTTCCACTATCAGTTTGAGCACGATTTAGTCAGTCAAAGGAGTTGGAAATGGGTGATTCACCATCGTTTTAGGACCTACCTAACCAATTCTGCAAAGCTATAAATTCCAGCAGCTTCTCCACCAAAGTCATCAAGCCTTGCTTCTTTCTCTTGATCATTTTTAGTGTTTCTTTGTTGCTTTCTAAGTACTTTTGAGTTGCTTTTGGTTTTTAAATCCCGAGCACTTTACATTCCTTTATTGAGCTTGTTTTGTTTCCATTTGTACTTAGTTATTTTCTACTTATTCAAATATATAAAAATCCAGCACTTTGCTTGTCTTCCCTTTGCCTTTACTTTATTTTTAGTTAAGAGAGTTGTGTTTTTGGAGGAAAGAGCACGTGACACTCCCCCTTACTTGAAAGAGAAGGGCGAAGCTCTCAATCCCGATAAAAACCCTCCGTTAGTTAACTTTTGTTTTTCACACATGCATTCCAATTTCAACCATTCTACTTGCTGTATTTTCTTCAATATGTCTTTTTAAATTCCCATCTCTAGCCCGGTTATGGATAGTTAGCCTTTTATTTCTAAAATGGGTTGCTAAGAAGTAGTGTTTTTGCTTTCCATTCATTGCTCAACATGTTTTCCCAAAAAGTTAGGATTTAGAGAAGGCCACTGTAAGTCTTAACAAGTCAATACTGAAAAGGTTGCTTATTTGCATTGTTGAGTGGTTGAACCGAGGAGAGGAGCGCCTTAGACGTAAGGGTTCCGCTTAAGTAGCCTAGACATAGGACCTTAACCCGAGGTTGCGACTATTTCCATCCTAAAACTAAGATATCTCTTATAATAGACATATTAGGGAATGTCTCAGGACTTTGAACTTGCTTAGACATAAGTCAAGTGAAAAGCGTAGTCGTTGGTTCCTAAAGTAAAATGCATATTGTCCTTAGCATATCCTTGATTCTTTGTTGGCTAACTTGAAGTAATTCGGGCTAGGTTTTACCATTATAAGACCAAATCCCAAATCCAAAACCATTATTTGTGACCACTTCCCATTTTACAAAAATCACTCATTTCAACGTTCACTATTCATTGAAACTTTAGAGTTTGGAAATTATTTAGAAGTCCTTGAGGATGGATACTTGGATACTCCATCCATTTTATATTACTCTGACAGGTGTGCTCTTGCATCTATAGAATTGTTACCACGCATAGTGCGTGCGTTCAGCAAAACCATCAGTCACCTACCCGATCCTCCGACCTGAGTACTTCGGAGTCAATTTCCATGTTTCGTCTGCGCGTTCATCCAATCCACCTTTTCAATCATGACACGTGGCAGGCTAGGATTCGCCTCCAACACTCATGAATGGTTGAAGTTTCAGCCAACGAAGGAGAAGATGCTCGCTGTGACATCATCTGGACCCCGCGATGGGAGTATTTTGAAAATCTCCAATTCAGGCTCCCACCCCTCTCTGGGAGGTTCCGCAATCAAAAGCTACAAAAGAAGGTTAATTATTTACAACCAAGTTTAAAGAAAAAATCACTTGATGGTCGTCCTATGAAATATCAATCTATTAGTCAACGACGTTACATCTAAAGATCGGTTATTTCGTGGTCCGGCCTTCTACAAACTCATTGTATAGGATACCCCCACTCGCATGTCTCTATACGAACGACCTCAATTGGGTCGTCTGTAACATTTACAAAGTGGGCCGTATCCATATATTGTTGTCAGGACAAGGTACCCAACTTTATCCATATACTATATATCCTTTAGATTATTATCGGGACATTATCCACTTGTATATCAAGTGTGTTTATGCAAGGGTTTGCACAACGGTTCTTCACGAATAAAGCTCGAACCCAGTCTTCGATTCCGACCTGAGCCCTAGGGTGGACCTGCACAAAAGGGTAAATACTCCGACGCTCAAGTCAGTATAGATCGGATTCCGTATTTAGTTCGAGGTGAGATTCGATATCTGAGCGTGAAATGAAGCCCTCTATTTATAGGTGATGGATCCGACAGTACACACGACCGGCGGTTATATGTCTTTTTTCATGTCGAGCCTGTCGGGGTCCAAGCAGGTCGAACCCAAGCCAGGTTGAACCTTGACGCCCATACTTAGCCCTTTATAACGGGCGAACCCAGTCTCCTCGGCAGGGCCGAGATGGACCTACGCAATCCCTCTTATTCAGTTTCTTCAAACACCAATAATAGTCCGCCACGTGTCCTGGGTATATTTTACCCCCAAACAAAGTGTATATCAAATATACACAGTATATATTACTACAAGAATTCAGGGTTTCAGCGACGACAAATTTCATCGCTAAAAGGTCAAAATTCGTCCCCAAAAATGTTTGGCGACGAAAATAAGTCGTCGCCAGAATCGTCGTCGTTGCCCGGTCGCGAGAGGGTTTCGGCGATGACTTATGTTTTTTGTCGCCAAAGGCCACCTTCGGAGACGAAATAAATTTCTTCGGTGACGACATGAATTTGGTCGCTGAGGGTACCTTCGGCGACGAAAACTGATTTGGTCACCGAATCGTCGCCGATGCTTTTTTTTTCCCCTTTTCAACAATATATTATAATAAAAACCTACATGCCATAAATTTCAAATTTCATATAAAAATTTATAATATTAAACAAAAATTGGTTATACAAAATGTACAACAAGTCCATACAAACTAAAATTGAACAACCTATTTTAAGAAATCCCAAAATAAAAAACCTAAGCATATGAAAATTTCCCATATCATCAAATTCTTCACGCGAGATATTATCAACTTTTCAGAAGCTTACGATATAGAATCGAACCAACCTGAAAAAACAAATAACAAATAAACTTATGTTAACAACACACTTCCACAAGTTAACTCACCACTTCCATTCAAACAAACTTCCAATCTAACTCATTCCACATATCAAACTAAACATTCAAGATTTCCACATGCCATGAACTAAAAATGTTATTCTCGCTTCATATGCATGAACTCAAAGTAAGCATTAAAAAGTTAACAAAAACTGATTAAACCAACTTTCAAATTCTCAAAACTTACTCTCACTAACTCTTAAAAACATGCACACAAACTCTATCACCAATTCACTTACAAACCCAACTCTCTCATGTCCATATAACTCATTAACTTCAATCCAAATTACACAAACTAAAGGAAAAGTACGTATAAGACCCCCCAAAGTTAAGAAAAACTAATAATTCAAACTTCAAATTCTCAAAACTTGATTTTATTATGTTAAACATCCATAATCTGATACGCGATAACCCAAGCGTATTGAGCTACTCGAGCCACAAGTCACTTGAATCCAAACGTAAAGTTGGTTCAACCTGAAAGGCTAAGGGTTAGAGGGATTACCTTTGCAGTCGTTACCTTGAGCAGACAGATTACTCACTATGCTCGAGGCCGGAAACACTCTACCAGTTTGATGACCAATCAAACAAGCATGCTTCGACGGGTTCAAATATGAAAGCCTAAGTTCAACCACACAAAAAAATTCGAAATTTGAGAAGGGGTTTGCACAACGCAACGACAGAAACTCTAAACTTTATTGATTCACTATTTGAAAATTCTAAGGTCCTTAACAAGAGAGGGGTACATGCCTATTTATAGGCTAAGGATTTTGACCTTTTAAGGAAAATAACAAAATTAAAAAGAAAATTAAAAATGATAAATTCCTAAATGTCTAAAACTTGCGTAAGATGAAATTTAAATTTATTCAAGTCCTCATTGACGAGTGTGCGCTTGGGCACTGGGTGTCATGGTCATGCTCGTCCAGTGCATGTCGCCCATTGTCGCATGCCCATGCGAGCCTCTTCCCTCCTACTTTTATGTCATGTATTTACTTTTGCATGTTATTTACTTTTCATTGTACTTTTGGTGGCGAGTGACTCATCGCCACTTTGCATGTTCACGCCTGTCAAAGGCAAAATGCTTTATAATCTACCTTAGGGGGGTACACCTAGTCTTCTCCCTACCTTGAGTTGTATCTTGTCTTGCCGCTAATCTATTCTCTTGCATTCAAGCATACAACAAGCTTTCCAAAATGTCTTCAAATGATTTCCAAACCTTCTTTCTCTAACCCCGTTTTCCAAAACCGTTTTCTCGAGAACAGGGGTAGAGGTTGCGATATATAGCTGTGGTACCGCTGGCTATCCGATTTTCGTTGGCTGACTTGCTCGTGAGCAAGAGCAAATGCCGCACAATCGCTTTGTGAGTCCTTTGAAAAGTGCGATTGTGATAGTTGGTATCAGAGCCTAGTTGGCTCCTCGGATCGAGATCAGTAATCATGTCGGCAGTGAAACAGTTGAACAAGACACATGCCGAACGACTCGTGGAAATTGAGTAAAAACTATTGTTCCTGAGAGAAGTCCGTGATCATGTTCAGTTCCTAGAAAATCGGCTAGAAGAGTTGGCTAGTAAGGCCAATGGAATCGATGCGGCAAATGCTCGAATTGATGCATTGCCAGTGAAAGAGTTGTTGGTTATGGTTGAGACCATAGAAAGTAAAGCCGGGAAAACGGCTAGTTTCGAGTGAGGGGACAGCTCGACGAGCTCTGTTGCTCATGTAGAGGAGCGTGTCGAAGAGTTAGACAGCTCCCGAAAGGTGATCATGCAGATGGTCAATGATATTTCTGACGACTTTCGAGCTGCTATAGAAGTCGTGCGGGCAGAAATTACCGAGATAAACACAAAGGTGAACTTCACCATGAGAGCGATGGGAAACCAAGGCCCAGCAGGGGGCAATGTCCAGTTTAACAAGGTGAAGATTCCGGAGCCTAAGCCTTTCGGTAGGGCTCCCGATGCCAAGGCCCTCGAGAGCTTCATCTTTCACGTCGAACAGTACTTTGGAGCTACAAGTACCACGACAGAAGAAGCCAAGATCAGTTTGGCAACCATGCATCTAGTTGAAGATGCAAAGTTTTGGTGGAGGTCAAGTATATGGACATCCAAGAGGGACGATGCACTATAAACACATGGGACGAGTTGAAGAAGGCCCTCAGGGCGTAGTTTTTTTCGGAAAATGTTGAGATTCTAGCGAGACGTAAACTGCAAGAGTTGCGACACACTGGGTATATCAGAGACTATGTAAAACAGTTTGCTAGACTTATGTTGGACATACGAGACATGTCAGAGAAAGACAAAGTCTTCTACTTCGTGGAAGGCCTGAAACCATGGGCCAAGTCCATGTTGTACGACCAAGGGGTTCAAGACCTCGGCTCTGCTTATGCTGCAGCTGAACGCCTGTTTGATCTTGGTAACGAGCAGTCTCAGGAGTACAGAAGGAACCAACCCTCATCGAGTAGTGGGAACGAAACCACCAGAACAAGTTCACCCAAAAGTGGGGGAGGAGACAGGAATGGAGGAACAGATCGCAGACCCTACCAAAGGGGTGGAATCAACTGGCACGGGCCAAACCAACAGAACAACTTCAATCGAGGGCCCCTCGTTTGCTTTCTGTGTAAAGAGGCTCATCGCGTAAGTGACTGTCCACATCGAGCTGCCCTGAAGGCACTCCAAGCTACCATAGCCAATGGCCCTAAGGTCGAGACAGAAACCGCTGAGATAGATGTATCGACCGAAGAGCCCACTGATAACCTCCGCATGGGGGCACTGAAATTCCTATCGGCTCTCCAGAAGAAGGTGGGAGAAGCAAAAGAACTACTAGAGAGAGGGCTCATGTATGTTGACATGTTGGTTCACGATAAGACTGCCAAGAGTACTATGGTCGATTGTGGAGCCACACACAACTTCATGACTGAAACCGAGGCTCGCCGTCTGAATTTACAATGGGATAAAGATCCAGGAAAGATGAAAGCAGTTAACTCCACGACTTTCCCCATCGTAGGGATAGCAAAAAGGGTCCAATTGAAGATCTGGTCATGGAGCGGCAAAGTGGACTTTGTAATTGTTAGAATGGATGACTTCGACGTCGTGCTCGGAATGAAATTCCTTCTAGAGCACAAAGTCATCCCCATGCCCCTAACGAAGTGTCTAGTTGTTACTGGATCCGATCCTACCGTTGTTCCGACGAGTATAAAACAACCAAGTGGGGTTAAGATGATATCGGCTCTGTAGCTAAAAAGGGGTCTTGCTCATGACGAACCAACATTTATGGCCATCCTAGTGATCGAAGAAGAGAGTAGTAAAGAAGTAATTCCCAGTGAAATCCAACAAGTCCTAGCTGACTATGCAGACTTTATGCCCGACAGTCTGCCCAAGTCCCTACCACCGCGTAGGGGAATCGACCACGAAATCGAGCTGGTCCTAGGGCGAAACCGCCCGCTAAGAATACTTACCGCATGGCCCCTCCTGAATTAGCCGAGCTCAGGAAGCATTTGGATGAATTGTTGAATGCAGGATTCATCCGTCTAGCAAAAGCTCTCTATGGAGCCCCAGTCCTCATCCAAAAGAAGAAGGATGGCAGTCTCCACCTTTGTATCGACTATCGGGCCTTGAATAAGCTCACGGTATGTAATAAGTACCCACTGCCCATCATCACCGATCTATTTGATCGCCTCCACAGGGCCAAGTACTTTTCCAAGCGGACTTAAGGTTACCAAGTGCTCGTTGCAGCGGAAGACGAGCCCAAGACGACCTGTGTCACGAGATATGGGACCTTCGAATTCCTTGTTATGCCCTTTGGCCTTACCAACGCCTCAGCGACGTTTTGCACCTTGATGAATCACGTGTTCCACGAGTATCTCGACAAATTTGTGGTAGTCTACCTCGACGACATGGTAGTCTACAGTTCTTCCATGGCGGAACATTAGACCCACTTGCAGCTAGTCTTTGAGAAGTTAAGACATAATGAATTATATGTGAAGAGAGAGAAATATGCGTTCGCATAAAAACGGATCAACTTCCTGGGCCATGTGATCGAGTGTGGTCGAATTGGCATGGAAGAGAGAAAGGTCAAGGCTATCCAAGATTGGAAAGTTCCGAGTTCCATCACCGAACTGTTGTCTTTTCTCGGGCTAGCAAACTATTATCGAAGATTTGTCAAAGCATTTTCGAAGAAGGCGGGACCATTAACTCAACTCTTGAAGAAGAATAATACTTGGACTTGGACTCCGGAGTGTCAAGCGGCTTTCGATCAACTCAAGAAAGCCATGATGGAAGGACCAGTGCTTGGTATCGCAGATGTCACTAAGCCGTTCAAGGTAGAAACTGATGCCTCAGACTTCATCCTAAGCGGTGTTCTCTTGCAAGATGGACACCCAGTGGCGTACGAAAGCTGAAAGTTGAACATCACGGAAAAGAGGTATGTGGCCTCTGAAAAAGAGATGTTGGCAGTAGTCCACTGCCTAAGGGCCTGGAGACAATATCTCTTAGGCTCAAAGTTCGTTGTCAAAACCGACAACAGCTCGATATGCCATTTCTTCATTCAGCTGAACTTCTCCTCGAAACAAGCCCGATGGCAAGAGTACTCGCCGAATTCGACTTCCAATTCAAACATTGGCCTGGTCGATCAAACCAAGCAGTAGACGCCTTTAGTCGAAATAGCGAACATGCGGCCCTGTGCATGTTAGCTCATCTGAAAGCAAGCAAGTTGACGGGGTCTGCTCGTGAAGCCATTAAGGCACACCTGAAAGACGATCCAACGGTGCAAACACTCATTCAGCTAGTAAAAGACGGGAACACCCGCCAGTTTTGGGTCGAAGACGACCTCCTTTTTACCAAGGGCAGTCGTCTCTATGTTCTGCAAGCAGGAAATCTGAGGAAACTCCTGATGGGATAATGTCATGACACCATGTGGGCTGGCCACGCTGGGTGGCAGAGAACATATGCCCTACTGAAGAAAGGGTACTACTGGCTGAACCTGCGAGACGACGTTATGCAATACACCGAGACATGTCTCATCTGCCAACAAGACAAAGTCGACATAACTAAAATTGCGGGATTACTGGAGCCCCTCCCAGTGCCATCAAGGCCTTTGGAGAGCGTATCCCTAGACTTCATCACCCATCTGCCCAAGGTTGGAGAATCTGAAGCTATCCTTGTTATTGTTGACAGATTCTCCAAATACACAACCTTTGTCCCAACTCCGAAGATGTGTTCCGCAGAGATGACAGCACAACTATTCTTCAAGAACATAGTGAAACTATGGGGTGTCCCCAAAAGCATCGTGAGTGATAGAGATGGAAGATTCACTAGAACCTTCTGAACGGAACTCTTTCGGCTACTTGGCTCCAACCTGAACATATCCTCAAGCTACCATCCTCATACCAACGGTCAGACAGAACGCTTCAATAGTATGTTGGAAGAATACCTCCGCCATTTCATTGATGCTCGACAGAAAAACTGGATACAGATGCTTGATGTAGCCCAATTTTGTTTCAACTGCCAGAAGAGCACAACCAGAGAGAAGGCTCCTTTTGAAATAGTATGCGGGCGCTTACCTGTGTTACCTCACATCATCGACCACCCTTATGCAGGAAAGAGCCCTCAAGCTTACAACTTCACCAAAGAATGGTGACGATCCACGGATGTTGCCCGAGTATACCTTGAGAAGGCGTCTAAGCACATGAAGAAGTGGGCCGACAAGAAGAGCAGATCGTTGAAATTTCAAGCAGGAGATCAAGTGCTCATTAAATTACGCCCGGAACAACTCTGATTCTAGGGTAACAAAGATCAACGCCTTGTGTGGAAATATGAATGGCCAGTCAACATCATTCAGAAGGTCGGGAAGACGTCATACAGGGTCCAATTACCCTCATGGATGAAAATCCACCTAGTGATTCATGTGAGCAACTTGAAATCTGATAACCCGGACACCATTGATCCTGCACAAAACGAAGTGATCCGACCAGCGGTTACCTTGAACAAAAAGATGGAAAAAGAAGTTGAAGAAATCTTAGCTGAAAGCACTCGTCAAGTCGGACGACCGAAAAGGGACGTACAAGAATTCTTAGTCAAATGGACAGGGCTTCTAGATGAAGAGATCAATTGGGAGCTCGCAGAAGATCTGAAATCAGCATCAACCCAGATCGTAGAGTTCGAGCAACGGTGGTTGACAGGGACGTCACCATTTAAGTGGGGGAGGATGTCAAGGTCATGCTCGTCCAGTGCATGTCACCCATGGCCGCATGCCCATGATAGCCTCTTTCCTTCTACTTTTATGTCATGTATTTACTTTTGCATGTTATTTACTTTTCATTGTACTTTTGGTGGCGAGTGACTCTTCGCCACTTTGCATGTTCACGCCTGTCAAAGGCAAAATCCTTGATAATCTACCTTATGGGGGAACACCGAGTCTCCTCCCTACCTTGAGTTGTATCTTGTCTTGCCGCTAATCTATTCTCTTGCATTCAAGCATACAACAAGCTTTCCAAAATGTCTTCAAACGTGAGGGGAGTTGAAACTCGCTAAAGAACTTTAAAAGAACAGAATGAACAAAGAACTGAAGTAAGAACTTGAATTAAAAGCAATACGAAAGGTAAAACCGTGAAAAACGAAGAAATGAACAACTAGAACATGAACATAAACCCTAAAAATGTGTTCTACAACTAGAGAGCATCTAAAAGAAGATTAAAGGAAGCTTGGAAGGGATGATTTGCTGAGGGATGGATGACTTCCTTTCATAGCACCATAGGTTGGTTGAAACTCCCTTCCATTTTAGGTGGAAAAGGGTTGAGATTCACCTAACCACCTCACTTAGACTTGGACTCACGATTTTCAAAATGTGGGAAATGTCCTCCTTGCCCTTCATTAATCAAAACGTGGGTTTTGACAATTTGCCTTCAAAAAATGCGCCGAGCGCAATTATGCAAAAATAGAATTTTGTTATTTTCTTCCAAGTTTGACCACATTTATCTCATATTTTTCCTAAAGTACCATAGTTTGACTTTTATGCAGAAGTAATATATGCATCTTCTACTTTAACAATATGTGGTTGTTTTTGGCAAATAATAATGGGAAAGGGGTAAAAAACATGGTCAAACAGGGCTACCGACTCATGTTTTTGTAGTAAAAGGTCAACCCTAACACACGCCAAATCTTAGCCATTTGCTTGTCCTCAAGCAAAAACAACAACAACAAATCTAAAACAATCATCATGCTAGAAATATGAATGATCAACAATCCAAATGTTACAAATAAATGAATCATATAAGTCTCAGGAAAGGCTCTACAAACTAAACGTCCTAACTTTACTCTCAAGCCAACAAACCATAAACCATCCTTTGTTTTGAAAATAAAAACGGTTCTAAATCTTCTGCTTTCCTAAAACACAAAACTCTTTTACAAAACCATGGAATATGCACACTTCCGTTTTGATTCAAAAATTTTAACATCAAGTGGACCGACTACTAGCCCCTGAGGTTTTCAAGACACTAACATCAGTTTCAAACCACAGCCACTCATAGAAACTTATTAGGTAGCAACCCAACATAAAATGATGTCGACAATGGTTTTCACAAAGTCACCTTAATATGTAGGCTACCACCCTCCAAGATGCTAACGCCACCCATTTAAAGAAAACGAATGTCTATAGTGGGACTCGCGAAAAAGTAAGTGCGCTTTATTTCCTCTCATGTTTCTTACCACTCTTTTCTTACTCTCACTTTTATTTTTCTTTCCCCTACTCTTATTTTCACTCACGACACTTTTTTGACTTGTTTTTCTTGTGTTGGACTATTTTTCATACTCTTTCTTCCAATTTTTTTTCCATATGACTCTTTTTGCATAAGACTCTTTTATTGGTTGCATTTACTTTCTTGACTCGTTTTCCAAAACATAAAATGCATTTTCTTTCTTAAAACAAAAAGACACACACCGTCCCCCCAAACTTAAGGGAAACAGTGTCCTCACTGGGGAAAGAAATTTTGAGTGATGCAAAATTTTGATACAAAAAAGGACAAGGACTTCCAAAGCAATAAAAAAGTTAAGTTTCAAAACAAAAAGAAGCAGAACACAGTTTTATAACTAAAACAAAAAGAATGGAAAATGACTTATGGCTTGATCATAAAACTAGGAATTCTAACCTATTCATGCCCTTAAGAATCTTCATCGACATGATACAAAAACAAAGAACAAAGGAAAACATTTCATTAAAAAGATGAACATGTTGAGAGTTTAGAAAAGATGCATTGAAGAAGCTAAAGACAAGCCAGTAGCTAGAACGAGGAAGCATGCAAGCTTGGACTTGAAACATATGTAAAAACACAAATTATATGCATTCCTAACAGAACAACATCCCAACAACTAACCTACAACTCAAAAACTAAGCTTAAACAACCATCACGCAAACTAAAAGAAAAAACAACCTACACAACCTAATATGCAAACTAATCTAAACAACTTGAACTAAACAACCTAACATACAAAATCAATATCAAAATATCAAAACAATGAGAGCAAGATATTCCCCTATTCATCATCGGAAGACTCCTCGTCGGTGGAACCGGTAGGAAAACGGGAAGAAGATGGTAAGTCGGCCGCAAGCTCATCGGGGAATGAAAGTGCTTCATCACCGTATATCTTCTTGAGGAAAGCACAAGTGGCACGTTGAGTAACCAAAAGAAGCTCGTACTTGTGCTTAAGCTCATCATATTGCTCCCTAGTTACCACTCTTCGAGTCTCGGGATCCGCGGCGGTAATGTGAGAATCTTCCTCTTGAACAATGGAATACCCCCGAACTCTTCTTATGGATCTGAACGACTTCTTGGGCATCACAACATTGGCATCATCAACCTGCACTCCCGCTTGCAAGTATAACTCAGTTATTAGTCCAGGAAAAACAAGAGGACCTACCATTTTCTCGGAGCAACTCCGAATCTCGTTCTTTATGAGCTCCCCAAAGTTGAACTCAATGCCCTTCATGAAGATGTACACCATCATCGCCCTATTACGCTTAATGGATGAATCGTGAGAAGTGGGGATCAACCGATTCTTCAACACATACATCCAAACTGTCGCTTGCTCATTGATGTCAAGGGGCTTTAAGGACAGTTTCCCCGTGGTTGAGACGGTCCATGTCTTATGTGGTCTACAAATCAGTCTACGCGCCTCCTCCACTTGCTCGTCCGATGGATGCACCAAAATCTCATTACCTATGGCATTAAAGACGTCCAACAAACCATAGTGAGTATTAATAATGGAAGGCGAGAATTTTACCACTTTACCTCATACTCTCACTACATCCCCTCGGTTTGGGTTGATGACATTGTAAAACTCTTTCACCAAGGTCTCAGATAGACGCGTAGTTGGGGCAAACAACGACTCAACCATTATCCACAAGCCTTCTCCTAACATATTCCGGCACCGGCTCTTCGGCCTCATCAAAACCTCTCTCGAGGAGGATATCACGTGTTGTGAAGGTGGGCCTCCTCACCTCCAATCTCACCCTTTTTACTCTTGATGCTGTTGGTTCAGTAAAATCGGGCTCCTCTTCGTTGGCCTCCTCAAGTGGCTCTTCTGCCCCTCTTTGTACCCTAGCCTTCTTGTCTTTTTTAGATGGACTAGCGTCGGCTTCTTTTTGGGCAGTCACACGTGCTACAGCGGCTCGGGTTCTAGGCCTAGAAATTGCACCAGGTGCAATTTCTTCCACTTTTTTCTTCTTTTGTGTTTTCTTCACCACTTCGGTCAAGCTCACCTTCTCATCTGAAGTCTGTGCAGTAGCAACAAAGTTCGGGTCAGAAGCATTGAAACTTCACAAAGAAGGGGTCTTACCTTGTGAAGAAGAAGATGATTCCTCAAAGGCCTCACTAGGGACATCCACAAGACCATATGATCCTCCTTGTTCTTGTGCAAGGGGCTCCTCATCATCTTCCTGAGATTTGTGCACCGAAGTTTGTACTCTCACTTCATATTGACAGATATCGTCATTTTCTTCTTCGTCCTCAAACTCATCTTCATGCACTTCTTGGGATAATTCTCTAAGATCTTCATCCTCTCTATCAACATTCAATTGTCCTTGTGCTGCCCCACTGTTTCCATCATCCTCCAATGGATCTTCTCCCTTTGTTTCATTCAACGCCACCAAAATTTCGGCAATTTTTGATGTTGTCCTTTCCTGTTCTAAAACATAAAAAACTTGGGACTTTTTAGTCAAGATAGGATCTGGAAAAAATGGAGACAAAATACCTTGTAGAGTGGCCGTTGGAGTCTGATGCATAATTCCGCAAGGCGCAATTTGGCATTGAATTTCGACCGTAGCCGAATCTGAGTGCTCCAAGGGCTCCGTGTCATGTTCTAAATCCCCAGTAACCTATTTTTGACCTTCAACATGCACAGCAACAGTAGTGGAAAGAGGGGGAGGGATAGACAGTTCTAAAGACTCGGAAATGGGGTTATCTTGAGAAAGATTCATCCTACGACGTATACTCATGCTATGTAACTCAAGTTGAATCTCATCGCTCACTTGCTTTGAGTTTTCCATGAATTCTTGCCATCTTATGTTTAATTCCTGAATTTTCGCATAAACCCTCTCATTCTCTTTATCCCTAATTTCGTTATTTTTACTGAACATCTCCGCTTTCTCTTGAAGTCTAGCTATTTATTCATCTAAAACAGCACCTTTTTCCTCTAAAGTTTGATTTTTCCAAAGATAGACTTTATTAACTCCTCCTAATTTCTTCTCACTATGACTCTCTTTATTAACCCTAGCATCATTAGATTCCATATTAATTTTTTCAGAATTTGTACCGCCTATGGATAGATTTCTCATATAGTTCATTTTTTAGCTTCTTCATATTTTCTTCTTTGTTCCCTAGATCAAAAACTAATTTTTCGTGAGAAATCCTAGGATGTTCAAGAGGAATCATACCCGGTTTGGTTGGTGGAGGCAACAACATTCTCTTATTCTCTTTCTCTTTGTCGTGTGGCTTGGAGGAAGATGAACCTTCCATGGTTCTTGAGTTTGCTTCACGATCAAAAATGAAAATCCCTCCAATAAACCCTAAATGTGCCGAAAAAAAAGATATGAGAGGGACTTTGAGATTCTTTGAGATTTCTTAAGAGAAGATTTGAAAACAAGTGAGAAAATCTTGGTGAAAATCGTGAATGGGGTGTTTTAAAATCCTAGGGCCTTTTGTTTTATGTTTTAAAATATATTAAAAACATAATTGGGTTTAAAATTGGGCCTCATTTTGATTTAAAAACAACCCACACCCCATTTAAACATAGCCCACATAAAGCCCACGAAAGCCCTAATCCATAACTCAAAAATCAAATTTTGTTCTCTTAAATTGTGTTTGGCGCAATTTTAACGAGGGTCGGATTTTGATCCTGTAAAATTCAAATGCAAAAACAAAAATTACATTTGGAATCTACACAAAAAAGCCTTAAAGAAAATGTAAAAATTTTTCCAAAAAGAAGACAAAATATTTTACACAAAAACGCCCTCAACACGACCAATGGACTGTTTTCACTATTTTTTTTTATGATTAGGCATGCTTAACAAATAGACAGTAGTTTTAGCAGCAGCAAACAAGGCATGAAGTATGATAAGGAGCCTTCGGTCCATAGAATTTTAATACTTATATGACCCTAACTTGTAAGACTAAACATGATATATGTTATCCACAAAACATCTCAGCATGCTGTCCAGATGATGCAAATATTTCTACCTATAAAATATCATGACTGAGTACACATGAACAGACAACATTATATCAACAACGAAACAACGGTTAGAAAACTCTCTCGATTAATCTGATGAGTAAAACAAAAAAAAGGGCCACAAAGTGGCACTTTTTCTATGCGTTCCATATTTAAGTCTTGTTTTGTTCCTTCTTATGGAATAATGCTCACTGCTCTTTTCCTTATGCCTTGTTTATTTTCTTGGGAACTCCAATCCTGTACTAAGAAAATGAAATCATTAAAACGTTAAGGACATAATAAAAAACTGGAAAGTAAACAAACATGACACTAATGTACAAAACTTCCCTCCTATTGGTTTTACTTTCAAGAACGTTGGAGGCTTTCAACTTTCACTCATTTCCTCAAGCTCATTTGATCTCTCTTCTGCTACTACCATGTCACAGTTTCGCTCCTTCAGAGCACAATATGCTTTAAGGTCTAGCTCGAGGGGTAGGTGACTTACTTGTATGCATTGATTTTGAAAATTGGAATTTGGGGTGAAACATTAACATAGAACCCTTCATGTGAACCTATCTTATCTTCTCCTATTTCTTCATTTACTTGATCCTTTACAGGTTTGGCTAACTCTTCCTTTTTTATGTATTGGGTTATCTCTAAAGAGCACCCGAGGGAAAGGGAAAAGCGGTCCAATATTTAGAGGTGATGGGTTTAGGTCTATTGTAACCTCATGCTCCATTACCTCTATCGGTTTCTCGGGTTCAACTTCCTTATTCTTCCATACCTCGTTTATCACTTCAAGGGTTGGTGGATCATCAGTGTCTCTTGGGAGCTCAAGTTCGTCATCTTCAAACTTGCTCCATACATTGATTGTCTCACCTTGCTCTTCCATATTGGTAGGCAATGCTTCTGGTAGCCTATTTCTCATCCCATCGGCCACTTTCTTAATTTGGCTCTGCAGCCTACATAACGATTCATCAGTTCTTGCCATAAAATTTACCATTGTCTCTTCAAGGCTAGAAATGAATGACTACATTTCCTTTGGCATCCGTGGTTGTTCACATTCCTGATGAGGGTGTGTTAGGAATTCTGGTGGAAATGCATGCCCGTATGGATGGATGCTCTCAGCTTGATGCTCTCCCCCAATAGAAATTGAAATGATGCCTCCAATCTTGGTTGTATGGAGTTGAGTAAAGGCTGAATTCTTGCTGGTTTCTTGGCAGACCTAGATAATAAAAAGACGAAGGATTAGATAGACAATATTCCATTAAATGACAAATATCACCACAATATAAACAAAATTGATTAACAGGAGCTATGGGCATGTTACTTCCCATTGGAAGATTATACAAGTAACTTCCTATTTATTTTTTCATTTCCTTCTCTATTTCAGTTTTTCTTTTGTTTTCTTGACCTCTATTCTTGCTGACTGGGCGTTTATGCTGAACGCACGCGCTAAGCGTGGTAACAATTATATAGATGCAAGCGCACACCTGTCAGAGTAATATAAAATGGACGGAGTATCCAAGTATCGATCCTCAAGGACTTCTAAACAATTTCCAAACTCTAAAGTTTTAAAGAATAGTGAATGTTGGAATGAGTGATTCTTGTAAAATGGGAAGTGGTCACAAATAATGGTTTGGATTTGGGATTTGGACTTATAATAATAAAACCTAGCCCGAATTACTTCAAGTTAGCCAACAAAGAATCAAGGACATGCTAAGGATAATATGCATTTTACTTTAGAAACTAACGACTACGCTTCTCACTTTACTTATGTCTAAGCAAGTTCAAAGTCCTAAGACATTCCCTAATATGTCTATTATGAGAGATATCTTAGTTTTAGGATGGAAATAGTCGCAACCTCGGGTTAAGGTCCTATGTCTAGGCTACTTAAGCGGAACCCTTATGTCTAAGGCGCTCCTCTCCTCGTTTAATCACTCAACAATGCAAATAAGCAACCTTTTCAGTATTGACTTGTTAAGACTTACAGTGGCCTTCTCTAAATCCTAACTTTTGGGAAAACATGTTGAGCAATGAATGGAAAGTAAAAACACTACTTCTTAGCAACCCTTTTTAGACATAAAAGGCTAACTATCCATAACCGGGCTAGAGACGGGAATTTAGAAAGACATATTGAAGAAAATACAGCAAGTAAAATGGTTGAATGTGGAATGCATGTGTGAAAAAACAAAAGTTAACTAATGGAAAGTTTTTATCGGGATTGAGAGCTTCGCCCTTCTCTTTCAAGCAAGGGAGAGTGTCACGTGCTCTTTCCTCCAAAAACACAACTCTCTTAACTAAAAATAAAGTAAAGGCAAAGAGAGAATAAGCAAAGTGCTAGATTTTTATATATTTGAATAAGTAGAAAATGACTAAGTACAAATGGAAACAAAACAAGCTCAATAAAAGAATGTAAAGTGCTCGGGATTTAAAAACCAAAAGTAACTAATGAAAGCAACTCAAAAGTACTTAGAAAGCAACAAAGAAACACTAAAAATGATCAAGAGAAGGAAGCAAGGCTTGATGATTTTGGTGGAGAAGTTGCTGGAATTTATAGCTGTGCAGAATTGGTTAGGTAGGTCCTAAAACGATGGTGAATCACCCATTTCCAACTCTTTTGACTGACCAAATCGTGCTCAAACTGATAGTGGAACACTTATTCTACACGTATGCATCGGTTGGAACCACCAAAACGCATTGGAAGACGCGTTTCATTAAGGGCAAAGTTGAAAGAAAAACTGTTTTCTGCAGGCTTCCCAGGCGCCTGGCGCCTCCTGAGGTGTTTTTTCGTCTTTTCGCTTCTTTTGATTAATTTGCACTCCCAAATGGTCCTAAAATGTCATAAATACAATATAAGCCAACCACAAACCATAATATATGAATTTTGCATGAATTGGAACTCAAACGATCGAGAAAAATCCGAAACAAAGCTGAAATATTGTAAAAACAGCATCTAAAACCTTCTTTTTACGCATGTAAACAAGCGTAATCACTTGCCTTAACCTCTTTAGGGACTCCTGCAAGAAAGCCTTTATGCTAAAAAAATTGGCCCTTTAAGGTTAGATATAACAATTAATCTCAAGGGACAGAGGCATGCAAGAATCACACTATGAAACAATTAACTTGAAAAAAATTAATATGATTTTGAAAATTAAATCCCCGGTGTCACAATCGCACTTTTCAAAGGACTCACAGTGTGATTGTGCGGCACTTGCTCTTTCCCACGAGCAAGTCAGCCAATGAGAATCGGATAGTGATATGAACCAAGGAGCTCTCTTTGTCATGCCTCATGGACCAATTACAAGATCAAGGGCTCGAAAACTTCAACAAGCCTTACTACTTCGTGTCCAAGCGTTCGTGAACTCGACACGAGAATTAAAAGGAAGATGTGCAAGAAGTTGGAACTATGCACTTCAATTTGGTGCAAGTTATGCATTTTAAGTGTTTTTAAGGCAAGTCAAAGTCTACTTGGTCAAGGTCAAAGTCAACTCCATCAAGACAAGTCAAAGTCAACTCATTCAATTCAAAAACCAAGTCAAACACTCACATCCCTCATTATGGACGAGATTGCACTTATTTTGGTTGACTTTCCATGTTCTTAACCTTCATTTGCTTGTCTTTTTATTTCTTGTAAGTTATGTCTTTTCATTTACAAGTCTTTTCAATTTCTTGTAAGTTACAAGTCTTTTCATTTGCTTAAGACTTTTCATATGGCTTGCTAGGATGGCTATATATAACCTTGAGATGTCTTGTTGTAAACACAATTTGAAGTTGAATGAAAAGTGAGTTTTCTCATTAGCTTGGTTGAGAGCTTTATCTCCCATTTCTTGTGCAATTTCTTGTGTCTTTAGAATTTGCATGTTAGGATCATTCAAGCGGTGTTGATCATATCTCTTGTGGAGTGATTCGAATCACGAGTTTAGAAACAAGTTTTCTCTACTCTTGATATTGATCATCAAGGTAATCCGTTCTAAAAACTTTTCCTTGGGTTGATTCCATACTTGTTTTCGGGGTTTTTGGGATTGAGTTCTATGGGTCTTGTTCGTTAGCAAGGTTCTTAGATCCAACTCTCAAGGGTTTCTTAACATTTTGATGATATGAACCAAGGAGCTCTCTTTGTCATGCCTCATGGACCAATTACAAGATCAAGGGCTCGAAAACTTCAACAAGCCTTACTACTTCGTGTCCAAGCGTTCGTGAACTCGACACGAGAATTAAAAGGAAGATGTGCAAGAAGTTGGAACTATGCACTTCAATTTGGTGCAAGTTATGCATTTTTAAGTGTTTTTAAGGCAAGTCAAAGTCTACTTGGTCAAGGTCAAAGTCAACTCCATCAAGACAAGTCAAAGTCAACTCATTCAATTCAAAAACCAAGTCAAACACTCACATCCCTCATTATGGACGAGATTGCACTTATTTTGGTTGACTTTCCATGTTCTTAACCTTTCATTTGCTTGTCTTTTTATTTCTTGTAAGTTATGTCTTTTCATTTACAAGTCTTTTCATTTCTTGTAAGTTACAAGTCTTTTCATTTGCTTAAGACTTTTCATATGGCTTGCTAGGATGGCTATATATAACCTTGAGATGTCTTGTTGTAAACACAATTTTGAAGTTGAATGAAAAGTGAGTTTTCTCATTAGCTTGGTTGAGACCTTTATCTCCCATTTCTTGTGCAATTTCTTGTGTCTTCTGATACCAAAATGTTAAGAAACCCTTGAGAGTTGGATCTAAGAACCTTGCTAACGAACAAGACCCATAGAACTCAATCCCAAAAACCCCGAAAACAAGTATGGAATCAACCCAAGGAAAAGTTTTTAGAACGGATTACCTTGATGATCAATATCAAGAGTAGAGAAAACTTGTTTCTAAACTCGTGATTCGAATCACTCCACAAGAGATATGATCAACACCGCTTGAATGATCCTAACATGCAAATTCTAAAGACACAAGAAATTGCACAAGAAATGGGAGATAAAGCTCTCAACCAAGCTAATGAGAAAACTCACTTTTCATTCAACTTCAAATTGTGTTTACAACAAGACATCTCAAGGTTATATATAGCCATCCTAGCAAGCCATATGAAAAGTCTTAAGCAAATGAAAAGACTTGTAACTTACAAGAAATGAAAAGACATAACTTACAAGAAATAAAAAGACAAGCAAATGAAAGGTTAAGAACATGGAAAGTCAACCAAAATAAGTGCAATCTCGTCCATAATGAGGGATGTGAGTGTTTGACTTGGTTTTTGAATTGAATGAGTTGACTTTGACTTGTCTTGATGGAGTTGACTTTGACCTTGACCAAGTAGACTTTGACTTGCCTTTAAAACACTTAAAAATGCATAACTTGCACCAAATTGAAGTGCATAGTTCCAACTTCTTGCACATCTTCCTTTTAATTCTCGTGTCGAGTTCACGAACGCTTGGACACGAAGTAGTAAGGCTTGTTGAAGTTTTCGAGCCCTTGATCTTGTAATTGGTCCATGAGGCATGACAAAGAGAGCTCCTTGGTTCATATCATCCTCCCCTTCTTCAGAAGGATTCGTCCTCGAATCTATAAGATCTCCTTGCAATGCAACCTTGTACTCGGCATCTTGAGCTCGTTCAAACATGTTGATAAGATAATAAATTTGTATGGTAAACTTGTAATTGCTTGTAGTAAAGAAAAACCTTGCAGTCTTGTTCCAAATTCCTGGTTTAAATCCCCAATACAGGGCATTGAAGCAATGAGTGAATGTGGCTTCTGAGTGTTCCCGAGGTCTTCATTTTGCAGTTGCATGCTTTTCTTACTCTCCCCAATTTGCACAATATTTGTAATCTCGATCGCTTTCTCAATAAGTACCCTCCTCTGTGGTTGTGTACTCATCAGGCGTCAAAACCTCAACATGCACATCTTCTTCAGCATCATAAATAACAACATCAATATTAAAATCTTCTTGTTGGGCATGCAGAATAGTTTGAACATTCGCATCAATGGCAATCTTGATTCTCTGCCTCATTTGGAATTTGTTGATGATTTTCCTCTTGAGGCGGACACTCGTCCTCTTTTTGAAACCGATTTTGTAGCATGCCTCTTCATTCTTCGTATAGCATTTTGAACTCTTTGCACAATTCATTGAGGTCATTTATGTTTTTGCGAATCCCGACCAATTCCTTCGTATATGGATCATCGCCATGGTGGTTTATCATATATCGCCGGCTACTGTGGAACCGCGATTTCTTCTGTAACGTTCAGTGTGAAACATGGCTGCAAAAAAGTAAAATAACAAAAAAAAAATGGATCTCACAAGCACTCCCCCACTAATTCACTCATTAGTGAAGTTCACTCGTGCTTAACCCTCAACACTCAAAATATGTATCGCTCCCTTACAATCTCTCCCTCACAACTTAGTACACTCTTATGCACTTCAAACAAATCGGTAAGTGAGTCTAGCAAAGTTAAAAGCTATGTGCATTTCAAGTGGTTTAGACAGCACATAAGAACTCAAACAAGAGTGTGATTTTAGGAGTAACCCGAATAACAACAAAGAAACAAGTTAAGAAAAAAAAAAATAATGGACAGAATTATAATGGAAGCTAGAAAGAAAAGAAAGTAGAGTTAAAGATAAAGATGGTTGGGAATTAAGCAACAAGAAAGTAGCATGAGATTTCAATGCAAGGCTACACAAAGAAGTAATGACAAATGGGGTCTTCTATGCTTTTTCCTCTTCCTTTCTTTTTTTTTTATCAGTTATGGATCAGCAAAAGCACAATAATGCTAACAATAAATGCTTTCACGTTCAGTTTTTTTTTTTCTTTTTTTTTTGGAATCAATCAGCAAAGTTCACGAATTTCACCACTCAGCAAGTCGAATTAGAAGACTTCAAAGAAGACAGATTTGTAGATAAGACCCAGATCTATATAATGCAGAGAACGAAAATTGGAAAAGATGAACGAAATTGATACTTTTTTTGTAATTTTAGACAGAATGCTAATATGCTTAGATATAATAAAACATAAGCAAATGAATAAGGAATTCAAAGAGATAAATGCAAGGAAACATATATCCGATCAAAGAGCCTAATGCTCTGATACCAAAATGTTAAGAAACCCTTGAGAGTTGGATCTAAGAACCTTGCTAACGAACAAGACCCATAGAACTCAAATCCCAAAAACCCCGAAAACAAGTATGGAATCAACCCAAGGAAAAGTTTTTAGAACGGATTACCTTGATGATCAATATCAAGAGTAGAGAAACTTGTTTCTAAACTCGTGATTCGAATCACTCCACAAGAGATATGATCAACACCGCTTGAATGATCCTAACATGCAAATTCTAAAGGCACAAGAAATTGCACAAGAAATGGGAGATAAAGCTCTCAACCAAGCTAATGAGAAAACTCACTTTTCATTCAACTTCAAATTGTGTTTACAACAAGACATCTCAAGGTTATATATAGCCATCCTAGCAAGCCATATGAAAAGTCTTAAGCAAATGAAAAAGACTTGTAACTTACAAGAAATGAAAAGACTTGTAAATGAAAAGACATAACTTACAAGAAATAAAAAGACAAGCAAATGAAAGGTTAAGAACATGGAAAGTCAACCAAAATAAGTGCAATCTCGTCCATAATGAGGGATGTGAGTGTTTGACTTGGTTTTTGAATTGAATGAGTTGACTTTGACTTGTCTTGATGGAGTTGACTTTGACCTTGACCAAGTAGACTTTGACTTGCCTTAAAAACACTTAAAAATGCATAACTTGCACCAAATTGAAGTGCATAGTTCCAACTTCTTGCACATCTTCCTTTTAATTCTCGTGTCGAGTTCACGAACGCTTGGACACGAAGTAGTAAGGCTTGTTGAAGTTTTCGAGCCCTTGATCTTGTAATTGGTCCATGAGGCATGACAAAGAGAGCTCCTTGGTTCATATCAGATAGCCGGCGGCACCACGACTATATATCGCTACCTCCACCCCCGTTCTCGAGAAAATGGTTTTGGAAAAGGGGGTTAGAGAAAAAAGTTTGGAAAATGTTTGAAGACATTTTGGGAAGCTTGTTGTATGCTTGAATGCAAGAAAATAGATTAGCGGGCAAGACAAGAATACAACTCAATGTAGGGACGAGACTAGGTGTACCCCCCTAAGGTAGATTATAAAGCATTTTGCATTTGGCAGACGTGAACATGCAAAGTGGCGAGGAGTCACTCGCCACCAAAAGTACAATGAAAAGTAAATAACATGCAAAAGTAAATACATGACATAAAAGTAGAAGGGAAGAGGCTATCATGGGCATGCAGCCATGGGCGACATGCACTGGACGAGCATAACCATGACATCTTCCTCCACTTAAATGGTTGACGTCCCTGTCAACCGACGTTGCTTGAACTCTACGATCTGGGTTGATGCTGATTTCAGATTTCTGTGCATTCCCAACTGATCTATTCATCTGGAAGCCTAGTCCATTTGACTAAGAATTCTTGTACGTCCCTTCTCAGTCGTCTGACTCGACGAGTTCTTTCAGCTAAGATTTCTTCAACTTCTTTTTCCATCTGGTTGTTCAAGGTGACCGCTGGTCGGATCACTTCGTTTCGTGCGGGATCAATGGTGTCTGGGTGATAGGATTTCAAGTTTCTCACATGAATCACTGGGTGGATTTTCATCCATGAGTGTAATTGAACCCTGTATGACGTCTTCCCGACCTTCTGAATGATGTTGACTGGCCCTTCATATTTCCGCACAAGGCGTTGATCTTTGTTACCCCATAATCGGAGCTGTTTCAGGCGTAATTTAATGAGCACTTGATCTTCTGCTTGAAATTCCAACGGTCTGTGCTTCTTGTCGGCCCACTTCTTCATGTGCTTAGACACTTCTCAAGGTATGATCGGGCAACATCCGTGGATTGTCACCATTCTTTGGTGAAGTTGTAAGCTTGAGGGCTCTTTCCTGCGTAAGGGCGGGCAATGATGTGAGGTAACACAGGTAAGCGCTTGCAACTGTTTCAAAAGGAGCCTTCCCTGTGGTTGTGCTCTTCTGGCAGTTGAAACAAAATTGGGCTACATCAAGCATCTATATCCAGTTTTTCTGTCGAGCATCAATGAAGTGGCGAAGGTATTCCTCTAACATCGTTCTGTCTGACCGTCGGTCTGCGAATGGTAGCTTGAGGATATGTTCAGGTTGGAGCCAAGTAGCCGGAAGAGTTCCGTCCAGAAGGTTCTAGTGAATCTTCCATCTCTATCACTCACGATGCTTTCAGGGACACCCCATAGTTTCACTATGTTCTTGAAGAATAGCTGTGCTGTCATCTCTGCGGAACACATCTTCGGAGTTGGGACAAAGGTTGCATATTTGGAGAATCTGTCGACAATAACAAGGATAACTTCAGATTCTCCAACCTTGGGCAGGTGGGTGATGAAATCCAGGGATACGCTCTCCCAAAGCCTTGATGGCACTGAAAGGGGCTCCAGTAAGCCCGCTATTTTAGTTCTCTCGACTTTGTCTTGTTGGCATATGAGACACGTCTTGGTGTATTGCATAACGTCGTCTCGTAGGTTCGGCCAGTAGTACCCTTTCTTCAGTACGGCATATGTTCTCTGCCACCCAGCGTGGCCAGCCCGCATAGTGTCATGGCATTCTCCCATCAGGAGTTTCCTCAGGTTTCCTGCTCGCGGAACATAGCGATGATTGCCCTTGGTAAAAAGGAGTTCGTCTTTGACCCAAAAATGGTGGGTCTTCCTGCCTTTTACTAGCTGAATGATTGTTTGCACTGGGTGACATGCACTAGACGAGCATGACCATGACACCTGGCAACGACGCCAAAAACTTGTTGGGACTTTCTCTACCTTTAAAAAGATTAGAAACTCATGCAAGCGCACAAGCGATGATTGCCCTTGGTAAAAAAGAGGTCGTCTTCGACCCAAAACTGGCGGGTCTTCCTGCCTTTTACTAGCTGAACGATTGTTTGCACTGGGTGACATGCACTAGACGAGCATGACCATGACACCTGGCAACGGCGCCAAAAACTTGTTGGGACTTTCTCTACCTTTAAAAATATTAGAAACTTGTGCAAGCGCACACGGTGACAAGTATTACTCGGAAGTAATCCAAGGTCGAATCCTCAGGGACTTGTTGCTTTTCAAAATCAAGTAATGCAGTGAAATGGTTCAAATATCCAATTGTGATTTAGGAAGAAAAATGTGATAAAATGTTGTCGTTGGGTTTTAACTAACAAGCAATTTATGAAACTCAAACTCCTTGTCCCTGACCTTAGTTTCGATGCAAAACATGGAAAACATACTATGTTGGGAAAATGCATCAGGTGCAATTCCTAACTTTTCTTGGGATTTTGAGTTCTACTCTTTCACTACCGCTTTTGGTTGCTGCAGATACTAGGGTAATCTACAATCATATTCTTATGTGTGATTACAATCGTAAATAATATCTACCAACTTATTTGCATTATGGGTCAGAGGGCTTATGTCTAAGACCATGTTTTATGCGCTTATTCCTAATTCACATCCTATATTAGTTTCCTATTATTTTATCTAACTCACCTTTCCCAAGGTTGGGCTGTGGTATATAAATCAAGTTCCCACTAGCCACATGGAAAGAAGATATAAAGAGAAGTTTTTAGAAATCAACCCAAAATAGTGCCAAGTGCAATCTGGCTAAAATTCCGAGCGTGTTGAAAATCAAATCATTTGACTAAGGCATTCCACAAGGAGGTTGATAAATAATTTAGAACATAATTAAACGAAAGTAAATGCACGAAAACATTAAGAAAGTATTTTTCATTAAATTTAAATTATTAAATAAGTCGTACAAGGAGTTCTAACTTGATCCTCTTCTCTCTCGACCGTGAGGGGAGTTGAAACTCGCTAAAGAACTTTAAAAGAACAGAATGAACAAAGAACGGAAGTAAGAACTCGAATTAAAAGCAATACGAAATGTAAAAACTGAAAAACGAAAAATGAACAACTAAAACATGAACATAAACCCTAAAAACGTGTTCTACAACTAGAGAGCATCTAAAAGAAGATGTAATGAAGCTTGGAAGGGATGAATGGCTTCCTTTCATAGCACCATAGGTTGGTTGAAACTCCCCTCTATTTTAGGTGGAAAAGGGTTGAGATTTCACCTAACCACCTTACTTGGACTTGGACACACAGTTTTGAACATGTGAGAAATGTCCTCCTTGCCTTTCATTAATCAAACTATGCGTTTTGACAATTTACCTTCCAAAAAATGAGTCGGGCGCAATTCTACAAAAGCAGAACTCTATTATTTTCTTCCAACTTCGACCGCATTTATCTCATATTTTTCCTAAAGTATCATAGTTTGACTTTTATGCAGAAATAATCTATGCATGTTCTATTTTAAGAATATGTTATCTTTTTTGGCAAATAATAATGGGAAAGGGGTAAAAAAAACATGGTCAAACAGGACTACCAAAACATGTTTTTGTTGTAAAAAATCAACCCTAACAAGTGGCTAGCTACTGAGTGCCAAATGAAGGATTTGGGAGAAGCTCAGTATATTCTTGGTAGCCAAATTCTAATGGATCCTAAGAACAAAACGCTAGCCCTGTATGAAGCAACTGATATCAATAAGATGCTTGTTCGATAGTCGATGCAGAATTACAAGAAAGGCTTATTGCCTTTCTGGCATTGAGTTCATATGTCTAAGGAACAATGTCCTAAGACACCTCAAGAAGTTGAGGATATGAGACGCATACCCTATGCTTCAGTAGTGGACAGCCTGATATATGCTATGCTGTGCACTAGGCCTGACATTTGCTATGTAGTAGGGATGGTCAGTAGGTATCAATTCAACCCAGGATATGATCACTAAACTACTGTTAAGGGAATCCTCAAGTATCTAAGGAGAACGAGGGACTACAAACTTGTGTATGCCTCTAAGGATTTGATCCTTACAGGATACACTAACTCTGACTTCCAAACAGACAAGGATTATAGGAAATCCACGTCGGGGTCAGTATTCACTTTAAAGGAGGGGCGATAGTTTGGCGAAGCATCAAATAAGGATGCATAGCAAACACCGCGATGGAGGCTAAGTACGTTACAGCTTGTGAAGTAGCAAAAAAAGCGGTTTGACTTAGGAAGTTCTTGACTGATTTGGAATTCGTTCCAAATATGAACTTGCCTATCACACTTTACTGTGATAACAGTGGTGCTGTAGCAAATTCTAAATAACCTCGAAGCCACAGGAGAGGCAAGCACATAGAAAGGAAGTATCACCTAATAAGGGATATAGTGCAATAAGGGAATGTGATCGTCACAAATATCGCTACGGAACATAACATTGTTGATCCTTTTACGAAGGCACTCACGGCTAAAGTGTTTGATGACCATTTAGAAAGTATAGGTCTACGAGCATTATACGATTAGTCTATGACAAGTGGGAGAAATGTAATGGGTATAGTGTATCCCCTAGTTTATTGTATTTTCCCTTTGCTTTATGATAATTTACACCACACTCGAGTTTTGTTCAAGTGGGAGTTTGTTGGGTGTGTTGCCCTAAACTCATAGTTTGTATTTATCAATCAATTTGTTGTTGAATTCATAGCATTGCATTGTCTAAATCCAATAAACTAAACATCCAAGGTTATTATAATGTAACCAGGATATTATACACTACAAGAATTTTGACTTCTGGCGATCGAATCTTTGGTGACCAAAGATAATTTCGTCGCCAAAAGGCATCTTTGACGACCAATTAGTTTTTCGTCGCCAATAGTGAGGGTTTTAGCGACGAAATTACATTTCTTCACCCTAAACTGCCTTTCGGCGACGAAATAATCAAGTGGGCCGAAAGGCAGTTTAATTTCCATGAAATTGTTAGGTGGCAAAAAAATGGCAGGCATTTTCGACAATGAAACCGTGATTTCATCGCGAAAAGGTCAAACGCAATTTGAATTATTTTTCGGCCACGATTTTGTAACCTTTGGCGACGACTTTAAATGTCATCTCAAAAGGTTGCCCTAAAAATCGAATTTTCTTCCACATTTCTCCATTTCTCTTCCTTTCATCTCTCTCCCACCCCCCTCCGATGTTCAGATCCCCAACCCCGACTGCGCTGTCCTCCGTCGTTGCTTGACCCCGCGCCATCCGCCGTTGCCGCTCGCCTTACCATTCGTCGTCGCTCTCTGTTAAGAAACCCTTGAGAGTTAGTTCTAAGAACCTTGCTAACGAACAAGACCCATAGAACTCAATCCCAAAAACCCCGAAAACAAGTATGGAATCAACCCAAGGAAAAGTTTTAGAACGGATTACCTTGATGATCAATATCAAGAGTAGAGAAAACTTGTTTCTAAACTCGTGATTCGAATCACTCCACAAGAGGTATGATCAACACCGCTTGAATGATCCTAAGATGCAAATTCTAAAGACACAAGAAATTGCACAAGAAATGGGAGATAAATCTCTCAACCAAGCTAATGAGAAAACTCACTTTTCATTCAACTTCAAATTGTGTTACAACAAGACATCTCAAGGCTATATATAGCCATCCTAACAAGCCATATGAAAAGTCTTAAGCAAATGAAAAGACTTGTAACTTACAAGAAATGAAAAGACTTGTAAATGAAAAGACATAACTTACGAGAAATGAAAAGACAAGCAAATGAAAAGGTTAAGAACATGGAAAGCCAACCAAAATAATTGCAATCCCGTCCATAATGAGGGATGTGAGTGTTTGACTTGGTTTTTGAATTGAATGAGTTGACTTTGACTTGTCTTGATGGAGTTGACTTTGACCTTGACCAAGTGGACTTTAACTTGCCATAAAAACACTTAAAAATGCATAACTTGCACCAAATTGAAGTGCATAGTTCTAACTTCTTGCACATCTTCCTTTATTTCTCTTGTCGAGTTCAAGAACGCTTGGACACGAAGTAGCAAAGCTTGTTGAAGTTTCCTAGCTCTCGATCTTGTAATCGGTCCATGAGGCATAACAACGGTAGCTCCTTGGTTCATATCATCCTCCCCATCTTCAGAAGGATTCGTCCTCGAATCGAAGTCATCAACTACATCAAAAGGAGACAAATCAGAAACATTAAAGGTAGCACTCACTCCATACTTACCTGGCAAATCAATCTTATAGCATTATCATTGATCCGTTCAAGGACTTGAAAAGGACCATCGCCTCGTGGTAGCAACTTAGACCTTCGTTGAGTTGGAAACCGTTCCTTTCGAAAATGTACCCAAACCCAATCCCCTGGCTGGAAAACAAGGAGCTTGCGTCCTTTATTGATGCGGGAAGCAACCTTAGTGTTTTGCTTCTCAATCCTTTCCTTAACTTCTTTATGTAGCCTATGGACAAGATCAACCTTTGTGCTAGCATCATAACTCACAAATTCATTAGGAGGCATAGGCAACAAATCAAGTGGGGAGATAGGATTGAAACCATATACAATTTCAAACGGTGTGCATTTAGTAGTACAATGGACAGCCCTATTATATGCAAATTCAATTAATGGCAAACAATCCTCCCAAGTTTTAAGATTTTTATCTATGATTGCTCGAAGCATGGTAACCATTGTCCTATTTACTACCTCAGTTTGTCCATCAGTTTGGGGATGACAAGTAGTAGAATAAACAAGTTTGGTTCCCAACTTTCCCCATAACACACGCCAAAAATGACTTAAAAATTTTACATCGCGATCACTAACAATAGTTCTAGGAATGCCATGCAAACGAACAACTTCCCTAAAAAACAAATCAGCAATCAATTTAGCATCATCGGTTTTATGGCATGGTATGAAATGCGCCATCTTGCTAAACCTATCAACCACTACAAATATACTATCCCTACCCTTCCGAGTTCTTGGTAAACCAAGGACAAAATCCATAGAAATATCAACCCAAGGAGTAGTAGGAACAGGCAAAGGTGAATATAACCATGTGGTTGTAACCTAGACTTAGCTTGTTTGCATGCAATACAATGCTTACACACTTTATGCACATCATGCTTCATCTTAGGCCAATAAAAATGTTCAGCAAGCATATCATAAGTTTTAGAAACACCAAAATGAGCCATTAAACCACCCCCATGAGCTTCCTTTACAAGCAATTCACGAATTGAACAAGATGGAATGCAAAGTTTTCCTTTTCGAAACAAAATCCTTCAAACAACATGTAATCATCAACAACAAGTCCTTTTTCACACGATTCAACAAAAGGAGCAAAGAACACATCATCTAGATACAAGGACTTGAGATGTTCAAATCCTAAAATCTTAGCATTCAAAGTATTAAAGAGAGCATACCTTCGTGATAAAGCATCTGCAACAATGTTCTCCTTACCTTGTTTATACTTAATCACATATGGAAATGTCTCTATAAACTCCAACCACTTGGCATGTCTGCGATTCAGTTTGCTTTGCCCTCTCAAGTGCTTTAGGCTCTCATGATCCGTATGAATGACGAACTCCTTTGGCCAAAGATAATGCTGCCAAGTGTGCAAAGCTCGTACCAAAGCATAAAGTTCTTTGTCATAAGTTGGGTACCGCAAAGAAGCACCACTCAACTTTTCACTAAAGAACATTAGTGGCTTATGGTTTTGCATTAGTACAGCCCCAATTCCAATCCCACTTGCATCACATTCAATTTCAAAAGTCAAATCAAAGTTCGGTAAAGCAAGTAGAGGAGCATTGCACAACTTATCCTTTAAAACATTAAAAGCATGCTCTTGGGATGTACCCCAAACAAAAGGAACATTTTTCTTTACCAATTCATTTAGAGGTGAAGCTAGGGTGCTAAAGTCCTTAATAAAACGCCGATAAAAGCTAGCTAGCCCATGAAAACTTCGAACCTCCCCAACATTCGTGGGAGTTGGCCATTCGCTAATAGCCTTAACTTTCTCACTATCCACCTCAACTCCTCGACTAGACACAATGAAACCAAGAAAATTAACCCTTTCCATGCAAAAATTACATTTCTTTAGGTTAGCATACAATTTTCTCTCGTTTCTAAGTGTAGTCAGAAAGCACGCACATGCATTACATGATCTTCCAAAGACTTCGAATACACAAGTATATCATCAAAATAAACAACCACAAATTTTCCCAAATATTCACGCAATACATGGTTCATCAACCTCATGAAAGTACTAGGAGCATTAGTTAAACCAAAAGGCATAACAAGCCACTCATACAATCCATATTTGGTCTTAAATGCAGTTTTCCATTCATCTCCAACATTCATACGAATTTGATGATACCCAGATTTCAAATCAATCTTAGTAAAGAGACTACAGCCATGCAATTCATCTAACATATCATCTAACCTAGGAATAGGATGACGATATTTAACAGTGATCTTATTAATAGCCCTACAGTCTACACACATTCCAAGTTCCATCTTTTTTAGGCACTAAAATAACAGGCACACTACAAGGACTAAGGCTTTCGCGTACATACCCATGAGCTAACAATTCATCCACTTGCCTTTGAATTTCTTTGGCTTCAGTAGGATTAGTCCTATAAGCTGGTCGGTTAGGTATGGTAGCACCTGGAATGAAGTCAATCTTATGCTCGATGCCACGAAGTGGTGGCAATTCCTTGGGCATCTCCTCGGGAAACAAGTCCTCAAATTCCTATAAAAGAGAAACAAAAATACTAGGCAAGGAGGTGTTAAGCTCGTTAGTAAGAAAACAAGACCCTTTGTACAAAAGTACAAGAACAGTCCGTTTCGCCATTAAAACATTCCTAACCTCACTTGAACTAGCATACAAGCTCACCGTTTTGGCTTTTCTCTCATTTTTCCCACTAGGCTGATTGCTACTCCCTTGCTTTTCACTCAAACTTTTTTTTCTCTCAACTCATTTCTTTTGTTTTCTTTTTCACTTTTTGCTTTTGCATCAGCCTCTTGCCTCTTCTTTTCAAGTTTGCATTGATCAACATGCACATCTTTTGGTGACAAAGGTACAAGAGTAGTTTTCTTCCATGATGAGTAAAAGAATAGCGATTGGCATACCCATCATACATTACCCGACGGTCAAATTGCCAAGGTCTACCCAACAATATATCCCCGGCATGCATAGGTACAACATCACACAAAACATCATCAACATATTTTCCAATAGCAAAAGAAACAAGAGCTTGTCTACTCACCTTTACCTCCCCACAATCACTCAACCATTGAAGTTTATATGGTCTAGGATGTGGTTTTGTCTCTAAGTTAAGCCTCTTGACCAGAATAGAACTTACAACGTTGGTACAACTACCACTATCAATAATCACACTACAAGGCACAGTTTGGACAAGACACCTAGTGTGAAATAAGTTCTCTCGTTGGTCTAGGCCATCCTCCTTAATTTGAGTACTGAGAGCTCTCCTAGTGACTAAGGACATATGTGTAGGGTCCTCTTCACTATACTCCTCACTCTCACATTCACCATTGTCGTCCTCTTCTACCTCATCTTCCTTCTCATCTTCTGTTACAAACTCTCCTTCTCTAATTATCATAGTTCTTCTATTAGGGCAGTCTCGACTGTAATGTCCTACTCCTTGACATTTCCAGCATTTAATATCCCGATTCCTCACATTAGGTTCATCAACTTTCTCTTTCCCCTTCTTGGAACTCTCTCCTTTCTCAAACTTTCTTTTGGTTTCTCATATGCCTCTCGATTTCTAAGTTTAGAATCAGCACTCTTACTATCCGTTTTCCATGTAGAAGATGAATGGGAAAAGGGCTTAGTAGAATACCTTTGAGATCGCCTTTGGAGCTGCTTCTCAATTTTGATGGCAAGGTGCAACATCTCTTCGATGTTAAAGTAAGGTTGTAGATCAACCTTATCCGCAATCTCCTTGTTTAAGCCATTAAGAAACCGTGCCATGAGATTCTCCATGTCCTCTTCAAGATCCAGCCGATTCATCAACGTATCCATCTCCTTGTAATAGTCCTCCACAGACTTACTACCTTGTCTCAACACTTGGAGCTTTTGCGCTGTGTCCCTGTGGAAATGTCTAGGAACAAATCGCCTCCTCAACAACTCCTTGAACTCATACCATGAATCGATTGGCGCCTCAAGGTTTCGTCTCCTAATTGACATTAATTTGTCCCACCATGTTACTGCATAATCTTTGAATTGAGCAAGACATAGTCGTACCTTCTTTTCTTCACTGAAATTATGGCAATCAAACACGAACTCCACTTCTTTCTCCCATTGAATGTACGCTTCCGGATCAGTCTTACCATAGAACTTCGGAAGTTTTAATTTGATGTTTCCCAAGTTTCGATCAACTTGAGCATTCGCTCGTGGGGCTCTTTGGAAATTATGATAGCCTCTTCCCCGGCCTCTCCCTCGATCTAAGCCACGACCAACGTGTCTATCACCCCCTCTTGGACCCGCTAAAACTGTAGCCTGATCGTCCTCCCAATGATCGGATCCATCACCTTCATACTCATCCTCATCCATAACACGTGGTGGTGGAGGTGGTGGAACTCTCTCCTGAGCTTGGTTTTGAGTCTCCAACCTTCCTATCCGTTCTGTCAATGCCTCCATGCTACGAATCATTCGTTCAACAGTTCCTTCTAGCGCCTCTCTCCTCCGGGCATCAGAAATATTGCCTTCATCTCCAAGATTAGCCATGCTGTAAAAACAAAATAGAGTGACAAGAAATGGACCTCACAAGCACTCCCTCACTAATTCACTCGTTAGTGAAGTTCACTCGTGTTTAACCCTCAACACTCAAAATAATGTATCGCTCCCTTACAATCTCTCCCTCACAACTTAGTACACTCTTATGCACTTCAAACAAATCGGTAAGTGAGTCTAGCAAAGTTAAAAGCTATGTGCATTTCAAGTGGTTTAGACAGCACATAAGAACTCAAACAAGAGTGTGATTTTGGGAGTAACCCGAATAACAACAAAGAAACAAGTTAAGAAAAAAAATAATGGACAGAGTTATAATGGAAGCTAGAAAGAAACGAAAGTAGAGTTAAAGATAAAGATGGTTGGGAATTAAGCAACAAGGAAGTAGCATGAGATTTCAATGCAAGGCTACACAAAGAAGTAATGACAAATGGGGTCTTCTATGTTTTTTTTTTCTTCTTCTTTCTTTCGTTTTTTTTTTTTTTTCAGTTATGGATCAGCAAAAGCACAATAATGCTAACAATAAATGCTTTCACGTTCAGTTTTTTTTTTTTTTTTTTTTTTTATAAATCAATCAGCAAAGTGCACGAATTTCACCACTAAGAAAGTCGAATCATAAGACTTCAAAGAAGACAGATTTGTAGATAAGATCCAGATCTATAATAATGCAGAAGACGAAAATTGGAAAAGATGAATGGAATTGATACTTTTTTTTTTGTAATTTTTTTGACAGAATGCATATGCTTAGATATAATAAAACATAAGCAAGGAACACAGAATTCAAAGAGATAAATGCAAGGAAACATATATCCGATCAAAGAGCCTAATGCTCTGATACCAAAATGTTAAGAAACCCTTGAGAGTTGGATCTAAGAACCTTGCTAACGAACAAGACCCATAGAACTCAATCCCAAAAACCCCGAAAACAAGTATGGAATCAACCCAAGGAAAAGTTTTAGAACGGATTACCTTGATGATCAATATCAAGAGTAGAGAAAACTTGTTTCTAAACTCGTGATTCGAATCACTCCACAAGAGGTATGATCAACACCGCTTGAATGATCCTAAGATGCAAATTCTAAAGACACAAGAAATTGCACAAGAAATGGGAGATAAATCTCTCAACCAAGCTAATGAGAAAACTCACTTTTCATTCAACTTCAAATTGTGTTACAACAAGACATCTCAAGGCTATATATAGCCATCCTAACAAGCCATATGAAAAGTCTTAAGCAAATGAAAAGACTTGTAACTTACAAGAAATGAAAAGACTTGTAAATGAAAAGACATAACTTACGAGAAATGAAAAGACAAGCAAATGAAAAGGTTAAGAACATGGAAAGCCAACCAAAATAATTGCAATCCCGTCCATAATGAGGGATGTGAGTGTTTGACTTGGTTTTTGAATTGAATGAGTTGACTTTGACTTGTCTTGATGGAGTTGACTTTGACCTTGACCAAGTGGACTTTAACTTGCCATAAAAACACTTAAAAATGCATAACTTGCACCAAATTGAAGTGCATAGTTCTAACTTCTTGCACATCTTCCTTTATTTCTCTTGTCGAGTTCAAGAACGCTTGGACACGAAGTAGCAAAGCTTGTTGAAGTTTCCTAGCTCTCGATCTTGTAATCGGTCCATGAGGCATAACAACGGTAGCTCCTTGGTTCATATCACTCTCCCTCGTTGTTCCTCTCCAACGTCGACCTCCCCCCTTTCGTGGCCGAACATATTTCCGCCGCCTGCAGCCGCTGTGCCCCGCCCCCAACAAACTGCCGACCGCTTCAAGTTTATTATTTTTTTATATTTACGTTATTTATGTTTTTTTGTATTATATTAGATTTATTTATGTTATTTTGTTTATTTTTTAAATATTATATTTATGTATATTATTTTGTTTTTTTAATCTTTGAACACAAGCTTGAATTATTTGAGAAATTGTAAATTCTATTTGGGAAATTGTGAATGCTATTTGAGAAATTCTGAATGTTATTTTAGAAATTGTGATGTTTTATTTGAGTTATTGGAGAAATTTTGAAGTTGATGTTTTGTAATCTTGGACACATGCTTCAGTTATGTTTTGTATATTAGTTGATGTTTTATATGAGTTATTGGAGAAATTGTGAAATGAGTTATTTGAGAAAATATGAAAGTTGTTAATTGTTTGATCTTGACATAGTTTTTTTGGTTGTGAGGTGTTTAAATGTTGTTTTTTTGATATAATTTATTGGCTTTGTAAGTATGATTGTTTTATTTATACTTAAATTAGTCGAAACTAAGTACTTAAATTAGTCGATGCTTGTGTGCATGATTGTTTTATTTATATGTGTTCTTTGTGATTTTCTTGTTGTTAGTTTTGAATTTATAATGAATTATGAAATCATTATTTTGGTTATGAGCGATGTTGGTCTAGATTTTTAGATGACCTCTCTAAGTTTATTTTAGTAATTTTTGTAGTGTCTATATCTTAGGAATATATCTAAGCCCTCAATAATACTTTCAAACTCTACTACTTTTAACAACAAAACTCATAATCGACAATAATGACCACGCCCCTGTCATCCTTGTTTCGCTTTGAAACAAAATTTAGATATTTATATTTTCAAAATATCCTTATGTTGATGACAAAATGAATCTAATCTTTTATCTGATTCTTTTAGGATTCAACATTTACCATTTATACTGAATTGAAGGTTTTTTAACAGTATTATCATCGAGAATGAATAAGGATTGGATTAAGGTTATGTTGGGTGTGTTGCCCTAAACTCGTAGATTGTATTTATGTAAAAATACATGTATATTCAATAAAGTTTTTTTCAATAAATTTTTTGTCGAATTCATAGCATTTCATTGTCCAAAATCCAATCAACTAAACATCCAAGGTTATTATCATGTAACTAGGACAGTATATATATTGGGTATATATTTGATATACTGGGTATATAATGGATATACCCCTGATATACGAGGTATATATTTGACATACCCTTGATATACAAGTGGATAATGTCCCGTGAATAACCTAAAGGGTCTATAGTATATGCATAAGGCTAGGTACCTTATCCTGGCAACACTATGGATATGGTCCACTCTGTAAATGTTACAGACGACTTGATGCAGGTCGTTCGTGTGGACACGTGTGAGTGGGAGTGTCCTATACAATGAGTTTGTGTAAGACCAGACTGTGAAATAGTCAATCTTTAGATGTAACGCCATTGACTAACAGATTGCTATTTCATAGGATGACCAGACAATTCATTCTCAATCCTGAGTGAGTTATGGACTCCTGCCCGTGAGGACTCATACGTTGATCTATATGGATGAGAGTGGCCTGAGTTGCCGACTCAATATTCCTACGATGTTGGGGACGAGACCGAGTAGAGAGCTGGAAACATAACTTCACAAGATGGAATTCACTCCTCCCCGATTTTAGGGGAGTAGATGAGTGTTCTCTTAATTACTGACTCCGGGACTTGAACAAGGGGCCCCACCGGGTTGTTCATCAGAGAAGCAGTGGTATTTAAGGAGTAAGATGTAACTCAAGGGTAAAACGGTGATTTGACCCAGCTTGAGTTACAAGCACTCGTGAAGGATTGACTTGTCATTAATGGTCGTATATCCGTGGACACGAAAACATTCTATAGTGAGTCTTTAGTGGAGTGACCCGTAGTTAATGAATTTTGATTAACTCGGTCAATGAGTTTGATCGATTAATCTCGTATCTTTGGAGTTTCTGATCTGTAGGTCCATTTGATCTCCTAGCTAGCTCATAACGAGTAAAACGAGGATCAAGTTTTTGGAAGAATTTGAACTATTCAAATTGCACAAGGGAATATATGTATATTGATACATTATAATATATAGTTAATTCTAAATTAAAACTATATATTATGAGAGATATTATTTGAATAAGATTCAAATAAAATTCACATGAATATGATTCATATTAAAACTATAGGTTAAAAATATTGTGCATAAGATGTACATTACAACTATAGGTTATACGAGATAAATGCTATAGAATATGATTCTATTTTTGTAATAAATAATTAAGTGTTAATTATTTATTTAATTTATATATATATATATATATATATATTAATTAATTGTTAATTTGATTAATGATTAATTAATTAATCTGACTAATTAATTAATTATATATATATATATCAATTATTATGATATGAACCAAGGAGCTACCGTTGTTATGCCTCATGGACCGATTACAAGATCGAGAGCTAGGAAACTTCAACAAGCTTTGCTACTTCATGTCCAAGCGTTCTTGAACTCGACAAGAGAAATAAAGGAAGATGTGCAAGAAGTTAGAACTATGCACTTCAATTTGGTGCAAGTTATGCATTTTTAAGTGTTTTTATGGCAAGTTAAAGTCCACTTGGTCAAGGTCAAAGTCAACTCCATCAAGACAAGTCAAAGTCAACTCATTCAATTCAAAAACCAAGTCAAACACTCACATCCCTCATTATGGACGGGATTGCAATTATTTTGGTTGGCTTTCCATGTTCTTAACCTTTTCATTTGCTTGTCTTTTCATTTCTCGTAAGTTATGTCTTTTCATTTACAAGTCTTTTCATTTCTTGCAAGTTACAAGTCTTTTCATTTGCTTAAGACTTTTCATATGGCTTGCTAGGATGGATATATATAGCCTTGAGATGTCTTGTTGTAACACAATTTGAAGTTGAATGAAAAGTGAGTTTTCTCATTAGCTTGGTTGAGAGATTTATCTCCCATTTCTTGTGCAATTTCTTGTGTCTTTAGAATTTGCATGTTAGGATCATTCAAGCGGTGTTGATCATACCTCTTGTGGAGTGATTCGAATCACGAGTTTAGAAACAAGTTTTCTATACTCTTGATATTGATCATCAAGGTAATCCGTTCTAAAACTTTTCCTTGGGTTGATTCCGTACTTGTTTTCGGGATTTTTGGGATTGAGTTCTATGGGTCTTGTTCGTTAGGAAGGTTCTTAGATCCAACTCTCAAGGGTTTCTTAACACTCGAGCCACTCTCACCCATACAGATCAAAGGACGAGCCCTCACGGGCAGGAGTCCATAACTCACTTAGAATTGAGAATGAGTTGCCTGGTCATCCTAAAAAATGACAATCTATTAGTTAACGGTGTTACATCTAAAGATTGTCTATTTCGCGGTCCGGTCTTATACAAACTCATTGTATAGGATACCCCCACTCGCATGTCTCCACACGAACGACCTTGATCGAGTCCTCTGTAACATTTACAAACTGGGCCGTATCCATAGTGTTGCCAGGATAAGGTACCCAACCTTATCCATATACTATAGACCCTTTAGGTTATTCATAGGACATTATCCATTCATATATCAGGGGTATATCAAATATATACCCCGTATATCAAATATATACCCAATATATATACTGTCCCGATTACATTAAAATAACCTTGGATGTTTAGTTTATTGGATTTTGACAATGCAATGATATGTTTCAACAACAAATTTATTGAATATACATTTGTTTTTACATAATACAAACTACGAGTTTAGGGCAACACATCCAACAGGAATTACATTCCAACTCTTAGCACCCGATACACCTCAACATAATCGTGTATCAGAAAGGAGAAATGAGCCCTGTTAGACATTGTTCGATCTATGATGAGCTATGCTAATTGCCTGCCTCATTTTGGGGTTATACAACATAGACTGCAGTATACATTTTGAACACAATTCCATCAAAAAGTATTTCTAAAACACCTTTTGAATTATGGAGTGGACGTAAATCTAGTTTACGTCGCTTTAGAATTTGGGGATGTCCAGCACATGTGTTAGTGACAAACCTGCATGAACTGGAATCTGATGGGATGTGAATCCCGGAGCGGAAGCGAATCATCGTTCATGATTTTTTGAGAAAACAAAAACAAAAGTGTAAAGCAGAAAATACAGAGGAAACTTACATTTGAAGAACTTTTCTTCAAAGATTTCCACCCGAACACCACCAAACGATCTTCCATGCTATCCTCTTAGGTCTCTAGGTCGCGCTTGTTGGAGCGTTTCTTTGGAACGAGAGGGAGAGTTTGAGAGAGAGAGCTTTGATTAAGAGAAAATCATTGGGTGTTCTTCTTTGTTATCCATGTTCTGTATCTTGCAGAACTGCAAAAAAAGAAAAGAAAGACAGTCCCCACGTCACTTAACTGCTCACTTCCCTGCAATTTTGTAGGGGAATTTAATATTAAGAAATGTATATATATATTAATATTATTAATTAATAATAATTAATATATATATATTTAATTAATCATATTAATTAATAAATAAATAATAATTAATTAATATATATATACATATATATAAATTAAATAAATAATTAAGACTTAATTATTTATTACAAAAATATAATCATATTTTATTGAATTTCTCTTGTATAACCTATAGTCTTAATGTACATCTTATGCACGTTATTTTTAACCTATAGTTTTAATATGAATCTTATTCATATTAATTTTATTTGAATCTCATTCAAATAATTTCTCTCATAATATATAGTTTTAATTTAGAATTAACTATATATTATAATGTATCAATATACATATAATCCCTTAAGTAATATGAACAGTTCAAATTCTTCCAAAAACTTGATCCTCGTTTTGCCTGTTATGAGCTAGCAAAAGGATCTAATGGACCTACAGATCATGTAACGCCCCGAGTCCCTCAGGTTAGTTAGTCTCGAATCAGGAGATTTTTCATTTAATTTTAAATTGATTGTTAATTAAATTTATCTATATTTATCGGGCTCTAAACTCCAATTAAATTAATAATTACCGGACTTCGTGTGGTGGGTCTTGTTTTAAGGAGGATAGACTTCTTTTCTCTTGGGCTTGGACTTGTTGGGCCTCCATTGAGGTAATTTGGTTTTAAAACAAAACAAAAAAAAAAAAGGAAAAAACCCTAAGCTCCCTCTTCTCCTTCATTCTTACCCTAGCCGCCCACCACCCCCTCCTTCTTGTTGTAAAGTTCGGCAGCCACAAGAGCGTTTCCAGGCGAGGTGCAGTGGTGGCCGACGACGACACGACGGTGGAGTAGCAACCCAGGAGCAGCGGCGCTTCTTTGGATCGAGCAGCAGCAGCGGCGCTTCTTCGGATCGGACAGCAGCGGCTGCGGCGCTCCTTCGGATCGAGCAGCGGCAGCCGGCGACTTCCCCGACGTCCCGGCGGTCTGCAGTAGCGGCGGTGCGTTCCCCGGCGGTCTGCAACGAACCCGCACCGCTCCTCCTTGCGGCAGCGCACGGCAAATGGGCTGTACAGTGGCGAACCGGCGGCGACCTGCTGCTACGATCCGACGAAAGACAACTCCAGCGGCGGGATTTGTGCGTTACAGCAGTGTTTAGGACGTTTGGAGGTGACCCACATCCGTTCGAAGCTCGATTTAAGCTACCCACACTTGGCGAGCTAGATCTAGGTGACCCACATCTATACAAAGTCGGTTTTTGTGTGCTTAGGTGTGAGGTCGACGCAAAACTTAAAGGGCGCGGTTGTGAATAAGTAGACAAGGGGCGTGTGCGTGCGTTAATGTATGCTAAATGGTCTCTAACGTGCTGATTTTGTGGCGTTTAATGCTAATTTTGTTACGTCATTGTGCTAAATAATTCTCATTGTGTTAGTCGATATACTTGGAGTAGTGTTGGATATTTGTCGATGAAAATGGTGAGTTTTCTGCTTTGCTAAACTGTTGAGTATTGCTGTGGTAATGTTTGTTGCTTGGATATGCATGAATTGTTCGGCTTGTTTTGTGAGTTATTATCCTTAGTAATGCTTGTTAAATAATGATGTTGGATATTGAGAATGATTGGGTTATTATCTCATTATTAGAAAGATGTCTATGTTGTGGAAGCATGCTGAATTGTACTTGTGAGTTGAAAGATGCAGGGTTAGTGGTATAAGAAAGTATATAGTAAGACTCTGGTGAGAGTTGGATTCTTGGAGGGAATGAATGAGTGGGTGTCAGGGCCTCGGGTATAAATGGTCAGGGGCTGATACGTCACTAATGGAGTGAATGAGTGAGTGTCAGGGCCTCGGGTATAAATGGTCGGGGGCTGATACATCACTAATGGAGTATCGAGGTCTCGGGTATAAATGGTCGAGGGTCGATACGAGGAGTCCTTTGGAAGGAAGACTATTGGGGCCTTGGGTATAAATGGTCAAGGGCCAATAGATGGTGAAGTCATCGGGGCCTCGGGTATAAATGGTCGAGGGCCGATTCTACTCGAAGGAGATAACTGTGGAAGGTTAGGATAGCTGTGATAAGCATAGAGGTACTTGTGATGTTAGGGAGACTAGAGGTTGGTTGTTAACGTGCTTCCTGGTTGTGGTTGTCACTAAATTTTCTGGAATGTGTTTATGTTTGAATGCATAAGGTATTGAAAAGCATGACTACGAATGTTTCTTGATATAGTTGAGCATGATGTGTGTGTGTGTTGGTGAGGGCTACTTACGAAGTATATTTTATATACTCACCCCCCCTCTACAATGATTGTTTCAGGTGAAGGACTCGTGGGCGACCATGGTGATGGGACGGAGGAGACATTACGAGCGAGGACCATAGGCTGCTTAGTCACTCTTGCTTAGCTTAAGTGATTAGTTAAGACCTTATGTTATGGTCAATAAACTATTTGTTCATATTTGAATAATTGGGAGATTCCCCCTTGTTGTTAGTTTCATTCCAGGATAGGTGCCTATTTTAGTTTTATTCCATTCATTGAGTTTTGCCTAGTTTGAATAATAAACTTGCCTCGTGAGGTGGTCCACGAATGTTGTTGAATGATATTCTATGAGATTGTTTATCGTTAAAGTTGATGAGAATTGGAACTTGATTTTATATATTTGTTCGTATAGGGAGTTGGCATGAAGTATTTGGGGGTTAAGTTTAATTAGTTGGGTAGTTAACGTGACCTAGAAATGTGTGGGAAATTTTGGGTCGTTACAGATCAGAAGCTCCAACGATACGAGATTAGTCGGTCAAACTCATTGACCGCGTTAATCAACAATCATTAACTACAGGTTACTCCACTAAAGTCCTGCAGTTGCACTCTTCTCACTGCAGAATGTTTTCGTGTCTATGGATATACGACCATTAATGACAAGTCAATCCTTCACGAGTGCTCGTAACTTAAGTTGGGTCAAATTACTGTTTTACCAATGAGTTACATCTTACTCCTTAAATACCACTGCTCCTATAATGAACAACCCAGTTATGGTCCGACCAATAACCGGAAGTCCCTCTCGGGCCAATGAGAGGGTGGGGCCTCTTGTTCAAGTCCCGAAGTTAGCATTTAAGAGAACACTCATCTACTCCCCTAAAGTCAGGAAGGAGTGAATTTCATCTTGTGAAGTTATGTTCCAAACTCCCGACTCGATCTCGTCCCTAAAATTGTAGGAATATTGAGTCGACAACTCGGGCCACGCTCACCCATACAGATCAAAGGACGAGCCCTCACGGGCAGGAGTCCATAAGTCACTCAAGATTGAGAATGAGTTGTTTGGTCATCCTATGAAATAGCAATCTGTTAGTTAACGGCGTTACATCTAAAGATTGGCTATTTCACGGTCCAGTCTTATACAAACTCATTGTATAGGATACTCCCACTTGCATGTCTCCACACGAACGACCTGGATCGAGTCGTCTGTAACATTTCAAAATTGGATCGTATCCATAGTGTTTCCAGGATAAAGTACCCGGCCTTATCCATATACTATAGACGCTTTACGTTATTCACCGGACAATATCCACTCGTATATCAGGGGTATATCAAATATATACCTCGTATATCAGGTGATAAGCACCAAGGTTGCTGGTGTTTACAAAGCTAGAGGTCCTTCTAGGATCCTTGCAAACATTCACAAAAACGACTAACTTACCGAATGATTCCAACCAAGAGTAAGGTTAGAAGATGAATCACTCTTAGATCGGACTTAGAATCTACGATAGACACTCCTAGATCCTAAGACGACTCACTCCAGAATTAGCTTGATTGAGACTAATCCAATGAATCGGTTTAACATCAAACCTAAAGCAAGATTTGAAAGAAGCAACACCAAAAGTGTTAAGGAACAAAAGTTCTTGAATTTCAATATGTTTTGATGTATTCGGCTTTAGACAAAGCTGCATCACTTGTAAACATATTAGGTGGCAAAGGTGTTAAATCTAAAGGAGTTAGAGGATTAAAGCCATAAACAACCTCAAATGGTGAACAATGGGTGGTGCTATGTACAGCTCTATTATATGCAAACTCCACAAAAGGTAGAGTCTCTTCCCAAGACTTAAGATTTTTAGAAATGAGTGACCTAAGCAAGGCCCCTAATGTTCTATTAACCACCTCAGTTTGACCATCGGTTTGTGGGTGACAAGTTGTAGAAAACAAAAGCTTGGTACCCAATTTGCCCCATAAAACTTTCCAAAAATGACTTAAAAACTTAGCATCTCGATCACTAACAATGGTTTTAGGAACGCCATGTAGTCTAACCACTTCCCTAAAGAAAAGATTAGCTATATTAGTAGCATCATCTGTTTTGTTACATGGAATGAAATGTGTCATTTTACTAAACCTATCAACCACCACAAAAATGCTATCATGATGTCTTCTAGTTTTTGGTAACCCCAAAACGAAATCCATGCTAATGTCAACCCACGGTTCACTAGAAACTTCTAAAGGTGTGTAAAGACCATGTGGTTGAGTCTTAGACTTAGCCTCCTTACATTTGAAACATTGCTTGCACACTTTGTTCACATCTTTCCTCATTTGTAACCAATAAAAGTGTTCACACAACATGCTATATGTTTTAAATTCTCCAAAATGTCCCATAAGTCCTCCCCCATGAGCCTCCTTTACAAGCAACTCCCGAATGGAACACTTAGGAATACAAAGCTTACCTTTCCTAAAAAGCATACCGTCAAACACAAGATAATCATGTATATTTTTCCCTTCCAAACATTGCTCATACACATCATAAAATTCCGATTTCTCAACTTTGTGCAACTCAATCATATGCTTAAAACCAAGAATTTTTGCACTAAGTGAAGAAAATAGAGCATACCTCCTTGATAATGCATCAGCCACTACATTGTCCTTACCTTTTTTGTAATGAATGACATAAGGAAATGTCTCGATGAACTCCACCCATTTAGCATGCCTCCGATTTAACTTTGTTTGGCTTTTGAGGTGCTTCAAACTTTCATGATCGGTATGGATAACAAACTTTTTTGGCTATAAGTAGTGTTGCCAAACTTGTAAAGCCCTCACAAGTGCATGGAGTTCCTTGTCATAAGTTGGGTAGTTAAGCTGTGCTCCATTTAGCTTCTCACTAAAGAACATGATCGGCCTTTTTTCTTGCATCAAAACAGCTCTCCTATACCTATCCCACTTGCATCACATTCAATCTCAAAAGATTTGTCAAAGTCAGGCAAAACAAGACAAGGTGCATTGCTCAATTTATCTTTCAATTCATTGAATGCATTTTCTTGCTTTTCTTTCCACTCAAATTTAGCATGCTTCTTAACAAGTTCATTTAATGGTGAGGCTATGCTACTGAAATCTTTAATAAACCTCCTATAAAAACTAGCCAACCCATGAAAAGACCTTACCTCGTTGCATTGGTGGGTGTTGGCCACTCTCGAATAGCCTTTACCTTTTCCTCATCAACTTTCACCCCATCCTTTCAACAATGAACCCTAAGAAGTTGACTTGGTCTTGACAAAAACTACACTTTGTGAAGTTGGCATAAAGCTTTTCTTCTCTAAGTTTTAGTAAAATTGTCTTGACATGCAAAATATGATCATTCAAGCTTTTTGAGTAAACAAGAATATCATCAAAGTATACAACAACAAATTTTCCAATGTATTCTCTCAAAACATGATTCATTAGCCTCATAAAAGTACTTGGTGCATTAGTAAGGCCAAATGGCATAACAATCCATTCATACAACCCAAACTTTGTTTTGAAAGCTGTTTTCCACTCATCTCCCACATGCATTCGAATTTGATGGTAACCACTTTTAGATCTATTTTTGAAAACAGATTAGCACCATGTAATTCATCTAACATGTCATCCAATCTAGGAATAGGATGTCGATACTTTACCGTGATTTTGTTGATGGCTCGACAATCAACACACATCCTCCATGTGCCATCTTTCTTGGGTACCAAAATTACCGGAACCGAGCAAGGACTCATACTTTCTCTAACATAACCTTTCTCCATGAGTTCTTCCACTTGCCTTTGAATCTCCTTGGTTTCGGTGGGATTGGTCCTATAGGCAGCCATGTTTGGGAGAGTTGCACCTGGTATAAAGTCAATTTGATGTTCAATCCCTCTAAGAGGAGGTAAACCCGTAGGTGCATCTTCATGGGGAAACATGTCATTAAATTCCTGCAAAAGAGACTTAAATGCACTTGGCAAAACATCATGAGATTTTGTTTCAATTGCTAAACACATACCTTTGCACATAAGCACAAAATGTGGCTCTTGGGTTAACAACACATTTCTCAATTCACTCTTTCTTACGATCAAACTCACATTCTTTCTTTTCAACTCATCTTTTTTTTCTTCTTGATTTTTACTCTCATTTTGCATTTCACTCTTCTCTTTTTTTTCACTAGTCTCACTTTTGCTCTCTTCTCTCCTCTCTTTTTCTTCAAATTCTTTTCTTTTCTTCTCTAATTTCAAGTGGTCACAATGTACTTCAAATGTAAGGAGGCTAAGTCTAAGACTCAACCACATGGTCTTTACACACCTTTAGAAGTTTCTAGTGAACCGTGGGTTGACATTAGCATGGATTTCGTTTTGGGGTCACCAAAAACTAGAAGACATCATGATAGCATTTTTGTGGTGGTTGATAGGTTTAGTAAAATGGCACATTTCATTCCATGTAACAAAACAGATGATGCTACTAATATAGCTAATCTTTTCTTTAGGGAAGTGGTTAGACTACATGGCGTTCCTAAAACCATTGTTAGTGATCGAGATGCTAAGTTTTTAAGTCATTTTTGGAAAGTTTTATGGGGCAAATTGGGTACCAAGCTTTTGTTTTCTACAACTTGTCACCCACAAACCGATGGTCAAACTGAGGTGGTTAATAGAACATTAGGGGCCTTGCTTAGGTCACTCATTTCTAAAAATCTTAAGTCTTGGGAAGAGACTCTACCTTTTGTGGAGTTTGCATATAATAGAGCTGTACATAGCACCACCCATTGTTCACCATTTGAGGTTGTTTATGGCTTTAATCCTCTAACTCCTTTAGATTTAACACCTTTGCCACCTAATATGTTTACAAGTGATGCAGCTTTGTCTAAAGCCGAATACATCAAAACATATTGAAATTCAAGAACTTTTGTTCCCTAACACTTTTGGTGTTGCTTCTTTCAAATCTTGCTTTAGGTTTGATGTTAAACCGATTCATTGGATTAGTCTCAATCAAGCTAATTCTGGAGTGAGTCGTCTTAGGATCTAGGAGTGTCTATCGTAGATTCTAAGTCCGATCTAAGAGTGATTCATCTTCTAACCTTACTCTTGGTTGGAATCATTCGGTAAGTTAGTCGTTTTTGTGAATGTTTGCAAGGATCCTAGAAGGACCTCTAGCTTTGTAAACACTAGCAACCTTGGTGCTTATCATCAGGGGTATATCAAATATATACCTAGTATATCAAATATATGTACCCAGTATATATACTGTCTCGGTTACATAATAATAACCTTGGATGTTTAGTTTATTGGATTTTTGGACAAGGCAATGCTATGAATTCAATAACAAATTTATTGAATAAAACTTTATAGAATATACATTTGTTTTTACATAAATACAAACTACGAGTTTAGGGCAACACACCTAACAGAATCTCATTCAAAAGTGTGCCTATTCGTAGGTTACCCCAAGGAAACAAGAGATGGACTCTTTTTTGATCCACCAGAAAACAAGGTGTTTGTATCGACAAACACTACATTCCTGGATGAAGACTACATTAGAGATCATAAACCACAAAGCAAGGTTGTGTTAAATGAGATTTCTGATGAAGCTGCAAAACATCAACAAGAGTTGTTGATACAGCTAGCACTTCAATAAGAGTTGTTGATGGCGCTAGAACATCACGTCAGTCACATCCATCTCAAGAGTTGAGAGTGCCTCACATAGTAGGAGGGTTGTGTCACAACCTGATCGTTACGTAGGTTTAACAGAAACCCAGGTTGTCATACCTGATGATGGCATCGAGGATCCATTGACATACAAAAAGGCAATGGAAGATGTTGGTAAGGACAAATGGGTCAAAGCTATGGACCTTGAAATGGAGTCTATATACTTTAATTATGTCTGTGACATTGTAGATCAACCTGATGATGAGGTCAAACCTATAGGTTGTAAGTGGACCTACAGGAGAAAACAAGACGCCGAAGGAAAGGTACAAACCTTTAAGGCTAGACTTGTGGCAAAGGGTTACACCCAAAGGGAAGGGGTAGACTATGAGGAAACCTTCTCTTCAGTTGCCATGCTAAAGTCTATAAGAATACTCTTGTCAATTGTCACATTTTATGACTATAAAATTTGGCAAATGGATGTCAAGACTGCTTTTCTGAATGGCAATTTTGAAGAGATTATTTATATGTGTCAACCAGAATGGTTCATTAAGCAAGGTCAAGAGCAAAAGGTTTGTAAGCTTAAATGATCCATTTATGGATTAAAATAAGCATCTCGATCTTGGAATATAAGATTTGATACCGCAATCAAGTCTTATGGTTTTGACCAGAATGTTGATAAGTCTCGTGTATACAAGAAGATCATCAACAACACTGTAGCTTTCTTGGTGTTGTATGTGGATGATATCCTACTCATTGGGAATGATGTAGGTTTCTTAACTGACATTAAGAAGTGGCTAGCAACTGAATTCCAAATGAAAGATTTGAAACACCCTCAGATTTTTATGGGATTCAAATCATAAGGAATTGAAAGAACAAAACTCTAGCCTTGTCTCAGGCAACTTATATCGACAAAATGCTTGTCAAATATTCAATGCAAAATTCTAAGAAAGGTTTACTACCTTTCAGACATGGAATCTCTCTTTCTAAGGAACAATGTCCTAAGACGCCTCAAGAAGTTGAGGATATGAGACTCGTTTCCTATGCTTCAATAGTAGGCAGCCTGATGTATGTCATGTTGTGTACTAGGCCTGACATTTGCTATGCTGTAGGGATTGTTAGTAGGTACCAATCAAATCCAGGATATGATCACTGGACTTCCGTTAAAGGTATCCTCAAATATCTTATGAGAACGATGAACTATATGCTTGTGTACGGTGCTAAGAATTTGATCCTTACAGGATACACTGACTATGATTTCCAAAGTGATAAGGACTCGAGGAAATCTACTTCAGGATCAGTGTTCACTCTTAATGGAGGAGCTGTAATATGGCAGAGCATCAAACAAGGATGCATCACAGACTCCACTATGGAGGTCGAATATGTTGCCGCTTGTGAAGCAACAAAAGAGGCGGTGTAGCTTAGAAAGTTCTTAACTTATTTGGAAGTTGTTCCAAACATGATTTTCCCCATCACACTTTATTGTGATAACAGTGGTGCTATGGCAAATTTCTGATCCGTTTACAAAGGCTCATACGATTGAAGTGTTAAATGGCCGTCTAGAAAATCTAGACCTACGAGATATGTACAATATAGTCTAGGGCAAGTGGGAGATTTGTAAAGGGTATAGTGTATGCCTTCGTTTATTATATTTTTACTTTATTGTACAACCCACTGTTGTTTTTAGCTTTTGTACTCCCCACTAGAGTTTAGTTCAAGTGGGAGTTTGTTGGGTTTTATGTCCTAAACTCGTGGTTTGTAAACATAAAACAAATATTCATTCAATAAAGTTGTTATTGATAGAATTGCATTAATCCAAATCCAATAAACTAAGGTTAATTGGAGCTTCTGATCTATAGCTCTATTAGGTCCCCTTGCTAGCTCGTAAATGATAGTTAAGAACAGTTAGTCTTGAAAAGAATTTGAATTATTCAAATTAGTTAAAGGGAATTAAGGTTAATTGTATGGGATGCAATTAATGTAATGTATGTTAATACATTATAATATAAAGTTAATTTTGAATTGGATTAAAAATTGTGAGACAGATGAATTGGATTAATAATTTTGAATTATTCAAATGCATCTCTCTCGTATAACCTATAGTTGTAATGTACACCTTATGCACATTATTTTTAACCTATGGTTTTAATATGAGTCTTATTCATATTAATTTTTATTTGAATCTCATTCAAAAAATATCTATCATAATATATAGTTTTAATTTAGAATTAACTATATATTATAATGTATCAATATACATATATTCCCTCGAGCAATTTGAACAGTTCAAATTCTTCCAAAAACTTGATCCTTGTTTTACCCGTTATGAGATAGTAAGGGGACCTAATGGACCTACAGATCAAAAGCTCCAACGATATAAGATTAATCGATCAAACTCATTAACCGAATTAATCAACATTCGTATCTACAGGTCACTCCACTAAAGACCCGCAGTTGCACTCTTCTCACTGCAAAATATTTTCATGTCCATGGATATACAACCATTAATGACAAGTCAATCCTTCACGAGTGCTCGTAACTCAAGCTGGGTCAAATTACCGTTTTACCCCTGAGTTACATCTTGCTTCTTAAATACCACTACTGCTCTAATTAACCACCCGATTATGGTCCGACCAATAACCGGAAGTCCCTCTTGGGCTAATGAGAGGGTGGGGCACCTTGTTCAAGTCCCGGAGTCAGTAATTAAGAGAACACTCATTTACTCCACTAAAGTCGGAGATGAGTGAATTTCATCTTGTGAAGTTATGTTCCCAACTCTCCACTTCGTCTCGTCCCCAAAATGGTAGGAATATTGAGTCGGCAACTCAGGTCACTCTTACCCATCCAGATCAAAGGACAAGCCCTCACGGGCACGAGTCCATAACTCATTCAGGATTGAGAATGAGTTGTCTGGTCATCCTATGAAATAGCAATCTATTAGTCAACGACGTTACATTTAAAGATTGGCTATTTCGCAGTCCAATCTTATACAAACTCATTGTATAGGATACCCCCACTCGCATGTCTCTACACGAACGACCTGCATCGAGTCGTCTATAACATTTACAAAGTGGGTCGTATCCATAGTGTTGATAGGATAAGGTACCTAGCCTTATCCATATACTATAGACCCTTTAGGTTATTCACAGGACATTATTCACTTGTATATCAGGGTATATCAAATATATACCTCGTATATCAGGGGTATATCAATTATATATCCAGTATATCAAATATATACCCAGTATATATTGATATGAACCAAGGAGCTACCGTTGTTATGCCTCATGGACCGATTACAAGATCGAGAGCTAGGAAACTTCAACAAGCTTTGCTACTTCGTGTCCAAGCGTTCTTGAACTCGACAAGAGAAATAAAGGAAGATGTGCAAGAAGTTAGAACTATGCACTTCAATTTGGTGCAAGTTATGCATTTTTAAGTGTTTTTATGGCAAGTTAAAGTCCACTTGGTCAAGGTCAAAGTCAACTCCATCAAGACAAGTCAAAGTCAACTCATTCAATTCAAAAACCAAGTCAAACACTCACATCCCTCATTATGGACGGGATTGCAATTATTTTGGTTGGCTTTCCATGTTCTTAACCTTTTCATTTGCTTGTCTTTTCATTTCTCGTAAGTTATGTCTTTTCATTTACAAGTCTTTTCATTTCTTGTAAGTTACAAGTCTTTTCATTTGCTTAAGACTTTTCATATGGCTTGTTAGGATGGCTATATATAGCCTTGAGATGTCTTGTTGTAAGACAATTTGAAGTTGAATGAAAAGTGACTTTTCTCATTAGCTTGGTTGAGAGATTTATCTCCCATTTCTTGTGCAATTTCTTGTGTCTTTAGAATTTGCATCTTAGGATCATTCAAGCGGTGTTGATCATACCTCTTGTGGAGTGATTCGAATCACGAGTTTAGAAACAAGTTTTCTCTACTCTTGATATTGATCATCAAGGTAATCCGTTCTAAAACTTTTCCTTGGGTTTATTCCATACTTGTTTTCGGGGTTTTTGGGATTGAGTTCTATGGGTCTTGTTCGTTAGCAAGGTTCTTAGATCCAACTCTCAAGGGTTTCTTAACATTTTGGTATCAGAGCATTAGGCTCTTTGATCGGATATATGTTTCCTTGCATTTATCTCTTTGAATTCTGTGTTCCTTGCTTATGTTTTATTATATCTAAGCATATGCATTCTGTCAAAAAAATTACAAAAAAAAAAAGTATCAATTCCATTCATCTTTTCCAATTTTCGTCTTCTGCATTATTATAGATCTGGATCTTATCTACAAATCTGTCTTCTTTGAAGTCTTATGATTCGACTTTCTTAGTGGTGAAATTCGTGCACTTTGCTGATTGATTTATAAAAAAAAAAAAAAAAAAAACTGAACGTGAAAGCATTTATTGTTAGCATTATTGTGCTTTTGCTGATCCATAACTGAAAAAAAAAAAAAACGAAAGAAAGAAAAAAAAAACATAGAAGACCCCATTTGTCATTACTTCTTTGTGTAGCCTTGCATTGAAATCTCATGCTACTTCCTTGTTGCTTAATTCCCAACCATCTTTATCTTTAACTCTACTTTCGTTTCTTTCTAGCTTCCATTATAACTCTGTCCATTATTTTTTTTCTTAACTTGTTTCTTTGTTGTTATTCGGGTTACTCCCAAAATCACACTCTTGTTTGAGTTCTTATGTGCTGTCTAAACCACTTGAAATGCACATAGCTTTTAACTTTGCTAGACTCACTTACCGATTTGTTTGAAGTGCATAAGAGTGTACTAAGTTGTGAGGGAGAGATTGTAAGGGAGCGATACATTATTTTGAGTGTTGAGGGTTAAACACGAGTGAACTTCACTAACGAGTGAATTAGTGAGGGAGTGCTTGTGAGGTCCATTTCTTGTCACTCTATTTTGTTTTTACAGCATGGCTAATCTTGGAGATGAAGGCAATATTTCTGATGCCCGGAGGAGAGAGGCGCTAGAAGGAACTGTTGAACGAATGATTCGTAGCATGGAGGCATTGACAGAACGGATAGGAAGGTTGGAGACTCAAAACCAAGCTCAGGAGAGAGTTCCACCACCTCCACCACCACGTGTTATGGATGAGGATGAGTATGAAGGTGATGGATCCGATCATTGGGAGGACGATCAGGCTACAGTTTTAGCGGGTCCAAGAGGGGGTGATAGACACGTTGGTCGTGGCTTAGATCGAGGGAGAGGCCGGGGAAGAGGCTATCATAATTTCCAAAGAGCCCCACGAGCGAATGCTCAAGTTGATCGAAACTTGGGAAACATCAAATTAAAACTTCCGAAGTTCTATGGTAAGACTGATCCGGAAGCGTACATTCAATGGGAGAAAGAAGTGGAGTTCGTGTTTGATTGCCATAATTTCAGTGAAGAAAAGAAGGTACGACTATGTCTTGCTCAATTCAAAGATTATGCAGTAACATGGTGGGACAAATTAATGTCAATTAGGAGACGAAACCTTGAGGCGCCAATCGATTCATGGTATGAGTTCAAGGAGTTGTTGAGGAGGCGATTTGTTCCTAGACATTTCCACAGGGACACAGCGCAAAAGCTCCAAGTGTTGAGACAAGGTAGTAAGTCTGTGGAGGACTATTACAAGGAGATGGATACGTTGATGAATCGGCTGGATCTTGAAGAGGACATGGAGAATCTCATGGCACGGTTTCTTAATGGCTTAAACAAGGAGATTGCGGATAAGGTTGATCTACAACCTTACTTTAACATCGAAGAGATGTTGCACCTTGCCATCAAAATTGAGAAGCAGCTCCAAAGGCGATCTCAAAGGTATTCTACTAAGCCCTTTTCCCATTCATCTTCTACATGGAAAACGGATAGTAAGAGTGCTGATTCTAAACTTAGAAATCGAGAGGCATATGAGAAACCAAAAGAAAAGTTTGAGAAAGGAGAGAGTTCCAAGAAGGGGAAAGAGAAAGTTGATGAACCTAATGTGAGGAATCGGGATATTAAATGCTGGAAATGTCAAGGAGTAGGACATTACAGTCGAGACTGCCCTAATAGAAGAACTATGATAATTAGAGAAGGAGAGTTTGTAACAGAAGATGAGAAGGAAGATGAGGTAGAAGAGGACGACAATGGTGAATGTGAGAGTGAGGAGTATAGTGAAGAGGACCCTACACATATGTCCTTAGTCACTAGGAGAGCTCTCAGTACTCAAATTAAGGAGGATGGCCTAGACCAACGAGAGAACTTATTTCACACTAGGTGTCTTGTCCAAACTGTGCCTTGTAGTGTGATTATTGATAGTGGTAGTTGTACCAACGTTGTAAGTTCTATTCTGGTCAAGAGGCTTAACTTAGAGACAAAACCACATCCTAGACCATATAAACTTCAATGGTTGAGTGATTGTGGGGAGGTAAAGGTGAGTAGACAAGCTCTTGTTTCTTTTGCTATTGGAAAATATGTTGATGATGTTTTGTGTGATGTGTACCTATGCATGCCGGGGATATATTGTTGGGTAGACCTTGGCAATTTGACCGTCGGGTAATGTATGATGGGTATGCCAATCGCTATTCTTTTACTCATCATGGAAGAAAAACTACTCTTGTACCTTTGTCACCAAAAGATGTGCATGTTGATCAATGCAAACTTGAAAAGAAGAGGCAAGAGGCTGATGCAAAAGCAAAAAGTGAAAAAGAAACAAAAGAAAATGAGTTGAGAGAAAAAAAAAGTTTGAGTGAAAAGCAAGGGAGTAGCAATCAGCCTAGTGGGAAAAATGAGAGAAAAGCCAAAACGGTGAGCTTGTATGCTAGTTCAAGTGAGGTTAGGAATGTTTTAATGGCGAAACGGACTGTTCTTGTACTTTTGTACAAAGGGTCTTGTTTTCTTACTAACGAGCTTAACACCTCCTTGCCTAGTATTTTTGTTTCTCTTTTTAGGAATTTGAGGACTTGTTTCCCGAGGAGATGCCCAAGGAATTGCCACCACTTCGTGGCATCGAGCATAAGATTGACTTCATTCCAGGTGCTACCATACCTAACCGACCAGCTTATAGGACTAATCCTACTGAAGCCAAAGAAATTCAAAGGCAAGTGGATGAATTGTTAGCTCATGGGTATGTACGCGAAAGCCTTAGTCCTTGTAGTGTGCCTGTTATTTTAGTGCCTAAAAAAGATGGAACTTGGAGAATGTGTGTAGACTGTAGGGCTATTAATAAGATCACTGTTAAATATCGTCATCCTATTCCTAGGTTAGATGATATGTTAGATGAATTGCATGGCTGTAGTCTCTTTACTAAGATTGATTTGAAATCTGGGTATCATCAAATTCGTATGAATGTTGGAGATGAATGGAAAACTGCATTTAAGACCAAATATGGATTGTATGAGTGGCTTGTTATGCCTTTTGGTTTAACTAATGCTCCTAGTACTTTCATGAGGTTGATGAACCATGTATTGCGTGAATATTTGGGAAAATTTGTGGTTGTTTATTTTGATGATATACTTGTGTATTCGAAGTCTTTGGAAGATCATGTAATGCATGTGCGTGCTGTTCTGACTACACTTAGAAACGAGAAATTGTATGCTAACCTAAAGAAATGTAATTTTTGCATGGAAAGGGTTAATTTTCTTGGTTTCATTGTGTCTAGTCGAGGAGTTGAGGTGGATAGTGAGAAAGTTAAGGCTATTAGCGAATGGCCAACTCCCACGAATGTTGGGGAGGTTCGAAGTTTTCATGGGCTAGCTAGCTTTTATCGGCGTTTTATTAAGGACTTTAGCACCCTAGCTTCACCTCTAAATGAATTGGTAAAGAAAAATGTTCCTTTGTTTGGGGTACATCCCAAGAGCATGCTTTTAATGTTTTAAAGGATAAGTTGTGCAATGCTCCTCTACTTGCTTTACCGAACTTTGATTTGACTTTTGAAATTGAATGTGATGCAAGTGGGATTGGAATTGGGGCTGTACTAATGCAAAACCATAAGCCACTAATGTTCTTTAGTGAAAAGTTGAGTGGTGCTTCTTTGCGGTACCCAACTTATGACAAAGAACTTTATGCTTTGGTACGAGCTTTGCACACTTGGCAGCATTATCTTTGGCCAAAGGAGTTCGTCATTCATACGGATCATGAGAGCCTAAAGCACTTGAGAGGGCAAAGCAAACTGAATCGCAGACATGCCAAGTGGTTGGAGTTTATAGAGACATTTCCATATGTGATTAAGTATAAACAAGGTAAGGAGAACATTGTTGCAGATGCTTTATCACGAAGGTATGCTCTCTTTAATACTTTGAATGCTAAGATTTTAGGATTTGAACATCTCAAGTCCTTGTATCTAGATGATGTGTTCTTTGCTCCTTTTGTTGAATCGTGTGAAAAAGGACTTGTTGTTGATGATTACATGTTGTTTGAAGGATTTTTGTTTCGAAAAGGAAAACTTTGCATTCCATCTTGTTCAATTCGTGAATTGCTTGTAAAGGAAGCTCATGGGGGTGGTTTAATGGCTCATTTTGGTGTTTCTAAAACTTATGATATGCTTGCTGAACATTTTTATTGGCCTAAGATGAAGCATGATGTGCATAAAGTGTGTAAGCATTGTATTGCATGCAAACAAGCTAAGTCTAGGTTACAACCACATGGTTTATATTCACCTTTGCCTGTTCCTACTACTCCTTGGGTTGATATTTCTATGGATTTTGTCCTTGGTTTACCAAGAACTCGGAAGGGTAGGGATAGTATATTTGTAGTGGTTGATAGGTTTAGCAAGATGGCGCATTTCATACCATGCCATAAAACCGATGATGCTAAATTGATTGCTGATTTGTTTTTTAGGGAAGTTGTTCGTTTGCATGGCATTCCTAGAACTATTGTTAGTGATCGCGATGTAAAATTTTTAAGTCATTTTTGGCGTGTGTTATGGGGAAAGTTGGGAACCAAACTTGTTTATTCTACTACTTGTCATCCCCAAACTGATGGACAAACTGAGGTAGTAAATAGGACAATGGTTACCATGCTTCGAGCAATCATAGATAAAAATCTTTAAACTTGGGAGGATTGTTTGCCATTAATTGACTTTGCTATAATAGGGCTGTCCATTGTACTACTAAATGCCCCGTTTTTGAAATTTTATAGGGTTTTCAATCCTCTCTCCCACTTTATTTGTTGCCTATGCCTCCTAATGAATTTGTGAGTTATGATGCTAGTACAAAGGTTGATCTTGTCCATAGGCTACATAAAGAAGTTAAGGAAAGGATTGAGAAGCAAAACACTAAGGTTGCTTCCCGCATCAATAAAGGACGCAAGCTCCTTGTTTTCCAGCCGGGGATTGGTTTTGGGTACATTTTCGAAAGGAACGGTTTCCAACTCAACGAAGGTCTAAGTTGCTACCACGAGGCGATGGTCCTTTTCAAGTCCTTGAACGGATCAATGATAATGCTTATAAGATTGATTTGCCAGGTAAGTATGGAGTGAGTGCTACCTTTAATGTTTCTGATTTGTCTCCTTTTGATGTAGTTGATGACTTCGATTCGAGGACGAATCCTTCTGAAGATGGGGAGATGATATGAACAAGGAGCTACCGTTGTTATGCCTCATACCGATTACAAGATCGAGAGCTAGGAAACTTCAACAAGCTTTGCTACTTCGTGTCCAAGCGTTCTTGAACTCGACAAGAGAAATAAAGGAAGGATGTGCAAGAAGTTAGAACTATGCACTTCAATTTGTGCAAGTTATGCATTTTTAAGTGTTTTTATGGCAAGTTAAAGTCACTTGGTCAAGGTCAAAGTCAACTCCATCAAGACAAGTCAAAGTCAACTCATTCAATTCAAAAACCAAGTCAAACACTCACATCCCTCATTATGGACGGGATTGCAATTATTTTGGTTGGCTTTCCATGTTCTTAACCTTTTCATTTGCTTGTCTTTTCATTTCTCGTAAGTTATGTCTTTTCATTTACAAGTCTTTTCATTTCTTGTAAGTTACAAGTCTTTTCATTTGCTTAAGACTTTTCATATGGCTTGTTAGGATGGCTATATATAGCCTTGAGATGTCTTGTTGTAAGACAATTTGAAGTTGAATGAAAAGTGAGTTTTCTCATTAGCTTGGTTGAGAGATTTATCTCCCATTTCTTGTGCAATTTCTTGTGTCTTTTAGAATTTGCATCTTAGGATCATTCAAGCGGTGTTGATCATACCTCTTGTGGAGTGATTCGAATCACGAGTTTAGAACAAGTTTTCTCTACTCTTGATATTGATCATCAAGGTAATCCGTTCTAAAACTTTTCCTTGGGTTGATTCCATACTTGTTTTCGGGGTTTTTGGGATTGAGTTCTATGGGTCTTGTTCGTTAGCAAGGTTCTTAGATCCAACTCTCAAGGGTTTCTTAACATATATACTGTCCCAGTTACATGATTATAATCTTGGATGTTTAGTTTATTGGATTTTGGACAATGCAATGCTATGAATTCAACAACAAATTTATTGAATAAAACATTATTGACTATAGAATTGTTTTTACATAAATACAAACTACAAGTTTAGGGCAACACACCCAACAATGTGGAGGGTCTCTCTCCGACCTGTTAGCTCGGTTTGCTTTCCTCCTATCGTGGAATAGCTCGGCCTACGACATTTGGCGTATTCCACTTAAACATTGGCCCCCTCTCAGGTCAGGTGCCTCCTGACCTACCTCAGAGATGTTTTTGAGCCCCTTCGAGTAGGGGACTGGGCGAGCTGTTTGTTCAATAGTCGGCGCTCAAGTGGAGGCAGCATGGACCAATCCGCAGCTTTCGATAGGCACATTTAATAGCCGTTTATGGAGTTCATACGTGGAGTGCGACTTCCTAGGTGCACTCGGACACTTAAACGTTGTTCCTTTTCTCGATCTGGGTCATGGGTTTGGTGTCACGTGGAGGGTCAGGATCTCCTTTTGGTTTATATAAATAGGTGAGGGCTTCCCTCTCCATTTCACGTCTTCCGAATTTGGTTTTGCTCTCACACTGAGGTTAGTAGTTCATTTTCTCCCTCTGTGAATTCATAGTACGTCACAGTCATGTCTATTAGGCGTAATGGTAGTTTTAGGTCAGAAGGGGGTAGCTCGAGGGCGAGCTATAGGTCACCCTTGGGAGGCTCTCCCTTGTGAGATAGGTCCTTCAGTAGTAGTTCCACCTGTTATAGGTCGACCCCCGCAATACTGTACTCTGGTAATGGATCGTCCCTCATGGCAGATAGGGAGGTAGATGGGGAGGGGCCTCCGCAGAGTATGCAGATCTAGCCTTACGTTGCTCAACTCGTCCCCTCCAAAATGTACGAAGGGAATCCCTTCGAGTTGGCCTTTACTAGAGATATGTGTGAAGTCCCTAAGTCTAGGGGTGAAAGAATGTGGACCGAACCGACGAACCGAACTGAATCGATAGAGTTAGTCGATTCGGTTATGTTGAATTTTGTGTCGGTTCGATTCGAGTCTGACCAACTAATTCCTTTAAATAGATTTACCCTAATTTTTCTCCCCTTCTTTTCCTTCCCAGCCGCTTTCCTCCTGTAACGCCCCGCGTTACTCAGGTTAGTTTATCTCGAATCCCCGGGACTCTTTTCTTAGAAATTTCTTTTTATTTTTTTTTTATTTAATTTCATTGTTCATTTCATTTTATTTCGAGCTGCTGTGGTAATTGTTATGAGTGTTGAAGTGTACTTACATATCCAATTATTGTGTAACGAGGAAATTATTTTCTCTATAATTGTTCTGGTCCGTTTGGCCCAAATTAAGTATCTAAGTAAGTTGGCCTTTCTTGTTTTAAAACAAGTGAGAAAGAGAAAAGGGCCTAGCTCAAGTGGGTCCCTTCTTGTTAAAACAAAAGGAAGGTAAGAGGAAACCCTAGCCCCCAACAACCCTCCCCCTTTCGTGAACCTCTTCTTCCCCTCCCCGTTTTAGTTTTTCGTTTTCCTTTCTTCTACTCCTCTACCTAACCCGCGCCTTAACCCTCCCCGAAACACTGACGGACGGCGACCACCGCGATTTGACAGCAGCGGCTCAGCACGATGGCGCGCAGGCAACGGCGGCGGCGACTCTGGGCAGCGGCGGTGTGCGGCGTCAGGCAGCAACGGGCAGGTGCGCGCGGGTGACGGCACAGCAGTTCGCGGGCAACGGGCAGCAGCGTTGCGCGGGCATTGGCAGCAGCATTGTATTGGTGTCAGGCAGCGGCGGAGGTGCACGGCGCGTCGGGCAGCAACAGTGGTGCGCTGGTTCCGATAGCAGCAGGTCGTGGCGCGGGTTCTTGCTGCACACAGCGTCGTGGGCATCGTTTTGGTGAATTTTTACTGCTAAAATAGTCCGGACAGCAGCAGTTTCCGATCCCGGCACCTACCCATAACCATTAGAGGCTCGATTTACACAACCTACAACCCATTCGAGTTAGGCCTGAGCTACCCGCACCTAGACGAAGTCGATTTTTGCGGTAATGGACATTGCAATATCTCTTAGAATGAATTTAGACGGCTGGAAATTTTGTATTAATTATTTCGTTGTCTATTGTTGTTTAGGTGGTGGGTTGACGCAAGATATAGGAGCATAGCAGTGTGTAAGTAGCACCAGGGGGCGTGTGCGTGCGTTATTTAGTGTTAACGGAAATGGTTTTGGTGCTGTTTTTTTTTTAGTTGAATGGTTTTGGTGCTGATTTTTAATTAGTTGAATGGTTTTGGTGCTGATTTTTAATTAGCTGAATGTTTTGGTGCTGATTTTTAATTTAGAATAATTTATTTCGTGCATTAGAAAATTGTTAGCCGTGGTTTGTGAACTCTCAGTGATTATCGTTGTGTTACGTGTTGTTGTTTCATTGCTAGACATTATGATTTTTTTTTGTAGTTGAAACTCTCAGTGACGAAATGCATGAGTTGATAGCCTGTTATATAGTTTTATATTATTTTGTTGGAAGCTGCTGAGTTAGTGTATTGTTGGTACGAAGAAAAGCATGCTGGTAAAATTGAGCTGTGAATTAAATGTGGAAGACTTATTTATAGGTTGTCTTTGGAAGATTAGTGGGAATTGTCACGAGCGATGGGACGGGTTAGTGGTTCGTTAACCTGTAGGGTGTCTGAATTGAAAATGCATACTAGTCGCATGGTTATTCAAAGCTTTGAGTGGGTGCCTTCGGAATAAATGGCAAGGCCGAACATCAGGTTTTTATGGAGAAGTATTACGGTCTTGGGAATAAATATCAAGACCCAATACGCCGGTAGTCATCGGTGCCTTGGGAATAAATGTCAAGGACTGGTGCACAGTTCTAGACCTTGGGAATAAATGGCAAGGTCGAACTTCAAGTTTCTGTAGAGAAGTGCTGGGACCTTGGGAATAAATGTCAAGGGCCAAAACGATTAGAGGAGTTAAGAAAGGAGACTGGTTTTATGTCTATGGTGACTGGTTGCCAAGAACCGTGGGGCAAGCTGAGTTGTCGAGTCTCCTGCAGCTTTAGAAACTTAGGTACCACCTATCCTCTTGGGTCAGCAATTCATCGTTCTCGAGCTGTAGCTTGCATTCTAACTGCTCTTTCCTTTTCAGTTCTACCCAAGCCCGTACCTCGTTGCAACAAGCTGACCTCAGAGTACCTTCAGAAGATTCCCAAGATTTGTAGGGTAGCTCGACACTACTTAGCTCTGCTAGTGGACGACAACTGTCACACCTTTACTTAATAGCTCGAGGGTAAAGTGCAAATGCACCTGTCTCAAGTAATACTATGGAAATATTCCAAGTTCGTCTCCACATGGACTAATTTTCTTTTAAAATAAAATTACCAACTGCTTGAATTAGCAATCGGGTCTGGAAAAAAAATTGGTGAAATTGTTGGAACACAATTTAAAAACACACGAAAAATTAGAATTTAAGAACTCAACCCCCTACTACTGTTTAATTCTAAAAAGATGAGTTATATCTACCAAATGTGTCCACATTGATACGAATTCATTTGTGACCAATTACGTGTAGCAAAGGAGCAATTGCAAGAAGCAAGACAAATAAGATTTAAGAGGCTTTCACACTACATCTTCAAAAGCTTATTAATGCATAAGAACCGACAAAGAGTTTTGAGCCCAAATTTATTTATAATGTTACTTCAACAAGTCAAGTAAAGAATGGATCAAAGATGGCAGGGAAAACTTGTCTATTTTAGAGATGGCACAGAGGACAAAAAACAGTGTGCAGAAATGTGAAGAGGTGCCTTGGCAGATTTTGTACCTCTTGGGATTTTTTGAAGTCAAAGTTGGTCAAACTCTATCCAAACGTGAAGCGTCTCCTACAAAATGTAATTAAGACAATTTGGAGCATTTTTATGCTTTTTGTTACGCATTTAGACGTCTAGATTGATGTGCAATCAAGTTCTAAATGTCTTATTTTCTTCAATTTACATTGATTTTGGAAGGACTTTTGGTAACCTCATGTTGAACGATCATTTGACCTATTTAAACGCATGTAATGCTCTTGTTATTACAGATTATTAAGATTTATTCATATTGAAATTAACAACTTTTGTTCCTTAACACATTTTGTGTTGTCTTTTTCAAATCCTGCTTTAGGTTTGATGTTAGACTGATTCATTGGATTAGTCGCGATCAAGCTAATTCTGGAGTGAGTCATCTTAGGACCTAGGAGTGACCATCATATATTATAGGTTTGATCTAAGAGTGATTCATCCGTCTAACCCTACTTTTGGTTGGTATCATTCGGTAAGTTAGTCACTTTTGTGAATGTTTACAAGAATTTCATAAAGGACCTCAAGCTTTGTAAACCCCGAGCAACCTTGGCACTTATCACGCATTTACGCTCAACTTATGCAAGTATTTACATATATTTACGAAACACTAGAATTCTAAATAAAGCAAACTTCAACTTACGTTTAACAGATAAGAGAGCCTATGTCTAGGAATTTTTTGGGTATTAAAATATATAGGTAAAATTAAAGAGTAAAAAAAATTGCAATTACTTGGCCCTGAATAGTTAAATAATATTATGACCGCAAAATTTCGAATAAATTTTAGTCTTTTAGACTTTTATGTTTCTTAACTTAAATTCCAACAAATTAGCTTAAAATGTCTATAAGTTAATTTCTTTATTTTTTTCTCCAGTTTTGTAATTTACAAATTTCGACAAAAATTTCTATTTTATTTTTCTTAAGATTTTGCAATATCAGATTGCAATCTGTGGTATTGAAAATGTAAGCATTAATTAAATCGTTTTGGATTGATGAAATAATACAATGAAAAACTTAATTAATATTCTGCGTGCAAAATTTCGAATAAATTTTAGGCTTTTAGAATTTTATGTTTTCTTAACTTAAATTCCAACAAATTAGCTTAAAATATCCCTAAGTTAATTTCTTTATTTTTTGTCTCCAGTTTTGTAATTTACAAATTTCAACAAAAATTTGTATTTTTATTTTTCTTAAGATTTGCAATATCAAATGGCAATCTATTGTATTGAAAATGTAAGAATTATTTAAATCTTTTTGGATTGATGAAAAAAAATCCATGGAAAATTGACTTCATCACGAAAAGCAATTTTAGTGACGTTTTAAACATACATCACTCAAATATAGTTTTCCAACTTATAGTGATGTATAAACAACATCACGTAAAGCCTTACATTTTCATGAATAACCCTAAAATCTTCTTATCGTATCGTGACGATTCTAACACGTCACGAAAAATAATCTTCCGTGATGTTTTCTACGCGTCATGAAAAAGCCGTCAATCCGAAGAACTTCGTCTTTTCCTACCAAAAATGCGCCTCAAGTTTTTCGTAACGTTTTTTAGACGTCACGAAAAATAAGTTTTGGGCAACTTATCGTGACGCATAAAATTCGTCACGAAAACACAACAATCTGGAACACTCCGTCATTTCCCGCCAAAAACGCACCTCAAGTTTTCCCTCAAAAAATGTTTTTTTTAACTTTCGTGATGTATTTAAACAATGTTGAATAGTATTTTATTGTTCACTGCCGTCATAAAATCCCAAAATTCTAGTAGTGTTAAATAATGATATTTGTTTAATAAAGTCGATCTATCTTCAACGATGTGTGTACTGTTTTTAGTTTTTATTTTTTTTAGTGTTGTTACTATTGTTTTTTTTTTTGGTTCTGGTTTTATAATTGTTATATTATTTTTTTTTTATATTATGTTATTTTATTTAAAATTAGTTTGCATATTTTAATTTTAATTTGGTAACTTAAAGGGGTTATAGATTCAAATTTTATAAGAAATTTAGCATGTTTATTACATATTGAAATAAAACTTTTAGACCATTATAATATTTTTTAATTTATAAATTTACAAAATATGTCATAAAAAATTAATGGTAAATAGTAAACTAATTAATAAATTTAAATAATAAATATCAACCATAACGGAATCTAAAAAGTTTATTTTTTAGACCGCATGAAATCTAATAAATTCTAATATGTAAAAGGTGGCCGTTTAATTTATGAACATCTTGATTATTTTCATTAATAATAACTAATAATAGAATTTCAAAAAATTTATAAATTTTCATCATCTAGTGAATTAAATAGGTATTTCCTGCTAAATTAATGATAAATAGTACATTATTAAAAAAATTATAAATAGTAAATATCAACCATAACAATTGCATGGAATCTAAAAAGTTTATTTTTCTTAGGACATGGAATATGAAAAGTTAGAATACGTAAAAGGTTGTTATTTTTAATTTATGATTAATTATTTTCACTAATAATAACACATAATAGAATTTCAAAAGTCTGAGAATTCTAAAACATTGGTAACTTTTTTCATCAATCATCTAAATATAAATAGACATTTTCTTCTATCATTTTTTAGTAACACTTTGAGCAACGCTTTTTCTTTACTTTGAGTTCTCTCCCATTTGTTGCTTTAAAGCAACTCAAGAGTCAAGACATACGTGCTAAGTTCAAATCGGCACAAAATTTATAAATTAAAGCTATATTCTAATTTCCTAAGTATTAGTTATAATTTTACTTTGATAAATTAAATGATTATTTTACCTAACAAGATAAATCTATCTTTAAGAATGCGTGTATTGATAGTTTCATTTAAAAAAATTGTTACTATTGTTTTTATTTTTGTTATTACATCGATGGCTATATTATTATATTTTTTTTTGTTAATATTTTTTTATGATTTGTATTATTATATTTTTTATTATTTAAAATGTTTGTACATGTTTTAATTTTAATTTGGTAACACAATCATATAGGTTCAAATTTTTATAATAAATTTAACATCTTTGTTAAAATATTTCTCATATTTCTTTAGTAACAATAATTCAAATATATTAACTTAATTATTTTTTAAACAAAAATATATAATATTTGAGGTAATTAGATAAAAATATTTATCTCAAAATGAATATGAAAAAGAAAGAATGAGTTCATTAAAATTTCTAATAAACTACCATAGAATTTATAATTTCCAACATAATAATTTTCCTCTTCCTAAAAAAATTAAGGAAAATATATATTTTTAATCCTAAAATATAACTATAATTTTTAATAACAAAATAAGATATATACTAATATAAAAGATTAACAATTTTTAAAATGAAAATAAGATGAATTAATTTTAATTATTAATAAAATTATAAATCGTATCATATTAGATATATAAATGTGCATGACACATGGCAAGAAACTAGTATATTACACATGGTCATAGATCTATTATGTTTTTATCAACTTTGTCCCTTATCTTTTAAAGTTTTCAAATTTACTATTATTTAAATGGGTTGGTGGACAAATTAAAAGAAATAAATTTTGGTGATGAGCCAGCTAGATATTGTTTATTAACAATTTAGATTTAATGTATCAACATGTAAGGGTAAAGATTCGAACTCATGACCTTTTGGTCAGAGATAGGTGCCTTAGCCACTTAAGGTATGTTCAGTTTGGTTATATCAAGTAGTATCTGAGTGACCATGTTGAGATGGTTAAATATGATAATAAAAGAATAATTTAACCATATATCAACTTTTTATTAAAAAATTTAACAACAATTTTATAGAATTACTTAAACATAAATAAATATATACATGTAGTTATGGAGTAAGAATCTCACCCACATATATTGTCGTACTAAATATAAATGTATATCTCTATACATAATTTGACATATGAAAAAGTATGATTCAACGTGCACAAATTAGTTGGCATACTTAGAAAAAAGGGGTTTTTTTTGGAAATGATATGAATTAGGTTTCTAAAACCGATTTAATAATTATGTATATTTTTTAGTCTATATATACTTTTTAATTTATTTATTGTCCTTTTATGCTTCTCTCCCGTCCTTTAAAATTTTCAATTTTTCTATAATATTTTTCATTAAATTTGTTTTAATTAGTTATAACAACATGAATAGTTATCTATGATTGATTTATGATGGTATCTATAAGGGTGATTCTAGAGAATTTGATGTAGCTTACCATTAAGTAATTATAGTGAATATATTGACTTGAGGACCGTTTGTTTGGTAGTAATCTAAGATTTCCATTACACTAGGATGTAACGCCCCAGAACTTCCCACACACTTCTAGGTCACGTTAACTACCCAACTGTCTAAACTTAACCCGAAACACGAGATGTCAACTCCCTGTGAAAAAATTATATAAACTCAAGCTTCACCTCTCATCAATTTAACAATGAATCAACTCTATAGAATATCAATCAACATCATTCGTGGACAACCTCATGAGGCAACTTTATTATTCCAACTAGGCAAAACTCAATGAATGGAAGAAAACTAAAATAAACACCTATCCCGAAATAAAATAAACAACAAGTGGGAACCTCCCAATTATTCAAATAAGAACAATAGTTTATTGACCAAAACATAAGGTCTTAACCATCTAAAACTTAAGCTAAGCAAAAGTAACTACGTAGCCTATGGTCCCCGTTCGTCATGTCTCCTCCGTCTCATCACCACAGTTGCCAACGAAACCTTCACCTGAAACAATAATCGTAGAGGGGGGGTGAGTATATAAAATATACTCCGTAAGTAGCCCTCACCAACAACACACAAACATCATGCTCAACAAACAATCATGTAACATTCATAGTCACGCTCTTCATCATATTATGCAATCAAACATAGACACACTCTATAAGATTCAGCGTTAACCACAACCATGAACAATTTAGTTACCACCCTCGAGTCTCCCTAACATCTCAAGTACCTCTACGCTTATCACAGCTATCCCAGCCTTCCACAGCTAACTCTTTCGAGTAGAGTCGGCCCCTGACCATTTATACCCAGAGCCCCGACACTACTGCATCGGCCCTCGACCATTTTTACCCAAGGCCCCGATGACTTCACCATCTATCGGCCCTTGACCATTTTTACCCAAGGCCCCAATAGTTTTCCTTCCAAAAGACTCCTCGCATCGACCCTCGACCATTTCTACCCGAGGCCTCGATACTCAATTAGTGACGTATCAGCCCCGACCATTTATACCCGAGGCCCTGACACTCACCCATTCACTTTCCCCAAGAATCCAACGTTCCTTATCATAGTCAACTCCACATCAACCCCTAGCCTGCGAACAAGGTCCGAAAATATGCTTCTATTACACCCACATCTCATAAGAAAATAATATGACTCAGACCAGCAGGCTTGCAACATAAAGAAACGTTTATATATGCTCAACAAGCACGCTCACATCATAAATGAACACTTATGTAAACTATACAAGCACGCCCACATCATAAGAAAACATAATCACAATAATTCTAATTTAACGTGCATCCTTTGTAAACATACATCATCCCACAACAATTCTCAGCAGTTTAGCAAGGCAAAATTCCACCATCATCACCGACGAATATTCAACACTACACCAAGTATACAGATTAACACAAACGAGAGTTACCTAGCACAATAGCGTATCAGAATCAATATTAAACATCACAAAATAGCACATTAGAGACCAACTAGCACACATTAATGCACGCACACGCCCCTTGTCTACTTACACACAACCACACCCTTAAGTTTTGCGTCGATCTCACACCTAGGCACTAAAACAAGAAAAACAGCAAGTTACATATACGTTTCAGCCTTCGAAATTAATCCTAAGAGGGTTCAAATGACTCATTACCACAAAATCGACTTCGTATAGGTGTGAGTAACCTAGATCTAGCTCACCAAGGTGTGGGTAGCCTAAATCGAGCTCCGAACGGATGTGGGTAAGCCCGAATGCTACTGAAACGCTGCTGTCCTCGAGTTGCAGCAGAGGAAAAATACTTCAACTCCTCTTTCGACGCTGTTGAACGCTAAAACAACGTTTGGGTCATCCAAACCACGCTTCCACGGGTTGTGGGTTATCACCGAAACTCCGAGACGCCGCCAAAAACACCCAAACACAGCCGCTACACTCCAGTCCGCCGCTGCACCTGCTACGAATTGCAGCCGCTGGAACGCCGTGGGTCGTCGGCCGTCGCTGCTCGAACGCCGCCGAGGAGAAGGTCGCGCCGCCGTTCGTGGGTCTCTGCCGGAAAACGCCGCGCTGCTGCCGTCGACGACTGCCGAAGGGATTCGAAGTCGCGCCGCCGCTGAAGTGCTGCCGTTGCTCGCTAACCGCTGCCGATGGAGATCGCCGAGGGGTCGCTCTGTTGCTGGTTCGAGGAGACGCCGCCGCTACAGTTTCCGCCGTGAGGTGTGGTCGCCGGAGAAGAAACTCAACGAGGGGGGGTGACGGCGACTAGGGCAAGAAGGAAGAAGAAGATGGAAAAACCCTATGTGTTTTCTTTTCTTTTCTTTTTATTAACTTTCTTTTCCTTTGTTTTAAAACTAAACCAACCCAAAAGGTCCAACATGACCAAGCCCAAGAGAAAAGAAATCCATTCCAACTTAAGACAAAACCAACCACACAGAGCCCAATATATATATAAATTTAATTAAAGTTTAATTTAAAATAAATGAAAATCTCCTGATTCGAGACTAACTAACCTGAGTGACCCGGGGCGTTACACTGGGATCTGGATATGTTCTCACATTTATTTTGTAGGAATGTAGGATACCAGGCATCTTGAGATGCCTAAGTATCGTAAGGTGTCCATACCGATGGCATCTCATGAGTTTGGGATACTTTTTAAATTTTTGTGTTTCATTTTTTATATATATTTTTTCATCAATTTTATTTATTTTTTATTCAAAAGAATATTTATTATTAATTTAAATATAAATTAATGTAATTATCATCAAGCAACTTTATGTCATTAGGTATGTATATTTGTAAATTACATTTACATATAATATAAACTATAATTAAATTATATAATATTCTCCATTTATTTTTAATATTTTTTGAAGAAATTATATTAAATAAAATTAATTATCATAAAAATATATAATTTTAAAGAAAATTTTTTTTATTTATTTTTTTACAATAGACATACATGTGCTATTTTTATTTTTTATTTTGGCTCTTACTACCGAACAATGTGACGATGAGGTAAATGAATTTCCTTAAAAATAACATCAATTATATGATTGTTTTTCTAGAAAAATATTCAAATTAAAAATAAAATTTATATTAAATTACTATGAATTAATTTGTTCTACACAAAAATATATATTAAATTAATTAAAATAAATCTATTTTATGAGATAAATGTATAAATTATATGAAGAATCATATGTCATTTTTGGAACATTCTATAAATTAACACATTCTCAATAATGAGTCATGCAAAATAAACATGACTACCGCAATATTCTCACATATCCTTATAAATTTTAATACAAAATAAATGTGGTTACTGAAGATGTCGAACGTCTAAAATTTCAGACATATGAAGTTGTAGGTATCTGTAGATGTTCGACATCTACTTTCTCGGAAAACAAACGACCCCTCAATTTTTTATTTGAACTTCTTGCCCTTGAATAACGTTAAAATTGAGTGTGTCTTGCATTTGTTTGTTGTTATTTGTACTTGTTATTTTTTATTAAGTTCACACAAGACAGATAATTGGTTCATTGGAATATAATGTTTGTCTTTATGGGAGGAATGACATGTGAATTACCTTGTGTCATCCCTCTCCCTCCCTCTCTCCTTTCTTTCAATGACATGTGAATTACCTTGTGTCGTCCCTCTACCTCCCTCTCTCCTTTCTTTCAATGACATGTGAATTACCTTGTGTCGTCCCTCTACCTCCTCTCTCTCCTTTCTTTCAGCCGTCTCTCTCCCACTCTCTCTCTCTCTTTTTTGTCCTCTCAACTCCTTCCTTCGTGTGATTCACAATGAACTTTTTTTTAATTTAATAATCGGTTGATTGGTCCAAAGTAAGCATAGTTTAGTACTAATTAACATATATCCCAACCAAAATGTTTCAATCCCCCACCTTCACATGTTGTACTAAACAAAATTGATCGATTGGTAGATTGAAATGAACCAATTGATTTGTTTTTTTAATTTAAAAATAAATCATCACCAATTGTGAGTGTAAAGTCTACAAATACGAGGATATGGAAGTGTAGTGTTGTATGATGATTGCAAGAAGTTTTATGTATTTATATATTAAGAATCTAAAACAAAAAAAAAGTGACCAAAACTTATTTTATGTATTTATTTTTTAAGAATCTTATCTTGATGGTGGTCACATTGTTGCCTTATGCAATTTAATTTATCTTGTTAGTTCATTGCATGCAACAATGACCAGTTCTTTTCATAACTCACAAAAATATTTAGAAAAAAAAAGGTCTCGTTTGAGGTAGTTTCATATTGCTAATCATATTTATCTCTTATTTTATTGTGTAATAGGACCCGTTTTAATATCTTATTTCAATAACTTATTATAATTTATGCTGTTTTAGCATGTTTAAGAATTAAAATAATAATAATAATAATATAATAATAATAATAATAATAATAAAATCATTATCATTTGTACTCATTTAAAATTGTGCATAAATATGTAGAGAATAAAAAAATAAAAATAATAAATAATAAGAAAGAAAGAAAGAAGTTGAAACCTAAATTATGTAGAGAAGAAAAAACCTTACTCCACATGATTCACGATGGATTGGTTGGATAAGAATGAAACAGCTCAACCAATCGGAATTTTTTTATTTAAAACTCAATCCTCACCAATTGTGGGTTTAGAGTCTACAAATACCGAGATATATATTAAGAATCTGAAACAAAAAAAAATGACGAAAATTTATTTTATGTATTTATTTCTTAAGAATCAAACATTAAGAATGTGAGGGTGGTCACATCGTGTCTCGTGCAATTTAATTTAATTTGTTGTTTTCAATGTATCCAATACTGATTAACTTCTTTTCATAACTCACAAAAATTATTTAGAAAAATCTCATTTGCGGTGGGTTCATATTGCCAACAATATTTATCTATTATTTTATTATGGAATAGGACCCGTTTTAATAGCTTATTTCAATAACTTACTATAATTTTTGCCAATTTAGCATGTTTACTAATTCAGAAAAAAATTATTATCATTATCAAAAAAAAAAAAAAAAAAAATTAATATCATTTGTACTCATTTAAAATGATGTAGAGAATAAAGAGATAAAAAAAAAGAAAAAAAGAAAAGAAAGAAGTTGAATCCTATAATGTAAAGCTTGGGAACTAGAAGCAAAGTTAAAATTGCCTACAACTCTGGGAATGGCTATAAATAGCAGCTGTATATCCTATAAAGAAAGCAACTAGAAATGGAAAAGAAAGGAATTGTGTTGGTTTTTAGCACCTTGGTAGTGATAGCAAGCTGTGATTACAATTACTATCAAGTTACACTGCAATGGCAACCAGCTACATGTAGTGATGCAAACCTGCAGACTCCGTGTGTTAACACTCCACAAGATAGATTTAGTATCCATGGCGTGTGGCCAACTTTATCGTCGGGATCTTATCCGCAATGTCCTGGTACGCCGGCCTATGATGGTAGCAAGGTAACTCATATTTGTAAACCGGTGTTGGATTAATTTATTTTCAAAGTATGACGATGTATAATATTTGACTCTCTCTAGATCTCGACGATAAGAAATCGTCTAAACGCCGATTGGCCAAGTGTAATCTACGGAACAAACCCGACGCTATGGAGCCACGAGTGGACAACCCATGGAACATGTTCTTATCCATCTTTGAGTCAACTGGACTATTTTACGTTCGGACTAGACACGTATGCTAAATACGATATCTATTCCGCTCTCGATAAGGAAGACATCTATCCTAGTGAAGACGTATACTCAAAGAGTAGTATCAATAACGCAATTCGCAAGATAACACAGAAGTTGCCAGGCCTTCGGTGCAACACAAATGATTACTCCCGCGAGAGACAGTTGCATGAAATTATTTTGTGTTTCGCAAAGAGCAATCGGGCCATTATAGACTGTCCGTCCAATGTCGTCACGTGCGGCAATTACGTGTATTGGTACCCATGGTATCCGGAAGGAGTGAAAAAGCAGTAATATCTCGACACACCAACTACTCCTTATCACCTGGTTTAGTAATTTGAAGCTTATGTTTTCCTAATAATATCTACCCATCCTCTGGTTCTTAATAATGTTTGCCTTCTATGTATGTTATGAAATTAATGAATAATATGGAATGACTTTCAATAAATTATCTCCTTTTATTAGTCTTCACTTCACAACCACAAAATTTTGTTTTTATTTAATAACGGTTGGAGGGTAAAATAAAACCAGCCACCTAGACTAAACAAAGATATAGTATCTAGTTGGATCTATCTTTTCTCTAGTAAACAACCTACTTACCTTGAAATAGCTTTGTATTTGACAAATTGTCTATCATAGGAAATGCCAGTGTATATATAGCTCGCGCCTTTATGTGGATACCAAACTATAAGAGAAACTATATGTAACCATGTAACAACCTTTGTAACGGTTGTACCAGAAGAGTCTCTTTTTCAACTCCTATATATACGCACGCACTCTCGTACATAGGTATGCTATTATGTCTGAAACCGACTTATATAGATTGGAACTTGGACTGACTTAGACAATGGAGTGTTTGTCTGTTATATTTGAGCATCAATCTGGCACTCAAACGTCTTTGTGGATCCCGATAGAAAGCGAAGCTGCAAAAAGTAAGTCAGCACTCACTACAAGAATTCAGGGTTTCGAAGATGACAAATTTCGTCGTTAAAAGGTCAAAATTCGTCCCCAAAAACGTTTGGCGAAGAAAATAAGTCGTTGCCAGAATCGTCACCGTTGCTCGGTCGCGAGGAGGGTTTCGGTGATGACTTTTGTTTTTCATCGCGGAAGGCCACCTACGGCGACGAAATTTATTTTGTCATCGAAGGTACCTTCGGCGACCAAATTCGTTTTTGTGGCCGAAGGTACCTTCGACAACCAAATTCGTAGTTGTCACTGAAGATGTCTTCGGCGACGACATGGAATTGGTTGCCGAATCTTTGGTGACGACATGAATTTGGTCGTCGAAGGTACCTTCGGCGATGAAACTGATTTGGTTTGCTGAAGGTAATTTTTGTCCCGAACCTAGCCTTCGGCGACCAAACTTAGAATTCGTCGCCGATGCTTTTTTATTTTTTTTT